>NC_072407.2:123609642-124944285 GCF_028858775.2 Pan troglodytes | reverse complement strand
ATCCAGCAATGAGCTGAACTCTCATGCACAGAATCCTTCATTGCCACAAAACATCTCTTCTTTTTCTTTTTTTTTTTTCCAGGGTGTGTGTGTGTGTGTGTGTTTCATTATGATTTTGATTGAGGACTGGGGAATTGATGCCCTGCAACTCTTCTCTTCAGCATTCTCATCACTTTAATTTGTTGAGCTGCCTAATTACCTAAATACTTCTGGCCAACAAGCAGAATGGGGATGTTGGGGCTGCTGTATCACCTTCCTCCTCTTTCCCCAGTAGTGCCGTCCCCATCTCAATTCAAAAGGCCTAGCAGCTTCCGTCGGAGTGTAGCAGCTCCATTTCCCTCCAATATTAATAATTATGACATTAGAAGGGTGATCTGCTGCAATTCAGCCTTTCTATTTGCAGGCTGGCGGCTGCATATCAATGGCATGATTAGGCAAATGAAATCAGATTGGCACTGTTATGAAATATTTACATGGCCAGAATGCATATGCTTCAATCTCATTGTTCCCATTATTAAGCCATTTTATAATCTCATAACATTTAGACTCACACTTTGCATTTCTAATTAACTTGAGGAGTGACTTCGCTGGGAATTAATTGCAACTTGTGCATTCTTATACACACAAACTCACCGAGAAACAAACTCTGGTTGGCAATCATGCAATTCACCCCCAAGATGGACTCCAGGTTGACTTCTGTTCTAAACCAGCCTCACTGTCAGTTGGGAAAAGTGGCTGGGGACTCGGTTTTCATTAAAATTTGGCTACAAATCACATGCAGGATCAGTCTGAGCGCAAGGGTTCCTTTGGAGAGACTCATTCCCACCTGAACAGGCTTTCACAAAGAACCAGTTCAATGCAGAGCAATGGTTTTTTTGTTGTTGTTGTTGCTTGTTTGTTTTGAGACAGAGTTGCTCTGTCGCCCAGGCTGGAGTGCAGTGGCATGATCTCGGCTCACTGCAAACTCCATCTCCCGGATTTAAGTGATTCTCCTGACTCAGCCTCCTGAGTTTCTGGGATTACAGCCATGCGCCGCCACACCCGGCTAATTTTGTATTTTCAGCAAAGATGGGATTTCACCATGTTGGCCAGGCTGGCCTCAAACTCCTGACCTCAAGTGATCGGCCCACCTCAGCCTCCTAAAGTGCTGGGATTATAGGTGTGAGCTTCCACGTTTGGCCAGGACAATGGTTTTCAGATGTTTGGATTTCATGGATCAATAACATCTCTATAATAATAATAATGACGTAAAGATTTGGGATATCTAAATAGCTGTTATTTTAAGCTACTATATTGCCTTTATTTAAAATTACTTCTGTATAAACAGTGTGGTGTATCTCTCACACTTCAGGGTGGGTTAGTTAGCGTTTGAGTGTCTCTAATCAAAAGTCCATACCCTTGAAGTGGCTGCTATCAGGCACTTTAATAATCTTTATTTCCTATTAACACCAGAGTCTTGTTAATGTGCACAATTGGTGTTAGAAAGGATTTTTTAGTGGTGAATTGAATGGTATTCAAGATATATGGATTGGTTGGAAATATTGACAAGGTACTCATGAATGAACAGGGAATTTGCTTCCCTGTGGCCTAGTGGCCTAACCCTTGCCTAGTGGCCTAACCCTTCGGAATAGTGCCCTAGGACTAGAATTTTGCCTGGTCATGTTTTAGGAAGCTTATACAGGATTTGATTGCCTGGCTCTAAATAAGAAAGGATCTTAAGCCACTGCAAGCGAACCTTGCTTGCAAGATACTTGCACGTTAGTAGTTCTCAACTGGGGACAATTTTGCTTTCCCCACCAACCCTTCCTGGGGGGCATTTGCAATGGTCTGGAGACATTTTTGGTTGTCACAATTATAAGCATGCATGTGTGTGAGTATGTAGTGGGTAGAAGCCAGAGATACTGCTAAACATCCCACAATGCACAAGACAGCCCCCACAACAACAACAAAAATGGCCCATTCCAAAATGTCAAGAGTGCCAAGGTTTAGAAACCATGGGAAAGGACAGAGCTTCAACTTCGCTGAGCTCACAGAACTAATTGCTAATATTTGTGTGTGTGGCTGACTTTAGGCTGCACCTCTTTCTCTGTAAATGGACAACTGGACAATGAAGTTGTGGAGAAGTTCATTCCTTTTCTATCTCCACTCTTGGAGGTTACTAATAGCTATCAAAAAGAATCCAAAGATTAAAAGAAAAGTTGAGAAAGAAAAAAGAACACAATATTTCTACATAATCAAGTTGTCTTGAGTAATTTCAAATAGTAGTGTAGGTTTCAGGGTTTTTTTGTGGAAACCTTAAATTTTATTAATTTCAGACTTTAAAAATAAACAACCAGGCCCCACGTGCTTTCACACATTGCTCTCTCTTTTGAAGCCACCATAATCCTTTGAGGCAGCATTATTCCCATCTTACAGAAGAAAACTAGGCTTTCATGACTTGCCAAAGGTTACATGGCTAATATGTGTTTTCCAGTATCTTAACTCTCAGCTCTCTGCTTCTAAGACTTCAGAGGGGAAACATTTCTGCCACGATTTTCCTTTCTTTTTTTTTTTTTTTGAGACAGTCTTGCTGTGTCACCTGGGCTGAGTACAGTGGCTAGATCTCAGCTCACTGCCACCTCTGCCTCCTGGGTTCAAGTGATTCTCCTGCCTCAGCCTCCCCAGTAGCTGGAACTACAGGTGCACACCACCACGCCTGGCTAGTTTTTGTATTTTCAGTAGAAACAGGGTTTCATCATGTTGGCCAGGCTGGTCTCGAACTCCTGACCTCAAGTGATCTGTCTGCCTCAGCTTCCCAAAGTGCTGGGACCGCGTGTGGCCTGCTATGATTTAACTAAAGGGCTTTGAACGTGTTCCCACTCTATGTCTGATGGATCATAAGATGAAATGGTCCTTAATGGATCATCTGGTCTAGAAATTCTCAAACTTAGACATTAAAGATCAATAACCTTTTAAAAATAATTATATACTTTTATTTTTCCATAGAAAAAAAGTTTTCAAAACCTCCTACCATTTACTTTCAATACCATTTCATTAAAGAAAGGATATTTTAATCCAGGAAAATAGAAAGGAAATAATTTTTCCTTCATTCATTCAACAAATATTGATTGAGTGCCTCTTACATACAGGTATTCTTCTGGGTATTGGAAAACAGAGAACAAGAATATCATCAAAGTCCTTACCCTCTTGGAGCTTACATTCCAATGCTATCATCTCAGAAGAAAAGCCCTTTAAATGAAATAAATTAAACTCTGAGAGATTCTTTACAGTGTCCTTATTGTTCTCATTTAATTAATAAAAACCTTGTCATGTGTCAGCATTGGTCCATAGACCAGCATTTGGGAACTCTGATCTAGCTGATTTCCAGGGACAGAACAACGAAGTTATCACAGATGGAAGGAAATCAGAACAAAATTTGGATGCAATCTGGATTCTCCGAGGGACAAGAGTTGGTGGCCTAGGTGAGAAATGAACTGTACTATTTACTGTGCACCTCGGGGTAATCTCAGTCGGATTTCTGTGAGTTCCACTTCTGGCTCTTTGGTTCAACAGGTAAAGCGGCATTTTCTAAATCATCTTGCTTTGCCTGCTTTTTCTCCACCTCACTGGTAAGGCCGGAAATGTTCCCAAACACCCTTTGATCTGGCAATCATTGTAGCTCATTAGCAGGCCTGGGAGGCTAAGTTCATTCCACACAGAGGGAAACTGAGCTGCAGGAGGTCACCTGGGAAGGCAGCAATGGCTTGAGGACCAAAACCCAGCTCTTCTGCCTCTATCCATGGATCTGCTCATTGGACAACTCAGAGCAACGCCTGTTCAGAGTAGTAAAGCCCAGAAGTATATTCTCCATGGCCCCACAAGAGCAACCTTGCTTGGATTTCCCCCTAGATTATTTGAGTTCCAACTCTTCAAAATCACCCTTCCCATTTTGCCCAAAGTATGTGCCCCCGGGAGTTCAGGGCAACAAGTTTGCATGGCTAATATCTCTTCCTTCCTGAGCTGCCCAGCAGGCTTAGAAATGGAAATAAAATGTTCAAACACTGAGAGATTATACCAGAGAAAGAGCTCAAGAAAGAGGTAAGAGTGGTCGGGTATGGTGGCTCGTGCCTCTAATCCCAGCACTTTGGGAGGCCGAGGCAGGCGAATCACTTGAGGTCAGGAGTTTGAGACCAGCTGGCCAACATGGTAAAACCCTGACTCTACTAAAAATACAAAAATTAGCCAGGCGTGGTGGCGGGCACCTGTAATCCCAGCTACTCGGGAGGCTGAAGCAGGAGAATCACTTGATCCCGGGAGTCGGAGTTTGTGGCAAGCTGAGATCACGCCCCTGCACTCCAGCCTGGGCGACAGAGCGAGACTCCATCTCAAAAAAAAAAAAAAAAAAAAAGGTAAGAGCAAGGTGGGAGCAGCCGGAGCTCTGGTAGGAGTTGAAGGTCAAGGCTAGAAGACTGTCCTGTTAGCTCTCCCGGCCACCAAGATCCTGAATGTGAAAATGAGAAGACAGGATCCTTGTCCTACTTTAACAGCCTTCTCTACTCTGTCTGAATATGGTGAATTAGTTTTGTTTTACAGAAAGGGAATTCTGGCTGGCTGGGACCCTTAAAAGACATCATGCCTCTCCCTTGGCCTCCGGGCAGGGGTGTGTTTGCATCACTGCCGGTGCCTCCACTTCCTTTGTCCAGAGCTGTACAGACTGGCTCTTCCATCTAAATGCCTGCTTTTAAGCATGACCTTCCCAACTCACCTCCTGTGGCTGGCTGTGGTACATTCGCAAATCTGACCTTGATAATGCATTCAATTTTCTTCATTCATGAGGGAATTCTACCTCAATCACTATTCTACTACAAAGAAGGAGGGCAACTAAGTGATAATAAAAACAGTGGCTAATGCCAACGTCTTTCTGTTTGGCACTTGAAGAGATGCACTCTCTGTTAGTCTGTTCTCGCATTGCTTAAAGAAATACCTGAGACTGGGTAATTTATGAAGAAATGAGGTTTAATGGCTTATGGTTCTGCAGGCTGTACAGGAGGCATAGCAGCTTCCGCTTCTGAGGAGGCCTCAGGAAGCTTCCAATCATGGCGGAAGGCAAAGGGCGAGCAGGTATTTCACATGGCAGGAGCAGGATCAAGGTTGTTGGGGGAGGAGGTGCCACACTTTTAAGTGACCAGATCTCAGGAGAACTCACTATTGCAATGGCAGTCCCAAGGTGGATGGTGCTAAACCATCCATGAGAAATCTACCCCCACGTACCAATCACCTCCCACTGGGACCCACCTCTAACATTAGGGATTATAGTTTGACATGAGATTTGGGCAGGGACATGGATCCAAACCATATCATACTCTTTTTTTTTTTTTTTTTTTTTTTGAGACGGAGTCTGGCTCTGTTGCTCAGGTTGAAGTACAGTGGTATGATCTCAGCTCACTGTGACCTCTGCCTCCTGGGTTCAAGTGATTCTCCTGCCTCAGCCTCCTGAGTAGCTGGGATTACAGGTGTGAGCCACCACGCCTGCCTAATTTTTGTATTTTTAGTGGAGACAGGGTTTCACCATGTTGGCCAGGCTGGTCTCAAACTCCTGCCCTAGTGATCTGCCCACCTCGGCCTCCCAAAGTGCTGGGATTACAGGCATGAGCCATTGCATCTGGCTGTTTTGTTTTCTTAATATTGGAAGGGCTTTTCTGTGGCAGTGAGCTTTCTTCCATGAGTTCAGAGATCTGAATAGGAATCAGCAGTAGAAGTTTCATGGAAGTAAATTGAGGCGTCCAATGAGGAAGACATTAAACTGTCTTAGATGTTTTTGATGTGAGGCCAACTTTGGGTAGACGCTGGGCCAGATATCTTTTAAGGCCGCTTTATGCTATAATATTATATTGTGTGTGTGTGTGTGTGTGTGTGTGTGTGTGTGTGTGCGCGCGCGCATGCATGTGTTATATACAATATAGGCTCTCCTGTACCCAGGAAGGTTTTTGTTTTTTAATGGGGAGAATGTGGCCAAGATCATCCTCTGCAAGTGCAGTACTTGAGGGAATGTGAATGTGGTCCACATGGAGATGCACACGTAAAGATACATGAGCACATAGCGGCAGTATTGCCTGATTTTTATTAAGCACTTACCACATGCCAGATGCTGCCCTAAGCACTTTCCACGCATTGTCTCATTTAAAACTCCCAGCCATCCTGTGAGGAGGTAGGGGCCATTTATTAATGTCCTCATTGTACAGATAAGACAGAGGCTCTAAGAGGTCACAGAGAATATGCCCAAGGGCACACAGCTCAGTAGAGTTGGAAGGTATATCCTGGAGTGTCTGATGATCAGCTTCATTAAGGAGAATGCATGATCTGTATTCAAACACAGACACACATTCTAAGACTGTACAGGTGTTAGAGACCAGTGTCAAAGGGCAGAGCCACATAAATACCTGCAGCCACCCAATTCAACCACTCCTCATCCCATGATGGGACTGGAGAAGGGGGAGTTCAGCTTCTCCTCTAAGTGAAGGCCTCTTCTTGTCTCCTTTAAGATCCACTTGCCTCCTTCATGACCAGGAGCTTAGGGGCCCATGGTGATACAGGATCATGACATCCACCTGGGCTTCTCTTACCATGGTCCATCATGGGATGACCTCAGGTTATCCTCAGGTTTTTTTTTTTTTTTTTGAGATGGAGTTTCACTCTTGTTGCCCACGCTGGAGTGCAATGGCATGCTCTTGGCTCACTGCAGCCTCTGCCTCCCAGATTCAAGAGATTCTCCTGCCTCAGCTTCCCGAGTAGCTGGAATTACAGGGGTCTGCCACCACGTCTGGCTAATTTTTTGTATTTTTAGTAGAGACAGTGTTTCACCATGTTGGCCAGGCTGATCTCGAACTCCTGACCTCAGGTGATCCAGCCCCCTCGGCCTTCCAGAGTGCTGGGATTACAGGGGCGAGCCGCCACGCCGGCCTATCCTTGGGTGTTTTAGTTGAAGCGAATCAAATTTTCTGTGACTTAAGACTTACAATAACTCTTCCCACTATTTGTGCATTTTGTGTATGTACATATACGTGCATGCGAGTCTTCGGTTTTGTTTTCCTAATGAATGACGTTGGCGTTGGAGTCGCTGGGCTCCTTTCAGCAGGCAGGAGCCTCCAGGTGAACAAGGATGGCTAAATGAGAGGACATGCTTTTCATAATTTGTCTTCAAACAATCGCTTAATGCATGCAGGAAATTTCTGCGAAATGGGTGAATAGCACGGGTCCATTTTGATCAGCCCCTCAACGAAGTAAAGCCCACTGGCTTTTAAGACCCAGGCAGCGAACAAAAAGTGGTCTTTATCCTCACACACCAAATCTGTGCGTCAGTAAAGTGCAGGCCCTGACAGGAATTTCAATTATTTAATCAAAAAGAAAATGAAAGAGGCTTTAAGTGTTGTGATTCGAAGACAGCCTTTTCATAGACCAATCTAGGGTGCGCTCACATTGAATTTGAAGCAAAATGGGAAGGAAATTAAGGCAGCTTCGGTTTAAGTCATGTGATTGCAAATAGTAAATTAGTTTCTCGATGTTTTCATTTAAGTGTTTAAGTGGAAGGTTTTATTCCTAATGTAGTGTAGTGACACAGAAGAGAACCCTTGGCGACTCCAGCTTCCCCACCCTTACATCAGTGATGCATTTGCCCTGGGGAGGGAGAGGGAGGAAGAGAGGCTGAGATGGAAAGAGAATGGGAAGCAAAGCCTCAGTCACGTTAAGGTGCTTTTGTTTCAAATTGCTACCAAAGTACGCTTTCACAGCAAACTCATTAATCCAGCAGATGAGTAACGTCTGTTGAAAATGTACTAAGCGAAAGGCATTTAATTTGGAAGGGAAATCAGGAGCTGCATTAGTCAGAGCTTATAAATGGCAACATCATCCATTTGGCTGTTGTTTTGTTTGATGTAGACTCACTGAATTTGTTCTTAAGGGATAAGGGTTAGGTAAAATGGTCAACATTGCGCTTGAGACTCTGCCTTTCAAAGGCTTCTGGGTAGTTTTGCTGGGGCTGGAACTACAGCCTGCTGTTGTGGTGGGAGCAGGGTCAAAGGAATCTCTTGGGAAAGTGCTAATTGGGTTGGACTGAGACGGCCTCTGACTGGTGCAACAAGTAGCTGGAGGTCATTTCTTTGCAAATGAGCATCCCTTTGTGTTTTTAATTAGCTTTGATTTATTTGGCTGGGAGCTTACGGCGGTGCACAGCAGGAGGTCAGGCTCAGGGTTCACCCATCGACGAATAGCGAGTGGACTTAATATCAAATTAAGCAATGAGGCCTGGTATCTCTGAGAGTTAGATTTGCCAGGTTCCCTTCTGCAGCCCACAGTGGGAGGGGAGTATTATATATTTTGAGACGGAGTCTCACTCTATCGCCCAGGCTGGAGTGCAGTCTCGTGATCTCGGCTCATTACAACCTCTGCCTCCCGGGTTCAGGTGATCCTCCTGCCTCACCCTCCCGAGTAGCTGGGACTACAGGCACGTGCCACCATGCCTGGCTAATTTTTTGTATTTTTAATAGAGATGGGGTTTCACCATGTGGCCAGGCTGGTCTCAGACTCCCGACCTCAGGTGATCTGCCCACCTCGGTCTCCCGAAGTGCTGGGATTACAGGCATGAGCCACCCTGCCTGGCTGGGGAGTGTGTTTGTAAACTGGCAACTGTCTTGATCCTTCTATAGTTACCAGTGCTTGGCTCTGTCAACGCACATTGCAGTTCTATTAGTCTGAGTGTCACCTTTGCCATGAACTATTCTTTGCCCACCTCAGGCCAAGAGATCTTTTTTTCTCTAGACTTCTAGAAACTTTTTGGTCTGTGTTACTTTCTGGGCACAGAGTGCTGATCATACACTCACTTTTGCCATTGTTCAACTTTCTTTCTAGCTTGAGTAGTATTTTCACTCCTTTCTTTTTCTTTTAATTTGCATGGTTGGGAACTTCCAACAAATAGAAAAACAAAGAAAACAGTATAAGGAATGCCCACGTATCTATCACCAAAATTTAACAGTTATTATTAACCTTTTGTCATATTTATTTTTACCCCCCGAGGTTTACTTACAGTAAATTCTGATTTCAAGAACTTTCACTTTAATTACTTAAGAATGCACATTTATTTATTTATTTATTTATTTATTTATTTATTTATTTATGAGACAGGGTCTCACCCTATCTCCAAGGCTGGAGTGCAGTGAGTACGATCTTGGCTCACTACAGTCTCAACCTCCTGGGCTGAAGCAATCCTCCCGCCTTAGCCTCCTGAGTAGCCGGCACTACAGGCGTCTGCTACCACACCTGGCTAATTTGTTTAATGTTTTGTAGAGACGAGGTCTCACTATCTTACCCAGGCTGTTCTTGAACTCCTGAGCTCAAGCGATTCTCCCACCTTGGACCCCCAAAGTGCTAGGATTACAGGCATGAGTCATTGCACCCTGCCACACCTCTGTTTTTGGACATTTCCCCTATATAACCACAATGTCATTATCACGTCTAACAAAATTAACAATGGTTCCTTAACACCATTTAATACCCAGTCCATATTCAAATTTATCCATTTTTCAAAAGTATCTTTTATGGTTGGTCTGTTCAAAGCAGTATCCGATCAAGGACCACAAATAGTGTTTAATCTTGTCTAAGTCTTTAGTCATCATTTAATTTTTAAAAATTTTCCTAGGCCAGGTGCGGTGGCTCATGCCTGTAATCCCAGCACTTTGGGAGACTGAGGCAGGTGGATCATCTGAGGCCAGGAGTTCAAGACCAGCCTGACCAACATGGTGAAACCCCGTCTCCACTAAAAATACAAAATCAGGTGACGTGGTAGCACATGCCTGTAATCCCAGCTACTTGGGGATGCTGAGACAGGAGAATCACTTGAACCCAGGAGGCAGAGGTTGCAGTGAGCTGAGATCACGCCACTGCACTCCGGCCAGGGTGACAGAGTGAGACTCAGTCTCTAAAAAAAATAAATAAAATTTCCTATTAACATTGCCTCGTTGAGGGAAATGGGGAATTGCCTCCACAGACTGTTGGACCTTTTGGATTTGTCTGACAGTTTCCATGCAGCGTAGTTTAGCTTGCTCTTCTATCTTTTTTCTTTTCTGTAACTTGAAGTTAGGTCTAAACCTGATTGGATTCAGATTAAACATTTTGGTACCAATACTTTACAAGTACTTCAGTTAGCAGGACAACAGGGGGCATGCATAATGTTTAGTTGTCTCACCATTCGCGACACCAATATCCATTACTGGGTTAAAGTGGGGACAGCCTGGTCGCCCTCTATAAAAGTGATACTTTCTTTTTTATAAACAGCAAGTAATCTGTGGGGTGATAATTTGACACTGAGAGAAAATTCAGTTTCCCCCATTTCACAGCCAAAATCAAATTAGGGCCAGGGATCCTGCATTAGAGAGCTTTCTATTTTCTGCAGCACCTAATAGCGCAAGATATACGGTAACATTCGGTAAATACTGGTTGAAGGGTGAATGAATGAATGCAAAATGTTTTGAGTGACTAAATTTAAAAATTTAATATAATAAGAAACTCTGCAAACTCTTTCTTTCTTTCTTTCTTTCTTTCTTTTTTTTGAGACAGACTCTCACTCTGTCACCTAGGCTGGAGTGTAGTGACGCGATCTTGGCTCACTGCAACCTCTGCCTCCTGGGTTCGAGTGATTCTCCTGCCTCAGCTTCCCAAGTAGCTGGGATTACAGGAACCTGCCACCATGCCCAGCTAATTTTTGTATTTCAGTAGAGATGGGGTTTCACCATGTTGGCCAGGCTGGTCTCAAACTCCTGACCTCAAGAGATCCACCTGCCTCGGCCTCCCAAAGTGTTAGGATTACAGGCGTGAGCCACCACACCCGGCCTGCAAACCTACTTTTGACTGATACATTTGTGAAAGTTCCAGCACCTTTGGAAATCAAGAAATGCTAACATTTCAATGGATGTGAGAAGATTCAGGTTTCCTAACTTCAGCTTTGTTCCTAATTTCCTGTGTGACTTTGGACAAATCCCTTGCCTTTTCTGGAACCTACTTGTACCATAAGGAATACAAAAAGGAAAAATCTCCAAGATGCTACCAGCTTTGGCATTCTAGGATTCCAAAAAACACCCCAAATAACTGTATAAACCAGATAGTTGGAGCCTGCAGATCCTAAGACCACTTGAACCTGGGTTTTTCCTGTGCACTATAGCCTTTTGGTGTTTAATAAGCTTAAAGGTTGTCATAGCAACCACCCTCCCCACAGCTTGTTATCTGATAACCAGCCATTCCAACTCCATCGCCGCCTAGGATTTCTGCCCCATTTGATATTGAATTGGAAAGGTGACCAGAGATTGATTAGCCTTCATGTCATTTTATAAATGATGGAAAACACTTGCTTCTTTCCCAAGCAAAGTAAAATCTTTTAGGCTGGATCATTTGAGTGGCTATTTCACGTTTGCATTTATTTATTTATTCTCTCATTCACTCGGTTAGTCGGTATTTATTGAGACTTTACCATGTGCCAGACATTGCACTAGATGCTTGGGATATACTTGGTCGTCTTTACGTAGAGTTTGCAGTCTAAACAGGAAGACAATTAAAGAGGTAGTTATAGTACAGTGAAAAAAAACATGATGATATCAGAAGTGTATGGTAACGCAGAGGAATGGCACCTAGCTGATCTGGTGGCATCAAGGAAGCCTTCTAGGAAGGAGTGATTTTTTTTTTCCTTTTAGAAGTGATGTTTTAGCCGAAAACTGTGTAGAAGCAAGCCAGTGTTAGAGTGAGAGGTAGCTAGAACAGTAAATATTCCTGGAAGAGGGGGAAGCATATACTACGTAAGACTCAAAGATGAGAGATAATATGATATGTGAAAGAGTTTAGAGCACTGGAAAACTACTAAAGGCTTTTAAAAATTATTGTAGTAAAATGTACATAACATACTACCAAAGGATCTTAAGCATGGACTGATACAATCAGATTTGCATTTTTCAATGATCCCTCTGGCTAGTGAAGGAAGAATTGAAGGGAGTGGCAAAAGAGGAACAGAGAGACTGATGGCACTTAAGATCATGCCATTATCATGAGGTTTAAAAGCCTTGGCCAGGCGCGGTGGCTCACGCCTGTAATCCCAGCACTTTGGGAGGCCGAGGTGGGTAGATCATGAGGTCAGGAGTTCGAGACCAGCCTGGCCAAGATGGTGAAACCCAGTCTCTACTAAAAAATACAAAAATTAGTCAGGCGCGGTGGCAGGCACCTGTAATCCCAGCTACTTGGCGGGGCTGAGGCAGGAGAATTGCTTGAATCTGGGAGGTGGAGGTTGCAGTGAGCCAAGATCACACCACTGCACTCTAGCCTGGGCAACAGAGCCAGACTCCGTCTCAAAAAAAAAAAAAAAGCCTTAAAAGCAGAGGCCATATTGTGTTTATACCTTCTCAGCTAATAGTGCTATGGCTGACATCCATAGAAAGTGACTAATAAATACTTGTTGAATTAATGAAAGAATGGTTTGTTTGTTGAATGGACTTACATCTGGAAACACCAATAATTTACTTTCTGGATTTTCCAGTGACTTTCCTCTAATTCCTAATGCATAGATACTCAGATAAAATTTCCTAAAACTACCATTCATGGCTACAACTCTGCTCAAAAAAAACCTTCATTGGCCTCTACCCCCACTTTATTGTCCTCAATATTAAGAACAATCTTCTAACTATTTTTCAAAATACTCATTAATAAGATCCTGAGCACACTTCCAAATACTTCTCAAAGTATCCCGTCTACTTAATCTAATCTCAGTATCCTACAAATATGCCATGTTCTGTCCCACCTCTGAGCACTTGTGCATGCTATTCTTAGCTGGAACAGTTTCATCAACTTGCATTTCACCTGCCCAGATTCTACCAATCCTTGATGGTCCAGCTGTAGTCTCATATCCTGCATGAAGCCATTACTCGCTCATTATGTTTGATAGATAACTTGAATAAAAATGTATTAAAACTAAAGCAATAGGAGTAGTTTACGTAAATTATTAGTCAAAATGTGGGTCTGTAGAAAAAGCCCAGTGTCTGGACCTGTGCAAGCCTGGATTTCAATATCTTTTCTGCCACTTGCCAGCTGTGTAGCCTTGTAAGTCTCCTCTCTGAGCTTTAGTTTCCTGAAATGCAAAACGGAACTAACTACATTTACTTTGCAGTGTGGATTAAGGAGAACATAATTAAAGGACCTAATACAATGCCCATTGTGAGTAAGTGCTGAAAACTATTCTTCTTTTTTTTTTTTTTTTTTTGAGGTGGAGTTTCACTCTTGTAGCCCAGCCTCCAGTGCAATGGCGTGATCTTGGCTCACTGCAACCTCCACCTCCTTGGTTCAAGCGATTCTCCTGCCTTAGCCTCCCAAGTACCTGAGATTACAAGCGTGCGCCACCACGCCCAGCTAATTTTTGTATTTTTAGTAGAGACAGGGTTTCACCACATCGGCCAGGCTGGTCTCGAACTCCTGACTTCAAGTGATCCACCCACCTCAGCCTCCCAAAGTGCGGGGATTACAGGCATGAACCACCTTGCCCAGCCGAAGCTATTTTTCTTAGTAATAACATTTTCATCTTGCTGGATAGTTTTCACAGCTGTTTTGCATATTTTCATCACAAAATAGTCCCCACAATAGGCCTCTGAGGTAGATGACATCTCCATTTTGCAGATAATAACTAAGGCTCACAAGCATTAAGAAACCTAGAAAAACAAGAGTGTTGTTCTTAGATCATCTGCATGAGAATTATCTGGGACTCACTAATATACCACAGATAGGAGTATACATTGATATTACCCCTGTAGAGAACAGTTTGGCAATGCCTATCAAAATTACAAATTTGATTCAGCAATTAATCTTCTAAGAATTCCTACAGATATAGTTGCCCATTTCCAAAATGAATTATGTATATGATGATTTATTACAGCATTGTTTGCAATAGCAAAAGATTAGAAACATTCTAAGTATCTTATTATCATCAAATGGGGACTAGTTAATAGATCATGATCCATCCATTTTTTAAAAGTTGTTAAGAAAAAAAGCAATGTGCAAAAGACTACTCAGTATATTATCCTTTATGTAAAAAGACGTAGAAAGAATGTGCATATGTGTGAGGAATATATACTTACACACATACAGCTGTCCTCATTATCTGCTTAAATATAATATCTCCAGAAAGATACCAAGAAAATGATAACAATGGTTGCCTCCAAAAGGTGAATTGGGTGGCTGGAAGAGAGGGAAAGGGGAAGATACATCACTTCATAACTTTTTTTTTTTTTTTTTTGTGAGACAGAGTCTTGCTCTGTCGCCCAGGCTGGAGTGCAGTGGCGCAATCTTGGCTCGCTGCAACCTCTGCCTCCCGGGTTCAAGTGATTCTCCTGCCTCAGCCTCCAGAGTAGCTGGAACTACAGGCTCCTGCCACAACGCCCGGCTCAGTTTTGTATTTTTAGTAGAGATGGGGTTTCACCATGTTGGCCGGGCTGGTCTCAAACTCCTGACCTCCTGATCTGCCTGCCTCAGCCTCCCAAAGTGCTGGGATTACAAGCATGAGCCACCGCGCCTGGCCCACTTCATAACTTTTTATAACTTTTGACTTTTGAATTATTTGAATATATTACCCATAGAGGCAATAATGCATGCTCTAGTTGGGAAAACAGAACATGGTTATAAAAAGAGAAAACCTATCAATGCCAAAGCCCAGTGAGTTGTACATTTGCTAATACTATGATGGTTAAGTACTGTGGCCAGGAGTGGTTTTCCAAGGACGAAGGGAATACAGTGGATCTAGATTTGAATGGAAGTTATCTGTGTAGAAGGAGAGGTGATAGGGAAGATATTTCTAGGAAGAAGACATATGAAAGCAACCTGTAAAAAATAGAGCTTTGAAAGGCTAAGACTCCAGAATACAAAATGGAGGTCATATTTTAGTTCAGTTTTGAAGAGCTTTTCCCAAACTTGCCAGCCCATTGTTTCTTTTTTACTCCATAAAACCACATGGTATTAAAAAACAATAGCAACATAGGGTATTGCCACACCATCCCAAGGAGCTGCTCACTTTCCAGCCAACAGAGAAAGATCTGGCAACCCACACTAAATTATTCTTTTACCTGGGACTGTCAAATACTACTGCAGTCAATCATAGATGTATTTGTGTGTCAATTTTGAGAGAGTTCGATATTGTGTACTGGAAAATATTAAAACAGTAGATAAAATTAGACCCTTGGCCTAAATGTGGAAGTAAAATACACACACTTGTGAGAAAAAACTTCCAAATGCATACTCACTTTTTTACAAAAGGTATATGTTTAATAAATGTTTTCAGATATGAGTGCATAAACCATAGAGCTCTTGGATTCACCATTTCCCACTATTATTTCATATCTGAATTACAAAGATAACCGAGTCTGTATCAGTTTAATGATGAATTATTTTACTGATTGAGTTAAGTGCACAGAGAAGCCCTGGTTTGTTTATTTGTTTGTTTTGCATTTCTGGCTGCATGTATTTAGGGTTGTGTGTGTATGTGTTCAGAGGTGATGGAAGGCTTGTACTTTTTTTTTTTTTGAGACGGAGTCTCGCTCTGTCGCCCAGGCTGGAGTGCAGTGGCGAGCTCTCGGCTCACTGCAAGCTCCGCCTCCCGGGTTCAGGCCATTCTCCTGCCTCAGCCTCCCGAGTAGCTGGGACTACAGGCGCAGGCTTGTACTTTTCTTATGTTTCCCTGTTCCCTGTACTTTTCCACCTTATCTCTCCAAACCACTTTACACAGAGCTTAGTACGTGGTAGACACTCAGTGGTCTTTGCCTGATTCGTTTCCTGTCTCCCACATACCTAGAAGAAAACAGACGACGTTGATCTTCAAGTATTTTTTTTTTTCTTGAGACAGAGTCTCGCTCTGTCTCCAGGCTGGAGTGCAGTGGTATGATGTCGGCTCACTGCAACCTCCACCTCCCGGGTTCGAGCGATTCTCCTGCCTCAGCCTCCTGCGTAGCTGGGACTACAGGCATGCACCACCACACCCAGCTAATTTTTGTATTTTTAGTAGAGACGGGGTTTCACCATGTTGCCCAGGATGGTCTCCGTCTCCTGACCTTGTGATCTGCCCGCCTCGGCCTCCCAAAGTGCTGGGATTACAGGCTTGAGCGACCACACCCAGCCGATCTTCAAGTATTTTCTAACCTAATGTTTTCATCCTCTGGCTGGAGGAAGGTGGAAACACAAAAATTAAGTCATCCAATGGGAAGATTCTTTCTTTTTTTTTTTTTTTTTGAGACGGAGTTTCACTCTTGTCGCCCAGGCTGGAGTGCAATGACGCAGTGTTGGCTCACTGCAGCCTCAGCCTCCCAGGTTCAAGCGATTCTCCTGCTTCAGTCTCCCGAGAAGCTGGGATTACAGGCGCCCACCACCATGCCTGGATAATTTTTTTGTATTTTTAGTAGAGATGGGGTTTTGCCTTGTTGGCCAGGTTGGTCTTGAACTCCTGGCCTCGGCCTCCCAAAGTGCTGGGATTACAGGCGTGAGCCACCGCGCTTGGCCTAGGAAGATGTTTAAAGTCATCTTTAAGATATCTTCTAGACCTAAATAGAGATTCCTCACTCCTACCCAGGAAACACTCCTTATTGCTCATCATCACCTCCTTCTCAGTACTTTTTTTTCTTTCCGTGACTTTCTAGAATTATATAAGCCCATTTTTACATAGCAACATTATGTTAGATTCATTAATTAGTCATGTCCATGGTAGCTCTAGAGTTTCAGTATTGATCATTTGGGTTTGGTTTTTTTTTTTTTTTTTGAGACAGACTCTCAGTCTGCTGCCCAGGCTGGAGTGCAGTGGCGTGATCTCGGCTCACTGCAAGCTCCGCCTCCCAGGTTCACACCATTCTCCTGCCTCAGCCTCCCGAGTAGCTGGGACTACAGGTGCCCACCACCACGCCCGGCTAATTTTTTTGTAGAGACGGTGTTTCACTGTGCTAGCCAGGATGGTCTCGATCTCCTGACCTCGTGATCCACCTGTCTCGGCCTCCCAAAGTGCTGGGATTACAGGTGTGAACCACTGCACCCAGCCGGGTTTCTTTTTATTGGCTAGTTAGGCCACCATCACCACCACCACCACTACATGGCCAAAACCATCACCACTACATGGTCAAAACCATCACCACTACTATCATCACCACAACCACCACCACCATCACCACCACCAACACCATCATCACTACCACCACCACCATCACCACCACCACCACCATCACCATCACCACCAGCACCACCAGCACCACCACCACCATCATCACCACCACCACCACCACCATCACCACCACCATCACCACCACCACCACCATCACCACCACCACCACCATCACCATCACCACCACCACCACCATCACCACCACCACCATCACCACCACCACCACCACCACCACCATCACCACCAACACCATCATCACCACCACCATCACCACCACCACCAGCACCACCACCAACACCATCATCACCACCACCACCATCACCACCACCACCACCACCATCACCACCACCATCACCATCACCACCACCAACACCATCATCACCACCACCACCACCATCACCACCACCATCACCATCACCACCACCACCACCAACACCATCATTACCACCACCACCATCACCACCACCACCACTACAAACACAATCATGGCCAAAACCATCACCACTACTATCATCACCACAACCACCACCACCATTACCACCACCAACACCATCACCACCACCAACACCATCATTACCACCACCACCATCACCACCACCACCACCATCACCACCACCACCACCATCACCATCACCAGCACCACCACCATCACCACCACCATCACCATCACCACCACCACCACCAACACCATCATCACCACCACCACCATCACCATCACCACCACCACCACCATCACCACCACCACCACCAGCACCACCACCAACACCATCATCACCACCACCACCACCATCACCACCACGAACACCATCATCACCACCACCACCACCATCACCACCACCACCATCAACATCATCACCACCACCACCAGCACCATCACTATCACCACCACTGCCACCATCACCACCTCCACTACCACCAAAACCACCACGATGACCACCACCACCATCATCACCATCACCACCACCACCACCATCACCACCACCACCACCATCACCATAATCACCATCACCACCACCACCACCATCACCACCACCACCACTACCACCACCACTACCACCACCACCACCATCACCACCACCACCACCATCACCACCACCATCGTCACCACCATCACCACCACCATCACCACCACCATCACCACCACCACCACCATCACCATAATCACCACCACCACCACCACCATCAGCACCATCACCATCACCACCATCACCATCATCACCACCATCATCACCACCACCACCACCATCACTACCACCACTACTACCATCATCACCACCACTATCATCACCAGCAGCAGCAGCAGCAGCAACAACAGCAGCGGTGCTACTTATTGAGTGTTGGCTGTGTGCCAGGTGCTGAGCAAAATGCTTTACATACTTTACCTTAATTACTCCTCAAAACTATCCTGTGAGATAAGAAATGTTATTATATTCATTTTACAAATGAGGACAGCAGGGCTTAGAAAGGTTCAGATTTTCAAGGTCATATAGCTAATATATAATGGTGATGGAGCCAGATCTCTAACTTAGGTCTGACTCCAGACTTTGTTCTATCACCACTGGTAATATATACTGCCTTCATCGCGCTGATGTAAAGATGGTAAGGATGGATAGATAGACAGACAGACAGATACACAGATAGATAGATAGATAGATAGATAGATAGATAGACAGACAGATAGATAGATAGACAGACAAGTGTGTGTATCCGTGTGAGTAGAAAGGATTTCTTGAGGTTTTGACTTTGGAATGCATATTTATGTACACATGCACACACACACACGTATATACATACACATATCTATTCCAAATATGTGCACACACAAACACATTCCAAAGTGAAAACCTCAAAACAACTTTTCTAGCATTTAGGTTCTAGTTAGTGCAAGTCATGATATGAATTTATAAAACCATCCAATGAGAAGAAGAATTGGAGAGACTGGCCTCTTAAATCAAAGGCTATAGTTTCAAGTTGCATTCAAGATGAGAAATAAGCAAACTCTATTCTTGCTTTATTTGTTTATTTTTTAAAGATGATGTGGTGGAGTGAACAAAGTATGAACTCTGAGGTCAGATGAACCTGAGTTCAAATCCTGGCATAGAAACTGTGTAATCTGAAGCTCACGACTCTACCCAAGTGACTCCCCTGCTTCCTTTATCTGTAAAAATAGAAAAGTGATGATACTCAAATAAAAAGGCAAAGCAAAATATTTGATATATAATATAAATGCAAGAAATCCACTTCGTTTAAAAAGCCTCATCACAATAGTGAAAAGCATTCTTTAAAGACGTTTCTTTAGGTAATTAATAGATATTATCCATAATTTCTAGATGGGGGTTAGGTGTTAACTTTTTGAAACCACATGTAATTTGTATGAAAGTAAACCGTTTGCGAGGCTGGGCATGGTGGCTCACTCCTGTAATCCCAGCACTTTGGGAGGCTGACTTGGGCGGATCACCTGAGGTCAGGAGTTCAAGACCAGCCTGGCCAACATGGAGAAACCCTGTCTGTACTAAAAATATAAAAATTAGTCGGGTGTGGTGGTGCATGCCTGTAGTCCCAGCTACTCAGGAGGCTGAGGCACGAGAATCATTTGAACCTGGGAGGCGGAGGTTGCAGTGAGCTGACATCGTGCCACTACATTCTAGCCCAGGCGACAGAGAGAAAGACTCGGTCTCAAAAAAACAAAACAAAACAAAACAAAAAAACAGTTGCATAATCTGTACTGAGAAATAAAAGTTTGATGTTCCTTATAGGCAAATGTCAAACAGAACTATGTGCAATTTTGCCTATAAGGAACTATAAATCTCAGTAACTTATGGAGAAAAGCTAAAGTTATAATTTTAAGATTTAGTGAATTTGATTTAGACATTTTTTTGTGTTGAAGCAAAATCATTCTTTTTCCCTTTCTGCTTCAATGTTTGAAAATTTAATATTATTTATTTACAAATAAATAGTATATTTACATGATTTGTACTCAAAAGGTACAAAAGGGTAAACAGGGAAAAAAAAAAAAAAAACTCCTTCTCATCAAGTGCCCAGCACTTCAGTCTCTAGAGGCAACTAATGTTGTGAGTTTCTTATGTATCTTTCCAGAGGTATGCATAGACAATCAAATGTGTATCATTTTCTCCCTTGTCAGACATATTACCTTTCTGTACTTTGCTTTTTTTGCTTAACAATACATCTTAAAGCTCCTTTTTTGATTGTGTATAATTGAGCTGTGTTGTGCAGAGTATATATGTTGCATAAATTTCAATGTACATTTGTAATTTTGATAGACATCAAATTGTTCTCCATAGAGATTGTATAAATTTACATTCTTTGCATCAATAGATGAGAGTTATTCTTCCCCCCACAGATTTACCAACAGAGTGGGTAATTAGACTTTCCAGTCTTTTAATTCTATAAATGAAAGATGTCTCAGTGAAGTTAAATTTGTGTTAGCCTTATATTTGCTCCTTTTCAAATTTTTAAGAGTCCCTTATAGTTTCTTTTTTGTGAACTATTTCTTTTTATCCTTTGCCCATTTTAAAATCATGCTCTTCATTTTTTATCTTGTTGATTTGTAGAAACTTTTCATATATAACAAATTATCCCTGTGTTTGTGATGAACTGCAAATATTTTCTCCCAGTTTGTTGTTTCTCTTATTTATTTTGCTTAAGATAATTTTTGCCATACAGAATTAAAAAAATTAACACAGTTAATTTTATCTATGTTTTCTCTTATGACTTCTAAACTTTCATTTTATACACAGAATGGTCTTTCCTATTTTAATTTGTTTAAAAGTATTTTTTCAATATTTTTTCCTTGTTTCCTTTTAAGATTATTTATCATTGTAAGACAAATCCCTTTAGAGTGACAACATTTGTACCTTCCATTTTTTGGTTCATAACTTGATTGCATTATCAATGGGAGTTAGAAGATAAAAATCAATTGGCTTCATGAAAAATATCTTCAAACAAAACAGCACTTTAACAAACATATACCTAATATTTAGCTCTACACACAAAGTCCTTTTGAGAAATGTTTACAGGCTCATCTCCATACCACATGTACAATTTGATAGGGTCTTATAATCTCTAACACCAGATACTCCCAACATACAATGGTAATAACTCTCATGTCCTTTTGTTTTCAAAAGTATGCATATTAATTGGGTATAACTGAAGTTTTTTGTGTCAAACTTTATTTTAAATCTGATCATAGAATTTGAATGGTTTAGAATGGAAGAAAAGAATATTCAAAAGGCATGTTTATTAGCTTATTGGGTTTTTTTCCCTAATAATATATTTGGCTACTCTTTTGGGCTACAGTGGAGAAACTGGTGGGATACTAACAAAAGACTGATGAAAGAGCATTCTTATTCCACCATATATCTTTTGGAGGATTAAAAAAGTGGCATACATTTTCTCATGCTTCAAAGGTCTTCTTTTCTCTTTATCACTTCATGAAACATGCTTTGAATTGAGATATCAAAGGCAGAATAGAGAACTTCGAGAGAAATGAAATGAGTTTTTGACCCTATAGACTGACCAACCTGAAGGAGCAAATTGGATGGATTTAGTCCTCCTTATATTAGGAACACTGTGATCTGAATACCACATCCTTAAGCATGTTGTTCTCATGTGGGTTCACACCCTAATTTCCACTGCAAACATATTATTTTTGAAGAAGCATTTGTCAGAAGCAGCCAGCAACTCCCTTTCTTTTTGTAGACATGTCATCCACTTTGGTAGTGCTTAAAATAAAGTACTCAGATAGAAGGTAAGTTGCAACAGACAACAAGCAATATAATACAAAATGTTATGAGTAAAGTGTGTTACTCAGATACTTCTAAAATACATTTCTTCCTTTATTTTGAAGGCCACGGTATAGGCAACTTGGCTAATGGAACCAGTCTCTTCCTTTGATCATCAATAGAGTTATCTTTTCGGGAAACTAAGTCCCAGCTCAGATGACCATTTTAGCTGAGGCTGACATGAAAGGGAGAGGGACTGTTTAATTACTAGCTCTCTGAAAGGCATGTTTTTTTCTTTCTTTAATAATTCTTCAGCTGAAACCACAAACAGAGTACTTTTGGGGAGGTGGCTTCATTTGATCTTTATTTCTTTACTCTGGGCACTGTGTAGGATCTGGGCTTTATGTGTCAGCTTTGCAGAGAGACAGCCTGCTGGCCCTGGGTGACAGATTCTAGTCAAGTAAGAATCAAAAGTAAGTATGATTTAGGTGCATTTACTTAATCTCCTAAGACTTGGGAAGGTGTGTGGCAAGGAGCCTGGCATATAGTAGGTGCTCAATGAATACTTAGAATAATTGAATGTAATGAATGGATGAAGGACAAGTCTGGAGAACGTGCTAGGCTGCTTTCTGCAATTGATTTCCATTTTCTGTGTGTGTCTATGGATATTTGAAAGGGTAATAGCGACTATGGCAATTGACTAAAAGTGCTGTGCAACACAGTAGCCACTAGCCCTATGTGGCTATTGAGCACCTGAAATATGACTAATCTGAGATTTGTGGAAAGTGTAAAATACACACTGGATTTAGAAGATTTAGTATGAAAAAGGAATGCAAAAATCTCATTAATAATATTTATATTGATTACATGTTAAATAATATTTTTGATATGTTGGGGTTCAGTGAAATACATTAATATTTCACCTGTTTTCTCCTGCTTTTTAAATGTGACTTTCTGCTTTTTTAAAAATGTAACTAATAGAAAATTTAAAATTACCTGTGTGGCTTGCATTATATTTTTACTGGAAGCACTGGTGTAGACTTTAGAGCTAAACCCGGCGTTGTAACATCTCTGCTTTTAAAGAGAAAATAGTTTCCCTGTCCCGGTTCCCTGCCACGGACAACCTTTACAAGCTATCTAAAAATGTCTAAAAATGTACTCCTTCCCTGGGCAGCCCTGGGGCCCGCGGCTGGTGGGTGGGGTGGGGGTTAGGGCTCGAGCAGGCAGGAAGGTGATGCCGCTGCCTTTGGTATGCGTTGCCTGCCACAGGAAGATACCAGATTCAATACCAAGATCGAATTTCAGAGGGGCCTCCCTAACCCCACCACGGAAGTAAGGCGGGCCAGCCACCGCCTCGAGCCGAAGTTTCTGCAGCCCTGGCAATCCCCCGCGCGTTTCTGCTCAGGAGCCCCACGCCGCAGAGAAACTTCCCGGCTTCCCCAGCCTCGCTATCTCCCCTAGGCTTTGGGACACAGCTTTAAGGGACTGAGGGGCCCGGACGGGATCTGAAACCTTTGGAGGACCAGCCACGTCCGCACAGCCCGCCCATGCGCGCTGGCACCAGGACCCGCAGGCTGCCAGCGGCGAGTCCCCGCCGCGGTTCCTCAGGGCACCCCCGGAGAAGGGGGCGGCCCTGAGGAATCTCCTGCACTCCGGACGCCCTATTTTCCCCGCCCTTAGCGCCCCAGGGCCCTGCTCGGGTCCTGGCCGCGCGTGGTGTTCTTTTCAGCCGCGGAGCTTTGTTTCCCAGTGTCGCTGAAAGGAAAGAGAAAGAAAACGCCTTCGGTCCTGGAGGTCCTGCCCCTTCCTGAAGCGATGCCATTTCCTCCCTCCATCTCTCTTTTCTTAGATTCCTCCTGGGGCCCCGGCAGAGGCGGGGCGGCTGCGCCCCGAGTCCCTCTCCGGCGGCAGCGCGGGCTTCGGGCAGGCAGCGCGGGAGCGGGGCTGGAAAAGAGGGCGCCGGGAGCCGCCCCGCCCCTCATCGCTCCTGGCTTCTCCGCCTGAGAGCAGGGCCTGGGGAGATTGCCTTAGCTTTGGGGGAAAGCAGGACGCTGAGTCCAGGGCTTACGAAACAAGGGAAAGATAAGGACGGAGGAGGCGGTCTACATGGCCCCCCACTCCCTTCCCGATCCCGCAAACACTCTGAGAGGTGCGTAAGTTCTGACGGGGTGGTTGCAGTGCCTTGGCTCAAAGGTAACTGTCACTCGAAGATGTTTTTACTGCCCCTGCTCTCAAAGGGACATTCAATAATCACTTCTGCTTCTGCGACAGAAGTTGGTCTCCTCCCCAGAATGAAGCCGAAATCCCGCCCCCAAGGCTGGGTGCAAATCTGCGCTCTGTGTGAGGCTGGAGTGTAGGGCGCCCTCAGGCACAGGCCACACTCTGGTTGTACCCCCGTCCAGCCCTCGATAGCCACTCGGCCTACAGGGTGGAGAGACAGAACGGCTTGATTTCTACTCTGCTGATGCTGTAAGCTCACAATGGAAGCGGGGGTGGACGTGGACGTCTGTAAAGTGTGGACCGTCACCCCTGGCCCCTCCTCACCAGTCTCCTCCGTCTGGTGACTGAGGACGATGGGCCAGGGCTTAGCGCTAGGAAAGGACTTCTGGAAAGTCTATTGTCTTGCTCTCCATGGCCACCTGCTTTCAGGTCTTCAGTTCTTTTCTTTTCTTTTCTTTTCTTTTCTTTCTTTCTTTCTTTCTTTCTTTCTTTCTTTCTTTCCTTTCTTTCTTTTTCTTTTATACACATATTTTATTTCCTTCCTTCCTTCCTCTCTCTCTCCCTTCGTTCCTTCTTCCCTTCCCTTCTCCTTTCTTTCTTTCTTTTTCTTTTTCTTTCTTTCTTTCTGAGATGGGGCCTCACTATATTGCCCAGGGTGGTTTTGAACTTCTGGGCTCAAGCAATCCTCCCGCCTCGGCCTCCCAAAGTGCTAGGATTACAGACGCGAACCACCACGCTGGGCCTCTTCAGTTCTTACTACTATTAGAATTTTTTAAAAATCACGTTTTGGACTTGAGATCAAAGCATTCTGATTTCATTCAGATGCCTACTTGCCAAGATCTTATTTTAAAGTCTCCCACATCCTTTCCTCCTTCCTCTCAAGCTCTTCATCTACTTACCATTTACCAGTTCATCCTTATGGAATAGAATGCTCCCACTTCCTGGTGCACTGTAGTTTGGGGCCTAATTGATTCTGGTAATTAATTTGTTCTACCTGCTAGATCAGATGGAAATCCTACCCATGCGCCCCAGGATTAGCACTTGGCTTTCTAACACCTCCTCTAATTATCTAATAGCATGGGTTGTGAGGACTCAGTCTCTATTAAAACACTTTTACTATTAGCAGTAGTGATTGGAATTGTGATGACAACTAGATTTCAACAAATTAGAGCTTAAAAATGGGGAGATGGGAGAGAAGTGGCTTCTTTTAATTTCCCTGAGTTTAACATCAATAATTAGAGCAATTTTCAGAGATGTGAGCTGAAATTACCCCTGCTGTGTTGTAGATGATCACCCTAATTTTAGCAAATTGACTCCAGGGAAATAAATGTGACAGATTAGAAAAAGACAAACAGAAAAAACAAAAGATTGGGAGGGACGGAAATGAAAGGAAACAGGCTGGGAAAAGGAGTGGGAAACAAAAACCTAGTACAATTAATTCGGGGGGCTAGGGTTGAAAAAGTAACAGCAGAAATAGCAAACCGTGTGAGTGAAATGAGGAGAAAGTAAAGATTTGAGGGGACATGGAGGATGGCACTAAGAGGTGACTCTGGACATATTTACACAGACCAAATAACTTGACTAATGTAGACATAACCCTCCTCCTGCCCACTGCCTATAACTGAAGTAAAGACTGTTGTGATGACCATCATCATTTTCTTTCTTTACCTTAATAATCCAGTCTTCCCTCAGCCATAAACTTAAGTAGAATCTAGCAATCTGAAGTATCAGATGCCCTTTCTCCTCACTTCCTCCCTTCTTTTTTTGCCACCAAAATTATGGAAACTCTTAAAACCCAGGCCTAAATGCCTGAATAAGTGCTTTATCCATATTGCTTTGGGGCCCTTTTAGTGCCTTCTCCTCTGTAAAGAGGAGTTTGCCGGACAACAGAGACTTTTTCCTTTTAGCTTTCTTTTAAAAACGACTGGGAACAAAGCAGCCCCTGCAGTGACGGGGCAGAAATTGAGGTCGAGAAACCTGGTAGGAACAAGAACCCTGCGGGCTCTGTTGTTCCCAGGCTCGGCCGGTGGTGTTCAGCACCGCGGACAGCTCCCCGCCCCGCCCCGAGCCTCCCGCACCCTCCCCTCTGCCTCTGGCAGCCTCGTCATTGGCTCTCCCGGCCCCCCTCTCCAAGCTGCCAATTCTCCAACACAGAGACCCAACCTACCCAGGAGCTTGTCTTCTTGCCTCTCCAGCGCCCGGGGTAGCCCAGGCCCGGGAGAGAGCAGCGGAGATTCGAGCCTCGGAGGGTGGTTGCCGGCTTTCGAGCAGGCTTGGAGACTCTGCCTGCGTCCTCCACTTCGTCCCGGCCCTTGTCCTGTGGCAGGTGCTCCGCTCAAGATGAATCTCAACTTCACCTCTCCTCTACACCCGGCGTCTTCTCAGAGGCCCACATCCTTCTTCATCGAGGACATCCTGCTGCACAAGCCCAAGCCGCTGAGAGAGGTGGCCCCAGACCATTTCGCCAGCTCTCTGGCCTCTCGGGTGCCTCTGCTAGACTATGGCTACCCCCTCATGCCCACACCCACCCTCTTGGCTCCTCACGCCCATCACCCTCTGCATAAGGGAGACCACCACCATCCTTATTTCCTCACCACCTCGGGTAAGTAACAGGAACCTCAAGGTATGGGCAGTGAGAGAGCAGGGCTTCTAGCACAGACCCTAAGCCTGTGATGGAGTCAAGGAAAGGCCAGACTGGCTCGGCCTGGCTTGGTGGCCTCTTTCCCTAAGTGACAGTGGAAGGCTGAGGATATTGCTGAGGCCATGCAGAGCTCCCTAGAGGCATGCCAACCCACGGGGATAATTCGTGATCCCTCCGCACTCTTCATAGCGGAGGATAGGTGCCTGGTCAAGAGGCAGCGTATAGGGTTTGACGATACTCTTGGTAGGCAGTGCTCAGTGTCCCTGCTCGTGATCTTCCTGGCCACTTTGGTCCATCTCTCAATCCTGATTCTCCGCCTCTGCCCACTCAGAGGGAGACCCTTGACCATCCCACCCCATGGACACAACTTTTTCTGCACAGAAACTCAAAACACTCTGTCCAGGCCAGATCTCTTTTTTCCAGGCACTGAGCATTTGCAGATACCGCTGGGGGCATAGAAGTGAATGAAGGTTTGGGCTAGCCTGAATAAGACAGAAAGGGTGAGAAAAAAGGGGGGTAGGGGGAGATGCAGCTCTTTAACCCTCCGCATCCTCAACAGCTAACATTTAACTCACAATCTTAGTCTGGGCTACCCTCCTCTGCCCCAGCTGCCAGCATTGCTGGAGCCGGGTGCTAAAGTATTTTGATTTCTCTGGTCTGACAAAAAGCAAGGGCTAGCAAAGTCTGTTTGGGACAGGAGGATGTGGGGAAATACTCAGATTTTTTTCTGTCTCCCTCTGAAAGGCCACATCCATGGTTTTTTCTCTGGCGTTTTCAATCTAGCCAGAATAGAATAATTCGTTGAGTCCAGACTCATAGCTCAGAGGCGGCAACAACCATGGTCGGTGGAGGGGCTGGGGGCAAGACAGGAGGCAGTTTGTGCGCGCTGGAATCCAGAACAAAGCTAAAAGTGTTTGTAAATCCAGGTCCGCATCTCTGCACTGGCTTCACCACCCGCCGGTGACAATCTATTCTCAGCTGCGCCGGTGGTCCTCCCATACAGCAGTGGCCAAAGCCCTAAGTACCCGCACTGGTTGTTGTTATGTTTGTTTATTTTCTCTGGGATTGGCCGATGTTGCTTGTGGCAGCTTCTCTCTGCTTGGTGCGTCTCAGACAGAGTCAAGCCCGCGAGGGTCAGGAAAGACAAGTCTCCCCGGACCCGGCCATGGAAAAGCCCCTCAAACCCTTCTGCTTCTCTGGGCTTGGAGTGAGAGGGAAAGAATGAGAAAAAGAATGAGGACTATATTAGATAGCTGGGTCCCTAGCGCGACCCCGAAACGGACGAGGAGACGTGAGAGGCGAGAAATGCTCCTCTGTTTCGGCTCCGGGGCTTCTCCGGATAAGGCAGTTTTGCTCTCCCTTTGGCTGCAGGGGGATAGGGGTGGCTTGGGAAACAGAAAGGTATTTTTCAGTAAGGTTTGGAGGCAAGATTATATCCATGCATCTACCAGCCCCAGAACAGCAACGAGTGTCATCAGGGGTCTAGGAGGATACGGTGGGGGCTGGGGACAGGACTGCTCCTGGGCCATTTGACGTTTGCAAAAAACTTGGCCAGGCGCAACTGAAGACTCCGCGCTGGCCGACCCTACGGAAGTCTCTCCAAGAAGACATTTTTAAACAGCCTCCGGATCTATTTCCGATTTTCTTTTCTGTTTTATTTACTGTTTGTTGTTTGTATTTCTAGATGACTTTCCAGATAAAGATCTCCAAGCGCTATTCTTGCGGCTTTTTTTTTTTTCTTCCTCTGCCCTGGATTCCTGAGAGAAAGGCTTGAGGGGCTTTGGGGCGAGCAGACTGACGGAGGCAAGGGGCGGAGGAAGGCACTGGGGGCTAGGGGAGGGGAGGGGAGCGGAGCGGAGATTGCTCTCCGGCGACCCACGCTCTGCCCACTTGGTTGCTCTTCTCTCTGCAGGGATGCCAGTCCCAGCGCTGTTCCCGCACCCGCAGCACGCGGAGCTGCCGGGGAAGCACTGCCGCCGCCGCAAAGCCCGCACGGTTTTCTCTGACTCGCAGCTCTCGGGCTTGGAGAAGAGGTTCGAGATCCAGCGCTACCTGTCCACGCCAGAACGAGTGGAGCTGGCCACGGCCCTCAGCCTGTCCGAGACGCAGGTGGGCGGGAGGAGAGGGAGGCCCTGATCTCTGCTTCGTTCCTCTCTGCCTTCAAGTCTTAATACCTTCGGGACCTTGTGGAGTTCGAGTAGAAATAGACCCCGCTGACGCTTATTCTAGGCCTTTCCCAAGAGCTTTCGTAAAATTACCTATACCTGGCCGGGCGCGGTGGCTCACGCCTGTAATCCCAGCACTTTGGAAGGCCGAGGCGGGCGGATCACGAGGTCAGGAGTTCCAGACAAGCCTGACCAATATGGTGAAACCCCGTCTCTACTAAATACACAAAAACTAGTCAGGCGTGGTGGTGCGCGCCTGTAATCCCAGCTACTGGGGAGGCTGAGGCAGAAGAGTCGCTTGAACCCGGGAGGCGGAGGTTGCAGTGAGCCGAGATCGCGCCGCTGCACTCCAGCGTGGGCGACAGAGCGAGACTCCGTCTCAAAAAAAAAAAAAAAAAAAAGAAAAAGAAAAAGAAAAAAAGAAAAAAAAAAGTACCGATACCCCAACCTCATGTCATACTTACCCAAGCAAAATTTCTCGAGCGGGGCTCTGGACAGGAAGGAAACACTCCTCAGGTAATTCTGACGACCACCTCCAGGTTAAGAACTCTTATTCGTATGCCTTCCTCACTCCTCTCCGACCAGGCTGGGAACCCGGGTCAGAGGTAAATGGTAAGAGTTCAGGCGAGTTCTTGTCCTGAGAGAAGCCCACACAAGGAGATTTTTTCCCCCTTTCTCACTTCAATCTCTCTCACAGCGGCCAGTGTTCACATGCACCTCCCCTCCAACCCCAACACACACACTATGGTTTAAGTCCTCTCCCTGTTCCCCTGTCCTGAGTGGAAGAACGGGTTTTATCTTCCTCTAGGCGCTATTCACCTGCAACCTCAAAACCCCATCCTCTCTTCCCCATCTTTCATAGTCTCTACCCGGAACGCCTCTTGCTATGAAATCATTAGCTCTGCCAGGCCCGGGTCTGATTTTCTGTCCGATGAGAACCCGGAGTTTCAATTCTCATCTTCCTGTCCAGGAGTCTTGCGGATCAGGTGGTTAGATGTCTCAATCAGAGGAACATCAGCTGAGCGTAAAAGAGACTTGCCCACGCAGCACCTACTATTAGTAGTTCTAATTCATAACAATATGCATAACTGCTAACCACCCATGTTAATCCTCATCATTATTTTGGGACAGTTACTCCTGAAAGCCTCAGATGTTCGATTCTCATTCGGCTTAAGGCGATAACTTATGAGCAGTTGAGGCTATCACCGCTCTTGGATACTTCATCAACGGACTGCAGCCCATTTTCCTAAACCCCAGCGATGGCTCAGATTTGGAGGAATGACATGATTTTATTTTTATCTCCCCGAAATCAGGTGAAAACGTGGTTCCAGAACCGGCGGATGAAGCATAAAAAGCAACTGCGGAAAAGCCAAGACGAACCCAAAGCACCAGAGGGGCCAGAAAGCCCCGAGGGCAGCCCCCGCGGTTCAGAGGCCGCCACCGCCGCCGAGGCTCGGCTGAGCCTGCCCGCCGGTCCCTTCGTGCTGACCGAGCCAGAGGACGAGGTGGACATTGGAGACGAGGGGGAGCTGGGCTCAGGGCCGCACGTGCTCTGAGCCGCCAGGCTGGGGAGGGTAGTAGGCAGGGGAGGAGACTGCGGGGCCGAGCGCGGTTCCCTCCCGGACCGGAAGACTCAGACTCCAGTCTCGTGGCGGGCCTTGGAGATCCGCTCCTGGAAGACAAACAAAACCCACCTGTCCTCCAGGCCGGTGCGGAGCCAGCACGGCCCGCGGCCCGGCCTCCCGCCTCCCCTCTAGCCCTCCCGGTCCCAGCCACGGGAGACTGTGCGCCCGGGCGCCCATTTTCCTGCGTCCGTCGTCCTTGGGGTCAGGGACCAGCCCAAGCACCGCGTCCCAGACTGGAAATTCAGCTCTCGGCTCTCTGTTTTCTCCGATCATAGACCCCTTTCTCCCTCGCCTCCGAGCAACTTGCCCCTAGCTCTGTTCTTTCCTCTCCACGCCAAGTCCTTGCCCGTTCTTGGGCAGTCCGTTTGGCTGCAAAGGGACCAGGTCTCTGGGGCCTCCGCTCCGCCGAGATCCAGATAGAACCACAATCTGATCTTTAAAACGTCCAGTGTCAGGACAGACTCGTGCACTGCTCGTCACTAACCTCCCACTCGCCCCCATCCCCCATCCCCAGAGTCCCATCTCTGACTCAAATACTAAGGCGACTCCCTCCTTCTCTGGGCGGCGCTTCCATCCTCTCCCGTCCCGGTTCTCCTCTAGAGCTCGCAGTTCTGCATCCTGGCACCCTTCCTGAGTTTGTAGCCCCCAGGCGCAGACGCCCCTTACGCCCTGCCTCCCGCGTACTGCGCGGCGCCAGCGCGCGGCGGGAAACTTGGGCACAGAAAACCCCTAGAGCAATTTCTGCTTCCCGAACTTGTTGCGCTCCTGTCCCGCAACGCTTCCACGTTCCACGGGCTACTGATATTTTAAAAGTGAGTGTTCCTCGGGTTGTGTGTGGAAATATTCATTCCCAGTGCATTTTAGGAAATCAAGATGAAGGCCAAAGGGTTAAGGCTAAAGGCGTTCCGGGCGTGCACCTGTTTGGGGAATAGATGGGGCGGGGGTCTGATTGACTTTGCGCTTTACCCCTCTCCTTTTCCCCTGGGAGGTCTCTTATTCTTTTACCGGGTTTGTAGGCTCGCAGGGCAAAACTGGGAATGATCACGCGTTTCCAGGAATGGTTTGCCACCGCGTTCTCCTACGCGTACGCCCCCTCCGCTCGGCCCTAGGCAGTTTCCTAGTCCCTGTAGAAATGAACTTGCGAATAACCTTTCATTAACTGATCCCCTCCCTCTCACTCCAAATTTTCTGTTTCGAATCGTTTGATTAATGGTCTTGAGTTCCACCTAAGTGGAAAAGTGGCTCTGGTATTTTGTGGCTCTGAAATGCTGAAGAGACAGAGATGTATTGATATTTGGAGTTTGAAATTATACTACTGAATTGTGTGATGACCCTACACACTCAGTATACATATAAATATAGCAGCTGTGCCAGAGGCACTCTCACCTTCTGATTCTTTCGCTTCTGGTTGTGTGTCTAGGTAAGTGAGTCCAGGAAGGCTGGAAAAGAATTAGTAGGACTGAGTGGAATCCTGACCCTCGGGTTCTAATGATTAATAATAATTATAAAAACCACAGTGGGTGTGAGCGTGGGTTAATCTTTTTGTTTTCTTATTTCTCCAATATGGGGATGAATCCTAAAGATCATTTTAGGTCTAAGTTCTATCCTTATGTGAATGTAGCAGGAGGCCTTTTCGTTTTTCTGCAATAGGCTTGTTGGAGAAACATTATCCCAGGTAAAGATAAGTGTCAGAGTGACAGCTTATCCAAGTGCATCATTTAGGAGGCAAAATTATTAGTTTTAAAACATAAGCATTGTATAGCCTTTTGGATTTTCCAAAGTGCTCTGTAATCAATCAATGATCTTGTGAGTCTCAGATGACATATGGGTATTTTTTCCCTTTCATAGATGAGGAAATTGAGGCTTAGCAAGATTGAAGGATTTACTAATGAAATCAGGACTAGCTAACAGCCAAGGAAGGATTAAAAAATGTCTCCTCTGTCTCCTTGTTCACTTCTTTTCTCATGCAGTTTATTTATTTATTTTTCTTGGTAACAATGCATTGATTGGCATTTTGTCTCTATCACTTTATAAGAACACCTCTCTCATTTCTTTAGATTACACAACCTAAAGATTGTGGCTATTCAAAGCAAATCTATGCTCAGATTTTCCTCCTCCCTCCCTTGTTCAGATGATGGCAGTACTGTTTTAAGGCAGAATTTTTTGGCAAATGCTTTACAATATGACAAAAGACTTGGTGGAAAAAAAAGTGATTTGTGACTGAGAATGTTCTTGGTAACTTGGAAGGGAAAGTGTGTGTATCCCTTGTGTATAGAGATACTATTACACAAGATTATGGAGCCAAGGGAAAAATCGAATTCTTCTAATCCCACGAAGAACAAATGCTAAATAGGAGTTTGAAAGAATCTTTAAAGTGAGTAGAAAAACTGTATTTGGGCAAAAGTGTGTGTGTGTGTGTGTGTGTGTGTGTGTAAATTAGATGGGGAATCCAAACTCACAAGCACCAGGCATTTCTGTCTTCTGCTTTCACAATAACTTGTCAAGGGCCTGTTCTGAGTCTAACAGGAGTGGATTGGGTGTATTTCATTACCTTTTTGTCTTCAAAAAGCAGGTAAATAGGGAAGCTGTTAGTATATGCACGGTGCTGCCTGATTGGAGGCAGGATGAGTCCTGGAGCCCAGGGACTATTTGGGTCTATAATTCATGAGCATTAAACTTGGGAAGATACTCATTCCTCCTTACCCTGGTCCTCCCCTGTGGTGGTTTCTTGGTGGATTAGGTAGCAAGGGAAGAGGTGAGAACTGTGGCACCAGCCACGCCAACTATGGCACAGTTTTCTCATCAAAAAATTCCCTGAAATTGATGGCAAACAATCGAATAGCAAAGTTCTAGTTTTATTTATTTTTATATAGTGAGTGAGTGATAGTGGTAAAGGATAGGCACAATTTAGTCTCGATTTAATGTAACATGACAGCGCTTTTTGGTTTTGGCTTTCAATACTGATCAAAGCTTCCACAGGCTGAAAAAGTATTTTGTCTGAATAACCCAGGCTTTTGCTTCAACTCAGTTTCACTTGTGGTAAAGATCTGACAAAACTATGTTTATTATGATATATCTTTAAAAAGACATTCAGAGGTCTAATTTTGAAGAAGCAAAAATATCACAAAATAGCCAAGGTAGGGAAGTCATTTTAGATCTAATCCCACGTGTCATAAATAATTTGTTCTGCACTTGTTCGAATGCTGTGTTTCTGATGGACTTCATTTCATAGATTCTCAGAGAGGGATTCCTGATAATATTTCTGCTCACATGATGTGAGAATGTAAGAAATGGACAATATACCATACTGCCCGGTTTTAGCTGATGTTAGCACTAAGAAATGCTGAGCTGGAGTCCATGATACCAATTCAAAAGATAGAGGGCTGGCTTTCATCAATGTATTTGATAATTAGAGAGAGATGTGAAGGCACAGAGCAAGCAGAATGCTTTCTGGTGCTAAGAGAATTGTGCAATAAACATATTTAGTTGAAGCAGTGACTCCCTGGTCTTCCTGAATTGGGCTCAATATATGTGAAAAATAACAAGTTAATTGACGTATTTTATACATTTATATTTTTGGCATCACATTTTAAAGAGAATACAGACAAGCTAAAACTCATCCACTATGCAGGAACCTGGATAGTAAAGGGTGTGGAAAACAACAAATAAAGAAGTGTGAGCTTTAGCTTGGAGGAGCAAAGCTTTGGGGGAGAAGTGGGGAAGGAGGCTCAGCTATGGTAGTTGAATATGAATGGTTATGGGGCTATTAAGCATGAAGAGGTATATCTATTCTGCCATGCTAACCGATGATAGAACCAGAATCAATGGGTGATTCCAGGGAAGCAGATTCTGGAGCAACATTTGAAGACAGGCACTGTGTCGTACATCAATAGAACAGGATAAGTCCACAAAACATTGAGTACGTTTTCACTAGAAATCCCAGAGGCTGGAAGACAAAACATAAGGGCTTGTCTATTACAGATTTCTCCAGTAGTTGGAGATTGGGCTAGATATCCTGTACGGTTCTTTCCAACTGTTAAGATCCTAATCTATCTTTTTTATTGTAGGAAAGGGACTGCAAGTCCCAAGTTATTAAAGTTTTTATCTCACAAAGATTTCAATTTCTATACTTTAACTTAAACACATATATCCACAGCAATTAGAAGTTTTAAGGGAAACAACAAAGAGAGGAAAAGGCTATTTCTTTATTTATTAAAGAAGTTCCAACACCTCATTCTAGAAAGTCAGCGAGAACAAAGTGATGTTCCACTAAGTCAAGGACAAAGATACAGTCAGGAAGAAATTGTCAGTGTTAGAAGAGATATTTGACAAAATCTAAGCCCTTCATTTTATAAATTGGAGAAATTAAGGCCCGGATATAGTGGTGAGTACTTTGCTAACGTCACATAGACAGTGGTGGAATTAAGACTAGAAGCCAACGTTAATTATCTTACCTTACAAATAACCCATGTTGTGATAAAAGTGATTGTGGAGCTACTGTCATTGTAGCATGTGGAGGAGAAGATTTTTCATAGCAATTTTGGGTATAAGTTTTTAACATTGCAGGTAGAAATTATCTAGTAAAATCTTAGATCAACTTTTGGAAAAACTTCTGATTAAGAGCCATCTGAAAGTTGAATGGGCTTTCCTGAAGGTACTAAATTCCTTAGCCCTGTTTTCATTGAAGCCTATTTAGAAAGTAGTCCTATATACAATAGGATGAGCTAGATGATCTCTTAGCTATCTTAAATTTCTACATTTCTCTACTATAAAAATTTTGACCTGATCTCTTTTAATTACAGATGAGGCAACTGACAGTCAGAGATATTGACTTGTCTGAAATTACACAGCCTGTTATCAGGCAAGTTATGAAATTAATACATCTAACAGTCAGAGATAATTCCAATAATATTTAGGAGTGAGATGAAAATTCAGAATGGTTCTTGTGTTTTCTCTCCTATTGTATTTTCTGGTTGTAACCCCCCTCCCAATGACACATTTCTTTTCCATTTCATTTATGCCTGTTCTCTGAGAATTCCCAGTGTGTACACTGATAAACTTTCCTCCATGATTTCATTAATAAGAATTCCATGAGCCTTCTCTTATTACTCTGTTTTTTTGTTTGTTTGTTTGTTTGTTTTTTGAGACGGAGTCTTGCTCTGTTGCCCAGGCTGGTGTGCAGTGGCACGATCTTGGCTCACTGCAAGCTCTGCCTCCTGGGTTCACACCATTCTCCTGCCTCAGCCTCCAGAGTAGCTGGGACTATAGGCTCCCACCACCACGCCCGGCTAATTTATTTTTATTTTTATTTTTAGTAGAGACGGGGTTTCACCATGTTAGCCAGGATGGTCCCAATCTCCTGACCTCATGATCCGCCCACCTTGGCCTCCCAAAGTGCTGGGATTACAGGCTTGAGCCACCACGCCCGGCCATTACTCTCTTCATAGTATTGGGTAACCACATTAGATTTAGCATGATGAATGGCTTGACTTAGAGGCTTACATTCTTTTTTTTTTTTTTTTTTCTGACAGAGTCTTACTCTGTCACCCAGAATGGAGTGCAGTGGCACAATCTTGACTCACTGCAACCTCTGCCTCCTGGGTTCTGGCGATTCTCCTGCCTCAGCCTCCCAAGTAGCTGGGATTACAGGTGTGTGCCACCATGCCCAGCCTATTTTATTCTTTTAGAGACAGTCTTACTCTGTCAGCCAGGCTCACTGCAACCTCTGCTTCCCAGGTTCAAGTGATTCTCATGCCTCAGCCTCCAGAGTAGCTGGATTACAGGCACATAACACTATGCCTGGCTAATTTTTGTGTGTGTGTGTGTGTATATATATATATTTAGTAGAGACTAGGTTTCACCATGTTGGCCAGGTTGGTCTCAAACTCCTGACCTCAGGTGATCCACCCACCTCAGCCTCCCAAAGTGTTGGGATTAGAGGTGTGAGCCACCACGCCCGGCCCTAATTTTTGTATTTTTGATAGAGACAGGGTTTCAACATGTTGGCCAGGCTGGCCTCTAACTCTTGGCTTCATGTGATCTGCCTGTCTCTGCCTCCCACTGTGCTGGGATTATAGGTGTAAGCCACTGTGCCAGGCCGATGCTTAAATTCTAATTTTACTTTTAGCAATGATAACATTATTTCTGTAACTTGGCATCTGAAAAATGAGGTTAGTGCCCTATGAATCAGTTTAGAATGGTGACGGGATGAGATAAGAGCTATGAAAGTACCTGCTGTGAGGTCTTGGATGAAGAGCTAGAGGAAGATAATGAATTACAATATAGATCTGAACATATCAGTGATAAATGTGATATGTTCCAAACGTCCATAGTACTACAACTGTTACATGGTTAACTAAAAGGTATTAGTCTTGGGCCTAACCACATCATTACAAAGGAGTTATGTCTCTTTCAAAGAAATTTTATTTTCTAAAATAACTTCATCTTATTTTCTCTTTGTCTGTCATTGTTCTACCTCTTGGGCTAAGAGAAGATGTGTAAGCCCTGAATGAAATAGGATTCAGAGTCTTCATTGAGGATATTTCCATCAGAAGGGTCCTTTCCACCCCATTACTTGTCCAACACTCATCCAGCCCCAGAGTTTCTGTTATCTTATTTGGTGACAGACGTAATGCTATGTGGGGAGAGAAGTTAGAATTCAAATTCATGGGAACCCTCTTAAGTGATAAAGACTTGCCTACGATTCCAGTATGGAATCTACCAGGGAAAAGGCACGATTTCTTCTGAAGTTTTTACAGAACTTTTTAGCTTAAAAAAAGACATGATGGGCTGGGCACGGTGGCTCATGCCTGTAATCCCAGCACTTTGGGAGGCCGAGATGGGCGGATCACGAGGTCAGGATATCGAGACCATCCTGGCTAACACGGTGAAACCCCATCTCTACCAAAAATACAAAAAAATTAGCCAGGACTGGTGGCAGGCGCCTGTGGTCCCAGCTACTCGGGAAGCTGAGGCAGGAGAATGGCGTGAACCCGGAAGGCAGAGCTTGCAGTGAGCCGAGATGGCGCCACTGCACTCCAGCCTGGGAGACAGAGCGAGACTCCACCTCAAAAAAAAAAAAAAAAAAAAAAAAAGACATGATGAGCCAGGCGTGGTGGCACACGCCAGTAACCCTAGCACTTTGGGAGGCTGAGGTGGGTGGATCACTTGAGGTCAGGAGTTCGAGACCAGTCTGGCCAACATGGTGAAACCCCGTCTCTACTAAAAATACAAAAATTAGCTGGGAGTGGTGGCGCATGCCTGTAATTCCAACTACTTGGGAGGCTGAGGAGGGAGACTCGCTTGAACCCGGGAGGTGGAGGTTGCAGTGAGCCAAGATCTCACCACTGCATTCCAGCCTGGGCAACAGAGCAAGACTCTGTCTCAAAAAAAAAAAAAAAGACAAAAAAAAAAAAAAAACCCATGATGAATATCTCTTTATGACAAGAATAAGTTGTTTAACAATATTGACTAATATAAACTTTGGGAATTAGCTGAACATTTCTTTCTTTCTTTCTTTTTTTCCGAGATGGAGTCTTGCTCTGTTGCCCAGGCTGGAGTGCAGTGGCGCCATCTTGGCTCACTGTAACCTCCACCTCCTGGGTTCAAGCGATTCTTCTGCCTCAGCCTCCCAAGTAGCTGGCACTACAGGTGCATGCCACCATGCCCAGTTAATTTTTGTATTTTTAGCAGACAGGGGGATTCACAGTGTTAGCCAGGATGGTCTCGATCTCCTGATCTCGTGATCTCCTGCCTTGGCCTCCCAAAGTGCTGGGATTGCAGGCGTGAGCCACCACGCCTGCCCGTAGCTGAACATTTCTAACATCTATTGTCACCCTAGTCTCCATGGCTATAGATGATGGAGTGGCTAAGTGTAGTTGCCAAATTCTAGCTGGAAATTAAAGAATGGCTAGTTTTTATTTTTCCACAGTGCTTGACTTGAGATTGGAAATAGGCTGTGGAAAACAATGGGTATAGGATAGAAGGGTGCTCCTCATCCTGAGTTTCAGATGAGAATAATTTACATGCTATGAGCAAAAAACAAACACTGTATGCATGCTCTGCTCTTTTTCCATCTGTTTTTTTTCTCCTTCCCTGCCTAAGTTCTTTAATTTTAAAGATTAGGGTTTTATCACCATGAACATTGTTTAAAGAGTCAAATAGTTCTATGAGGGTTTTTTTTTTTTTTTTTTTTTTTTTTTTTTGAGACGGAGTCTCGCTCAGTCGCCCGGGCTAGAGTGCAGTGGCGCAATCTCGGCTCACTGCAAGCTCCGCCTCCCAGGTTCGCGCCATTCTCCTGCCTCAGCCTCCCGACTAGCTGGGACTACAAGCGCCCACCACCATGCCTGGCTAATTTTTTTGAATTTTTAGTAGAGACAGGGTTTCACCATGTTTGCCAGGCTGGTCTCGAACTCCTGACCTCAAGTAATCTGCCCGCCTTGGCCTCCCAACGTGCTGGGATTACAAGAGTGAACCACCATGCTCGGCCTAGAGCATTGTGATGATGTGTACATGCAATTCTCAGCTAAGCCAGGTAATCAATGACTTTTCTGCGAGACTTTTTGTTTTCCTTGGAATTAACACTTATTTTATTATTCTTAATTTTAATGTACTTATGACTAGTTTATTCCCAAACTCTTTGCCATTTGTCTGTATCACACTCTCAAGATATTCACAAATTCTTAACATTTCATTTTCCTCAACACACCTCTCCCAGAGCCTTCTGATCTGCTCCATTCTGGATTCTATGTAAATGGCTCTCCCTTCCCAGCATCTTGGGGATTCCTTTAATTTCATTGTATTTTACTTGTTTCTCATATCTTTTTAATTTCTTGGTTTACTCTCTCATTATGGTGGAGCACAGTTTACTACAGTTTCTTGACAGTTGGTACATGAGAGGTAAATGTTTGGAGATCTTCCTTATCTAAAAGTATCTTTATCCTAATTTCATGCTTTATTAGTAATTTGGCTGAGTATAGCATTCTAAGTTGGAAATCATTTTTGAATACTTTTGAGTGCATCACTTCACTGACTTTTGGCTTCCAATTACTATTGTGAAGTCTAAAACGACTTCGATTGTTGATTTTTTATGTGTGTCTTGTTTTATTTATTCATTTATTTTCCTTTTTGGAAGCTTGTAGGATACTTTCTTTGTAGCCAGTATACTGACATTTTACAATTATATGCCTTGCTTTAGGTTTATTTTCATCCATTGTTCCAGGTATTCAATAAACTCTTTTAAGTCTGAAAATGTATTTTTTTTTTGAGTTATGGGGAGTACTCTTGAATTCTTTAATGATTTCTATAGATCTCCTGTTATTTGGATTTTTACCCCCTGGATTTATTCTCTAAATTTCTAATCTCTTATCTCCTATTTTCTATCCCTTTGCCTTTTTTCTCTGATTTTTGGAAAAATTCCTCAATGTTGTCTTCTAACCTTATTTTTGTGTTTTTAATTTTTTGACTCTAATTCTAATTCCCAAGATCTCTTTTAATTTGCTTGTTCCTTTTTAAAATGGTCCTGTGTCATATCCTCAGATGTTTGGAAATTCTTGGTTGTCTGCTCATATTTAAGTGAGAGGCCAGAAAGCTGATAGGAAACTGAGTACATGGATGGGACTTGTTGATTGTGAGGTTTAACTGTAGGATAACAAGGTTGGGGTCTTTAGTTGGAGAACCTCTGAAGTCAGGATTTTTAGGTCTTTTTTTAGGCTGGTCAGATGCCCCAGAGAAGAACTTTCCTTCCAAATTCCTGCTTGTAGGATAAAGTCCCAACGTTCTGGGAGGCAAATGGAAGACCAGAGGTTTCTGTGTTTACAGTACACATGTTCACTATTGACTCTTTTTTCAGCACTTACTGTGCATCCTCAATAGAGTCAATTGTCCCTGACTCCAAAGACACTAGGGCAGTGTCTTTTACTGTGGCAGTGGAAGGGCTGTGCTTGGCTGCGTGGGAATTGAGGAAAGGATTTACAGGTGTAACTGCTCTGAAACTGACTTTCATGCAGTTACCCTTCATTAGCTCCCCCTGCCCCACATCTCCATTCATTCCTACTTTGAGAGGTAACTGACACCATTAATTCCTGAGCATTTTGGGTATTCCAGAATGTGAGTCAGATTGATTCTTGGCTTTCCTATTGCTAGCTTAGAATTTAGTATTTTGGAGAAATCTCATATTATATGAAAATATAAAAAGAATTTAGTGTTTTTTGAGTCTGCTAATTCTTTTAAACAACTCATATGCTTTCCAGTTTTCAAAATGTTGTTACTATTGTCCCTCCTCCTGTTCTCCCTGTTCTTATATACTTATGTCACTTAAAAACCTTTACTATTATTTTAGTAGGACTTGTCAAGGGAATGAAATAGATGTGTGTGTGTGTGTGTGTGTGTGTGTGTGTGTGTGTGTGTGTGTTCAGTATAGCATATTTATCCAGAAGTCCTATAATTTGAATTTTCTGTTTTACTTTGGCATTTACAGTGAGTGATGGAGGTGTTGATCTTTTACCTTGACATTTCTTTTATGTAACTGACTTGTTGAGCTACAGGAGAATTGCATTATCACTGGAACAGATAAGAAGGCTGATTTCCTTGCCAAAACACAGAATAGCCTATCTACTTCATATTAAGTGATGCAGTACCAACGGCTTGGGATCTGCCTGGTTGAGAGCATTGGAAGTTAGAGTTAGTTCTTAAGAATCTTTGCCTGTGGAAGTTTCTGAATAGCTCTACCAGACAGTCTTATAAATTTCAAGGTGAGGGAATTTATATTATTTAATTTTCCTTTGTCTCAGATTAGTTTAAAACCTAGGTCCCTAGCTGCCTGAGGAGAGGGGAGAAACAGAAAGGATGAGCAGAGAGAGAAAGACAAAGATACAGATACACAAATAGACATATACAGACAGATGCATATACAAGTCTCTAAAGAGAATGATGCACACAGGACAGGAAGAATTGGGAGATGATCAATTAAGACATTAAGTGTTTTGTGACACATGGATGCATCTGCATTTTGCCCTGGGAACAAGGGCCATCAGCTCATTTTCAGAGGGCTGCTGGCTTCTGCAGCTCAGTCCTCAGATCAAAGCAAAACTGTCTGCTCGCATTTTCCAATCAGAATAGGGATGCTAATTTATACTCCTTAATGTGTGATGGTAAGAGACTCCTTCAATTAACTGAATTCTATAGCCAGCAAAATAAAAGGTATACAAAGAGGCGCAGGCTGGAAGAGCTGAAATTCTCATTAAATCAAAAGGTCCAGTATTCATTACCTCATGCATCTGAGGCTAAACACTAAATATTGGGATCATCAAAGGAGGTTTAATGGGTTAAATTGAGAATATAATCTAATTAAAATATTAGGCATGGCTAAATAGGTCTTTGATATTCATCTAAAGGTTTCATTAAAAATAGATGCTTGAGGTTTTTAGCATAGGAGATTATCAATTTTAAGCAGAAACAACAGATTTGGGAACCTCATCAGCACTACTTCAAAGTGTCACCATTGTGTGGAAGCAGGGGAAATGGGAAAAGACATCACTGCCAGGTGACAGGGTGGAGATAGGATATGAGGCAGGGCCAACCAGGTTTCATGATAATGATTTTGATAGTTGTCTGGATGGTAAAAAAAATAAAATGTAAGATTGATTTGGGAGATGATTTTGCCACAGAGGAAAGAGTAAAACATAGAGATCTGAACTGGTTTTATTCAGTTTGTTCTTGACTTCCTTCCTCTGTTTAGACAGCTTCCCAAAGGACGGCTGATCATATTTTCTGGGTTTTAAATTTTGGGCAGTTATTTCCCCTACTGTGAAATTTGAACCATAGGGATATCTAGCACTAAAACCTCTCTTGCAAAAGCTTGAGACCCTAGTGACAGAGGGTGCCCTGAGTAGCCCGTTTAGCAGCCCCAGTATCAGTGCTGGTCTCTACAAGCTGCCAGTTCAGCAAAGGGTATTTATGAAATCTTATCAGAGATTTCCAAGGCTTCACTAAATACATTTGCCTGGAATGCTCACATCATTGTAAACCTCTCAACCTGTTAGAGCTATTTAATAGCGGAAGACCATTTATTCAGCTTATTGAAAATTAATTACTTACATTACCCAGGTTTGCAAGGGGAAAATGAAAAGGCAATGGAGAGGCAGCAAGGGAGATAAATCCTGTTCACCAAATTCTTTTTCCCTTTCTTCATATTTTCCAGAGCCCATATATTGAGAGGTGGAGAGAGCTGAAAATATTATTCATTTTGTATCTTATTGTATCTTGCAATGTGTTGTCTAATATTTTGGAAAAGTGTCAACTTTCCAATTATTTTACTGAGCCAAAAGTAAATAACCAAACATGAAAAGTGGGAGTGTTTCACACTAGGAAGTAATTTAGAGAGTCTGATGAACGAATGAATGAATGAAGTCTTCCATCCGAAGCCTTTTGCTTTCCATTGGCCAGGTGTTTGCTTAGGAAATTGGGATATTTTACGTTTCCTCTGTCTCTTTGTGAGAAAGATGTGTGGTTTTGCTTAATGAAGCTAGAGGGTGTGTAGAAACAAACACTGCACTTAGTCTGGAGGCAATAGGGTGGGGGGACAGTGCTGAGCATCAGATTTTCAGCTTCTGGGACCCTCCTTCAATATATTTCAAAAAGTGGAATAAACGTCTAAACGTAACTTTTTATTAGAACATATGTCCTTGCTTTTATTTTGCCTTTATAGTATGGAAAAATATTATTTTGACAATATCTTATGATCACTGATGTAGGGAGAACAAGCACAACGGATAAACAAAATCCACAGTCATTCAAAAATTTCACTTCATGCTACAGTTTTAAATCCTTTCCTGACTGGGAAAACAACTAAAGAGGCAAATGGAGTATTTCTGTATCTTCATGTCTCCCTGTTTTTACCCATTGGGAATAGCAATTGTGGAAACACAGCGTTAGGGAGGAGAATTCCTATAGTCGTCCTATGAATACTTGACTGTTAGAATGAAATGTATATTATTAAAGCCTGATTCTTACTCTAGTAGGAAAAGGTAATCTTACAAAAGGCATATTTAGGAAAGCAACCCTGATTTTTACTTAGGAACTTCACATTTTCAGATGCTACTTCTAATATAATGGTAACAGATACATTTTGAAGCACATCTTGGGACAGAATTACCGAAACTTGTCTTGATATCTGCAGACTATAACCCACATCCAATTCATTTTCTGCTATTTTTCAATAAGTAATTAAAGAAGAATCTCCCGAGTTATCTAGTCTGCTATTGTGGGCCATTTGCTATCAACTCAAAGTTCTCAATTAGCTCCAGTGTTGTTATAATTACCGGACGTGTTTTCAAACAACTCCCAGTTAATAACTGTTGGGATGAAGAGTCATTTTCTCACTATAGACTAGACTGTGCACGTTCTTGCTTGCTGTGATGTTTTGACAATGATTCATTAACCAATAATAAGGCCCCAATTGGAACCATTAAGCATCAGTGCCTTTGCTAGGCTTACCTTTTATTTTGTTCCTCAATATTGTCTTTTCCTGACTTGGTTTCTGGATAACTCCCAAGAGACTCCTTACTATACAAAACAATATCAGGAAGACAGCTGTCATTAAATTCAGCTACTTGTAAAAAAAAAAAAAAAAGCTCCCTTTAAAAGGATGCTCTTGTTGGAAACTCAAGATGGAAAAACACAATTAAAAGGAGGCTTTAATAAGAGAGAATACATGGTTTAAATGTCTTTTATTTGCACCAGTTTATAGACATTAGGCAGATTAGGTACTATGTCTTTCAATGGCATGTATATAACATCTAGTCAAATAGAGGTGCTTCATCATTACATCACTTAAGTTTGAAGTTTTTTGTTTTCTAATTGGCAGATTATTTTTTGCTTTTGAATATTTGAAACAGAAATGCTATAAATTGATCACTGATCCAACTTGGGCCTATAAAAGATCACTATTGTTGTCATTAGTACAATTTACTTTAAAACAGGAGCAAAAAACGTGTTTGTCACTCCCTGTTTTTGCAAAATCTCTCCCCTTAGTTTTATGGTAGTTTAGTGACATTCTGCTCTATTTCACTATTGTGAGATGACGTGGAGCCAAATGAAGGGCCACTTTGATCCATTCTTTGATTTCAACCCCAAACTTTCTGCAAATATGTTTTATTTCCTAGCCAAAGTTATTATAGATGCCACATGGCACTATATAAAGAATTTTAATGTTCTAGAGTCTTATGTACTGGATAGTAAAGAGTTGCCTTGGGGGTAAGAATCCTGTGAAATGTTGTTTGACGTGAACTGAATCACTTAAGCTGCTTCAGCCAAATTTGGGTTCTTGACAGTAGGTGTGAAAGTGAAGGATTTAACAACGCTTAAGCTAACAGAAAAACAGTATGGGAAGTTTTTGAAATGTTCTGGAAAAAAAAAAGAAAATAAATAGTGTCTCTTTTATTGGTCAGTTTCTAAGTTTGAGTTGCTTTATATGTGTATTCTACTTTTATCAATGTTGTAAGGAAGTTGGCAGATTGTACATGCTAAAAAACTATTAGGTACATAGTAATGCATATTTCTAAAAATTGAACTTGGTGGAAATTCAGGTCCAAAATAGAAATTCATAGCAACTATATGTTGCTCATCCACACAGAGAAACAAGGACAACCTCTTTCCATAGACAAATAAAAAGTACTATTCCTGGTGTTCAAAGATGGGAGATTCAGACCTGGCTACCCTCCCATTACTCTCAGTAGGACTGATGGACTTCTGAGTCATGTAGCCTTTCTCTTCACCTCCATTTCATCTTCTGAAAAACTGGCAGTTGAATGTGACAAACTTTCCAAGCTCTAAATTATTTTAAGATAATACAAATGGAATATTTAAAAATTTTACCCTAGCCCTTTAAATATGAATGTCTCTATATGCATTCTTTTTCTCTTCCAAATTAAGTTCGAATTTAAGGCCATTTCGGAAACAATTAATGAAGGTTATTCATTCTACCTCATATTTCTAGAAATATCTTCATGCACCCAGAAGGGCCTCTTCTCTTATAAATACATTTTAGGAGTAGTTTTGGCCTGTGATTTTCCTGTCTATTGCCTCATATATTACATTTTCCAAATCCCACTGAAACATGATTCACCAGTTTTCTGTTTATCTTCAGATACTTGTTATCTTTGCAGACTCTCAATTCTAACTGCTTTCAGTTTTAAGAGAAGGTTTCATACAGGCATCTTTTATGCTACATTTTGGTATATGTAAAATGTATACAACATAGGAGTACATTTCCAAAGCTAGTCCTTACACCACATGTATAGATAAACAGATTTTCCCCAAATTGATGTTCAAATTATCCACTTCTGGATATGCCTATCTAAAAATGTAATGTCCATCTAATATAAGGAAGGAAGTAGAAAATTAAACTCTCCAGTAATGATTTTAAGACTGGGAATTCTTGCAATATTAAAAAAGATTTAAAAACTAAAAAATATTTATTAACATTTGTATTCAGTAGTAAACTATGGAATGCTTTTGTCTTATCTATTTTTGTGTGTGTGAAAACACACATTTGACAATATTTTAAGATATTTGTGATGGCAAAATGGCCAGCAAATTTATGTACTTGGAGTAAGGAGCTTTGATAAAGTGCGTCTCTCAGAGTTGCCTGCATTAGGTGTTTCTGGACTTGTTGGAGGGTTTCCAACTGATGTCCTGATGCTCTGTTAGAACAACATTAGGATTTGTTCTATCTGAGCAGGCACAGCCAGATGTACCTTCATTTTTTTTCAACTTTATTCTTTATTTATTTGTGCTTCATTCAATTGTCACTTTATTGCAAGATGGTAGAATTAATTACAAATTTAAACTATAACCTGGTAATCTTTAGTCAGGCACCAAGATTTAACAAAGGCAAACTGCTTATTCAAAAGTGATCATAGGGCCAGGTGTAGTAGCTAACGCCTGTAATCCCAGCACTTTGGAAGGCCAAGGTGGGCGATCACCTGAGATCAGGAGTTCAAGACCAGCCTGGTCAACATGGCGAAACCCTGCCTCTACTAAAAGTATAAAAATTAGCCGGGCGTGGTAGTGCACGCCTGCAATCTCGGCTACTCGGGAGACTGAGACAGGAGAATTGCTTGAAGGGAGGCTGAGACAGGAGAATCGCTTGAATCCAGGAGGCGGAGTTTGCAGTGAACCGAGATTGTGCCACTGCACTCCAGCCTGGGTGACAGAGCGAGAGTCTGTCTAAAAACAACAACAACAGCAAAAAAAAAAACAATAAAAAAATGATCATGGAACAACTCAAATGCTGAGTAAGAAGGATGGGAAACATCTGACTGGCCAATAGATTGAGTTCTCTCAGTATAGGGAACAAATGTTTCATTTTTAGGAGATATAAACTATCTACTTCAGTAGAGGGCAATACAGAAAGATTTTGCCACATAGCCTAGTTTCCATTTAGTCAGTCAACTGTTTCTGGCTCTCTCAATTGGGATAGATACATTTACATAACTGGCTGTGCATGAGTCTTCTTTGTCAACAGCTTTAGGTCCCAAATGCACTTGGCAATTGTCTCCTTTTCCTGTTGTGCAGAGATGCTCTGCACCCAATTTATCATGTGCTCTTGTTCCTTTCAACGCATCATGTTCTGCACAGATATATGATAGTCCAGGCGATTCTTTACTTCCTTATACACTCTATGCAGTCATTCCCAGTAAGTAACCTCCACAGCCATAGCAATGTTATTCCTCTGCACATCAAAAAGGTAATGGCGCTTCTGAACCAGTGAGCGCTGCGACTTCTCCAAATCAATTGCATCCTGGATTTGTTTGATGGAAGCCTGCTCCACCTCTTCTAGTTGGGCAATGATTTGCTCATTGAGTTGATAAGCAGATTCTCCAATAGAGGCACCATATTTTTAAATTACATAGACAAGTAACCCTACTATTGATATAGTAGAAAAGGACTCTGGGGTAATCATGTATATTTCTTTGGATAAAGCATACAAGATAAGCCCAGTTTGGAGCACATAGGGTCCTGTTACACTGGTTTCAGGATAAAGAAATTGGAAGAATTCCTCAGGGATCAGCCCAAAACGAACTTTTCCTCTATAGGAAAAGGAAGGAAGAGGTGGTAGAGGGGCAAGGAGTGGCTGCCCTGTGTGAAAGGTCCTTGTTGCCTGCAATACCCCTGGACCTAAGAAAACTGCATTCTACAGAGAGGGGGCCACTGTGGCAGTGGCAGAAAGTGCCACCCGGGACAGCATGGTCAGCGAAGACCCAGGCAGCCAGCTGTCTTAACATCCCTATGACCCCGACCAGAGAATCTGTCAGGGCAGGAACCTTTTGTTGTTGTTGTTCAGACAGAGTCTTGCTCTGTTGCCCAGGCTGGAGTGCAATGGTACAATCTCAGCTCACTGTAACCTCTGCCTCCCAGGTTCAAGTGATTCTCGTGCCTCAGCCTCCTGAGTACCTGGAACTATAGACATGCGCCACCACGCCTAGCTAATTTTTGTATTTTTAGTAGAGATGGGGTTTCACCATGTTGCCCAGGCTGGTCTGAAACTCCTGGCCTCAAGCTATTCAACTGCCTCAGCTTCCCAAAGTGCTGGGATTACAGGCGTGAGCCACAGTGCCCGGCCTCAACTTTATATATATAAGCCCTTTGCCAAACTTGGAGATTTTAGTGACATTTTGAGATGTTATCACAAAATTTATGGATGACTGAGTTCATTTTAGGAGAAACTGAAGTGTTTATACTTGTTTTTCTTACTAGGAAGGTAAGAGAGAAACACAGCTACATTTATTTCTGGGTAACTTTAAGGTTTCCATTATGCTAAGGAATGGGGTAGAGATGAAGAAATCAAAAGATCAATATAAAACCAAAAGCTTTATTCTCTAGTTATTATTCAGCTCCAATTCTAACTGATTTGAAAATAAATAATTTAAAAAATTTTCTTCCTAGAAAGTAAAATATGGCACCATAATCCAATTGGGCCTCATATTTTAAATCGTGCAGAAAGCAAACATGGACGGCAGATAGATGATAATAATAGGCCATCACTCTCAACGCAGAGAAGGTGGTTGGCATTTCTTTTCTCCGCGTCCATACCTGGACCATTTTTGGTCTCCTTCCTATCAAATGTTGTCTATACGATGTGAAGGACTTTGAAAGCAGCCACAGCCTGTTTTTCCCTTTCATGTCTGTTCTGCAGTATTTCCAGCAGTGAGATTTCAGGTAAACTTTCTTCTTTCCCAGCATAGGTTGGATTTTTTTGTTCCTTTGATGCTTGATGAGTCAGATTTGATGGTTTGGGTTTGGGGATGGTCTTAGCGTATTCCAAAGCCTAAACGCATAAAGATGAAATTTTATTTGAAATGGGAAGTGAGCCTGGATTCCTTAAATTAAACCTAGGAAATGTTTATTTATAATATAAATGGAGACTATCACTATAACTTACTAAGATATTGGTGGAAATGGAGATCAAATAATGCAATATAACACACAGTTTAAACAAAATACATTAGCCACAAAACAATATATTGTGGAAAAAAAGGAGTTGAAGAATAATACATACAGTTGTGTCCTTTGGATGCTTTTGTCATAAAACTGAGTTTCCTTCAAGTGTTCCTTCTTATGTGTTTGGTCTACTTAGTTTCTGGAAGTCTTAGTAAAACCAAACTTCTATTAAGGAGATATTAATAGACCTTTCTATCCAAAGAAGACTTGTTACAGCTTGAGACCAAAGACATCACTGTAGTTTACATACACTTGAGCTCCCATCATTATACCAGCTATTCTTGTTCCTAGGATCTAGAAAGTATTTGAGGTTGAAATTTTTTTCTTTCTATAGCAATCTAGACGCTGAAAAAGGCAGTCTTTTTCTCAGTGATGTCAGTTCTGAAAGGCATTACAATAAAAATGAGATCACTAAATATGATTCCTAAACCTGCCTTTATAACAGTTTTGCATTTTAGTAAGAGGTTGTTGATAGCTGAAATACAAATGGATTGTATGCTTTCAGTCCTGCAAGGGGAAAAAAAACCCTCTAAAATGTAGAAAAGAAAAGTCTAGACTTCTCAGTGCATGTAGGCGAATGCTACAGATATTTCTAATTATAGGTTTGTTGCCTTGAAACTCTTCATGAAAAAAAAATGGATTGGAGAAAAAAGAAAAAGTAGCACCACAGAAACTCAATCAAGTGGATTGAAGTCTTCAAGGTCTGAGGAAGAAAGGCAATAAATAGAAAACATGATGGTCTGTGAAAGAGAACATGAAGTACAAATTCCTGCAGGCACCAAAGGATCTCTTGTTCCTCATGCAAAGGGTCCCGTGTCCTTACAGGGACTGGATAGATCAATTGAGGCAGAGACTTGTACTGCAAAGCTCTGTGTACATATTTCATTCACATCACAACTGATGGTTGATGCCATCTGAGAGGGAGAACATTCTGTATTCCATGAAATCATTTTTCTTCAATAGAGGAACCTATATATTACAATCCCTACGGAAAGTGTAGGGGAATAAAGTTGAGAGAAACAGTGTTTATATGTCTTTTCTTTGACATATAAGCAGCAAGAAGACAACAACTGCCTTAAAGCTTATTTAATGATACAAAATAAAATTGATGATGAAGCTTGCTCATTTAAGAAATCACATTATTATTTAATTTTTGTGTGTGACAAATTTAAAATACTATTCCTGGAAGAAAAGACATGGAGACAATAACTTCAGGAAAAACAAAGGTTAACTTTACAGCAGTGTGTGTGTGTGTGTGTATGTGTGTGTGTGTGTGACTGTGTGTGTGTCACTATTGCATTGCTATCTGTGAATGATGGGTAGCTACAGGAATGGAGTAGCTAAAACATCTCCTGTGTTCCAAAAAACATGGGAAGGTTTTTTTTTTTTTAAGTTACAAGAAAACGGGCTGGGTGTGGTGCCTCTCCCAGCACTTTGGGAGGCTTAGTTTGGAGGATAGCTTGAGCCCAGGAGCTTACGACCATCCTGGGCAAGACGGCAACACTCTGTGGCTAATTGAAAAAAAAAAAAAAGCGGTAATAAAAGTTTCCTTTTAATTCTGATTGAAAAAATAAATGCCTTGTTGAGAATTTCTTACCTTCTGCCGAGGGATAGCAGATTTCTTTTGAGTTTTTTCTGTTTGTGGTTTTGATAGAATGGATAGTGTCTTCATGTTGTACTCCTTGACTTGTTTTGCATATTCCTTTTGCTGTATTAATTTTTGCGTCTGTTCAGAGAAACAAAGTTATGATGAATCCAGGTGCTGCTAGTTCTCTCTGCTCTCTATCTAAAGCGATGCCCTGGTTTCAGTATACTGGGCGTATCTTATCAGCTGTACAGGAGCAATGGGATCACCTTGAGTAAGGTGGCAGCAGTGAAATGGTTAAGTTAATTGTTTCTCCTTGAAATAGTCTCTCTGTGAGGAGGCACATCACTGCAATAGCACGCCCGGTATTCCCTTAACAGGGGCTAAATCACATTCAGAACCTTCTTTGTTGCATTTACCCAATTTATTTTCATTTTTGCTTCCAACTTTGAACTATACTCTCTTTTTATGCCTTGAGTGCAACTGCAGTTAAAACACATTAAATGAAGATCTCCTTTCACTAGAGGAAAGAGAATAAAGTGGATGCACTTTTCAGGGGTTGGGAAACTCTTCCCCTAAGTGTCTTCTCTGTGGCCACTCTTCACAATTATCAAGATAACTCTAGTGGGAAAGACCAACAACCACATAACATACACATTTCTTTTCAGGTGCACAGGCCCCACTTCTCCGTGCAGGCCTTCAAAACTAACTGAAAGACAGACACATATAACAACACGGGCTAAATATTTTTATTTTAAGGCAAAAGGCAGGTGTCTGGGTCTCTATACCAAGATTATTTCAGAAGGTCTCTATTCAGAGTGAGACATTTGAATTAGGGTTTAATTCTGGGGGGCGTCTTCATAAAGTTTCCTAACAGACAGATGGGCTGAGTCAGGTCTGGAAACACTATGTGCATCTCACTCACTTTGTCTCTGATGGACTCAAAGTCAGGTCCGAGGCCTCCAAGCTTCACATCTCTTTTCTGATAACCTTTCAGCTTGGTGTTCTAAAAATACAACCACAGAAACAGTTTCTTTTAAGGACTTGTGTGTCCCCCGACTCCTAACACCCTGTAAGGTGTCATAGCCACATAAAGTAAGAAAGAAAATAATGAAAGCCTGTGTGCACTGTCAGAGAACGGCTGCCTTTCCTGACAATGCTTCCATTTTCATGGTAGTTATTGGTAATAGTCTCTTTGGTAATTCGTAGCTGGTTAGCTAACATGTTTTCACTTTTCCACTTCTGCAATAAAGAAACTTAAAATTCTGAAATTACAAATAAAAGTTTTCAAGCTAGTGATGTCCTGTTTTCTTACGAATGTTTTTTATTTTTTTATTTTTTGGAGATACCTGGTTTTGCTGTGTTGTCCAGGCTAGACTTGAACTCCTGGGCTTGAACTCCTGAGCTTAAGTGATCCTCCCACCTCAGCCTCTTGAGTCGCTGGGATTACAGATGTTAGCCACTTCACCTGGCCCTTGCTATTAACGTTTTTAACACAACATATATGTTATTACTTTGCCACTGTTCCTATTACCATTTTGTCCAGTCTTAGACAGTTTGCTGGGCCAAATGACTTCCCTGGAAGAAGGTATCTAAATGCATCAGATAAACACAGTGCTTCAAAAAGAGAATACCCTGTCCAATGATGTCACAGCATTACCTGTTAGAGACAATCCAGAAGAGAAGTGAAGAAGGTAGCAACCTTTCAAGTTTTGCTATTGATTATTGGGGGAAAAAGATAATTTTAAGGGAAAAACAATGATAATCTATTTATAATATTCAAAAGAAAAGTAAGTGTTTGAGAGTCTTGGCAAGACTCACTAAGAAACTCATATTGTTCAGTCAGTGTGATTTCAGATATTTTGAAGGGCACATAGAATTGAATATGACAACTCTTATTAGTATTGCCCATTTAAAAGGACAGAAAGCAAGAAAGTGAGACAACTGACTGATTAGATTATGGCACCTGAGCACAATAATAGGCAGGAAAAAACCCTAATATTCTACTGCCTATCTGTCTCCTGATAGATTAAGATATTCCCCAAACCACTGCTTTCAAAATTAAAACTGAAGCTTAGGCTGGGCGCGGTGACTCATGCCTGTAATGCCAGCACTTTGGGGGGCTGAAGTGAGCAGATCACCTGAGGTTAGGAGTTCGAGACCAGCTTGGCCAATATGGTGAAAACCCATCCCTACTAAAAATACAAAAATTAGGTGGGCGTGGTGGCAGGCACCTGTAATCCCAACTACTCGGGGGGCTGAGGCAGGAGAATCGCTTGAACCCGGGAAGCGGAGGTTGCAGTGAGCTGAGATTGCAACACTGCATTCCAGCCTGGGTGACAGAGAGAGATTCTATTTAAAACAACAACAACAACAACAACAACAACAACAAAAAACCCTGAAGTTTAGACTCGCTACTTCCCCTTACAGGGAACTCACATCCTTTTTAAATTTCAGTTTGTTAATTAATTTGGTTTCCTTTTTGGGAAGGATAGGAAAGACGATATAAAACAGGTGGTCAGATGACAGTAATCTCTTAAGGCACATGTAAGTTACTACTTAAAATGGAGAAAAATCAGCCACATTGAAGAAGCAGCTGTTGTGTACCTAACTGTGGATGTTAGTCCCTGTCTATATGTTAATGACAAAGCACAGGATTTTTATCAATTTTGAAATCTCCTGTTAATTATTCCATTTTAAAAATTTTATCTATTTATTTAGTTTGAGGCCAGGTTATGAGACTGTCTAATTTTTGTACTTTTGGTAGAGACGGGGTTTCACCATGTTGCCCAAGTTGGTTTCAAACTCCTGGCCTCAAGTGGTCCACCCACCTCGGCCTCCCAAAGTGCTGGGATTACAGGTCTGAGTCACCGCGACCAGCTGTGCTCCTGTTAAGTACTAAGTCCTAAGATATACATCTAACTTGCCCTTTTCTAAGACAGAATTTAGCAGAGGTAGTCCAGAGACTTAAAATAGGACATTTTCTCATATTAGGTACAATTATTGCATATAACTCTCCAATCTTAAAAATGAACTTGTGTAAACACACTGTATCAACCACTACAAGAACATGTCCTACTCACTGTGGTCTACTGAGTACCCAGAGTCATCCCAATTCACTTCTCCACTGCCACTTCCCACTGTAGATGTTCAAAAGACAAACATTCTCCTCAGCACTGCACTCTTGCCCATGAAGTCTAAGCAAAAGTTTGCTGGGGTACAGTGTATATTTTGGAAAGCTTTAAGGCTGTGGTAGCCCCTTCCCTTCCCTTTCTTGGTAAGGATGTGATTCCTGAAGCTGGAGCTGCAGCAGCAATTTTGCAGCCAGGAAAAAGGAGAATCACAACAATACTGGTTCTGATGTTCTGAGCTGTGGAACCACCAGTGCTAGCAATCACTTGTGGACTAATTGTATGTAAGAAGAATGAACTCATATTTCAGAAATCACTGTAAATGGTAATTGTGTTACTTGCCCACTGAAGGCAATATTCCTAACATCTCAGCACTTTTATGTTGCATTAATAATTTAAAAGGGCCAAAATGATGTGCTACATAGGCAACACTTCTACACTACAAGGATTCAAAGTTCTGTAAAATAGAATTTGCCCAATTAGAATATTAAACATTTATGGTCAATACTCTAATTCTAATTCTAAAAAGTAAAACAAGATTCTTAAGGAAGCCTTTGAACTAAAATCATTAAAAAATAAGTAACATTAAAGTATGCAGAAGACACACTGTTCATTGAAGGGTATTTCAAAATCATACATCTCCTTTAAGAAAACAGAAGTCACTACTCAGCAAAACCACGATAGCTGCTTCCTCTCCATTATATCTGTCTGTTCATACTTTCATACAATTGTCCATTCACTATGAATTCTTATTTTTTCATTTCATTTCTTTTTTTTTTTTTTGAGATGGAGTGTCACTCTGTCATCCAGGCTGGAGTACAATGGTGCGATCTCGGCTCACTGCAACCTCCACCTCCCAGTTTCAAGTGATTCTCCTGCCTCAGCCTCCCAAGTAGCTGGGATTACAGGCGCCTGCCACCATGTCTGGCTAATTTTTGTATTTTTAGTGAGGCAGGGTTTCACCATGTTGGCCAGGCTGGTCTCGAACTCCTGACCTCAGGTGATCTGCCTGCCTGGGCCTCCCAAAGTGCTGGGATTACAGGGGTGAGCCACTGTGCCCAGCCCAAATTCTTATTTTTTCTAAGCATTTTAGTACTATAGTACATTTTTTCTGTCAGTATATATATATTTTTAAATGTGAGTTTTATGCATAACATTCTATTGTCTAGTTTTGTTGGACTGTTTAGCTATTCCTCTAAATGTTGAACATTTAAGATGTCCTAGGGTAAGCATTGTTTTTCTGGGCTACTTTGATTATTTCTTTGAGATACGTTAATAGCAGTAGAATTATTGAAATAAAATGAATATGTTTAAGGCCATCAATTAATACTTCCACTAACAATGGAGCCACAAGATTGCTCTTTTTGTCCAAACCTTGATTATACTGGGTATTTTCACATTTTAAAACCTTTACCAATTTTCAATAGGTGAATGAACTCAGATAACTTATATTTCACAATTGCAAATTTGTTCTTTCTCTCACGTATGCCATCTGTATGGTTGTTTTGCAGTCACTGAATTACTATCTATTTGCCAAAGTAAACCAATGATTAAAAGGAAGGAAAAAACCCTGCTCATGTCCAAGTCATAAATCCAATTTGTCCAAAGATGATGAGAAAGAAATGATCAGTGCTCACAAATCACATCCTAAGTCTGAAGCAGCTTAACTTCTAATCATTCCACTGACTTAGAAAAGACACATTGTGAAGCATGAATAATTGCCCAGTACTCTCCAGCCACAGTTCTTACTATCAACTCCAATAAACATGTTGGCTATCACAGAAAACCAGAGCCAGGGTCTAGTATTACACCTCGATATGAAGGGACAGAGTGTGGCCTAAAGGGTGATCTCCAAGTGCTGCTGATCCCTTTACAGGATGGATGAAATGCTTATAGCAACGGGACCTTTCTCAAGGGACAGTGATGGCTCCTAACGGAGTTTGTTCTGGGTGACTGGCAATGAAAAATCTTGGATTTACTTAAGGTTGGCGCAAGTAATCTTGATTTGTTCTCAGAGGTGCAATTTTGTTTGATCTCTCTCCATCAAAAGTCTTTTTAGCAGCTTATTGAGATATAATTCACATACCACAAAATTTACCCACTTGAAGTTGTACAATACAATGGTTTTCAGTATATTCACCAAGTTGTGTAAACATCACCACATTCCAATTTTAGAACATTTTCATCACCCTGAAAAGAAATCCTGTCCCCATTAGCAGTTACTCCCTTTGCCCCCTCCGCCTCCAGCCCTAGGCAACCACTAATCTACTTTCTGGCTCTTCAAAAGTCTTTTATAGTAAAAATAATCCCCAGAATTTACTTTGATTTACCTCTCCATGGCTGTTACAAGACTAAAAGGTCATAGTAACACAATACTAAAAAAAAAAAAAAAAAAAAAAAGTAAATCAACAATGATAGTCTTGTTAAGTCTCCAAACACAAGGGGAACAAATTGGAAAATACAGGCATGCTCTCAACCAATCCCTGATGAGATTTGCTGCTAGTCTTTGTATAAGATGCACATGAGCTGGCATCTACTGACTCTGGCACCATCTGAGGATTGTTAAGGCCAGACCAGCCCCTCTGCACTGGTGTTCACACTTGATTGCTTTAGTGGACGAGGGCATAGGACTCTCCTGATGCAAGGTTTGTACCAGGAATTAACCACAGTTCTTCTCAAGACAGCAGAGTTTTTAATTGTAAACTTGGGACACAGTGTGCCCCGACTGGAAGTGACATTGACTGTTCACTGAGGACCTGTTTCAACTCTGAAAGGTGGTACCCTGCTGTGGGGGCCACTGCAGAGCTATTCTCCAGAAAATTCCTCAGATGTGTAAGTGTGAGAAAGTTACTGAAAAACACGACAAAAAACAATGCCTCAAACACTGTGGAACAGCAAGTGAAGGAAATTTGCTCTGCAGTTGCTAAACTTAATCCAAATAAACCCCTTCTTAGAAGCAGTCAAGCAGCAATGCCCAGATTGTCTGTGACAACAAACACATGAGTTAATTACTTCAGCTCAGCACGGTTAGCTGTCAGCAAACTCCTGAAGCAGTCATTTTGTGGTGGGTTGCAACAGATATTTTTATACCGTTTGCCATCCCTTGATCCCTGACTGCCTGATGTCTAGATTTCATGGCATGGACAATGCGTGGCATTCGGAACTCAGTTACAACAGAGCTGTCAGGAGAAGAGGAATGGTGCTTGGGCCTATTATCTTTACAAATCCTCCAAGTTTTAATGTGATTCAGGGCGATTCTCTTGGAAACCAAAAGATTTGACGTGACCAGCAAATGGCCATGACCTGGATAATGATCCCCTCTGTCTGGTGCCTTGACTACCTGCTGTCCTATACAAATAGCTCATTTCTAAGTCATTTTAGCTTCTGGAATAGCTTAAAGGACAAAGAGCACTTCTGTGAATTTGTCAGATGTAAGCTGAAAGTGCTGGATTGAGAAAATGGATATACAGATTGTAACATTCCTGATAGAAAGCAGGAAGGGGGATGTCCCCAGTTGGAAAGATGGCTGGGAAGGCAGCAATTGGAAATTTTCCTTCCTCTCCCCTGACCTCCCATGCGCTTAGATTTCTGGCGACACACACTGTCGTTGGAGTACTTTCCTCTACTTTTCTCAGTAAAACGTAAATTCAATTAACTAAAAGAAGGCGAAAGGAAAAGGAAACTAACATTTAGTTGATGTCTTCTTTGCTAGGGACTAAGCTGTAGTTTTAATACATTATTTCACTTAACATCACACTAAGTCTACAAAAAGAAAGAATACTTCTGATTGTGCAGATGAAGAAATGAGGGCTCAGGTGAATTAATAACTTGTCCAAGTCATAAGAGATATTGGGAACAGAGATGAGAACCTAGGAATGAATGGGTCCATGGCTTCCTCTAAATCTTGCCGAGTGAGAATTGAGCTCAAAAGCTTGCATTTTCAGCAACAACCCATCATTGGCAAGAACCCCAACCTGGAAGATTCTCGTGTGAGCTAGTGTGTTTGAGCTAAATTTAGTCCCTGGTAATCTATATGTACTGCAGTGAACAGGCTGTCCTCACCTCGAAAATGTGTTCTGAATACATGTCCTTATAGAAATAATACGGATGATGTCCAGCTTCCCAGTCAAGTCTTCAAAACCTACTTTATTCACAAAACTCTTGAAAACAGTGCTAATAGTACCTTACAGCCTAACTACCATGTAATGATGTTTCTGTGGAAAAAGAAGTTACCTGTGATTAAAAAAACACGTTTGTAGCTGGGCGCAGTGGCTCACACCTGTAATTCCGGCAATTTGGGAGGCCAAGGCAGGTGGATCATCTGAGGTCAGGAGTTCGAGACCAGCCTGGCCAACATGGTGAAACCCCATCTCTACTAAAAATACAAAAATCAGCCGGGTGTAGTGGTGTGCGCCTGTAATCCCAGATACTCCTGCTGAGGCAGGAGAATCACTTGAACTCGGGAGATGGAGGTTGCAGTGAGCCGAGATTGCTTCACTGCACACCAGCCTGGGCGATGAAGCAAGATTCTGTCTCAAAAAAAAAAAAAAAAAAAAAAAAAAGAAAAGAAAGAAAAGAAAAAAGGAACACCTTTCTCCTTACTTACAGTGGAACCGGGGATTCTCCCAGCTCCAAGTCACTAGTTGCAGATTCCACAGCGTGGGCACGGATAGGGTCCCGTCCCCAGCAGAGGGGAGGACATGAGAGCGTGAAGTTGGAATGAGGAGTTCAAAGAGCCCCCAGGTGGGGGTATGTGAAGGAGCTGGGGTAAGAACTCTAGGGTTGTGAGCTGAAGACCCGGGGTACACAGAGGGGCTCAAGATGGGAGCTGCAGGATTGGGGTGGGGTCATATCTCAGCCCCAAGACATCCTCTTTTTCTTCTCGTTAGTATCTCTTGCTGCCTGATCCAGGCCAGTTTCACTTTCTCTTTGAGGCCACCCCTTATCTTTTTCTCTAAAGGCCCCACTTGAGGATCCATGGACTTCATAATCCCATCACTTTCTGGGATGTCTTGCATCTGCCCTGCACACCATAGCCAGAGCTGCCTTTCTAAAATACGAATCCAACCAATTTAAAATTCCTCCATGATCCCCCCGTCCTACGCAATAAAGTACTTCTTTGAATGGAAAATGAGATCTTCTAAGACCTGGCCCCTATCCACCACTCCGCTCCCATCTTTCAACACTCCTTGCCTCCCAGGTTTAGTCACAAGGACCTGAAATGCTCTCATCCCCAGCATGCACCATGTTACAGCTTCAGAACCTTTGTTTGTACTGGTACTCCCGCCTGAATTGCTCTTGCAGTCTTCTTTTTTTTTTTTTGAGATGGAGTCTCACTCTGTCCCCCAGGCTGGAGTGCAGTGGCGCAATCTCGGCTCACTGCAACCTCCATCTCCCAGGTTCAAGCAATTCTCCTGCCTCAGCCTCCCGAGTAGCTGGGATTACAGGCACCTGCCACCACATCCGGTTAATTTTTGTATTTTTAGTACAGACGGGGTTTCACCATATTGGCCAGCATGGTCTCAAAATCCTGGCCTTGTGACCTGCCCACCTCAGCCTTCCAAAGTGCTGGGATTACAGGCATAAGCCACCGCGCCCGGCCTGCTCTTGCAGTCTTCTTTGCCAACTCTTCATCACCCTCTAAGACGCAGTTCTGAATTATCTTCTGAAGCTTTGCCTGACCCCAGGTCAGGATATCAGTTTTCCTTTATGTTCCTCTGTGCTCCCCATGCATGCCTACATTATTATTATTATTATTACTTTTATTATTAATTAATATCATTTTTTTTTTGCTTGCAACATTATACTGCAACATAATAAGCATTTACACGTCTGCCTTCCCAAGCTCCATGCAACTGGAAGCTTCCTCTGAGGAGGGGTCATGGCTCATCTTTACATCCCAGCATCTTCCAAGTTCCTAGTAGAAATCATTATTATTATTATTATTATTATTAAGACAGAGTTTCACTCTTGTTTCCCAGGCTGGAGTGAAATGGCGCAATCTCGACTCACTGCAACCTCCGTCTCCCAGGTTCAAGTGATTCTCCTGCCTCAGCCTCCCCAGTAGCTGAGATTACAGGCACCTGCCACCACGCCCGGCTAATTTTTGTATTTTAGTAGAGACGGAGTTTCACCATGTTGTCCAAGCTGGTCTCGAACTCCTGACCTCAGGTGATCCACACACCTCGGCCTCCCAAAGTGCTGGGATTACAGGCGTTAGCCACCGCGCCCGGCCTAGAAATTATTTAATAACAAACTGAATTCAACTTAGGAATGGTTTGCTTAATTCCTCTCAAGTTGTCTTAGCGCGGAGGCCCTTCTGTACTGAGGCACTCATTTCTCCAGACGCTGGGAGTGTTGTCTGCTGATGGCTCACAGCTGAGTTCCTCCCTAAACACTGCCTCAGCCACGTGGAGCTGCTGTGCACAAAGTCACCACCCTTCCCCAGGGGCAGTCACTATCCAATGGCAGGTTGGTGTGGGAGAACAAAAGCCTGGGTCCCTTGCCTTTGAAGGGCCACCCCAACTTTAGAACCCTCAGAACCTGGGCCAAGGCTACTGCTGTGTCTGCATCACAGCCCACCTCTGCCCAGCCCCGCTTCCCTCACTCCCTTAAAGGTACCCCAGGTTGCTCTGCTAGAGACCTCCTGCATGCAAATCTCCATTTCAGTCTAGAGACCTCCTGCATGCAAATCTCCATTTCAGTCTAGAGACCTCCTGCATGCAAATCTCCATTTCAGTCTGTTCCCTGAAAACCCAACTCACCACAGGCTTATTGCTTTCAACCAGGCCTTTCCCTGTTGCCTGTAAAACAGAATGCATTTCCAGCTTTTTTCTTATGATTTGACACTGGAAGCAAGTGACCTTTCCTGAGGGCTTTTTATTGCCAGTGACAGAAGAGAAATACACAGGACATAAAAAGTCCCCTTCCTAGGCGCCTTCATTTCTTACTGAAAACATTCTACTTTGGGTCCCCAATTTTACTTGTTAAATCATGTAGGCCCTATGAGAAAAGACTGAAGTGCGCAAAGGTGCTAGTAATGGTGATTTGAGACAAAGAACTCAGTAAAGGTCAGCTAATGTTTGAGAGGAACGTTCAATCACTGGCCAGCCCAGGTATTTTACTGCAGAAGTTGGGGTGAGATTAGGGCCAATATGAGTCCTCATAGAGGCAGATGGTGGGAAAATGCAATGGCAACAGGCGCTTTCACTCACTCAGCCCTGCTTTCTCTACTTTTTAAGATATGAGAATGACCTGGGAAGAAATGATTTAATAACCATGAAGACTCAGGTTAGCATGGGGCTTGGGGTGGAGTATGGAAGCTTTCCTGAGGAAGGGATGTTTCAGCTGGGGATGAAAGGAGGAGTTTTGCCACTCTGCAAATGGAGACCTCTCGCCAAGATGACTTGAACAGGAGGGAGAAATGGGCATCCCTGGCAGCAACAACTTCTATTAAGAAGGGGAGGGAAACCCCAGGGAGTAGCAGGGTCAGGAGTAAGAAACTCCTTAGGACTCTGGGCGACCCAGTGTGGCAGCAACTCAGTAATGACCATCCCTATTTCAGGGCTATAATTACATCAAGGTCCATCTGTATTCTCAAAATGGAAAGGTTACTTGGTAAAAATGGTGCTTTTATTACCTTACTGCTGCTTCTTTTCTTATGCTTTTTTCCCTTTTCCAGTTGAAACAGATAGCCTTCAGAATTGCTACGGCTAATTTTCACTTGGTTTCTTTGGCTTCTCTCTGAACTGAGTTGGGATTCACTTTCTACCCTTGACAGTATAGGTGGAAGTGTGACACTGGATAAGGCCCCTTCACTGGGCTGCACGTCGATCAGCTGCACCAAGGCTTGCTGATGCTGCTCCATTATCTGGGTGAGCCATGCATCTGGAGAAGCTCTAACCGTCTGGCTGTCAGAAGAAGAATGGAATTTCCTTAATGAAAAAAAAAAGGCACAAATCTGTTTATAAAATCCAAATACATAAGACATCTAGCATAAAAGTCTTTATGAACCATTAATTTGATGTATTTATCACTCTCAAATCAAATTAATGACCTTTAGCTTAATCTTTTCATGAATACATTAATTTCTTATTTATCTTAAACTCCTCCTCTTTTTCCTTTAGGACAGTCTACACTTTATTTAGAACTTTTGTTTAGTGCATTCAGAATAGAAAAAACACCATTTTGAAAAATCAAAGACCTTCCCACTGCAAAATACCTAGAAATGTTGCATTACATTAAACATCCTTTAAACACATAGTTGAATTGGTAAGATAAATAGAAATCTCTAAAGACCAAAATGAACAAAAGGAATAAAAACCAAAGCAGATTTTAGATTAGCTGAAGTTATAGCTTTCTTTACAAGAGTTTTGGGTCTACAGGCTTGAGTTTTAATAGTTAACGCTGGTATAAGATATGTAAGATCTTGGTCCTGTGTGAGGCAGGGAATCAGAACTAAGATCGTTGTAAGAAGACTATAACTTGAGGTGCTACCCCCTCAGTTAAAAGCTACATTAATTCAAAACCCACTCACCAGCCATGAGAAACAACAAGCAAGTCTGTCTGTCTTGGTCTCTGGGCTCTGAATAGAAAAACAACCCCCACTCTCTCCAAAAAACCCAACAACAACAACAAGCTCTTGTGAATATCTATAGGACAATATTTGGATTTCAAATTTACCTTACCCACATAATCACGGAAATCCAACACGAAGAAACTAATGTAACAATGATCTTGGATGAGGGATACTTCTGTAGTATCTGGCAGAAGCAAATACAAAACTTCTCTAGAGAAATACACTCCCACCCAAGCCTGCCTAGGTTTCCACGGAAAAGGTGGCTAAATGTAAGTTCACAATCCAAAGTCCTTGCCCGTAAGAGGAAATAATCTACCAAATATGAGAGTCAGCAGACACACATGCACACACATACAAATAGCAATAGTAGACTTCCAAGAACTTCAGATGATAGAGATATTAGATAACATTCATAAGGTAGTTTAAGATGAGTAAAGACTTAAGAAAAGAAGCTAAGAACCCGAGAAACATATTTAAAAATCCTGTATTTTGGAAAAAGAACAGAGAGGTTTTAATGAGAACCAAATAGAAATTCTAGACATGGAAAATACCATTATTGAAATTTAAAACTCAGTGGATACATTAAAGAGCATATATTGGACAGAGGTAAAGAGAGATTTATTACGCTGGAAAACTTATTTGAAGAAATTATTCAGAAAGAAGCACTGAGAAATAAAAGGTGTAAAATAAAAACAGTTAAAAAGGCACGAAGTCTAGAATAGACAATCTAACACACAGCTATTTGGGGTTCCTATAGGAGAAAATAGAGTAAATTTGAGAGACATAATATTCAAAGGGAACATGTGTGATAATTTTTCATTATTTATGAAAGAGATGAATCTTAAGATTTAGGAATTATAGAAGAGTCTCAGGCAGAATTAAAAATTTCATACCTAAGCATATCACAATGAAACTTCAGAACACCAAAACCAGAGGAAACACTTATAAACCAATAAGAGAAAATAAAAACAAAACAAAATAAATGTTAATTATATTGACAAAAGACTTTTCAAAGCAACGCAGAAACCAGGAGACAGAAAAGTAATGTTTTCAAAGAGTTGAATTCTTCACAATATTAAACTATAATTCAAAATAGTAAAATAAAGAAGTTTTCATGTAAGTTTACCATACTTGTTAAAAGAACTTCTAAAGGATTTACTTCAGAATAAAGGGTAACATGGAAGAAAGGATGTGAGGCAAAGACATTAATAAACAACTGGCTAAATATAATACAGTATTAACTCATAATACAGTATTAACTCTAGACAACAATAATAAAAGCAGTGACTAATTTTGAATATATAAGGTGATAGAAAAGTTGTTGAACAAAGTAATATGTATGACAGGAAAGGTGACTGGATTAAAACAATCTAATAATTTTGAACATGTTCTAGAGGAGAATGGGAATATTAATTTAATGCTAGACTAGTTAAGTACATGAGTTACAATAAAAGAATATAAAGAGAATATATATTTGCAAATCAGTAGAAGGAAAAATAAAGAAAATTCTCTCAGGTTAATAGAGGATATAAAAGATATAGAGAAGTATAGAGAAAGTAGGGTGATTCGGAAGGACAAATTAAGATGGTAGAAATAAATTCAAAGGTATCAGTGCCACAATAAATGTAAGTAGCTTTTTTGGTTGGTTTGTTTTTTGAGGCATCGTCTCAGTTTATCACCCAGGCTGGAATGCAGTGGCAAGATTTTGGCTCACTGCAACCTCTGACTTACGGGCTCAAGTGATCCTCCCACCTCAGCCTCCTGATTAGTTGTGACCACAGGTGCACCCCACCATGCCTGGCTAATTTTTGTAGAGACAGGGTTTTGCCATGTTATCCAGGCTGGTCTCAAACTCTTGGACTCAAGCAATCCTCCCTTCTCAGCCTCCCAAAGTGCTGTTATTACAGGTGTGAACCACTGCACCTGGCCTATAGTTTTAAGTCACTAGTTAAAAGTGAGTTTAAGAATGAATAAAGAAACAAAATCCAACATACTACTTAAAAGAGACTCACTTAAATCATAAGAAGACTGAAAAGTTTGAAGATGATGGAAAAAATATACCAGACTCAATGCTAAATTTAAAAAGCTGGTGTAGCTGTATTAGTATCAGAAAGCATAAACTTTAAGAAAGAAGCATTATTAGGAATAAAAATATTGATTACATCAGGATTAAAAGAAGAATTCATCAGGAAGATATATCAATTATAAATCTGCATGTCCCTAATAACATAAGTTCAAAATACATAAAGCAAAAATTAATGGAATTGTGAGGCAAAACTGACAATTCTTAAAGAGGGAGATGCCACCTCACCAGTTTCAGTAACTGATATATCAAACAGAGAAACCTAACTAGGCTATAGAAGACTTAAAAGACCTATTCAACAAGCCTACTCGTACATAGAATGTAAGTATATAGAATGATGTAATCAACAACTGCAGAAAACAAATGAGGAACATTTGGTTACATTGACCAAAACGTTAGGCCAAAAACAAGTATCAAAAAATATCAAAAACTTGGTATCATGTGAATGATGTTTTCTGACAATAATTGTTTTGTTAGATATATAACAATAAATATATCTAAAATAACTTTATATGTTTTGAAATTTATAAACATACTTCCAAATAACTGATCATCCAAGAGGCAATCATAATGGAATTAGAAAATACTTAGAACTAGCTGAGCGAGGTGGCTTGTGCCTGTAATCCCAGCAGCTCAAGGGGCTGAGGCAGGAAGATGGCTTGAGCCGAGGAGTTTAAGACCAGCCTGAGCAACATAATGAGACCCTGTCTCCAAATAAATTTTAAAAATTAGTTGGGTGTGGTGGAGCCTGTCTGTAGTCCCAGCTAGTGGGGAGCCTGAGGTGGGAGCATCACTTGAGCTCAGGAGTTGGAGACTGCAGTGAGCTAGGATCACTCCGTTGCACTCCAGCCTGGGCAACATGGTGAGACCCTGCCTCTAAAAAGAGAAGAAAATACTTAGAACTAAACAATAATAAAAATGCTACATTTTAAAACATGTGGGAAGCAATTAAAACATACTTAGAGGAACATTTATAATTTTAAATTACATTGGAAAAGGAGAAAGCCTTAGAAATAATGAGCTAAGCATTTAAAACAGAAGTTAAGGGCTGGGCACGTTGGCTCATGCCTGTAATCTGAGCACTTTGGGAGGCCAAGGCAGGTGGATCACTTGAGGTCAGGAGTTCAAGACCAGCCTGGCCAACATGGTGAAACTCCGTCTCTACTAAAAATATAAAAATTAGCTGGGCATGGTGGCGTATGCCTGTAATCCCAGCTACTTGGGAGGCTGAGGCACAATAATCGCTTGAACCCGAGAGATGGAGGTTGCAGTGAGCCAACATCATGCCAATGCACTCCAGCCTGGGCAACAGAGTGAGACTCTGTCTCAATAAATAAATAGCAGAAGTTAAGAAGTCAAAAACACTGAAGTAAATTCAAGCAATATCAAAGAAAAGAAGTAAATATATGAGAACAAAGATGGATAAAAGAGAAAGCAAAACCAAAACATAGAGGAACAGTTGTTTTTGAAATGACAGATGAAATAGACAACCCTTTTGCAAGGCTGATCAAGAAAAAGAGAGAGAAAGCACAAATAAACTATTGTGGTTTCTTCTGAGTTAGGACAGAATAAATTTCTGCTTTGAAAAAGGAATTTCTGGCCAGGTGCGGTGGCTCACGCCTGTAATCCCAGCACTGGGAGGCCGAGGTGGGTGGATCACCAGAGGTCAGGAGTTCGAGACCAGCCTAACCAACATGGCGAAACGCTGTCTCTACTAAAAATATAAAAATTAGCTGGGCGTGGTGGCACGTGCCTGTAATCCTAGCTACTTGGGAAGCTGAGACAGGAGAATCACTTGAACCTGGGAGGCAGAGGTTGCAATGAGCCGAAATTGTGCCACCACACTCCAGCCTGGGTGACAGAGCAAGACTCTGTCTAAAAATAAATAAACAAACTAAAACAAACAACAAAAAGGGAATTTCTATTTCTTGTCATGGTCCTTACCAAACAGGAGGCACACACAGTGACCTGCAGTCACACATCCTACAAGCAGTTGGTTACCATGTAATGTTTTACATATTCAAAAAATAAAATAAAATTTAAAATCAATGAGAAGAAAAGAAAATCCTAACACTGAATACAAAGCAAAACAAATGAATTTAACTGTATGTTAAACTGATTACCTCTACCAAGAGAAAAGAATTAATTTATGAAGTAATTTTGAGTCAATGTAGTTTGGTTGTACACCCTTAGAAGGATATAGAGGGAGGAAAAAGAATGGCAAAGAAATCATGAGCTTTACTTAGGCTGACTGTTTGGTAGTGGTACTGGCATTGTAATTATAAAACTATTTGTACATATACTGTAGGGAAGGGTAAATGTGTAAACATATTGATGTTTTGGTAAACTAAGGTTTTCACTGTTGGAAAAAGGAGATACAAATATGGAAAAGGAGAAGCATGAGGAAGAACCCAGAGCTGTTGGATTTGAGGTATCTGTGTGACCCCACTAGTATACAGAAATATGTATTGGCATAGGCATAATTATAGAAAGAGGTTCAGGTACAGGTATTTTCTAGCTCTAACTGCTGAGATCTTGAGTCTAGAAGCAATAATATTTCAGTAGCAATGAGAACACATAGCTCTCAAATCTTGATTTCTAAATTCCATTCCCTACTAAAAAGAATTAGGGCTTTTTGGAGAAACTGATGCTTCCGCATGAGTTCAGGGGAAGTCCAAAGGTAAACCTAGAACATATTACTATGCCAGAAAACAAAGAAGTGCTCGAAGACAAAAGATGTTACATCAAAAGGACCCAGGAACTGGAGTGAAGGGGCTCCCACTGCTCAAATCCAAGACAGTGAGAACATATACAGTATAATGATGGTAATAGACTTTAACATGTTTATAGAAAAAGATTTATGAGTCCATAAAGATACTAGAGAGAGAGGGAGAGAGAGAGAGATAAAGAAGGAAGGAAGGAAGGAAGGAGAAAAAGGAAGAGGAAAAGGTCTTATTTCAACAGCCATGTAATAAATGTATAGGTATTGATAGAATTACAAAATCACCATTTTGCAACCCCAGTGTAATGAATGATTTAGGTAAGCACTGTCAGTGGATGCTAAAAACACTGTACAAAAAGCTGTTGAAAACTAGGATATTTACACTGTCTCGAATATTAACAATTACTTATAAAGGGAAAATGTTCCTTTACAATGGGGAGATCTGGTAGTCGCTACCTTAATCAAAAGGTTTAACTTAGCATCACCAATGATATGATAGCCTGATAGTATGTATCCCCTGGTATAATGTAATAAAAAGTACACCAAATCACCTAAGTAGTATTCTTGCCTGAAATGGTCAACCAAAATATAACTATCCAAAAACAATAAATTTTTTCTAAAAAGGCATTGTTATAGAAAACAATGAAAAGTAAGCATTGGATAATTTGTTCTAGATTTTTTTTTTTTTTTGAGACAGAACCTCACTGTTGCCCAGGCTGGAGTGCAGTGGCAGGATCTCAGCTCACTGCAACCTCTGCCTCCCAGGCTGAAGAGATTCTCCTGCCTCAGCCTCCCGAGTAGCTGGGACTACAGGCGCCTGCCACCACACCCGGCAAATTTTTGTATTTTTAGTAGAGTGGGAGTTTCACCATGTTGGCCAGGCTGGTCTCGAACTCCTGACCTCAAGTGATCCACCGCCTTGGCCTCCCAAAGTGCTGGGATTACAGGTGTGAGCCACCATGCCCAGTCTGTTCTAGATTTTTTTTTTTTTAATTAAAGGAACAAAAAGTAAATGAAATGTATGAACACTGAATACTGGATCAGGAATTTTAAAAAAAAGCTGTAAAAGGCTTTTTGGAGACAAGTAATACAATTTAAAAATGTACTCATACTACATGATATTGTGTACAATAACGTTAATATTCTTAGCTGTGATAATGGTGTGATTGTTGTATAAGACAATGTCCTTATTCTTAGGGGCTGAATGTTGAAATATTTAGAGATAAAATATTGTGATTCTGAACTTGCTTTCAAATGATTCAGTAAATAGACAGAAAATGTTGCAAAATTTTAGCACTGATGAATCTAGATGAAGGACTACAGGTGTTTATTGTAGATATTTTCCCCCAAGTTTTTACTAGGTGTGAACAATTTCAAAATGAAAAGGTGGTAGAAAAAACATGGCAGAATAAGCATGCAATTTAACTCTCAAATGCAAATCAAAATTATATATAAAGAGATTTTTAAAAGACATCAACCCACGAAGATAAAGAGAACAAAATGGGGGGAAAAGAGCAAATATTTCGGAAGCAGAGAACAGATGGTTGAATGGTAACTATCTTAGCAGACTCAAAAAAGTGGAATCTAAGTTAGCAGCAGGGAAAGCAGAGAAGCCACAGTTTACACCATAGAATCCTGTAAGGCTCATGAGCTGCAAGTGGGAGTGGCGGTGGTGAAAGTCTATGTGAGAGTTACTTAAAAAAGATTTGGTTGAAAGTCTGTTTAAGAAGCAGTCAGGGTTGGGTGCGGTGGCTCACGCCTGTAATCTCAGCACTTTGGGAGGCCGAGGTGGGTGGATCATGAGGTCAAGAGATCGAGACCATCCTGGCCAACATGGTGAAACCCTGTCTCTACCAAAAATCCAAAAACTAGCCAGGTGTGGGATGGGCGCCTGTAGTCCCAGCTGCTCAGGAGGCTGAGGCAGGAGAATCGCTTGAACCCAGTAGGCAGAGGTTGCAGTGAGCTGAGATCGTGCCACTGCACTCCAGCCTGGCAACAGAGTGAGACTCCATCTCCAGAAAAAAAAAAAAAAAAAAGAAGCAGGCGGATCTCCAGATCATCTTCTCCATTTTGTGCACCTAGGCAACTGTCCCTTCCCTCTCTCCGCAGCTCACTGGAGATTTTCATTCTGAAGAAGCCAACAAGTCTTCTGCCTGTGAAGCACTAAGCACAGATAATAAATCTGACCACCAAGAGAAAAGACCTAAAACATACAGGAAGGGCTTCCTATCACATGGCCCCCAAAGATCATTCTATAGGCACTCAAAGTCAACAAGCACTGTCACTCAGAGCTTCCAATAAGCTTTCTAGTCTCTCATACTTGATCATGAGAAGACGATCAAGAATTGCCAGACATCTGACACAAGCCCTAAGGTGGAAGGCAGCAAAATAGGAGAAGAGAAACAAACATCACTGACAAAGACCCAGAGGAAAGAGAAGCAAAGCAGGGAATTAAAAACACTTAAAAATTCAGTCACAAGGGCCCTTACACCCTATTTTGCCTTGTTGAAAATCTAAGAAGATGTTGAGAAAAAAGGATGTTGTATCCACGAACAAAAACATGAGGCTATAAAACGAGGAACATTCAGAAACCAATAACAGAAACAACAACAAAAAAATCCTGTCGGAAATTAAGAAACATGATAGCAGTAGAAAGGCTGGAAGCTAGGACTGAGAAACCCTCCCAGACAGTAGAACAAAATTACAAAGAAATGGAGAGAGAAAGAGAAAACAAAATCATAATAACAGTCCTGGAAAAACACATCTGAATCACAGGAGTTTCTAGAAAGAGCAAACAGAAAATGGTTGAAAGGAACTACCCATAAAGATGACTCAAGAAATTTTCCCAGAACTGAAGGTCACATGTTTTCAGGTTTAAAGGCCCCAGCTCAATCTATGAAAATAGACCTATACGAAGGCACAATATTATGAAATTTCACTTCAGTAGAGAAAAAGAAAAGATCCTAAAGCTTCCAGAAAACAAAAAACAAAAAACAAAAAAAAAAACAGATTATATACAAAGGATCAGGAATAAGGTGGCTTCAGATTTCTCAACAGCAACACTGGATGCAAGAAGGCAATTCTGAGGGACAATGATTTTCCATCTAGAATTCTACAATCCTCTGCCAAGCTACCAATCAGGGGCGAGGGCAGAAGAAAGATAATTTCAGCAAGATCTCAAAACATTTACCTCTCAAGCAATGGGGGATGTTCTCTATCAAAATTAGAGAGGAAACTAAGAAAGAGAACGGGGATGGAAAAAACAGGAAGGGTGACGAAGGAGAAGAGTCAAGAGGGTCTCCATGAGGGCATGGAGATTCTTAAGGATAATATGAGCACAACAACAGCGGAACGCAGTCAGAAAACAGGTGTGGCACAGGACACTGGCACGCTGAGAACTGCCCACCACCCTGTCCCCTGTCCTTGTACCACATTTTCAATCTGAAAGAAACGCCGGAAGGGGTGCTCAAACAAAATAAGGAAAATGTGAGATACTGAAAAAGAGAATCCTATCAGAAGAAAGGCAAAGGGAATCCTCAGCCGGGACAGCTGCGAAGCAAGTCTAGAAAGAGAAAGAAAGTCAAGGTGTCTACAAAGTCTGGCTCCAAGAAAGAGAGAAGAATTGAGAAATTGCCCGATGGGGTTGTCCTTATGGAAAATTATACTAAGAGGCTACTCATAAGCGTAGGATCAATTAGCTATATGTACAGAGAAAATTCAGCAAAAGAAGCCCAGGAGGTTGAGGCTGCCAAAAAAATTAAAAAAAAAAAGAAATGAAAAGAGGGACATGATTATAGATATAATAAAGGTGGAATAATATTAAAGTTATTTAAATACTACAAAAAGCTTTATGACAGTACATTTTAAGACAGCCTAAAAGGAAAATTTTTCCTAGAAAAATATAATGTATTAAACTGACTAAAATGAAAATGAAAAGACTGCAAAGTCTTATAATGATTATAGTAAATGCATCAGGAGTTTAAAATCTGCTCACAAACAACAACAAAAAGCCAAACAAAACCCACCAATGGCCCAATAGTTTTAGAGGAAAATTCTATCAAACCTTCAAGTAACAGGTAAGGCCAATTGTATATAAAGTGTCCCAGAGGATGCAAAATGAGGAAATAGTCCTCGACTCATTTTATAAGGCTGGTATTTTCTTGATAATCCACCCAGTCAAGGCCAGTGGCAGATAGGAAAATTATAAGCCAATTTCACTTCATGTATATGAAAATGTTAAATCTTAAAACAAAGTGTTAACACATCAAATCAAGCAACTTATTAAAAATGCAGTATGACAAATTGGGTTAACCCTAGGAATAAAAGGGTTATCAGAAAAATCAGTGCATCATCAGAAAAATCTGTTAACATATTTCATCACACTAAAGGATTAATGGAGAAATGTTTCAATTAATGCAGAAAAAGTATTTGATAAAATCAAATACTCGTTTATGATAGAAGTTATTTGCAAAGAGGAATAGGAGGAAATTTCCTATCTATCATCTATCTATCTACCAAAAACTAAATATTATTTTTAATGGTAAAAGTGTTAGAAACCATCTTTCTAAAATCAGGAAAAAAAAAAAGACAAAGATGCCTGCTATTTATCATTATCTCTTCTAGGAAGTTAACTTTAAATCTTATTAAATCTACATTCCATATCACCAAGTGTGGCACTTAAATGTTCTTTGATCAACTCACGAGGGAGTAATTGTCTCCCTACTTTGAAAGTCAAGTTCCTTGAAGGTGCCTCACACACCATACTTCTTTTGTACCTTGTAGAGCATTTAGCACTGTAGCATTATATTCAGCATGTTAGGTATGTAGAAAGGACGTTTGATCGAAGAACACCAAGAAATGGTACCTGAAGTAATTTTTAAAATAACTTTCATTTTCCTGTTTATAGAAGTTATACGTCTACATTGTAGGGAACTTGAACTGTTCTGAAAATTTAAAGAATAAATTTTTAAAATCCCAATCCCTCTTGCTAGAGATAACCACTATTGACATTTTGGTGAATTTATCTTCTGTGCATATTTTAACACAGTAGAACTCATACTCCTTAGATGTACTTTTCCTTCTACCCGTGTCATTCAACCCAAGGTGTAATTTTGTACCTTACTATTTTCTTCCTATAGAAGCATTTCCTCATAACCATAATTTTTAGTGGTTCCATGATACTAAATATCATAATTTACCTAAACATTCCCTATTGTTGGATTTTTAGGTCACCTCTATAAATGATGATTTTTTTGTATGTGCACATTTTTCTGTATTTTAGATTATTTTCTCAGGATAGGCCATGATAATGTTGGAGATCATTTGTTTCCTCCAAACATTACTTGCAACCCCCAAAACACACTGATGTTTTTTGACTGGGTCCCTCTGTCCTCCTCTCCCTTCAACTTCTAGTTTAACTACAGTGGAAAAATAGCAGAGACAGGGAAGAGGAAAAGAAATCCATCAAAAGTAGACTCTTGGCTGGGTGCGGTGGCTCACACCTGTAATCTCAGCACTTTGGGAGGCCAAGGCGGGTGGATCACTTGAGGTCAGGAGTTCGAGACCAGCCTGGCCAACATGCTGAAACTCTGCCTCTACTAAAAATACAAAAATTAGCCCGGTGTGGTGGTGAACGCCTGTAATCCCTGCTACTTGGGAGGCTGAGGCAGGAGAATTGCTTGAACTCGGGAGGCGGAGGTTGCAATGAGCCAAGATCTCACCACTGCACTCCAGCCTGGGCAACAGAGTGAGAATCTGTCTAAAAAAAAAAAAAAGTGGACTCTTTGAGGCAGGAATCAGAGCTAAGGAAGTTGTTAGGTGAACTCTTCTTCTCACCTAGCCACCTTATGGATTCCCCTTCCCCTTCTTCCTCTCCCGTCTTTCTGCAGCAGTCTCTCCTTTCTCCTCTAGAAAACCACTTGAGAAAAGGGAATTCTTACCATAACATTTCTAAGTTCCTGTATTTTGTCTCTGTATAAGGCTGTTTGAGTTGTTTCTTATTTTCGGTTGATCCATGAGTATTTATGTGATAAACAAACTGAGAGCCTTTCTGGCTCAGAAGCACGTGTCTCTTAGAAAGTTCATTAAGGTTGTTCAAATCCATGTCACAAAGGGTGTGTAGCTGCTGATATGAAAATCTTTTCTCTTCTTGGTCTTTGTGTCCTCTTTCTTTATTAACATTCAGCCCAGAGTCACATCCAGTAGAGTTTTTAGATAAGACCTTGTCAAAAGCCTGTTTTGGTGGAGCAAATGTATTGGAGGTTTCTTTGAGACTGTGGCTTCTAAGTGCCCTTGAGGCTTGTACATCATTGTTAGAGGCATGCATAATCACAATCGATTCAGGCTTTGTTGAAGTATCAAGAGGCTTATTTTGGTTTTGTTGCTGTCTGGGAGGGTTATTCTGGTTCCCCTGACTGGCAGTCACCTCTTCTGTTGTGGAAGACTTCAGGCCATTCTGGTGTTTACGCTGCTTTCGAATCTTGAGCTTGGCTGGTCTTCTGGAAGGTTGATGGTCATTCACCATGTCAGAAGGTTGCCCTCGTGGTACATTGCTTGATTTTGTACTTTCATATTGAGACCAGTGTTCCTGGTAATTCTAAAGAGATATTTTTGGTTAATGTAAAATTAGAAGACTGGCACTCTTCACAAATTTTATTTTATTATTTATTTATTTGAGACGGAGTCTCACTGTCTCCCAGGCTGGAGTGCAGTGGCGCGATCTCGGCTCACTGCAAGCTCCGCCTCCCAGGTTCACACCATTCTCCTGCCTCAGTCCACAAATTTTAAATTAGTGTTTTCCAAATTGGGGGTTGAGACTTCTAGGAAGATGATCATAGAACTGAAAGCAGATAAAGAAAAAGTAGAGGATTTTTTCCCTAATTTCAGGGAATTGGAGAGTTAATAACTGAGTGATTCCTACTGGAAATTTAGGATTATAAGCCTAGAAAGAAATAGAAAGCTTAGAATGGGCTTTATATTAAGGACAAGTCTTTGGCTTCAAAGTTTAAGTTTTAGAAGTTAAGTCTTTGACTTAAAAGTGTTGCCAACTTGGGGGATGAGGTGGGGAAGCTTTACTTCGAGAGATACGGAGAAAGTACAAATGCAAATCTACATTACAATATACAAGCTTATTTTAAGTAACATGAATATTTTTAAAAATCTTAACCAGAAAACACTAATAATTTGCTTTACAAACCAAGTACAAATCTAATATTAAATACAATTCAGATGATCAGATCTTTTTACTCAGGCTGGTCAGAAGCTAGAAATGACCTCTTCACCAGATGAAACAAATTAGATTTTATTCAGAGGATTATAAAAGAGCCTGTGCTGTGATAGGACATCTGTGAAGCCACAAGGGCTGTTTTGCTTCTGTTCCTTAATATAGCCTGCGCTTAGGCAATCAAACATCTGGGGGAAATATTTCAATTTCAGAACAGTCTTTATGCTTTTCAAAGTCTCCTAACAACAAAATGTACTCCTGGTATAATAGATACACTATGTAACTATATTGTGCTATTGCCATTTAGAAATATCTTCCAAGGAATAAAGCACTCATTACTTTGTGGAAAACTAGCTGAGTTAAGAGGCCTTTGCAAAGAATGATTAAATGCTTATTGAAAACAGTAGGATGACCATATGCATCAGTGTGTTATATAACTGCAACATATTTCTTCCCTTCTGAACACATATACTAAAAAATCTCTTTAGCTTATATCTATAAAACATTAACTGAAAAATGCAACAGTTGGATGAATGATTATTTTAGCTTGCTAGAAAGAATGATCAAATTACTGTGATGAGTTCAGCTTTGATTTCTCTTTTCTGATACATTCTGATACAACCACTAAGACTCATCCTATTCCTGTATAATATTAAGCAGTGTTCTATTTCTAGTGAAATCATGTTATAATGATAATGTTGAGATTGTTAAATTTAAAACAGTAATACACAATGTTACTTATCATATCATATTTTAAAGAAATAACGACTTCTAATTTGAAATTTAGAAGCTGTTCTTTTGAGAATTTGAGCTTTCTGGAGGATTGGCCAGGCTCTGATTAGCTCCTACTTACTTTAAATTTTTACCTGTGGTGCTCCCAAAAAAGGGAAAACTTCTTTTCTGTATTCCAGGTAAATTCTAGGTATTCCTTCCATGCAGTAAATTGAGCTGCATGGGGAAATGCGGGCAGGAAGGCTCTGCAAATACATAGCTCCAAGAAAATCCTTTCTTGTAATGGATCCAGAAAATAATTGCTATATTACAATATTATAGGTGTGGTCGTGGAATATAGCAGCTCTTTTTATGGCTGGCAGCACTATTCGTGAAGGTCAAAAATGCCCCCCTTGACTGTGACCTAAAAGTATTAATTGATGCTGATAATGTCATACTTTTCAATATTTGTTCAGCCTTTAACTCGCTAGAGAAGTAACCAGGATGCTGCCATCTAAATGTACTTTTCCTAGTTTTCTCTCTTAATTTTCACCAAAAAAGAAAATACTTACTTCTCAGAAATTTATTGGGTACTAGATGTGAAATCCTGGGTTACCACTTGATCTTAATCATGTTATTACCTTTGCTGCTGACAATCCTGTTCACAGGGCGCTCTGACAACAAGGCCAAGGACTCATCATTTTATGAAACTTCAATTGTCTCAAGTGTTAAATCTGCTATTCACATACATATAAGTGCCCAGAGATGGCATTTCAGTCCCCAGAAAGGAAGCCATTTATGGGCTTGATACGATTTTTCTCACCTTCCAAGCAGCCTACTTGAGATCTGTGGTTTACTGAAGATTTATTACCCTACAATTGGGGCATCAGGTGTCACTCTTTAGGTGGCAAGACCTGAGTTCCCTGAAGTTAATATACAAAGCCATTCTCAGACGATTTAATCTCCATCAGCACTGAAATCCTCTATTCCATTCTGCTCTCACTGGGGTTCTTTTGTTACCAACACCTGCAGTCGCTGCATACTCCATGCACTTAGAATAACTGCTTAATGGCAGTAGGTTTTTGCGTCACACATGGAGTGTTAGCATGGGGGAATCCTGATGCCTAATGCTGGGATGATAATTTCTTGGTGGGACTCATCCTTAGTTATTAATTAATGCTCATTCATACTGTGCCACCCAAGAGAAGTTTGTCCCCGACCCTGTGAAAGCCAGCACCTTGTTGTTTCTCTTTTACGGCTTTCCTTTTCACATGTCATCAGCAGACGGGACAATGCCTGCTCTGATCTCAACCAGAAAGTTCATCTGTTTCAACACAAAAGCCACTCCTGCTCTTAGTTAACCTGACTCAACCGTGGAGTCCTGAGAGTTGTGCCTGGGCTCTGAGATCGGCTCTAAAGTGAAGACATGTCTGTTGTGTTCCGCTTTTCTGCTGTGTTTATGAACAATAAAACATGAGTACTTTAAGCCCGAGATACAAATTCCATCTGATAATATTAAGAGAATCTCAAGCAAAAATATTAATTGGCTCTGATTTTCTCTGTGGGTAAGGAAGAACTCTGTGTTCAGATGAATAGAAGAAGCATAGATCTATTGATAGTGTTGGAGGCAAAACCAAATTAACAGCTTTTTGGAAAGGTTAATCAGGATTTGATTACAAGGGCTTTCATATTAATAAGTAAAAGGTCCTACATATCTTTAATACTATCATTACCTTTTCTTTGCCTGGAAAGCTAAGAGTTATTTTAGAGGGGTAAGAAAGAAAACATCCTATTTATCCTTTTGAAACATTACTTAATTGGGGAACTTTTAATTTTTTTCTACTGACATGTTTCTTGCCTGGTGCCATGGTTTGAATGTTTGTGTCTTCCCTAAACTCGTACGTTAAATCCTAACCCCCAAGGTAATGCTATTTAAAAGTGAGGTCTTTTCGGGTGACTAGGTCAGCAGGACGGAGCCCTCCTTCGTGGGATTGATGTCCCTATAAAATAGGCTCAAGGAAGCTCAATCCCCCCCTCCATTGTGTGAGGACACAGTGAGAAAGCATCACCAATGAACCAGGAAGCAGATCCTCACCAGACATAGAAACTGCCAGTGTCCTGACCTTGGACTTCCAGCTTCCAAAACTGTGAAAAAAATAAACCTCTGTTGTTTCTAAGCCACCTGATCTATGGTATTTTGTTATAGCAGCACAAACAGACTAAGATACCTGGGAAAGATCTTCTGCCAGTGGGAATGTGCCCCTCACACTGCCCAGCAAGAATCCTGAGCCTTAAACATACTGCATTCAGTCTGGGCACACAACCTAAGCAGGATGTGGAAAACCTGTGAAGATTCACAGGCAAGTGCGAAGCGATTCAGGACGCTAAGGCCTATGTGGCAAGGTTAAATGAAGAGAGATGACTTGGCTTCAAGTGATGGATCTAGGCATGGATAAGACTCTTACATAGAATATGATGATGACTTGGCTTCAAGTGATGGATCTAGGCATGGATAAGACTCTTACATAGAATATGATGATGACTTGGCTTCAAGTGATGGATCTAGGCATGGATAAGACTCTTACATAGAATATGATGATGACCATCATTCTCAGTATTTTTAAAGTAAAAATACATAGGCTGAAATGGTCTCAGGCATATCTTCTCTCTTTTCTCGCCCTTTCTCTGGTTTCTCGTTCTTTCTAGCATGTAAATGTATTTAAGTCTCTCCTATGAAAAGAAGGAAAAAAACATTCACTTGAATACATCCTCTGGTTAAATCCTATCTCTTTCTTGGCTGGGCACAGTGGCTCATGCCTGTAATCCGAGCACTTTGGGAGGTAGAGGCGGGTGGATCACTTGAGGTCAGGAGTTGAGACCAGCTTGACAAACATGGTGAAACCCCGTCTCTACTAAAAATACAAAAATTAGCTGGGCGTGTTGGCCTGCACCTGTAATCCCAGCTACTCGGGATGCTGAGGCAGGAGAATCGCTTGCACCTGGGAGGCAGAGGTTGCAGTGAGCCAAAATCATGATACTGTACTCCATCCTGGGTGATAGAGCAAGACCCTTTCTCAAAAAACAAAAGCAAAGAAAAATCTATCTCTTTCTCAGTTCACAGCCGGGCATCTTGATGGTGTAGACTGCACTGGTCTCTGCTCCCCATCTCTCATGCTGACCTCTGTCCCCTGCCATAGAGCGTTCCTTCTCCCCATCCCGCTGAAATTGCTCTGTTCAGGCCACCAATAAACTTTTAGTCACCAAATCCTGTGGGCACTTTTTTCTTGACCTTTTTATTTTCAAGTTATTTCAAACTTACAGAAAAATTGCTAGTATGGACAACTCTAAAGGATTCTTATCCAGATTGAACAGTTTTAAACATTTGGTCACATTTCATCATTTTCTCTGTCACTCCACACATAAACAAACAAATATACATCTATCTACATATATGTAATTATTATTGTTTGTATTTTTGGTATTTAGTCTTTTCAAGCCATGGAGCCTTCCATATATATGAGTTGCATGTGTAATGTCCCTTGCACGGCACCTCACTGCTGGGTACCTGCTTAGATTGCGAACAATCTCTTCTCCAGTCTGAGTCCTGGGATGCGTGAGGCAGACAGCAGCCCTTACCAACTATGTCAACTTTTCCCTCCCTAGACCACGCAAATAGCAGCCAGAGCTGTCATGGTTCCTCGTTCCTCCTCCCACTTTCACACCTTTGCCCGCATTTGTCCTTCTAGGGGCAGCCGAGATACTGACTCCTATGGGGGTTATTTCTCCGTCTTCTTAGGGCAGAATTAGTTGCTCTTTTAGTTCCACTGCATTTTGTACCCAGGTCCATATTACTGCATTATAATGATTACATAATGATTCCCACTAAAGTGTTGAACTCCTAGAGGGGAGGTACTGCTTAAAAAAAAAAACAAAAAAATAACCTTGGCCAGGCGTGGTGGCTCACACCTGTAATCCCAGCACTTTGGGAGGCCAAGGCGGGCAGATCACCTGAGGTCAGGAGTTTGAGGCCAGCCTGACCAACATGAAGAAACCCCATCTCTACTGAAAATACAAAATTAGCCAGGCGTGGTGGCACATGCCTGTAATCCCAGCTACTTGGGAGGCTTGAACCTGGTAGGCAGAGGTTGTGGTGAGCTGAAATTGTGCCATTGCACTCCAGCCTGGGTAACGAGAGTGAAACTCCGCCTTAAAAAGAAAAAACGGGCCAGGCGTGTTGGCTCACACCTGTAATCCCGGCACTTTGGGAGGCCGAGGCGGGCGGATCACGAGGTCAGGAGATAGAGACCATCCTGGCTAACATGGTGAAACCCCGTCTCTACTAAAAATACAAAAAATTAGCCGGGCGTGGTGGCGGGTGCCTGTAGTCCCAGCTACTCAGGAAGCTGAGGCAGGAGAATGGCTTGAACCCGGGAGACGGAGCTTGCAGTGAGCTGAGATTGTGCCACTGCACTCCAGCCTGGGCAACAGAGTGAGACTCGGTCTCAAAAACAACAACAACAACAAAAAAAACCAACAACTACAAAAAACAACCTTTCTTCAAGTTTTGTTTATTGTTTTAAAGAATTTTTGTTGTTGTTTGTTTGCTTGTTTTTTTTTTTTCCCCCCATATCTTTTGGGCCAGGCACCTAATCTGCAGTGCCTGGAATGCAGTAGATACTCAATAAATATTTGTTGTGTGAAATATTTTGATTTTGCACAAAGATATTTCACATTAGTGAAGGTTATTATTGTTAGGGTAGGTTTATGAAACTTTGAAAGTCATTTTTCAAGAAAAACTTTTCAAATGAGGTCCATTTTCTCCTGGAGATACACTAAATAATCTTTTTATCTGCATTTTGTATTTTTTAGAGACAGGGTCTTGCTCTATTGCCCAGGCTGGAGTACTGTGGCACCTGTAACATCGAATTCCTGGCCTCTAGCAATCCTCCCTCCTTGGCCTCCGAAAAAGCAAGAGGATTATAGGCATGAGCCACTGTGCCTGGCCCATGATCTTTAAATGTTTCTTTAATCAGTCAGTAAATATTTACTGAGCATCAGTCTTGGGCAAAGCATTGTGGTAGGGGATGTAGAGAAAAATACAATCGGTACCTTAAAAGATCTTGTAGTGTAGTGGGTACAAAAGAAACACAGGCACAGTGGCTCACGCCTGTAATCCTAGCACTTTGGGAGGCCCAGGCGGGCAGATCACCTGAGGTCAGGAGTTCGAGACCAGCCTGGCCAACATGGTGAAACCCCGTCTCTACTAAAAATACAAAAATTAGCTGGGCGTGGTGGTGGGTGCCTGTAATCCCAGCTACTCAGGAGGCTGAGACAGGCGAATCGCTTGAACCCAGGAGGCGGAGGTTACAGTGAGCCAAGATCCTACCATTGCACTCCAGCCTAGGCAACAAGAACAAAACTCCGTCTCAAAAAAAAAAAAAGAAAAGAAAAAGAAACACAGGCAGCAGTTAATGAGACACGGCCCAATATGGCAGGCCCTGAGCCAGTGGCCCAGACTACAGACACAGCAGGAGCTGAGGGCAGAGGAGCAGGGTGGGAGAGGCTGGGAATCTCCATGCAGAGGTGGCCCTTGAGGAGGCACTAAAAAGAAGGCATTGGACTTGGGTAGTTGAAGAGGAAAAAGAAAGGCAGCCTAAAGTGTCTGTGTCCCAGAGTGCTGGGCTGGTGTGTAGCACGCAGTGGGCAGTCCACAAATCCTTTCCACCTAAAGAATGGGAAACATCCCTTAGGCCATTTGTGGTTATTGTCATTTTAGGTCAATAACACTTTTTAGATGTTTTGCTCCACAATTTCTTCATTCAGGAATGGGTTATAAGCGCATTAATTACAGTACACGCAGGGAATAAAAAGCATTCTTTTGGTTTTCTTCTGATTTTCTTCCATACAAAAGTTTTACTGCTTCTGTCAAAGGTCATGCCATAAATCAAGCACTGTGATTTTACCTTGATTATTATCATTTTTTCTTCAGTCTCCATAGAGACTATCCAAAATTGCCAATGCCGACTATATTTCAAGTCATCATGGTGGGTATTAGGAAAAGTTTTCAGTTAGCAATAATTGCATCCTGTATAAACCTCACTGGTTATGATGTTGCCACTGGGCAAAGCTTTTTACCTCGATCATTTTATCATTAGCTGAGAATCCTATGGTTTTCCTTAGTGACAATTATGAAAGCTACAGGTTGCGATAATCTTACATGCTTCAAATGTATTTTTCTATAATAATTTAAATAACTAGAAATACATGGTCATAGAATTCTAGCATTTTGCAGCTGAGATGGACCTTGAAGGTCATTTAGACTAACCCTTCATTTAATAAAGAAGAAATTTAAGGTTTTGAAAAAGCTGAGATTTGCCCAGTCATGCATCAAGTAAATGGCAGGCTGAGGCCCAGAAATTCATCTCTCGTGACCCAGTCCATTACCCATAATGCATGGCAAATCTTAAGGTATTTCCTTTGTCCCTGGTTCCTGTTGACCAAGCTCCCCTGGCTCTCTATCACATCTGGTAGTGGATCCTGTCCTCCACATCCCACAGCCATGAGACATTTCAGTCCCCATCCTCTCAACTTCTAGGTATGGCCTCACTGGCATCAACTTTCAGGAAGCTCTGGGTGAATGACTTTTTATTTCTTTTTTTGCAACTCTTAAGAGAGGCCTGGAGGCCACTGGAAAGGAAAAGAGATGATTCGGGCTGTCCCTTCTTTCTAACCTCTCTGAAGCTCAGGTAAAACTTATTATTATTTTTACGATGTTTATCACTGTATATAGTTTTAACTGATGTCAACAGGCTCTATAGGTTCAGTAATTTTCAAAGGACTCATCTCTTCTTAGGCAGCGATAAAGCCTGGTCCAAGGGTGGCTCCACACACACGGGTCAAGAAAAACCTGAGCTTCTAGTGCTTTTTCTATTTTTTTTTTCTTTTTCTTTCTTTTTTTTTTTTTGAGATGGAGTCTTGCTCTGTCACCTAGGCTGCAGTGCAGTGGCACAATCTTGGCTCACCGCAACTTCCACCTCCCAGGTTCAAGGAAATCTCCTGCCTCAGCTTCCCTAGTAGCTGGGACTACAGGTGAGCACCATCATGCCTGGCAAATCTTTTTTTTTTTTTCTTTTTTGATACGGAGTCTTGCTCTGTCACCCAGGCTGGAACGCAGTGGCATGATCTTGGCTCACTGCAACCTTCGCCTTCCAGGTTCAAGTGATTCTCCTGCCTCAGCCTCCTGAATAGCTGGAACTATAGGCGCCTGCCACCACACCCAGCTAATTTTTGTAATTTTTAGTAGAGATGGGGTTTCACCATATTGGCCGGGCTGGTCTCGAACTCCTGACCTTGTGATTCACCCACCTCGGCCTCCCAAAATGCTGGGATGACAGGCATGAGCCAACGGGCCTGACCTAATCTTTGTATTTTTAGTAGAGACAGGGTTTCACTATGTTGGCCAAGCTGGTCTCAAACTCCTGACCTCAGGTGATCCACCCATCTTGGTCTCCCAAATTGCTGGGATTACAGGTGTGAGCCATTGTGTCTGACCTTTTTCTGTTTCTTCTAGAAAAACAGTGTGGAGAATTTCAGAAAAATCTTCCCTGAAATCACATTTATGATTTCAAAGTAGTAAACCCAAGGCCAGAAAGGATGTCATCACGCTAAATGACCAGTTGGTAAGCTTTTATATTCTGAAAATGAGGGTTGGGTGAGGCTCTGGGAATTCCCATCCAGTTTTCAGGAATAGTGTCCCCATTGTCTAGGAATAATAAGTAACTGCCAACTCCAAAAGGAATCAGATTTGGGAGCAGCACAGAGTTGGACAATTCTCTGGAACTGTGATTTTTCCTGCATGTCTTTCCATGCCTTCCTTCTGTGTGGGGTTCTAACTCAGTATGTTGGAAGTGTGATATGATTATTTTCTTCCAGCAAACAGAACCCCTGGAAAAACAGGTAGGGTTGGCTGGCTGAGCAGGCAATGGCTCCTCTGAGCAGAAGCCAGTCTTACCCATAGGAAAGTGGGTAATTATTCTCAGGCATGAAAATAAACCCTTAAGTGATAAGAACTCAGTCACGATCATTACTTATATTCAGCAGTATCGCTTGAAACACACTTAAAATGCAATCTAGCAGGTAACCTTTAGCTGTTGTGCTCTTTGATGCCATTTGTCTTCAGGATCGATGGCAGCATTTTCCATTTCCTTGGCATTCTGAATAGACGTCTTGTCTGTTACTCTGACGGGGTAGGAGATATAGGTAGGTAAAACACATACAGCATGTTAACTGGATTCATTTTAGTCTTAGAGCCGTGGGACTCAAGTCTGTGCACTCTAGAAAACGGTCCTGCTGGGCTAGGTTTTATTTTCAGTTAATTTCAAGGATTCATCTCATCAGTCCTCAGGGACCTGATTGTTCTTAAGGAGAATGGGAATAAACAATGTTTTCTCTTGCAGACACGAAGAGAAAACTGGTGCGTTAAGGTCAAACTATTACTTACTTTACATGCTCAGTACATACTCAGGGGACCCAATTTTAGAACAGTTATCTGAACTGGATGCAGCAAGTAATGTTTGATCACACCAATAGAAACACTATGAAATAACACTATACGCCAAGATGATGACGACAACAGAAATAACAATGTTTTCTACACATGGAATGCTCGTGGTGTGCCAGCATCTGTCCTAGGCCCTTAGTTCTCAGGTAATCCTCACAACCACCTTATTAGGTATGCATATGTTATTACCCCCTTTTTGCAAATGAGAAAACAAAGGTACAGAGAGGTTAAGTAATTTGCCCAGGATCAACAGCTAGTAAGTAGTAGAGCTGGGTGGTCTATCTCCGGAGCCTGCACATGCAACAATGTTGCTAACTCACTTATTAGAAATATCCTAGACCTGCACAATTAGTAGTTTTGGTACTCAGAGAATTTGAATAATGTAAAGTCAGTGGTTCTCAACTTTAGTTAGATCTTAGAAAAACTGAGGAAATTAAAAAAAATACTAATGCCCTGATCCCACCTCAAAACCATTAAATCATAAGCTCTGGGGGTGGCCCCAGATATCAATATATTTTAAAAGTTCCCTATATACTATTTAAAAAAATTTTTAAAGTCCAGGCGCGGTGGCTCACACCTATAATCCTGGCACTTTGGGAAGCCAAGGTGGGTGGATCACGAGGGCAGGAGTTCAAGACTAGCCTGGCCAAGATGGCGAAACCCCGTCTCTACTAAAAATACAAAAAAAAAAAAAATTAGCCAGGCGTGGTGGCTGGGGCCTGTAATCCCAGCTACTTGGGAGGCTGAGGCAGAGAACTGCTTAAACCTGGGAGGCGGAGGTTGCTGTGAACTGAGATCATGCCACTGCACTCCAGCCTGGGCGACAGAGTGAGCCTCCGTCTCAAAATAAATAAATAAATAAATAAATATAAAAAGATAAATAAATAAATAAAAAGCTCCCCAGGTGGGTCTAATCTGCAGCCAGGTTTGGGAACCATGAATGAAGGCAGCGATGCAGGATTTAGGTTCCTAAGTTATTTAAGGGCCCTTCATTGCCTCCATTAGTTACCTGTTTTAAATCAAGAAATTAGTGTCTGTGTCATGTGGAATTCCAGCCATCAGGATGTACTGCAGGAAGCAAACTTAAAGTTATGCAATCTTAATGCTGGAAAAGATTCTGGAGATAATCCAGTTCTCCAGTACATCCACACCATCCCTGGTAGATGTTTACTCGCTGTCTGCCTAAATTCATGCCCCATTTCCTGGCAAGACTTACCTGTTTGTCAGTATTAGTATATGTTTAAAGATCTTCTACGGGTTGAGGAGGAGAAAAGAAACCTGTTTCATGCATGATAAACATATTGCTCCCTAACTGAGCAATCTGAATGCCAGAAAGCTTTTCTTTATATGAGCAGATATATGTCTCTGTATTTTCTATCCCTCTGCCCTCTGGAATAACACAGAACAGACTAACTCCTTCTTCGGACAACAGCTCTGCGCGGGTAGAAGCTGACCCTGGTCTCCTGTGAGCCTGCTCTTATTTACAGGACTGACTGTCTCATTCCCCTGTGCTGCAGTACTCAGGTCAGCCTCCTCTGCCCACTCTCTGCTCCACTGCCTAGAAATGCTGTCAAGTCTGTCCCTTCTGAACTGGTGTAATTAGTTGTAAAATTTAGATTTAGGACTTTACATGCGTTTTGTTACATTTCCTCTGGTGGGCTGTGTAGTGGAGAAGCAGCAAGGTGTATGACTAGAAAGAACTTGGGTTTTGGGATCTGTCCTGTTTGTGTTCAGATCTCCCCTCTGCTGGTTTTTTTTTTTTTTTTTTTTTTTTTGAGACGGAGTCTTGCTCTGTTGCCCAGGCTGGAGTGCAGTGGCACAATCTCGGCTCACTGCAAGCTCCGCCTCCCGGGTTCACGCCATTCTCCTGCCTCAGCCTCCTGAGTAGCTGGGACTACAGGCACCCGCCACCACGCCCGGCTAATTTTTTGTATTTTTAGTAGAGACAGGGTTTCACCGTGTTAGCCAGGGTGGTCTCTATCTCCTGACCTCGTGATCCGCCCACCTCGGCCTCCAAAGTGCTGGGATTACAGGCGTGAGCCACCGTACCCAGCCTCCCCTCTGCTGTTTACCTTGACTTCAGACTTGTATTCAATAAGAAAGAGGTAAGATATTTGTTAAATATTAAGTGATAAGTAAATGTTTGACAATGAAGATACCCTCATTCCTGACCACTCAATGTGGCTTCCCTGGACAAAACACAACATTTTCTTTCTTTTATTTCAGGTGTAACCTTACTTCTACCTGAGCTATCTCTATTAACTTTACTAAAGTAACTATCACAATTACTGTACTTATATAGAGAGAGATAGGGCAGATAGATGGTGTGAATGTTTGAATACTTAAAGGTTGATCTGAAAGTGGGAAAAAATAAAAACTTTTTAACATTTTTGTGCTTGAATTTTCATTCCTAAAACATGAAACAAAAATGGACTGTTTGATCATGAAATTCTTCTGATTACAAATAGAAGTAATCACCAGGTTTTGAATGATTAACCTACATGGCAAATGGAAAACTTCACATCATGAAACAATTCAACTTGTGCTAAAATGAAAAGCTTACAACTATAAATGAGCTATTTCTCTTCTTTCTCTCTCTCTTTTTTTTTTTTTTTTTCCAGATCTTGCTCTGTGGTCCAGGCTGGAGCGCAGTGGCATGATCTGGGCTTACAACCTCCGCCTCCTGGGCTCGAGCGATTCTCAGCCTTCCAAGTTGCTGGGACTACAGGCATGTGCCACCACACCCAGCTAATTTTTGTATTTTTAGTGGAGACAGGGTTTCACCATGTTGCCCAGGTTGGTCTCAGACTAATGGACTCAAGTGATCGGCCTGCCTCCCAAAGTGCTGGGATTACAGGCATGAGCCACCAAGGCCAGCTATTTATCATATTTCTATCTCAGTCCCTCTCACAGTGCTAGTTCAAGATGAAACACTAGATCCTTATAAAAGTATTAGATTTCACAGCTTTTATCAACATTATAGCAAAGGTTTCAATCCCATATAACCATGATGTTCAACAGAAACATGACTCATTTAAAAGAAAAATCAACTCTATCTTGGAGGAGAAATGAAGGTCAAGAGTAAAAAAACTAACTAAGCTGACTTAGCGGGCAAGGAAATCATCCTTTTCAAACCTCAAAGTGGGGATGACTGAGAGAAACTGTCGCCTGGAGCCTGGGAAAAAAGGAAGTTGAACTCTTTCATAGATCTGCCATGAGGATGCTGATTCCCTGACTTTTGTAAGTGTCTAAGAAATAAAGGGGACTTAGTTTAGTTAATTCAGGTTATTACTGTTGATACTGTTTGATTGACAATGACGGAATCTCTTACATAGCACTGGCGAAAAGTTTACAAATTAAAAATACAGTGTCCCACGCTTCCTAGTCCAGAAAATGTAGGATATACAATATTTCCCTCCACAGGCTGTTTTGGTAGAACACAGTGGCTGAATCACCCCAGTGAGATCCCTGGGCAAGTAAAGCATACTTCTACATTATCTCTTTCAAAGTGGAATGGGACACAACCTCTGCCAGCTATTTTTTTTTTTTTTTTGTGAACCATTCTATTAATACCAATCAAATCGAGAAAATGATCAAATGAAATTGCATTTTGAGCATCATAAGCTGTGTAATGTCTATTCTGTTAAATTGGGGCCTATAATTGCTTCTCTACTGAAAAGATACAACAAAGACAGCAATCATGGCTTGTCATTATCCCAGACTAGAAAACCGGCCTTTGCAGGGAGGACTTCAAAGGCTTGTGGTTCTCGAATTGCATTTGGCTGCTATTGTTGAAGCGCAGGCAATCTTGATGAGGTGTTTACACTGAGGTAAGGCGCAGAGCAGAGCGGCTGAGTGCCTGGGTCTAGAGCCATTAAAAAATTGTACATTATGTTCCTTGCTTTGAAGTGAGGGTTTGTAGGTAGGAAAGCAACTCAGATTGAGTACAGCTGAGCTAGATTGGGCTGCTACTTCTTGCTCAAAGAAACTCATCAGGTTCTTAGAGAATCAGACAGCACTACAAAAAAAGTTGATGCTTTACCAAGAGCTGTATGTGAGTCAGTGAATCCACGTAAAGACACACTGAAACATGTTTAAATAAGGATGTTACCGTTAAGTTCTGCAATCACTGGAGGTTTTGCCTTTTTTCCTTTATATTCTGTTTTTAATACTGACCTTATGTTTAGATGTTGTGGGGAGCCCCACATTAATTTATTGGGTTGTTACTCTCATTCTTTGATAGTACTGACAGCTAGCACATATCCAAATTAAATAGAGTTGATTTATTAAGTAGTATTAGCTTACCATCATTCCAACACCTATTATTCAATTCCTTGCTTCCAGGCATAATACTGGATTCAGTGAGCATTTCTCCATTAACTTGGCTAAGGAGTGAGCTGAAGTATTTATTTCTTTACCCTATTTCTAATATACCTTGCTGTGTGTCGATTCACACCTGCTCACGCCAGCACTGCTGCCGCCTGTGTTTATACACAGCCAGCAAAAGAGGCGGAGACACAATGATAGAAATTGTCTGCCAGTCTGCCATTGTGAGGCTGCAACCCTGATATTTAGCACAGCTGTTTCAATTATCCAAAGGTTTGTATTATTCAGCTGTTTAGAGGCAAAAGACATGAAATATTTTGGCTCTGCTGTTGGCCATAGTCTCCATTCCTATAGATTACCTCATAATGTATTTAGCATGCACATGTTCAGTGAGAATTGGGTGACGCTGAAACGTTTTTTTTTTATTTTTTGTATTTGTAGTATAGACAGGGTTTCGCCATGTTAGCCAAGCTGGTCTTGAACTCCTGACCTCAGGTGATCCGCCCACCTCAGCCTCCCAAAGTGCTGGGATTACAGGCGTGAGCCACCGTGCCTGGCCACGAAACTTTTGAATATATTTTTTTCTACATTCATTTTCAGCTTAAGATACTTGAACTTTAAAAAGCCCCAAGCTAATGGTCAGTCACCTACTTAAAAACCCTTCAGTACTTTTCCATTACCCTCCATCTTCAAAGATTTATAAGGCCCTGTGGCCTCGGGTTCCTGTCTACTTCTTCAGCTGTGGCCCCTTGCTCCCTTCCTGCTGTACCTTTCAGTTTCGCTGATGCGCCAGGGGCACCATTGTCTCTAGGTCTTTGCATAGGCCATTCTTTGCCTGGAAATTCACTTGTTTAGGGAATTTCTTTGCCCCTTCACTTATTCTTTTTCTTTTCTTTTTTTTTTTTTTGAGACAGAGTCTCTCTCTGTTGCCCAGGCTGGAGTGCAATGGCATAATCTTGGCTCACTGCAACCTCCGCCTCCCAGGTTCAAGTGATTCTCCTGCCTCAGTATCCCAAGTAGCTGGGATTACAGGCGTGCACCACCATGCCTGGCTAATTTTTGTAATTTTAGTAGAGACGGGGTTTCACCCTCTTAGCCAGGCTGGTCCCGAACTCCTGACCTCAAGTGATCCGCCACCTGAGCCTTCCAAAGTGCTGGGATTACAGGCGTGACCCACTGTGCCTGGCCCACTTCACTTATTCTGACCCATCCCATCCACTGTTCAGCCTTGGCTGAAATATAACTTTTTCCAGAAAGCCTTCCCTGCCACCCCAGAGGCAGCTACAATAGCTGCATCTGAGCGCATGGCCTTAGTACTCTGTACTTTGCTTTTGTAACAAGTATCACCCTGGTAACTGCTTTTTTTCCCCCCTTCTGGACTGTAAATTCCAGGAAGGCAGGAAAAAGGACGGACCATGTGCAGGGCTGTCTTGCTGTATAGCTCTACGGGTACTACTCACCTGTGCTATGCTCTGAATGTGCCTGGCATCTAGATGGTCAATAAATACAACGGCATGAAAATATCAATCTGGGTTGCTCACTGAACTTGCATTTATATCAGAATACATATAATCGACTTGTTTATCTGGTTCGATGTGTGGTTTATTTTAAAGCCAGGTAGCCGGCTGTTGACAAAATAAGGTGGAAACTAGAACTTCACCTTCCATTCCACTCTCCCCTGTTCCCATCTTCAGTCCCTGAAATTTGCATTTGCTACTCCCTCTTCCAGAAATCCTCTTTCTCCAAATATTCGCATGGCGTGCCCTCTCACCTCCTCCATATCTTCTCAGGGAGACTCTGCCTCATGGCCCATTTAAAGTTGTGATTTCCCAACACCTCAGCAATCCTTAGCAGTTCTGCCAGCCTTATTTGTCTCCTTACCTCCTTAAAATATAAAACTTATCATGCACCAATGCACTAATTTATCTATTTTGTCTGTTGCCCATCTCCTTCCTCAGGAGGCCTGGGATTTTTGTCTGGTTTTTTTCAGGGATGTATCCCAAGCACCTATGACAATGTCTGACATATAATCATCTCTCAATAAATGTATGCTAGGCTGGACACAGTGGCTCACACCTGTAATCCCAGCAGTTTGGGAGGCTGAGGCAGGCAGATCACTTGAAACCAGGAGTTCGAGACCAGCCTGGCCAATATGGCAAAACCCTGTCTCTACTAAAAATACAAAAATTAGCTGGGTGTGGTGGCTCACGCCTGTAATCCCAGCTACTTGGGAGACTGAGGCATGACAGTCGTTTGGACCCGGGAGGCAGAGGTTGCAGTGAGCTGAGATGGCGCCACTGCATTCCAACCTGGGTGACAGAGTGAGACTGTGTCTCCAAAATAAATAAATAAGTAAAATAAAATAAATAAATATATGCTAAATGAATAATGGCCATTTTTAAGAATGTGAAAGAGATTTTTAGGAATATCTCATATAACTTATAGAAAGACTGATTATCCAGCAATCTGAACTCTCCATAACTAACTAAGAATATGTAAGTGTGACCTCTGAATGGACACATTAGAGATAAAAAGAAAAAAATCACAAAGCTCACACATTGCACTGAAATTGCTCCACTACTAAAATTCTTCAATGAATTCATATGACTTAGAGGAAAGGCCTAACATTTTAACACAGGGGTTTTAAAATTTGAGCATGTATCAAAATCACTTGGAAGGCCTGTTAAAACACAGATTGCTGGACCTCACCCCAGAGTTTCTGACTCAGGAGGTCTGGCATGGGGCCCAAGAATTTCCACTTGTGTTAAGTTCCCAGGTGATGCTGATGCTCCTGGTCCGAGGAACACAATATGAGAGCTTCTGCTTTAAAATGACATACAAGGGCCTGCATGAAAGACGTCTGCCAATTCCTCTAACCCTAAATATCCATATTCTCATCCTCACAATCTAGCCACATACAACTACAGCACTATCCACCTTCTCCTTAACTAACTCACTGGATGAAGTGACATTTTCTGGTCTTGAAGATATCCTGAGGCCATAGCTAAATGCTTACGGCTGCTAGGCTCTCTCTAGTACACCTTGGTACTTCTACTTCCACTTGTTGAGTTGTATGTTTACCAAGAGTCTTTTCCATTTGTTCCCAAACCTGTTTATTCCTATTGTACCTGTTGTTAAAATTAGGAAATGTATTTAAAGATTAGATAATCTGAAGAAATCTGAGCATGAATAGAGAGTTGTTATATTCATGAAAACTTAGTTAAATGATTTAGAATGACCCAATAAAGCAAATGGCAAAATAACATGTTGGGGGCGGGGGGAACTATAAAAGATTAGGGGAAGCATTCACAAAAACCTAGCGATTATGGCCAGGTGCAGTAGCTCATGCCTGTATCTCAGCACTTTGGGAGGCTGACGTGGGAGCATCACTTGAGGCCAGGAGTTTGAAAGCAGCCGGGCGAAACCCTATCTCTACTAAAAATACAAAATTTAGCTGGACGTCGTGGCAGGCGCCTGTAATCCCAGCTACTCGGTGGCTGAGCCATGAGAATTACTTGAACCTGGGAGGTGGAGGCTGCAGTGAGCCAAGATCATGCCACGGCGCTCTAGCCTGGTTGACAGAGGGAGACTACATCTCAAAAACAAACAACAACAACAAAAAACAAACAAACAACAAAAAACAAAAAAACAAAACACACCTAGAAATTATGTTCTTAAATTGTTTCTTAAGGTTTTTTAAGTTTGTACTTTGCTATCAAGAAATCAAAACTGCAAATCATAGATGCTCTCAAACTGATGCAAGAAAAACAATGAAACTCCAACCAATAGAATCTGCACTGCTAGAAAAGACCTTGGCCCCTTGGTAAAAAAGCTGGTGAATTAGTGTATATTTATATACGTTAAGTGAAAGTCAAGTAATTACGGTATATAGTTATCATTTTTCATATCTGCTTTAACCAATTTAAAAACAAAATTGTATTAATATATAATGTTTGTACATATTTATGGGGTATATGTGATATTTTGTTATATGTACAGAATGTGTATTGAACAAGATATGTGGGGTATCCATCACCTCGAGTATTTATCATTTCTTTGTGTTGGGAACATCTCAAATGCTCTCTGCTAGCTATTTTGAAATATACAACACATTTTTACTAACTACAGTCACCTAACTTTGCTATGGAATATTAGAATTTATTCATTCTATCTAAGTGTATGTTTTTACCAACTGACCAACCTCTCTTCATCTTCCCTACCCCTGAGACCCTTCCCAGCCTCTGGTAACTATCATTCTGCCTTTTACCTCCATGAAATCTTTGATTTAATTGACCAACTACCAGTTCTTGACCAGCAGTATAGAAGTTCTTTCTGTACTCACAGCTTTCTACTTAAATAGTGTTCTTTCACGACTTCATGCCATTGCCCCTGCCCCCTTTGCCTGAAGTGCCCTTACTACCCACTTCCACCTGTTAACTTCTTCTTTTTAGGGCTGGGTGCTGTGGCTCACACCTGTAATCCCATCACTTCGGGAGGCTGAGGCGGGTGGATCACTTGAAGTCAGGAGTTCAAGACCAGCCTGGCCAACATGGTGAAACCCCTGCCTCTATTAAAAATACAAAACTTAGCCAGGCATGGTGGCGGGTACCTCTAATCCCAGCTACTTGGGAGGCTGATGCAGGAGAATCGCTTGAACCCAGGAGGCAGAGGTTGCAGTGAACTGAGATGTTGCCACTGCACTCCAGCCTGGATGACAGGGCGAGACTCTGTCTCAAAAAACACAAACAAAAATAAAAACAAAAAAATATCCTTTTTCATTTTAAAGAATGAGTTCCATGATTGCCTCTTGTGTGAAGCCCCCTCTGACTTCCCTGGACAGTCAGGCACCTTTTCTTCTGGGTTCTTGGGGACCTTATCTGATACTAGCACAGCAGTTTTCACTTGGTATTGACTGTTTACATGTCTGCTTCCCATTCTGCCATAAGCTCCTTAAGAGCAGATACAGACAGCAGCAGAAAATGACCGCGGGCTCATAGCAGTCTGGGTCATTTAACAAAGAGGCAAAGAAGCGATCACATTCCCATAGCTTTTTACTTTACTACAGAATGGTGCAATATGACCTGTGTAAGGCAGCATAGAATTATCAGGTATGCCAGGTACATTCTGAAAACTATCCTTAAAAATGATAGAAATTTATGTTAAATTTCTGGTTTTCAAAGGGGCATGCTTTGGTTATGTGGAAAAAATTTTTTTTCTTATGGATCCCTCTTCAATAATGTCAAATTAATGAAGTGTCACTCTATAGATCATACAAATTGGTAGTTTAAGCAGCTAAGTGTTGAACAGTGCACACAAGAAAGAGGCCTTAAAAATGGCTCATATTGAAAAAAATCATAAAGTTCAACTGAAATTATGCTGTCATAAGTAAGTGCTCTTGTAGTAATAGCAGAGGGCAAGATAAGAAAATGTATCAATCGATGAACATCTATAGAGTTCCTACTCTGTAGAAGAATAATTCTTACAAGTATAATAGGATAGGTGGGACTCAAAAGCACCACCAGGCCGGGCGTGGTGGCTCACACCTGTAATCCAAGCACTTTGGGAGGCTGAAGCGGGCAGATCACGAGGTCAGGAGTTCGAGACCAGCCTGACCAACATGGTGAAACCTCATCTCTACTAAAAATAGAAAAATTAGCCGGGCGTGGTGGTAGACGCCTATAATCCCAGCTACTCAGGAGGCTGAGGCAGGAGAATCGCTTGAACCAGGGAAGCGGAAGTTGCAGTGAGCGGAGATCGCGTCACTGCACTCCAGCCTGGGCTACAGAGCGAGACTCTGTCTCAAAAAAACAAACAAAAAAGACAAACAAACAAAAAACAAAAAAACAAAACAAAAATACCACCCATCTGAAGAATCCTATAAGAAGATAATTCTATGTTTCTAACCAAATATAATTACAAAAAAATGACCATAACTTAAATAAAGGTAAAGCTTAATCTTATAGACAACCAAAAGTTTCACTAAATTTAAAAGTATGAAAAAGAGCAATATATCCTTTAGGTGGTAACCTTCCACATTAGGAGATGTAAATTTAAACCAAACATTCAATAATAAATATAACTTATATTTATATAAGGCTGTAAGATTATAAAAAGCTTTCACATTGCATATCTCATTTGATCATCTCAATAATTCTGAGTCTGTGGTATAAGGCAAACATTTGTAATTTTACTTTAATGAGGAAGAAGAAGACTCAGTAAGAGTTTGTGATTTGCCAAAATAATAAATGGCTCCAAATGGGACTCAAATCAGGTCTTTTGACTTCAAATTCCAGTGTTTAACAGCACAAGTTCTTGTTAATCCCCGCTCCGCTTTTTTTTTTTTTTTCATTTTGAAAACAATGAAATTTTGAACCAAAGAAAAAGTATTTAAAAATTACATTTCTTCATCAAATATTTAGCTAGTGCTTGCTGTATGCCAGGATCTGGGAATTCAAAGATGAACAAGTTCATGATCTTAAGGAGTAGACAGTCATCTTTACATGATGAAGACAGTGCAGTGTGGGGTTACGGGTTCTGCAGGAGATGTTCAGGAATGAGGGAGGTACTGGAAGGAGGATCTTCAGAAAGCCTTTACAAAGGCAGAGACATATGAGCTGAATCTCAAAAGGAGGATAAGGTTTTCCTAAGCAAACAAGCCAGGGCAAGAGTAGCCCATCAGCATGAACAAGGAAGGGGCTAGAGGAAATGCCGGGTCTGGGCTCTGTGAGTTCCTGGAGTATGGCCAGGCGTTTGACACAAGTAGGGATTGATGAAGGATGAGGCTACAGGAGCAGGAAGGAGCCAGGTCAGGAAGGGCCTTTCGTACCACTCAGAGTTTGAGTTTTATTTTGAAGGTAACATGGCGTCACATTAAGCAATGTTGAAAGAATTACCCTATGAAATTGTACTTCAAAACTAAAGTACCAAATACATGATCCAGAGTTATTAATAAATTCCTTATTTTAAAGTGTAAATATTTGAAACAGTATCTGAGACCACATGCAATTGTTAAATACTGTCAACTAGTTGCATACAAGATTGTAGCGTTCTGTAATCCCTAGGACAGTGTTTGATTGACTGGGGATCCTCAAGAGAGCATGGCGAGTGTGGGGTGTGCCTGGATAGGCTCCCTTTGTAGGCAGTCTTTTGAGAGTCTCCCCATCGAATGGCCTCCTAGGGCATGTGAACGTTATTGTTTTGCCTACACTTTGTTCTTAACTCTGTCTGAAGTTATATCTCTTTCATTTTGAGGCAATGCGGCCTTAAAAAAAGAGAGAGCTGGTTAGAAGGGCCTCTTCCCTGGGTGGAATCTTCTCCCTGGTGTAAGGAGTGCCTAGTGGTAACGATAGCTTCTCTTCACTGAGTGTCTGCCCCGAGTCCGTAGCTTTGTATAAATTCTTCAAATAGCCCTCCGAAGCAGAAATATATATATATGATATATATTTATATTCCTTGTTTGCTTCCTCCATATATAGATGAGGAAGGTGAGGTGAGGTTTATTTTTATTTATTCTTAATCTTAATTCTTTTCTCTTTTTTTGGGACAGAGTCTTACTCTGTTATCCAGGATGGAGTGCAGTGGTGAGATCCACTCACTGTAGCCTCGGCCTCCCGGCTCAAGTGATCCTTCTGTCTCAGCCTCTGGAGTAGCTGGGACTACAGGCGTGCCCCATCATGGCCAGCTAACTTTTGCATTTTTTGGTGGAGACGAGGTTGGGCTAATACGGGCTATGCTGAAGAGCCAGGATTTAATCCATGATTGACTCTCAAATCAGTATTTTGTTTTGGTTTTAGTTTTTCTCCAATATTTCGTTGTTCCCTAGCAAAAATGCTGCTACCAGGGATGGGGCCAACCAAAGCTCTTCCTCTAGATCTTGCATACTTTTCTCTTTCTTATCCATTCGCACCTCCACTTGAATGATACGTCCTCAGAGAGACCTTCCCCAAGCACCTGGCTAGACATCCCAGTTTAACCTTTTTTTTTTTTTTTTTTGAGATGGAGTCTCACTCTGTCACCTAGGCTGGAGTGCAGTGGCGAGATCTCGGCTCACTGCAACCTCCGCCTCCCAGGTTCAAGCGATTCTCCTGCCTCAGCCTCTTGAGTAGGTGGGATTACAGGTGCGCACCACGAGGCCCAGCTAAGTTTTGTATTTTTAGTAGAGGCAGGGGTTTCACCATGTTGTCCAGGCTGGTCTCCAACTCCTGACTTCAGGTGATCCGCCCACCCCAGCCTCCCAAAGTGCTGGGATTACAGGCATGAGCCACCATGCCCAACCCCCAGTTTACTTATTAAAGTCATCACTTTATTAAATAAAGGACTTTATTCTCTCTCATTACTTTGTTTCTTTTCTTTCTTTCTTTCTTTTTTTTTTGAGACAGAGTTTCGCTCTTCTTGCCCCGGCTGGAGTGCAATGGCACAATCTCAGTTCACCATAACCTCCACCTTCCGGGTTCAAGCGTATCTCCTGCCTCAGCCTCCTGAGTAGCTGGGATGACAGTCATGCACCACCACGCTCAGCTAATTTTGTATTTTTAGTAGAGATGGGGTTTCTCCATGTTGGTCAGGCTGGTCTCGAACTTCTGACCTCAGGTGATCTGCCTGCCTCGGCCTCCCAAAGTGCTGGGGTTATAGGAGTGAGCCACCACGCTCAGTCTCATCACTTTCTTAAATACAGTTTATTCAGTCTCTTTTGAGGTATTATCAGTATCTGAAATTATTTTGTTACATGGTTCTTATCTTTGCCGTATGACTGGAATGTAAACTCCTTCAAGATAGGTGCTCTGCCTGTCTCGTTTTCTGTTAATATCCCAGCATTGAGAAGAGTACCTAATATTTAATACACATTTGGTGCTCAATAAATATCTGTTGGCTGACTGACCTGCTGTCTCAGCAACAGCCACAAAGATGTGTTAACTGAAGGTAGGACTGTGAATTGTTTGTGACTTTATATTGTCTTGACTATAGGCCATTCAATAACCATATCACATTTGTAAACTATCTGTAATTTCTTTCCAAGAAATTACAAGGAAAAAGTCGAATAACATGTATAGAGCATTTCTAACTCTTTTCTGAACCCATACTAAATTTCACCTTCATCAGTCTTTAAAGTAACATTAGAATCAAGATAGAAAGGTAGTTCATTTTTCAAAACACAGTTTCCTTTAACGGTGATTACAAATGGACTCAAAGTGGAATGAGTTTCAGACAAATACTTTAGGCTAGTGAACAAATCATGAATAAAAGTAAGAACTGATTATTCACCAGCAAAGTTACTGCCTGACCGTGATACTTAGGTGCCCTCTAGTGTGTGTTGGTTTTTACATCGGTTCCTCGCTTCACACATCATGTGATTAAGATTTTGTCATGTATTCAAAGGTGATTTTTCCAATGTATGTTAATGTACAATCAGCAGATCTATGCAAAATGGCAAAAAGACTGCAGAACAATTGACTTTAAAAATCAATAGTTCTACCCCTAGCCATTAATTACAAGCATAAAATGCAATTTAGGGGGGTGAGCAATCAGGGGTGTGAAGTTATAAGGGTTACTACAAAATTTATACTATAAATGTCTCCTCCTATTTTTGTTGCTATTTTTCCATTTTAATTTTTAAAAGATAATACATAAGTATGGTTCAAAGTTAAGAGATTTGAAAAGGTACACAGTAAAAAGTTGTGCTCCCGCCCATTCCCCCTCCACCTCTTGCAATTAACTACTTTTGTAGCCGTCCACGATTTCTTATACGTGCCATGAAAATACAATATATATTTTTATTCCTTTCCACTGTTTTTTGTTTTTTGTTTTTTTGGAGACAAGAATCTCACTCTGTCGCCCAGGCTGGAGTGCAGTGGTGCGATCTTGGCTCACGGAAACCCTGCCTCCCGAGCTCAGACAATTCTCATGGGCTTCCCGAGTAGCTGGGATTAGAGGCACCCGTCACAATGCCCGGCTAATTTTTGTATTTTTTAGTAGAGACAGGGTTTCACATGTTGGTCAGGCGGGTCTCAAACTTGTGACCTCAAGTGATCCACCTGTCTCAGCCTCCCAAAGTCCTGGGATTACAGGCATGAGCCACCACACCTGGCCCCTCTCCACTTTTAACATACTGCACCTTGAATTTCTTTCTTAATAAGAAATCCTGGTAAGTTATCCCTCATAGTTCATGGAGAGTGTCCTTATTTTTTTTTTTTTAACAGCTGCAGTGTACTCTACCGTATGGACGTACCATAACTTATTTACTCCCCAAATGACAGATATTTGGGTGGCTTCCAATCTTTTGCTATTACAAATAAGGCTGAAATGAACAATTTTGTACAGATGTGATTTCAAAACTGCACACAAATATCTAGGATAAATTACTAGGTGCAAAATGTGTTGGGTCAAATAAAAATAATGTCAAACACTTTTATACTTATATGTATACCTATATACTTGCTATGGGCCAGTCACTGATCTTAGCACTCTCTATACATTTATTTATTTATTTAATTTATTTTTTTGAGATGGAGTCTTGCTCTGTCACCCAGGCTGGAGTGCAGTGGCACAATCTTGGCTCACTGCAACCTCTGCTTCCTGGGTTCAAACGATTCTCCTGCCTTGGCCTCCCAAGTAGCTGGGATTACAGGCACACACCACCATGCTCGGCTAATTTTTATATTTTTAATATAGATGGGTTTCACAATGTTGGCCAGACTGGTCACAAACTCCTGACCTCAAATGATCTGCCCGCTTTGGCCTCCCAAAATGCTGAGTTTACGTGGCCTAACTCATTTATTTAATCTTCTTAATAAGCCTATGAGGAAAGTCCTATTACTGTCCTCATTTTAAAGATGAGGAGACTGAGGCACAGAGAGGTTTAGTAACTTGCAGAGCGTCAGAGAGCTAGCAGGTGGCAGTGCCAACCAACCTGGCTCCAGAGTCCATACTCTTAGCCATTATGTTTTACTTTCTCAAGGAGTATATTTGTGTTTTAAGTAGATATTAACAAATTGTCCTCCGTACTGGTTATACTAATTTATGCTCTCACCAGCTTGACCGTATTTTTTGCCCACAGGGTCATTAAACTTAAAGAATTTTGATAGTTTAATTATAGTTGAAAAATAGAATCCCGTTATAGTATTAATTTGCATTTCTCTAATAGGCTGAGATTGAGTAACCTCTTATATGTGTAATAGCCATATATATTAACTTTTCTTTGTTAACTTTTATTAACAAGGAAAAATACACAAAAAGTATAAATGAACAATCTGTGAATAAGCAAGGATAATAAAGAAAGCTCTGGAAATTAAGAGTAATGAGAGGAACAATCTGTGAATTGTTCATTTATACTTTTTGTGTATTTTTCCTTGGAATTTGGTCTTTTTCTTACTGATTTCTAGGATTTCCTGAAATCTCTACTGAAAAATACAAAAATTAGCCAGGCATGGTGGCGGGTGCCTGTAATCCCAGCTGCTCTGGAGGCTGAGGCAGGAGAATCGCTTGAACCTGGGAGGCGGAGGCTGCAATGAGCTGAGATAGTGCCACTGCACTTCAGCCTGGGCGACAGAGTGAGACCCTGTCTCAAACAAAAACCAAAACAAAACAAAACAAACCAAGAGCCTCCACACTTGGTACCCAAGCTTCCCGCCTCCTACCCACAAATCAACTGAATAATCCTATCAGCCATGGAAAACATCAATGCTCTGTAGATAATGACTTACTCAACTCTGACTTTTAGATTTTGATAAAACCTTTGTGTTCTCTGTTCTAGCCCCTTGCTCATCAAAGTGAGGTCCATGGACCACCAGCCTTGCATCTCCTGGGAACTTGTCAGAAATGCACACTCTGCATCTCACCCCAGACCTACTGGATCACAATCTGTATTTTCACAAGCGTCTAAAGTGGTTCATAAGCACTTTAAATTGTGAGAAGGAAAAGATCAGTGGTTCTCAAAGTGTAGGCCTGATAGCAGCAGCAGTAACACCTTGGGCCATGCAGAAAATTCAGATCCCTGGGTCCCACCCTACACCTGCTGAATCAGAAATTTGGGGGGATGAGGTCCATCAAGCTTTTTAAATAAGCCCTCCAGATGATTCTGGTGCACTCTAATGCTTAGGAACCACTGCTCTAGATCGGTGATTCTCAATCTTGGCTAAATATTAGAATCACCTGGGGAGTGTGGCGGACTCCCCATATTTAGAGTGCAACCCAGATGAGCTGAACTGGAATTTCAGTGGTTCATCCAGGGAATCAATACTTTTTAAATTCTCCAGTTGATTCCAATGTGAAACCAAGGCTGAGAACCACTGCTCTAGTCTGGAACAATGCTTCTCAAACCTGGCTTCACATTAGAAATACTCAAGGAGTTTTATAAAAAAAACAAAAAAGAAAAACTGTTGCTCAGGTTCTCAGAGATTTAAATTGGTCTGAGTGAAGCAAAAAAAAAAAAATCACCTTTTTTTTTTTTTTTTTGAGATGGAGTTTCACTCTTGTTGCCCAGGCTGGAGTGCAATGGTGCAATCTTGGCTCACCGCCCTGGGTTCAAGTGATTCTCCTGCCTCAGCCTCCTGAGTAGCTGGGATTACAGGCATGCTCCACCATGCCAGGCTAATTTCGTATTTTTAGTAGAGACGGGTTTTCTCCATGATGGTCAGGCTGGTCTCGAACTCCCAACTTCAGGTGATCTGCCCGCCTTGGCCTCCCAAAGTGCTAGGATTACAGGCGTGAGCCACCGCACCTGGTCAAAAAAATCACTTTTAAAAATTCTCAGGTGATTCTGATATCTAGCCAGGTTAGCAAACTACTGCTCTAGAAATGCCATTCCCCCCATATAAACTTCAAGTTATAATAAAGAGTAGACAGTTTGGAGGTGATGGAAGAGATACATTTTTAATTTCCCTTATGTTTACTCAGCCTTTTCAGTGTATTAGGCTACTGGCTATGAAGATTAAAAATGAGCACAAACCCTAGCTCCTACCCATAGGGAACATATAATCTGTATCGGGAGGAGAGACACACACACGTCTACATATGAATAACGGTTCAAAAAAAAAAAACACATCAGTTTATGCTACTGACTAGAATTCACTAAGTTACACATATCATTATGTCACTGTTAGGTCAAACTCATCTCTATTCTTTTTAAAGTAATAGGAAGCCAGGTCAGTGATGCACACCTATAGTCCCAGTCACTCAGACTCAGGTGTCTAAGGCAAGAGGATCACTTGAGCCCAGGAGTTCAAGGCTGCAGTGTGCGATGATCGAATCCTGCATAGCAACTACACTCCAGCAACATAGCAAGATCCCGTCTCAAAAAAATAATGAGTCATCTCTTAAAAAAATAATAGGAGCAAGAAGAAGTACATATATATTGGAAAATGGTAAAGGAACAATTTTAAATACAATTAGCCTTTAGATATTTGAACTTGGAGAAAGTGGTGGGAAAAGTCAATGGCCCCTTCAGAGAGTAATATAAGAGCTTAAAGAAAGTTTCCTCCATGGCACAAAGAAAAGAAAATTCAGCTGTGGAATCACTGACAATAAATACACCCTAAAATTGTTTAGTAAATTAACTTATAACTACTAACAAAAATAGCGATTAATAAATCAACAATTAAAGAGTTCATAATAAATATTTTTCCCTTTTATTACTGGAAATAAAACTATTTCTTTTGACCTCAGACTAAAAAGAGAGTTTCTGAATGAAGAAAGCCCCCAAATGTTCTCCTTCCGGATCAGCTTCTTTTGAGAACACTTTTTAATAATGAAAAATATTGTCCTAGTTTGAGATAAATTACTGGCTATAAACATTTTTCAGGCTGGGCATGGTGGCTCATGCCTGTAATCCCAACACTTTGGGAGCCAAGGTAGAAGGATCATTTGAGCCCAGGAGTTTGAGGTCAGCCTGGGCAACATGATGAGACCCCCATCTCTATAAAGACATTTAAAAACAAATTTAGCTAGATGTGGTGGTGCATGCCTGTGTTCCCAGCTACTCGCCGAGGCTGAGGCAGGAGGATTGCTTGAGCCCAGGAGGTCGAGGTTATAGTGAGCTATGATCGTGCGATTGCATTCCAGCTTGGGTGAAAGGCCAGACCCTGTCTCAAAAGAAATTTTTTTTCAAAGATACTGGACTGTTGAATTTATTTACATTTTTAAATGAGCAATCAAGCAAAATTCAAAATTTCATGTAAGTTTTATGGAACAAGAGTATACTAACATCTAAAATTGGGTAAAAATACTAAAAACTGCTTGAATTCACCTAGTTTTTTTAACTACTTCAGCTAGATATACTACACCTATTTCATTTAATTATTAGTTACAGTGGCAAAGATGTGACATAATTCTTTTTTTGAATTTTATTTATTTTTATTTTTAAATTAAAATATTTTTAGGCCCAAATCTCACCAGACATCATTTATTTTTATTTTTATTTATTTATTTTGAGACAGAGTCTCACTCTATAACCCAGGCTGGAGTGTAGTGGTGCCATCTCGGCTCACTGCAACCTCTGCCTCCCGTGTTCAAGCGATTCTTGTGCCTCAGCCTCCCGAGTAGCTGGGATTACAGGTGTGCATCACCACACCCGGCTAATTTTTGTATTTTTGGTATAGATGGGTTTCACCATGTTGGCCAGGCTGGTCTTGAACTCGTGGCCTCAAGTGATCCTCCCACCTCGACCTCCCAAAGTGCTGGGATTACAGGCATGAGCCAACGTGCCACCAGACGTAATTCTTTAAGACAAAAAAGGGAGTCTCTGAAGAAAAGCCACAAATGTTCATCCACCTCATCTATTTTGTTCCATTAGAAAATGCTTAGAGGTTAGAACAGGTTAGGATATGTTAAAAAAAAAATACCAATTGGGATTTGGAATAGGTCTAAGGGCAACCACATTTAACATAATAACCTCTCCTTTGTATTTGAAAATGACCTCACATTAGCAGGTGATAAATCTCAAGCTCTTTCCAGTAAGAGTGGTGGACTCTACCATTCTAACCCCACTCTTGTCCTGTATCCCTGGACATGCCCATAGGAGGTGGGCAGAGAAGGTCTTTATGTGCACCTGTGAAATGGAACTAAGTTTACTGGCTCCAAAAGGTTTTGAATCCATCATGTGGGAGAGAATTTACTCTCAAAATGACCTGATGAGGAAGAGAAGGCATTTATTACTGTCCCAATTTTACAAATAAAGAGACTAATGTTTAATCATATCATATCATTTACACAGGACAATAACAAATGATGTGATTTTCAATGGGGTTTATAGAAACAGCTGAAGATTGAAAAAAAAATAACCCACCTTATGTTGTACCCTACCGCCTCCCCGACCGCCCAATATGTATACAGAATCTGAGTTGAGAATCGCTCCTGTATGTGAGCTGGGGCATGTTCCATGTCACCCACAACGTGCTGGGGCATACAGGGTTGAAAACCTCTGCTATGGTGGTAACAAAGGTAATCAACACAGGGAATCAAATGCTTAAGTTCTATATTTTATCGTTTGGAAAACACAGTTTTAAAAAGTTCCAGATTTCTTTGAATGGAGAATTTCGGATATAATAACTGACATAACAATGGACTTATAATTACTTATAGCAATTATAGCAATTTTGGATATAATAATTGACTTATAGCAATAATCGACTTGTAGCAATTACACTGTAAACCATTGGTGGCTTTTATTTTGGTCATAAGAATTTATGGAATAAACATAAACATACAGGATAGCCTATGGAAGCGTTTGTTTCACCCAGCTAGGTGGCTGCTATGACATCGTCATCCTAAAGGAAGTGATATCTGGACACTGCAAACAAACGCAAATTCTGGTTTAATGTTTCAGAAGACATTTTAAAATAGCCACTACGTACCTGTTCTGGATGAGATTCCCCTCTTTTTTTATTGTGAAGTTGAAGATAAGAGTCCGTTTTCGGGGTGGGTAATCCCAAAGTGAGCTTGTTTTTTTCCACAAAATGTTGTTTGGATTTCCTTGGCCGAGGGCCACGTGATCCCGGCAGGAAAACCTCGTTATGTGAACTTGAGCTCTTCACGTAGGGAGAAAGGCCGCTCGACTTCTCCTCCAGGTCACTGTCGCTCAGCTCTGAAAACGGCTTGCTGCGACGGGCACCATGCTCATAGTTTGGGCTTAAAAATTCACTACCAAGTAAAGAAGCTGCACTCTGTGGACTCTCTTTCTGCTCGCCTTTTCCCCCGGAGAGTTCCACTGACGTCTCCTGGGAAGGGTAGAGGGGAGCCAAAGGCAGATTTTCTAAAGAGCTGTCCGTGGACTCCGGCAACGCTTCCACAGACAGCAGCTGCCCTTCCTCCTTCTTACTCTTCCAGTTCGGGTCATAGCGGAGGTCTGAATATTTGTCTTCTATTGGTTGTTGCCTGCCCAAAGCAGAAGAGAAATGCCAAGTCCTTAGTTGAAATAAATTCACTTATTATAGTCAGTTGAACATTTTATTTGAAATCAATCTCAGTCTTTTTCCTATAGTTTTCCTTTTATTATCTGTATGTTAAACACAAATCCCAGCAGGGTGCAGTAGCTCATACCTGTAATCCCAACACTTTGGGAAGCCGAGGCAGGAGGATCGCTTGAAGCAAGGAGTTCAAAACCAGCCTGGGCAACACAGCGAGACTCCATCTTTACAACAAATTTTTTTTAAAAATTAGCTGGGTATGGTGTCGTACCTGTAGTCCCAGCTACTCAGGAGGCTGAGGTGGGAGGATTGCTTGAGCTAAGGAGTTAGAGGCTACAGTGAGCTATAATCACGACACTGCACTCCAGCCTGGGAGACAGCGTGAGACCCTGTCTCTTAAAATAAATAAATTAATTAATTAATAAACATAAAGACAGATCGCAGGGCCAAATTAGACCCACACACTACACATAAGGGCGAAAGGCCTTAATTATCCAAGTTCATTGAAATATGGAATAAAAATGGGGGATAATTAATTTCTAAGTGTCAGAAGACAACTGAAAAACAAATATCTATAATGTTAAACAAATAATCACTGTGGTTCAATGAATGCGATTACTTACGTACACCAACAATGACTCAGTATTTCAGCTGGTGAAGATAAAACTATGTTTCACACTTTGGCTGGTAATACATTTCATACACTGACTAACAATGTTCTGGTCAAGGACAAGCCGCATATACGACTGAGGTCCTACGATATTGTAATGGAGCTGAAAAATTCCTGTCACCTAGTGACGCTGTAGCCCTTGGAATATCATAGTACAATGTGTTGCTCATATGTTTGTGGTGCTGCTGGTATAAACGAACCTACTGCACTGCCAGTCCTATAAAAGTATAGCACATACAATTATATACAGCACATAATCCTTGATAATGATAATCAACAACTATGTTACTGACTTTTGTATTTACTGTATGCAATGGTTTGGATCTGTGTCCCCACCCAAATCTCATGTCGAACTGTAATCCCCGATGTTGGAGGTAGGGCCTGGTGGGAGGTGACTGGATCATGGGGACAGAGTTCTCATGAATGGCTTAGCAAGCACCATCCACCCTTGGTTCTGAGTAGTGAGTGACTTATGGTGAGATCTGGTTGTTCAAGAGTGCATAGCAGCTCCCCACCCTCTCTCTTGGTCCTGCTCTGCTGTAAGAGGCCTGCTCCCCCTTTGCCTTTGCCATGATTGTAAGTTTCCCGAGGTTTCCTTAGAAACCAAGCAGATGCCAGAATCATACTTCCTGTAGAGCCTGTGGAACTGTGAGCCAGTTACACTTCTTTTTTTAAATAAATTACCCAGTCTCACTCAGGTATTTCTTTGCAGCAATGCAAGAACAGGCTAATACACTATACTATACTTTTTTTTTTTTTTGAGACAAGTCTTGCTCTATCACTCAGGCTGGAGTGCAGTGGTGTGATCTTGGCTCACTGCAACCTCTGCCTCCCAGGTTCAAGTGATTCTCGTGCCTCAGCCTCCTGAGTACCTGGGATTACAAGTGTGTTTTAACATGTCGGGCTAATTTTTTTTTTTTTTTTAATTTTTAGTAGAGACAGGGTTTTGCCATGTTGGCCAGGCTGATCTTGACCTCCTGGCCTCCTGTGATCCACTCGCCTCAGCCTACCAAAGTTTCGGGATTACAGGTGCAAGCCACCGTCCCCAGCCACTACACTATATTTTTTTATCATTATTTTAGAGTGCACTCCTACTTATTTTTTAAAAAGTTAACTGTGAAACAGCCTCAGGCAGGTCCTTCAGGAGGGATTCCAGAAGAAGGCCTTGTTATCCTAGGAGATGACAGCTCCGTATGTGTTACTGCCCCTGAAGACCTTCCAGTGAGACACGGTATGGACATGGAAGACAGTGATATTGATGATTCGAACCCTGTGTGGGCCTAGACTAATGTGTGTGTTTGTGTCTCAGTTTTTAACAAAAAAGTTTAAAAAATAAAAAAAAATTTTTTTTTTTTGAGACAGAGTCTCGCTCTTTCGCCCAGGCTGGAGTGCAGTGGCGCTATCTTGGTTAACTGCAAGCTCTGCCTCCCGGGTTCACGCCATTCTCCTGCCTCAGCCTCCCGAGTAGCTGGGACTACAGGCACCTGCCACCGCGCCTGGCTAATTTTTTGTATTTTTAGTAGAGACAGGGTTTCACCGTGTTAGCCAGGATGGTCTCGATCTCCTGACCTCGTGATCTGCCTGCTTCAGCCTCCAAAAGTGCTGGGATTACAGGCGTGAGCCACCGCGCCCAGCCAAAAAAAATTTTTTAATAGAAAAAAGCTTACTTACAGAATAAGGATATAAAGAATTTTTATACAGCTGTACAATGTATTTGTGTTTTAAGCTGTGTTATTACAAAAGAGTTAAAAAGTAAAAAAAAATTAAAAGTATATAAAGTAAAAAAGTTACAGTAGCTAAGGTCAATTTATTAATGAAGAAATATTTTTAAAAATAAATTTAGAGGAGTCTAAGTGTACAGTGTTTCTGAAGTCCACAGTAGCTTACAGTAATGTCCTAGGCCTTGAAATTTGCTCCTGCTCACGCACTGCCTCACCCAGAGAAACGTACAGTCCTACAACCTCCATTCATGGTGAGTGCCTATATAGGTGTACCATTTAAAAAACTTTTATGCTGTATTTTTACTGTACCTTTTCTATGTTTAGATGCACAAATACTTACCAAGGTATTATAATTCCCTACAGTGTTTAGTATAGTAACACATTGCACAAATTGTGTGTAGTAGGCTGTACTATCTAGGTTTGTGTAAGTGCACTCTATGATGTTCCCACAATGATGAAATCACCTAACCAAAAATCTCTCAGACCGTACCCCTGTCATCAGGCAATGCATGACTGTATAGACATCTGCTGTTTAGAAAGAGAACTGTGAATTGTTGCCTAGACAACATTTGCTTCAGACTGCTCCTTTTTGGAGGAAAGCACGGTTTTATCTTGACTGCATACCTACGTAGATTCATTCTTCTTTTCAGTGATTTTGCTTTTCACTTCATTTTGTCTTTGTAGCGTGTATCTAATGTACTACAGAAAGATCCCCGAGGCTTCAAATTGGACCAGATCACGGCTCACTGAAAGGTTCATAGCCTCTTGGCTGTCAGCTATGCACACGAAGCTCAGTCGATAGGTCAGAATGTACTTGACACTGCAGGAGGGGCCTATTTGAATAAAAGGTTAAGCATACGGTCCTGCCTGAGAAAAACGAACTAGCCTATAATCAGTTCATGTGACCCAAAATAAAGTCTCCCTTTTCCCCATGACAATCTCAATTTGTAAAGCACCCCCAGTCTTAACAAAAAAAAAAAAAAAAAAAAAAAAGCTGGTAGTATGGCATATTTAATGGCCTCTTTGATCTTCAAAAGCTAAATGGGAGAGATTTTCCTTCCTTGAGTACAGTAGATGCAACCCTCTAATCAAAAAGAAAATGTAAATCACCCGGGCTTTTTATGCTATTTGATATTCCCGTTTACAGAGGACATAATTGTATGCTGGGTAAACAAACTAATGGTCCCCCTAATGTCAATTTACTTTCCTTAATGTGGACCCAGGTTTCTTTGATTTGATGTAAAGCAACAACTGGAGCAAAAAGCCAAAACTGTCACGCCTTGCTGAATTGTCATTTTGAATTTTTTAGTTCACATATTATGATGAGGAACTTCTTGAAATAAGTGGCACCTCCTTTTCCAACAAGAGAAGAGAGATGCTCCTCTTCTTCAGCAAAATGGGAATGGTCCACATTTGTTAGAAAATGGGATGCCTAAAACCTCGCTGCACTGCAGGGTCACCTGCCTCTGGGGCTTTGACGGGGAGGTTTCTCCCAAGTGATGCACTGTCCTAGGAACTCACAGTGTTTCCTGTCCCTGCCTTTCACTTGACCCTGAAGCATCATGGGGCAGGGATATGGGACATGGGTGGTCCAGCAGTGTCCGGCAGGGCACAGACCTGGGCTCAGGTTCTCCATCTGTCACTACCTGTTCTGCATTGGTTGGCAAATCAGTCATCTCTGATTCAGTTTTTCTCATCTATAAATCGGGATAAATTCTATTTGTTTTATTTCTCAGGACTGAATGAGGATCAACATGAGAGAATGTGTCTTAAAGTGCTCTATGTTTGTGCTTACTTAATTTTTCACTGTGGTAATCTTGTCTCCTCACTAGACAAATTCCCAGGCAGCGGGGACTGCAGGTGATCTTTCGTTTCCTAACTTCTGCCCTAGTACGCTGCACTGTGCTATGGATAGAAGAGTCAATAAATACTTCTTGAATAAATAACTCCTTTTCTAAAAATAGTCTAGTCAACACAAATACAGCATAAATATTTATTTTTAAAAATCAATAGTAATAAATTCGAATCTAAACATGTAAAGGCTTCTTGCATTAGACCAAATTAGGGAATGATTTTTAGGGCTTATCTTGTGCTGAATTAAACATAAGTTTCAACTGTGGTTGTTCAGGTGGGGAAGAAAGCTCAATTATTATCTTCAAGTAAATACAGATTTTTTTTTTGTAAAGAAAGGTGCTATTTTCCCATATTTATGCTGTGATGAAAGAAAAAAAAACTGAATTTAACTTTCTTAATTCATTTGCTCATTCATTGATTCAGCAGGTATTTATTTATCGAGCCCTTACGAAGCTACAGGAATAGTGGTAGATGGTGAAGCAGCGGACGCACAGCCTAGTAGGGGATACAGACCAGGAAACAGTAATTGACACTTTGGAGTGATCTGTGCTCTGATGAGGAGCACCGGGCCATAGGGACACAGAGGGACATCCAGTCCTATCTTGGGAGGTCAGGGAAAGCCTTCTGGAGGAAGTGCTGGCGTGGCTCAGAGCTAAGGCTGAGAAGGGCAGGAAGTCTATGCCAGGCTGAGGGAACAGCATGTAAAAAGGAGTGGAGGCAGAGACCATGTGGTGCTTTCACAGAACAAATTCTGTGTGGACAAAATGGAGGGTGAGAGGAGGGCAGGTCGAGGAGCACAGCTCAAGGGCAAGCAAAGGTCAGATCTCGAGGGACGTTGCAAACACTTGAAGCAGCTCGGGCTTAACAAAATTAACCAGAGAGTTAATTAGCAAGCAAAGATTTTAGTAAGATGTAAATACATTTGGACAGCCAAAGTGAGGAGTTTCTGGAAGGGATTATCTACAGAGGCTATGAAGTCCTTTTTGGAAAACTTAGAACAGGTAATCCTCTACTTTGTACTGTTTAGAGCAGGGCTGGCCACCTTTCACAGGTGACAACACTGGGGATCACTGTTCTGCTACTCACTCAGGAGTGGGATGTGGAAAGGGAGCACGTGTTACTGTTTGATGATCCAGGGAATGTTTGTCGTGAGTCTTCAGTTTTTTTTCCTTGGAACAATGTTAAGGGAAGTACTATTATTACCGCCATTTAACAGACGAGGAAACTGAGGCTTAGAGGGCTTATGTACATCTCCCAAGGTCACAGAGCCTGGCAGTCTGCTCTGGATCGGGCTCCTGCACCTCATGTTGCATTGTACCCTGCAGCTATTCCCATAGGTGACAGTGAAGAAAGTAGGTTGCAGTGTCTGCCTTATGTGAATCAGCGAATGGATCAGTCGGTCAACAGATAAGCATGGAACACCTCCCTACATACAGGCAGAATCTTAGGCACAGAAGATACAGCAGCAAGGAAAACAGAAGCAGGCTGCTGGATCTTACCCTTCAATGAGGAGGACAGGCTTTATGCACCAACAGTAATACAGTAATCAACTAATGAATTCGATGTGTAAAGAAATACAGGATGTTATGGGTATTTAAAACAGGAGGATGTGACTTATCACAAAAATAAGTTAGCCTCTTATTTCCACATTCAATTGCTAGATGATATCGCAAAGTCCATTCCAACTCCACTGTTCTATGATCCTATGATAGATTCATGAAAGAATGAATAACTGAGTAATGCCCACTATTTTTAAAAATTAGGTAGTCTTCAGTTTAAGGAAATAGATTTTCTGGTTTCCATCTCTGCAGTTATGCCAAGAAAACTGGTGCACTCATACTGGTCGTGGTATTTAACCAGCATCAGCTGATAAGGGCATAGTTTCTACAGTCATGACTACAGACCTCCTTCTGTCACATGTAATATTGCGGTGCTTTGTTTCTCTGTATGATAATATGGATTATTTTGGTTCTGAGAAATGGTACAGCAGAGCATCTAAGAACAAGGGTCCTAGACTACCTGCATTCATTTCCTGGTGCCACCAGATTATGTGAATGTGGGCAAGTTATTTAACTTCTGTGCTTCAGTTTCCTCATCAATAAAATGGGGATAATAATAGTACTGGCCAGGTGTGGTAGCTCATGCTTGTAGTCCCAGAATTTTGAGAGGTCCAGGCAAGGGGATCACTTGAGGCCAAGAGTTTGAGAGCAGCCTGAGCAACACAGAGAAACCCCCCGTCTCTACAAAAAACAAAGCAAAACCAATCAGCCAGGTACTGTGGCATGCGCCTGTAGTCCCAGCTACTCAGGAGGCTGGGGCAGGAGGATGGCTTAGCCCAGGAGGTCAAACCTTCAGTGAGCCATGACTGTGCCACTGCACTCCAGCTTGGGCAACACAGCGACACCCTATCTCAATAAAAATAAAAAAGTTAAAAAAATAATAATAGTACCTACCTCATCGTGTTACTGAGAGGACTATGCAAACTAATACATCTAAATTTGGCCAGGTGCGGTGGCTCACGCCTGTAATCCCAGCACTTTGGGAGGCCGAGGCGGGTGGATCATGAGGTCAGGAGTTTGAGATCAGCACGGCCAACATGGTGAAACCCCGTCTCTACTAAAAATACAAAAATTAGCCGGGCATGGTGGCACGTGCCTGTAATCCCAGCTACTCAGGAGGCTGAGGCAGGAGAATTGCTTGAGCCCGGGAGGCAGAGGGTGCAGTGTGCCGAGATCATGCCATTGCACTCCAGCCTGGGCAATAGAGTGAGACTCTGTCTCAAAAAACAAACAAACAAACAAACCATCTAAATGCATAGAACTGTGTCCCTGGCACACAGTAAGGGTTCCATGAGGACTACCTGTGGAAGCACGTGTCAGAGAGCTCCAGCACTAGCCTTGCTTGCTGTACGTCACATTCAGTCCCCGTGACATAACACCGTTGTTGTGTATTGTGCTTCTGGTGATGGATCTCAAGGGATTCTTCTCTCCCCAGGGCTTATCTTATTTCCAGGGCACAAAGTTGTCTTGTGATACACTAAGTGGTTCCCTAATGGCCTGAAAGAATTAACACCCATCTTTAAAAATCCAGCTTTTAATCACGACTTAGGCACGGTGGAGAATGGCCAAACCACAATTTAGGGAATGGGATTAAGAAACGTAAGTACTTTCACATGATGAAACATTTTAACAATTGCTGAAAGATGATGAATAAGGTAAAACTCCAAGAATTAAATTATTTTAGACCTTCTGAAAAAGCTGTAATTTCTAGCCTCGCAAATTTCCTTTTTTTTTTTTTTTTTTTTTTGAGACAGAGTCTTCCTCTGTCGCCCAGGCTGGAGTGCAGTGGTGCGATCTCAGCTCACTGCAACCTCAGCCACCTGGGTTCAAGCCAAATTTCCATTCTTAAATGGCTGTAGAAGCAATATCACCCACTACAGAAAAGATTGATGTTTTAAGTGGAACCTAGAAAATACAAAGGGTTTAGAAACACGCCAGACTAAATGAGTTGCTCTGGCTGAGAAAAATGTTTTTGAATCAGAGAAACTCTCAGAATGTGTATATATAAGGGTAGAGCCTGAAGATGTGGCTCTTACAAGAGTTTTAATTACGTTGCACCATTTACACCTGAAAAGACTATCTTAAAACATCCCCTTTCTCCCCTTTCTGGATGGAAAACATATGTGGAGACAAATAGGAGGTTATGTTTTGCAAAATCATGAGCCTAGAAAGCTGTAATACTTCACAGGAACAAATCTAATGGTCAAAATAGAACATGATACTGAAGAACCCCATTGTACTGAGCTTGTGTGCTTGGAAGCTCCATTGTGTTTTGTGGTCCAGGTCAACACTGGGACAAAATGAGTGTGAAGTGCCCTTTCATTAGTCATCATCTGCACACAAAACACGCACCTCTTTTCCTCCCCATCTGATAGAAAGGTTACACAGAAAATGAGTACACAACTCTTTTGTTACTGTTCAGACAGCAGATGCAGGGTCTGCTCTTCAGATGCCTAGGTTAGAAACGGAGGCAGAGAGGAAGGGAGTGGGGGACGGTTTCACATGCATATGCCATGATATTTGCTGGCTTTAATGGACCATATTTGAGTACTTACTGTGATAACTTCAAACCAAATAAAATAAAGTCTCCATTTAATGAAGAGCCTCATATTCAATATTGTATTCAATCAAAAAATTACTAAAATTAGAGCATGTTTCTAGTACAATTAACATCCTTTGCACTCACAATAAAATATTCAATAACTGGCCATTTTGCCTGTTGAGGAGGTGAATAAAAGCATTGCTATTAAGCATTTAGCTGTTATTTATTTGTCACTTCATTTTAAGTAGGCAGTTAAATTGAAACTGCACATGTTATTATTGATTTAGGTTTAATTTAATCCTTTTAAACAGAATAATTATTCCCAATTTATATGCCATTAAATCTTTTATGCATATGAACAGCAAATTCAATTTTTGTTTAAGTGTAAAGTTTTTAATGCTTCTTTAAGGAACTATAAAACTGATCATTGTTTCCAAGGATTTCTGAATTCTATGCTCACCTTAATCTTCTTATCAATAGCTTTTAAGTAAATAAAATGAAATAAATCCGAAAGATTAAAAATTCACTTCTGTAAATATGAAATAAAATGGTTCCACAAATATGCTGAAATGCTTTGTGAAGGTTATTTGCAATCCAGAAAATTTTATTTAATGCAGGCATTTATTCTGCTAAAAATTTAAGCATTTTAATAGAAAAAAGGATGCTTTAATGAAATGAAGGTCAAAGACTGTCTATAGGAACACACTAAAGAGGCCGGATTGTTATTTAGTGAATTTTATTTATAAAAATACATAATTTGGATAATTCCAACCAAAGTCCTTTTTTTTTTCTTTGATAACAGATTTGTGACTGCAGAATACCAGATATTTCTCCTGGGTTCTTAATAGTACCAGTCTTGATTCAAGAACAATCTGTGAGTTAAATGAAAATTATCTAAAGAAGACATGTTTGTAATTGCAATGTAAAATTCTAGTACCTCACTTCTATTAAGATTATGTCATGTGAAACCAAGGCTGCATCTTCACAAGGGAAATGCTGTATGACACAGTATTTAGAAACATAATTCCTCTCATTCAGCAACAGCTTACAGTGCTAATGCCAGGCATTTTCCAAGGAAGGCTCGAGTGTTTTTTTCATTCTCCAAAATAATAGCTAAGAGACAGAGACCTAGATTTATAAAATGTGCACAGGTGCTTACACTTTCTTTAGGTAGAGTTTCTTCTTCTTCTTTTACGTGGCTTTTTGTTTTTGTTTTTGTTTTTGTTTGCTTTTTTTTTGTTTTGTTTTTTGAGATGGAGTCTTGCTCTGTCCCCAGGCTGGAGTGCAACGGCGTGATCTTGGCTCACTGCAACTTCCGCCTCCTGGGTTCAAGCGATTCCCGTGCCTAAGCCTCCTGAATAGCTGGGATTATGGGCCCGGCTAATTTTTGTATTTTTAGTAGAGACGGGGTTTCACTATGTTGGCCAGGCTGGTCTCGAACTCCTGACCTCAAATGATCCTCCCACCTCAGCCTCCCAAAGTGCTGGGATTATAAACGTAAGCCACCACGCCTGGCCAAGTTTCTTATATTTTAAGTGCCAGATTTAGCAGCATTAAAATTGCAAGGCAGCTGTGATATCATAAGGAGGCAATGGAGTGGTCTTGACACCTGGGTTCTAGTCCAAGCACTAACCAGCCATGTGAGCTTGGGCAAGTCTTTCCACCACTCTAGGTCTTGGGTTCCTCCTCTGTACAATAAATAAAGGGAATGGGCTGACCTTTGACAGCCCTAACAGCTCTAATAATCCATTACTTTATTAGTTGGATTGGGCCTATCAGGCAAAACCTAGCAATATATGGAAGTGTTAGGAAAATCATTTATTTTTAATTCCATATATTAAAAAAATATATTAAAGTTTTCTATATTTTCAAACTTGTCAGGGAGTAGAAATAAATGAAGAGGCAAAGGTCATGAATTAAAGCATCCCTTTAGTCATTTCATTACGATCTTCTTGATCCTCTTGATAAACTCACAGCGTTGTAGGTCATTTAAATTTAAATAAATCACACTTTATGAGGTTTTGAACTCGCTATGTATGTACTTATTTTAACGCAATAATGCATCCCAGTTTTGAAATAACCTAGAAAGGAACTAGTGGTTGTCTCCGGGGGCAACAAGCCTCAGGAGTCACTATGGCTTTAGCATTTCTGGCGGGGACTCAGCCTTTAATAGCTACAATTCATGCCCATGCACACCCTTTACTTCCCTCTATGACTGCTCATCTGTTACGATGGCACCATGCCTGCTCTGAGGAGTGTGTCGGGGTTTAACTAAAGCATAGTTTGTGAGTAAATGAATGAACAGAAAACAGAAATGACTAATACCTGCAACAAAAAGTCACTCCTCTAATATAACTATTCTCATATGATCAGAAATAAATAAATAAATACTAGTAGCTACTCCCAGAATACTGCATGGAAACCTCTAGAACATGGCAGGTAGTGTAATGTATTGGAAGAGGTTGGCAAAACAATGGCCTTAAATTGAAAATCTAATAAAAGGCAACAGAAAACAACATGGATGAATGTTGCTAGAAATCAATGGGAATGAAAGTTGACTCCTGAAAGCTCCTAGAATGTTCTCAATAGTCCTAGCATATTAGACCTAACTTCAGATGCTTCTTTAATCTCCTAACCAGCACGAAAAAAATATCTGCACCACCTATGGAGAGACAGTAGTCTAGTCTCAGCCTAAATATTCCCGATGCATTCTACAAAACAGCCTGGGAAATTTGGGGGAAATGAAAATCCTGAGTTTTGGTCTTCCCTAAGTCTTTCTCTACCTGTGGTCTCTTTTGGTTATCCAATGTCACTCTTCAAGCCCTAGAAGTCATCATTCAATACTTCACCTGACTCGTATTATTAATCAGAAACAACACACATGAAAGCATCTGAGAGAAACAATTATATACAACAATAAAAATGCAGATTATTGGCCAGGCGCGGTGGCTCATGCCTGTAATCCCAGCACTTTGGGAGGCCGAGGTGGGCAGATCATGAGGTCAGAAGATCAAGACCATCCTGACTAACACGGTGAAACCCTGTCTCTACTAAAAATACAAAAAATTAGCCAGGCATGGTGGCATGCGCCTGTAGTCCCAGTTACTCAGGAGGCTGAGGCAGGAGAATCGCTTGAACCCAGGAGGCGGAGGTTGCAGTGAGCCAAGATCGCCTCACTGCCCTCTAGCCTGGGCGACAATGCGAGACTCCATCTCAAAAAAAAAAAAAAAAAAATGCAGATTATTATGAGTCCCTTTTTTTTTTAACTTGCAGACAATTCTGGATACTCAATTTAACTAGTAATTCCTCATGTGCCTATCTCCCTCCTATTAATTTATAATACAAGGTGGTTTCTTAGACAGAATATGGGCCCTTTTGTGGAGGCTATGGTCAGAAGTGATCAGAGAGGAAAGCACTACAGACCTCACTGCATGAAAACATTTGTTTCCCAGGACAAGTGCTGAAGAATAATGGCTACTATGACCTCCCAGCCCAAAGGAAAATATAATTCATGTCTATCTACTCTGAGGTCACAGTATCCTCTAAAAATGTTTATTACTTTCCTGAAGTTTATCATTTTACATGCATATTTACTGTGGCCTCAGTTTAATCTATATTGAAATTGTCATAGTTTTAATTTTTACTAGATAGTGAAACAGAATCCTCTATCAGCTCAATCCTTGATTACCTATCTAAATACTTGTAATTAGTGGCTCAGGCTTTGGCGTTTGGAGAGAGGTCAATTTAATTTCTGGCTCTACTATCTAGTAATTACGTATACCTATACAGCTCTCAGATCTGCAGTTCCTTATCTGCAAAATGGGGATAATAATGCCTATCCAAGAGGCTCCTGTAAGGATAAATGAGATTGTATATATAAAGCAAAGAGTTTTACAAATGGTAGCTAATTATATAAATATTCCTGTTAACAAGACCTTATTAAACACATATAAAGTACTGTATGGCTGCTCTCTGATTTTTTTTTTTAATATACAAGGTTTCAGAAGTCCCCAGGACTGAAGAGGTTGTTTCTAATGCTCTAGGAATTACACAGATCTCTTTCTTCGTGAGTGCTGAGTGTCATAAGGCCAGTTCTGGAGTGGGGTTTAAGGATTATCACGTGAAGATCCCCTCTCCACTCTTCATTTATTCACTACAGTCAATGCTGCTCCAAATTCCATTAAGTAAAAGGTTTTCTCTCATCCATATACATTGAACTGTGGCTTGACTTTGGTCAGATACAAGGGAATAATTGCTTTGAGGAGGTTCTAGTAACATCAAAACACAAGTGTAGGACTCAAGTGATTTGTCAGGCAGCTTTTAAAATTATTGATTATAAAAGCAAGAAGAAAGAAATTTTCCTTCGTTTTAAGGCAAGCTTTGACAGTTTTTTTTTTTTGAACTACAATTCCCAGAATGCCATCTACTTTACAGAAATAAAAGCCTACTTGAATTTCATATTGAGAGTCTGAGATCAATTTCCTTGTCTATTTCAGGGCTCATAAACTACTCAGATCCCAGCAAGAGTGTGCCTAGGAGAGGCTTCGAAGACTAACATGAGGCAGGGAAGGGACCAGTAATGAAATGCTTACCTGAATGATATTTTTGAGGCATTATTTGCCCAAATGCTTCAGTTCTGTTTTCCTTTTTATTGGAGAACTGGTTATCCTAATTTCAGTGTATGAAGCACTATATAGCCAAACAATGACTAGGGCTATAACCTATTCTAACCCTAGGATTTACAGTTCATCGTTAAAAAATGTCCAAGGCAAATCAATCTGAGGAAAACAGCCTTATCTGAGGATCTCTGAATGAGAAAACCAAGGATCTAACCATAATTTTGATTTTTATAAGCATTATTCTTTATTTTGAAACATATTAGATTGTATTTAAACTGTCCTTTGGCAAGAACAAGGGTTAAAGTCAGGTCCCTGAGCACTGGACATAAGGAGAAAAAAACCCAACAACTGGGAAATGAGGTCACTTAATGGATCCTTACCTTGGTTTCTTCATCTTAAAAATACAGACAAAAATACCTATCCATTGCAAAAGATGTTTCCTTTCCAGTGGCCCCATCTCTATAACTAAAACTACTCCCATTTATTACCTAGGAGACTATAAATCTCTTAGAACCAGGATAAAAACAGGGTTTGGGGCCATGGAGTCAGACTGCCTGAGTTTTCTGCTCCACCACTCACTAGACGCAATGAATGGGTATAATATAAACTTTCAAAGCTTCATTTGCATCCTTCAAAATGGGATCATGATAGTATCTACCACGGTTGCAATAAAGATTAAATGAGATAATACATGTAAAGTGTTTAGCACAGAAATGGGCTCATGATAAGCATTCTATAAATGCTAGCTGTTGTTACAGGAACCCTAATCTTTGGCTTCTCTTGTTCCTTCAATCCTCATATCTAATCTGTCACCAAACCCTGTCAATTCTTTCATTTATATATATATATAATTTCAGTTAAAGTTTCCTTGGAAAAAAAAAAAAAACAAGAAACTGGGGCCGGGAGTGGTGGTTCACGCCTGTAATCCTAGCACTTTGGGAGGCCGAGGTACACAGATTTCCTGAGCTCAGGAGTTCAAGGACAGCCTGGGCAATGTGGTAAGACCCCATCTCTACTAAAAGTAGAAAAAGTTAGCCGAGCGTTGTGGCGCACGCTACTCGGGAGGCTGAAGCGCGAGAATCATTTGAACCCGGGAGGCGCAGGTTGCAGTGAGCCAAGATCGTGCCACTTCACTCTAGCCTGGGCAACAGAGCAAGACTCTGTCTCCAAAACAAACAAACAAACTGGGAACATCCCAATGTCCACCCTTGGGTGACTGAATAAATATATAATGGCACCTCCAGATACTAGACTACTATGTACCATGTACACATGTACTATGAACATATAAGTATAATCATCGCTCAGTTACCTGTGAGGGAGTGTTTCCAGGACTCCCTGCTGATACCAAAATCCAGGGATGGGAAAGTCCCTTTTATAAATTGGGGTAATATTTGTATATAGCCCTGCATGTCCTCCTATATATTTTAAATTATCTGTAGATTATTTATAATACCTAATACAATGTAAATACTATGTAAATAGTTGTTATATTGTTCTGGAATAAAGCCAAGAAAAAAAGTCTCTGTGCATGTTTAGTACAGATTCAACCATCCATTTATTCTCCAAATATTTTTGATCTCTGTTTGGTTGGATCCACAGATGCGAAAGCCGTGGATACGGAAAGCCAACTCTATCGAAAGATACCCAAGATACACATGGGTATTTTGTTAAATGAAAATAACCAGTTGCCAAAGAGGATGTCTAAATCGATCTCATTTGGTTAAAACCATGTAAAAAGATTATCGAGCTCACAAGTTATCAGAGAAAAGTAATTTAAATCTATAATAGGACAGGATTTTATAACCCATCAAAGTGGCAAAAGTTAAAAAGACAGTAATTCTGAGGACTGGTAACTTGCAGGCACTTGTGAGTAAAGTTGAAGATGTCCAGTTGCCCATGAACCACAGTTCCACTCCTGGAGATTTATACCCTAAGGAAAGCCTTGCATGCATACCCAAGGAGGCATACGAGGACATGCACAGAGCATTGTCTGAAATAACGAAAACTGGAAAAAAACTAAATATTCATCAATATTCAACCAAGACCTTGTCTTAGTTCAAAAGCATAATTGTAAAATCCCAAAAACATAATGTTGACTGAACAAAATGGGCATCATGCATCCATATATAGATATATATTTGTTCACTAATTATAGATTACCTATGAAATAAATGAATGGAAGACTGGTGAGAAGGATGCACACTCATGTAAGAGTATGTATTGATTACCTCTAAGGGGGAAGAAAGGGGAATGAGTTTGAGAAGGGGGTACATGGAAACTTTATCTGTAATACACTATGAATTTTAAAAATAGGTCTGAAACAAATATGGCAGTAAGGGTTATACTGTATTTTTCTCTGTAATTTTCTATAGGTTAGAATTTTTGCATGATTAAAAAAAAAAACAGCATCAGTAACAAAACAAGGACATCCTCCAAGCACTATAACCTTAGACGAGTTTCTTCATCTCTGTTAGCCTCATTTTCCTTATCTGTAAAATAGGAAAAGCAGCAACTTCCCTACAGGATTGTGATGGAGAATTGAGTGAAACTAAGATAGGCTTTTAAAAAGTGATGTCATTGTTATTGTCATATCCATCCAGCAGTCTCTTTGCCCATTGTGTGTTTAGTCTCTAATTCAAAATGCACTAGCTTGCATAATAATCTTCCTTAAACGCTGCTGCATCTCACTGCTCTCCCCAAGAACCTGTATTCTCTCTGCCTGGCTTTCCCAGCCTAGTCCTATCAAGGGTGTCGGTCTCTCTGAAGCTGTCCTGCACGCCTCTTCCGCCTCTAGCACCTTGGTGACAACTCTTATCACTTTTACTGTGACATATCACTAAGACACTTATGAGATTGATTCAACTAGATAGCCCCAGTGAAAAAAAGGGAGGGGAAGACGAAAGGAAGGAAGAAGAAAGATAAGAAAGAAAGAAAAGACTCAGGACCGGGCTCTACTTCTCGCTCCCACACGAGCCCTTGCAGTGACTGTATCCCAAGGACAAATCATTTGAGTTCTGTAAGACTCAATATCCTCATCTGTGGTAGGATGGTTACACTTCAAGACCTGAAAATGTATCTTCCAATACCATAAGCACATTTTTAAGGCCCCCTTATAATCAGACCCCTACTCAGTCTATTTTTGCTACACTCAAAACAAATCCTCTGCAATCCAGCTGGGCTCCCTAATGTGCCACAAACATGTCACTCCCATTCTGTTCTGTTATCCAGATCTTAGCTTGTTTTCAAGACCCTGTCCAAGCTCTAGGCCTTCCAATAAACTTTCCTTAATATATTTCAGCCTGAATTAAAAAAAAAAAATTGGCCGGGCATAGTGGCTCACGCCTGTAATCCCAACACTTTGGGAGTCCAAGGTGGGCGGATCACAAGATCAAGAGATCGAGACCATCCTGGCCAACATGGTGAAACCCCGTCTCTACTAAAAATGCAAAAATTAGCTGGGCGTGGTGGCACATGCCTGTAGTCCCAGCTACTCGGGAGGCTGAGGCAGGAGAATCACTTGAACCTGGGAGGTGGAGGTTGCAGTGAGCTGAGATTGCGCCACTGCACTCCAGCTTGATGACAGAGCGAGACTCCTCCCCCGTCCCACACACACACAAAAATCTAACACAATATAATATATAAGGAGCCAGTCACTATTCTAAACAATTTATATGTATTTATTTTAGCCTCATAATAACTGGTTAACTATTATTATTATCCCATTTTTACTGATGAAGAAACTGAGGCACAGAAACATGATTGGACTTGGCCAAGGTTATACAGCTAGTAAGTGGCAGAGCCACTATCTGAACCCAAATGGTCTGCTTCAGACACCATGCACTTCACCACCACACTAAAACCTCCTCCTAATCAATAGCTTTTACCTTCTTCTGTACTCTGTCATATCCTCAGTGCCTCAATTGTAACAGAGTGATATCACACATTATTTCATATTCCCTTACTTTTTTTTGGTAGCTCATAGCACAAGGTTAAATCCCTTAAATTCTGGTTATTAGATTAAATCTTTATATGATCATACAAGCCCTGAGAGGTAGACCTCTACTAGCTTTGAATGGGCCAAGTAAGATTCTACCCCCAATTATTTGTACTTTATTGACATTCATAGCAATCCTGTGAGATAGGCATGTCAGGTTATTTGACAGACGAGAAAAAGTGAGCCAAAAAAAGAATTAAGTGGGTCAGGCATGGTGGCTCACGCCTGTAATCATAGCACTTTGGGAGGCTGAAGTGGAAGGATTGCTTGAGGCTAGGAGTTCAAGACCAACCTGGCCAACATAGTGAGCTCCCATCTCTATTGTAAATATTTAATACTACATAAAATTTTTAAAAAAATAAAAAAAAGAGTTAAGTGATTTATTCCAGATTATACACTAAACAGCAACGCCTGGACCAAATCAAGTCCACCTGACTCCACATCCTTTTCCATACCCGGCTTTCTGGAATTTCTCCCAGGTGAGGTCCTAGTGCGGAGACACTTGGAATATGGACAGGAAATAAATGGTATGAGAAACGCGAATTGCCCTTATTAATACCCATTGCACTTTTTAATTTAAAAAAATCTGAATATGGAAAAAACATGGTGCCCAGCTATCCTTGGCTGCTTGGAGACCTGTCTCACACACGGCGCTCATTAGGGCAGCTTGCCCTTACTCTAATTTGGAATGACGACAGTAATTATCTAATGATACATTTTAGAGCCCATTATTATCTTACACAAGCCAATTCCTTACCTGTTATTGGCGCCCTGGTCCCAGGTATGGTGGTTTTGCTCGCGAGCCATCTGAGCTGCTTTTCCACTTGCTTCCTCTTCCGTCTCGTGCAGGCTTCCCCATCGAGGGCTTTCCTCCTCGTCTAAGCTGTCGGGCTCCATACCGTTGCCCCGGATTCGATCATCAAACTCAGAATGGCACATAATCTCTTGCGTGAGGCTTTCTGAATCAGATTCCAAGGAGTCTTTTGAAATCCGATGTAAGTCTTCTTTCTTCGAAGGTGGGTGTGTGGACTGGACATTTAAGTTGGTATGAAGGACAGGAGATTGAATAGAGAGCTTGGGAATTAGTTTACTTTTACTCATGTTGAAAAATGCAAAAAATTAACAGGGGATACTCGTGTTGATAGGAGCAGCTGGCTGATATTTAAAGTTGTGGTTCACAAAAGCGTTACCTGAAAAAAATTATATTTATGTTACTCTGCGACTACTAAAATCTCAATACTGTCAACGTTAATCAAATATTTAAATGAGTAAGAGAACCTTGTTATATTATCTGCAGGCTTTTGTATGCACCCTTTTGTGTGTATAAGAAAGGTCTATTAGAAAAACAATTGTTTTTCTCTCTACAGAAACACATCTGATGTAGCGCTCATAAGCAGCCTGAGTAATCGAATGCAGTTTTATTGATGAAATAAATGGCTGCTTGGAAGTGGATTCCTATTTCTAGCTTCCAAGGGCTTGTTACAGACAAGCCTGGACTAAGACAAATGGTTAATTATGGACAGTACTTTGACAGCCTTATTTCAAATGCCCAAATAACTATGGGCAATATAAATATGGTCCGTAGTTATTCATGGATAGAGTAAAACAGGTTCAGGGGCTATGTTTTGGAAAGTAAAGTAAGAAGAAAGAAGAGTGTAGTTTTCCATAGTTGGAACTGTAAATGGGGAAGCTGTTTTGTTCCTAGACCTATATGGGCTGGCAACATCATTTGGAAAAGACTTTCTGATAGCCAGGTTGTGACTAGATAGGAACATATAATTTAGGTGGACATAAATGGAGATCAACCTCATCCAGTATTTTTTAAAACCCATAATAACGATTAAAACTGTTCAACAATCACGCCTGTAATACCAGCACTTTGGGAGGCCAAGGTGGGCAGATCGCTTAAGTCCAGGAGTTCAAGACCACCCCGGGCAACATGGCAAAACCCCATCTCTACAAAAAAAAAAAATACAAAAAATTAGTGGGCATGGTGGGATGGGCCTGTAGTCCCAGCTACTCGGGAAACTGCGGTGGGAGGAGGGTCACTCGAGCCGGGCAGGCAGAGGCTGCAGTGAGCTGAGACGGTGCCACTGCACTCCAGCCTGGGTAACAGAACGTGACCCTATCAGAAAAAATAAATAAAACTGTGCAACAAAAGATTTAGTGGCCTTGTGAATTCTGCCACTGAGCGATCCAAAGCAGAGCCTGGAGGTCTACATTACCGAATGGGATGCTATCCTGGGGAAAGTTGAGTGGGTGGGAGATTGGCCTGAATTACAGCTAGGAGTTAGCTGGAGTCCCTTCCAACTCACTTATGAGTGTGATTCAAGTGAACCTTCACTGTCTGTAAGGGTCATTATAAAGAGCCATGGAAAGGGTGCTTTGAGTTCATGTAGGACCGAACGGACATGATGTTTTTGGATTGTGCTTCCTTTCATCTCTACCTAGCATTTCTATTTTGGTCTATTTTCTATCTCACTGCCTTTATACCCATTTTTTTTTTTTCTGTGAGTCAGGTAACAGAAACCTTTACCATTAGAAATTGCTGTAAAATTTGTCTTAATGGCTTGTTCTTGTTCTTTTGGCAAATCCTAACTTTAATTAAATGACACAACCTTATTACTATTCCTAGGATTGCTTATAATGTTGACCTTGTTGCTAATGTTTGCAAGGAGCATCATCAAATCCTTGGAGGAAAGCACCTTAACAAACAACAGGCAAAAGGGAACGTTCATATGTAAATACACACGAAGTGAGTTTTCTATTGAACTCGAAGTTTGCCCTGTTGGTAGACTAACATATTATTCTCTAATATTACAGACTGGTTTGTTGTATTATTTTGTCTCTTATTTTTAAAATACATATTGCATTCTGCCTTATTATTTTAATTGTTGCTTTTTTAGGATGTGCCAAGAAAGCAGCAAATCTATCAAATACTAACACATTTTAACTAAAAGAGATTGTTTAACACCGGTTTTACTGGAGGAGCTAAGGTCACTGAATTTGAGATCCTGAAGAGCAAGCTTAAGCGTTATAGTGCAACTTAGAATTACTCTTAAAATAATTCAGTCCCTTGAACTTCTCTTCTTAAATGAAATTGGCTAAGCTTTCTTGGAATGAATAAAAAATAAAACAGTAACCACAGAAGATAATTTTGCTGATGTTAGCAGATTCCTGAAGTTTGCTAAAGTATGCAAAGAGCAAAGCCAAACGCCACAAAAGCTGGGTTTTCTGTGGAGGCCTGATCTTACCAAAACATGGGGTGGAAGAAGGAACAGCTAACAGCTTGAATAAGTTAGAAAGTGGGCGTTTAAATTTCATGAATGTGGCTCCCTCCTCCCGTCCAGTGAAAAAAAAAAAAGGTTGTGCCGCTGAAATTTCTGACCAAGAGAGGTGACTAGTCTCCTGAATAAACAAGACAGCGATAGATCCGATGGCACCTAGGGACTAAGAAGCGGCCAGCTCCCCAGGGATCCCTGCAGTGGGTCTAGTCCACTAGCATGGGACAAACGAACTTTCTCCTGGAGGGGAAAAGGAACCCTGCTTGGGCTCACCAAGATGAATCGTAAAGAAAAAGGAATGAACCCTGGTTTGAAACAGGCCGGAAGCTGCCCAGTGGAGGCGTTCGGTTTGTTTTCTACCTTTGCTTGTTCCTGAGGAACAAGGCCTGTCACAAGGGGCGTTTGGAGGTCCAGGAAGTGACAAGTCGGCGGGCCTGGTGCCCGGGACCGGTCCTAATTGACCAGGAACAGGGCTGCTCTGGGTGCCCGGGCGCCGAAGCCTCGCATGGCGGCCCCCCAGCCCCTTGTCGCGGCCTCGCCCCCTTGTCGCTCCCCACTCCGTCCCGAAGGCTCCCGCGCCGGCTCCTCCCCAGCTTGCTCGGGTGGTTTCCTGCCGTCCCCATCCCCAGTCAGCCCTTCCCGTTTCCCTCCCCGGGCGCGCCGCCCACCCCGGATCCGGGAGGCCACCGCCCGTCACCTGCCCGGCGCTCCTCCGCGGCCGCGACCCGGACGGGCCCCGCATCCTCCCGCGCCGCCGCCGCCGCCGCCGCCGCCCGGGCGCCCGCCCGCCCCGGCGCTGCCCTGGAGACCGCAGACAACACAGACGCCGGCGCCACATGGGCGGGGCAGGACCGACCTAGGATCCCGCGTCCCGAACCGCACCTCCGGCCCTGGCACGGAGGCTGCAAACGGCCGTAATAACGACATCGGGGCAGAGCCGGAGGAGCCCGAGCGCCCCGGGAGAGGCTGCCTCGCCGCCCGGACTTCCCAGCGCCGGAGGGCAGAGGCCACCCAGGGGAGGAGATCTTTGCCACAAATAAAACTACTAAAATACGCGAGGAACTGCTACAAATCAAGAAGAAAAGGAACCCAATTAAATAATGGGTAAATGGAAAGGTATTTCACAAACACACGAGAAATCTAAATGGCCAATAAATATCTGTTTATTGAAATGGTGCTTTAATTCATTAATAATCAGAAGATGGCCAATTAAAACCACAGCGGATAATACCACACTCACCATAAGTTGAGTCGAAAAGTCCAAAGTTGAAACGTCTGGCAGCGTCAGGTGCTAGGGAGGATGTAGTGCAAAGAACCCTCACCTTCTGCGGGCGGACGTGAGAACCGATGCAACCAACCATTTTGGAAAATGGTTTAACATTAGCCAGGATATGTATGCCTTGGGATCCAGCAATTTCACTTTTAGGTATTTACCCTAAGAAGTGCGTGCTCCTGTGCATGCAAACTGGAAATAACTGAACTATCCATCAAAAGAATGGTTAACTACATTATGCTATTGCCTATACTGGCATACTACACAGCACTGTAAATGAATGAAATACAACTATGTGTAACAATATGGAGGCATACTAAAAACACAGTTTTGAACAACAACAAAAACCCAGAAAAAATACATACTGTATGATTTTTGTATATAAAAAACAGGCTAAATTACACCTACAATGATTGTGGCTCCATACTTAGTGGAGGAAACTATGAAAAAAAGCAAAAAAGCAATTTTATGGGAAACACTACCCACTTAGTGATTCCCATCAAGTTAGGATTGTGGTCGGTTCTGGCAGGTAGGGAGAAGAATGTTTTTGAGACTGTATTTCCTGACCTTAATGATGGTTATATAGATGTTCATCTTGTAAAAATTCATTAAGCTGTACATTTATGTATGGGTAGAATATTTCACTATCAAAAAAGGTTTCAAAAAAGAAGAAAGGAAGCATTAGGAATTATCTTCACATTAAAACAACAAGTAGATTTGAATAACTACCTTCAGAGATTGGTTTGAGGCCAGGTGCAATGGCTCACCCTGTAATCCCAGCATTTTGGGAAACCGAGCTGGAGGATTGCTTGAGCCCAAGAGTTCAAGACCAGCCTGGGGAACATGGCAAAACCCTGTCTCTATGAAAATTATTAACAATTAGTTGAGCGTAGTGGCGCGTGCCTATAGTCCGAGCTACTTGGAAGGCTGAGGTGGGAGGATCACCTGAGCCCAGGAGGTTGAGGCTGAAGTCAGCCAATATTGTGCCACTGCACTCCAGCCTGGGTGAGAGTGAGACCTTGTCAAAAAAAAAAAACAAAAAAAAACAAAAAAAAAACCAGACTTCTTCAGCCAGCCACAGTGGCTCATGCCTGTAATCCCAGCACTTTCGGAGGCCTAGGCGAGTGGATCACCTGAGGTCAGGAGTTCAAGACCAGCCTGGCCAACATGGCAAAACCCCGTCTCTACTAAAAATACAAAAATCAGCTAGGCGTGGTGGTGCACGCCTGTAGTCCCAGCTACATGGGAGGCTGAGGCAGGAGAACTGCTTGAACCGGGGAGGCAGAGGTTGCAGTGAGCTGAGATGTGCCACTGCACTCCAGCCTGGGTGACAGAGCGAGACTCCATCTCAAAAATAAAAAATAAAAATAAAAAAAGAATGCTTCAATACCAGTTGCCTCATTAATGATAGGAAACATAGGAAATTGGAAAATGTCTTTACTACCCAGCTTTAGCACTTTTTATTCTGTTTTTTATTTGAGTTAGTTTTTTTTTTGTTTTTTGTTTTTTTTTTTTTTTACTTTTTTGGCAGCAGGGACCTTGTCTTATGAGTACACAGTAGGACCTCAATGTCTGTAGAAGAAATAAAAGCAAGGTAGCTGAAACCATTAGTGTTATTCTGCCCAGTATATTATACAAGGTATTATTATAGCAACTGCAAACATGCAAGGAAATTTCAAGCAAAAGGATTTAGTCCTAATAGTGGCTTCCAGAATATGTTATAGAATCAATGCTGAGTCATTCACACTTGTCTACTTTTGATGCTGTGGTTCTTTAGACTCTTCAAGTGTCTTCTGCACTATCCAGAAGAGATTTTAACTGGCTTTTCTGAAAATTAGTGGTCCCTACGTGATTCAGGAGTCTGTCAATCCAGCAGCTACTTGCAGAGATTAGTCACACATAGAGTATGGGACACTCTGGGCTTGATCTTCCTCCTTCTCCCCTTGTAATGGCTGTCCTGAGTATCTGGAGTGACTAAAGGGTGGAATAATCAACACGAGTGGTAGTCAGGGTCAGTAAGGAGACAGAAACCATGCCAGTTAGTATAATGGAAATAATTTAATATGAAGATTTATTAACTGAAAAGTTGAAAAGGGAACACAAGTGTCATAGGGGTAGTAAGTACAGGAAGCAGCTTCCACCTCTATGGCTGGGGAATCACAGGAAATAATTATTCACACTTAGAAGTATTAACACTGAAATTATTAACACTCAGAGCTGGGACCCAGGCCTCTCAGGAGGGTGAAATCCCAAGCTAGTGGGTGCTGGTGTCTTTGAAAAGGAATCATGAAGCTGGTTCTGAGAGTGCTGGGAAAACTAGAATCAGCTACTGCTGCTGAAACCAACTGAGCTGCTGGAGTGAAGAGACGTTGTCAAGGTGACCTCGAGAGGAAAAGGAAGGAGCAGTCCCTTTTCCAGTCTCCAGGCTTGGGGTCTCCCTCTACTGTCCCCTCCTGGCAGAGTAATACAAGGAGCCGGCTGGCAAAGAAAAATGAGGTTTGTAGGGGTTGCCCCAGCATCACGACCAGAGTATATGAGAGTGAAGCTGAGAGACAATGGTTTAATAAGCAGCACACTAATGCTCTGCTTTTCAGAATTCTTAAGGATTACAGAGTGCATGCAAACAAAATAAAACCATAAAGTGCATTGTTTTCATCCGCTGTTATGGTAATAACATTGATAATTTACATATGAATAGCACTTCACAGGGTCTGCAAAGTGCTTTTGCATATATTATCTTTTAGAATTCAGCTGTCAACCTGACCCTGAACTAACCAAAATACACAGAATAGGAAAAACAAGTCAAAAAGCGCTTAAATACATGGGTTAGTAATACTGAAGTGAGTTTACTCCTTTTCCACCCCATGCCACCCATTCATGCAACTCCCTTCTTTCTGTTTCCCTCTCCTACACATCACTCATGCTCTGTTCATGAGGTCCTTCCTCTGCTCCATTTCCTTTTTGGTCTTACCCCTCCTGAGTCCACCAGACCTATGTCTAGCTCAGCAGCATCTCCTCTAGCAAGAATTTTGTGGCAGTTCCCCACATTGTCTGATGCTTCTTGGACCAGGGTGCTTCTCAACCTGGAGCAGTTTTATCCTTCACGGACAATTGACAATATCTGGAGGCATTTTTTTATTGTTATGACTTAAGGGAGTACTACTGGTGTCTAATGGACAGAGGCCAGGGATGCTGCTAAACATCCTAAAATGCACAGGACAGTCCCCCCATCCCCCTGCCAAAATTATGTGGTCCAAAATGTCAATAATGCCGAGGCTGACAAACTCTGTGCTAGGCTAATGGCCCTTGGTCTGTGGTCTCAAGGCACCCAACTGCATGCCTCTAGCTTTATACATATGCTTGTACAACACTGCATTGAAATTACATGTTTATATTTATGTCATCTCCTTACTAAACTATAAGCTCCCAGAGAACCAGAGAACAAGGACAAACGTAGTGAATGGCACCTAATAAATGCTCAGTAAATGTTGAAAAAAAGCCACAATATCCTTAGACTTTAGCACATGATTGGGGAGTAGATAAGTAGTCAGTCCCTTTAATAGAACTGGTGAGAGTGGCCAGTCAAACCTTGTAACAAGGATATACTCATATTTGGCATATAACTAGGATGATCAGATAATTTATTAAAATCCAGGATAGCCAGGTGTGGTGGTACATGCCCTATAGGTCCAGCTACTCAGGAGGCTGAGACAGGAGGATCATTTGAGCCTGAGATTTCAAGGCTGCAGTGAGCTATGATTGCATCACTGCATTGCAGTGTGGGCAACAGAGTGAGATCCCACCACTAAAAAAAAGAAAAAGAAAAAAAAAAGCCAACTAGGATACATTCAAGAATTTTTTTAAAGGATGCTATTTATTAATTACACTGGGACAATAGGTATACACTGAAATTGTCCTGGGTAGCCAGGCAGTGTAGTCATTCTACATATAACTGTAATAAGTTTAATTGTCTGGTTTCTTCACACGTAGGGTAAATCAGAAGCAGCAAACGGGTCAAGGAGGGCACTCTCAGGGCAGAAAGAAGGGGCAGTACCAGCAAGAGAAGTGACCAAAATATCACAAAAGCAAAAGATGTGCAAACAAACAAAGCAACCTGGGTTCATTTGGTGTAAGGAACAAACAGCCTTATTCCTGAATATCCTGTGTGAGAATCACACTATTATGGCAAGTGCCAAGATTAATTTTCATAATGATTAACTTCTTGAAACTCATATAGGGTAAGTCAGCTTCATAAATATTGACTAGAAAGGTAAAAGTCATGTAACTTATTTTACAAAGACTTTTGTCCAAAATATTAAAACATTTAACATCTCAAGAGATAAACCTCAACTATCCAAAAGAAAAGTATTTACTTAGAAAGAGTCAGCCCTGAGAATTTTAGAGGACTGAAATGGTATAAATGTATGTTTAAACAGAAAATGAAACTCAACAGACAGAAATATGAGTAACTTTGACACCCTTCTAGAAGAACGAGCCACGTGCTGGGGAAGCCCAGAGGAAGAGAATTCAGCCTGGCTGGGATCAGCTTTGGGAAATAGATGATCTGGAAGGATGGCTCTTAGGAATGCAAATGAACAGATTATTATTATTATTATTGTTATTATTATTATTATTTTTGAGACAGAGTCTTGCTCTGTTGCCCAGGCTGGAGTGCAGTGGCACAATCTCAGCTCACTGCAAGCTCCGCCTGCCGGGTTCATGCCATTCTCCTGCCTCAGCCTCCTGAGTAGCTGGGACTACAGGCGCCCGCCACCACGCCTGGCTAACTTTTTGTATTTTTTTTAGTAGAGACGGGGTTTCACTGTGTTAGCCAGGTTGGTCTTGATCTCCTGACCTCGTGATCCGCCTGCCTTGGCCTCCCAAAGTGCTGGGATTACAGGCGTAAGCCACCGCGCCTGGCCTGAACAGATGATTCATGACAGGCTTTTTTCTCCTTTTTTGTGTCCTTGGTTTTCTTTCTTAAAAATAATTTTAAAACATTTCATTATGAAAATTAGAAACCATATTCAACAGTAGAGAGAAAAGTATAATGAATGGGCACATTGTTCTCACCTATCTTTAACAAAGATCAGTATGTGGCCAACCTTGTTTCCGTACATACTGTGCTCCTCCCAGACTAAATTATTTAGAAGCAAATGTCAGCTATCACATGGTTTAATCTGTAAGTACTTAAGATGCGTCCCCAAGAGATCATTTGTAAATAACCATGACACCACGATCACATCTAAAACAAAATTAGTAATAACTTCTTAATATCGTCTAATCCTCAGTGTTCAGACTTCCCAGACCGTCTCCTACGTGTCTTTATAATTGGTTGGTTTAAATCAGGACCCAAACAAGTTCTACAAAGTGATTTTTAAAAGCTAACAGCTTGGCTGGGTGCAGTGGCTCACACCTGTAACCCCAGCACTTTGGGAGGCCAAGGTGGGCAGATCACTTGAGTCCAGGAGTTCGGGACCAGCCTGGCCAACATGGCGAAACCCTGTCTCTCCTAAAAATACAAAAATTAGCTGGGCATGGTGGCGCGTGCCTGTAATCGTAGCTATTTGGGAGGCTGAGACAGGAGAATCTCCTGAACCCTGGGAGGAGGAGGTTGCAGTGAGCCGAGACTGTGCCACTGCACTCCAGCCTGGGTGACAGAGTGAGTAAAACTCAGTCTCAAAATAAAGTAACAGCTTTATTGAGGTATAATTCACATACCTCACAATTCATCCTCTTAAAATGCACAATTGAGTAACTTTTAAAATATTCAGAGTGGCACAATCATCACGACCAGCTAATTCCAGACTGTCTCCCCAAAGGAAGCCCCATATCCGTTAGCAGTCACCCCTCATTCCCCACTTCCCTCAGCCCTTGGCAGCCACTTATCTCTTTTCTGTCTCTTTGGATTGGTGTATTCTGAACATTTCATATAAATGGCTTCATACAATATGTGTTTTGTGAGTGTGTGTCTGGCTTTTCTCACTTAGCATAATGTTTTCAAAGTTCATGTTACAGCATGTATCAGTACTCCATTTCTTTTTATTACCAAATAATATTTCACTTTTTTTTTCCTGTTTTGAGATGGAGTTTTGCTCTTGTTGCCCAGGGTGGAATGCAATGGTGTGATCTAGGCTCACCACAACCTCCGCATCCTGGGTTCAACTGATTCTCCTGCCTCAGCCTCCCGAGTAGCTGGGATTACAGGCATGTGCCACCACGCCCAGCTAATTTTGTATTTCGTATTTTTAGTAGAGATGGGGTTTCTCCATGTTGGTCTGGCTGGTCTCCAACTCCTGACCTCAGCTGATCCGCCCACCTTGGCCTCCCAAAGTGCTGGGATTATAGGCATGAGCCACCGCGCCCAGCCTCACTTTATGAATATACCACAACTTATTTACCCATTCATCATTTGATGGCCATTTGGGTTGTTTTCACCTTTGACCATTATAAATGATATTGCTATTAATATTCCTGTACAAGGTTTTGTTTTTTTTTTTGAGACAGGGTCTTATTGTCAGCTTGAGTGCAGTGGCACTATTATTTACCCATTCGTCATTTGATGGTAATTTGGGCTGTTTTCACTATTGACTATTATAAATAATATTGCTATTAATATTCCTGTAAAAGGTTTTTTTGTTTTGTTTTGTTTTTTGTTTTTTGTTTTTTTTTCGAGACAGGGTCTCATTGTCAGCTTGAATGCAGTGGCACCATTGTGGCTCAGTGCAATCTTGACCTCTGGGGCTCAAGTGATCCTCCCACCTCAGCCTCCCAAGTAACTGGGACAATAGGCGAGGGCCACCATGCCCCACTAATTCCTTCTTGTAATCTTTTGTAGAGACAGGGTTTTGCCACATTGCCCAGGCTGGTCTCAAACTCCTGAGCTCAAGCGATCTGCCCACTTTGGCCTCCCAAAGTGCTGGGATTACAGGCATGAACCACCGCACCTGGCCAATATTATTGTACAAGTTTTTGTGTGGAGATATATATATATCTATATATTTTGAGACAGAGTCTCGCTCTATTGCCCAGGCTGGAGTGCAGTGGCACGATCTTGGCTCACTGCAACCTCCGGCTCCCAGGTTCAAGCAATTCTCCCACCTCAGCCTCCTGAGTAGCTGGGCTTGCAGGCTCACACTACCACACCCAACTAATTTTTGTATTTTTAGTAGAGAAGGAGTTTCACTATGAACCAGCGCGCCCCACCTGTGTGGACATATTTTTCAATTCTCTTGGGTATATTCTTTCTAGGAGTAGAACTGCTGAAGCATATGGTAACCCTATGTGTAACTTTTTGAGTAACGCAAGGCTGTTTTCCAATGTGGCTGAGCTATTTTACATTCTCACCAGTCATGTCTGAGGGCTCTCATTTCTCTATAACCTTTCCAAAATTTGTTATTTTCTCTTTTTTATTATAGCCATTTTTATGGGTGTGAAGTGGCATCATATTCCAGTTTCGATTTGCGTTTCCCATCTTTTCTTGTGCTCATGGCTGTTTTTATTACATAGTTATTTTAATGATATATTTCAAATTTCAGTTTAAAAACTAGTGTCTGAGCAATCTCTAAAGCTGATCAGTACATTTTTAAAGTATTGTAAAAACTCATGAGTTTTAATGTATTTAACATGTTTCAATCACTACTCTTTATTTATTTATTCATTTATTTTTATTTTATTTATTTATTTTTTTTTTTGAGACAGAGTCTCGCTCTGTCACCAGGCTGGAGTGCAGTGGCGCGATCTCAGCTCACTGCAACCTCCCTCTTCCGGGTTCAAGCGATTCTCCTGCCTCAGCTTCCTGAGTAGCTGGGACTACAGGTGCGTGCCACTACGCCCAGGAAATTTTTGTATTTTTAGTAGAGACGAGGTTTCACCATGTTGACCAGGATGGTCTTGGTCTCTTGACCTCGTGATCTACCTGCCTCAGCCTCCCAAAGTGCTGGAATTACAGGCATGGGCCACCACGCCCGGCCCAATCACAACTCTTTTTTAATGCTCAGATTATCCCATCTTTGGCCACTGAAAGTCCCTGGAGGGTGTACACAAATTGGTTTCTGGGCCCTTTAACACAGTCCCAGAAGAGTCTTTGATAGCTTCCTTTCTTTCTAGTATAAAATGTTCTAGCCTCGTTGATGTGGTTTGGATATTTGTTCCCTCCAAATCTCATGTCGAAATGTAATCTCCAGTGTTGAAGGTGGGGCCTGGTAGAAGGTATTTTGATCACAGGGGTAGGTCCCTCAAGAATAGCTTGGTACCATCCCATTGCTAATGGGTGAGTTCTCACTCTGAGTTCATCGAGATCTGCTTGTTTAAAAGTGTGTGGGCCAGGTTGGCAGCTCATGCCTATAATCTCAGCACTTTGGGAGGCCGAGGTGGACAGATCACTTGAGCCCAGGAGTTTGAGATCAACCTAGGCAAGATGGCATTTGGGAGAATAATGACATTTTTGTGGCCTTAGTTTTGGTTTGCTTCTAACTGAAAACAAGACATAGAGCAGAAAACGTAAGAAAAAATTAACATTAAAAAAATTTTTTTTTTCAGACGGAGTCTTGCTCTGTCTCCCAGACTGGAGTGCAGTAGTGCGATCTTGGCTTACTGCCACCTCCGCCTCCCAGGTTCAAGCAATTTTCCTGCCTCAGCCTCCCGAGTAGCTGGGATTACAGGTGCCCACCACCACACCCAGCTAATTTTTGTATTTTTGTTAGAGATGGGGTTTCACCATCTTGGCCCGGCTGGTCTCGAACTCCTGACCTCATGATCCCCCCGCCTCAGCCTCCCAAAGTGCTCGGATTACAGGTGTGAGCCACTGCGCCTGGCCTAAAAATTAACATATTTCAACAGGTCTAGAGTAATTATCAATTATAACAAATTTGCTCTTGAACAAATTTATTCAAAGCAAACACAGGAAGGAAGAGGGCTTCTCTCTTGGAAGGTACAACATTGAAAAATAGAACTATATTTCATCTAGATCAAAACCCCATTATATGCTGGGCACAGTGGCTCATGCCTGTAATCCCGGCACTCTGGGATTGTATTTTTTGTATTTTTTGGTAGAAGCAATTCTCCTGACTCAGCCTTCTGAGTAGCTGGGATTACAGGCATGCACCACTACACCCAGCTATTTTTTGTATTTTTAGTAGAAATGGGGTTTCACCATGTTGGCCAGGCTGGTCTCGAACTCCAGACCTCAGGTGATCCGCCTGCCTCTGCTTCCTAAAGTGCTGCGATTACAGGCGTGAGCCATTGTGCCTGGCCCAATGAAATAAACTAAACATCGCTTCTGTGACAGTCCTATGAGAGCTGCACAACTTGAATCTAACCATGAGGAAGCAGACAAAGCCAAATTGAGAGATGATCTATAAAATAACCAGCCTGTAATCTTCAAAAATATCCAGGTCATGAAAGGCAAGCCAAGACCGAAGAACTGTTCCAAACTGAATGAGACTAAAATGAAGTGTGACTCTGAACTGGATCCTTTGGGACAATTGGAGAAACCTGAATGGAGTCTGAGGACTGTTGGTGGAAGCAGAACAGTGCTAATTTCCCACTTTTGATGGTTGCATTGTGTTTCTAAAGGAGAGCGTTCTTATTTGTAGGAAGCACACGCTGAAGGATTTGGGGGGGTAATGGGTATTGTGTCAACTTATTCTCAAATGATTCCGGGGGAAAAGTGCTTTGTTCTATCTTTACACTTTTCTGTAATGTTGTGATTGTCCAAAACAGTTTTGTCAAGAGAACAAAAAATCAGCATGGTTGGATCTGGCCCCTATCACAAATTACAGACTTACAATATGCACGTATGTTATTTTGTAATTGGTTTATTCAGATTCCAACAATGAGAAATGCTCCACATAAATGCCAAAGTTTGCTGTATAGCTTAAATAAACTGATCGAAAAAGAAAGGCATGTCCCATGTTACTTTCACACGTGAAAACAGGAAGTATAACTTGGTATAACCACTAGAAAAACAAACATATATTCTGCTTTTTATTAAAACATTTTAAAAAGCCAACCATTAGGTCAATAATCAGTAAATTCAACCCATCATTTTCTTTTGCACGTGTATTGGTCATGGAATTTCCAGGTAAAAATCTTGTCTGACAGACAAGGTCCGCTCATGTGATTTAGTAATCTAAGGAATTCGAATCTTTGGGCCTACCCTGAGCTCCTCTTTGTGCCTTGGGGCATGGGTTCTGGGGCCTTCTTGCCCATCTGACTCATTTATTGTCATGTATCATTCCTCCCTGACATTGTTTTGTGCTGGTTACATCTTAAAAGTCTGTCTTGGAAGTAACTTCTTTTTTTTTTTTTTTTTTTTTTTTTTTTTTTTTTTTTTTTAGACAGAGTCTCCCTCTGTCGCCCAGGCTGGAGTGCAGTGGTGAGATCTTGACTCACTGCAATCTCCACCTCCCAGGTTCAAGCGATTCTCCACCCTCAGCCTCCCAAGTATCTGAGACTACAGGTGCGCACCACTACGCCTGGCTAATTTTTGCATTTTTAGTAGAGACGGGGTTTCACTATGTTGGCCAGGCTGGTCTCCAACTCCTGACCTCAAGTGATCTGCCTACCTCAGCCTCCCAAAGTGCTAGGATTACAGGCATGAGCCACCGCGCCCGGCCAGAAGTAACTTCTTAGGATCAGAGATCTTTAGGTACTTTGCATCCCAAATTTCTTTATTTTGTGACCAGAAGAAAATATTAAAAAGAAAAAAAAATTTTTTAAAGCAGTTCCATTAGAGCAAAGCATCAAAAAATCCTGTTCCATTTGAGGTAGGATGTTAGCTGCTCACACTGACCCTGATCCCCAAGGCTTCGTAGAATCCTCCTGCTCTGAAGTAGTGTCAGGCATAATTATTTTTTTGCTTTTCTTTTTTAAACTACAAGCTTTATGTGCATGGTTTGGTCCTCATGTTGCTGCCCTAGCTCCGGGGCAGATCATTATCCGAGGACACCATCTTGCATTGCACTAAGAGGTCATTATTAATGTCTCAGCAATTAAGCTCCTTCCCCCAGGCTGGTCCACTGAGGTGACACTGCGGCAACCCTGAAATCACATGTTCCATTGCAGAGAGCACTACACAATACTCTCTGGTACTTGGATGTGCTTTTCTTCTAATTTTGAATGTTGTACATTTTCCTTCCTCTTTGTTTTTGCTTCTGAGTACAACTTTGTGATGTAGTTCATGCAACGCATAGGGTGGGAAGCTGAAAGAAAAACATGTTGAAGATGAATATTTATTTTGAATAACATTGCACCCATTTACTTGAAACACTTTGATTGGATATCATATTTTTAGGTTCACGTATTGCTTTATAAAAACCTAAAACTTACTGATGCATATAAATGGTCTGAAGGCATTATTATATTCTTTTTTGTTTTTCGTGGTTTTTTTTGAGACAGGTTCTCACTCTGTCACCCAGGCTGAAGTGCAGTGGTGTGATCACGGCCCACTGCAGCCTCAGCCTCCCGGGCTCAAGTGATCCTCTAACCTCAGCCTCTTGAGTACCTGGAACTACAGGCACACACTACCATGCCCAGCTAATTTTCAAATTATTTGTAGAGACGGGGTTTCACTATATTGCCTAGGCTGGTCTCAAACACCTGGGCTCAAGTGATCCACCCGCCTCAGCCTCCCCAAATCCTGGGATTATAGGCATAAGCCACTGCACTGGCCTATACTATAATTTTTAAAGAAGTCTTACTATATAAACAATATACTGGTAAACCTGAAATAAAATATACAGATATTTCTGCTGTAAAACAATCTGTTGCTGACCATAACATATTGCCTTAGCAAAATTGCAAACTAAAAATAACAGGGCTTACTGCAAAAATAGGGTTGGGGCAGATCACACTCAAGGCCTGTGCAATTCTGTACAAAGAGACTAGAGATGGCCCCAGAGAATATTTTTAATATGTGCAAAACAACACAATTAAAATGCTAGATTTGAGGGTGCTAAGGCAAGGAGGATGAAAGTGAAGGCTTGAGCTCAGGAGAAAGTGAAACCCCCAGCAAACCCCTGAAGATGTACTTTTCTGGGGAGGAATCCCCTGAGTCGTGCAGGTACTCATTTTAAATTTTCTTAAAGTTGGCTGGGCGTGGTGGCTCATGCCTGTAATCCCAGCACTTTGGGAGTCCAAGGTGGGTGGATCACTTGAGTCCAGGAGTTCAAGACCAGCCTGGGCAACATGGTGAAACCCCATCTCTACTAAAAATATAAAAATTAACTGGGCGTGGTGGTGCGTGCCTGTAGTCCCAGCTACTAGGGAGGCTGAGGCGGGAGGACTGATTGAGCTGGAAAGGTCAAGGCTGCAGGGACCTATGATGGCACCATGGCACTCCAGCCTGGGCAACAGAGTGAGAGACCCTGTCTCAAAAACAAAGAAAGAAAAATTGTTTTAAAAGTTGAACTGGAAGGGCTTCCATTTTTCCAGCTAACAGACATAATTCTACTCCCACTGTTTTGGTTCTTCTTGCCTAGGAAAAACAGCTCAGGGAGCAACCCAACTCACACATGATATTAACATCATTTTCCTATCCGCCAGGTGAGTATGTGATGACGGGTATTTAGAAACAGGTGTTGCAATACAATGGACTTGGATGTTGTTTACACACATTTTCCCCTCCCACCCCCAGTTTTCACACAGTCAATTCTCTTGTGTTCCTTTCCCAGGAACACAATACACGACGTACACGAATAGTACATCTATTCGTTCTTCTCAGTTCACGCTCTAGTAGGTCAAAACCTAAAGAGGCAGAGGTGTTACAAAAGACAAGCCTCCTACAAAAACCTCAGTAAAACCAATAGAATAGAGCGGCAAAACTCGCTGTATTTCTTGCAGCTCCTGGCGGGTAGAATAAGTTAGTTTGTATGGAGGAAATAATATGGTTGGAAGGTGGAATGTTCTTGCTTTTCTGTAGTCCTAGCTTCTGCCTTCCAGATCTTTATCAAGAATACAATCCCCAACCTCCACTTCCCATACACAATCTCCTTCCCATCCTGATTCTCTTCATTTTCTTTACATATTTTGTCTCAGGAATTGCAATGAAGTCATCCAAAGGACCTGACACGTGCCTTCTTGAATTAATTGAGCCTATAGTCACTCATTTAACACAAATTTATCAACTAACCTGTGCTAGAATCTGAGGATACAGAGTAAATCTGATTACTCACCACCTAAAGGAGTATTGTAGTAGCTATGTAAAAACACCAAAAATGACAATATGGAGGAAGAAGTGCTTCTATGACAAAGGTGTCATAGGAGCCTCTGGTGGTCTTGGGGTATCCCTGTGTGTGACGTCAAACAGTCAAGGATGGCTTCCCAAAAGGAAGTCACCTTCTGCTACATGAACTTAACTGCTACTATTTATTTTTGCAGATGAGACTCCTTAAGTTCTACAGGATGATTTAGGAGACTTTCTAGTGCTAAAAAATCAGATTTTGATTCTTCTCCTTCTTTTTATTTATTTTTATTTTTATTTTTATTTTTTTGAGGTGGAGTCCCGCTCTGTCAACCAGGTTGGAGTGCAGTGGCGCGATCTCGGCTCACTGCAAGCTCCGCCTCCTGGGTTCACGCCATTCTCCTGCCTCAGCCTCCCGAGTAGCTGGGACTACAGGCTCCTGCCACCATGCCCAGCTAATTTTTTTGTATTTTTAGTAGAGATAGGGTTTCACTGTGTTAGCCAGGATGGTCTTGATCTCCTGACCTCGTGATCCGCCCGCCTCGGCCTCCCAAAGTGCTGGGATTACAGGCGTGAGCCACCGCGCCCGGCCTCCTTCTTTTTAAAGGTGACTACTTAATTGTGATGGTTAATTTTAAGTGTTAAGTTGGGTGGATTAAGAAATACCTCAAATCTGGTAAAGCATTATTTTTGGGTTTGTCTATGAGGTTGTTTCTAGAGGAGATTAGTGTGTGAGTCTGAGTGGAGTAGGTGGGCATTGAGATTTGCCCTTGATGTGGGTGGGCACCATCCATTCTGTTGGGGGCCCGGAAAGAACAAAATCAGAAAGAAGGCAAATGTGTTGATCTGTCTGCTGGAGCTGGAATACACTCCCTCCTCTCTCCTGGCAGCAGAACTCTAGACTCCCTAGCTTTGGATTTCAGGACTTTCGCCTGCGGTCCCCTGAGTTCTCAGGCCTTTGAACTTGGACTGAGCCAGGCTACCAGCATACCAAGGTCTCCAGTTTGCAGACCTCCTGTCCAAGGACTTGTCAGCCTCCATAATCTCATGAGCCAATTCCCCTAATAAATCCTGCCTCATATATATACACACACACACACACACACACACACACACACACACATATTCTGTTGTCTCTGTCTCTCTGGGGAAATCTGACTAATACATTAATGAACCTCATTGTTCAGATCTCAGGTCATACAGTTGACTTACATTGGCCATTTTTCTCTTGAGATGATGTTTCTTCATTATTTGACCTTGATCTGTAACTTTCTAGTGTGTGTTCTGAAACTTCGTTTTCTACAAAAAAAGAAAATCAAGCGACTAATTTCTGATGCCACGGACATGTAGAAATGTATATTTGAATAAGATAATACCTCTGTTACTGTGCAATAGTAGACTCACCATGCCCCTCCCATAACTCATACCTCATTAATTCAACACATAGTTTTTGATTCCTGTAGGGACTGTGCTAGGCAGTCCTGGGATTTTTATCCTTCTGTGAATAGAAGTGTCTATCATTTAATGCCAATTTCTGGAGCTATGCTAGTTTCTATTGATTATACACTCTTAGACTATAGTCCCTGGAGATTCACACCCGAGTTTACTAGAAAACAAACAATTGCTTATCTGAGACAGCACTTATCAAATAGATTATGTAGTGTCTGACAGAAAGCTTTAATGGACAGAATTTCCCTTTTTTTAGCCATTTGTTCTGGCGTCTTATAGCCTCTGTCAGGTTCCCTGCCCACTGACCTTTCTTCCATATCACATGTGCTTTCCTCAGCTTCATGATGAAGAGCTGGACTATGATGAAGAGTATGAAAATGAGGAAGGACACCAGCGTGAGCAGCAGGATGCCACTTTTCTTCCTTGCCAATCCTAAATACTGAGGATTTGCTTCTATAAGGAAAATGAAAAAGGAGTTTAGATATTTTGGGTTTTTTTTTTTTTTTTTTTGCCACTGGAGAATATGTAACAATACTTCTACAATGTGATATAAGCTAATAGACAGCTCAGATGAAGAGATGAGAAAGATCTTACCCCTGAAGGTAAAGAGACTTACATTGTTCATTCTCTGAGAACAAGCAAACAGGCATACAACAAACAAGGCAATTATGTGTGATGTTTTGAAAAGATTTTTTAAGTTACATAGCTATTGGGCTAGTTATTTTTTATTTCTAGAGAAAGCATATGAGAAAATCGACTTAAATTATAGTCAGGAGATTCAAATTAGCTTTAGGAATGATTTTTAGCAAAATATAGTTAAGTAGCAAGAGGGATTGTTAAGGAGTTTAAAAAATGATCCAAATAAAATGAAAATTTATTTATCTTGGTTAGGTTAAATGTGGCCCTACAGGAAGGCATTTGGGCTAAATCAGATGAGCTTGTAAAAATATTTCTAGCCAGGTGCAGTGGCTCATGCCTGTAATCCCAGCACTTTGGGAGGCTGGGATGGGAGGGTTGCTTGAGGCCAGGAGTTTGAGACCAGCCTGGGCAATATAGTGACACTTTGTCTCTACAAAAATAATAATAATAAAGAATTAGCCAGGAGCAGTGGTGCACACCTGTAGCCCTAGCTACTTGGGAGACTGAGGCGGAGGATGACTTGAGTCCAGGAGTTTAAGGTTACAGTGAGCTATGACTGTGAAACTGCACTCCAACCTGGGAGACAGATGAGACCTGTCTCTTAAAAAAAAAAAAAAAAAAAAAAAGGCTTTCTAAACCTAGAATTCTGATTCTATGGGCTGTAGTTTTGCTAAATGTCCTAGTCACCTCATCTCAACCAATGAATAATTAAGGAGTGCCAGCTATGTGTAGAACATTGTGCTTGGACCTACAGAAGGCACAGTTCACATGCTTTGGGGATTAGCTGTCTCTATATATAAACAAATTAATAAAAACAAACAAAAGTAAGATATGTCAAATTCTGGATCCATATGTATTTATATCATAGTGTGTTCAGGGGTTCAGAGGCAAGAATGGTCTCTGAGGGTTGAGTTGGTCAAAAAAGTTTTCAGTGAAGATATTGGCCTTGAAGGGGGAGTAAGGAGAGGTGAGAGGAGGTCGCCTCTTCCACCAGGGGCAGTGAGGATAAACAAGGGCAGGGCCATTGAAAAGGGTTGGTGTTTTCAGAGAAAAATATGTATCTCGTAAGGACTTTGTAGATATGAGACTGCAGAAGTAGGTAATAGATGGCACCTAATGAGGTGTTTGGGACTCGTGCTCTGTGTTGTAGACTTCAGGAAGCTATAAAGGGTTTTAGAACACAGGTATGCAGAGTGTAAAGAGATATTTTGATGGTAGGGTGCTAAAAGTGAACCAGAGGAGGAGAAACTGAAGTTATAATACTCCATGCAGGAGATGATGAGAGCCTGGATTGGGACGTTAACTGTGACAATGGACAAAATACCTGAAAGACAAGACTCAAAAGTTCTTGGAAATTGCCTGATTTTACATACGTGTGTGCATATGCATATACATATACACATAGATATATTTGTACACATACATAGGAGTGATAGATAACACCAAGGTTTGGGGCCTGTGTGTTGCTTTGGGGCCTGTGTGATGCTTTGGACAAGCTGATTTTGTGGGAGAAGGTGCTGTTTGGTATTTAGCAATGTTGAGTTTGGGGAAATCGCAGAAAATTCAGCTACAGATACATAGAAAATGGAAAGAAATTGGGAGCAATGCTGAGGAGGATGTTCTGGAAATATAGGTATAGAAATCTTTTGCTGACTGGGCACAGTGGCTCACACCTGTAATCCCAGCTATTTGGGAGGTGGAGGTAGGAGATCTCTTGAGCCCAGGAGTTCAAGGCTGCAGTGAACATGATCGTGCCCCTGCACCCTGGCCTGGGAGACAGAGAGAGACCCTGTCTCTAAAAACAAAACAAAACCAGAAAAGAAAAAGAGAGAAATCTTTTGCCTAGTGGCAACAGGAACCATCTTGGGAATGAGTAAACTCTTTAAAAAATAAGGGAAGAACAGCCGGGCGCGGTGGCTCACGCCTGTAATCCCAGCACTTTGGGAGGCCGAGGCAGGCAGATCACCGGAGGTCGGGAGTTCAAGACCAGACTGACCAACATGGAGAAACCCCATCTCTACTAAAAATACAAAATTAGCTGGGGTGGTGGCGTGTGCCTGTAATCCCAGCTACTCGGGAGGCTAAGGCAGGAGAATCACTTGAACCCGGGAGGTGGAGGTTATAGTGAGCTGGGATTGCACCACTGCACTCCAGCCTGGGCAACAAGAACGAAACTCTGTCTCATAAAAAAAAAAAAAAAAGGAAGAACAAAAGATGGAGAAGTAAAATCGGAAGTATATACACATTTAAGAAGTCAGAAGAGGAAGATAAGTTAATTAATGGATACAGAGAAGCAGTGGTTAGCAACAAATAACAGAACCAGGAAAAGTATGTCAAGAAGCCGAGAGGTAACTAAATCAAGGAGGGACAAGGGAGTGATTAACCAATCATGTCCTAAAGGGCAGAAAGGTCAAGAAAAGGGAGGACTGACAAAGGCCATTGAATTTATCGATTAAGAGGTTAAAATGTCGAGTGTTTATTCTAAATGCAGTGGGTGACACTTACCGGTGGTCAAGTCAGGATCTTGAGTGGTTTGTTCTTTCTCTTCCTTGTCAATCTCCGATGTACTAGAATCTTCCGTTACTGAGACTAAAGTGAAAGAAGATAAAACATGAGCTATGCATACATTATATACATGTGACTATATTCAACTGTAGTTACGTAAGTCTTCCCAGAGCAGTTTGGGAAGCCAAATTCAAAAACAGTACTGAGATCATTTTTGAACTATGGATTTCTTGCAAACATAATTGCAAATGGCTAGGCTCACTTTGCCTTATTTTTTTAAGGTAAATGTTTTGAGCATTTACTCTGTGCCTGGCCTTGAACTGAGCACGTGGTATATATTATTTCTCACCACAGCTCTGAGAAAACGGAGGTTTAGAGCAGTTATGTAAAGTACCTAAAGTCCTGTAGCAAATAAGTGGCAAAGCCAATACATAAACTCTGTTTTACCTAACTCTAGAGCCCAGCATTTAACCCATTATTTCATATTTCCATCCTGAATCAGGCCTATTAGGGAAAAGGTCTTTAGGATAACAAACTGCTTCAAGATAACAACTGAACACCGAGGAACGGCATTCCAAGCTTTAATTATAGAAAACCTACAGCCTGAAATTTATGTTGGAATATAGCTTCAGTTATTCAAACCTCTGCTTGCCTCCCCATTAGAAGTGGGATGTACTAGGATGTTTTTTCTAGATAAGATAAATTATAAAAAATCAGAAACTGTGTGTGTTTTTTTTTTCCAGATTTTACTGCTGATGTTTCCAATTTCCTTTTTTCCCTCTGCAGTTTCTTGCTTTTCAGTCTATTGCACAGCGCCGCTATGTGGACCCCGAGGGGAATGAAGCCTCCCATTCTATTGAAAATGGGTATTAAAGGTAATAAAATCGTAGAAATGGAAAGCTGAAAGGAATTTTAGAAACCCTATTTTTAAAGTCTTATATATGGAAAAGCAGAGCAGAAAATTGAGTTGTTCAGTAGCAAGCCGTTAAAAATTACTAGATTCTAAACACGTTTACAAATATTGGATTATGAAAGCAAGTGATGTGGCTGTTCCACTTCATAATATTTTCAATTTCCATTGTCCTTCAAAAAACTGTATGGTACATGTTGTATTTATCAGTGTTTAGAAATCCCAAACATTTACTTTTAAATATTATTTAGGATACAAATTTTTAAAAATGTGATCTGATACTCAGAACTATGAACACGATAATGATCTGAAAGCCCTTATTCCAACAAATGAAATTATTATTGACACATTACATGAAATGGAAAGAGAATATGTAGGAATTTATGCCTTTCTGGATGAGGCTAATAGTCTTGCTCAAAGCACCATAACCACTTCTTTCTTTCTTTCTTTCTTTCTTTCTTTCTTTCTTTCTTTCTTTCTTTCAATTCATTTTCTGAGAAGCTGCTATTGCTGGACACTATGCTAGGTAAAATACAAAGTCAAATTAGATATACAATCATTGCTCTGAGTTAACCTCTAGTGAGTTCACTGTCTAAAAAACTGGAATTATAATCCAGGCTTTCTAAATTATTCTGTATTTGTAGTTCAATCCCATCATCAAAAATGACCTGAGTTATTGACAATCAAGTAATTGATGTGCCTTCAGAGGTGATTTTGTTATTCAATGACAACACCAAATCTCCAGCTTCTGCTTCTTTTCTCTTTGTTGATACCAAGTCTGTGTTTTGTGTTTGGTGTGCTTCAGGTGGGAAAACAAAGAAACGAGTCTCTCTATAAATGAATTCAACTTTGTCCTTTACTGCAGAGGAAATTCAAATGTCACAGTCGTGAATGTGTGTGTACATGTGTACATCTCTATCTCAGGCAAACTAGAACTGAACTTGCAAAGCTTTATGTCAGCCTGAAGCCCATCCCACTAAGTATGCCGATGCCTGATGTGGTTCTACTCTAGGGTGCTACAAAGCTGGAGCCAGTTGGAGGGGGCCTGTATGGTCTTAGTAAAAATTAAAACAAAAATTATTCTTAAAACTTAGAATGAGAAAAATAACCTTCCCAAGGAAGCATGATTTTTTAAAAACAAGTTTGAACGATTTTGACACTTACCAGTACTGGTGGGCTGCTGTGGGTCTTGAGAGGATAGAGAGTTTCTCTCCAGAGCATCTGAAGCTGTCTCTTCATCAGTAACTAGGAAAGGGGAAAAACAAAATTCTGCTACTATAGAGAGCAGTTTTACCCACATTGTGCTCAGTAAAAGAGATTGGAGAATATATTTAGCGGCTACCTGCTTGTAGAGGTTGTGCAGAAACCCCAGAACTGTGTGTTCTGCGGCTCCTGCTCTGGTTTTTGAATCTGTATCCCACTGAGTGCCCATCTGCTCACCTGCCTGGCTTAAAGCACAGCATGCTGGACCTCTGTGTGGTGGCAGTGGTAGGCAAAGAGTATTCACTGTTTCTATCTGTGTCCTTCTATCCATCAATCAATCCCTCTGTCTGTTTATCTACCCATCCACCTATCTATCTACCTATTAGATGGCTTTGGAATCAGCCTCAGACTGGGCTGAATTCCAGTGCTGCTATTTACCTGCTCCTGAATGAGTTGGACAAGATACCCGACCTAACACTTTTTTTTCTCTTATCTGTAAAACGGAGATACTGACAGCATTTACCTCTTCGAGTGTTTTGTGAGAATTAGTAAGTTCATTTATATAACATGTTTAGTACAATGCCTAGCTATTTATGAAGCACAATGCTAAATGTTATTGTATAACATTAATCAATGCTTAGGAATGTTTCCAGAGGGTCAGCTTAGTATAGGTTTTACCAGTCATTGAACAGGTTTACCAGCCACATCCAGGAAGCATGTAATAACTGTGCCTGTCACTTTACAAATACTAATACTGACATGTCGGGTGGGCACAGTGGCTCACACCTGTAATCTCAGCACTTTGGAAGGCTGAGGTGGGTGGATCGCCTGAAATCAGGAGTTCAAGACCAGCCTGGTCAACATGGTGAAACCCCATCTCTACTTTAAATACAAAAAACTAGCTGGGCATGGTGGTGTGTGTGTGTTTGTAATCCCAGCTACTTGGGAGGCTAAGACAAGAGAATTGCTTGAACCTGGGAGGCAGAGGTTGCAGTGAGCCAAGATCGCACCACTGCACTCAAGCCTGGGCGACAGAGCGAGGAGACTCCCTCTCAAAAAAAAAAAAAAAAAATATATATATATATGTATATGTATGTGTGTGTGTGTATATATATATATGTGTGTGTATATATATATATATATACTGACACGTCACAGGTGGTTCATGTTTTTATACAATTTGTGAGTGCTTCTTGGTGTTTATTTAATCAAATAATTTTCCATGGTTTTGAAAACATATCTGGTTAATCAAACATTCAAACTGTATGAAAAATATAAAAATACCTGAATTGTGTGTAAGGGCTCTGAGGAAAGAAAGAATTACTAAGGAAACATTATAGAGATAATAGTATAGACTGTAAGGCTAAAATGAACTCTGACCACACAGGTGCTGAGAAAATTGAAGAAAGAGGAGAGCTGCTGGCAATGAAAAGAGGGAAAAGCTGGAATGCTAGTCAAATAAAAGTACTGGGAATAAATTTTAAGAAGAATATGGGGCCGGGCACAATGGTTCATGCCTGTAATCCCAGTTCTGTGGGGGGCCAAGGCAGGCAGATTGCTTAAGCCCAGGAGTTTGAGACCAGCCTAGGCAACATGGCAAGACCCCATCTCTACAAAAAAATAGCTGGGCATGGTGGTGCGCCCCTGTAGTTCCAACTACTCAGGAGGCCAAGGTAGGAGGATCATCTGAGCCCAGAGAGGTCGAGGCTGCTGTGAACCGTGATTACACCATTGCGCTCCAGCCTGGGTGACAGAGTGAGACCCTGTCTCAAAATTTTAAAAAAGAAGAAGAACATCACTGGGGACATATAGAATAAAATTTATCAATAGTGATTTAAATCTTCTAACATAGTATATACTATGTGAATTCAGAAAATTATGTTTATGTACAAAACAAGTTTTGTCTATACATATTTAAAACTAGACTCTGTATTTACTTTGATTTATCCTGTTAATTAACAAGCTAGCAAACTATTGCATTTAGACTGAATGTTGTTTTAATTGGGTGGATACTGGCACATGATGATCTACCCCCCTAGTTGGTCAGAATATTGTAGACCTCTGCTATCCAATATGGTATGCACTAGCTCCAACGACTATTTAAATTAAAATTAATTAAAATGAAAATATATTAAAAATTTAGGCCAGGTGCAGTGGCTCACACCTGTAATCCTGGCATTTTGGAAGGTGAAGGCGGGCAGATCACCTGAGGCTGGGAGTTCAAGACCAGCCTGGCCAACATGGTGAAACTTGACTCTACTAATAAAAACACAAAAACTAGCTGGGCATGGTGGTGGGCACCTATAATCCCAGCTGCTCAGGAGACTGAGGCGGGAGTATTGCTTGAACCTGGGAGGCAGAGGTTGCAGTGAGCTGAGATAGCACCATTGCACTCCAGTCTGAACGACAAGAGCAAGACTCCATCTCAAAAAATAAAATAGCTCCTCATTTGCAATAGTCACACTTAAAGTTCAAATTTCGGACAACTTGTATCCACCACTGTGAGCTTGACAACCTCCAAATGCTTAAAGATTTCTGATGAGATCAGTGATGATATTAACGAATGTGATTTTGATGCTGAAATATATCAACATTGGAAAGTTCTGTAGAACTTAGTGAATCAGTATTTTCCAAATGACTAAAACATAACGTTAGAAAAATCATGCCTGGGTAAAAGTTCTAAGCAAAGTGCAAGACAGTACAGTGGGTTTTAATATAACAGTATGAAAAGTTCATTGACATGGGCCCAGAGTCCACATAGCAACTAATCTTTAAGAAACTACTACTTGTTGAGTTTTGGTGTAACATCAAAGAAGAATATCCACAATTATCTGAACCAGCTATTAAAATACTCTACCCTTTTCCAATTATATATTTGTGTGAGATTGAATTTTTATATATTTATTTAAAGCAAAATAACATTTTGGAAGAGATCGAATGCAAAAGTTACAAGAACCTAATTGTTTTCCGTTAAGCTAGACATTTATGAGATTTTCAAAATGTAAAAAAATGACATTTTCACACTAATCTTTTCAGTGTTACAAAATATACTTTTTTTTCATTAAAATATGTCATTTCTGGGCCGGGTGCGGTGGCTCACGCCTGTAATCCCAGCACTTTGGGAGGCCGAGGCAGGTGGATCACCTGAGGTCAGGAGTTCAAGATCAGCCTGCCCAACATGGCGAAACCCCATGTCTACTAAAAATACAAAAAAATTAGCCAGGTGTGGTAGCAGGAGCCTGTAATGCCAGCTCCTCAGGAGTCTGAGGCAGAAGAATCACTGGAACCCAGGAGGTGGAAGTTGCAGTGAGCTGAGATCGGGCCACTGCACTCATCTCAAAAAATAAGTGCACTCCATCTCAAAAAATAAAATAAAACAAATATGCCATTTCTGTTAACATGTAGCAGATTTATTATTTTAAAATAAATTGACAGATACATATTTTTTTAATTTCTCAGTTTTAATTTCTAATAGGTAAATATTGACAGACATCACCTACATAAGTAAAAGTTCTTTGGGGTTCTCGATTATTTTTAAGTGTGTAGGGAGGTCCTGAAATCAAAAGTTTGAGAACTGTTTTTCAAATATTTAAAAAATCCTATCCCCAGGTAAGTAATAGAAAACCAAGATTCCTCATTTTAAATACTAAAAAGATGAAATAAACCAGGTGCAGTAGCTCACGCCTCTAATCCCAGTGCTTTGGGTGGCCGATGAGGGAGGATTACTTAAGCCCAGGAGTTCAGACCAGCCTGGGCACCATAATGAGATTCTGTCTCTATAAAAAATTTTAAAATTAACCAGGTGTGGTGTGTGCACCTGTAGTCCCAGCTACCCAGGAGACTGAGGTGGGAGGCTCACTTAAGTCTGGGAGGTAGAGGCTGCAGCGAGCTATGATTGCACTATGGCACTGCAGCCTGGGCTACAGAAGGAGACCTTGTCTCAACAACAACAACAAAAAGAGCCAGGTGTGGTGGTTCATGCTTGTAATCCCAACACTTTGGGAGGCAGGCAGAGGTTGAGGGATCGCTTGAGCTCAGAAATTCAAGACCGGGCTGAGTAACATGGCGAAGGCGAAACCCCATACCTACAAAATATATGAAAATTAGCAGGGCATGGTGGCTCACGCCTCTGCTCCCAGCCACCCTGGAGACTGAGGCAGGAGGATCAACTTGAGCCTGGGAGGCAGAGGTTATAGCGAGCCAAGACTGTGTCACTGCCTTCCAGCCTGGGCAACAGAGTGAGACCGTCTCAAGAAAAGAAATAAATAAATGATAATTCTGAAATCTGGGTGAGGTGGCTCATGCCTGTAATCCCAGCACTTTGGGAGGCCAAAGAGGGAGAACTGCTTGAGCCTAGGAGTTTTGAGACCAGCCTGAGCAACATAGGGAGACCCCGTCTCAACAAAAATTTAAAAATTAGCCAGATGTAGTGGTGTGTGCCTGTAGTACTAGCAACTTGAGGGGCTGAGGTGGGAGGACTGATTGTGAACCTGGAAGATTGAGGCTGCAGTGAGCCGCGATCACACCACTGCACTCCAGCTTTGGTGAAAGAGTGAGACCCTGTCTCAAAAAACAAAACAAAACAAAAAAACAAAGATAGCCTATTCAAAAATCGATTCCTGTTGCTCTACTCTCTTTCTCGAAGCATCACACTGTGGCTTTTTCAGAGGAAGGCACTTCTTTCCTCAGGACCACCCTAGTCCTGGTGCTGGCATGACCCTCACTTTACCCAGGTCCTTCCATGCAGAGCATAGGAATGAAAGGGGTCAGAACCCTTATGTGTAAATGTGTTTTAAAGCATCCTCAGCTAGTAATATTTTTTGCCTAATTGGGTGAACAAAATGTTTGTAACATCTATATGTCAATATAGTAGCAGCTAGCCAAATGGAAGCAACAATGAACTAATGGAAGCTATCAACAGCTGATGCTGGCGTTTCTCTTTGAATACTATTTGGAGATCTGGCAATGAGTACAGCAAATAGATCACAAATAAAAATTAAGTCTTAGCCTATTATTCTTATTATTATGAGACAGAGTCTCGCTCTGTTGCCCAGGCTGGAGTGCAGTGGCGTGATCTCAGCTTACTGTAAACTCCGCCTCCCGGGTTCAAGCGATTCTTGTGCCTCAGCCTCCCAAGTAGCTGGGATTATAGGCGTCCACAATCATGCCCAGCCGATTTTTTTATTTTTAGTAGAGATGGGGTTTTGCCATGTTGGCCAGACTGGTCTCGAACTCCTGACCTCAGGTGATCCGCCCGCCTCGGCTTCCCAAAGTGCTGGCATTACAGGCGTGAGCCATCATGCCTGGCCTTAGCCTATTATTAAAAACATCTTTAGCTATAATTTTGAGTCATATAGAGCTATAGCCGTAAAGGTGGAGAACTACCATTTCCCCCTTCATAGTAATTTTTGTAGATGGCTTGAACAATTGCTGAAAATTAAGAATGCATTTTTTTTCAACATTGTTGGTTCTCCTATTGAAGAACCTGAATGTCTTTAGGAAGCTTTTAGATACAGGCTCATCCCCCACATGCCCTATGCTTCAGTTCTGCTGCTGGAGGTGGAGGCGTGGGGTGGGGATGACTCACAGAGGGGTGGGGGTGGTTGGGTAAGGTTACTGTACAGCTCGGTCTGTAGGTCCATGAGTCTTACAGTGCAGCTTCTGCAATGACTACTTTTGGTTTGGTGAGAAAGTGACCCATGGAAAGTTTGTGGTAGTCAGAGGGGGCCTGTTAACCACAGCCACAGCCCCCACAGGGCATCACGGCAGCTTTCCCACAGTGAGGTTCTCCTAAGCAAGCTTGCCTTTCAGCATCAGCGATTTCGTCTGATAAAAGAGCTTTTTCAATAAATGCATTGTCATCCAACAGTTTCCTCTTTCACTGATGTGAGTAATTCCTTATACTTTAGGATTTGATTACACAGAGAAGTACCATGTAAAACAGTGAAACTCAGAGTCCTACTAATTGCAGACTTCTTACAGGACTCATGCATCTTAAAGGATACCTCTTGGCTCAAAGAGTTGTGTACAGTTTTAAAATTATTTCTTGGACTTTTGGGGAAAGAATCATAGAATAGAGGTTCTGAGAATGGAGGCAACTCCTCTTCACATTTAATATTGGATGTTTAAAATGGTGTTCAACTCAGAATATTAACATGGTTAAACTAAAATCTTCAAAGCAATTATAACAATAAAATAAATCTAAACAGGAATTATGTAACTGTGTGTTTCATATTCACATAAAATGATATTGACAATTTAGGTTTATTTCAGCTAACATTATCTCCTTCTGGGTCAAGTACAAAGATGCAGTATGATTCATATGATTGCTCCAAAAACACAACAGCAATAAAACGATTTAAAGTCATTATCAAAAAGCAAGCATGACACTATTTGCATATGGCGCTGTGCTAGGCTTTCTGCTCAACTGGGGTTCTTTTGAACATTGGAATAGTTGGAATTCCGTCACTCACCTGGAGAAATTTCAATCAGTACAGGAATTTGCTATTAGGAAAGCTTTGTTGGCAGTAATCTTACTCTGAAGGACTCTGCCCACTGCATTTAATTTTGTTTGATAGTGTAATATTAAAGTAAATCAAAAATTATTCAAGAGAATCATTAGTTCTTCTTACCCAAATCTTCAAATCGGAAGGGTGCTACTAGTTTTCTCCCTTGCAGGCCTCTGTGTCGGATAATGCAGTCCACCGTTGAATTTTTGCCATAAGTGTGGATTATGAGAGTGCTGGTAGTATTACATCTCTTCCCATCAGTTTCAAATTCATGGTGCGTTCCACCTATGTAGCAATTTGAAGAGGTTATGGCTATTTAATGCTACTGGATGAGGTTGGTTCTATTAGAGGCCAATGGCCTTGACTTCATGGCAAACATTAGATTTCTAACCTTATTCTAACCTCAGCCAGTTCCCTTGTATAGGCTTGGTTCTGGTCACAAAGGCAAACAGATGAATGAGAGTAGATGATGGTTTTCTACAAACTTTTCACTACTGGAAAAAAAAATTCAAAGCTTAAGAAGGACAGCTTGATGTTGTTAGGAAACACAAAGATCCAAGACCTTATTCTGGTTATATGAATAAGGCGAATTAAAGGGAAGTCTTATAATGAAGTAGAATTGGCACTGCCCTGGGAATCAGATCTGGGTTTAGGTCTTTTCTCTCTAGAACTCCATTTGGCCCTCAGTGTTCTCAACTGTAAAGGGTCCTTTGCAACTCTAAGAATGTTGATTACAGGCCGGGCGCAGTGGCTCACGCCTGTAATCCCAGCACTTTGGGAGGCCGAGGCAGTTGGAACACCTGAGGTCAGGGGTTCGAGACCAGCCTGGTCAACATGGCGAAACCCCGTCTCTACTAAAAATACAAAAATTAGCTGGGTGTTGTGGCATGCACCTGTAATCCCAGCTACTCCAGAAGCTGAGGTAGAAGAATCGTTTCAACCCAGGAGGCAGAGGTTGCAGTGAGCCAAGATCGTGCCACTGCACTCCAGCCTGGGAGACAGAGTGAGACTCCATCTCAAAAAAAAAAGATTGTTGATTACATAGATATCAAAGGTAATGTCTGTTGAAATGTAAGCAAACTATAAACAGTACCCAGGCACCATAATTAATTAGTTATTCTGTTTCAAAGTCTCAACCTTTAGGTGCTTTGTTACAAGAATATTTTTAATCTGTTCTTGTGGGTATGACACAATATAGTACTATACAATATAGGGAAGATCATATCTGTTCCAATTATATGTATTATGTTAAATATATTTTCAATTTTATATCTGGGAAAAAGTTTATGCTCAGAGATATTATACTTCTTTTTTTTTTTTTTTTTGATAGAATTTTGCTCCTGTTGCCCAGGCTGGAGTGCAATGGTGTGATTTTTGGCTCACACCACAACCTCCACCTCCTGGGTTCAAGCAATTCTCCTGCCTCAGCCTCCTGAGTACAGGCATGCACCACCAAACCCAGCTAATTTTGTATTTTTAGTAGAGACGAGGTTTCTCCATGTTGGTCAGGCTGGTCTCGAACTCCTGACCTCAGGTGATCCGCCCACCTTGGCCTCCCAAAGTGCTGGGAGTACAGGCATGAGCCATTGCACCTCGCCTGAGATATTATACTTCTGTATTATACTTATTTTAGAAAATTTTGTGAAATTTTAAGAAGTCATTATAGTTCACTTTAGATTTTTACCTGTTTTAAACAAAAACATTTTCAATATCTATGATTAGCCTTTCAAGATTAAGGCATAAAATTGATTGGTTGTAAGAATAACTTGTCTGGAAAAGAGCTAATGAAATATTAAATGATGTCTTCTGGCATTGTCTGCCACTAGAGGGTGCCAAAACATTTAAAAATCCCCTGGAAATTTGAGTAGGAAGGAAGACAAAGAGAACCATTTCTCCCCTTACCGGACACTTCCATGCTATTCCCAAGTAGCCAGGTTATCTGCGGAGGGGGCTTGCTTCTCATGGTGGAGCACATGAGTACAACATGTTCTTCTCCATTTTGCTTTCTGATAACTGAAGCTTCCAGGATTGGCTTGAAAGGAGTTGCTAGAACAAAATGGATTTTTCTGTGTTAATTAGATATGAGTCTGCATATCTCAACAAAGCACAGAGCCTAATAATCTGTAGGTGATTGTTATAGGGTATACTCTAATTAATGGGCTTTCTTTTTTTTTTTTTTTAGACTTAGTCTCCGTCGCCCAGGCTGGAGTGCAGTGGCACGATTTCGCCTCACTGAAACCGCCACCTCCCAGGTTCACGCAATTGTCCTGCCTCAGCCTCCTGAGTAGCTGGGATTACAGGCACCTGCCATCACACCCAGCTAATTTTTGTATTTTTAGTACAGATGAGATTTCTCTGTGGCCAAGCTGGTCTCGAACTCCAGACCTCAATTGATCCGCCCACCTCCACCTCCCAAAGTGCTGGGATTACAAGTGTGAGCCACTGCGCCCGGCCCATATTTTTTAACTTAATCTCTTCCAGAATACAGTCATGTTAAAGGGCTTTCATGTGCTTGCAAAGCTACTTTGGCTGAAGCCAGAATGTGTATTACTCAGTGTGTTGTTAGTCTCTGAAAATTCCCGAACAAGCAATGTAGCAACAATTCTTAAAATGTGGTATATGAGGCCGGGTGAGGTGGCTCACGCCTGTAATCCCAGCACTTTGGGAGACCAAGGCAGGCGAATCACGAGGTCAGGAGATCGAGACCATCCTGGCCAACCAACATGGTGAAACCCCATCTCTACTAAAAATACAAAAATTAGCTGGGCATAGTGGTGCACGCCTGTAGTCCCAGCTACTCGGGAGGCTGAGGCAGGAGAATCGCTTGAACCTGGGATGGGGAGGTTGCGTGCAGTAAGCCGAGTTTGCGCCACTGCACTCCAGCCCGGGCGACAGAGCAAGACTCCATCAAAAAAAAAAAAAAAAAAAAAAAAGGTGCATTTATCTTATAAAGGGCATGTTCGTCCTTTTTCTTTATACTTCTGTCTTGGAAATACTTTTTAGTTAGGCTTGCTTCTTCCTGTTTCCCATTCTACTTCCACTTCAGTCCAGAACTGAGCTCTTCCCCATTTACTTAACTCACCCATCTGCCATCAAGACCTTGTAAAGGCACTTCTTAGCTCCAAATATACATTAGATGTGTTACTTGTTGGCAATACGAAGATGAAAAAGGTATGATTCAAGGAGCTAATAGTCTGGTGTGGCTTCAGCCCCTAAACTGTTAATGAAAAGATTATGTGTTGAGAGCAATGACAGAGTATACATGGGGTGTTATGAGAGCCCAGAAGGGCACACAAGCAGCTGAGCCAGGATGTGTGCTCCCTTACAAGAAGACAACGCTGAGCTGAGTCACAGTGGTTCTCAAACCCCTCCCCGAGAGCCACTCCTTCTCAGCTACTTTCCCATCATGCCTTTACCGTATGGCAGGCACCACACTGCAGTAATTCAACAGGAGAAGTCTAAGACATTCATTTGTGTGATATGTGAGATGATGTTACTTAGAGATCAATAAAAAGCAATGTTTTTAATCGATCTGTTCTGCCACAAAAAACAAAACAAGTAAGGATAGACATACTGGACACAGTTGACCATCTGTAGAACTGAGTAAGTCCCAGGCAATTAGGAGGCTGTCACTTCCTATCCGCACCTCCCAATCCCGCCCTCCGACAGAAAAGAGGAATTGTTTGGCAGAGAGGATTTGAGCAGATCAAGCAGTGCAGCTACATCTGAATTCATTCTATCTTAGGATTTGCTGTCATGAGGTTCCACTTCATTTGCATACATGTTTTGCTTCCTGAGCTGGTGCGCAAACTCCTTATGGGCAGAGATTGTGCCTAATTCATCTCTGATTCCCAAGAACCTCACATGGTGCCTGGCGCATAGTCGCAGCTCATCAAATATTAATTTTTCTTTTCTTTTAGTTCCCTGGAGAGAAAATTTAGTTGCTGTCAAAGACAAATTTCACAAGTTCACAGTTCAATCTAGGGCTCGCTTCTCAAAATGCTCTCTTCTGTTTCCTTTCAATAAAAGATGGCGGAGGTGTCCCAGGCAATTCCTTGCTCTGGGCAACATTTTTAAACTAAAAGGTTCAGTTTTAAAACGACATATCGTGTTCCTATCCATATTGCTCCCCTACTGGGTTCACTTGCAGGTACCTACCCAGCACAATCACTTTCACTTCCTTTGTGCTCACAGAGTCGCTGTAATGTAAGCACTTGTACACGCCTTCATCTTGCAGGGTTACGTTAGGCACAGTGATGGAGAGCTGATTGGCCGTGTGATGAAGAAGCTGGTATTTGGAATTTTTAAAAGCTGTACAAGAGGGAAATAGAGCTGTTATGAGGAAAGGTATCCGATGAATCGTTGGCCTCTACCCAGTAGATGCCAGAAGCACTGCCCCGCTTTCTACATTTGGCACAATCAAAACTATCTCCAGACATTGTCCTATGTCCACGGGAAGGTAAGATCATTCCGGGTGGGGAACCACTGAGCTAGATCAAGCCATTCTGCTGCAGAAATCCGAGAGTGTCCCTCTTCTCCCAGCGTACCAAAACCAGAAACAAAACAACAAAAAGCATTATGTAACAGAATTATCTCTATTTAAAATTTTTTTCTCTCAGAACTTTTAACAATTAGTATTTACTTCTAGTTGATTTAGCTTGAAATAATACATTTCTTTATGTTAACATATCAGTATCTAATAATGCTTTCAAAGCATAACTTTTTTTTTTTTTTTTTTTTTTTTTAGAGACAGAGTCTTGCTCTGTTGCCCAGGCTGGAGTGCAGTGGCACTATCTCAGCTCACTGCAACTGTCATCTCCCAGATTCAAGTGATTCTCCTGCCTCAGCCTCCCCCAATAGCTGGGATTACAGGAGTGCTCCACCACGCCCAGCTAATTTTTTTGTATTTTTAGTAGACACAGGGTTTCATAATGTTGGCCAGGCTGGTCTTGAACTCCTGACTTCAAAATGATCGGCCAGCCTCAGTCTCCCAAAGTGCTGGGATTACAGGCATGAGCCACCACGCCCAGCCAGCATGATATGTTTTAAGAGGCTCTGCTTTATAAATAAGACTGAAATGTGTTTTAGACTTTTCCAAGTATTTGGCAGTTAGCAATATTAAATGGAGACATAAAATGATCTAGGGTTTAGTAAAACCCTGCCTAACGTCAAAGAGATGAACCCAAGAGATTCTTAAGAGTCTTTTTCCATCTCAGACATCTTGTACTTTCTTCATGTGTGTTTGTGAAAAGAGAAATGACTGTCCTCATTTCCAAATTAATACAGCCTGTCTATTTCTACTGCTTAAAAATCTTGATTTTATGTTAAGACCAACAGGAGAAGAAGAGCTATCTGGAAAGGAGCTTCGTAATGTGCCTTTGGATTGCTCAGATGGAAAACGAAGCAGCTGGCTTCTTACGTGGGGTGGTGGTGGTTGCATGAGGATCGGGCTCCCAGTCAGTTGGCTGCCTGTCTGTCATTGTGCTGTGGTTGTGTGATAGTTACTGAGAGTGAAAAAGTGGTGTGAGTGTGGGGTGGGGACATGGAAATGTGCTTTGTAATTTGAACCCCCTTTAACAACCATTCTGGTGGGGTTTCCATTTCACAGTTCCTGCCCCCAGCAAGCCACTGCGTGTAAAATAACAGGATTTGGAGGCGTGATTCATGCGTAACAGTAGGTGGGCTGAGCCCACCCCTTGGGTGACTCATGCAGGCTTTCTGTCCCACCAAACTGTCCGGCTGGAAAAACCCTCAGGTTAAGGTCTGGTGGCATTTTTCTTTCTTTCTTTCACTTACCAGGATACTCATTTAAAAAAATGGTAAACCCTGAGGGGGTCAGCCACTGAAGGGAGGAGTTCTTCCTCAGAGAAGTGACACACTTTAGAGTGAGCGTCTGGCCTTCCTCCACGGTGATGGTTTCTGTGTGGTTAGTCAGAGAGGCCTCTGTGGAGGAAGAGAAATGGGGATGATCAGGCCGGGGGTCCACAGTGTCTCAGGGATTTTGTCTCGTTCATTCATTCAATCATGTATTATCTATTTCTTCTAGAAACCAAAAAATAAGCAAATACAAACAAAATGGGAGGGGAGAGGCAAGAACTGAGAGTAGGAGCAGTAATGATGTCTCTTGAAGAAGGGGACCCTGGAATCAGGTCTGAAGGAAGGGGTAGGATTTTGACAGAAGACAGGGAAGGTGAAACTACAGTTCAACAGGTTTTGGGCGCTTGCTCTGCCATATGCCAGGAACTGTACCAGGCCATTTACCTGTATTGAATTTAATTTTTTTTTTTTTTGAGACAAAGTCTCACTCTGGTTTCCCAGGCTGAAGTCCAGTGGCACAATCTCAGCTCACTACATCCTTCGCCTCCTGGGTTCAAGCGATTCTTGTGCCTCAGCCTCCCAAATAGCTGGGATTACAGACACGTACCACCAAGCCTGGCTAGTTTTTGTGTTTTTAGTAGAGACGTGGTTTTACTATGTTGGCCAGGCTGGTCTCGAACTCCTGACCTCAAGTCATCTGTCCACCTCGGCCTCCCAAAATGCTGGGATTACAGGTGTGAGCCACAGCACCCAACCCGAATTTAATTTTGAAACTAACCCTAGAAAGGAAGAATTGTGCTCACTTTACAGACGAGGGAATAGAGGCTCAAGGTAACAGAGGTCATTGAGCTGGGATCTGTACCCAGGGCTGTGGATGGCAAAGGCCATGTTTATGTAACTACATCAGTCTATCTAAGCCACAAGGCCCCAGAAAATGCAACCTTTCTGGCCTCAGCTTATAAAAGAGCATCTAGTACCTTCAAGTTGTGTGTCTAGAATTCTAAGAAAGAATGTTATAATCGTGGTGCTCTGGTGAACTGCGGAGTTACCCTTCAGGGCAAGTGGCTGAGCCCCACCTGTCCAAGAGTTTCTACACCAGAGGGAGGATGTTCTAAGATTTCATTCAATTCAGTATTCCACAGCCGAGCTTTCTCCAGACAAACACAAGTCTAATTTCTCCGAATCACAACCCCCGGAGAATGATGAACAATTTGTTCTAAGTAGCTGCACATTTATCTCCCCAAAAAAAGAAATTGATGAAAAATAAACTGGCATTCCTGATGATTTGGCATGCTTATTGCCATTCATTATTCCTTCATATTATAAATTAAATTATTTGTCCTGAGGAAAAGGCAATTCTTATCAATGAAGGTATAAACCACTTTTATAAACAGAAGAATACCATGGGGTTATAAATTATGAATAGCAAATGTAACAAGTTTTACGGCATCATCTTAAACCTTAACAACAACAACAAAAAAGAAACCAGGAGAATATATTTTCTTGTGATAAATTTCAAGTATTAGGAAAAGTGCTTTGGAGAGCTCTGGGAATTAATTGGTGTCTACTTTTTTGTTTGTTCCATTCCTAGGTCATTAATTTGAATCTAGCCTCTAGCAGAAATAACCCAGAATTATTGTATTGGATTCATGTAGGCTTTCACGGGAAACTGTTTGCTGGACTTCTAATGGAAAAACACCCATATCATCCACCAATACCATAATGAACAACAAGGAGGTAATAAAAAGAGATCTGTGCTTTCCAAAAAAAGCACTGGGGCATAAGGCCAGAATTCTGCTTAGGTTTGGCCATTTGGAAATATTCTCCTCTGTGACATCAATCCATAATTGAGTAATAAGGATGATATTAATAGAGAATGACAATAGAATTTCTTCTAAGGGATTTTTGCTGATAATAAAGATTTAAGAAGCCATTGAGTCCCTATTTTGTGTTCTCATGACATCCATATTCAGAAGGTAGGAAAGCCAGTGGTCCTCCACCTTGGCAGTACGTTAGACTCACTCAGGGAGTTTGTGTCCTGGCCTCATTCACTACTAATTAACTCGGAATTCGTGGTGGGGCCCACGCATCAGTTCTTCTGACCCCAGGCCTGAGTGTTCAGAGCATCCTGTTCCCAAAGCCCACAGTTGCAGTGTAATGAATAAAATTCCAGAGCCCTGTGGCTGCTCCTCAGATACTTGGGACCAACTCTCTGCTGCTGCAAAAACCACATGGAACAGGAAGATGAGTATCAATCTCACTTTCAAAGACTTCCAGAAGACATTCTACCATACCACTGCGTCCAAGCCCTTATGCCCTTAGTCAGACTGGGTCTTCTGAAGATAAAAGTCTTTTCCATAGCATAAGGTCAAATAATTAAAGAAGCTATGCCTCTAGTTTCATTATCATTTGTTCACCACTTGCCAACAGCCACATGTGAATATACTGTAGTTTGTCCATGTTCCTCCAAAAATATGCCCCTTTGCATGGGACAGGGGACTCATGTGTCATCAGAGGTGGCGAGAGCATAGGGGGACATTCACTTGCATCACCACCCACCCTCTGGACTTCCTTGTTCTATTAAGCCCAGGGTTTCACTCTTGAGCTGTAACATCTCACTAGGCTCCTGTTGAGGCAGTCACCCAAAACACCCAGATCTTCTTCAGAGAATTTGTGTCACATCACGTCTCCCTATCCTGTGTTCATGATGCGTTTCATTTTGGAACCAAAGTTCAGATTTCATAGTCTCCCTACATCAGTCTTATCTGGTAAGTTTGGAGTGAGGGTTCAAGCTTTCTGAGAACATTCTGGCTCTTGATTGTCTTATCTGTCAATAGACCCCTAGGCTTTGTACCATCTGAACCTGTTGCACAGAGGAGCTGTTTATAATCATCTCTGTGTCCCTAACCTGGGTGGCATATGATGCAATGGTAACACACACACACACACACGAGCCAAATTGACTGGGTTGGAATCCTGGCTCCTCCACTACTAACAGCACGAACTTAGGCAATTTAAGTGTGTGAATTTCCTTACCATAAAAACAGGAAAAACACTAGTATTCATCTCATAGAGTCATTGAGACAATTAAAAAATATATGTAAAGAACCTAGTGTAGTACTTAGTCCATAGTAAGCATGACATTCTGCTTTTACTTGGTATATAGTGCTTAATAATTATTTGAAAAGCTGAACTGACTCTTGCTTTACAAAGAAAAGTGGAAAGAGTCAGTGTCAAAAGACAAAGCCTTGTAGCTCTGCAGCTCTTCACTAGGGATCTCCTTCCCCAGTGTTACAGGACTATTTATTATTAAACATTCTAAGGTCCTAGTAGACATTAAGGAAGAAGCAGTTAGGTCCTAGTAGACATTAGGGAAGAAGCAGTTCCAGTCGCAGTAAATCTAAATTGGAACAGTTCAGGAGGATTAAAGGTTTTGAGGAGCAAATGGTGATAATGAGTTCTTTTCATTTTGGACCTTAGATTCCAACCAAAGGTGTAGTTAATCATACCACTCAGTTCATGGTACACAATCATTATTTGATGAAAAGACAGAGAGAGACAGACAGACAGACAGAGGTGTTAGAACTCTGTGAAATAATAAAATTTATGGCTATGTGCGGTGGCTCACTCCTGTATTCCAGTACTTTGGGAGGCCAAAGTGAGCAGATCACCTGAGGTCAGGAGTTCGAGACCAGCCTGACCAACATGGTCTCGAACAAAATTAGCCTGGCGTGGTGCTGAGCACCTGTAATCCCAGCTACTCAGGAGGCTGGGGCAGGAGAATCACTTGAACCCGGGAGGAGGAGGTTGCAGTGAGCTGAGTTCATGCTGTTGCACTCCAGCCCGGGCAATAGAGCAAGACTCCATCTCAAAAATAAATTAAATTAAATAATAACATGTTTTCCCACTTCTCTCTTCCCTTCATCACATAAATTGTTTGCTATTGAAATGCTAACTTATTTGCATATGTGTTTCTCAATGTCATCCCCAAGTCACATCTACTTGCTTTTAGATCCTGCATACTTGGCGTGCCCTACATCGCTGTGAATGGAGTGGGTACCTGGTATCTCCACTTGGACACCAGTTTCCATCTCATTTATTTACACAAGGAATTCCCTTCTGTGTTGCTCCATCTCTCAAAAGATGATTTGGTACAAAAATAATTCTACCATCATTGTTTTTTTCTCTTTAACTGTATCATTCTCTGGCTGGATGTGGTGGCTCACACCTGTAATCCTAGCACCTTGGGAGGCCAAGGTGGGAGGATCACTTGAGGCCAGGAGTTTGAGACCAGCCTGGGAAACATAATAAGACTTTGTCTTTACAAAAAATTAAGAAAAAAAACTGTCATTCTCATCAGCACACAAATATATACTATTCATCCCATATTAAAATGCATTAAAAAAACGATGTCAGATTTCCTTCCAGCTACTATCCTATACTACCCTATTCTACCCTACGTCCCTCCTTTTTATTTATTTATTTTTTTTGAGACAGATTCTCGTTCTGTCACCCAGGCTGCAGTGCAGTGGCATGATCTCAGCTCACTGCAACCTCCACCTCCCAGTTGCAAGCAATTCTCCTACCTCAGCCTCCTGAGTACCTGAGATTACAGGCACCCACCAGCACATCTGACTAATTTTTGTATTTTTAGTACAGAGACAGAGTTTTACCATGTTGTCCTGGTCTTGAACTCCTGACCTAAAGTGATCCACCCACCTCTGCCTCCCAAAGAGCTGGGATTACAGGCATGAGCCACCGTGCCCTGCCTTCCCTCTCTTTCACTGACACATTTTTCTAAAGAACTATCTATATTTGTTTATCCCACTCTTTGTTTTCTGACCAGGTTTTCAACTCCACTACTTCGTTGAAATCTCTCTTTGTCAAGGTTGCCAAAGACCTTCACATTGCTCAAACCAATGCTCCATTCTCAGACCATATCTTATTCAACCTATGGTGTTCCTTCGCCATATATGATCACTCTCTGCCCCTTAATCAGTGTCTTTACTTGGTTCCTTAGATGTCAGTCTCTTTCTGACTCCCTTCCTAACTCACTGGCAGCTGCTGCTCCTCAGCTCTATTTCCGGGTTCTCCTCATCAATCTGCCCTTCACACAATGGAGGTCAGATCCTGGATAGACTCTCTCTATACTCACTCCATAGGTCATCTCATCTGGCCTCATCACCTTTCTGATGATCAGTTAGAAGTCTGAAAGCCTAACAAGTACAACACAAACTCTTGATTCTCTTCCCCCAAATGTGTTATTTTAGATTTCACCATCAGCAAATAGCCCAGTTACTCAGGCCCAAAACCAATAACTCTGTAAAGAAGGTGTTGTTATTCCCATTTCACAGATGAGGACATCAAAGCTCAGAGGTTAAGCAGCTTTTGAGCCAAGATTTGAGTCTAGAACTGTCTAACTTCCATAGCATTGTGATGCTTACTGTTTTACTCACTAGTTCTTGTGCACTGTCTTGATTCCCATAAACAGACTGAAGTTTCTAGAGGACAACGACTATGTTTTATATTTCTCTAAAATTCATTCCTTACAGAAACTATTACAATGTGAGCTTGAAAAGTACTGGCTTAATGCTAGTTTTCATGATGGCACTATAATGTAGGTGATTGACAGGTACCTTTGTTCTCCTGTTGTTAATAAAAATACTGAGAAACAGGAAGGAAGCTACTGGAAGAAAGTTACACATGGAATCAATGATAGAATAAAGACTAGTGCTAAGAAACATGCCCTAATTTCATCCTTGGGGACTAGACATTGACAGAAGTTTTGCTAATGTTCTTACCTTTGGTAAAATGATGGTCTAAACAGAAAGCCTGCATTGGGTAAGATGGGAGTGGTGAGATTTATCTGCAGCCTGTTTAGGAATAAATGTCTCCCATTTTAAGGTTGTATGTATCATTTTTCTCTTTCTTAGGATGCATGCTTATGAATTAAATAGTACAATTTAACCCTTACAACATTTAAAAAATTGTGATGAAATATAGTTTGGCTTTTTATTATACACTGAAGTACTGTATGTCTTAAGATTAATGTTTGCACTTGCTGAGAATTCGGTATCGGGCGGCTAACCAGATTGACCACACTGTAGAGGCCTGAGTTTCATATGGAAAGGGCTGTGTTTGAGGCATAGAATATTAGTTGTTTCCTTTACTCTTTGCACCAAGCCTTGCTTTTGGCTTTACAGGTCTGCTTATCTGCAGTGTTATCATGTAGACCCCATGTTCGATTTAGAAACAGGAAATCACTGTAGAAGGGAAGAATAGCCCCAGTGAGAAGCCACAGACCCACCCAGCTTTGCTTAGACTGTCGTGCTTAAAAATATGTTTCAATGTCTGTAGTTTTGTTAAAGGTGGAAGAGCAGGATGCTGTGCCTAAGTTTTGGTGGCACATTTTCCAAGGACAAGTTCCCCAGGGTCTTCTCATTGCCACTGGAAACTAAATTAGAACTTCTTTTGACTTTTCTTTCACCTAAGTTTGGAGTCAGACTTTCACCTTTGTTGTCAGAGGGATGGGGTGTGAGATATCTTCTTTGCTTACCACTTCCTCCTCTGTAGGCTCTAGAGACATGTACATCCCCATTTACCTTTAAGCTTTCTTATTAGACCCCGAGTGCCGTACACCTACTTCCTAGTCCTATCTGAGCTTCAGAGTTCTTATCTGCAAATTAGCCCTGCACGGCTCCCCACATGCTGAACATACAGAGCTTGACAATGAATGACTGTGGTGTTTCGCCTGTGAGGTCACCACTTCCTACTGGTAGGTGATGTTTACAGAATGGATTATTGACTTCTGGGCTTTGTCATTATCTCCGTGACTGAATTCATCCATCCATGCATGACCATATGTTATGAGATTGCTAGCTGATCCTGGGGCTATAGATTGTGACTGCTTTATATATGGAAATGGAACCTGTGACCTTCACCATCATCACCATCCCAAATCCCATGAACTAATTGTCCTATCAGTGGATGGCTTTACACCAAAGCACATGTGATCTACTCCCAAACAAAAGGACAAGCAGCAGTAACAGCCATCTACCAAAGTACACATAGACAAAACCAGTGCAGTTCGTAAGATTTTTTGGTCTTTCCCAAGATTTTGGAAGTTCTCATGTGCAATCTTTACCTCTACTATAGATTATCATGTAGACTGAGAAAAGAATAAAATATTCTTTCCTTTTCTTGCCTTAATAGCCTAGTTTTTACATGCAATAAATTTAAAACCAGAGCAGAGCAAGCCTGTCCTGCAAAGACCCCAAACTCTACATGTCCCATTGGAACTCGTTATCTCTACTGTCCCCATGCTCCACCCATGTCTAACACAGATATACCACCTGCCCCATTCTAGAGTTCCCTTATATAAATTAATGTCATCACCAACCACTGCACACCAGATATTTGAGAGGTGCTCTAAACTCTTCTTTCTCCAAAACATCCTTTAATCAATTTAGTCCTCTTTTGTCACTATTATTGCTGCCTTAGTTAAGGACTCCATCATTTCTTTCCTGGACCACTGTAATAACTTAGTTCTAGTCTCTCTTCTCTCTAATTCATCATCATCATCTGGTTCTAGGATTACATTTTAAAACCATGAATTTGAGGCCGGGCGTGGTGGCTCAACGCCTGTAATCCCAGCACTTTGGGAGGCCGAGGCGGGTGGATCTCCTGAGGTCAGGAGTTCGAGACCAGCCTGGCCAACATAGTGAAACCCCATGTCTACTAAAAATACAAAAAATTAGCCAGGCATGGTGGCAGGCACCTGTAATCCCAGCTACTCTGGAGGCTGAGGCAGGAGAATCACTTGAACCTGGGAGGTGGAGGTTGTGGTGAGTGAGATTGTGCCATTGCACTCCAGCCAGGGCAACAAGAATGAAATTCCATCTCAACAAACAAACAAACAAACATATAACCCATGAATTTGATTATGTCTCTTCCTTCATTCAAGTGTTTGCTATGGCTTCCATTGCCTATAGGAATCAGGCCCAAATTCCAGCCGACTTGACTCCTGTGTTCTCCTCCTTTGCCATGTCGTGATACTCCTTTTCAGATAGTCCTTGTACATGTCCACTTGCTGTTTCCAGAAAGTTCCAGGCTCCAGAAGATAGTTTGTTTTTTCCATGATATTCTCTTGGCCTGGAATGTCTTTCTCATCTCCTTCAAGACTCAACATTAAGACCCAACTCAAGACTCAACGTAAAGACTCATCTCAAATTACACAACTTTGGTCAAAACTTCCAAAACAGGCCTTAGCTTCCCTTTTCCCCATAATGTCTTTCCCCTAGTTTCCCAAAGGCTTGAGATATACTTCTATTATAGCACTTAGCACATTACTTTATAATTATTTGGTTACAGGTGTTTCTCTGTAGATAGATTACAAACTCCTTATGGAAAAGCTGTTTGCCATCCACTCATTTTAGCATAATGTAAAATTTTAGATATTGGTTGAATTCGTGGATAAAAATGAGTAAATAGGCCGGGCTCGGTGGCTCACACCTGTAATCCCAGCACTTTGGAAGGCTGAGGCAGGCGGATCATGAGATCAGGAGATCGAGACTATCCTGGCTAACATGGTGAAAGCCTGTCTCTACTAAAAATACAAAAAATTAGCCAGGAGTGGTGGCGGGTGCCTGTAGTCCCAGCTACTCGGGAGGCTGAGGCAGGAGAATGGCGTCAACCCGGGAGGTGGAGCTTGCAGTGAGCTGAGATCACACCACTGCACTCCAGCCTGGGCGACAGAGCAAGACTCTGTCTCAAAAAAAAAAAAAAAAAAAAAGAGAGTAAAAGTATATATTTAGGAATAAATATTATAATAGGATGCTAACTTTGCTCTTTAACTGTTATATCAAATAATAAAGACTAGGGCTAAGTTAAAGCCACAGACATGCAATGCATTAATTCTCAAATCAGAGCCCTAGTTACATGACTGTCATGAGGCATTAAGCAAAAGTGTGTTTTAATTCAGATCATTACAAAAAAAGATTTTTATTATTTTTAGATTGAATCAATAGAGAAAATTGCAGGTATAAAAATAAATCAGACTTGTCAGAATCAGATTATTTTTAGTACATTTTAAAGAAGCTGTCTCAACATGTCATCTAACATGTGACTTCTTCCTGGGCAAAGAAAGTATGAAAAGAACTACTCAATTTGCGATTTTCCTTTGTTTTCTGCATCCTACCCTCCACAAAACAATGAAAACAGAGGGTTCAAAATTCACTGGATTTGACATTTTCATTGTCTACAGTGTAATTTAATGGGATGAATTTTGAAAAATGCTTCATTTTTATTGTGTTTTTACCAGTCCTAAGACTATTTATTCTGGGAGTGGCCTTGAAAAGAGGGCAGGCTCTGAGATTACGTGACTTTTTTTTTTCCATAAATTTTTGGCAGCCATAGAAGTTACACTATAGAAGTAGTCACAGTGATCTTCCCATAATTTAATTTGCTAAAATCAGCTGACAGTTTATAGCTTTGCCAAAACTGATGATTTGCTGCCTTTTTTGCTGACAAGAAAGCAACATGGTCAACTCCTCCTAATTACGTCTGGGATGGGCTTGAGCAAGGTTAGGTCAGGGGTGGCAGCCACTGCTCAAATGCCATTGAGCTTAGATGCCCTCAGGTGGCCCCTTGAACGAGTTTTCAAATAGGACTTTTTAATATTGAATCCTCCAAATTGTGAAAGTCAGTGGTTTTCCAACTTTTGATCCACATTAATAAACACATTTTCTGTCACAACTAGTACACACACACACACACACACACACACGTTAATTAGAAGTTTCATGAAATAAATACTTTTACTATGTGCTTTATAGGCTGGTATTTATGTTGTCATATTCTAGCTTTAAAACTTGGGCAGGTTACATAACTTCTTTTCTCATCTTTAAATTGGGGATATTAGTACCTACCTCAGTACTTCCGCTATGATTAAGTGTAATTAACACAAAGTACTCAGCACTGTGCATGAAACAATATTTTTCCTCTCTATATAAATAATATTTAAGTAATTTAGGTTTACCTTGAAACATAATTTTTGCTATTTATTTTAAAAATGTATTTTTATGAGTTATTTTTTATGAGGCAATAACTCAAAGCCTGAAAAAGTTAAGGTCAGTGAAAGGCTTTAAACTCTGGAAAAATTGAAATCATCCTAATTTTAGCTGTCTAAATGTACTCTTTTTGAATGTATTAGCTATTCTTTAAGCCACTTAATGAAGAAACTAATATTATTCATTACCAAAATTGAATCCTTATTAAGTGCCTCAGGGTACAGGGACCAAAAAAAGAAGGCATTAATTGAAGTATATAAAATAGGGAATTGAAGTACTATGTAAAATAGGAAATCGAGTTTTTTAAAGTAGTGTCCTTCAGATGCCATTCCAGATTAAATGTAGATTTAGAAGAATAGGTGCATTTCATGAAACAGAACTACAGATTCAATATTTGGTAACAAACACACAAAAAGCAAAATTTTTGAGTGGATTTATGAGGGATGTCCTTTGCATGAATCTGATACAATTGTAAGCAGAGACTGAGGAACAACAGGAGCCACTTCCTACACCCCTGCCCCCACTTTTGGGTAGAAAATAATTTGACCTGCTCCAAAAAGGTAACTGCTTCTATCCTTAATTTTCATAATGCCACATTAGGATTAAGCACTAAAATCCAAATTTGAAAATTATAGTAAAATGTAAAGTATAACTTACTCTTTAAAAATAAACACGAAGTTTTCATTGGTCTGATTATTACCTCTGAGCTAAATAAGTGTTGCACAGCGCTTTATCATTTTCAAAGTGCTTTCACATTTGAAATTTGATCCTTCTAACAATCCAGGGAGTTTGGTGGATCAAACGTTTTTATCAGTTTCATTTTAAGATGCAGAAACTGAGTTTCAAAGAGATTAAATCATTTGGCTAAGATTTATACAGCAAGGAAATTTTAAAATTCAACGTGGAGGCGGGGCGCGGTGGCTTACGCCTGTAATCCCAGCACTTTGGGAGGCTGAGGTGGGCGGATCACGAGGTCAGGAGATTGAGACCATCCTGGCTAACACGGTGAAACCCCGTCTCTACTAAAAATATAAAAAAATTAGCCGGGCGTGGTGGTGGCGGGCACCTGTAGTCCCAGCTACTTGGGAGGCTGAGGCAGGAGAATGGCGTGAACCCGGGAGGCGGAGCTTGCAGTGAGCCGAGGTCGTGCCGCCGCACTCCAGCCTGGGCGACAGAGCGAGACTGTGTCTCATAAATAAATAAATAAATAAATAAATAAAATAAAATAAAATTCAATACGGATGCTCTTTCAACTGGTATGCCCTTAAGACAGAGCCTAATAAGCTTGTTTCATCTTGCCGTAACATAGGACCCACAGAGACACACACTATAATGATCCTTTCTATACTCCTTAGCCATTGAACGAGAGATCAAATAAACGCAGTAACATCCCTCAGATGCATGATTTGAGCATGGCTTGGAAAGTATTAGCAGTTACCTGGGTTGTCTTCTACAGCAGCTCCTCTGTAAATGCAGTTGACTGACTGATAGGTAGATGTGGCAAAACATTAAGTCAGCTGAGCAACAACAAAAATAACTCTAAGTCCTTACCTTGCAAGGGGAACCATGCCAGCAAGCTGAGAACTCTCCACCACATACTGTGCTGTGCTGCTGTGGCACCTTTGTCAACTTCCTCTAGATTCTGAGACAAATGGAGCTGAGTAGTTTCTTTTGAAGGGGGAGAGGCAGTAGATCTGTGACCTCATGTGTATCAACTCCTCCATCTGTCTGGAAGCCCCCTCTTAGTTAGCTGCCCCCAAAACACCTCCTGGTGGAACATTTTGGGGACCACATGTATTATCTTGATGGCAGAGAGGTGTGAGTGATGTGTTGGTGACAAAAATTGTTTTACCACAAGTGGGTAGTACTGGTAAATCAACTAGTTGCAAGGTTTTTAGAGGGAGCACGGGTGGGAGAAATACTGTAAAATGTCCCTGTGTAGTGACGTCATCCTTATTTTTACTTTTCTAGTTTATTAGATAAATACGATTAGATAATTTTTGCTCAACCTTCGGGAATATTTTATTTCTATGCTGACATCAATTTATAATTGCTGTTGGGGAGGAATTCATTCATTCATATATATATACTCATTTTTGAAATCTATATATCTGTCCACCCACCCATCCACCCATCTTTTCATCCACCCACTCACAAATACAAATGTATTCATCCACCTATCCATCCATCCATCCTTCCATCCATCCACCCACACATCCATCCACCCATCCATTTATCCTTCCATCCACCCACTCACTCATGTATTACCTGCCCACTCATTCCCCATCCCCCATCCATCCATCCATTCATCCACACATCCATCCATCTCTCCATCCATCCAGCCAGCCAGCCATCCATCTATTTATCCATCCATCTATCCATCTATCCATCCATCCATCCATCCATCCATCCATCCATCCATCCATCCATTTATCCACCCATCCATCCATTCACCCATCCATCTATCCATCCATCCATCCGTCCATGACCTATTCATTCACCCACCCATCTATCTATACATGCAAATACTCATCCATCCACCCAACCACCCATCTATCTATACATGCAAATACTCATCCATCCACCCAACCACCCATCTATCTATCCACCCACGCATTCATCCATTCACCCACTCATTCATCCATTTACCCACCCATCTATCTATACATATGTCCGTCCATCCATCCATCCATCCATCCATCCATCCATCCTTCTTTCTATCCACCCATTCATCTTGTCACCTGTACAGCGTCTAGTATGCACTACTTTGAGACATGCTCAAATAAAAAACATAAATTCCTTGTTTTTCAGGAGAATATAATCTAGTGGGGGAGACAATGTACATATGAACAATTCTGGTATTTAATTTTCATTAATTGGACAAATTGAGATAGATTTAATGTAGTTTTTCCAGGAGCACACAGCAAAATATTAGTAAGTTTATGTTTAGAAAACAGAGATCAGTCTGCAATGCTTGGAAAATGAAAAGGAAACACTACTTACTGGTTCTAATTGAAATTAGTGTTAATATTCTGATAAATTTGATGAAGTTTGGGTAGGAAAAGTCTTACTCATCAAAAATGTCTTTCAAATCTTTTGTTGGCTGGGCACAGTGGCTCATGCCTGTAATCTTAGCATTTTGGGAGGCTGAGGTGTGAGGATCATCTGAAGCCAGGAGTTCAAGACCAACCTGGGCAACATAGTGAGACCCCCATCTCTACAAAAAATACAAAAATTAGCTGAGCATGGTGGTGCATGCCTGTAGTCCCAGATACTTGGGAGGCTGAGGTGGAAGGGTTGCTTGAATGCAGGAGGTTGAGGCTGCGGTGAGCTGTGATCACACCACTGTACTGCAATCTGGGTGACAAAGTGACACCCTGTCTTAAAAAAATAAAAATAAAAAATCCTCCAAAACACAATATTTTGTCTTTCACATTTTTCATTTTTAAATTTTTTCCCTTTTGCTCATAATATTCCATCCAGGAACTTCTAATTTTTATACTTGTCCTCAGTAGAAGAGAACAGTTTACCCAGGGTCACTCTTCCTCCATAGGGCATCCATGAGGGGGTCTCAGGTCCTTTTCCCTTGCCTTGAGGTGGAGCAACTCTGAAGCTCCACAAGGGATCAGGATCAGCTGAGATCTTTGTTGTAACTGCACCTCAGTCCAGCTTCTACCGATTCCCCAACTTTCTTCCTTCTTGTCACCAAGAGTACTCATCTATAAACTTCTGCACACGGATCTCTGTATCAGCTTCTGTTTCCCAGGAACCTGACCCACAACAACACTTGACATAGGTTGTCAACGGGTGAGTGAATGAAAGACTAAATTGACTCTTTATTTGAGATGTAAATGCTACTCTTTTTGCTCTGAAGTCTAAAAAGATGTTTGACTTACAATTTCCCCAGAGCATTAAAGAAGAGCTTACTTTAAATTGCACTTTGGACAATGGAGAGTGTATCCTTTTCATCCACGGGTGCCATATTCAACTGGTTGAAAACCTTGACAAATGTCACAATAGTCCACTGGACTTGGACATTAAGAACGGTTGGTGGGGGAAACGCTACAAGGTGAACTGGTGGACGACATACATGTGTGCTTTCCAGGGTCCCTGTTCTCGTTACCCCCACTTCAGCCTGCAGCTCATGTAGTATTCAACAGGAGAGGGCAGCAGATTGCGGCTGCACAGTGAATTGGGAGAAAAAGATGAGGTTGGAGGGTAATAAGTGGTCTACCTATTTTCTAATGGGAAAGAGTCTACTGACCACCTTGTATGTGGGAGACCTCACAACTGATAGCTAGTTTGTCATTTTGGTCTCCGTTTTATGAAATCTTCATATTATGTTTCAATACTAATAGGAAATAACATTTGGTGGGGTGGCAGAGGGGGGACATATTTTGGAGAAATAAACAAACATCCTCTCTATTTTTCATCGTCACCCTTGTCAACCTGAGTTTTGGGGGTGGGGGGGGTGCAAACATGAAAAAGAAGACATTTATTAAATAGGCTAAAGATGAACTGTTTTAAGGGTCAGAAAACAGGGGATTTCCTTATGTCTAGAAGCCACTGGGTTTTTTTGTTGCATTTACAAAAGGGGCCTACACTTTCTTCTTGACCTTTCACAGATTCTGTGAAGAATCGTGACCTTTCCCAAGGTCAGAGTAAGAGGTGGACTCGCCTGCATCTACCAGAAGATGCCTCAGATAACTCACACCAAGTGTTGAGGTTTTCTGAGCACTGCTGTAAAACTTGCACAAAGTGACCGTGGAGTTTCTAAGCCAGAGCAGCAGCCTTTGAAATTAATTATTGATTCAAAGAGAAGTTTCCTAGCCATAGTAGGAGCTTAGTGGGACGAGCATGGGAGTGAGTAGCAGACAGACCCAGGCTTGTCCCCTAGGCCCTGTCACTAGCAGCTGTGTAGCCTTAAGCACATTACCTGCCTGTTGGAATCAGGTTCCTCACTTGTAAAATGGGAAGAATAATTACAGCCTGAGGTGACTGTCCAGGAATCATAAGGCAGGAGCTGAGAAAGTTCGATTGTAGCATTTTTAAAAATGAAGAATTGGCCGGGCGTGGTGGCTCACGCCTGTAATCTCAGCACTTTGGGAGGCTGAGATGGGTGGATTGCCTAAGCTCAGGGGTTTGCAACCAGCCTGGGCAACACAGTGAATCCCTATCTCTACTAAAATACAAAAAATTAGCCAGACTACAGTAGCTGTAGTTCCAGCTACTTGGGAGGCTGAGGCAGGAGAATTGCTTGAACTTGGGAGGCGGAGGTTGCAGTGAGCCGAGATTGCGCCACTGCACTCCAGCCTCGGCGACAGAACGAGACTCTGTCTCAAAAAAATAAATAAAATAAAAAAACCCCAAAGAATTAAGAAGTTTGCCTGAAGTGACACAGTGAGTCAGTGATACACACACACACACACACACATTTTTCTTTGTCTATGAGATTCCTTTGAAGGACTTCAAATTTTTATACTTGCCCTCGGTGGAAGAGAACCAGCTCACCCGGGGCCACACCTTCTTTATGGGGCACTCATGGATGGTTAAATTGAAAATATTATAATACCCAGAGCACCCAGCATCTTGGCACGAAAAACATCCTCCATAAATCTGCAGACCTCAGGTGGCTGGAGCAGCATCTTATCCCCACAGGAACCATGGTAGGTTAGGTGTGCCGGGAGGAGGAAAGGCATCATTCACCTTTTGTTCTTAAGACTTCTGCCGAAAAAACCTACCATTGTGAACCTGGGCTTTCGTGAGGGTAGAAACTTTATTTACTCTAGTGAAATAGATCATTCTGAAAACAACCCAAATATGAGCTGATTTCAGAAGGCAATTGTGGTTTTGGAGAGTATATCACAGGATAGCAAGGGCCAGCTTCAGGCCCCAGCTCATGGAGCTCTGCCCAGATAAGTGACCAGCCCTGGCGTCTTCATCTATAAATGAGATTAGATGAAAGTTGTGGTTTCCAAACTGTATTCTGAAGAACCCAAGTATCCCCAAGACACCTCAGGCTTCTGCAATATTTTCATTGAAGTTTCTTTTAAAAAACATTTTCCATGATTAGTCCAGGCTCTGGAACCCGGCTGACATGGTCCTGGTCTCAGCCCTAACACTCATGAGCCATGTGACTGTGTGTGAATTATTGAATCTTTCTAAGATTCAACTTCCTCTTTCATAAATTGGGAATAATAGTTTCTACCGAATAGAGTTGGTGAGAAGATTTAAAAAGCTTACACATGTGAAGTTCTTAGAAAAGTGTCTGATAAATACAAGCACTCAAATGCTGGCTGTTACTTTGCCGGCCGCTGGATGCCACCAATCTATGAATTGTTATGTCAGGTAAAATAGTTTTTATGCTGGATTCTGTGGATTTAGAATAAAATCCAAATGTTTCACCGTGGTCTATGATGAGATCAACACACTTTTTCTGCAAGGGGCCAAGTAGAAACATTTAAAATAGTTTTACTTCTCAACTCTGCCCTTGTATCCTGGAATAGCCATAGGCAATATGTAAATAAATGAATGAGGCTGTGTTCCAATAAAATTTTATTTATATATACTGGAACTCTAATTTCATATATCATTCTCTTTATTCTTTGCTTTTCCCCCCAAAGATTTGAAAAGCCAAAAATCATTCTTAGCCTGCAGCTGTACAGGCAGGCTGTGGGCCAGATTCTGCTCATGAGTGAGAATCTGCACAATGAGCAATACTTTGCTGACCCCTGGTCTGTAAGACCCCATGTCTTTATAAGCCCCCCACTTTCTATCATGCTTACTACACTTTAGCTCCCCAGCCTCTTCTGTTCTAACCCAGCTAGTGTCTTCCCATGTGAGGGCTTCTGTATACACAGCTTCCTGATACCCTCCTCGTTTAGGTCTTCAGCCCAACCAGCTCCTGCTCAGTTTTAACTGTTGGTTTCATCATCACCTGTTCAGGGACACCATGCCCTAACCAAGAGTGTAACCCCTGCCCCACATCCCTTCAAAGTTACTTTCTATCATATTACCCAGTTTATTTCCTAAAGAGCATTTATCAAAATCTGTAATTATCTTGTTTATTTATGTATTCATTCTCTGTCTCCCACTCCATCAGAGCAGGGGCCTTGCATTCTTTTTTGCCACTATAGCTCCAGCCTGCCACTCTGCTGGAAATAGTGTTCAATAAGTATTATAGAATGATGAATGAATCCACAAGCTCAGTATCTTAGTTTCATTCATTGAGTTGATAATACCTGATCTCCTTACTTTGCAAAATGGTTATGAGGATCAAATGAGGAAGTGTTTTTTTTTTTTTAATTATAAAGAGTTATACGAAGGGAAGTGGTAAATCATTAAGGCAACTTTCATGTGTGTCTGTGTGAAGAGACCACTAAACAGGCTTTGTGTGAGCAATAAAGCTTTTAATCACCTGGGAGCAGGCCGGCTGAGTCCGAAAAGAGAGTCAGCAAAGGGACATAAGGGTGGGGCCATTTTATAAGATTTGGGTAGATAAAGGAAAATTACAGTCAAAGGGGGGTTGTTCTCTGGCAGGCAGGAGTGGGGGTCACAAGGTGCTCAGTAGGGGAGCTTTTGAGCCAGGATGAGCCAGGAAAAGGAATTTCACAAGATAATGTCATCAGTTAAGGCAGGAACAGGCCATTTTCACTTCTTTTGTGGTGGAATGTCATCAGTTAAGGCAGGAACTGGCCATCTGGATGTGTATGTGCAGGTCACAGGGGATATGATGACTTAGCTTGGGCTCAGAGGCCTGACATTCCTGTCTTCTTATATTAATAAGAAAAATAAAACGAAATAGTGGTAAAGTGTTGGGACAGTGAAAATTTTTGGGGGTGGTATGGAGAGAGAGAATGGGTGATGTTTCTCAGAGCTGCTTCGAGCGGGATTAGGGGCGGCGTGGAAACCTACAGTGGGAGAGATTAAGCTGAAGGAAGATTTTGTGGTAAGGGGTGATATTGTGGGGTTGTTAGAAGGAATATTTATCATTTAGAATTAGTGATGATGGCCTGGATACAGTTCTGTATGAATTGAAAAACTAAATGGAATAAGAGAAGGAGAAAAACAGGTATAAAAGGTCTAAGAATTGGGACAACTCAGGACATCTGATTAGAGAGTGCCTAAGGAGATTCAGCATAGTCCTGCCAGCAAAGATTATTTATTTACTTCAAGAGTTAAGAGTGGCAGTTTGGGGATAGCACCAGGAGATATCAGCTGTGATGGCTTGGAGAAACAGTGTAAACCGGCAGTGTAAACAAGAGCAGGGCATGTATGAGTAGTTGAGAACGGTGAATAGGAGTATGACTAGAGAGAAGATAGTAGGGATGACAAGTTTTTTGGAGCACAGTCTAAGTTGGTCTGATGTCTTGAATGAGACTGGGGCCTAATAAAAAGGAGCGTGTATACAGGAGCTCAAATGGGCTGTACCTTGCAGCATTCTGAGGACAGTTCTGACTTCTGAGAAGGGAAAGTGGTAAAAGTATTGTCCAGTCCTTTTTAAGTTGGTGGCTGAGCTTGGTGAGGTGTGTTTTTAAAAGACCTTTAGTCCGTTCTACTTTTCCTGAAGACGGAGAACCGTAAGGGATATAAAGGTTTCACTGAATACTAACAGCCTGAAAAACTGCTTGGCTGATTTGACTAATAAAGGCTGGTCTGTTATCAGACTGTATAGAGGTGGGAAGGCTAAACTGAGGAATTATGTCTGACAGAAGGGAAGAAATGACTGCGGTGGCCTTCTCAGACCCTGTAGGAAAGGACTGTACTTAACTAGTGAAAGTGTCTACCTAGACTAAGAGGTATTTTAGTTATCTGACTCGGGGCATGTTGAGTAAAGCTAATTTGCCAGTCCTGGGTTGGGGCAAATCCTCGAGCTTGATGTGTAGGGAAGGGAGGGGGCCTGAGTAATCCCTGAGGGGTAGTAGAATAGCAGATGGAACACTGAGAAGTTATTTCCTTGAGGATAGATTTCCACGATGGAAAGGAAATGAAAGGTTCTAAGAGGCAGGCTAGTGGCTTGTACTATAGCATAGCCTGCCTTTGCTGGTGTGTGGCAATTAGGCCTGGTGGAACCGCCATCAATAAATCAAGCGTGATCAGGGTGAGGAACAGGAAAGAAGGAAATATGGGGAAATGGGGTGAATGTCAGGTGGATCAGAGAGATACAGTCATGGGGGTCAGGTGTGGTATCAGGAATAACGTGGGAGGCTGGATTGAAGTCCAGGCCAGGAACAATGGTAATTGTGGGACTTAACAAAGAGTGAGTACAGCTGAAGGAGCCGGGGATCAGAAAGTATATGCGTCAGGTATGAGGAAGAAAATAGATTTTGGAAGTTATGAGAAATGTAGAGAGTGAGTTGAGCATAGTTTGTGATTTTTAGGGCCTCTAAAAGTATTAAAGCAGCGGCAGCTGCTGCACGCAGACATGAGGGCTAGGCTAAAACAGTAAGGTCAAGTTGTTTGCACAGAAAGGCTACAGGGTGCGGTCCTGGCTCTTGTGTAAGAATTCTGACCGCACTAACCATGCCTAGGAAGGAAAGGAGTTGTTGTTTTGTAAGGGATTGAGGTTTGGGAGATTAATCGGACACGATCAGCAGGGAAAGCACGTGTGTTTTTATGAGAATTATGCCGAGATAGGTAACAGATGAGGATGAAATTTGGGCTTGACTGAAGTAATGGGGGCTGTCTGTGAAGCCTTGCGGCGGTACAGCCCAGGTAATTTGCTGAGCCTAATGGGTGTCAGGGTCAGTCTAAGTGAAAGCGAAGAGAGGCTGGGATGAAGGGTGCAAAGGAATAGTAAAGAAAGCATGTTTGAGATCTAGAACAGAATAATGGGTCGTAGAGGGAGGTATTGAGGATACGAGAGTATATGGGTTTGGCACCACGGGGTGGATAGGCAAAACAATTTGGTTGATAAAGCGCAGATCCTGAACTAACCTGTAAGGCTTGTCTGGTTCTAGGACAGGTAAAATGGGGGAATTGTAAGGAGAGTTTATAGGCTTTAAAAGGCCATGCTGTAGCAGGCGAGTGATAACAGTCTTTAATCTTTTTAAATCGTGCTGTGGAATGGAATCTTGGCATTGAGCGGAGTAAAGGTGATTAGGTTTTAATGAGATGGTAAGGGGTGCGTGACCGGTCGCCAAGGAGGGAGTAGAGGTATCCTATACTTGGGGGTTAAGGTGGGGGGATACAAGAGGAGGACGCAAAGGAGGCTTTGGATTGGGAAGAAGGGCGGCAATGAGATATAGCTGTAGTCCAGGAATAGTTAGGGAAGCAGATAATTAAGTTAAAGTGTCTCAGCCTAATAAGGGAACTGGGCAGGTGGGGATAACTAAAAAGGAGTGCTTAAAAGAGTATCGTCTAAGTTGGCACTAGAGCTGGGGAGTTTTAAGAGGTTGAGAAGCCTGGCTGTCAATACCTGCAACAGTTATGGAGGCAAGGGAAACACGCCTTTGAAAAGAAGGTAATGTGGAGTGGGTAGCCTCCGTATTGACTAAGAAAGGGACGGACTTACCTTCTACTGTGAGAGTTACTTAGTGTCTGTGTTGGTCCTGTAGGCTTCTGAGGCGATCAGGCAGTGTCAGTCTTCAGCTGCTAAGCCGAGAAGATCTGGGAAGGAGTCAGAGAGCCTTGGGCCAGAGTTCCAGGGGCTCTGGGAGTGGTTGCCAAGTGAGTTGAACATTCTGATTTCCAGTGGGGTCCTGCACAGATGGGATGTGGCTTAGGAGGAATCCTGGGCTGTGGGCATTCCTTGGCCTGGTGGTCAGATTTCTGGCACTTGTAGGAAGCTCCTGGGGGAGGAGGTTCTGGAGGAATGCCTGGCCGCTGTGGTTCAGGCGTTTGGAAGTTCTTGTTTGCTGGAGATGTGGCTGGGGTTTGTCTTACAGTGGAGGCAAGGAATTGCAACTTTTTTCTATTACTGTATACTTTGAAGGCGAAGTTAATTAAATCTTATTGTGGGGTTTGAGGGCCGGAATTTAATTTTTGGAGTTTTATTTAATGTCAGGAGCAGATTGGGTAATAAAATGTATATTGAGAATAAGACAGCCTTTTGACCTTTTAGGGTCTAGGACTGTAAAGCGTCTCAGGGTTGCTGCCAAACAAGCCATGAACTGGGCTGGGTTTTTTTTTTTTTTTTTTTTTTAATACTTTAAGTTTTAGGGTACATGTGCACATTGTGCAGGTTAGTTACATATGTATACATGTGCCATGCTGATGCGCTGCACCCACCAACTCGTCATCTAGCATTAGGTATATCTCCCAATGCTATCCCTCCCCCCCCCACCCCACGACAGTCCCCAGAGTGTGATGTTCCCCTTCCTGTGTCCATGTGATCTCATTGTTCAATTCCCACCTATGAGTGAGAATATGCGGTGTTTGGTTTTTTGTTCTTCTGATAGTTTACTGAGAATGATGATTTCCAATTTCATCCATGTCCCTACAAAGGACATGAACTCATCATTTTTTATGGCTGCATAGTATTCCATGGTGTATATGTGCCACATTTTCTTAATCCAGTCTATCATTGTTGGACATTTGGGTTGGTTCCAAGTCTTTGCTATTGTGAATAATGCCGCAATAAACATACGTGTGCATGTGTCTTTATAGCAGCATGATTTATAGTCCTTTGGGTATATACCCAGTCATGGGATGGCTGGGTCAAATGGTATTTCTAGTTCTAGACCCCTGAGGAATCGCCACACTGTCTTCCACAATGGTTGAACTAGTTTACAGTCCCACCATCAGTGTAAAAGTGTTCCTATTTCTCCACATCCTCTCCAGCACCTGTTGTTTCCTGACTTTTTAATGATTGCCATTCTAACTGGTGTGAGATTGTATCTCATTGTGGTTTTGATTTGCATTTCTCTGATGGCCAGTGATGATGAGCATTTTTTCATGTGTTTTTTGGCTGCATAAATGTCTTCTTTTGAGAAGTGTCTGTTCATGTCCTCTGCCCACTTTTTGATGGGGTTGTTTGTTTTTTTCTTGTAAATTTGTTGGAGTTCATTGTAGATTCTGGATATTAGCCCTTTGTCAGATGAGTAGGTTGTGAAAATTTTCTCCCATTTTGTAGGTTGCCTGTTCACCCTGATGGTAGTTTCTTTTGCTGTGCAGAAGCTCTTTAGTTTAATTAGATCCCATTTGTCAATTTTGGCTTTTGTTGCCATTGCTTTTGGTGTTTTAGACGTGAAGTCCTTGCCCATGCCTATGTCCTGAATGGTAATGCCTAGGTTTTATTCTAGGGTTTTTATGGTTTTAGGTCTAACGTTTAAGTGTTTAATCCATCTTGAATTGATTTTTGTATAAGGTGTAAGGAAGGGATCCAGTTTCAGCTTTCTACATATGGCTAGCCAGTTTTCCCAGCACCATTTATTAAATAGGGAATCCTTTCCCCATTGCTTGTTTTTCTCAGGTTTGTCAAAGATCAGATAGTTGTAGATATGTGGCATTATTTCTGAGGGCTCTGTTCTGTTCCATTGATCTATATCTCTGTTTTGGTACCATTACCATGCTGTTTTGGTTACTGTAGCCTGGTAGTATAGTTTGAAGTCAGGTAGCGTGATGCCTCCAGCTTTGTTCTTTTGGCTTAGGATTGACTTGGTGATGCGGGCTCTTTTTTGGTTCCATGTGAACTTAAAAGTAGTTTTTTCCAATTCTGTGAAGAAAGGCATTGGTAGCTTGATGGGGATGGCATTGAATCTGTAAATTACCTTGGGCAGTATGGCCATTTTCATGATATTGATTCTTCCTACCCGTGAGCATGGAATGTTCTTCCGTTTGTTTGTATCCTCTTTTATTTCCTTGAGCAGTGGTTTGTAGTTCTCCTTGAAGAGGTCCTTCACATCCCTTGTAAGTTGGATTCCTAGGTATTTTATTCTCTTTGAAGCAATTGTGAATGGGAGTTCACTCATGATTTGGCTCTCTGTTTGTCTGTTGTTGGTGTATAGGAATGCTTGTGATTTTTGCACATTTATTTTGTATCCTGAGACTTTGCTGAAGTTGCTTATCAGCTTAAGGAGATTTTGGGCTGAGACAGTGGGGTTTTCTAGATATACAATCATGTCATCTGCAAACAGGGACAATTTGACTTCCTCTTTTCCTAATTGAATACCCTTTATTTCCTTCTCCTGCCTAATTGCCCTGGCCAGAACTTCCAACACTATGTTGAATAGGAGTGGTGAGAGAGGGCATCCCTGTCTTGTGCCCATTTTCAAAGGGAATGCTTCCAGTTTTTGCCCATTCAGTATGATATTGGCTGTGGGTTTGTCATAGATAGCTCTTATTATTTTGAAATACGTCCCATCAATACCTAATTTATTGAGAGTTTTTAGCATGAAGGGTTGTTGAATTTTGTCAAAGGCCTTTTCGGCATCTATTGAGATAATCATGGGGTTTTTGTTTTTGGCTCTGTTTATATGCTGGATTACATTTATTGATTTGCATATATTGAATCAGCCTTGCATCCCAGGGATGAAGCCCACTTGATCATGGTGGATAAGCTTTTTGATGTGCTGCTGGATTCGTTTTGCCAGTATTTTATTGAGGATTTTGCATCAATGTTCATCAAGGACATTGGTCTAAAATTCTCTTTTTTGGTTGTGTCTTTGCCCGTGGGCTGGGTTTTTTACATTTGATGAAAGAGCCTCAATGCTTACTGATTTGGGAGAGGTCTGATGAAGAAAAAGGAGCATTAACTTTGACTATGCCTTTAGCTTCAGCCACCTTTTTAAGAGGAAATTGCTAGGCAGGTGGGGGAGGGCTACTCACAGAATGAAACTGTAAACCCGACCGGGTGTGAGGAGGGGAGGTGATAAAAAGATTATAGGGTGGAGGAGCGGAGGCTGAGGAAGAATTGGGACTTAGCTTGGCCTGGCGAGGAGCAGCCTGGGGAGGAGGGGAGAAGTCAGATGGGTCTGTAGAAAAGGAAGATTAGAAAGACTCAGCAACGCTTGGGGTTGGGACTGAGGGGACAGGTGGGAGGGAAAGAAGGAAGATTTGGGACGAGTTGCACTGGGCACAGAGACTAGGGAGGGACCGATGTGTAAAAGAATGCCTGGATGTCAGGCACCTCAGACCATTTGCCTATTTTTTGACAAAAATTATTTAGGTCTTGTAGGATGGAGAAATCGAAAGTGCCATTTTCTGGCCATTTAGAACTACTGTCGAGTTTGTATAGGGGTCAAGCGGCATTGTAGAAGAAAATAAGGCATTTAGGTTTTAGGTCAGGTGAGAGTTGGAGAGGTTTTATGTTCTTAAGAACACAGGCTAAGGGAGAAGAAGGAGGAATGGAGGGTGGAAGGTTGCCTATAGTGAAGGAGGCAAGTTTAAGGAAAAGGGAGAGTAGAGACACAGAGGGAAGTGGTTTGGGGGTTCTTACCTTCCAGAGAAGCAGGAAAGGGGTCAGGGCACAGAGATGCGAGGTTTGGGCACAGAAATAAGGGATCAGGGCGCAGAGATATAAGAGGTTGGGGTGTGGAAATAAGGGATCGGGGCACAGAGATATAAGAGGTTGGAGCGCAGAAATAAGGGATCAGGGCACAGAGATACGAGGTTGGGGTACTTGCCCCTCCCCCAGAAATGTGGGACTTCCTGCTAAGGGTGAAGGAGAAGGGGTTGGGGGTTTCTTGCCCTCCAGAAAGGCGGAGAAGGGATAGAGACACAGAGAGAAGGGGCTGGGGGTTTCTTGCCCTCCAGAAAGGCAGAGAAGGGGTAGAGACACAGAGAGAAGGAGTTGGGGTACTTGCCCCTCCACTGGAAAAGCAGGACTTGCCACTAAGAGTGAAACAGAAGGGGTTGGGGGTTTCTTGCCCCCCAGAAAGGCGGAGAAGGGGTAGAGACATGGAGAGAAGGGGTTGGGATACTTGCCCCTCCTCCAGAAAAGCAGGACTTGCCACTAAGGGTGAAAGACCAAGGCAGGCATCCCTGCGTGGTCTGACACCTCTGAAACCTGGGTGAATAATCAGAGAGGCATCCCTGCAATGATTAAACACCAAGGGAAGCCTGCCTTTCCTAGTCCGTGACCGGCGCCGGAGTTTTGGGTCCATGGACAAAACGTGTCTCCTTTGTCTCTACCAGAAAATTGAAGGAATTGAAATTAAAAGAAGGGAGAGATTGAAGTGTGGCACCAAGATTGAAAGGAGAAAGAGGTTGAGGGATAGTGAGGGAGGTTGGAGAACAGAGTAAAAAGAGGATGCTTACTGGATTTGAAATTGGTGAGATGTTTCTTGGGCTGGTCGGTCTGAGGACTTGAAATTGTAGGTGGACCTTTCTCACAGAGCAAAGAGCAGGAGGACAGGGGATTGATCTCCCAAGGGAGGTCCCCCGATCTGAGTCACGGCACCAAATTTCATGTGCGTCTGTGTGAAGAGACCACTAAACACGCTTTGTGTGAGCAATAAAGCTTTTAATCACCTGGGTGCAGGCGGGCTGAGTCCGAAAAGAGAGTCAGCGAAGGGAGATAAGGGTGGGGTCGTTTTATAGGATTTGGGTAGATAAAGGAAAATTACAGTCAAAGGGGGTTGTTCTCTGGCAGGCAGAGTGGGGGTCACAAGGTGCTCAGTAGGGGAGCTTTTGAGCCAGGATGAGCCAGGAGAAGGAATTTCACAAGATAATGTCATCAGTTAAGGCAGGAACAGGCCATTTTCACTTCTTTTGTGGTGGAATATCACCAGTTAAGGCAGGAACCGGCCATCTGGGTATGTACGTGCACAGGGGATATGATGTCTTAGCTTGGGCTCAGAGGCCTGACAGCAACATCTTAGACAAGCTACAGAATTCAACCAACACATCAATTTTTACCATTCTTTTTGTGACTCAGAGAACAATACTCCAAAATATGGTGCTGAACACTTTTGAATTAAAGAAACTGGGAAGGTCTGAGAAGCTGCCTCAGCACCAAGGGCTTTCTAACCTTCTCTTGCTTTTCTCCCCCAAGTCCAGAGAGGGGCTGTCTCTGGAAGTTCCTTTCAAAAGAAATGCAATTTGTCTTAAGACTCCTTTGGGCCGGGCGCAGTGGCTCACACCTTTGAGACCAGCCTGGCCAATATGGTGAAACCCCATCTCTACTAAAAATACAAAAATTAGCTGGGCGTGGTGGTGGGTGCCTGTAATCCCAGCTACTCAGGAGGCTGAGGCAGGAGAAATGCTTGAACTTGGGAGGCGGAGGTTGCAGTGAGCTGAGATCATGCCTTTCTACTCTAGCCTGGGCATTGCAGCGAGACTCCATTTCAAAAAATGATAATAATAAAATAACTCCTCTGTAAGTATCTCATCAAATAACCAGGCAAGATTAACCACCACGGAAGAGGTTAAAAATTGTTACCACACCCAGACAGACTTTTCATCTATTATTCTAAGGACAGCTCTGAGAGATCACCTAGGAGACTTTATCTGCATAATAAGGCAGCCTTTGTTTGCAGTGCAATTCTGCCCCTCACCTTTCCATAACTTATTGGTCCCATTTTGTTTCAAAAGAGAATCAGTTACAAACTATTGTTGGCTCTTTGTGCCCATTTAATTCTCCTGAAAATCACTTACCACCCCTCAAAATTGCCTACACTGTCATTTCTCTCTTTCCTATAAAGAGAGTATTTAAGCCTCAACAATCTGGCCCTTCTTAGAGTTGTATATTTGCAGAACTTCTATGTCTGAGGTTAGTTCATTTGCATGCCTTTCCTCCTGTTAATCTGTGTATTGTCCATTTGTTAAGCACACTTGAACTTTCAGAGGAGGTGGGAAGTTCTCTTTGCTTTACAGATTCGGCATAACTGGCGGGAGGAGCACTGCTCCTCTGGAAGCTACAATTGAGAGAACCTAGGACCTAATGAAGCTGGGAAAAGGTTAAGAAATTCTTATCAGGCAGTCCTATGGATCTTTACCTATGGGATCCAGTTGAGCAGACAGTAAGAGTCACCTCTTGTCTCTTTTTCTTTTCCAAAATTAAAATAACAGGAGAATTTTTTTTAAATTAGTGCTTTGAATCTGTGACTCTTGTAGACTTATCTTAGGCTTATTGATTATTGATCTATAAACGCCTATAAATGGTCTTTGTTCTTCTTGCTTTTGTATTTGGTGTGGTTTGTCATAAGGAGGAAAACCATAATAAGATTATCTTTTTGTCTTGTTTTTATGTCTTGAGAAACTTGGCTTTGTAATCAGCGAATTTATTCTCAGGTGCTACCTCGAAGGGAATAAATTATCAGCTTTATGCCAGGCAGGCAGCCAGTTGGCTGAGAGTCCAAAATGTCTGTTTATCTGAATGTGCCAGCTCTCAAGAAAATTTGTCTTAATTGTCTTAAACTTCATTGTCTTATTAACAATGAGGATCTTTGCTGTCTTAGGCTATCTTTGAAAGAGACTTTAGATCTTGAGAGGGACTACATGTATCCTCCATAAAACTCAGTTCTTACATTTATTGGTTTTAAGTCATAAAAATTCTTACTGATTTTGAGTCACAATTGAGGCAGGAATACCTTTAGAGTTTGGAAGCTATTTGTATGACTCTGGACACTCCTTAATGATCCTCCCCCTGCTGTAACTGTCTGATGGGTTCTTCTGCCTGCTGCACAAATAAAGACCACGACATTGCAATAAAGAAAGAGTTGAATTGATGTCAGGCTGGCCAGGCATGCCAGCATGGGAGATGGAGTTACTACTCAAATCAATCTCCTCTAAAATTTGGAGACTGGGGTTTTAAAGAATGATTTGGTGAGTAGTGAGTCAGAAGGTAGGCAGTGCTGATTGGTTGGGTTGGAGATGAAATCACAGGGAGTTGAAACTGTTTTCTTGTGCTAGTAGTTAGTTCCTGGGTGGAGGCCACAAGATCAGATGAGCCATTTTATCAATCTTGGTGGCATCAGCTGGTGTATCGGAATATGGGGAGTGCAAAAAACAAAACAAAACAAAACAAAACAAAAAGCTCAAGTACCGATTTCAAGTTTTACAACAGTGACTCCTAAACCATAATTTCTAATCCTGTGGCTAATTTGTTAGTCCTGCAAAGGTAGTCTAGTTTCCAGACAAAAAGGGAGTTTGTTTTGGGAAAGGCTGTTATCATCTTAGCTTCAATGTCAAACTATAAACTAAGTTCCTCCCAAAGTTAGTTCACCCTACATCCAGGGATGAGCAAGGGCAGTCTGGAGGTTAGAAACCAGATGGAGTCAGTTAGGTCAGATCTCTTTCACTGTAATAATTTTCTCAGTAATTTTTGCAAAGGCAGTTTCAATCTCTCTCTTTGGGTTTTATAACACCTTATTCTTAAGATGTGGGCTATGAAGATGGAAAAAGCACAGTGACCACTCTAGCTTTTTCTTGCTGACATGTGGCATGATGGGAGTAGGAGCTGACTCCAAGGTAAGAGGAGTGGAACTGCCTTGCAGCTGTCTGCACACACTCAGGGTGCCTAATCGGGGTTTCAAAGCTTGCATGACAAAGGCATTAGTATTCTTCTCTATCGTTTTAGCACAGCATTTAAATGAGCTATAAAGTAAATAATGAGTTCTAGGGTAAGGAGTGAGAGTCCTAGCTTCAGAAGCCTTTGTGGAACTGATCTGAAGCTCTGAGGGATCCAGGTGAATAGCGCAAAGAATCAATCAGAAATGGGGTCTCTAGTAGAGAGATATTTGGGTCAGAGGTTATTAGAAAGACTGATTAGGATAGACAGGAAAGGGCAAATTTAAATATACCAACCCATATATTTTTAATTGGTTTCCTAGTCCTGAGACTAGATCAGTTCAGTTAAATAGCTGTTTACCATATCAGGAAGTGGCAGTGCAGATGGGCTAGGCTTCTGTATGTGATGACAGCAAACAAGCTTTTAATAGGAGGCATTTCTGTGGAAACAGAAGAAAAACAAAGGTTAATGTTGGGCATAATTTATTGAAACATTAGACTCAAAGCATCTTTAGTTATAGAGGAGGAAGGCAGTGGCAATCTGACATGTTTTTCTTGCCTGTACCACAAGGAATAAGCTTCAGCTTTCAGGGCCTCAGGGAAGATATAGCAGCAATTTCACTGAGTTCAAGTCAGAAAAATGAAAGAAAGATTTGAAAACATTAGTTTTGGGACCTGTAACCCAGAAAGAATTCAGGAATCAGTCTAAATTGCAGAAAATAATAAAAACTCAAAAGCAGTGGACAAGACTAGAATCTAACAACAGAGGTACTATAGCTTTCTCTGAAATAGTTTGTCTCTCTCCAGTCTCCATTTTTATTAAAAACAAATTTGCTTGCAAAATAAGTGTTAGTCTTATCATACTTGGCATGAATATTTGCATAAAGTCAGCAAGAATAATTATTTGCCATATAGGCTTTTTTGAAAATTGGCTTTAATGGAACTTTATTCCATAAGGAATTTCAGCTTAGATTTTTCAAAGCCTTGAGCCCAGCCATGGATTTATCTGTGCCTGCAAATATCAGTATGACCCTTGGGTGAATTCCTCTCCTTGAGGTTCCAAGATAACTTGGGGCTCCTGGGCTTGTCAGAAAGTGATATTCTTCACTTACCACAGATCGAGAACCCTGGACAGGGACTGCATAGAAAAGGTTTAAGGCCAGTTTTTACCAGGGGTTTTCTTGGCCCTATAAGTCAACTTTGATTTCTTAAAGCAGTCTGTTTGTATACGAAAGTATGCCATTACAGTCAAAACCTTGGTAAAATAATCAGTGTCTCCAGCGATGTCCTGTTATAAAAGCAAACATTATTATTACATGTAGGCAAATAACTATACTGCCATAAAGTTAAGAATACTCACAAATAGTTTCCAAATTCCGGAGAAATCAGGTAGAGAGAAAGAAATATGCTCCAAGGTTTTCTCACAGAGTATACTTTACTGAATTGATAAAAGCTGTAGTTAGCTCAAAAGAAAAAAAATTTTTCTTGACTCTAAAAACAAAACATAAAGAATCAGTAAATGTTTTAAACAAAAAATCATAAGAGATAATTTCAGTCTTCTATTAGTTCAGTCCATGCATTAACTCCTGTTCTGCTTGATACTGAATTAGCAAACCTCAAGAATATATTAGCTCTCCATGAAAGTACTGAAAATTTGTTTTTTCCCCCTCTATTCCAAGGACCATGGGAGCCAAGAAGCATCACAAGGGAAAATCATCTCCTTTTGTTTCATAAAACCATAGGCAAAAGCCTGTCAGTTTTGCAAGATGATGCCCAACAGACTGCCTGGGGAACAAATGAACATTTTCCATCCCAGCCAAAGCAAAATACATATAACAAAATAGACACTAGTCACCTTTCTCAGCACCTGATATTGACCTGGCAAGGCTCAGATTTGCCCCTGTTCATCCCTGTCATCTTTGATCCACTCAAGGTGGGGAGAGATGACCTTCAACTGTGAATTCAGTGGGTGATCTGTGGGCAAGATGAAGAGCAGATGGTCACCCTGTGTCAGACCTGTGGAGCTTCTGCTAACAATTGCTTCAGGGTTTACCTAATGTGACCAAATAAGGAGAGTTCTCCAAGTTAGGCCTGCTTGACTTCCATTAGCATTTTTTTCAGAGATCACCTCCACATATACAAACACAGACACAACAAACACAAGACAGACAGAAGACCTTCTAAACAAAGATCCCTAACCAATAATTCTAAGTATTCTTTCCAAACTAACCACCTACTCTCTTCCTGAGAAATCTCCCCAAAATCTTCCTGATTGAGGAAAAATCTCCTGAACCAAGACTCTTCCTACTATTTAGGGAGATTCAGCCAAGCCCCTTAAAGGAGCTGAACCAAGACCCCAGAAGAAGCCAAACCAATCAGGAGAAGAAAGGAGGTGCTGGAAGCACCTAGAATATGCACCAAATCAGACACCCCATGATAGGACCACAGACTGACATCTAATGATGGGGTTACAGTTATAGGACTTTTTCTCCATTGCAATGAAATCCATGCACCATGGATTGGCAATGCCCTGCCAGTAGAAACAGTGCCAGAGACAGCCTCCAGTCCAAGAGAATTAGGCAGCCTCTTGGGCTGGCCTCTAGATCCATTGCTGGAGAGGGGGCTACCAAACCACAAGCAGTAGTCACAAGGGTGATCCTGGATGAGCCCTCAAATTTGGAACTGCCCAATGTGTTCTTCCTGCCCACTGCACAAATAAAAACCATGGCATTGCAGTAAGGAAAAAGTTTAATTGATGTGAGGCCAGCCATGCCACATGGGGAGACAAAGTTATTACTAAAATCAATCTCCCCCAAAATTTTGGAATTGGAGTTTTAAAGGATAATTTGGTGTGTAGAGAGTCAGAAAGCAGGGAGTGTTGATTGGTCAGGTAGAAGATGAAATCATAGGGGTTTGAAGCTGTCCTCTTGTGCTGTCAGTTCCTGGGTGGATGACACAAAATCAGATGACCCAGTTTATCAATTTGGGTGGCATCAGCTGGTGTATCAATCAATGCAGGGTCTGCAAAATATCTCAAACACTGATCTTAGATTTTACAGCAATGACTCCTAAGCCATAATTTCTAATCCTGTGGCTAATTTGTTAGTCCTACAAAGGCAGTATAGTCCCCTGACAAGAAGCGGGTTTGTTTTTGGAGAAGGCTGTTATTGTCTTTGTTTCAAAGTTAAACTATAAACTAAGTTCCCCCCAAGTTAGTTTGGCCTACACCTAGAAATGAACAAGGACAGCTTAGAGGTTAGAAGCCAGACAAAATTGGTTAGGTCAGATCTCTTTCACTGTAATAATTTGCTCAGTCATAATTTTTGCAAAGATGGTTTCACTGCTATGGACAACTTTTGTTTTCCTGTTTTGTCTTACTGACTGTTCTCTCTTTTTGATTCTCCATTTATCAGGGGCATGTAGGTTATCCCAGATTTCTTTGCTGCAGGCAGCCAAACAAAAAGTTGAGTGCCTCAAGAATATGGCTGAACTAAAATGTGGGTTTACATCCATTTGTGGCTAGCTAAGCTTTCCTTTCTTTGGTTGTCCTGTGAGAGTGGTCTGGATCTTGGAAAGGCCACCTTGGTTAAAGCCATAAAGGGGCTTATTAGTTGAGTCTTGAGTCACTTGTTGAATATACCTTTGGATTAAAATTTTGGTTTATATTCAGAGCATGTTAAAAACATTTTTTTTTGTTTTATTGGTTTGCTTTCTGCCTTCTCATTTGAGCTAAAAAGGTACTTTGTACTCAAAAGAGAAATTTGATTATTAATTACCCTGAACCTCTAAAAACTTTCAGTATTTCTCTGTACCTGTCAATTCTCTCCTTTGTCTTACCTAAGAAACCATCCCTCTTAAAATGCAAACTTCAGGGAAAGAAAAGCCAGGAAATGAGAATGTTTGCTGTTTGCCCAAAACTGCTAATGATATACTTAAAAGATTTTTTAAAAGAGCATTATTCTCAGAAGTCAGCTTAATTAAAAGGTGATATTCAGACTATATATATTTTTAAGGCTTTTCTCCTCTTGTTGGGATCTTATTTCTCCCATGAGAACTTCTTAGCCAAATTGTCCCACATTCCCCACCTTTTTTGTTGTTTGTTTGTTTGTTTGTTTTAGGCAGAGTCTTGGTCTGTCACCCAGGCTGGAGTGCAGTGGCTCCATCTCAGCTCATTGCAACCTCTGCCTCCCAGGTCCAAACAATTCTCCTGCCTAAGCCTCCCAAGTAGCTGGGATTACAGGCATGCACCACCACACCTGGCTAATTTTTGTATTTTTAGTAGAGACAGGGTTTCGCCATATTGGCCAGGCTGGTCTCGAACTCTTGACCTCAGCTGATCTGCCTGCCTTGGCCTCCCAAAGTGTTGGCATTACAGTCATGAGCCACTGTGCCTGGCCTTTTTTTTTTTTTTCTTTTTCCTTTTTGCTAACTAGAACGGCATTGGCCTTTTTGGAAAACTTCCAGACTGGCTCCTCTAAAACTTGTTTTACCAGTTACCATTTCTGTCTTTCCTTCCTTTTACCACTTTTGATCTTTCACCCAGTTCCCTTGTTACGTTCCCTTGGTACATTCCCTTCACGCCCCTACCTTTTTACATAGCCAGAACCAAGCCAATTGGGCTTTACATGTTTATTTCTGGCACAGTGAAGTATTTTCTTTCTTCAGGAAGAAGATTGTTTTTGGTCCTCAAACAACTTTCAAATAAACCCTCCAAAACAAAAAACCAAAAACAGACACTTTGCTGATTTAAGCTTAAACAAATCCCAAGTACACTATTCGTTTTCTCTGGATGTGCAAGCAGCCTTTACGTACATCACAAAAGAGCAGAATGAGTTTGGGAATCTGTCAAGCAGAGAATGGCTGAGAACCAGCCAGAAGGCTAAATATAGCCTGGTCTTTTGTCAGATATGAACATTAGCTGTTATGTTTCCTCAGGAAGTAAACCCTGCCAAGGTAGTAGACAGTTGAGTTAATGAAAATCTGTATTCATGTCCTCGGTACAAATTTGCATTCAAGGCTTATTTTAAGATCTTATTAGCCTAACATATAATTACTTCAAAAAAATAGAGTCAGCCAGGTGCGGTGGCTCATGCCTGTAATCCCAGCACTTTGGGAGGCCAAAGCGGGTGGATCACCTGAGGTCAGGAGTTCGAGACCAGCCTGGCCAACATAGTGAAACTCCGTCTCTACTAAAAATACAAAAAAAATTAGCTGGGAGTGGTGGCAGGTGGCTGTAATCCCAGCTACTTGGGAGGCTGAGGCAGGAGAATCACTTGAACCCGGGAGGCAGAGGTTGCAGTGAGCCGAGATCACAACATTGCACTCCAGCCTGGGCAACAAGAGTGAAATTCCATCTTAAAAACAAAAACATAAAAACAACAACAACAACAACAAAAAATGGTCTATGGCTTTTAGAAGTGCAGATTCTAGTTTGAGCTGAATGTGCCCTCTCTCTTACCCAAATTCTCACTCTCTGGATCATTTTTGGTGCAACTCCTTGAGGTAGATGGTGGGTAGTAGTAAACCATGAAGGTGACATGGAGTTCAGGGCACTATACCCGAAAATATTGCATCTCAGCCTATTGAATAGTTTAAGATGAAGGAATGTGAGAAAAAAACAGGAGCAGGAAAGTCACTTTGACTGTTCTCCCCCGCCCCACCCTTCTCCCCTGAATCAGGTGATAAAACCTAGGAAGGACTCTAACCTTTCCTGACGCAGGTCCTGAGAACTTCATGTGAAAGGTGCCTTCCCTAGAGCGGGAGAAAATGAGCACCCTCATCTCTGAAGACAGAGGGACACCCAGGGGAATCTGAACACGCAGGCCTCATTAAGTCCTCCCAGTTTATTACCATTAGCTCATACTCTTAGTTCTATCATGTTTCTCCATGACTATCTATTCTTCATCAAATTTTGCATTGAAATATTCAGGTTTAACTAGTTTTCTTCAAATCTTCATTTCCTTATGAAGGCTTTTGTGTCATGTGAAGGAAAACAGGGAGCTTCACCCCCAAATATGGCTCCCTGGTATAATGAGTATTTTGGGTTTTTGTTTGTTTGAGTCTTGCTTTGTTGCCCGGGCTGGAGTACTGTCATGGCTCACTGTCAGCTAGACATTCTGGGCTCAAGCGATCCTCCCACCTCAGCCTCCTGACCAGCTGGGACCACAAGTGCACACCACCACACCTGGCTAATTTTTGTATTTTTTTGTAGTGACAGGGTCTTGCTATGTTGCCTAGGCTGGTCTCAAACTCCTAGGCTCAAGCAATTCTCCGGCTCTGATCTCCAAGAGTACTGGGATTACAGGTGTGAGCCACCACACCCAGCTGAGTATTTTGAATTAAAGGCCTTTAGAGATCAACAGATGCTAAAAGAAACCTTTCCCCTATCTACATAAAGACTGGACAGACCCACCAAGGAGAACAATTGCTTTTCCTTCCTCTATCCCCTCTCAGTCCTCTACCTGTCCCAAAGCACAGGATGAGGTTATTCTCATACCTACCAAAGAAGGAAACAATTACTTCTGGTCCCTTCTTGGAGTTTCCATTGACTGAACTCACATCACAGGATGGAAGACTAAAGTCTGACAACAAACCTGGACAGACTTTTGTCCCAAATGACTGTGCACTCTGTAGGCCTGACCGACTTTGTCCCAGACCATTGTATGTTCTTCAAGTCCATTGAATTTCCTTAAAAATCATTTACTATCTGCCTAAAATCACCCACACCTCCCCATTCTCTTTCCCCTAAGATGTAGGGCATATAAGCATCTGTACCCCGTTGGGAGATTGGGCACTCACTCTGTGATACTCTACAAGCTCACGTAGTTAATAAATTTATTTATGCTTTTTCTATTAATCTGCCTCTTGTCAGTCATTTTCAGTGAACCTTTAGAGGGCAGAGGGAAAGCTTTCCCTTGGCCCCAAGACATGAAAAACTTGTATGCTTTTTCTTTTGTTAATCTATCTTTTGTTATAGGGGCCTCAGCCATGAACCTAGGATAGGTAGAAGGAAAGATATTTTTTGTCTCCTAGTTTGCACATAGGGCAGGGGAAGCATTTTGAAGCTTGCTATTTTCACACAGAGTGGGTGTTCAGCTCCCCAGTCTGAATGGCATGGAGGCTTGATGCCTGGTCAGAAGGGTCCAGAGACACACAGTGCTGCTGGAGCATCCTCCCCTTCCATCAGCAGAAAGCGCCCTCTGGCCTTTTGAAAACAGAATCACACTCTGAATGCACATTTATGAAATAATAATGAACAAAGTAACATCTGAAAACATGATAGGAAGAGACCACTCAGAATTTAAAATGACATTGCTCTGGATCAACTGAGAAGTTTCTTTTTATTAAATCATCTATGAACCATTTAATGGAGATGCTCCTGAAAGGTGCATCTGTAATTACAATGGTGCCATAGCTGTATCAACAGGGGAGAGCTCTCAGCCAGGAAAGCACAAGTGCCACGGAGAGTTTACAAAGAATTTGGCAATACAGGTAGGTGTGGTTTTCCTATAATTACAAATATTCTTCAAATAAATACACCTGAATCACATACAAAAAAAATACAATAGCCTTATAAATGAGAAAGAAACCAATACACCTCTCCAAAATAACAGGTTTAGAACGATCTGTGTATAACCAAAATGCCTTGGCATGGTGTTTCCATCTTGAGTGGCAATCAAAGAAAGAAGCAGTACATATTTCCCATTGTACACATCTATCCTGTACAGAGTCCATGACAGTTGAACAGCTGGAAAATTCCAATTTGTTGTGTAATGGCAGCTAAGTGTAAAGTATTTGTAAGAACTGATTGTATATTAAGTTCGACTAGTCATCACTATAATTTTAAACCTACATACACCAATCCTACTATTATTTGTACTTAAAAATGAAGTTATTTCATCTGCATTTACAATCTTTTTCCCTTTTCGCTTGAATTTTCATTATAGCTAGTCACTTTCCTAGGGAAATTCAATGTGTTGAAGTATTAAAGAGAAGCAAATCCAATTTTAATCCTATGTTTAAAAATGAAAAGCATCTGCTATCACCTAACAAAATATCCCCCATCACCTTTGTAAAGTGAACATTAACCTAAATAGATGTTAAATCGCTCTTTACCCCACCCTCCTCTGCCTGTCTCATCTCTCCCCGCAATGCAGCCTTTTAGACTAGCGCCTCTTCTTTCTCACACGTGTGCTGGATTGCAATTTAAATGCAAATAACCCTGCACCTCATTATCTAAGTTCGTGCAGACTCAGTAACAATTGCCTGTGCTGAAGCCTGTGAAATCAAACGGAGGTTCATCTGTATTCTAACACATGGATTACTTAGAGTAATTTCAAAAGAGCAATTCATCACTGCTTTGAAATTAAACACTGGACTTGCAGAGTGCCTAGGTTACGGAGGAATGCCTTTCTTTTACCACATAGGGAAGCCTTTCCACAAAGGCAATGAGATAGGAACTTCTCTTACTGTAGCTGTTCAATTAGTTCCCAACAACACAAGGTAATTGAAATAAGAGACTTCATTTTAATACAAATACAGCTAGTTGAGTGGAAAAGATACACTTATGGTAATGTTAAGCACAATGACAAGACAATCTATATGCATTCCAAATACCACTAACAAGGAAATTATCAACAATGATTTACCAAACAGACATCACTCCAGAAGGCATATTTTTTATTTTTTATTTTTTGCAAAATCATCTTTTAAATATAAGGTTACTTTAAAATAATTCTTTGGTTAAAGTATAATTAAAATAAAAAGTAGAAACTCCTCCAAGCCTTTCACTACAGAGTGAAAAATACCCCCCTCTTTCAGCCATCAGATGGCCATTTAATCAGCCATTCAGATTCTATGAATCTAAATGTAATGGAAAACACTGTAATCTGAACTCCATACTGGGGTGAAGCAATAAGCTCCTAGCTACCAATGCAGTGATGGTGAAGAGAGCCTGGGAAAATGAAACCCCCAGCTTATGCATTAAAATGTGCCAATTACTCTGGTCCATGGAGGAACAGACGCGGTATTTTAAAATCACAGGAAACAAAGTTCTATCTGTGAATAACACTGGGGCATTACCGGATTGATGTGGCACACTTGTAGAAGCAGGAAATGCTTTCAGGCTTTCAATCCCAGATTAAAACCTTTAGTTAATTTCATTTCACCTAGTTTATTTCAAATAACTTTCTACATTAAAACAAAATTCCTCTGTACAAGAAACCATTTGCTTCTTATCTGTCAATTCCTTCCTTGCCCTTCCTTCTCCTCTCCCCATACATCATTTGTTCTAATAAGCATCAGCTTCAGATCAAAAAGAACCAGCTGCAACTTCAGGTTATATATATTAGCCTATACTTTTTGGATGTATATGAAATTGAGTAATATAGTTGTCTGTTTCTTTTATTATACATAGATGCCACATGATTTACGAATAATTTCTCAGTTGCAGTGCAAGTTTAGTTTTTTAAATAGGTAAGTGTGCAAGGGGAACTTAATGTGAATTCAGATCTTTTGGGCCATTTTGACAAGCAATTTGAAATAATGAAATTGAAATGAAAGCAGAGAAATACACTCTTTCTTGTTTTCCACCTGAATTATTCGGAAAATTATTTCAGATCTCTATCTCCTTTTGCTTATCTAGACCATTGCCTAAGGCGGTGTCCATATTGGACTAAGAACAATGGATTGTAGCCCAGTCAGACAGATTTATCAGTTCGTCATATGACTCAGATAACCTAGAAGATGGAGTGGATAACCTATTCCAGACTCTATTTCATACATTACAGATACTGCCCAGAACACACTGCTACAGTTTCAAGGTGAGGCGTTCAAGCATTATTCTGAGCACTCAACGCCCATGAAAATTTGTGGTGAATCTGTTAAAGATTATGGATCTGATTAAACAGTGGATTCACTTCATTACAAATACCAGAAGAATGAATGGTAGAGCCATTCCATTAGTTGTAATGTGACTTTTCTTTAAGACCTTTATTGGGAATATTCCCTCCTAACATTTTATATTAACACATCATCACAGGGTTATTTCCATACCCAGAAGCTGGGTCAGTGTTTGCGCAACGCTAGAAGAAACCATGATTTGTTTCTCAAAATGTAAAATACATGACATATTTTTCTAAGTGACCTAAAAAAAATACAACTATGGGCCAGGTGTGGTGGCTCACACCTGTAATCCTAGCACTTTGGGAGACAGAGGCAGGAGGATCGCTTGAGCCCAGGAGTTCAAGACCAGTCTAAGCATTATAGTGAGACCCTGTCTCTAAAAACAAAACAAAACAACTATAATCCTTTTGCTGATTAACATATATAGCCAGCATCCTTTCATGTCCTCTTCTTTCTAGGGGTTATCAAGTTGTAGTTTCAAATGCAAGCATAGATCTCTTTTTCTATACCTTACGTTTTATGCATCTGAGTTTTGAAACATAGTCAATGTTACTGCAACATGTAAAGATTCATTTTACACTAACTAATGTCTCTTTAAAGGGCTGGCATTTCACTTTGCATACATCTTCTACAGAGTGAACTATACCATAGGAGACCATCATCTGTGGCCATCAACAGTCAGATAGTCACACAATTAAACAGACATTGATAACTGATGATTTGGTTTGATTGTCATTTATTTCTTTTAAATAAACTCCCTCTAAATGCAGGAAGTAAGTATAATGAGAAACCACAGAATGTGGCTCTCCAAATTTCCTCAGTAGCCCTACCTATGTATTTTAAATTATCATAGAAAAACAAACAAAACGACAGCACAAGTAGCAGTGCAGCCATGACTGTCATCATTTATATTAGTTCCCTGACTTACTATACATCCCTGGTATAATTGATGCATTTGTGGATGTTCCATTATGGTTGACACGTACTGTAAGTGTACAACAACCTGACCCTTGGTATGGTTTGCAAACATGTCCATATTGCACAGAATGAACTTCTTGCTGCAAATAATATACCTAACATACATCCTTTCAAAATGTAACATCCTTAACTAGTTAACATAGTCTAGAGTCTAGGGGCAAAGACAAGCAAATATTGATGATTTAGAAATGCAGTAGCACGTTAGGCTACAACATGGTTAATTCCAAGTCACTTCATATGTTGCAAGTTCTTTGCTCCTATGATTGAATACTTCAAACATGTATCTTATCTTTCCTCCTGAGTATCCAAAAGTGCTTTGGAGAGCAAAAGTGCTTTGTCTCCCCATTTCACAGAAGCAAGGTGGGGATAGGGCTGTAGCAAGAAGGGCCAGCTGCTCTAGAGAAAATGTGGCAGTACCAGGGTAAATGTTAGCATCCTTAAGCGGGTGTCTTCAGCCAGCAACACTGGTGTATGGGGGCTAGTGATGGTAGGATTTCATGTGTAACCTAAGAACAACTCTCTTTAGGGCATGTTTTCTAATAATCTTAAAAGGATTCCTCAGCTTGGCTCTACCTAACTGGAAAATGGAGATTAAAAAAAAAAAAAAAATTCCATCCCCAAGCTGTCCTTTCAGTGCTCCCCCAGCTGGTCTGGGCACACTCCTTCCTCTTGCACCCCTTAGAGTGGGCCAGCAGCTCCCTCTGGGAGAAATGAGGCCCCTTAGCTGTGCATACCCGGAGGGAACAAAACATTCTCTTCTGTAGCAGGTGCCCCGATTTAGGAAGACAATTCTCCAAAGCCTTGTGAGCTAGGCAAGAGTCCAGAGAGAACACATTTTTTTCCTCTGAATCAAGTCTTTCTCTCATTTACACAGTCTCATCTTAAGAACTTTAAGTGTGAAAGGAAATATGCTAAATTATTCTGAGCTGTCCACTTAGAATGTGGTGTGGATTTTCCCACTGTTTTTAAACACACAGAAAGACACACTCCAAAAGGCCTTTCCTTCTCGTTCACTGGTGTGGTTTATTCTTGAAGCAAGGTCTCTCTCCAGTTGAAGCCCCCAGTTGGTCCATGGGTAAGAGGAAGGATTGGTGGATCTGTCAGCTGCCATATTCCAGTTTCTCCTAATTCTTCACAGGAACAAAATCCCAGATATGGGATCTGAAGTAAGAGTCGTAAAGAAAGGGGATATTAGGAGACAGGTTTAATGCTTTAACTTTTACCTAAATACAAAGATATTCATGTGGCCCTAGAGAATTGCAGTCAGAAATGGATAGTGGCTTTGTAGAAATGCAGTCCCTTCAAAAATCGATAAATAAAATAAAATGGATAAAACTGGTAACTTAGAAGAGTATTTACATTGCAAGAGGATTCATCGGAAGGATCCATTAAATGGTGACCTCCCCTAGAGTAATTAAGTCATTGTTCATAGATTGCTGCTTAATTGGGTGGCAGAAAAAGAGGACCAAAATACATAAGGCTACAATGCCAGGAGTTAATTCCCAATTGCAAGTCAAGTTAAAAAGGCAGCTCAAGGCCGGGCACAGTGGCTCACGCCTGTAATCCCAGTACTTTGGGAGGCCGAGGCGGGCGGATCACTTGAGGTCAAGAGTTCGAGACCAGCCTGGCCAACATGGCAAACCTCATCTATACTAAAAATACAAAAAATTAGCTGGGCGTGGTGGCATGTGCCTGTAATCCCAGCTACGTGGGAGGCTGAATCAGGAGAATCGCTTGAATCCAGGAGGCAGAGGTTAAAGTGAACCGAGATTACGCCACTGTGCTCTAGCCTGGGTGACAGAGCAAGGCTCTGTCTCAAAAAAAAAAAAAAAAAAAAAGAAAAAAGAAAATAAAAAGTCAGCTCAAACATTTCTGAAATTATACTTGGACCCAATGGAAAATATTTTTCAATTTGAAAAAATTTGTTTCACCCGTTTTTTTTTCTCCTTACGAGTCTCTGCAACATTCAAAGCTGAAGCTGTGCTCTCCCTCACTTCAGTTGTCACAGCAATTTTAAAACTTATTTTTGTCTGTGTCCAGAGCTGCATTTACAAATAAGACAAAATTCTCTGTCTTCCAGCACTTACAAATGAGGACAGATGCATAAATAAACTTTTCAAAAATGTGAAAAAAGATTGCAATTGAGTTTGAACCAGGTTCTCTGGCGGCAGAGAAAGGAAGTATGTAATTCGCCTGAAGGGAAGTGTGTGGGAGGCAGCTGACCAGAAAACCTCTCCCACAGGCACAGAAAGGAAGACTCCAGATGTGTGGGTCAGCCTCATGGGTTTTCTGTCTTGCTGTCTTGTTCCTGGCTTTGCCTTTTAGCCTCCTCATTTGAAACTGCTGCATGCCTCGGCCTCCCTTCAAGGACCTGTGTTTGAGTTAAGCTTTCAGATGCTGTCTTTTGGACTGACTTCTATTGATCCAACCCAAGTTCCCTCAGGGAAATTCAGAGAAGGTCCCTCAGGGAAATCCAGACAATTTGCTTATAATTCCTAGCTGCTTCCTACATTTTAGCTCTTAGAAGCTAGAACTAGCTCTCATACATTGTTTTTCTAACACAAGGCTTAATAAAGGGCCCTGCACAGAGTATCACTCAATACATCTTGGTTGAGTGAAGCAATAAATGAATATTCCCAGCTCAGCATAAACACATGCTTCAAAGAACTTGGTAATCAGCCAGTCACTGTACTGACTTCAAACTACTAGCCATCACGGACCCCAAAGTACGAGAATGAATTACCTTTCGGACCATTTGTACGAAGTCCTTGGAGTTCTGAGGTGACAGGCCCTGAAGTTGGCAGGTACACGCTTCAAGGGAAGATGCGTGGGCCACAATCAGGATGTTATTTCCTGGGGGAAAATGGCAAGGTATGGGAAGACTGTTTCTATAAAGACATGGAAACTTTGCAAATACTGGAAGCTAACTAAATGCTCTGCAGGGGAGCAAACACACTCAAGAAGACAATTTGCCTAAGCAATATTTTGAAAGTGCTTTGTTACTGATAAGGCAGCTTAATTTTTTTAAAGAAAACCTTTATCTTAAAATAGTTACAGATTTATGGGGCCGGGTGTGGTGCCTCATCCCTGTAATCCCAGTAATTTTGAGAGAACGAGGAGGGAGGACCACTTGAGTTCAGGAGTTTGAGACCAGCCTGAGCAACATAGTGAGACCCTGTCCCTATAGAAAATTTTTTAAAAATTAGCTGGGTGTGGTGGCCTGTGCCTGCAGTCCCAGCTACTTGGGAGGCTGATGTGGGAGGATCACTTGAGCCCAGGAGATTGAGGCTATAGTGAGCCATGATTGCATCACTGCACTCCAGCCTGAGTGACAGGAGCAAGACCCTGTCTCAAAAATAATAATAATAATTATGGATTTATGGGAGGGTTACATATATACCGACAAGGTCCCATGAACCCTTCATCCCATCCCCCTCCAATGGTAACATCTTACATAACTATGGTACAGTATCAAACCCAGGAAATGGACACTGGTACAATACACACAGCGTATTCAGATTTTAGCAGGTGTGCAAGAAGTCGTTTGTGCGTATGTGACGATACAGTTCATGCAATTCTATCATATGTGTAGCTTTGTGTAACACCATGACAATCAAGATACAGGACTGTTGTATGTCCATAGGGCTGTCTGTGCAACTCCTTCTAATATAGTTTTAAGTGTTCCCACTGTAGAACTATGAGCACTTGAGACTTCCTGGTTGATAGAACATGTTGTGTACCTTTATGGTAGTGAGTGGCTAATCAATGAAAACTGGAAGGTGGGAATCATTCATAATACTGTTGCTCATGGCTGTCTACTGTTTGAATATAAGTATTTTAACTTAAAGAGATGAAGGGAATGTCCATACTTTTTTTGCAATATGCCTTTTTCACTAAAAAATTGATAGTGAACAGTCTTACATATTAAATATTTGAGCTCAGTGTTTAGAAAATTCAATAGCAAACACACTTGAGCCTTATAGAACACTGCTCTTGGTTGGTGATAGCAGGGAAGGTGTATGTGTTTGTGTAGGTGTGCTGTGTGTAGGTGTGCATGCCGCTGCATCAATTGTAGGCAAAACAGTGGCATGCTAGAGCTTTTGGAAATTATAAGAGGGAATCTCTTTCACAGGGTGCGAGAAGAATAGCTATAATGCAGAATTTAAGTTATTAAGAATAGTAACTAAGTCTGGTATAAACCCCTGGAATATCTACCATTTTAGGAACTCAGAGAATATTACAAATTTAATGTAAAAGTATCTGGAAGAAAATCTGGAAATACATTTCTTTGGTTAGCCAAAGCAAGTTGAAACATCTTGAATAGCCTATTAACCATTATAGAGAAATAATCACGTATGTAAAGATGGAGTTCAGAATAATACCACTTACCTTTACTTTTACATTCACTTATTATTTCTTTTGTTACTTGGAAACTTCTACTGATATAAGTATCATAGGATTCTGAAACAACTAATTTGCTGACTGGAATGTGAGGTCTGTAATAGAAAAATGAACAAAGGAAATGAAAACATTTTGATCTTGAGACAAAGGAAGATATCACTTTAAACTTTTATTTCAAGGCCTTTCTAAAGATCCCATAGATCTGTTTGTTTATCCATTTCCCTAGAAAGGAGAAAGGTATAGGGAACAGCATTTCTACTATATGAACATGGAGTGGAAATGTACAGAAATAACAGCTATGTGTATGGCGTCACAGTGACCAGGTGAAAAATGAGACATTCAATGCATGTTTCACTCTCGGGATAACAAATAAGCCATTGATGGATGGTCCTAGTCACATAGCTAATACAAAACAAAGCAGAGATGGAACCCTCAACCTATTTAGATCAGCAGGGATTTCCCAGACCTCTCTTCAAGAGCTGCAAGGATAGGTTTTAAAAGCAGATATTAGGTCCATCTGATTCTTTGCGAGTTTATCAAATTTCACCAGTCTTTTCCTTTAATTCTCTCTTATTTTGAACACAGACCATACACTTGGCACAAGGAGAAGTGCAAAGCATAAAGATGAAGACCACTCAATTTCTGTGTTGGAAAAGTTCTCTGCCTGTGGTTGGGGTGAAGAGGTTACTGATGTAAATGATAATTACTATACAGTCTACAAAGGCATGTGATACTGTGTGTCCCTCACCGGCCTGGGGGCCTGGCTGTGTCCCCCACCCAAATCTCATCCTGAATTTCCACATGTTGTGGGAGGGACTTGGTGGGAGATAATTGAATCATGGGGGCAGGTCTTTCCTGTGCTGTTCTCGTGATAGTGAATAAGTCTCACAAGATCTGATGGTTTTATTTTTTAAAATTTTTATTTATTTATTTTTTGTTATTTTTTTGTTGTTGTTGTTGTTTTATTTTTGAGATTGAGTTTCACTCTTGTTGCCCAGGCCGGAGCGCAATGGCTCGATCTCGACTCATTGCAACCTCCGCCTCCTGAGTTCAAGCAATTCTCCTGCCTCAGCCTCCCAAGTAGCTGGGATTAGAGGCATGCGCCACCACACCCGGCTAATTTTGTATTGTTTTTAGTAGAGACAGGGTTTCACCATGTTGGCCAGGCTGGTCTTGAACTCCTGACCTCAGATGATCCGCCCACCTCGGCCTCCCAAAGTGCTGGGATTATAGGCATGAGCCACTGCACCCGGCCAATCTGACCGTTTTAAAAAGGGGAGTTCCCTGCACAAGCTCTCTCTTTGCCTGCTGCAATCCATGTTAAGACGTGACTTGCTTCTCCTTGCCTTCCGCCATGATTGTGAGGCTTCCCCAGTCACATGTAACTATAAGTCCAGTTAAACCTCTTTCTTTTGTAAATTGCCCAGGTATGTCTTTGTCAGCAGCGTGAAAACGAACTAACACAGCATGGAAGAGGATGATCAAAGCTAAGCTTCCTGTCCTGGTGCCCCTGCATGTCTTCAAACCCAGTCGCCAATGCCCTTGGGGCCTGCCTCTGCCTGCCTCCACCCCCGCTTAACTATGTAGAGTTTCTATGTTGTTTCTGGTCCACAAGATGTTTATCTTGTTTTCTGGGTACAACTATGTCATTTCAATTTTCTTATTTTGTCAATTTTCATATTTTGTCTTTCACTGCTGGGTGTTTAGTGCCTGGTGGAGGTGTGGTAAGTTCTCAGAATGAATTCACATGGCCTCTTGATCAGAAGTAGGCTATTACCACTACTATTAGCACTGAAAATATTTACTGAGGTTCCCATATGTGTCAGGCTCTGTGCGAGTGTCCTGCTTGCATTCCTTCGGTCTAATCCTCCCAGCAATGCTTTCGTAAATGCTGTTTATGGATGACAAAACAGAAGCTCAGAAAGGCTGCAGCTGACTTCCCTATGCTAATACCGTTAGCAGCTCTTAGAATCTGGATTTGAATCTGAGTCTGGAGTCTGGCCTGTGAGCCTATCCTCTACACACAGCTTCTGACAGTGCCCTTGCTAAGCCTGGCCTTCTGTGCACATCGGCTTACTGTCCAGAGAGGAAGGATGCCGTTCCACTTGAAGGAAACTTGCCCATATCCTGCTTTCTCTCAGCATGCCTGTTTCTCCTAGGAAACAGCCTTCTGAGTCTCACAACACCCTGGGGGATAGGTAGAGACCTGAATCACCACTTGTTGGGGCTGTACCTCATTGTTCTGGAGCAAGCTCTTTCTCCTCTTTTTCTGTCCCCGTCCCCACCTCTCACCCAGTTCCATCACCATTTATGTCACCTCATCTCCCAGGCCCATCCCCTCCCCACAGTGACAAAAGGCCACTTTGTATGGCCCAGGGAGTCATTTCAAGGGTGAGACCATGTAATGTGTGAGATTTATGTAGGTGAAGAGCGGGATACATGCTGGGATCTGGTTCGTCCTGATCAGTTCTTGCCTATGGCTTCTCCCAGCACCTTAAAGTGGAGCCTGTGAAGGACTCCAGTGTCTGGAGTCCTGATGGGCTTGGCCTGAGTCAAAGCTTCCTCACCCTTGTCAGCAGGTCGCGTCATGCTGCTAGCCACACCTGCAGGCCCTGTACTGTCCTCAGAGTCAGGTGGCCTTCCCCCCACCCACTCAACCTGGAATACGGTGCTCTGGAAGTCAGGTGGCATCCCCGAAACTGTATCCTCCCCCATATACTCTCTGCTCCCCACCTTGCTGTGGTCCAGGTTGTAAGCACAGGCCTCTGCTTTGAGCCTCATGCCAAAGTTTGATTTGTTTCCCCTCCAACACTCCAGATCCATACCCTCCCCCAGTCCCCTGTCCTCTGAGTCAGGGCTCTGTTCTGAAGCCCCACCCAGCTGGTGTGGATTTTGTTTTTTCTGCCTTGCTCCTCTGGCCCAGCTCCTCGAGGCTGGGGTTGTTTTCAACCCCCCAGGCCCTGGGCTGGTCTTGCTGCCTGTGGATGATGCTTCAATATTAGTCACCAGCCTGGTTAGCTTCCCTAACTCGGCTTTCAGTCCCACCTCCCTCCTGTTCTCTTCCTACCCCTGTTGCAAGGTGAGAGGGCTCTTTCAGCAGAGCCTGCCTGATTCACACTACCCCGGCTCTCAGGGCTTCCCCTTCTGCCTGTCACCACGTGTCTTCAATCATCTGGGCACCACTTCCTTGCTTCCAAAGGCTTGTCCATTTGGCATCATTAATTTCATAGGGAATTAAACTCCGGGGCTGTCCCTTTCACATGCTTCAACTTTGGCTTTCTCAACTGATTTTTCAAATTAGAGGCTTCATCTCCTACCCCAACTCCCTCGCCAAACAGAAAATGGTTGAATTGAATTCTGATTTGCCGGAGAGGAAAAGGCAATCTGGAATAAGGACTGTGTCCTGATCCCCAGGCTCCTGGCATTCATCCTTCTGCTCACACTGCTGGTGGGGTGTGTATCTGAGTGTACATTGACAGGCTCAGGTAGGACGATTCTGGAGACCTTGGTAAGGCCGCTTGGGAGGCAATGGCAAAACACATCTAGAGGAAATATAAAAGACATAGTTGACCTAAATTGGTCTGGGTGGGGCTGGTGGTAAATGATGAAAGTCACTTAACCAATGTTGGTGGCAACTCCCCCTCTTTCCAGGCCAAAGGGATGCTGGCTGCTGCGTGGGGACAACAATTTATTGCTAATTCCCTGCAAAGAACAGAAAAACAGTGGCCAGAGAGGGGATAGAACAAAATGTGAAGTGTATTCATAGGGGATCCTGTTGATTGATCTAATTTTATTTTTGAGGAGTGCTAATTCCTTTGAGACAAGCAGCAGCAGCACATAACTAGTTAATGGGGTTATCCGAGGTCTTATTTGCTGAACAGAAAAAATGAGTATGGAAAAAGAAAATATTCTCTATTACCTTAGCCAGAAATGCACATTGCTTTAATGTAGTTTGGGTAGGTATTTGAAATGAAAGGTCAACAGATATCACATAAGAAAGTTCTGCTTATATTGACCACTTGTTACAAACTCTGCCTTAAGAAATATGAACTTAATTCCCCATTATAATGGTTGTGACTATCTGTTCCTTCTCAAAGAGATTTTTACAAATACCTGAGTAGACTTTTGATAGTTAAGGTAACTATATTATTATTAATTCTTTTTTTTTTTTTTCAGACAGAGTCTCACTCTGTCACCAGGCTGGAGTGCAGTGGCATAATCTTGGCTCACTGCAACCTCCGCCTCCTGGGTTCAAGCGATTCTCCTGCCTCAGCCTCCTTAGTAGCTGGGACTACAGGCATGTGCCACCACGCCCAGCTAATTTTTGTATTTTTAGTAGAGACGGGGTTTCACCATGTTGGCCAGGCTGGTCTTGATCTCCTGACCTCACGATCCACCTGCCTCGGCCTCCCAGAGTGCTGGGATTATAGGCGTGAGCCACCGCGCCCAGCCCTATTATTAATTCTTAATTGTATACATGCAGATTATTCACCTGTAAGCAATCAACAAACACTTTTTAAAATCCCAGCACAGTTGGGTCTAATGGAAAAAGGAAAGGAACAGGAATGAGATGACTGTACAGCAGATTGCATGGTGCTGGACATGTGGAAAATGATGAATAAAGTTTATTATTATTATTGTTATGTGTGGTCACTAAATGTATAAATACCTTTAGGCAAGTTATTTGAACTCTCTCATACATAAAAATGGTTTACCTACATTCTGGGGATACAGCAATAATAAACAAAGATAATACAGAGATTTAAAAATGCTTTGAAAAATTAAACGTAGAAACTGTAAGACAAGACATCATCATCTCCCTTATTGCTCCAATCTTCTCAACTGCATCAACATTAGCTTGTGCTTATTGCTGGAATGCAAAATGGTTTTATTACACTGAAACAGGTATAATAAAGTCAGAAAAATCCAACACGGGGGTGAGTCTGGAGAATCTAATCCATACTAGTGCCAAATATGAAAAAAATGCTGGCTTTTCTCCAGTTTTGATTTCTAAAATCATAGCTCGTTTTCCACCACTATGGACAACTGCCTGGAGGTGATGTCCAGCCCTGGCTCCTTCCTGAACCTGGCCTAGTGCTAGTGCAGAAAGCACTTCCACACTGGCCTCAGTAAGCAGCAGTTTCCGAGGCTTACCTGTAGGTTGTATCAACACTCAGGTTGGCTGCAGCTAACTCTGATGGAGGTATCCATGCAGGTAATGTGCTCCCAGCAACCCATTTTGTCCACTCAAATAAGCCGGGCTCTACACGGATCTTCAAGTGATTTTCTTGTTGTAAACCTTAGGGGTAAAATACAGTGAAGATGAAGGAAGTGCCTGTGTATTCTCAGGCCAAGTTGTTATACAAATTCTGATAAATCAGCTATTCTCTTTCCTACTGGCTGCTATATATAGCTAAACAGAAATGGAAGCATGTGGATTTGGACAAGGTTTTTAATTTTTGTGCATTACTAATATATGAGTTTAATACTCCTGCCGTGCCCCCAGGATGTATGCTGGCTTTAAGTCATATCTGACTTCAGGAAAAAAGCCACAGCTCATTATCCATATAATTTATTCGAGGCTGGGTGCGGTAGCTCACGCCTGTAATCCCAACACTTTGGGAGGCTGAGGAGGGCAGATTACTTGAGTCCAAGAGTTGAGAACAGCCTGGCCAACATGGTAAAACCCCATCTCTACCAAAAATACAAACATTAACAGGGTGTGGAGGTGTGCACTTGTGGTCCCAGCACTCAGGAGGCTGAGGCAGGAGAATCACTTGAACCCAGGAGGCGAAAGTTGTAGTGAGCCAAGATTGTGCAGCTGCACTCCAGCCTTGGTGACAGAGCGAGATTCTATCTCAAAAAAAGAAAATTTATTCAATTCTGTGACTACCATAATTCCTCTTTCTTTCTTTATTATTATTATTTTTGATATGGAGTCTTGCTCTGTCACCTAGGCTGAAGTGCAGTGGTACAGTCTCGGCTCACTGCAACCTCCGCCTCCTGGGTTCAAGCAATTCTCCTGCCTCAGCCTCCCAAGTAGCTAGGATTACAGGCGCCTGCCACCATGCCCAGCTCTTTTTTTTTTTTTTTTTTTTTGTATTTTTAGTAGAGATGGGGTTTCACCGTGTGAGCCAGGATGGTCTCGATCTCCTGACCTCGTGAACCGCCCGCCTCGGCCTCCCAAAGTGCTGGGATTACAGGCGTCAGCCACTGCGCCTGGCCCCCATAATTCCTCTTTCCAAAGCAAATTCCATGATGGCCTTACCAAGAAACTTCAGATAGTCTCTGAGTATCCAACATCATATTTGAATATCATGTAAATTATTCATTTTCTCTATCAGAAAATCTAATGCTGAACATTTACTAGTAGCAGTGTAGAAGTCCTCCGTTTTACTGTAGTGTAACTGGCTTCCTAGAAATAGTCCCTGCTTAGTTATCTTCATATTGCATGTAGTCCAGTTGTTCTGTGCAAATTTAATACATAAATCCCTTCTGGTAGTGAAGAGGTTTACTTAAGGTTAAAGGGTAGAAGACTCAGATGCAGTGTCAAATTCTTTGTTGGCTTGTTTATTTCTGGCTCATTCATTTCTTTGGTAGAAGTAAACAGTCTAATCCTGTTGCTTTTAGTTTTCCTTCCCATGAAATGAGAATGGAGATACCTGTAACTCACGCTTCCACAGATTTTAGGGTGAAAGTTGAGTATCTTGGTAGCAATGGTGCTTTTAAAGTCTTTCTAATTAAGTAAAGAAAAAAATGATGATTAAGATTTGAGGCTCCTAAGAGCACCCTTGCTGCTGTAAACAGGAGGCAAACAACAGATCAAAACAGGAAAGTTATTTGACTATTAAGTGTAAAGAAAGGATCACACTCTGTAAGTTCTAAACATTTTGCAAGCCTAGGATTCATCCAAGAGCACTTTAAATTCTCAAGGAAAACATTAGTATACTTCCTTTTATTTTGCTTAGGCTGCCAGAGTATTTTTTTTTTTTTTTGAGATGGAGTTTCACTCTTGTTGCCCAGGCTGGAGTGCAATGGCGCGATCTCGGCTCACCGCAACCTCCGCCTCCCGGGTTCAAGCAATTCTCCTGCCTCAGCCTCCCGAGCAGCTGAGATTACAGGCATGCAGCACTACGCCTGGCTAATTTTGTATTTTTACTAGAGACGGGGTTTCTCCATGTTGAGGCTGGTCTCAAACTCCTGACCTCAGGTGATCTGCCTGCCTCAGCCTCCCAAAGTGCTGGGATTACAGGCGTGAGCCACCGTGCCCGGCCCAGAGTATGTTTTTGTGACTTGTGCAAAGATCGCCTTCTGAAAGAATCCTTGCTTCATTCCAGATTCAAAGCTTTCAACTGGCAAATGTCCCATGGCTCTAAGATAATTTATGTGGGGGGCTGCCTAGAAACAGAGGGATGGACTACTTGTTTTTGTCAACCTGCAAGTCTTACCTTTCAAGATATTGTGTGCAGTCTGAACGCAGCGAAGGGACGGGGAGCAATAGACATGATCGATAATGGTATTGCTCTCTAATAAGGCTTCACCTGCAAAGAAAACCACAAAAAAATCAGTCTGATGGATTTACTCAGTCTCACCTTGACCCGCAGTGTGAGAGGGGGCCAAGCAGTAAGCTCCTGTAAACCCCTCTTTCCTAACTGGGGCTCACATAGAGCCAGTAGTTTCAGCCTTTGTTAGTTTCTAACAAAACCCCTCATCGGTGTTCCTATGAGAGCAAGCGACAGAGCCCTTCTTGTCTTGTCTTTTTTTTTTTTTTTTGAGATGGAGTCTCGCTCTGTCGCCAGGCTGGAGTGCAGTGGTGTGATCTCGGCTCACTGCAACCTCTGCCTCCCGGGTTCAAGCCATTCTCCTGCCTCAGCCTCCCGAGTAGCTGGGAGTACAGGCGCGCACCACCACGCCCAGCTAATTTTTGTACTTTTAGTAGAGATGGGGTTTCAACATGTTGGCTAGAATGGTCTCGATCTCTTGACCTCGTGATCCGCCTACCTCAGCCTCCCAAAGTGCTGGGATTACAGGCGTGAGCCACACACCCGGCCCCTTCTTGTCTTTTCTTTCCCTTTTTTCTGGTGCTAACAAGTGGTAAAGGCTTTAGCTAGGAGATATTTAGAAACAGGACAATACTTTGGCTTCAAGTTTGTGAAAGAGGATTTATTTTATGAATATTAGGTCTTGTTTTAATTTTATTCTGTGCTAACCAAAATCTCAACATGTCATATTTTTAGATACCAGAGATAAATCCCAACACCTCATACTTTAATGCTATCCTCATAAAATCCACTTCTTTAAAAAATTTATTATTATTCTTAATTTAATTTTTAGAGATAGGGTTTTGCTCTGTCACTCAGGCTGGAGTGCAGGGGTGTGATCATACCTCAGTGCAGCCTCGAACTCCAGGTCTCAAGCAATCCTCTTGCCTCAGCCTCTCAAAGTGCTAGATTATAGGTGAGAGCCATCACGCCTGGCCTGGAATCCAGTTATTTTGTCTACTGGATTAAATCCAAACACCTTAATATGGTGGCCAAGGTCTTCCATGAACTTGCCTTTATCCATCTTGCTAGCCTCATCTCTGCCTTGCCTCACAATTTATACTCTAGACACAAGACACTTTGTTTCCCCTGCATTCCTGAGGCTGTTTCTCAAGCCTAAGACTCTTTATGTGGTCCCTCCCACTGAGAATGCCATTTCCTCACTCCTATTCCTTCTTTGCCCAGCTAACTTCTACTTCAGCTCTCAGCTCACCTCTTCACTCTTAGATGTCTTTTTGTGTTCCCATAATATTCTGTGACCATGCATAGCTCTATGTATATCACTATGTCTGGATGCATGCAATCAATACATACACATTAGTGCATAGCTCTATGTATATCATATTGTATGATATTTATCCACACATAAGTTTGTTTCCCTGACTCACACTTGGGTTCCCCTAGTCCAATACCTTGCACAAAGTAAGTGAGCACTAAATATCTGCTAAGTGACTGAACAGAAAATACTATCTCCCTGTGGCAGTGATGGAATGGGCTTGCAAGGAGCTAGGCATCTTCAAAGGATCAGTTGGCCTTTACAAATTCAGCAAGTCCAGGGTCCATCTTCTTCACTCTTGTCCTCTTCCACAGCCATGTTTGGCAGATGCTGCTGTCTTGAACTAGAAGCTGACCTGTCTGCTACATCCAAGAGTGAGCACAGTAACCCACGCCATTACTGGATCATGTGCTCCTCAGTAAGGACCACACCTCATTCACTTTGGTCAACCAACCCAGGGCTGAGCACAGTGTCCTAAACTTAATGGTTGTGTAGTAAGTTCCTTTTGAATTGAGGAAACTTGTAGGAAAGTTATAGAAACCCACAGGAAGTGTCTTGCATATCCGTGGTACCAGTGTTTTGAAGGAGGAGGCAAGAAATGCCTGGAGTGCAGTCACTCCAGGATACTTACCCACTAGTCTTGCTTGCATGCATCCAAACACAGTGATGGGAGCATCTTTCTCGTAATCTCGGAAACCACCACTCCGCTGAGGTAAACTATGAGGCATGTTCAGGTTGGTGCGTATGTAGCGGCCTGAAAAATAAAAAGGTTAGACAGAGGATACATACGTTTCTTGTTTACTTGGGACTCCCTTACTGATCCAGACACTCTCCACCCCCATTCCTTCTTGGCCAATGAGATCACACTGAGCTCTCTGGAGCTGATGGAAAATAGCAAGGCTGACGTTTTGTTTCATAAAGTGACTTGGAATCCACTTTTCCATTCCACTGACAGAAGTGACATGAGGTAGTTTCTCAGTGAAGGTAATAACCAGGCACTTTAAAGCAGGTGAGATTCCCTGGTTAAGCAAGCCTCTGTATCTTCAAATGCTACTCAAATGAAAATGGAACCGAGCGAGCCAGGGAGATTTCATGGCAGGAACTCTGGCCATAGGATCAGGGCACGTTTCTGCTGCTGACTTTGCCATATGACCTGGGGCAAGACATCTGTCTTCTTTGGTCCGTGGTATCCCAGTTTATAGAATGGGGACAAGAACACTTACTTCTTCTCTAAAGCTCAAGACAATCAGGAGGGGCTTACACATGACAGACATCTTCTATAGTACGCAAAACTATAAATGACTCCATCTAGATAACTGTAGCTTGACTGTGCCCCCTAGAGGCCACTATGGGTATGGCAGTGCTGAGCAGGCCCACCAACAACTCACCTTTGGCATCGAAGCACTGGGACAGCCAGTACTTCCCAAACACAACATCCATCCTCTCACCATGCCGACACACAAAAAGGCATCGCTTCTGGGGGCCGGGCTGGCTGTTGACCCTCAGCGGCTGCAGAGAAAGAAAGGCTATTAGTGAAGACACACATGGCAAAGTGGACATGTCTTGGAGCCAGGTGCCAGGTGAGCTGAGCTCTACTACCAAAGCTGCCAAGGTATGACTTGGTGAGGACAGTAAGACTCGTCCTACAGACCTCATAAGTTATTTGGAGGCTGAAATAAGATAAACTGCATGTGCTTTATAAAATAGGAAGGGTTATGAAAAGGGCATTATTGTTGCTATGGCTGCTCTTTGTAGGAGTAGCGTTTGGCCATTAGTAAAATATGACGTCCACTTTAAGTTACAGCTCAGAGGTAAAACTAGCCATTCGTGTAGAGAGAGCCATCTAGTGGGACACCTTCCCCCCAAAAAGGGGCAATTCATCAACTTCTTCAGGGAGTGAGGACTTCTGTGATCACAAATGTGCCTACCTCTTCTCTAAAGTGTGTGGACAGACCACATGGTCCTCATGGTCTGCTCCAGTAATGAGACCCTGTTTTCCTATTCTAATCACTATGTAGCCTCTGCTGTCTGACTATATATATGATCCCCAAGATGAGACAACTGCTACCTCTGGGTGATGACATAGGCAAATCTAGTCAAAGGCTTGTCCAAATGACTTTGGCTTCTATAACTGCTGGATGGAACCTTACAGATGTTTCTACATTCCTTCTTTCTGATATAGTCAGCTTTTCCAGTTTCCTTAGCGCGGGCCAGCAGTTCACATTTGCTTCTAGTTGCCCTGACATGGTTAATATGTGGAACGGTGGCATGATCCTTCCCATCTCTTTTCCTATTGTTCCTTAATTTAAATCCTGGGCTCCAGCCACAATGGTTACTCTCTTGATCCTCAACATGCTTGAACTTTCAGCTTGCCTCTATTTGTACTGTTCAACAACGACTCCCTGCCTCCTTCCATCTCCAACCTTCCTTGAAAAAGTTAACACATACTGAGCACTCATTATATGCCAGTATGTGTTGTGGCAAGAGCCTAATTTTATTATTTTCTTTAATCTTTGTAACAACCTACAAAACAGATACAACTATGGGCATTATTCCTACTTTAGAGATAAACTCTCCTCCTATCTCTGTGGAACAATGTTCCTTATGAACCTAGGTTCAAATGCTGGAAGTAACTGTCAGTACTGCTCATCTGACTCTTCCTAGCCTTGAATTTTTGTATATCTTTTATAATTTGGTGTACTTTCTTCCCAAGAGATCGCGGAAGCTTTGGAGACAGCAAGGGCAAGGCCTCATACTTAATAAATAGGTTCTCAGTGAATCCTGGTTAGAGTTGGGGGTGTGACCCTAACAATCAGCCTTACCTGCATGGGCTGGCAGATGATAGTAAGAGGAGTCGTCTCCCCGAGCCCCTGGTCCTCATAAGGCCGCCTCTCCAATACTCCATCCCCAAATGTGAGAGAGTTGGACGATGATGTATTTAAGATTGAATAAGAACTGCAGAGGAAGATAAGGAAGGTGTTAACTGCTCTGGCCAGCAGTCATTAGCACTTCCTCCTGGGCTCAACAGGAGTGTGGGAGTTAACTCAAAGCCCTCTGTGGGTAGCACAATGATGGGGGATGCTGAGCAGGAGTGGCCTCATTCCTAAGGGAAAAATACCTTGTTTTATACTGAAGTCTTGCAGTTAATAAATTAGAGGTAGGCCGGGTGTGGTGATCACACCTGCACTTTGGGACGCCGAGGCAGGCGGATCACTTGAGGTCAGGAGTTTGAGACCAGCCTGGCCAACGTGGCGAAACCCCATCTCTACTAAAAATACAAAAAGTCAGCTGGGCGTGGTCGTGCGTGCCTGTAGTCCCAGCTACTAGGGAGGCTGAGGTATGAGAATCTCTTGAACCTGGGAGTTGGAGGTTGTAGTGAGCCAAGATCGCACCACTGCACTCCAGCCCGGGCGATACAGCGAAACCCCGTCTCAAAAAGAAATAAGAATAAAAATAAGTAAATAAATAAATTAGAGGTAGATGGATTTCTGCACTGAGGACAGATATATTCATTCCTTTGGGCAGGGATGGATCCTAGTGATTTTGTGCCACGCATGGTTGGCACCAAAGACAAGTTCAAGAATAACAACGTATCAATTATCTGTTTGCAGCTATTTTTCTGGTTCAAAAGAAATCTACGATCCCTGTTGCCTTTCATATTTCCCGTGGTAATTTCCATCTGAAGTGAAGAGTGATGGGGGCTATTTTCACCATCTCCACCTCTTAGCCAGTGGCTCCTAACAGTCAAGGAAACTTTGTGCCAAAGTCCCCTATTCTACCCTCTTCAGTCTCCAAACCCTATCTCCCCCTCAATCACGCCTCCAACAAGATGATTACAAATAGAATTATTTCAGAGAAGACCATTCTCACCAGATGTTTAGAGCTGTGAGCCAAGAACTGTCATTTCTGAGTGTAACACTATAGCTACAGAAGCCTAAAAGAGGTCTTGCTGAAAGGAAGACAGTCAAAACCTGCCAAGCTTCAATTATTGTCAATAGTTAAGACTTCCACAAAGCTTTATCTAATAAACATTGCAATGTAAATATGGTTGTTAGGCAAATCCAGTGAACATCTTTGGAATCACTGAGCAGAGTCCAGGGGAAACATTTAAATTTTATAGATTTCTTGCTTCTTTACAATTTGGGTAGCCATCCATCCCAGTTTGCTCCATATACTCCTGGCTTGCATCTGTTGATGAGGCAACCCATTTAGGCTACCACCTGTTCTGGATTATTAACTTTTAACATTGTATTATCAGAATTTTATTTTATTTTAGAGACAGAGTGTTGCTCTTGTCGCCCAGGCTGAAGTGCAATGACATGATCTGGGCTCACTGCAACCTCCACCCTGCAGGTTCAAGCGATTTTCCTGCCTCAGCCTCTGGAGTAGCTGGGATTACAGGTGTGCGTCACCACGCCCGGCTAATTTTTGTATTTTTAGTAGAGACGGGGTTTCACCATGTTGGCCACGCTGGTCTCAAACTCCTGACCTCAGGTGATCTGCCTGCTCGGCCTCCCAAAGTCATGCTGGGATTACAGGTGTGAGCCACTGCACCTGGCCCATAATTTTATTTTTGAAAATACCTTTTTATATTCACCAATATAATACAGCAAACTGGTTGTTAGTAAATTTTTGTTCCTTCACTTTCAGAAGTGGCTCCTTTTTCACTAGAAGTGATAGACTCATTCTATCTACTTATAAACGAAGGTCTCAGAAGTCTCATGCCCTGAAAAACTGATTTTGAACCCTTGTGCATATCAGAATCACCAGGAGACTTAAAAAAAAATACACTCGTGCTGGGGTTCTGCTCCTCACACATTGTGACTCAGTAGGTCAGGGGTGGGACCCAGGAACCTACAGTTCAACAAAGCAGCATCAGTCCATCTGCATATGTTGCCAAGTGAAACCTGTTACAGTAAAATTTAAGTAACTGTAGCCCAAGGAAATCTTGTGCCGTTCACACAGTATAATAGACCAGCTATTCTACTTTATTTTAAACTAAGACTCTCCCAAACATCACACAGTTCAAGAAAATCCAGTTTGGCTGGGCACAGCGGCTCACGTCTGTAATTCTACCACTTTGAGAGGCCGAGGCAGGCAGATCACCTGGGGTCAGGAGTTCAAGACCAGCCTGGCCAACGTGGTGAAACCCCATCTCTATTAAAAATACAAAAATTAGCTGGGCGTGGTGGCACACACCTGTAGTCCTGGCTACTCGGGGGGCTGAGGCAGGAGAATCACTGGAACCCAGAAGGCAGAGGTTACAGTGAGCTAACATTGCACCACTGTGCTCCAGTCTGGGCAACAGAGTGAGACTCCATCTCAGAAAAAATTTAAAAAAAAAAAGAAAATCCAGTTTTATTGTCTGACTCATCAAAGCTTCAGGGTGCAAAATGTCTGGCTACCTAGAATCGTTCTTGTACATATCTGTTTGTTTCTTTATCGCAGCTGTGAAGATACTGATAGGATCCCTTTTCTCCCTCCTTCGTCTCCCATGGCAAGACGAATGCCAGCCTCTTTCCCTTCTTAACTGTCATTATAATCAAAGGACCTGACTCACTCTGAGACAGCGTGGAGCTGCCAGTTCCAGTAAGAAAACAGTCAGATGCTTCTTGCTCAGAACAGTGGAGGGAGGAAGCCGGGCCTGACATCCAGAACATCTCAAGCATCGGGAGAGCTGGCTTCTCCCTGCAACACGCCAGGCCTGTGCTAAGTCCAAGCGGCCAGGCAGCTCACCCAGCTTCAGAGAACACAAGGGGGCTTCATCAACTTGTCTTGGTTCATAACTCAGACCCAAGTAAGACACTCCAGTTAGTGTGGAGAGAACGTATTTCCTTAGGAGGGACTCAGAGAACTGAGAAGCACTCGGCAGGGAGTGTTGTCAAAATCATTGACCCCCAGTCATGACTTGTTGCCTGGATCCCCTGGGCAACTCCCACCATGCCAGCCAGGCCATGCTTGACATCCCCCTGGGGCTCTACCTCCTGATGTCTCTCTTGGGTTAGGAGAGAGAGAAGGTCTGTGTCTGTCTTACAAGGAAGCTGGGCTCTGCCTCCTTGAGTCATTTGACCTCTGGGGTTAAATAGGAAAGTGCAGTTCATCTACAGCATTGCTTTTATGGAAGACACATTTCCTTTGATGAGCACTAAGTGAGGACTGGCAAACACGAGATAGAAAAAAGAGATTTTATAGTCACCGCTATACACCACCAGACTCTGAACCATGCAAAGCTAAGCTCTGTATTGCAGTCTTCCCAACAACCTTATGAGGTAAGTGCAATTATTAGTTCCATTTTCTAGATGAGCAAACAGAGGCTCAGAGAGGTAATGCAACTTTGCCAAGGCCACACAGCTGGTAAGTGGGAGAGTTATCATTTAAATACAAGACTACTGGAATCCAGTCTCAAATTCTTAATTACAATAAACTAATGCCTAACTTATTTCCCTACTTTGAGCAGGGTTGGCTGTGGAAGCTGTTAGTTTAATTTCAGACATTGTTCTCACAGACATGACATCATTAGTAATCTCTCAAATAAAAGATGACACAAAGACCTCCCTGGGACGCACTGACCGAAGTCACTCAGGTTCACCTATACGTCGGCCTGAGCTGTAATTTAGGGAAGAGTGGGTTTGGATGGAGTGAACTCTAAGAGATCAGCACTGCTTCTCACATACCTCCACTTTTTTTTTTTTTTTCAGACAAAGTCTTGCTCTGTTGCCCAGGCTGGAGTGCAGTGGCGTGATCTCAGCTCACTGCAACCTCCACCTCCTAGGTTCAAGTGATTCTCCTGCCTCAGCCTCCTGAGTAGCTGGGACTACAGGTGTATGCCACCACGCCCAGCTGATTTTTTTTTTTTTTTTTTGGTAGAGACGGGGTTTCACCATGTTGGTTTGGCAGGTCTTGAACTCCTGACCTCAAGTGATCCACCCACCCTGGCCTCCCAAAGTGCTGGGATTATACGCGTGAGCCACCGCACCTGGCCATACACCCACTTTTAAGACAGAGATCTGATAAAACAGCAACTCCAAGTACTGTAAAATAAAAAATAACAGATCTGAGAACTGTGCTTTGTCAGGCAAATAATGTTTTAGTTCTCAGTTTATTCATGCATATTTTGCTTTACTTGTTGTTGTAGGGATTAAAATGGAGACTTTGGAAACCCAGCTTACATATTTTGATCTTCCAAAGCATTTCTGAAAAAGCAAAATGTTTGGGGAACATGAGACAGCTTTGACCTCTAATTTTGTGCCATCCAATTCTGGAGGCTCATGGGCTGGGCTGAGGTGGGAGCAGAGTGAGAGAGAGGGGGAGGGATTGCTGGGTGGGGTTATTGAGGAAGAAAATATTCTTTCCCATCTTTGGATTTGTGGTTTGTCTGTTTGTGGCTCACTAGGGTAGGGGACCTTTATTTTCTCCTTCCAGGCAAAAGACTTGATGAAATCATCTCTCTCTGCTTCTCCTTTATGGCAATAATAACAATATTAGCCACCAAGCAGCTGGTGCTCAGGGCTTCTGCCTCTCAGCCATGTTGCCACATGACAAAAACAAGAGGGAGAAAAACAAACCAGCATGCAGACCCTGGCTAGATGCCCCAGTGTGCCAGGGAAGCGCTGGCTTTGAGCTGCTCCAACTAAGAAAGAGAAGATGCCTTTTGTTTCTATTTTATCTATTGGGACAAAGTTGGCCACTGAATGTGGTACCAGTATGGAATGGGGGCAAAATAGTAATGAGGGACGGGTGGAAAGTTATTACCCTAAAGAAGACTGGCAGAGGGGAGGGGGGAAATGGACCCCTTTTCAGTCTGGCAGTTGCCTGTTCCCTTAGACACGGTCTTTGTTGTCTAGGCATGCACAGGCTGTGTCTGGGGACTTGCTCAGGGTCACTTAGCAAATCAAGGATACAGTTAGGGCTCCTGCCTCTTGAAACCCCCTTCTCTATTGGTCTGGATGGCAGGGTAGTAATCTGCCCAGCTGCTTTGGGAAATCAGACCACCCTGACTCATGACCCAGGATAAGGTGGACAGAAGCCCTAAAGCAGTGAAGACGCAGCACTGGGATGATGCCACTCTTCGGCCAGAAGAGATGGACCCCAAGCCACCTCAGTTTAGTCTCTGATCAGGAACTGAAGCAGACAACCATGGCAAATGGGGCAGGCAGAGGGAAGCAGAGCAATCCATTTCACATTTTTCCCATGCCTCAAATCAGCTCCTTTCCTGGAATTCTGGAATCCACAGGGCCTTCTTCCCATGGACTCCATTTACTGCTGCCCTGTGTATCCAGGATCCAGTCTGCCTTAGCAACATTCTTCAAATGGCATAAAGGTCTTTGTGTCTGCTTACCCATGAAATATCCAGGTGCTGCATTCATCAGCCTTGGTAATGTAATTCTCAGGCAGGAGTCCAGAGCAGCCGGTGGTTAAGGACGTGCCATAGATCCAACCCTCGCTGGTGCTGGTCTGCTCCATTGGAGACATGAAGATGAAGTCCCCGGGGACCAGCTCTAGCTCATCGTCATTTTGTGGGGTATAGGGGTAGATGACCTGTAATGTCTGGAAAAGGAAGAGAGGGTGAGTGAGCCCCACGCCTCACCATTCTCCTGAGCGCCTTGAGGGCAGGACTGTGTGTTCTGCATTAATACTGCACACCTCCAGAGGGCGATGTGCCCAGGAGCCCTTGGGGTCTGCAGGCCCTGAGTAGATGTGAATTCCTATCAGAGAGCACTTCTCTCTTCAGGGTATTACAGGTGTATGCCTGGTGCTAGAAATGGTTCCATACTTTTCTTCAGGCATGTCTAGATTTCCCATCACGATTCAAGTATCGTTTTTGGAAATTGACCTGAAATCCTGTAGGCTGTCTGGCCAACTGCTGTATAAATGGACATGGACCTAGCTTCCCTTGCTTCATCTGATAGTCACCATGATAGACACCTGAAACCCAGCTCATGGAAAGCCAGTCTTCCATACGGGGGTTACAGAGGGGCCAGGTGGAGTGTCTCTCCTCCAGGAAGGCTCAGGGAATGAAGTACCCCCTTTCTGTGTAACATAGCTCTTTATTTACGAATTATTATTATTATTTTGAGATAGAGTATCACTCTTGTCACCCAGGCTGGAGTGCAATGGCATGATCTCAGCACACTGTAGCCTCTGCCTCCTGGGTTCAAGTGATTCTCTTGCCTCAGTCTCCCTGGTAGCTAGGATTTCAGGCGGCCGCCACCACACCTGGCTAATTTTTGTATTTTTAGTAGAGACAGGGTTTCACCATGTTGGCCAGGCTGGTCTCGAACTCCTGACCTCAGGTGATTCCCCTCTCTTGGCCTCCCAAAGTGCTGAGATTACAGGTGTGAGTCACCATGCCCGGCCAACTTAGCTCTTTAAACCAGACATGGTTCTTGCCTTAAAGGAGTTTTCTTTAAACCTACAGTTTTAACAAAGATCCTGAAAGAAAAATGTCTAGACATCAGTGTCTATGTCAGCATGTAGCCAGCTTTCATCAGATGGAGAAAACGTTCTTACTTTGGGCTCCGAAACAGCCCCCAGGCCAAAAACAGGCCATGCCAGTTGGCTATTTATTCTTTATTTCTTTTTGCCTTCGTTTCCTGGTATGTATTAACATCACAGGTATAGGCATGAAGGTACTGTAGAAAACATTTATTTTAGTATTTTTTGTTACTAATAGTGGGAGACCTCAATAGTAAGGAAAATATTTCTTATCTTATTTGTTTCACAAGGGACACAAGGACGGAGAAAGCTTTAACAGCTTTTACTATTTTCTAGGGTCTCAAAGCCGTTAGTTGGAGGCTAAATATTCTGGTCTCCACTTACGTATTTCTAACTTTGGCTTCAGGCTTCAGTTTCCTCATCTATAAAATAATACTTAAGCCCATAAAACTTAAATGAGACAATCTAAGAAAACACCTTAGGACAGAGCCTTGTGCACCGAAGGGGCATAATTATTTCCACAGAACCAGAGCACCTGATCTCCCACGTCACATCCTTCCTTCCAGCCGCCCCTGATCCCCAAACTCTGTGCTGGGTAGGCCTGTGAACTAATTGGCTGGTTGATGTCAAGGTGATACACCAGAACATGTTATAAAGAGAGAGTTTCCTTCTGGAAATCGCTAAAGAAAGGAGCCAGTAAAGGTGTGATTCTTTTCAGAGGATGAGAGTCATGGTGCAGGGAGCTCATGTGCCCCGCTGCATTTCCGATTTTCCTTTTACGTAGGGCACCTGTTTGTTTCCCTAATTCTGACTCCAGCATCTTTCAGTTCTAGGTCTTCCCTGCTCTGATTGCCTCCTTATTCTTCCTGTCCCTCTGCCTCATACACACTCAAACCACCTCCCCAAACAAGCCAGGAAGGTTTTCTGTGGGATTGTTAAATCGGCTTAAAGGGAAAAACAATTCACGCGAAATCTCATAAACTGCAAAGCTAAATGTGTGACGTCCCATGAAAAGGAACATTCTTTTTTTTCTGGGACAAGTGGAGAAAGTCACCGAGTCACAGGGAAACAAGCCTAAACTTGTGTTCCTTAAATGTTCAAGCACAGCATGGTCTTGGCTAATAATGCCTTTGGCCCTGTAGTGCCTTTCCCTTGAGAAACTCAATGTGATTTCAGAGAAGTCCTCATTTGTTCTATCCTGTGGGGGGGTGGGGGGCATTCATTCTATCTATCTCTAGGTTATCCCCAGGAAAACTGAGGCACAGCAAAGGTTACAGACAAATATGTCCTAGGCATAGGGAAGCTGGACAATAAGTAGCTTCGATTTATTGAATGAACAATAAAAGAATTAAGGCATTGTAGCAAATCTAAAATTATAACTGGGACCCATGTCCCCAATGCCCTTTCTCACTCACCAAAAGCAGATACAAAACCTTAGCCTAAGTTTGAAAGATATGAGAACACATGCCTAATTTATATTACATTCTACTTATTCTTTTGTTTTATGTTTGCCATCAACTTGTAAGAACTCTTTTTTTGGGGTGAGATGGAATCTCGCTCTGTTGCCCAGGCTGGAGTGCAGTGGCATCATCTTGGCTCACTGCAACCTCTGCCTCCCGGATTCAAGAGATTCTCCTGTCTCAGCCTCCCGAGTAGCTGGGACTACAGGTGTGTACCAACAAACCTGGCTAATTTTTGTATTTTTAGTAGAGACAAAGTTTCACTGTGTTGGCTAGGCTGGTTTTGAACTCTCACCTCAGGCGATCTGCCCGCCTTGGCCTCCCAAAGTGCTGGGATTACAGGCGTGAGCCACGGTGCCTGGTCTGTACTCGTAAGAACTCTTGAATCCAGGACAGGCACCATGGCTCACACCTGTAATTCCAGCACTTTGGGAGGCCAAGGCAGGCGGATCACGAGGTCAGGAGATCGAGACCATCCTGGCTAACATGGTGAAACCCTGTCTCTACTAAAAATACAAAAAATTAGCCAGGCATGGTGGCAGGTGCCTGTAGTCCCAGCTACTTGGGAGGCTGAGGCAGGAGAACGGCGTGAACCCAGGAGGCGGAAGTTGCAGTGAGCCGAGATTGCACCACTGCACTCCAGCCTGGGCGACAGAGTAAGACTCCATCTCAAAAAAAACAAAAAACAAAAAACCTCTTGAATCCACCTCAGGTATGTTAGGTATGTTTTTCCTCCTTACTACAATGGGATGGAACTCAGTTTGCTGAATGAAATGCAGCCACAGCCCTGAGTGAATACAAGAGCCGAACTGCCTTTGGAGCCCTTTTTATTCTCACTCACAATAATAGCTGCAGCAATTTTTCGTTGCTGTTGCACCCACCTTGTGCTGGGTATTACATTAGAGCCTTTCCATACATCTTCTTTATTTAGTCTTCATAACCATCTAGCAAAACATTGTCACCATTTTACAGATGAGAAAACTAAGGACTGGAGATTTATATAAGTTGTCAAAGTGAATTTAACCCTTGCTAAAGTGATGGAGCCAGGATTTGAAGCCAAGTGTGCTAGACTCCAAAATTGATGCTTTTTGGATCACCCTGTCCTTCCTCTGGATTTCTATTGGTTGGTATATTAAACTGGCATGGCCCAATGTAATCACTAACACGGAAGAGCCCATGTGAAATACAAATGGGATTCGCGTGTCCAAATCGAGTGAGAATCTAAATAGCAGAGGAATGAGGCCTTGGAGTTTTCCTAAGCATCACGGTGCCTTGCCAGAGTGTCCTTGCCTAAACCACTCTCCTTCTCTGGACATCTGTTCCCTCACTGGAACAATCAATCAAAACTGCCTCCTGGGGGCATGTTGAAGACGGCAGGCAAGAAGAGGGTTACATGTGCAGACGGCTCAGGTAGGACCGAAAGACCTCACGGGAGAGGTCCAGTCCAAAGGGGCCGAGGAGAGCTTTATCAGAACGAACGGTAATAAATGAGCTTTTACAAATAAGAGATAAAAGAGGCCAAGTTATTTTTAGAAAATAATTCCCGAGGGCGCTTGCTGCCTTTTTCCTTCCATGCCAATTGAGCAGAATGTGGGTCAGGCAGAAAAGCAATTACCCTTTGAGTTAACTGGAGGGCAGTGTTGATTAGAGGATATTCCTTGTAAAATTCCACTGCCACCTTCCTTCTCTTAGAAAGGTGACTTCTCAGAGGCCATCTGCACGCAACCCTTGACTTTTTTTTTCTTTGCCCTCAGAAGGAGTCCAACCAGCCACACCTCCCTTGTTATCTTCAGGGTTCGTTCTACGTGACTCTAGGAGATGTCAGAATTCTTAAATAAGATCAGGCCCAGTCTGCTCAAGGCATCTTACAGAAACCTGCATCAAATGACTCAAAAGGAGGACATCACGTTCCCATCAGCAGAGTCAGACAAAACTGCATGCCCCTGACACTCACAGGCGCATGCTTAGCCCTGAACCTCTGACTCATGGGTTGGCTCTTCTACCACTTCCAAAACAATGAGCTTGCCTGCTCCCAGCCCTGGGGTTCTAACTGTTTTTCATGTTTTGTTTTTTAAAGAAGTCTAAAAGAGATGTTAAAAGGCTATGTAAACTAACAAAAATACCAGTTCTTTGGCTGTTTGAAAAATTGGGAAACAAATATAAGTATTGCTTAATAAATGTAGTTAAGTTGGAAGGCACATTTTTAACAAACGATGAGGTCTTTTGTGGGTGGGTAGAGATACAGTCTCACTATGCTGCCCAGGCTGGTTTGGAACTCCTGGTCTCAAGCAATACTCCTGCCTCAGCCTCCCAAAGTGCTGAGATCATAGGTGACAGCCGCCATGCCTGGCTATGATGTAGTTTTGTTTCAGACAGGTTGCCCTTCTTTATTGGTCAAAATACATGGGCTCTTGCTTCATCTCTAGCCCTAAATTACTAAGACACTAATGTTTTTTGTGTCTCAGCTTCTCCTTCAGGATAGAAAAAGACACTATTGGCCAGGTGCTGCGGCTCACGCTTGTAGTCCCAGCACTTTGAGACACCGAGGCGCGCAGATCACCTGAGATCGAGACCAGTCTGGCCAACACAGTGAAACCCCGGCACTACTAAAAATACAAAAAATTAGCCCAGTGTGGTGGCGGGTGCCTGTAATCCCAGCTACTAGGGAGGCTGAGGCAGGAGAATCACTTGAACCCCAGGGGCAGGGGTTGCAGTGAGCCAAGATCGTGCCATTGCACTCCAGCCTGGGCAACAAGGAATGAAACTCCATTTAAAAAAAAAAAAAAAGGCAATATTATGCTTCCAAGATGTCACATACTTGTCTAGAAGGCAATGTTGATTCCCTCAAAGGAAGGGTGCTAGGGGTGTACCAATCTTTCTTCTTGTGATGGAATTCAGTTTTCTCACTCAGGCCTCCCACTGGGATGTGCAGAAACTCTCACAAGAGGTGGCTTGAGTTTTCTTTTCATGTGTGTCTGTTCTCAAAGCTCCTTGAGGACAGGACAACATTTAAAAATTCCAGTATGCTCCATGGTACTTTGCATGATACAGATACACAGCAAATATCTGTTGATTATGTCTTTGCAAGTGTTTTTGTTTTTTGTTTTGTTTGGTTTGGTATTTATATGTTCTTCAACTCACCTAAGGTCAAAATGATGTCTTCCATTAACACCATAAATTTATATAATATTAAAAATTTTCCAATATATTTTTTATTTATTCTCTCCCATTTCATTTCTTTTTCACTGGAGTAGGATTGGCAGGGGAGACAGAACTAGGGGGATGTTACCCAGATGAACCACTTGTGACCCAGAGAGGAGGGAGGCAAGCTGGAAGCCTCCCAGTGAGGCAAGCAGAGGCTGGACACAATCCTGAGCCAACGGACTCTCTGTTAGGTGCTTACTCCGTTTTTCCCCTGTAGGTACCCATCTCCCTGCAGCAGCGAGCTGCTGATTCTGATTGCATCCCTGCACCTGGTAGCTTCTGGAACCACAGTGAGACATTACCTCATGGTTAGCAAATCGGATATCCCGAGAAAATATGGTAGCCACCCAGTCACACCCTAGCTTGACGTCAATGTTCTGGGCCAGTTTCTCTAGGGTGGGTAGGTGGCTGGCTTGGAAGTGGTAAGCCAGGGTCACATGTAGCTGCTTCTTATGAGGTTCCACATGCACTTCTGGAAAAAGGAAGAAAAAGGTCAGTAATTAAAAGGTGGTGATGATAGCAATGGTGAAGACTTAAGGAAAGGCATAGAAAGGTACCCTGAGAAATTCTGCTTCCCACATAACAAAGAAGACAAAAGACGTTTCTCTCCTTCACGGCAGTAGAATAAGGGGGTAAGGGGATGGCAAGAGATTCCGAATCGAGCCACTGTTCAAGAGATAGCCACCATACGGCTTTCCTCTAGGAGCTGCGGGTCAGCTGAGGGCAGTCCTTTTAGTTAAGTCCTTCTCACAACATTCCAGTTGGTGGTCACCAGCCCCACCTTTCAGAAGAGGGCACTATGACCTACAGTGATAAAATAATTTGTGTAGAAATACAAAGCATGTTTTATAGCTGCGTGACTCCCAAGGCTCTATTCCCTTCATTTTGGAATCAGGTCTCTTAGCTTCTGGGTGAGATTGATGGAGAAATGAGGGGGAAAGATGGATATTTTCAAAGTTTAATGCAGGGTTTCTCTCAACAGCATTTTGGGTTGAATAATTATTTCGGGGGGGGGTGGGTGGCTGTCCTGTGCATGATGGGGTGTTTCGCAGCATCCCTGGCCTCTACCCACAAGACGTCAGCAGCACTCTCCGAGCTGTAACAATTGAAAATGACCTCAGACATTGCCAAATGTACCCTGGGAGGCAAAATCACCCTTAGTTGAGACATACTGGTTTAAAGTATACAGACTGTTATTCTAAGATATCCCAAGAGACAAAACAAAACAACCCTACCTACAGGAGGGAATGGCTTTTTTTTCTCTCTCTCTGGTACTTTTTTTTTTTTTTGAGACAAGGTCTTGCTCTGTTGCCCAGGCTAGAGTTAAGTGGCATGATCATAGCTCACCGCAGCCTCCACCTCCTGGGCTCAAGTGATGCTCCCACCTCAGCTTCCTGAGTAGCTGGGACTACAGGTGTGAACCACCATGCCTGGCCTCTTTTGTATTTACAATGAGGGAGAATCATCTACTGTACAAACTAGAATAATGAAGAAGTTGCAACTAGAAGAAATTAGGGAATTTGAGAATTTAAGGAGCTTGGTCAAGTCACACAGAGAATTAGTGGCCCAAGATAGAACTAGAAATTGAGCATTTCGGTTTTAAGTACTTTTTCTTTTATACTGCATTGCCTTTCTTTGGTGTAAGCCCCATGAGACAAGGTTTTTGTCTCTCGCTTACACTGTATCCTTACTCAGCATATCATGCAGGTTTTCAGTACTTGTTAAACGAATAAATGCACATGAATGAATCTCCCTTGACCACTTCAAATGGAGGACGACACTAAATCTACTTGATGATATCTGGGCCTGCCAACAACTGGAGAATACCAAGTTCCAGGGCAAAGACATGGTGGCCGGCTTCCCATGCTGGGTAATAAGGAGCGGCACCAGCTAAGCTGCGCAGGGTCATCCAGTTCTCCACATCCCCACCAGGGGGCCACACAACAGCAGAGAAACGAAGCCGGCCAAGTTCTTCATGACAGCAGGATCTTGGAGAGGAACTGGCTCCGCCCGCGTCCCACGGGGAAAGCTGGGGCTTCGACTGCTGCTCACTCAGTATGCACTCCAAGAATCTGTGCGGCCCTGGCTGAGGCTTGCTTTTCTCATTTGTGAAGGATTTGGGTTTTGCGGCTTTGACATTAGTTTTGGTCCTTGTGGGGATTTAGTGGTTCTGACAGTAACTACTGTGGGATGAGAGAAAGCCATTTCCTTGAGATTGAGGGATAAGAGCAGGAAATAACTTGCCTCTCAGTTATGCTCTTTCTCTGAAATATTAAGCTCCTATGAAATGTCAGGCTTCACTGAAGTCAGGACCCGGAGACTAGTCCCGTCGCTGAGGGAGAGGAAGAGGCGGGGGTGGGGGTTGCAAAGCCTAAAGAGCCCCCTCCCCAGGTACAGAGGGGTCTTAAGGTCCTTGTGTTCCTTCCAAGAGCACTGTGATCCTGCAGTGATACTGAGCCCCGATCCCACTCATAGGTCCCCAGCCCTGTGTGCTGCTTTTCTGGTAAAGAGGAATATGGAACAAAGGGCCTGAGATGGTGATGAAAATAGCAGCAGGGAACAATGGCAGGTGAGGGATAGGCCAAAGGCCAAAAGGCTAAGGAGCAAACTGTGCGGCCTTGCTCAGGTCTTCCCCCTCTCTGGCACTCCCTAAAATTAGGGGTAGGGGAATCCTACGTCTCCTCCAGCTTTGCACTCAGCACTCGGCTTCCACTGTGCATCCTGCACCATCCACTCTGGTCAGGGCAGCCTCCCCACTGTCCTCTGCTCACACCATCTCAGGCCTGCCTGCCTGTGCTCCTGCCACCCGCCCGCCTGCAGGCCTTTCCTCCATTGTCCTGATCAACATCGTCACAGGGCAAGTTTCCTTCCTTCCGTGAAGGTAGAACCACCCCTTTCTCTTTTCAGAGCTGATGTTACACAGGGCCTGGCCGGGAGAAACCACTTCTTGTTCTCTTCCCTGTCGCACTCCTCATGTAGGAGAAATCCTCATAGTAGGTGACCAATAAGTACCTGCCAATTGTGATTTCACGCTGGAGTGAGCCAAGAGGCTCTACCCCCACCAGGTTGTCTGTCTGTTTCCCTGCTGTCATTGAGCTAAGTGAGCTTGTCCACACCTGTAGTCAGACAGGAGAGCTTTGCAAACTTCTCCCTCTTTTCACCTCCATCATGTCTCCTGCCTTGAGCACCCCTTTAAGCTAATTCCTTTGACAGGAAATCTCAGGTGTCCTGAACTAAGAGCTCCCATGAGACGAGCAGGAGACATTTGGAAGGGGTTACATTTTTAGACAGACTCTTGGGGCTTGGGGTCCTGTCTAATGGTTTTCAGCAAGTTGAAGGGTATTGGCTCAGTGGATTTTATTGTGATATAATACGAAGTGCTTCCACTCTTCTCTCTATCCTCTGCTACCCACTGAGAAAAGATCTGGATTGTCATGGAGTGAACAATGAGACCCAGATAAACACCTACATGGGCGGGAGCTTGGGAGGGAGAAAGGATGTTTCTTTAATTCTGAATTAGGAGGAGATGGTGGTGCTACAAAGAAATACATTTCTAGTTCAGTATGGAAGTCATTTGTGAAACTTCAACTTGGGTGTTAGGGAATAAGCCTTAGACGGTCTCTCCAGGTCAGCAGAAGAGGAGTTGAACGTTTTTACAAGGGAGCAAGACGTGGGGCGCTGCAGGAAAAGGCTGTTTTTTTGTCACACGTCCATTCCTGCAGGGTCCTCCACCTCCTGACCCCATCCTGCTCCTCTACCACTATTTCCTATCCTTTTTCCTTTCCAACTCTTTGATTGACAGGGCCCAGGGCTGGCCTGGCAGCTGTTCGCTCACCGGTTTTGGATGCAGCCTCTGCAGCAAAGTCAGCAGCAAACTTCTTGAGGACCTCCGCACTGTCTTCCTTTACGAAGAGGCCGATGAAGTTGGACGACGTATAGAGCTCCAGGGGCAGCGGGGCCGAGAACTTACATTTCCAGCGACTGACCGTGGTCTGCAGGGCTTCCCCCAGGGCATCCACCTTGCTGTCCTCGCACTGGCAGGGAAAACAGGCAGTCTTCACTCAGAGACAAGGGGAGATGGAAGTCTGCTGCTACTTAACATTGGCATCCTCTCCCCAGAGACTGGAGGAGGCTGATAATGCAATTACTTAACCACCACCCCTGTCTGTGGGGAGAGAGGAACTGCAGACTTCCAATTATTCAGACACAGATTACCCAACTGGTGGATTAATGTGGGGAACACATGACCTCTTCCCTCCTTTCCTTGCTGTGAAGTGGCCCCCGTGAACCCAGCCAAAATGCTGCAGGACTGGTTGAGCCGAAAGCAAGAAAGGGGAGCGCGATTGGGGAGATATTGGTCAAAGGACGTAAAACTTCACTTAGGAGAAATAAGTTCAAGAGACCTATTGTACAGCACAGTGACTATAGTTCATCATAACGTATTGTATGCTTGAAAATTACTAAGAGAGTAGAGTTTAAGTGTTCTCACCACAAATGCATGATAAGCATGCGAGGTAATGCATGTACAATTAGCTTGATTTAGGCACTCCACAATGCATACATATATTCAACCATCATGTTATATGCCATAAATGTATATAATTTTTATCAATTAGAAAAAAATCAGGCTGGGCGCAGTGGCTCATGCCTGTAATCCCAGCACTTTGGGAGGCCGAGGCGGGCAGATCACTTGAGGACTGGAGTTTGAGACCAGCCTGACCAACATAGTGAAACCCCATCTCTACTAAAAATACAAAAATTAGCCAGACATGGTGGCGGACGCCTATAATCCCAGCTACTTGGGAGGCTGAGGCAGGAGAATCACTTGAACCCGGGAAGCAGAGGTTGCCGTGAGCCAAGATCACGCCACTGCACTCCAGCCTGAGTGACAGAGAGAGACTATATATCAATAAAAAGAAAAAGAAAAAGAAAAAAAAAATCAAAGTTCTCCTTGCTTGTGAAAAAAAAAAAAATGAAGGAATGTGACAGGAGAGAGTGCAGCATCCCAGGAGAAGCTGCGTGTTTTCTACTATTTTGTATCATCTGTACTTTTCTTTTCCTCTTAGATGATCAGAAGTTGACTCTACATCCACCCTCATGATAGTTGGGAAGAATGAGTCCCAGAGAGCTGTGACATCATCCTCCTACCTTCCTGAGGGCATTGGAAAAAAGAATGAACGTCTCTCAAACTCTGAAGGGTTTTGAGAAAGATCCTGGGATGACTAAGAGGAAATGACAGTCACTTTAATTTTCAGAGTGAATGGTAAAAGAGAAGGTGTTAGGAACATATTATTACCTGAGAGAGAGAAAAAGAGAGAGAATATATCTGGGGAAAAAAGCAAAATATTTTTTATAAAAATGTTTTAAAATGCTACCACTTTGTTTGGTCTTGAATATATGGAGATAAATCAACTCTTCTCTATTACCACAGAGAGCTAAAGTAGACAAAATGTATTTACATGTGTGATAGTGAGGGGGATTATATTTGGTCAGTAGAGGCCGGGCATGGTGGCTCATGCCTATAATCCCAGCACTTTGGGAGGCTGAGGTGGGTGGATCACTTGAGGTGAAGAGTTCAAGACCAGCCTGGCCAACATGGTGAAACCCCATCTCTACTAAAAATACAAAAATTAGCCGGGCATGGTGGCATATGCCTGTAATCACAGCCACTTGGGAGGCTGAGGCAGGAGAATCACTTGAATTCGAGAGGTGGAGGTTGCAGTGAGCCGAGATCATGCTGCTGCACTCCAGCCTGTGTGACAGAGTGAGACTCTGTCTCAAAACAACAACAACAACAACAACAAAAATTGGTTAGTAGATAAGCTTTCTGACAGCTAGGATTATACACTAGGTAACAATGGCAAGTAAATATCTTTGCATTCTCTAGAAATATATAGCGGGGAAAAAAAAACTTGTGGACAGGAAATGGCTTTCCCTGTCTATAAACCGCCTTTTTTGTTCCCTGCTCTTAGTTCCTCCTCTTTGCTTGTCGTAAGAGTGGAGAGGGTGGACAGCAAACAGGTGTGAAGCTAGATCAGTGATTCTATTCCAGCAGCCAGACCAGTGTGTCTCTCACAGAGGGTTACAATCTGGTGCTGCCCCCATCCTGGGGTGCTCCTGGGCCTCAGCAGATAAAACTAGGAAGCGTTGGGGTGAGGGGCCCATTGTGGACCTCACTGATCCCTTGAAGGTTCCTCCAGCTGTAGGAGCCTGTGACTATTCCTGCTATCTTCCTGCGAGGCCTCCCTTTGCTCCAGGTCCCAAAGGGCTGGCTGGGATCCTAGGAGCCAGGCTTCCCAGGGGTGGGGGCGCTGCCGCTCACCATAAAGAACTGGCAGAGTGTGATGTGGGGGAAGATGTTGTGTGCCTTGTTCTTCCCGCAGATCTGCTTCGACTGCTGCCAAAAGTCGGAAAGCTTCTGTGCTAAGGGGCCGGTGGGACGGAGGTAGAGGACGTACTCCCGGGGCAGGGGGTCATCCAGGAAGGGGTCACCGACATGGGAGAATAACCTGTAAGACAGAAGTAAGCCAACGAGGTGTCGCTTGAGAATAATGGGAGGGGAAAAAAGAACTGAGAGACAGATCCACCCTCCATGTGCTCCAAATCCCCGGCACAGCGCGGGGAAGGGGTTTCATTCATGATTTAAAAATCTACTTCTGGAAACTCACACTTCATAACCAACTCTCAGATGCAGCAACTTCTGTCTTCCTTCTTGTCATTTTGCCTCCTCATCCTACAACTCCCTAAAAAAGTCCTAAAACCGCTCTCCAGGAAGCATTCTTGGATCAACTCCAAATCCTTTCCCAATCCACTAGGACCAACCCAGCCTGTCCCTCAGGTCAGCCTGTAATTAAACCCATGTCCCTCCAAAGACAAGGGAAGCTCCCAGAGAGGTAACCTTGTAGGACCCACCCTGGGTAGGGATATCCTGGAAGATAAGGAGGGTACTTTTCTAAATTGATTTGCTCAATATCCATACCCCTAAAATGAATCTTTAAGTGACTGGAGCAGGGACAGATCTTATGAGAGAGGCTCTATCTGGGAATTACTTAGAATTTTCTTTAAACAGCTCCAAGGAGAAACATACCCTGGGGCCAGGGCAGAGGAGGCAATTGACTTGATAAACGCACTTGCCACAGTCTTTTGGCTCCTGTCTCTTCTGGAAGGGTCCATTAGAGAAAGTCTGCACCTCCCCACTCATCCACATGCACTTTGAGTTAATTATATGCTATTTTCTCAATTTATTTATCTCATACCAACCAGTCACATGCTGCCTGAACACTTCTTCCTCCCGTGGATGCCAAGGCTTTTTGTCTGAAAGAAGAAATCAAATTTCTATTGTTAATATTTTTAGCCTCCTCTCCCTGCAGTGGCAAGAGCTGAGTGTGAAGGAGGCGACATCAAAGCCTGTGTTCCACTCAATCCTCTGTGGTGGGGAGTAGACACCTGCAGCAGGTTTTCCCCCAAGGGTCATATCGAGACATATGGAAGTTAGGACTTGTAATTAATTTCCATGTGATTAGCATCAGATTTGCAGGCAGTCTGACAGCCCAGGCAGTCTATTTTCAGCAGTTTCCACATTAGAGTTTTATTTTTGCTTCTCTAAAGGTTGTCATGTCTTGGTTTTTCCTCCTTCCTCTTCACCCACTCATTCTTAGTGACCCAGATCCCTGACAGAGCAGATTCTTGTTTTCAGCCCCTTTGGCAGAAAGTATTAGAAGTGGTGCTGATGGTTTTCTTTTTTCTTTTTTCTTTTTTTTTTGAGACAGAGTCTTACTCTGTCACCCAGGCTGGAGTGCAGTGTTATGATGATCGTGGCTCACTGCAGCCTCGACCTCCTGCACTCAAGCAATCCTCCCGCCTAAGCCTCCCAAGTAGCTGGGACTACAGGTGCACGCCACCATATTTGGCTAATTTTTTATTTTTGTAGAGACAGGGTATCATTATGTTGCCCAGGCTGGTACTAATTATTATTAAGACATAGGGCTAAAAGCTCACAAGGACAAATGGTTTGGATCAATTCATTGCCTCCCTCTACCCACTTCCAACCACCACCAGGCTGGATCCATCATCTCCAAGTATTTTACAGACATCTTTGAGGATGAGTATCAGTGGATTAAAGGGAATGGCCAGAGCAGTGCAGCTATCATTCTCGCTTCTGGAGAAACAACTCAAAGCATGACTAACTGTAGCTAAGTATCCATAGGCTGGTTACAGCAGTGAAGCCCTGTGTACAAACTTACAAGTGGAGCTCTTCTTAAATTATACACAGGTCTCCAAGAGCCAGATAGTTCTGGATTTGTATCTAGCCTTGCTATTCATCCATCCTTTCATTCATTCATGCATTCATGCTTACATTTATTCAGCAAACATCTACTGAATCTCAACTATTTTGTCAGCACTGTGCTAGGCTCTAGGAATACAGTAATGAACAAGACTTATGTGATCCCTGCCCTAAAGGAGTTTTCTGTCTAGTAGGTATGTAAATATTAATTATACAGATAATGATTTAATTACATTGATGTCAAGTGCCATGGAGGGAAAGCATAGGGGACATAAGAACATAGGACAGGGAGATCTAACCTGGTCTGAGGGGCTGGGGAAGGCTGCACTAAGGATGGAACATTTCAAGTGAAATCTGAGGGTGTAGACACATCTGGGTGGGGTGGATGGGGCGCGTGGTTGTCGTTGATGTGGAAAACACCTGGTACATCTATTCTATAGTGAGATGTAAAGATTAAATGAGCCAGTGTAGAGAAGGAGCCTTGGACAGTGTCTGACATATCATAGGTGATCAATAGGTGCTCACTCTTGTCCCTTCACACTACGTTGATTCAGGATCCTTGGGCGAGAGAAGAGATGAGTGGGAAACCGAGTTACACTGACACTCTGCAAGCATCCTTTCCCCAACTGGCTGCTAAACTCACCCCCTCCTTCCTTGTCCTACCCTTCTATGGAGCAATTAGAATGACCGATGCTGTGAGAATTGCAGGGTTGGATTGGAAGGGACCTCAGAGGTCATCTGTGAACCCAACTTCTTCATTTGACACAAAGAAAAACTCAGGTGGAAAGAAGTGATGAAATGCGCTTAAAGCAGCCTGGCTGGGGTGATGGCTGAGCAAAGGCCAGCCTCTGTTGTTCTGCTCCACAGAAAGACAAGTTAAAGACTATCCGCTTCCCCTATGAAAGTCTGCGCACAGCTACCAAATGATCAGGATAAGGAAGTCTGCACAGCTAATGAGAACAGCATTGTAAAAGGCAAGCCTACTTACAGGTTGATGAAGTTACGGAGAAGCAAGACAGACCCCTCTGCTCCGCTTGGAACAGCTGGTGCAGAAAAGGCTGGAGGCACAGAGACCCACACACGCTCATTCCCACACTTTGACAAGGTGCTCAACTGCTGCTGGGTTGCAGCCTTGTCTGTTTCCTCACGACTTACTAGACAATCAGAGGCCACACATCTCGCTTTTTTTTTTTTCAGTACAGAAGCCATGTATGCACAAAACAACACAAATCATGACCTTTTAGAGGTTAGAATCTCTGAGGAATTAAAGTCACCAAAAAAGGACCCATTGTTCCAAAAACAACTGGGAAAAGGAAAACGCATTTGTGGCACCAGACAATGTGCTATTTATATAAGGAATTCAATTTCTTTTTTTCTACACCCTTCCCCCAATGAAATATATCCGACTGAAATTTAATTTATTTCTTCCTAGGCACTAGAAGTATCCTCTGGAAATGAAAGATCTAATTAAGTGATGGTCTCTGTAACTCAAAAGACAAGTTTTGGAAAGAGTTCAAAGAAAAAATTGAAAAAGATAATGAAAGGTTTGGGTGATGAGATGATGGTGAAAGGCTAAGGAAATCCAAATTCTTTGTTCTGAAAAGCTGAGATCTGAGAGGTCCCTGGTTTGGTGGAAGGTTATCGTATCTGATACACATGCTCCGGGGAGGCTTGGCCAAGATAAAATAAGCACAAAGGGCTCAAGTTAGCTACCAGGAGGGACTTTCTGACAGCCATGTACTTTAAAGTTTTTATTTTTATTTTTGAAAGCTTCAAGAAAGCTGTTACCTATCTGAAACAGGGGTGTGCAATTCTCCAGGCAGGAGGCTGCACGAGGAGTAAAATCTCATTTTCCCTAAGGTCATGAGCCATAGACAAACCTTGCTGGCCCTTCACCCACTGCCAGGCTGGCATCAATTTGGGCTAAGTGTGTTCCTACAACTCTGCCCACAGAACAGACTGAACATGGGCCCGGCAGAACATGTGTCTCCCTCTCCACTCTGCTGAGGAATGACTGTTGCCATAGAGCACCCACCTCCATGGTCCACCCATGGGGCCAGCCAAGGGCAAGTGGGAGTATGCGGAGTGGACCCTAAACCCCAGACTGAGTCTGCGCATCTGCTATCCTCAGGGTGACTCAGGACTTGGCAGAGAGTTTACTCAGACACTGTCTGAGACCTCGAGAAGATAAAGGAGGCATATCCCTTTAAACTAAAATGCACCCATTGGATGACAGCAACAAATTACAGCAATCAGTGATTTAAATGGAACCTTCTTGTTTTGAACTGGTGAAATGTGAATTGTTGAAGTTTTGTCATGTGTGAACCTAAATTTGACTTCCGATCCTAGCCCTAACCTTCCTGATTATGTGTAGGGCTCATTTATAGCAGAACATGAAAAAGAAATAGTGTAAAAACTCTCCTGCCTACTAAGGATGGAGAAGAACAGCACAAAGAAAAGAAACACAATGGCTAATTTAAAAAAACCAGGATGAGCAGTGGTCCTTCCCACAGGGGAGGGAACAGCAGTGCCCGCCAATGGCCTTGCAGTGCTTGCCAATGGCCTTGCAGTGCTCCGGCGGGATTCTTCCTACTTTCTGCCCTCAGCTTGGAGGATTTTTGAATTCAAGGTTGGTCTGGCCCCAGGGTCACATAGATCTCTCTCATGACCTTGAAGGAGGTTTGCAAGGAAAAATCGCTTTCCTGTTAGTCTGCCTGAGACAAAGCAGCTTTCCTTCTTTCTGCCTTCCCTCCCTCCTCTTCCTCCTTCCCTCTCTCTCTTTCTTCCTTCCTTCTTTCCCTCCCTCCTCTCCCTTCTTTCTTTTCCTTCTACTCTCTTTTTTCTTCTCCTCCTAAGGAACCCTTATCAGGAAACCAAATGAAAACCAAAAACAAAACCCCTGAATTATCACGGGATGTACAAAGAGGAGGAAGGTATGGTCCCTACCCTTAGAGAGCTCACAGCCTCAGAGAGTCAGATACAAAAGCAGCTTCTTACAATGCAATATGCCGAGGGCCATGACGGAGATGTGCAGGGTGTTAAGAGAGCTCACGGTGGGCCCAGCTCCGTAGTGGGGAGTTCCCAAGCCTGAGGTTCTCAAATTGTACACCAAGCTACTCCAGGTCAGAACGCCACAGCAGACTCAAAGAGGTGCCACTGGATATTTTAAATGTTATAAGAGAAACACAGCAATACTCATCATCTGTTGAACACCACATAAGCTTCTAGCTTGAGGTAGTTAGAGTTCACAATATCAGACTGGGCTGCATTCTTGAGGTCCTATCTTAGTGAAGCTGCAGTTTTAGCAACTGTTGTAATAAAAACCAAGTACCCAGTGAAAATCAGTGTGGAACAGGCAACGAGAGTGGCAGTGCCCCAAGTGATCCTAAGGCTGGGGCAGTTGTGCAGTGCTCCACAGACACACACATCCCATTAGTAAGTAGCTGTGGTTATTTAAGAATAAAAAGGTGATTATTCTTTTAGTGTGTGTGTGTGTGTGTGTGTGTGTGTTTTGACACAGCTCTTAAGTTGCCAGGACATAAATACTTATTAAGGTGTTTAGATCTAACTACTAAATAAACAGAACTGTTGGTATTTTTGTTGGCCCACAGGCTCTACGTAAAAATTATTGGACACTAAGGGGTTGTGGGCTGAGAAAGTTTAGGACTCTTTCCTAAAAGAAATGATGCTTGATCTGGACCTTAAAAGCTAAGTAAGAGGCTGGACACGGTGGCTCACGCCTGTAATCCCAGCACTTTGGGAGGCCAAGGCGGGTGGATCACCTGAGGAGAGGAGTTCGAGACCAGCCTGACCAACGTGGTGAAACCCTGTGTCTACTAAAAATACAAAAATTAGCCGGGCGTGGTGGCGTGGTGGTGGGTGCCTGTAATCCCAGCTACTTGGGAGGCTGAGGCAGGAGAATCACTTGAACCCGGGAGGCGGAGGATGCAGTGAGCCGAGGTCGTGCCATTGCACTCCACCCTGGGTGACAAGAGCAAAACTCCATCTCAGAAAAAAAAAAAAAAGCAAAGTAAGAGCTGACTAGAGAAAGAAAGGAAAGCAGAAGGACATTTGAAGTAGAGAGAATGGCACCAGCAAACAGATGAAAGCAAGAGACAGCACTGCATGTGCAGGAAAATCCAAGCTTGGTAATGCTAGGGCCAAAACTGTAAAGCTGGATGAGGGTAAAGATAAAGGCCTTTGCAGATACCTGAAAACGTAAGCAGGAGATCACTCACAAAGGCCTTATGTGCCACTTTAGAGCTTGGACCTGATCTCAAATTAAGCTAGAGAGAGGCATGATCAGATTTGCTTGCATTGAAGGATACATTTCAGAGAGATAAGCTGGATGCTGGGAGGCTAGAAGGCCTTGACAATAGATGGGAAGAACACATTGAGAGGTTGAACTGAAGCAGTGACAATGAGGATATTGGCAATGATGTTTCGATGGTTGACTGAATAAAGCTGAGACTGATCTGGCACTGCAGCTTGAATATTTATGTGGGTGGTGTAAACACCCTCTGAATGAAAATGCAGGAGTAGAAACAAGTTGGGGCTGGGGGTGACAGTGACAGTGAGCTTAGTATTGTTCCAGGCGAATAGTGGGACCAGGTATCATTAAAGAGACACAACCAGTCTTGTTGTTAGCTGCCATTTTCTTTGTTGGCTTGACTGCACTTTCTTGCCTTTTTGCGTTTGTAATCCAGACACTTCTTTTGGGCCATCTATTGAGCTCCTATTTCCTGTCTAAGGAATACCTTCTGCTCCCAAATCACTCAATGCTATGGTCAAAAAAAAAAAAAAAAACACTTAAGACATCCCCGACTCAGAGGTATAGGTTATCCCAGACCAGCAGGTTCTCTGGGGGTGCTCAGCATATGCCTTCAGAAGAGAGTTCCCCTATTTTAGTGCCACTTGATAAAACTCAAATATCTGACACCTGCAGTAAAAAGCAAGAGACAAGATGCAGGCTAACGGAATGAAAAACATATTCCCTCAAAATAGTAAGACTTTGATTCAATTAAGTAGAAAACTAATTGGTTGAGCTTTCCAGTTACTTGGAGCTGTATTGTCCTTGACTTTGCATTGCTGGTGGACTCACACGCGTGGCGGCAGGCACTGCACCTGCTCCAAGCATTGGTTCTCTGTGACCAAGGACTTGTTCACCTAGGAAATGGGAAGGCACAGGGTCAAGTATGTAATCCTTCAAGTGGATGAAATTCCCTATGCAACCAATATTAAATTATATCTTTCCTTCATGTAGCTAAGATGATCTTACATTTGGAAACATTCAATACGAACTACAATATTTTAAAAAATGTTCTCAACCTCCTGGATACCACTTGTTAAATTTTCCACACCTAACAGTTTGAATTCAATTAAAAGATGAACTAATTAATCAGATGCCTCATTCTTCTCCCTCAAAATCAGTTTAAAAGTCGGCAATGAACTGGGGGATGGGTAAACTGAGGTAGAACCCAACTCCTCTTTTCCCTGGTTGAAGAGTCCAGCCACACAGTGGTCATTGTTGCCACAAAGGAAGATGGAGGTATTCTTTTGGGGTATACTTGGAAAACAACACTTTTTCATAAAGTAGTTTTAGGTAGAAATACCACAGCCTTTTGTTGTGCTCTAGGAACTGCTGAATCAGTCATGAACATCCTCACAGGATGCTCTGAGGCTGCTCAACAGAGTGCCTGGGGCTGGCGGCCATCTTGAGAACAGAGGGTACACAGGTGACTCTCCATCTATTTGTTTCTCTAGTAGAAGAAAAATGAGGATAAGGGAGTCTATCATAATTGAAGGTCTTTATGTACCAGGCACTTCAGACTTTAAACCTTTATGGCATGGCATTGCTTGACCCCACCAAGTCTCATGTTGAAATTTGATCCCCAGTGTTGGAGGTGGGGCCTGGTGGGAGGCGTTTGGATCATGGAAGTGGATTCCTCATGAATGGCTTGGAGCCAGTCTTCTGGGAGTAAGTTCTCACTCTTCGTTTTCACAGGAGCTGGTTGTTGAAAAGAGCCTGGCAGCTTCTCCCCTCTCTCTCTTCCTTCTTCTCTCCATATGTCTCCTCCCTTTGCCTTCTGTCATGAGTGGAAGCTTCCTGAGGTTCTTGACAGAAGCAGATGCTGGAGTCATGCCTCCCGTATAGTCTGCAGAACTGAGAGCCAAATAAACCTCTTTTCTTTATAGATTACCCAGCCTCAGGTATTCCTTTATAGTAATTAAAATGGACTAAGCTACCTCATGACAAACTTATGAAGCTGGTATTGTTAGAAACCTCCATGCACCTGGTGGCTCTGCCCTGAACAGCCAGCAGTCAAGTCATCTCTGGTTGTCCCGTAACAGGGGTTGGTTTTAGACGTTGTGATTAAAAGTCCATAAATCAGTGTACTGAGTAGTTGTCAATCTTGAGAGGGTCAGATGTTTAATTTTGTTTTGTAAATATATGAGTAAATAGGCTGGGCACGGTGGCTCACACCCGTAATCCCAGCACTTTGGGAGGCCAACGTAGGTGGATCACTGAGATCGGGAGTTTGAGACCAGCCTGGTCAACATGGTGAAACCCTGTCTCTACCAAAAATACAAAAATTAGCTGGGCCTGGTGGTGGCTGCCTATAATCCCAGCTACTTGGGAGGCTGAGGCATGAGAATCACTTGAACCAGGGAGGCAGAAGTTGCAGCGAGCCGAGATTGTGCCACTGCACTCCAGCATGGGCGATAGAGTGAGGCTCAGTCTCAAATATATATATATACACACACACACACACACACACACACACACATATATATATCTTTTTCTTTTTTAATATACTCATATATATATATGAGTAAATACATGATTCAGTACCCAAAACTCCTGACTGCAATACGGTATTTGAAACCTCATGCCATCCAGACAGCCCTCAAGGACACAGCATTTCTGCTTCTCCACAGAGCGCCCTCTTGACAGGAGAGTCATTGGCCATGGTGGTGGGAAGGACACTGTCTGTATCTAGTCACCAAATGGAGCCAATCAGGTCTGAGATATCTACTTCTCTGTTCCCTGTACTTTCTCAGTTAAGCAATGTGGCAACAGGACTGAAGGCAGCTTGAGATTTGTGGAGGGAAAAATCTCTCCCAAGAAAGATGCACGAAAATCATCCCAGATAGCAAACTACTCAGGAGGGATCCCAGGCTAGCAGTCATTTTTATCCTATTACAGATGAGGAAACTGAGGTTTCAGGCCACACGACAGTCGTGCAAGTCAACCGCTACAAGTCAAGAGTCATTTATTCAGCACCTGAGGTCCATGTTTAAGGTCCAAATAAACGCAGAGACATCATTAAGACATTGGCCTTGCTCTTGAGGAGTGCACTATGTGAAGGTCCCCAGGTTTGTAACTAACTCAGCTGCTTCTGACTCCAGAGCAACATTCTTGCCCACCCTGCCTGTCTCTACAGTACCTGTCCCATCTGGCTGCTTCTCTTCCTCTGTGAATGCTGCCCAATGAGACCTGACTGCACAGTCAGAGCTTTGAAAATCTCCTTCTTAGTCCTCTGTGCTGTGTGGCTTGGGAAAAGCGAGCTTGCCTCTCTGTGGTAAAGTTTTGTCCCTTAGTTAACCGATAGCATTCCCTTGAAATACAAAAAGAGCATAAGGGGCCGGGCGTGGTGGCTCACGCCTGTAATCCCAGCACTTTGGGAGGCTGGGGCAGGTGGATCACGAGGTCAAGAGATCGAGACCATCCTGGCCAACATGGTGAAACCTCGTCTCTACTAAAAAAATACAAAAATTGGCCACGCATGGTGGCACATGCCTGTAGTCCCAGCTACTTGGGAGGCTGAGGGAGGGGACTTGCTTGAACCAGAGAGGTAGAGGTTGCAGTGAGCTGAAATCGTGCCATTGCACTCCAGTCTGGGTGACAGAGAGAGAGACTCCATCTCAAAAACAAAACAAAACAAAACAAAACAAAAAGAAACCTTTACTATCAGAGATTACTTTTTTTTTTTTTTTGAGACGGAGTCTTGCTCTGTCACCAGGCTGGATGCATTCTCACTCACTGCGACCTCCGCTTCCCGGGTTCAAGCAATTCTCCTGCCTCAGCCTCCCGAGTAGCTGGGATTACAGGCATGCGCCACTATGCCCAGCTAATTTTTGTATTTTTAGTAGAGACGCGGTTTCACCATGTTGGTCAGGCTGGTCTCGATCTCGTGACCTCGTGATCCGCCCACCTCGGCTTCCCAAAGTGCTGGGATTACAGGCGTGAGCCACTGCGCCCGGCCTAGAGATTACTATTAATAGAAGTCTGGGCTCTTCTACACCCACAGCTGAGTCTCCCCCAGACTCCTGTCAGCAGGACTACTCGGGGGAAGGGGCTGGAGACATGGGTGGGTGGTGGGAGAGTAGAAGCACAACTGAGTCCAGAGGTAGGCAAAATATGCCCATGCAAATGCATGCCAGAGCCAAGCAAAGATGTTTGTTACTATATCCTATTTTATTTTATTTACGTATTTATTTATTTTTATGTATTTATTTTTGAGACGGAGTCTTGCTCTGTCACCCAGGCTGGAGTTCAGTGGCACGATCTTGGCTCACTGCCAGCCCCGCCTCCCGGGTTGACACCATTCTCCTGCCTCAGCCTCCTGAGTAGCTGGGACTACAGGCACCTGCCACCACGTCCGGCTAATTTTATATTTTTTGGTATTTATTTATTATTATTATTTTTTGAGACGGAGTCTCGCTCGCTCCGTCGCCCAGGCTGGAGTGCAGTGGCGCGATCTCAGCTCACTGCAAGCTCCGCCTCCCGGGTTCACGCCATTCTCCTGCCTCAGCCTCTGGAGTAGCTGGGACTACAGGCGCCCGCTACCTCGCCTGGCTAATTTTTTGTGTAGTTAGTAGAGACGGGGTTTCACCTGTTAGCCAGGATGGTCTCGATCTCCTGACCTCGTGATCCGCCCACCTCAGCCTCCCAAAGTGCTGGGATTACAGGCGTGAGCCACGGCCCCCGGCCACTATATCCTATTTTATATCACTTGTGCTGTTTCTCCTAATTGGCAACTATGTCTATATTCCTGGCAGAATAAGATAGGCAGTTCATGATAGCTCTTGACTCATGGAGGCCTCCATTTCACTTGGAGATGCTTCTCCCTCAACTCATTCCACTGAGAAGGACCCTGGGTAACCACAGCTGCTATCCTGCCCCTCTCCTTTCGCTTCTTCCCTTAGGACAGGCAGCTTTCACAGCCTAGTGAAAGGCCATCACTTTTCTGCAGTGCACCAGCCACGCTGGGTGATTCATACAGGAGACTGCATACCTCAGGTAAGGCCTAACCTGTTACAATTTTAAGCTGAGCAGGAAATGATGTGTAGAGTGGCCACAGACAACGGCATAGGAGTGAGACTATGTTACATGAAGCTGTGTAAAGGGAGGGTGAAGACACTAAAGCCACAATCATAGCCCAGGAGCAGCCTGGGCACCAGGTCCAGGACTTAAAACATACGTGAGCTCCCAGGCATGAGGCTTCCAAAAGACTTATATGGAGATAAGGGCTAGGCACAAAGCATCCAGTAACCCAATGGGCTGAGAGCCAGAGATCCATCAGGCGGTGGTTGCCAGAGTGGTTAATTAATTATCAACCACTTCTAGTCTCTAAACTTCTTCCTCCACTGAGGTGGAACTCAACCTCATGAAAAAGTTGCCACTCCTCTTCTAATGTACCCGCTGTGTCCTGTCATGGAGGGGTGTGAGCAAGCAGCCAGGCCAACTCTTTGTTCCCCTTCACCCTCTAAGTCACTTGGATGAGCTGGAATCCTTGAGTCTCAGGTCAAAGCAAGAGTCCCACTCTCCAGTGTCAAAGCACTGAGCCCAGGGCTCAGTGGGAAGCGTCGCAAGTGCCCGTCCTTTCCTGGAAACCCAGTGAGAAGTGGCCAATAAGCCTCTCCTTAGGCATAATCATGGAGCTCTACTCCAGACCCTTGGTGCCTTCCAGGCTGGAATGGGGCTTCTTGGCATTAGAGGAAGTTGAGGATATTGAAAATTTCACTGCCTCTCTGTCTTAGGGCCTGTGCCCCTGACATTTACCTTGGCTAAATCAGCAGAGGCTTTCCTTCTTATCTTCCAAAGACAAAAATGAATAAAACCGAACCTAGTCTCTGTGGGTGCAAGTCTAGACATGAAAAAAAAAAGGGCTTTTATGACTATAAAACAAAAAATCCTGTTAATCTAAAAAGGATAGCTTCCCCCTACATTTTTTTTTTCTATGCAGCAGAACTGACTTGCTTCTAGGCTTTTGCTAAATACCCATTCCTCTTGGATTCTACCTTTTTTCTTTGGCAAAGGTTCAGTTCCACCCCACACTAAAATCAGCATGCTTCCTTTTTCTCTTCTGTTGGCTTAGGCTGGTTCCAGGAATGGAGTCTACTCCATGTGCAGAGCAGTTGGGTGTGAGGATGGGCAGAATTAGAGCCAGCCTGATTCCAGGCACTCCAGTGACCAGGGATGGAAGATGCTGGTAGAGTAACCAACCTAATTCCCTGAATTCACGTACTAAAGCACCTCTCATCTACCACTGTCTGTTAGTTGAGACTTCAGTTTCTGATACGGTCACTCTTGCAGCTACCAGTGGCCAATAAGATCCACGCAATTCAGTCCCACCTTTCATCAACAGAGGTCAAGTAAGTGTTGGGAAGCCTTGGGGGAATAGCTAAGAGCTGCGCAAGCCAAGGAGGGGAAGCAGTGGTATTTCAGCCAAGCCTTCCAGGCTAAAGCAAAATCAGGGACTGGCCACATACAGCTGCTCTAGCAGGTTCTTGCAGGAGCTGGAACATGGGTACGTGTCTTTTTCCCAAACGAAGTCATTTCTTACTTGGTGCTTTCGTTTTTTTCGTTTTCAAAAAGGAGGTGATTACAAGCCCACAGGGAGATCGAGAAAGATGTGACATCGATAAAGTGTTTTGAGGTCCTCAGAAGCAACCGTAAGTGATAGTGATTCCTTGGCTGCAAAGGATCTTAGGACCATCCTGCCCATTTCTCCTTATGGCTAGATAAGACTGTACTTTAGACCATCCATGACTTTTGAAGGATTTTTCCTCTTCTCATGGATATTAAGAATAGGAGATCCAGCAACGTCTCTTGGTTGCCTAATGGCCCTTGCACTCAGAAAGTTTTTCCACGAGTCCAAACTCCTTCCAATGACACTCAAACTTACGCCACCCTTTTCTGTACCCGATAGAGTTGGTCACTCTTTCCTACATAATAAGATTATTTATTCTATCACTTTCATACAAGGAAGTCCAGCTACTTTTTATCACCAAGGCCAGTAAAATAGGCTTGCAAAGAGCCTGGGCAGTTCAGTTGAACAATCTCGTCTCCGAAGTCTTGCCCCCTCTCCCCTAGCCTTCTCCCCATGAGGCTGAGGGAGGGCAGTAGAGAAGCCTGTCAGTAAATATCAACCATAATGGCTCTACCCATTTCCTTCAGAGGAAATGAAACTAATGGAGAAAGATATATTGATCACAAAGACTCAATTTCAGAATCAGTCTCCTGGTGGTGAACCCTTTCAGTTAGGTGGGGTTAATGGCCTCTGCTTTCAGCTGTTGTCCAGTGTGAGAGCTGCACATCCCACAATCAATGGGATAGCAAGCCTGCTGGGGACATTACCACCAAGGCCAGCCAATGGGGAGAAAAAGGCTCTGGGTTTTTTTTATAAAGCTAATCAGAGAAAGGAAAAAAAAATTTCCTGAGCTATTTGGGGGCTTAAGTAAGTCTTCAGCTGAAGGCCTCCAACCTGTGGGGGAGGCCTTTCTCTCCTATCAACAAGACTCTGCTTTCCAACCCATAAAGAGGCTGTTAGGCAGCCCTCCTTAGGGGGTGGTTAGCAGGGAAAATGCTGTTTAGGTTTCACGATGTTTTTGTGTGGCAAGGCCCAGCAGCCCATATAGGAGGCCTTGTTTTGTTCTTGCTAAAAAGGGGCTGGAACTCTGGCCTCTGCTGTAGGGAGGCAGCAGTTTGTAATTGGGAGACCAGCCATTAGACCATGGGTGGTGACATAATAAGACACATTTCTCTTTGCCTCTGTTATGTGTCCCTCTAGCATCTAGACAATGCCTTTCTGCTCCCCAGGATCAATGAGTTTTTGCACAGGGGCACAGGAGGGAGCACATTCTTGGGAACAAAACTCTCATTAGCGATGGGACTGTGGACAAGTGAATTATCCTAAAACTCACTTTCCCAATCTCTTAAATGGCGGTGATAACGGCCTTACAGGGTAGAATAATGATTAATATCACATAATGTATTTGAAGAGCTCAGCACAATGTTTGGCATATATTAGGTACTTAACAGAAATAACCTTTGCACATATGCCTGTGCATTATTATCTAATCAATCTTTGCAATTTTCCTGGAATAATGTCTGTAAATTCCATGCTAATAGAAATATTTTGAGACTGGGGACAAGATGACCCAGACTCTTTCTCTGCTAAAATAATCTACAACCATCTGGTAAGGTCTTAAGGAATGTATGGGATTCAGGGAGAGAGAAAAGCTCCTCAGGTAAGGCGATAACATAAGGAAAGGTGCAGAGGTAGAAACCATCCGGGAATGGGTGACGGTGGCAGGAGTCTACTGAAGAGGACACACGACGCAGATTGTTGGGAGCCAGGCAGGGGAGTTTAGATTTGATCAGGAAGAAAGTGGGGAGTCAATGAGAACTCTCAGCAGGCGTGGAGAAGAAGAAAGCAACATTTCCCACTGTCTGTTGTCTTCAATGGAGGGTGTGCGTTTTGGCTGAGCGGAAGTATCCTAACAGAAGAGTGATAGCCCTGAGCCGGTGTCCACAGTCAGGCTCTGGGGAGAGGCTGGCCAGGGCTGCCTTCTTCCTCGCAGATCCTTGGATCAAGTCACTAGCGCTATCCCTGAAGCCTTTACTCCCCAGTTGGCAGAGTAGTAACATCACTGCCCACCTGAATATCTCTGGAGGGAGTAAGTTTCAAAAGCTCTCTCAATTGTATGCAGTGAACTATTATTATTTCCTGAGAAACAGAGGATCAGAAGCCTGTCTTACCCAAGGACAACAGCAAGCCAGGGGCATGGTGATTCCAGAATGAGGTCACAGATGTTATTAGGTCAGTGCAAAAGTAACTGTGGTTTTTGCCATTGAAGGTAATGGCGAAAACCAGCCGGGTGCAGTGGCTCACGCCTGTAATCCCAACACTTTGGGAGGTGGAGGTGGGCGGATCACTTGAGGTCAGGAGTTCGAGACCAGCCTGGCCAACATGGTGAAACTCCATCTCTAATAAAAATACAAAAATTAGCTGGGCGTGGTGGTGCATGCCTGTAGTCCCAGCTACTCGGGAGGCTGAGGCAGGAGAATCGCTTTAACCCGGGAGGCAGAGGTTGCAGTGAGCAGAGATCATGCCACTGTACTCCAGCCTGGCGACAGAGTGAGACCCTGTCTCAAAAAAAAAAAAAAAGGATCTGGGAGAAACAGATGAAAATTAAGAGTGATTTCAGGTTGCAGATCTGACAGAGATCTCTGTTGCAGATGACAACAGAGACTAGCTGTTTTTTCTCCTATTTCCACCCCCTTTTCTCTCTAAACCACTAGAATCAGCTAAAAATACTTAAATTTGGGTAATTTTTAGTCCTTCTGAAATGGTTTCAGCCCAAAGCTACATAGGAGACTCTGGCTAATGGCTTTGGTGGGTCAGAGAAAACGTACACAGACCAGACAGAGCCATTGTCACTCTTCTGTAACTCTTCTTGGTAAGTAATTTGTTAGCAACATTTATTTATGTTTTATTTTTTGGAGTTGGTGTCTCACTCTCACCCAGGCTGAAGTGCATCAGTATAATCACAGCTCACTGCAGCCTCGACCTCCTGGCCTCAAGTGATCCTCCTGTGTCAGCCTCCTGTGTAGCTAGGACTACAGGTGTGTGCCACCATGGCAGGCTATTTTTTTATTTTTATTTTTGGTTGTTGGTAGAGATGGGGGTAAAGAATATGTGAGTAAACACAAAGAAGTCACAGACTTGGATAACTAAGCTGAGGTCTTTCTACCAGGAGGATGGGTTAGTATCATGAGACTCTTGAGAAGACCTTCCAAGGAGAGTGGGGAGATGCCACTAAAGAGAAACCCTCCTCTGCCACCTCGGCCCTGCCAACTGACACTCTCGTGAAGATTTGAAACTCCTCCAAACCAGACTATAGGTCAGATTCTACCAAAGGAAATACCGTCATGGCAAAAACTCCTGCGCAGTCAAACCCACCCTGCTGGTCATTATTTCCAGAGTTATCAGTTATCCAGGGAGACCGAAATCCAGGGTAGAGAAACAACTGGATGGTCTTGGGGTTCATGGTATAAAGAGATGACCAGTATAGTTAGGTATGGAATATGGTATGACAAAAAGAGATGTCCAGTTTACACTGCTGCCATCCAGGATTCAAAGTAAGGCATCCCATCCTACTTTTTAAACTCTTCATCTCCAAAAACATGTTTAGACTCCTTAGCATGGCATGCTGAGTCCTCCATGGCCTCACATCTGTCTTCTTCTTCAGTTTCACCCTCAAACATTCTGCTCCCTGGTTCTTCTCTCACACTTAAAACCTTTCTCTGGGGCTGGGCGCAGTGGCTCACACCTGTAATCCCAGCATTTTGGGAGGCCGAGGTGGGTGGATCACAAGGTCAGGAGTTCAAGACCAGCCTGGCCAACCTGGTGAAACCCCGTCTCTACTAAAAATACAAAAAAATTAGCCAGGTGCGGTGGTGCATGCCTGTAATCCCAGCTACTTGGGAGGCTGAGGCAGGAGAATTGCTTGAACCTGGGAGGCGGAGGTTGCAGTGAGCCAAGATTGAGCCACTGCACTCCAGCCTGGGTGACAGAGCAAGACTCCGTCTCAAAGAACAATAACAACAAAAAAAAAACTTTCTCTGTTGGTTCCTTTTCCTGCAAGGCTAACTCCTCCCTCCGTTACCTGGCTAGCTCCTGCCTATCCCTTAACACTCACTTGCATTTCATTTCCTCCAGGAAGTGGTCCCTACCTGCCTGGGCACCCTTACCAGCCAGGCGGTTGTATCATAGCACCTTCCAAATTATATTTAAAAGATCTGTCTTTGCAATAGACCATGAGCTACTTGAAGCAGAGACCATTTCTTGTTTTCTTTGCATCTCTAGTAGCTGGCACATAGTAGGTGTTAAAATTTTAAAAATATGAACTTCATGAAGATGTTAAAGGTATATATATATCAGTGTGGCAGACAGACCCTTGGTGACACCTTAGTAATCCTAACTTCTGGTGTTCACTCCTTTGTATAATTCCCTCCCCTCAAGTGTAGGTGAGACCTATGACTTACCTCTATATGGCAAAGGTGATGGAATCACTTGTGCTATTCCATTATGACACACATAAGACACATCTAAGTCAGGTGTCTCCAACCCCTGAGCCACAGATGGGTACTGGTACGTGGCCTGTTAGGAGCCAGACTGCACAGCAGGCAGGCAGGCAAGTGAGCATTACTGCCTGAGCTCTGCCTCCTATCAGATCAGCGGCAGCATTAGATTCTCACAGGAGCACAAACCCTACTGTGAACTGCACGTGCAAGGGATCTAGGTTGCAGGCTCCTCAGGAGAATCTAATGCCTGATAGTCTGTCATTGTCTCCCATCACCCACAGATGGTCCCAACTAAGTCAGGGGTCTCCAACTAGACGGTCCCACCTAGTTTCAGGAAAACAAGCTCAGGGCTCCCACTCATTCTACATTATGGTGAGTTGGTTGTATCACTATTTCATTATATATTACAATGTAATAATAATAGAAATAAAGTGCACAATAAATGTAATGCACTTGAATCATCCCCAAACCATCACACCACCACCCGGGTCAGTGGAAAAACTGTCTTCCACAAAACCGGTTCCTGGTGCCAAAAAGACTGGGGACCACTGCTCTAAATGACTCGCTTTCCTGCTGGCCAAGGAGAAGCAGCACGTTGTGGACTGCCTATGAAAAGACAGCCACGTGGCAAGGAACTGCAGGCAGCCTCGTTAGGACCTGAGAGTGGCTTGTAGCCAACATCCAACAAAAAGCTGGGGCCCTCAGTCATATAACCAAAAGGAAATGACTTCTGCCAACAATGTGGGTGAGCTTACAAGTGGATCTTAGTCAAGCTTTCTGGTGAGAACACGGCCTGGCCCACACCTTGACTGCAATCTTGTAAGACTGAGCAGAGAACCCAGTCAAGCCATGCCTGGGCTCCTGACCTACAGAAACTGGGAAAATGTGTGTTTTAAGCCACTAAAGTTAGAGTGCTGAGTCATAAAAGGTGAAAACACCTAGCTTTTCAGGAAGAGTGAAATAGGAAAAGAAGAGTGAGCATTGGCTGAAATGACCTGGTATGACCAAGCTCAGCACTAAAGGGTAACCTAGGCATTTAATGCAAGAGATGGAAGATCCCAATCCCATAACCAGTGGAAATTGCTGATCTGAATTCATTGCATTTCACTCCTGCCATTAGTTAAAACTTGATTTAAGTCCTTCTAGGCTGAGAGTTAAAGCTTGGCAACTTAAGGGAGGGAGTAGAGTGGTGTGGAGTGGCAGGTGCATCTACTTATAACTAATCTCAGTCCCCACATATGTAAACGAAAGGAGATTCACACCAGCTGTTAGGGTTATGTGACATGCTTAGCTCTGAGTTTGGCACAGGGTCGGTGTTCTACGGCCACTGGGTGCCCCCTCCGCCCCCACCACTGACTGCCCTTTCCAGCTGTCCCGACTCTAAGCAGGCTAGGCCTGTCTGGGAAGCTCCTGGAGGGAATCTTTTGGTAAAACAGTTCCTGGCAGATGCTCTGGAGGCTTACTCTGCAGCTGAAATCTCAGGAAATTCTACTCTGCCCGTTCCACCACTGCTAAGCTGCTAAGAAAGGTTACGCTCAATTTCCTGAAATTATTTACTGCATCCCCCTTTGTGGGAGTGCTTTACATATTATAAATGGGACTTGACCAAACATGCCAGGAAGTGAGAGGGGTCCAAAACTCTCTAGCCAGCCGCGTGTCTGCTGGCCCAACTACGATACCCCCCAGACCGGCCCCACCCCCGGCCACATCTTCGCCTTCCTTCTGTGCCTCAGTTCCCAGTGCTCAGGGAATCTGGCAATTTGGCACTTGGTAAAGACACCCAAGCCCTTGCCAGACGAAGGGCCCCCAGGAAGCTTCGACTCAAAAGGAGTGGTTGAGTGTTTGAAGAAGGTCTTGTCGGCCTGGCGCGGTGGCTCACGCCTGTAATCCCAGCACTTTGGGAGGCCGAGGCGGGTGGATCATGAGGTCAAGAGATAGAGACCATCAACATGGTGAAACCCCATCTCTACTAAACATACAAAAATTAGCTGGGTGTGGTGGCACGCGCCTGTAATCCCAGCTACTCAGGAGGTTGAGGCAGGAGAATTGCTTGAACCTGGGAGGCGAAGGTTGCAGTGAGCCAAGATTGCACCACTGCACTTCAGCCTGGCGACAGAGCGAGACTCTGTCTCAAAAAAAAAAAAAAAAAAGGAAAAGAAGGTCTTGTCTTCCCATTGGGCTTCTGAGCACTCAGAACTCTTACCCCTCCTGAGCCCTCCTCCCTCAATGCCTTAGGAGGGAGGAAAACAGGGACTGAAAGGTGATTATTAATTTTATACTATGGATTGAGAATATACGGCCCATTTGTTTAACACAACACAGCATGAAATATCTAGATTTATCAGGTATATGCTGTCTTCATTCATTTGTGCTTCTACGACAAAGTGCCATAGACTGGGGTGGCTCATGGACAATAGAAATGTATTTCTCACTGTTCTGGAGGCTATCGGACCGAGCTCAGGGTGCCAGCATGACTGAGATCTGGGGAGGGGCCCCTTCCAGGATGCAGACTGCCAACTTCTTATAGCCTCACACAGTGAAAAGAAGGGGAGAGAGCTCTCTGGGGTTTCTTTCACAAGGGGACTATCCCGTTCATGAGGACTCAACCTCCTGATATCATCACCTTGGAGGTAAGGATTTCAGCATATGAATTTGGGGGGAACACAAATGTTGAGTCCATAATATCTACAGTAACATGCCCAGTACTGCATCGGGGCATCCCTTGGTGTGACAGTAAGTGTATGTGCGTGTAGGCAAAGATACTTAGGTTCTGATTTTAGGATTGAATAATAGTATATATATTAAGATACGATATTTAGGATACGATGCTCACAGAATTTCAGGCCTTGGAGACTAAGATCACTTACTTCAATCCTCTCACGTTACAGATGAGGAACTAAGACCCGCGGAGGCAAGTGATTTGATGGGGACAGGAAGCCAGGTCTCCTAACTCCCCAAATTGTGCTCTTGGCACATTACCATGCTGATTCTCTGTCTTTTTCGCTTAGACTGTGCTTCTTAATTTCCACTGGATCGAGTGCAACCTCTTTCGTCCAGTGTTAATTTGCTGAGAGGCTTGAGGACCCCCTTCATAGGGAGCAGCCTAAGAGATGACCACTCAGCTTGCCTTTGGCTCTGCAGTATGGTCATGGCAGGGGAGATGGGTTGTTCCTGTTCACAGCGTAGCCCTCCTTGCCTGAGGTCTAACTTCCCCCTTTGACTTCCTCCACAGTGGCTGCCCCTAGGGCCTACCACAGCCCTCCACACTGGGGCACCACAGCCTTTGATAGAAGCTAGAACCATCAGTAATGTGAAAGAGGCAGAAATGGCCCCTTCCCTGACATTTAGGAACCAGACACTGGAAATAAATGGGGTGTAGAGGGGATGAGGCAGGAAAAAAAGGCAGTGTAAGAAGGACTGTGTATCTTGCACTGTACTAGGCACATTTGCTCACGTAGCAATATTTTATTTAATCCTCAGGGCAGGCCTTGAAGGCAAATTTTAAAGACCAGGAAGCTGAGGCTTAAAGAAAGAGGCAGTATTAAGCTTCAGCTTACAAATGTGCAAGCGTAAGAATCCAGTTACTGGCTCTAATTATCGAGATGTAGTCAGTTTCACATTTCTGGACTACAAAGAGGACTCAATTCAGCTCTAGGTAACTCTCCATGGTTGTCAAGGCCAAAAGCTCTTGAGAATTTTCCTCATAGTTCATTCTTATTGCCACACTCAAATGCTGCCCCTGAATACAGTCAGCCTTGATTCCTGTTAGGCCAACACGTGTTAATGCTTATGCCTAAATCGGGATGGATTCCTTCCGTCCTAATTAATTGACCCTCTTCCATAACCAGCTCATGAACTGCCCAGGAACTCCTGTGTTCAGTGCCTTCCGTGGTAATGGGGAGAGGAACACTGCAATGTTTAGGTACAAAAGACTCCTGTAATTAGCTCTAAGCCCCAGGAAACAGACAATCAAATTAATCAGTGAGTATGGGAAAAAAGCAGATTATAATTAATTACCTATGTTTATGCCAGGGTTATCTTTAGCCATAAGTTTTCTTTTTTATCTTAATAGATACCCAATCTTAAAATTATCGGACCTCGGGCCTGAGTCGACAAAGCCTGAGTTGACAAAGCCTAATTTGACTTCTGTCCCCAGTTCAGAGGAGGATCCGAAATGAGTCAATTCTCCCTGCCTTGCTTCCTCCTTACTGATATGGCCTCCCTCACAGAGTGGGAGGGAGAGATAAGCAGCTCAGGGCTGAGAGCCGCTTTGGTACAACCCAGGAGCAGAGAGCATGCCTTTTCCCTGCAGAGTCATTTTCATTCATGGTGGAGGCTTTTTTGAACCTGGCCAGGCAAAGCTCCTCGGTGTCAGACCAGCACTCCATGTGGCCACACCCTCCAGTCCCGGTTGTTCCCTCTGCTTGCCAAAGCGATAACCTGATCCTCGCTTTCCATAAAATAGAAGAAAATGTTCAAGTCTTTTCCACAGAAGGCTATAAGCCAAAAGGCCAACTGCTATGTGGGTTACCGGAGCCTTCTGCATGGGCGAGGTGGGAAACCGAGACTCTGAGAGATGGGAGTGGAGCTGCACGTCCTTGTGCTCATGTATTAAACTGAACTCCTGGTGACGTGCAATGTGAGAATGACAGTGGGTATTAGCTTTCTCTACATATGCTTAAGAGCTCTGGGGCATCATTGAAACCCACACAGAGATTATTCAGCGTTGAACCATGAAAAGAGAGAACCATGTAGTCTGCCTTCTCCATTGCATGGTGGAGGGAACCAAGGCTTAGAGAGAACAATGGCTTCTTTAAGGTCCCAGTGACTTGGTGCAGAGCTTACATTTAAGTTCTTGTCAAGTGCCCATTCCACCGCTCCAACGTGAGCCTTCTTTCCACCCCTTTTGACTGACTATCGTGCAGCTCTAGGAGGAGGACCGAGCTGGTGGTACAGTCAGGGGTCTAGTCCTGCTCTGTCACTAGCGGACCTTGGGCAAGTCCTCCAACCTTCCAGGGGTCATGAAAAATGAAAAGGGGCTTACGTGGATCTCAAGGGCCCCTTCCAGCTCTGATAGCCTATGAGTTTCTGTGTGCTGCGGATTCTCTTCTTTTTCTGTCCACCAGAGGGAGGAAGTTGGGCGGTTTCCTTAACCTTAGATCACAATGAGTGGCTGAGGTGTGGGCTGATGATGAAGAGCAGCCTTCAGGGAGTAAGGGGTTCATGGAGAATCCTCAGTGGGAACCAAGGCCAGATGCCAAAGCAGGAATCACACTCACAACACCCAATGCAACATAAAGCAGCCATTTCAAACTCTAGCACCTCCTTCCAGGTGGCAGCCTCAAGCCTAATGCTGTTCATCCCAGCTAGAAGATACCAGACACTCACTATCCAAGCCACTCATGCATAGACTGACCATCCAGATGTCCTCCCAGATGTAACACAGGTTGGGATCCTCCAATTACTGTTCTGTGTTCACTAGTAAAGACCCCAAAAGAATGATTCTTCAGGAAAATGAGGTACCAATTTTAGCTCATCAGGAAGACAGTTTCCTTGAGCAGAAGACAGAGAAGCCTGAAACATCCGTCTTCACTTCTGGAGTGGCATTGATAAGCCAGAAAGGCAGGCTCCCTTTTTCCTAGGAAAAGACTCATTTCCCCTGTAATTTGTCTTTGTTAGCAATTGAGGGTAACCTTTGGAGTTCTCCTCACTATTGACTGTAAAACCATTCCTTTAGACGTGCAGCGGCCAAAATGCTAACCACTAGCCACATGCTGAATAAAACTGAACATTCAGTTCCACATCACACTGGCCATGTTTCAGGTGCTAGTGGCTACCATGTCAGAGAGTGCAGATATGAAACCTTCCCATCATCACAGAACATTCGGCTGGACATTGCTGCACTAGGAGTTTCACAGGGAAGGCACTTGATTTGTCGAATGCATTTATTGAATTCATGGATAGACAGTTTAGATAGGGCAGGGAATACTGTAGTATTCCCTGGTGAAGGCATGTTAATCCTTCAAAATTATGCAGCAGGTTTCTTTTAAGAAACTCAGGGTTGGCCGGGCACAGTGGCTCACGCCTGTAATCCCAGCACTTTGGGAGGCCGAGGCAGGTGGATTATCTGAGATCAGGAGTTCGAGACCAGCCTGACCAACATGGAGAAATCCCGTCTCTACTAAAAATACAAAATTAGCCGGTGTGGTGGTGCATGCCTGTAATCCCAGCTACTCGGGAGGCTGAGGCAGGAGAATCGCTTGAACCCGGGAGGAGGAGGTTGCAGTGAGCTGAGTTCGCCATTTCACTCTAGCCTGGGCGACAATAGTGAAACTCCATCACCAAAAAAAAAAAAAAAAAAAGAAAAAAGATAAAGAAACTCAGGGATTTTTCTTTTCTTTTTTTGAGATGGAGTCTCACTCCATTGCCCAGGCTGGAGTGCAGTGGCACAATCTCGGCTCACTGCAACCTCTGCCTCCTGGGTTCAAGCCATCCTCCTGCCTGAGCCTCCCGAGTAGCTGGGAGTACAGGCACACGCAACCACACCCATCTAATTTTTGTATTTTTAGTACAGACGGGGTTTCACCATGTTGACCAGGAGCCAGACTGGTCTTCAACTCCTGACCTTAGGTGATCCGCCCACCTCGGTCTCCCAAAATGCTGGGGTTACAGGCGTGAGCCACAGCACCTGGCCAGAAACTCGGGTTTTTTTTTTTTTCTAGTGTTCATACTTGAAGATGTTTTTTGAGCATTCATATGTATTTTCCTAGGCTGAGTGCTACCAGGAATATGAAAAACAACAACAATAAGAGAAGAGGCATCTGAATGTATTGGGAGGAACAGAGGATTGGGAAAGAAAAGACCCAGGTTCTAGCACGGGTTCCAAACAGAAGGGCAGGTGAGGTCCATCAGCCCCTTTGAGTCTCAGTCTCTTCAGTCGGTAAAATGAGAGTAATAATAATACTATCCTCAAGGGTTGGTTGTTTGTATGAATCACATGAAAATATAACAGAACACACTCTGGAGACTATCAAGAGTTAGATGTCTGTGTTATTGACCTTGCCCTCAAGTCACTTTCGAGTCCCACTGTCATAATCCTTGAGAATATTTTTGCTGCCTCTTTCAACTGCTCTCCCTGCCTTGGGATCATACTTCATTCCATCATGCATACCTCCAAGAAAATAATTCTGCCAAAATACCACTAGGATCATGTGCCAATGCTGCAAAGACTAAAATGGATCCCTACTGCCTGTAAGATCAAGACCAAACTCCTTCTTGTATTTGCTGCTGCATCGTGCCCTGTTTGCTTAGGAAGCTGCTACTTCATTTTGCAGGAGCTTCCTGAGGCGAGAAGCCTTATTCCTGTTACAAGTGTGACCCAGGTCCCACCCATGCCTTTCCTTCTTCTAGCTCTGCAAATTGCACCTGGTCCCTTGAGTTCACTGTCTCTAACTCGCGCCCCCTATAACCCTGTCATTCTTAATGCCCACCTGGCCTCGCACATTATAACATGTTCTCCCATGTGGACTTTTTCTCTGATTGTTTTGTGTGTCTTATCTCCTCAATAGCACTAGACAACACTCAAAGAGAGTGTGCTTAGGCAGTGCTTGGCATCTTAGGGGTACCAAGGGATGGGGAGGGATGGGGACGGATGGTTGACCCTGAAGGCCTGGGGTTAGATGGGGCCAGATTGATAGGGACAGCAAGGCAAGACAGGAAGAAAATTTGGTTTGAAAAGACAGTTTAGCTTTATACAGGTGGACTATACTATTCCTTCAATGAAAACCCTGTTTTCGTATAAAAATTTCAAATACCTTTTGTTTATTAAGTTAAAATAATTAATTTTCCCTTTTTTTATACTTTAGGTTTATATAATTCCAGCCCAGCCAAAAGGACATAGAGTTTTAGTTACTTGTGGCTCTTCTTTGGAGAGCTGACTCCTTTTGGTTATAGCAATTGGTCTCACCCTAGATCAAACCTCCATGACTCATCTAGAGGTTTCTCTCACTGGAGAAGGCTGATGGAGCTAACATGAGCTACAATGATGGATGTGATGTGGAGCACAGTTTCCTAAAATCAGCATTCTAATGAATAGTGGAGCACTATGGTCAGCCAGGATTCTGTAGGAAAATAAGCCAGGCTCCCAGTCCACTGCAGAAGGCCTGGGTGTGTGGCTCCAGACTCCATTCCCTTCATAATAAACACCATCTTCCCAGGGGAGAACAGGTTGCAGCCAGGCAGCATTGCCTGTGTGAGGCCTCAGCCAGCACAACAGTTCTGGCCGAGTATAAACAGAGCACCCAATTAAAACACCTAATTATAGGGTAGGCTGGAGCCAGGAGGTGGGCTCTGTTGGTGGCCCTGAAGCCAGCTGCTGGCCAGGCTGCCAGCATCTCCCTGACAAGCCACATCCAATTTCAGACTGCAATGAGCCTCCAATGGACAGATGACGACAGAGTTGGGAGGGCAGAGAAGGAGTGTGACACACCTCACTGCTTCTTTATCTCCTAGGGCGTGGACCGCATTCTCCCAAGGAGCATTCAGGAGGCTTCTGGGAAGACACTCCTCAGTGCAAGAGAATTGGAATTTCACATTTTAGGGACCCGATTATCTCATCCACAGAGTGAAATAATATCTAATTTTTCCATTATAATAAGATAAATGCTGCCAGGTGTAACTTAAAAAGCTCTTTGTTGTTGGCCAAAGCACTGCAATAAATTATGCACTTTCCCAAAACATGAGAGGCCGGGAAGCGTAAACAACATGGCCCAAAACCCAGGCGCGTGGTACGGTTCTTTCCGCCTACCTGCAGGTGCACATCCGTCTTGTCAGGCACTGAAATGCTGATGTTCGCTCAACTCTATCTCAATAATCCCACTGTCAGTGTTCAATGCACCTTTCTCAGGGATAATGATAATAAAATGAGTTTCTATATCCTTCTGTCAAGGATCTCAAGGCATGTTCACATGATTGCCTGTTTCTCCAGCCTTCCTAAGAGGCTGACAAGAGGGGCAAGCATTTGCGTCTTCCTGGTGGAGAAGGAGGGGACTCTATGTTCAAGTGACTTGTCCCCAGCTTCTCTATCATGACAGAAGTAGAGCTTGGACTAGGATCTTAAAACGCAAGCAATCAGGATCGTCACTCTGAGCTTACTAGGTTAGCCTTCAATGCATTATGAAAAATGGACTCTAGAGATGCAAAACGGCTATTAACCACCATCAGGTGTAAGGCAGGCAGTATCTGGGTTCTTAACTTCTCCAGATTCATTTCATGAGGATCCTTTGGAAATAATTCTTTTTCCCTCTCTCTTTAGGATGGATGGAATTTGGTTCCTTACCTCATGGAGAGTAAAATAATCAGTCACTTGCCCTTAACACACGTAATACTAGTGTGCTAGTAAGCTAAGGTGAAGTTGTTGTAGCTTTGGGGGTTTGGGTCAAAATCACAACAACATTCTGTGGGGGTAACTGAGGGTACATTGTAACTGTGAGTGTGTCCCTCCCGGTTCCACCCAGCCGATGTGTTCTTTAAACTTGTCCCTCCCAACCAGCCTGAGCAATATGCCGGAAGTAAAGAAGAAAGGTGGGGGGGCCCTGCAACTGAGCCCTATCTCAACAGTGGGAGGAGGCCAGTGGTGATGAGCCGTTCCCCTAGCCCAGGCAGCATCGGCCTGAGGAACAGGTGTTGCACTCAGAAACACTGAATATGGGGTCACAGGATCTGACTTTGAGCCTTGGCTCTGCTATTTATCAGCAGGATTTGAAGAAAATCTCTCTGGGCATTGGCATCTCATCTATAAAAGTGGTTTAAGAATGATTACCTTGGCCAGGAGCAGTGGCTCACACCTGTAATCCCATCACTTTGGGAGGCCAAAGCCGGCATATCACTTGAGGCCAGGAGTTTGAGACCAGCCTGGCCAAGATGGCAAAAACCCATCTCTACTAAAAATATAAAAATTAGCCTGGTGTGGTGACGCGTGCCTGTAATCCCAGCTATTTGGGAAGCTGAGGCACGAGAATAGCTTGCGCCCAGAAGGCGGAGGTTGCAGTGAGCCGAGAAAGCGCCACTGCATTGCAGCCTGGGGGACAGAGCAAGACTCTGTCTTAAAATAAAATAAATAAAATAAAATAAAATAGAATGATTACCTCTCAAATCGCGATTACTCTGTTAGAGTTAGAAGACAGTGTGGTGCAGTGGTCAGACCCATGGACTGATGCACAGTCCCGGATTTGAATTATGTTCCATTGTTCACTAGTTGTGAGGCCCTTGGGCAATTCACTAAATAGAGCTAACCCTCAGCTTCTGACAATAGAGAATGGAACAATACAGAGAGGGTTGTTTGGAGGTTTTTACAGACTCAATGCCTGGTGCACAGTTGGCACCCAATAAGCCTTCTTTGTTAATATTACAGATGTAAGATGCAAAGCACAATGCAAATGCAAACAATTGTGATTATTTTCTAGGTTTAAGGCAAGTGTTGCCAATACGTGAAGTGCTTTGCATATAGTAAATGCATAATAAGTCTGTGCTAATTATAGTATCCATAGAAGCAGTTTCGCTCTGGAATGCAGCTCAGAGATTAGTATCATTTGCAATAACTACATTCCAGGCTGCCAGCCCCACAAATTAGACACCAACTAAAGACATGCAGTACATGATTCAGCTGTATCTCAGGGGAGGGCTTCTGATGACAGCCAAAGCCACAAGGGATCCGATCTGAGTACTTTCGATGTGTCAGCAGAAGGCTCTTCCTCTCACAGTGATGATGCACATACTGCTATGTGTAGTATGGGGCACACAGTGTGCTGGGACCTCTCCAGGTCCAGGATAACATACAGCTGTCGTGGACTGTCTTGGCCATGAAAACATCCTCCATGTAGGCGTAGCCAAAGTTGAGGGTTCTGGCAGAGGTGATGTGTTCTTTAAAAAATAAAAATTAATTAAAAAAAAAAGAAAGAAAAAACAAGGGCTCTCTTTCCTTCCGTGTACTCACTCTTTTGCTGACATCCAAGGGACTTGTTAAGTGGCAAATCAGTATTAAGCACAAGCGTGTGCAAGAGACCCAGGGACTGTGACACAGTTTGGGGTTGGTAGGCGCTTAGAGTTGGGTGGGCAGCAGGCCTTGCATTTAGCCTCACGTCACTGCGACCCTTGGATGGACACTCACAGAGCTCTTGTGTCTTGTTCTGGGTTCACAGTCTTCTGCGGACAGGAGGAAATGGAGGTATTCAAAGAATCAAGGAGAAGATGAAAATGTCAAGAAATGCTTTGTGGTAATAAATTGCATAAACGTAAATTATTTAGCCCAACCTAAAGGAAGCTAAACTGAGATTAAATGACATTAACAACAGGCTGTTTTCCATTTCCACTGAGGGAAAAGCAAGTAAGGAAGAGAATTCTCTGAGTGCACAGGGAGCTGGGATGGCGCGTGCCCATCTATAGGGGCAGCTGGGATGAAACCAGACTGGAGGTATGTTGATCGTTACTGAATCTGGATGAAGATACATGGGGGTTCATTACACTATCCTCTCTGCTTTTGTGAATGTTGATAATTTCCAAAAAGTTAAAACAATGAAAGAAAGGTGGCAGCTGCTACTCAACTCCCACCTACAGCTGAAAGGCAGAATGACGGTCTGAAGTTGTCCACACCGATTTGTTTGGAATGATGGATTTCGTCAGTTTTAAACCACTATGTGAAGTCGCTCCACCTTTTCTTATTTGCCACAGTGTGTTTCTTCCAACACAAGGGAGGTATTCTTGCTCTCCTTTTGCAGGATCCTCCTTTTGCAGGATCGGGGGACTGAGTGTGCAGACCTTTGTCCCAGTTAATGATTTCATAGCTGCTGCTACTTACAAGCTTATCATGTGTCACGTGGTGTATGTACTGTGCTCTTTACCTGCATTGTATCATTTAACCCTCACAACAGTCAGCTCATTATTATCCCTGTTATACAAATGAGGGAACAGAGGCTTTGAAAGGTTAAATAGCTTACTCAAGGGAATATATGGATCTTAGGTCGCAAAGGCAGGATTTGAAACCAGGCAGTTTGACTAGAGTTCCTCTCCATGCCTGTGCTATGAAGCTCACTTAAACTTTGGCATCCTCCCTTTGTACTTTCCAGATAGAACAGCTCTAATATTTTCATTGCATCTCTATAAAGAAAGCTTTCAGAAGCTTAAAGACATTCCCCAGCTTTGACTCTGTCTCCAAATGTACAGGAACCCAAACCACCCAACATCACTCCAGCTGCAGATGCTATTGTTTATAATGTGTTATCCCGCTTCTTTCTCACAGCAGTCCCAACGGGGGCTCAGACAAGTCTCATAACTCTCTAAGGACACAGAGCCATGGCCCAGCCCACACTCCCCAGGACTCTGGTGTATTTTTCTCCCCTCCTATCTGATGCTGCCTCTGGGTCCTGAGCTCAGCACTGTCCCCACAGGGTGCCTTACACGCACAGTGAGAGAATAACATTTCCCCAAACTCCTTGGCTGGTGTCATCAGGACAATTCCACTCCACTGGTTCTGGGTCTATTAATTCATTCTGTTCTCAGTGCATAAGCTCTTGCTAAGACGATTTTAGGCGTCCTATTGGCTGCTGGTTTCACTCTCCCTTTCATTCTCCAATTTATAGTCCACCCTCCACCAAGACTAGAATAATCTTTCTTAACCATTAATCTAGATCACGTCACTGTCCTGCTTAAAACCCTGCAGAGGTTCCCCATATCCTTGGTCATGCCTGTGCTGGCCCCTGTCAGCCCAGCTGCCTCTCCGGGGGCCACCCCCACCCCGCAGCCTCTGCTTCAGCCAGGAGCCTCGGCAGTTTCCAAAACACACCCTGGTGTTCTCTCTGTTGAACCTTTGCCCACTTTGCTTTTTCTGCTGGGATTGTCCACATTCCCCCTTTTCTGCCTAATGAATTTAAAGGGTGACTTTAGGTCAAGATTTCACCATTCGGCGAAATCCTTTCTGAATCACAAATCCCCCCTCACGGCCCCTCCCACACTTTACCTATCCATCACTCCCAGTGGACTGTAAGCTCTTTGGAGATAAGACTCCATATCTGTTTAACTTGGTGTCTTCAAAACTGAGCACACGGTAAATGCCCTGAACTATTCATGAAATAAGTACAGAATGAATAAATCCTCCCGACTTCCCCACCACAGATAGCAGAGCAGCTCTCTTCGGAAGTCTCATAGCACTCTCTACCATTCTTCTATTAGCCCTTCCAGTCTTATCTCTAATTATTTCCTTCTATGTCTATTTTTCCCACTACATTGGAAGCATTCTTCTCCATTAGACTCTGAGATCTTCAAGGGTAGGAGGTAAAGGCCTGAGCACAAAGCCCAGCACATAGTAGGTGTTTAATTTATTGATTGAATGAAGTGACGCTTTCTTGTCAAACTTAATCACCCGGAGGCACCATCTTATACCTCAGATAACTTCCGCGTCAATACAGTGGTTTGAGTCTGTGCACGCTGAAGCAACCTTCCACTTGTCCGCCCACTCATATCTTAGGGGATCCTCCCCTCCTCTACCCTTTTGGCATGGAACCTCCCTACCGAAAGAGCTCTGTGTCACCCATAGACGTGTGAGTTTCAGTCTGAACTTCCTTTTTCAGGTTATTTATAAAAATGTAAAAGCTGCCCTACTCAATGCCAGCCACTGTTGAAACACTATCCTTTGCATGGTCCCTGGGCCTTAGCTCAGTCCTAGGCTGCCATCTTTGTAGTGTATATCTTTCATGACACAAGGGCGGGCACGGAGCCTTCATCTAACCATCCATCTGCCCGCCCACCCATCCGTTCATCCATCCCACACAAGTTGAACATCTAAGAAGGACAAGGTCCCGTGCCAGGCTCTGGGAACTTCAGTGATAGACAAAACAAAGTCTCTGGCCTCAAGGAGCTCAGCTGAGACAGAAAACAAACACAGAGCAAATAATCGTAATGCTGTGATATACGTGCTCCCCCAGTCATTTAAAGCATGCACGTGGGTCACCTATCGGGAGATGACCTCTGCCCCAGAAGGGACAGGATTTGAGCTGGGCCTTGATAGATAAGTGGGATTTTGCTACCCAGACAAGAGCGACGGAACAGCGGGTGCAACGGGGGAAGGGACCCAAGAAGCCACAAGGTGGTCACAGGAGTGAGAGAGGGCATGGCAGGGGAGATGAAGCTTATCCATTTATATTTTCTCACTAAGGGAAAATTTTTGTTTTCAAAGCCTGTGGGTCAATAATATCTTTGTAAAGGAAGAAAGGCATATTGATTATGGCCTTGCCTCTTCCAATAGCCAGAAAAAGCCGGAGTCTCTTCTACAAAGCTATGGAAAGAGCTGGAAATGGAATCCATTCTTTCATCCAAGATTTTCAGCACCTGTCACATGTACCTATGTATTCATGGGATTGTGATCATGCTCCCCAGTGCTGTACACTCCCTGAGATCAGAGACTTTGTTATGATCTGTGTTGCCACATGGTAAGCACCCCATAAATACTTGCTGAATGAATGCACTGACCCCTGCCAGCTACCAGGAACTGTGCTAAGTACTGGGAATAGGAAAATGGACTAGACGTGCTGCCTGCCCATCCAGCTAGGAAGGCTGACAGTCTAATCTGTTTGTTACGTGATCCAGTTTCTCAGGAACGCATTTTTGGAGTGGTAAGAAATTATTTGTTTTAAAGTTTGAGAGAAAAAAAAGATACAAGCTGAGAGGTGAGTCTTTCAGTGTGGATGGAAGGCCTCAGGCAGCTTCCAGGACGTGCTTGCTGATGCCAGTGTTACCCTGCTCCTTGCTTTTGCCACTCAGGCAGACAGGTTCCCTGGGAGACCACCGCTCCTCAACACCCTCTCCCCAGACCCCAGACCAGGCTGGTCCCCTGCAAGGAACGTCCTCTGCCTCAGCTGCCCTTCCCCGGGCTGTGCGGCACACTCACGTGCCCAAGTGCGCGCGCACACACACACACACACAGAGTCACACATGTGATCACACTCAACACACATTCTCCCCTGGCCACACACATATATAATCACACACGATCACACAGTCACACACATGATCACTCATACAGCACACATGTGATCACTCACACACTGACACAATCACACACAAAACACTCACATCAGGTCACACACACAATTGCACATGTGATCACACCCACAACACACACTCACAGTGACACACATTTGATCATACACTTGCATTGTCACACACATGGTCACTCATACAACACATGCACACAAACACCCTCACACACAGTCACACACAGTCACACACCCACACAGGCACTCTTAAACAGACATGATCACATGATCACAGTCACAACACGCGCTCATAGATAGGCACACATGCTCATGCAACACACACAGTAACACACACATGATCATATACTTATATAGGCACTCACACAGCCACACACCGATACACATGCTCAAATGCACACAACACGTGTCCATGTACTCACTCAACCACTCACAGTCACGCTCACCCACATGCACAAACACATGCTCATGTAGTCACACCTACACTATCACACTCAAATTCACATTTGCACATACACATTTATGTGCGCACACAGGCTCACACAGCACAAACTCACACAGAACCTCACACACCCAGACACACACACAGCCTGAGCCATTCAAGCGGCAGTACTCACATTTTCCATCTATTGGTGGTTTCAAAACAGGAAGCCTGCGTGGGAAGGGGAGGTGCTGGTGAAGTGAGAACCGCTGTAAAGGGGCCCAGGTGCATGGGCTGGATTCAAAAGGGACATCTCACTGACGCCTGGGTCTCCCTCACAGGCAGGAGAGCTGGGCTGCATGAGGCCCTGACTTGGCTCAGCTCCTGAGCAGCACCAGCTCTGGTGGGAAAGGTACTGAACGCCTGTCTGATGCAGCCACCCTGATCAAATCACACCTCTTCCTCGCCAGGGGTTTTCTGTGAGGAAGAAGGGAGCACCCTGCACCTTCCTGCCTGCCAATATGGAGCCCTCTCCTTTGGAAACTGCTTCTTCCAAGAGCCCTGCCAGACTTACTCGTGCCTCCCACGCCACCTTGCCCCTCAGGCCCTCTGCCGCTTACTCCATCACGCTCCTTTGCAATGGAAACATTCTGCTTTGTGCCATACCCCAACCCCACTCCAAAGTGAAAGAGACCAGGGACCTGCTTTCGAATATTCACATCCTTGCAGCACTTTGTGTTTTACAGTTTTTTCATAATTAGCATCTCTTTCAATCCTCAAGACAGCTTCATGAGGCTAATAGTATACCCATTTTACAGATGAGGAAGCTGAAGGCAAGAGATTAAGTCAGCCAGGCATGGGACTTAATCAGTCAGCCAGGAATGGGTTCATTCCTGTAATCCCGAAACTCTGGAAGCCGAAGCAGGAGGGTCACTCGAGCCCAGAAGTTTGAGACTAGCTTGAGCAACATAGCGAGACCCCCAACTGTACAAGAAGTAAAAAAATTAGCTAGGCATGGTAGTGCATGCCTGTAGTCCCAGCTACTTGAGAGGCTGAGTGGGAGGATCACATGAGCCCTGGAGTTGGAGGTTGCAGTGAGCTGTGATCATGCCACTGCACTCCAGCCTGGGCAACATAGCAAGACCCTGCCTCAGAGAGAGAGAGAGAGAGATTAAGTCACTTGTTCCAGGGTCCCAGAAGTAGACTTTCTGATCCCAACTTTCCATTTTCAAGGCTGTCATAACTCCTATCTCCCACTCTGGCTCTTCAGGTACCTCAGAACGGCCACAGCAAAAACTGACGGCAACAAGGGCGCTGAAAGGAGAGAAGACTAAAGAGAGAAGGAACAGAGAGCTGCCACAGGGAGGGGGCACCCAGGGCCAGGTGGGCCATGGAGGCACTCACTCTATCCCATCTCTCACACACCACACACACACACACACTCACGAAAAAACTCTAGCTGGCCAGGCTCAAGTTCAGGCGGTGTTCAGGAGGTGGGGTCACTCCATTTACATAACTGAATTGCTGGAGTGGCTTGGAACAGATTTCCACAACATACAGAGAAAAAGGTTAAGGGGAAGTCATAGTATGACATTTCTGGGGGTGAATGACATCTCCGGAACTTCAGTTTTTCCCTTTCTCTGAGAAAAGTGATTTAAAACATTTTCCCACAGTAGTGCCCTTGCAAAGGAAAATGGCCTCAATGCCAGGCAGCTGAGAGGGAACCCTTTGTGCTATCTTCCTGACAAAGGGGGTTCTGGAGGGGGGAGTGGGGATGTCGGCAGGCCGCCCTCCCAAACTAGCCTAAGAGAAGGCCTAGTGATGTCACACGTGTGGCTGAAAGGAGACAAGAGTGGACCGCAAAACAAGCCCAGACTGGCTTTTTCCGCCAGGCTAGCACTTCTGTAGCAGACCATGGCCTCCCTTTCCTGGCCCTCTTCCTTTTAGGTTTTACATATTTAACAGCCGGGACCCATAAAATGGAGCATCAGAGGTCATAGGAAAAAGGATGGGTTAGACTCAGGGGAAGCCCTGGAATTTCCTTTCCTGGAGATCTTCAAGACTGAAACGAGAGACTCCTGTACTTAGGATGGTTTCTTGCACTTCTTGGCTCGGTTTGCTTCTCCTGTCTGCAATACTGTCCAAATCTCTTTTTCTCCAAGTCCCACCCTTTTCTAAAAAGCTTCTCCCGACCCTTCCAGGCTTGAATAATCCCTGAGGTCAGAGGTTAAGACCAAGGCAGTCTCGCTGACTGACAAGTGAGGAAGAATCTTCCTGGAGGAAGCGGATCCCTGAGAAGACCTTGGACTGTGTCCAACTCCAGATTTCGTTGCCGCCATGCTAGTTTTGTGGGGAGGTAGGGAGGGGTTCTCAGGATTCTGCTCCACCATCAGACCAGAGAGGCTAAATCTCATCTCATGAGTAGTGAGAGTGACCCAGTTTCCAGAAGAGATCTGGCAAAAGGAGAGGGGAGTCGTCCTAGGGGGGTTGGACTGCTTGGGGTTGAGTGAAATACTTAGGAATTGCTCAAGGCTGGTTTCCTTGGTCAGCAGAAGGGTCCAGGAAGCAGAACCCGTGGGAGGGAGGGGGGAAGAGCAAAGGAGGGTTGCTGACTCCAGAAGAGGCTCTGAAGCAGCCTGGCCACCCAAGTTCAGAAAGTTCACGTTTCTGGGGCCTGGCTGTCGTGAGGGCCTTATGGGAGGGAAGAGGAGCAGCTGGATGCCTTGCTGCTTACAGGTCTGTGCTCTCCCAAGCAAAGCATCACGGGGCCTCATAACGCAAATGTCTCGGCCTTCCCACCAGGAGACCCGCGAGGATTTCAGGCTTGGAGTATTCGATCACTCACGGAGTTCCTCTGGAGTGGGATGTTCACTGACCACTATGTGAACTGACTTAGATCTTAAAGAGACGGGCTTGAAAGGAAGCAAACACAACCTCCGGTTTTGCTCATTCACTGAGTTCTAACACGAACCCGAATGTTCATTTATTGGTAAACAGCCAATGCAAAGAGTGCTATTTTTGTTGATTTACGTCTTTGTGGGTTTGGGTTTGTTTCTGCTGTTTGAAACACTTCGGGGATACATCTCATTTAAGATCCAATTGAAAATTTTTAAAATTCATTATGAAGGAAAAGAGCCGAACATGAAAATATTCTATGAACTGAGAGTAAATTGAATATTTTATTCTGTGAAGATCTTATAAAATCTGAATCACATCACAGCTTTAGTCCTCAAACTAGCTGAGGGGTTAAGTTCTGAATTCCTCAATTTTTATATAAAAAATAAACTTTGTCATTTTTAAGGTGAAAAGAGCGAATAACCTGGAAATACTTTTACGTAATTGGGGCTTATCTTGAGGACAGAATTCATTTATATGTCAATATGCGCTTTGAAGTAAGAAGGAATCAAAATCCCTGAGAATGATTTGTTTTTAATTAGATTACTAACCTCAGTCCCCATTTTATGTACACATTATGTCCCACTAAAGCAGGACTTTTGCTAAAAAATGCTCTAAAGAGTGGGTTCTGTTTCACTTTAAAAGTAATATAGTGAATTTTTATAAAAAATGAATATGCAGAGATGTTTTGTCTACAACAACCTCTATCTTGGTGTTCAGTATCTCAAAGCTGGCCTCAACTGACCTTTCTGCCTTCAGCTTGCCCCCTTGCCCCATACACATGTACACAGATGGCCTGCACACATCTGGTATGGCAGGGTCGCTTGCAAGTACAGACTCAGGAGTGTACAGGATGGTTTATATTCAAATTATAGCTTATCACTCTGTTATGGGCAAGTTATCCAACCTCTCTAAGCATCAGTGATATCCCATGTACAATGGGAATAATAATAGGACTGCCTCATATGGTTGCCGTGTGCATCAAGTGAAATAAAACAAGTACTTAGCACCATGCACACAACACATATTGTGCTTTCAGTAAACAGCTGCTGGCATCCTAATCCTGGAACACACGGTTCACCCTTTACAGAGCCAGCCATTCTCTTTCAAGTACATGCTCTTTCATCAGGAAACATGTCAGGAAAGCCCATCCCCTTTTCTTCACCTGGGAAGATTCAGTTCACAATTCAAGGTGCAGTTCAAATGCCAGCTTTGCTGAAAGTTTCTTGTGACCTCCCAATTCCCACCTGCATGATAGCCAGTTAGTAGCTCCAAATTAACCTATTCACAGTCTACTTAAATTATGTCTTTAGATCTTGCTTTGCCACAAAATATGGGATCCTTCAGCGTGTAGAACTGAATATTATTCCTCTTTGCACTGCAGATGCCAGGCACCAAGCAGACACTCAATATTTATTAAATGAATATGACAAAATGGAATCAAATGGCATCTGCGAGGATGTCAGGACGTATGGAACATATGGCTTTACAGAAATACAATCCATATTACAGCTTTTCTAGAAACTAGTTATTTCTGGGTGGACATGAATGTAAGGAAATCAGCTATCATAGAAGACAGGATAAAAGGAGAACACTGAAGAAGAAATTAGGCAATGGCTTCAGGGCTGTGCCATCTGTCCGAAGGATGTGTTATCCATCTTGTAGGTAAATCCCATAAAGCTTAATGGGAAAGTGATACTTTTGAACCACTGCCCAGCCCCAAATGTAAAAACTCTTGCATCAAGACAATTTGGTACACAGCAAACGAGCTATGCCAATTTGTCAAATCAGAGAGTGAGCAGAGATGAAAATTTAGCCCTGCACTTGGAAGGAAACTTTTCAGAAGACTGTTTTTTCCTTCAGTATTGCAAAGTTAGGAAGCAAATTTATGTCTCCTGAAAATCAGAGGAGAGTAAGACATTCCGATACCCGACCATGGATACCCACCAACAGCATGGAGCTGTCAGGAGGAGGATAGAGCGTAAGAAGAATACTGTATGCCAAGCACTATAGTAGGTACTTGATAGAAAATGCAATGCCCAAAAGAACCTCAGAGAGAAATCTTATTGTTCCCATTTTATTAGTGGAGAAACTGAGTCTTGATGAGGTTAAGTGACCTAGCCAAGGTTAAATGCTTACAAGTGATTTTTTTGCTCTCTATTAAAATTCCTCCCCCAGCCACACACTGTGGACAGCTCTTTTCTAAATCCTCCTCCTCTATAATCCATACTTCTCTCTATTGTTAGAATAATTTTTCTAAAACAGGTTGAGTTAAACTTTCCACTCCTCAGTCTGGGCATCGTAGTGAGACCCTGTCTCTACAAAAAATTTACAAATCAACCGGGTGTGGTGGCACATGCTGTAGTCTCAGCTACTCAGGAGGCTGAGGCAGGAGGATCCCTGAGCCCTGTAATTTGAGGCTGCAGTAAGCCGTGATCATGCCACCACACTCCAGCCTGAGCAACAGAGTGGGACCTTGTCTCAAAAACAAAACAAAGCAGAACAAAACAAACCCTTCCACTCCTGTACAACTGTCCATGGCTCCCTTATATCCACACAAAGCAAAATTCAAATATTCAAATTCATAAATGTAACTTTTTTTTTTTTTTTTTGAGACAGAGTTTCACTCTTGTTGCCCAGGCTGGAGTGCAATGGTGTGATCTTGGCTCACCACAACCTCCTCCTCCTGAGTTCAAGCAATTCTTCTGCCTCAGCCTCCCAAGTAGCTGTGATTACAGGCATGCACCACGCCCAGCTAATTTTGTATTTTTGTAGAGACGGGGTTTCTCCATGTTGGTCAGGCTGGTCTCGAACTCCTGACTTCAGGTGATCTGCCCACCTCAGCCTCACAAAGTGCTAGGATTACAGGCGTGAGCCACTGTGCCTGGACGAATGTAACATTCTTTACAGGCTCAACTCCCACCGTAGCTCTTCCTGCCTCTTCCTGACCATTGCACTTGACCACATCTGTTGTCATGCTGTGTAACCCCATGCCTCAGGCTTCTTGCCATGCCTGTCCTTCTGTGTTGCTTTACTTTATTCCCACTGAAAGCCTGTCTTCTCCTCTGTCTTCTATCTCTTCCTCCCTGGAACTGCTTCTTTGCATTTAAACAGCCTCTCTCAAGTGCTCAATTGCACTTTCCCCTTCAGCTAAAAGTCACTCTAATTTGGCACTTCCCCACTAACAAAGTCCCTAATAGTTATTCATGCCATTGAATAATAATGGCTAAGATTTACTGCACATGTATTAAGACTTCAATCTAAATACAATGCAATCGTTCCAACTTATGGATGAGGCTCAGTGTAAAATTAATAACTGGTCTAAGGTCACTTAGTAAGTAACAGTGAGAATCTGAGTCACCACACTCTATTCAATGGGATTTTTGTCTCTTGACCTCTCAACGGCATTTCCTATTAGGAGCCCTCCCTTTGTTCTCTACTTTTACTTTCCTGATTATGCCCCTTTGGTTTGTCTTTTGCCCTTTTCTCTAGTGGCTTATTCTCAGTTTCCTTTGTAAACTCTGACTTCTCTACAGGCACTTTAACTGCTAGTATTTCTCAGGAATCTGTCCAGTCTTTCTCCATACATTCTACTCATTCTCTCCGGGTAATCTCAGCTCTTCCCTGGGCCATACCTCCGGCTTCTACATGCTAAGGATGCCCTTAGTCTCCAGGTCCCTCCAGTTTCTCCTGCTCAACCCTCTGGCATCGTGACCTATTCCTTACTAGAAATCTCCACTTGAATATCTTGCTTGCACTAAACCTCATGTGTTCAAAAGGTGAACTCACCTTTTTCCCCGCCAATTTTGCTTCTCTCCAGAGTCTCTTGGCTCAGGGCAGAGCATCCATGCAATTTCCCAAGTTAGAAACCTAAGATCTGTCCTTGACTTCTCTCTTTCTCTCACCTCTCCTATCTAATTCATCATTAAGTCCTGTCCATGTGTGCCTCCTAAATTTCTTGGACACTGGTTCTCTTTTATCCCTTGTTTTCTCTCTGTGTTAAGCCCCTATCACCCCTCGCTTTGACTACTCCAGCAGCTTTTAAAATCTCCTGCTTCCAGTTTTGCCCTTTCCAATTTATTCTCCAAATATACAATAATAATCATACACTCTTCTTCTTAAAACATCCCAGTAGCTCCCTATTTCCTCTAGCGTAAAGTTCCAGAACCTTAACATGGCTAAGTTGTCTGCATGCTCCATTTTCTGGCCCTTCCCTGGTTTACTTTAGGCTACCCTCTTCCAGCAACATTAGATTTCTTTCAGTTCCTTGAACGTGCCACATTTTCTCACAGCTGAGCAGTGGGCATGCATTCTTTCTTCAGGAACATTCTTTCCCTTCCCTACAGTAATATCTCTGCCCACCTCTCAATCTTAGCTTAAATCTTCTATGTTGCTTTCCTTGATCCTTTATTTCCTTTCATTTCTTCATTTCATTCCATTACATTTCATTTTGAGAGAGGGTCTCACTATGTTGCCCAAGCTGGACTGAAACTCCTGGGCTCAAGTGATCCTCTCTCCTCAGCCTCCCAAGTAGCTGAGATTGCAGGTGTGAACCACCACGCCTGGCTTCCCGATCCTTAAATCTCCCAGTTACACATTCTCATGACACCCTGCATTTCTTTCCCAGCATGCATTCTGCTTGTAGTTAATTACTTATTTGATGTGTGTTTTCCTTCTCATCATGCGTGCGTGTTAGCCTGTTGATCTCAGTGCTAAGTGTAGTACAGGCCATGAGGTAGATGCTCAGTAAGAATGAAGAGCGTCGCTAAAGCCCCACCTTCTACATAAACTCCTGAATTCTCCCAGCATTCTCTCTGTGTTCCCCTAGCCCTTTTTTTTCCATTCTGCATGAATTAGTATTTAGAGTTTTATCTGTCTCTCTCCTCCATAAGCTTATGAACTTCTTGGAGAAAAAGGCCAGGTCTCCCTTCTGCATGCCTTAACTTCTAGCATGATGCCCATGATGAGAACTTGTAGTTCTCAGAACTAAAAGCATCAGAATATAGAATGAGGTTGTGTCCGAAAAAACTCTAGGGACGAGTTACACAGTTCTGAGAAGAAATGGAAGAACACCGAGAAGCAGAGGGAGTTGGGCTTTAGCAGTAGATGTTTTTATCTGTGCACTTGGAGAACTGGCACAAAGCTGAAATAACAAGAAGTTAGGAAGCATTCTTGACTTCTCTATCTTTCTCTGCCAGGTACCAAGGCATCCTAAATGAGGCTGAACTGCACTGCCTTTCCCCTTTCTGAACCTCCACTGTCTTGGGCCAGAATATCTTTGTCTCTTACCTGGCAAGTCTGCTCTGGTTTCCTGTCTTCTCTCCCATTTTATACACCATCCACATTGCTATCAGTTATTCTAGAGCTCAGATGTAACCATATTACCTCTGCTTAAACCTTCAGGGACTCCCTGTTACCTACAGGTAAAATCCTTTTCAGATGGTGTCCAAATCTATGTCTCTAGGCTCAAGCCGCCACTTCGCTCTCATGCCCCCTACATCCCACAACTCTGAACTCTCCCTCCCTCACGACCTCATTTTCTTCTTTGCCTTTGCACATGCTGGGCCCTCTGCCTGGAACTCGGCTTCCCCACTTCGACAAGTAGATAGATGTCTTCGACATACTTTTCTATGTCCAGATCAAATATTTCTCTGTGAAATATGGTGGAATTAGTTGTTGCTACTAGGGACTCTCAGAACTCTCTGGGCATTTCCCACACTGTGTATTCCTTTACCGAACCCAAAGAAGACAGGGCAATGTCTTTTTCTTCTTTGAATCTCTCGCCTCTATCACATATTAGGTGCTCAACAAATGTTTAATAACTAAAGGAATGAGGTCTAGGTCTTTGTGAATTGGGTTGGTGGAACAGGCCTTCCTGTTCATCTAGCATTGCATTTCTTTCCTTAACTAGAAGAGTGTGTATTTAGCCTGTCTTTGTGACAAGCTGTTCTGGTTAGGAAAGAGTTATATTACACTAGCTTTCTGTTACCCACATGTTGGGGACTGTAAATTTCATTGCCCATCTAGTGTAAGAACTGCAAATGAAGCAGTTTAGTGCACTAAAAATACTATTTTAAGTACATTCCAAGGGCAAATAAACAAACGAGAAATATATGCTATTGGGTATTATCCATGTGATTGTTCTAATGTCATTTTGCTTGGAATTTACGCAGTTCTTCTTCTCTACTCAACCTCTTAAGTGCAAATAATTGAAGGTTGTCAAAACATTTGAAATAACTCTGACCCTCGTGTGTACAATAATAATAAGGTGCAGAAAAAGTACTGGCCTCCAAAAAGGGGAAAAGTTCACTCCTGAATGGCTTAAGTAAAAATAAAATGAGTTTATATAAAGTTTGCTAGGAAACAGGAAGTTAGAAAAAACTGTGATAAGGAAAGCCATAAAGAGCAATGGTGACCTAGAAAAGACAGATCTGAAAATGCAGAGGGAAACGTTTGACACAGATGCAGGATCATTTCTCTAAGGGTTTTTTCTTTTTCTTTCTTTTTTTTTTTTTTTAAGATACAGCTTAAAAAGTGAGGATTAAACTCATCATAATTCTATAAGATTAAGCACATCTGATGAGGGGGGAAAATGATTATTCACTCTACTGGAATTGCCTTAATGAAACCGTCTTGATGAAAGCTGCATCTTAAAATACTCATCCAGTGATGAGGACTTATTTCAAGATGTAAACCAAGGCAGTCGCTGGAGTGAGGCTTGCTTGTGAAGCACACCACATCTTCAGGATGCTGAGCTAAGCCAGATTACAGTGTGCTCACCAAGTGTCCCTCCCAGATGGCTTTTCTGGACAGCCAGTTCCCACCCCAGTGGTATACTGGAAGCCACCAACAACTAGTAAATCTATGAACACCACTCAAGCAAAGACATGGGGTCAGAGCACAGTGGCTTCAGACCTTGAGCCTCTTCCTTTCTCCTTGGGAATCCCCGTCTGCTCAGGCCAAGTCCTTTCCTCAGGCTCAGCCATGTCAAGCTCTTTTCAATGTCTTCCTCTTCACTGTAGCTGTTGATAAGGCCCACAGTTGATCACCAGGCTACCAGCCCCTTTTCTGTGCTCATGAAAACCAAAAGCTTTTGAAGTACAAATCTTAAGAGAGGAGACATTCAATTTTGGCTGGGCGTGGTGGCTCAAGCCTGTAATCCCAGCACTTTGGAGGCTGAGGCAGGCAGATCACCTGAAGTCAGGAGTTCAAGACCAGCCTGGCCAAGATGGCAAAACCCCATCTTTACTTAAAACACAAAAAGTTAATGAGGTGTGGTGGTGCACACTTGTAGTCTCAGCTACTAAAGAGGCTGAGGCATGAGAATTGCTTGGACACAGGAGGCGGAGGTTACAGTGAGCTGAGATCATGCCACTGCACTCCAGCCTGGGCAACAGAGTGAGACTCTGTCTCAAAAACAAAACAAAAAAAAGAGAGGAGACATTAAATTTTGACTGCTCAAATCTGCTGTAAATTCTCTTGTGCATCATTCAAGATACAAGTCAACAGTCATCCTCTAAGATATTCTAGTTCTTTGATAAGATAAGACATTACTTCTTCTGAGTTCGTGCAGTGCTATACATACCTCTATTATCATATATTCTTATCATTGCAATAATAATCTGTTGACATATCCATGGGTGTCTGTAAGGCAAAAATTCCAGGGCTACTCAACACATGTGTGGAATGAATACATCAATGAAGGCAGCTGCGAATGGAGGATTATGGGAAGTAGATTGTCTGTCAACACCCATTAAGAAACAAAAGCTAAACATGTTGAATGGCAGGAATTACTGATGTGAAACTTGGATCTGGGCCATGCTTTGGCGTGAGGCACTTGAACCACATAAACAAGCAAACTGGATGGCTGGGATTTGTTTCTAGTGACTTATCGTTGACATACTTGTTGATGTTAAGACTCCTCTTTCCAAAGTCAATACCTTCATCCAATCACTGCCAGACATCTTTCCCTAAAGAATTTTTTAAACTGGACACCAGGGAACTCCAGAAATAATAGAGATTGAAGAAAGCACTTTGTATTCGTGATGATCTGAATTAAAATTTAATTGGGTTTGAGATGGAGTGAGTGGGAAGCTGCTAAGGTGAGTCTTCCACAGCAAAGGAGGGAAACATTTTCTGCTGTGTATGAAGCCAACACCCCACCTCTACACTCGACTCCCCATATCCAAAGACCTTTGGCATTTTCTGTTTAGCACAAAGGCTTCGAGTCTTTAAAGAGAGAAAAGCCAATTATATGACCAGTTGGGTGGGGAGACCCTTGCTCTGCTATCCCAAAAGGCCTTCAAAAGCTTTCTGCTTGATATTATGTAGGTATAGTGATGGGTACATCATAACAAGCCAGGAATTTTAATGATTCATTGAGAGAGATACTAACATTCCACTGGAGGGAAGGAAGGCAGGTAGGATTCTGCCACTATTTGAATAGGAGGAGCTATTGATTAGAATCTATTGTTTGGAATCCAGAACACTGCCTGTCCCTTTGAATGAGGATGGGAAATTCCAGGGAAAACCTTTTCTGATAAAGTTGTTGGTTTACACAAGTGTCCTTACTTTAAGGCTATTTTTAATTAGCTTGTTAGTTTATCTAATTGAGGGTTGTTGGGGGTGGAAAGATGGGTGGTGGAAAGACAAACCATGATTTCATCTCCATTATAAACACAGGAAATACGTGGGGCTACAATAGGACTTTACAAGTTGTATTTTACAAGTTGCAGGAAATACCATGGAAGAACACAAGCCTTCCTTAAGGCAAGATGAAGTCCAGCCCAGAGCAAAATTCCTGTGTCTCCATTAGGAAACAGAGACTTACAACGTGCAGGGCCTGGGCAAGAGTATAAAGAGAGGCCCACATACGCCAATGTCTAAATGTTTACAAATAATAAATCAAGCGAACCAACTCATAAATATGCCTTAGCCTCCAACCTTGGCCAATATACCTTCATAACAACCTGGTTAGAGGCTCAGACTTCTTGCCATTGTGTGTCAGGGTATGGCAACCTGGGAAGAGCCAGCAGCCAGCCGGCCTTGGTCTGTTCTCCTGTGGTCTGCTTCCATCTGCTTTTAGCTCAGACCCTGGCTTCTGTGGGGGTACCAGGAGGGTCCTCACATGTATGCACATGAGTACCCCAAGAAGATGTCAAAGTTGTGTCCACACCCCCACAAACAGAAGCTCCTTTGTCATCCTCAGGGCTAGGGCTGTCTGTCTTCGGGAGACTGGAGATGGGGGAGACACCCCGGAAGCAGGTTCCTATCATTTGTGTTCCTAATATCCAGAGCATGGTGTGTGTGTGTGTGTGTCGTCGGGGTGGGAGACACATAGGCTCCGGGGTATGCACATCTCCTTCAAACTAAGAACTCTTCACTCTGTACTAAAGAACGTGGCCATGGGAAGACCAGAATGCAGTGCTCTAGGCTAGGACATGTCTGGGTACAAAAACCTCAGTAGTGAGTGTGACAAGACAGCAAACATTTAAACAAACTAGTAGAGCAAACATTTAAACAAACTAGTAGAGCAGTCCTGCCTTATCTGTGGTTTCACTTTCCAAGGGTTCAGTTACCAGTGGTCAACTGTGGTCCAAAAATATTAAGTGAAAAATTGCCGAAATAAACAACTCACAAGTTTCCAATTGTGCGACGTTCTGAGTAGCATGATAAAATCTTGAGCCATCCAACTCCATTCCACTAGGGACATGAATCATCCCTTTGTCTAGTCTGGATACAGGCTGTGGATGCAGTAGTGAATCCACATTGTTTGCACTCTCCGCCTGTTAGTCACTTAGTAGCCGTCTAGGTTATCAGACCAACTGTCCCAGTATTGCAGTGCTTATGTTCACATGACCATTATTTTACTTTATAATGGCCCCAAAATGCAAGAGTAGTGAGGCTGGCAATTTGGATATCCCAAAAGAGAAGACATAAAGTTCTCCATTTAAGTGAAAAGGTGAAAGTTCTCAACTTAATAATGAAAGAAAAAAAATTGCATGCCAAAGTCACCGAGTTCTACAGTAAGAACTCATTTTCCATCCATGAGATTGTGAAGAAGGAAGAAGAAATTTGTGCTGGTTTTGCTGCCACACCTCAAACTGCAAAAGTTATAGCCATAGTGCATGATAATTGCTTAGTTAGGATGGAAAAAGTGTTAAATTTGTGGGTGGAAGACATGACCTGAAACAGAATCCGATTGGCCCAATTGGGTCTGGTGCTATCTGCACTTTCAGGCATCCACTGGGGGTCTTGAGTATCCCCAAGGATAAGGAGGGGCCACTGTAATAGGAAAATCATGTTGTAGAGACTATGGGGATTGCAGACATGGCAAAACCTTTAGGGGGCAGAAGTAGTGAAGGTTCCACTGTCAGGGAGGGAAATGAAAGACAGCAAGACAAGGACAGAAGGTGAATAAGAATCCAAATATTGGCCAGGAGTGGTGGCCCATGCCTGTAATCCCAGGACTTTGGGAGGCCGAGGCGGGTGGGTCACCTCAGGTCGGGAGTTCAAGACCAGTCTGACCAACATGGAGAAATCCCGCCTCTACTAAAAATACAAAATGAGCCGGGCGTGGTGGCACATGCCTGTAATCCCAACTACTAGGGAGGCTGAGGCAGGAGAATCACTTGAACCTGGGAGGCAGAGGTTGCGATGAGCCGAGATCATGCCATTGCACTCCAGCCTGGGCAACAAGAGCAAAACTCCGTCTCAAAAAAAAAAAAAAAAAAAAAAAGAATCCAAATATTTGCATCACAGCGGGCTGAGAAGGCAAGCTCAGTTGTGCAGCGATGTGCAGTGCTGGCCCTACACCTCTGTGAGGGGGTTTGGCTTAGGATAGGCCTCTCTGGGTGTCTGAGGAGGCTGACCTGAAACAGACATGGTCTGGCAACATGAATGGAAAATACCAAGGATGGCATGGAGTTCACCTTGGCCACTGTGCCCGGCCAAGTCCTTGGGTCTCTTAGGGGACACATGGAAAGGCAGGAACCTCCCCACAACGTGAGTGCAATTGTTCAAGGACCCGTGTGATGTCACCCACACCCTGTCATGTCTGTGGAAGCCACTTCTTCCACAGCCACCAAGCCATCTCGGCTCACTGCAACCTCCACCTCCTGGGTTCAGGCAATTCTTCTGCCTCAGCCTCCCAGGTAGCTGGGATTACAGGCACACACCATCACGCCCAACTAATTTTTGTATTTTCAGTAGAGATGGAGTTTTGCCAAGTTGGCCAGGCTGGTTTAGAACTCCTGACTTCAAGTGATCCACCTGCCTCGGCCTCCAAAGTGCTAGGATTACAGGTGTGAGCCACTGCACCTGGCCTTTTTTTTTTTTTTTTTAGATAGGGTCTCACTCTGTCACCCAAGCTGGAGTGCAGGCATGATCATGGCTCACTGCAGCCTCGAACTCCCATGCCCAACTGATCCTCCCAGCTCAGCTTCCCAAGAAGCTGGGACCTCAGGTACGAAGCTAACTGCCTGGGTAACTTTTTAGGGTTTTTTTTTTTTTTTTTTTTTTTGGTAGAGATAGGGTCTTGCTATGTTGCCAGGCTGGTTTCAAACTCCTGGGCTCAAGTGATCCTCCCACCTGGGCCTCCCAACGTATTAGGATTACAGGCATGAGCCACCGTGCCCAGCCTGGAACATTTTAAAGCAAATCCCAGGTATTATATCATTTTACTCCAAAATACTCATAAAGATTTATTTACCCTAGAGTATTTTAAAACAACCCAGACATTAGCATGCATCTCTGATAAGAACTGTTTTATCTTTAACGTAATCACTTGCCTTTATCATATCTAACATTTATAATCATTCTTTAATATCACTGAATACCAAATCCACATTCATTTTCCCCTGATGGTCTCAAAAATGTCTTTTTCCGATCAGTTTGTTTGAATCAGGGCCAATGAAGGTCCTGACTTCAGCAGGATGGAAAGCCCCAGTGTGTGGCTCAGGCGCCAGGGCCTCTCACACGCCTTCCCCTCAACAAGAACCACGTGGCATCTCAGCTGAACCGGGCCACAAGACCAAAAGTGACAAGGCTTCATCTTCTGGGCTTTCTGGCCTCTGGAGAAATAAGTCTCAGTGGGAACTGCAGGGAGCTGGCCCCTGTGGCGTTGGAGTACTCACTCCGCAGTCCTAGTCAGAGAGCAACTGTCCAGAGCCTCCCAGTCCTCCCAGGATTTAGGTCACTGAGCCACAGTAGACCTGCAATGAAAGTGGGTTCCTGCTCTCTCTGGTACTCCCTCTACTTTTCATGATTTGATCTTTCTAGTTAAAGGCCAAAGACAAGCTGCATGGGGTGATAGAAAGAGCCGAAAGCAGGGACGGTAGGCTGAGCACTCTCTGTCCCTATCTGACCGGGTGGACTTGAGCAAGTCTCTGACCAATCAGTTTCTTAACTTCCAAAGTGAGAGGGAGGGATTTAACAATCCCTAAGACCCTCTAGCTCTGACATTTTATGACTCTAAGCTCAAAAGCCACCAAATGACTTTGTTTCTGCCCCTCTGCTAGATGTTGGAAGTACACAGATGTCTCTCTTTTCTTAGATGATAAACTGTTTAAGGGGAGGGGCTCTATCAGATTTTGTCATCACCAGACTCCAGCACAGCGCAAAGCGCATTCTAGGCACTCAACAAATGTTGCTGAATGGGGTACCCAATCCAACAACCAATTCTTGAGCATCTACAGTGAGCCAAACACCATGTTAGGCTGGGGAATCACAAAGATCTCCCTGGGGAGGCTAATATTTAAATAGGGAGATGTTCAATGGAGAAGAAAACTTTGATAAGTATAAGAGAAGTAGCTATGGGTCTTAACAGCTCAGACCTAAGATAAAGAAATTGGGCAGGTGGTCCCCATCTATGAGCTTCCTGCTCCTCAAATTTTACCCTGTCAGCTATGCTTAATTCCCAATCCCCCCACCTGCTTCAACAGCAACACCATAAAGAGTGGTCCTAGGACAAAGAAAAGGCAGAAAGATGTCTGTGCCAACTTGCAAAAAGGAGTATCTCCCAAGTAGCGTCCGGAACCCTTTCCAGGGTCAGCCTAGGGAAGCCCACAGAAACGACGTGGACAGCTAAATATTCCCCATGTAAACTCAACGACTCTGCATCCTCATGGAGGACAGACATGTAGATCCTCCCAGAACAACTGCATAGTTTCACCTCAAGATGGGCTAAGGCCGGGTGTGGTAGCTCACGCCTATAATACCAGCACCTTGGGAAGCTGAGGCAGGAAGACTGCTTGAGCCCCGTAGTTTGAGACCAGCCTGGGCAACACAGGAGACCTCATCTCTAAAAATAATTAATAATAATAATAATAATGATTAAATGGGCTAAAACTACAGGGCAGGAGAAGGTCCCAGTGAGGTGGACTTCCTCTAGGTAAGGAGCCTTCAGGATAGGGACTGGGCCACTGCTGCCATCCGGCCCAGCTGTGCGGGGAGGGTGAAATGACTGTTCAAAGTCTCTTTGGGTCTTTGGGTGGAAACAAGGATTTCTTGAATTCACGAAGCTGGCAAGGCTTTGAATCACAGCCCAGAACTGAGTTCCGCATTGCCAAGTCCACGTCTGAGAGAAAACAGCCTTATGCTCTACCTAAGAAACCAGATAAACACACTGCCTCAAGAAAAGACTTCCAGGAAGCGTCCCAGCAAAACAAAACCAATTCCCTTTCAAAACAGTAACCAGGTCCCGTGGTGTCGAGACGATAGCCTCGCTGTCCTTGTCTCCGGGTGCCCATCTCGGAGGCCTCCACGGGGCTTGCTGGGCCTGGTGATTCACTCCCTACGTGGGGACAGGCGGGCCCTGGAGAAGATGTCATTAAAGTGTAATTTTAGAAGTGAAGGCATCTTGGGGATCATCTAGTCTCGCCCCTCCCTCAATTGATAGGCAACTTCCTTCCTCTGAGCCTCTCCAGCGACCCTTAGAGAACGCAGGAAATTCACCACGGTAAGCAAAGACATGATGTCTTTATGACCAGGAGTAAGACATGATGTCTTTATGACCAGGAGTTTGCAATTCTAGCTAATTACAGCCAACACTGGCTCGCTGCTGCGCTATGATTTGGAGTCTTAAAGCTTCTGTGTGGCTCAGCACATGTGGTGGAAAAAAAAAAACAAAACGAAAGAACTCTGCAACAGACACTGGGGGAGCACTTGCAGGCACATGTGTGCAGCAGGAGTCCCCGGCAGGACGCGGCTTAAAATCAGACACACATGGCCTGGCCAGAAAACGGGGCTGCCAATTAAGGCTCAGAAGTTTTGAAAGGAAGAGCTGGAGGGGAGGAAAAAAACCCAGCAACTTGTTAACAATTAGCAATCGGAATCCTTTTTTAAAAATAAGTCCTGGGACCCGTGGACAAGAGGGAAGTATTTTGCTGAGAAACCATCAAAACAGCACTACTCTGAGCATCCCTTCTGCCAGAAAGCTCAAAATGGTTGATAAATGTGAAATTACTTATTACTTTCCCACATGGGAGTCAGGGCGGACAATATTGTCCCTCATTTACATAACAGGGAGACAAAGTCACAGCAAAGCTTCTGCTTCCCTTTATTTCACTCTGGAAGGAATAACTGGACTAGCTAGAAATCCCTTAGCAAATATGACTTTGATTTTTCAAAGACCTTGTTGATACATCCTACAAGTGAAAGGGAAAACAGGAAGAATCTATGATCCCATTTGCTCATAGTTGCATAAAGAAATGTTGGTGCTGGGCACAGTGGCTCATGCCAGCAACTTTGGGAGGATGAGATCAACAGATCACTTGAGGTCAGGAGTGCGAGACCAGCCTGGCCAACATGTGAAACCCCGTCTCTACTAAAAATACAAAAATTAGCCGGGCGTGGTAGCAGACACCTGTAATCCCAGCTACTCGGGAGGCTGAGGCAGGAAAATTGCTTGAATCCGGGAGGCGGAGGCTGCAGTATGCCAAGATCGCGCCACTGCACTCTAGCCTGGGTGATAAAGCAAGAACTCAGTCTCAAAAAAAAAAAAAAAAGAAGAAAGAAAAGAAATAAATGCCGAAAGGTGATCTTTTTATTGTTCATAAGCGTAATGACTGGGTGTTCACGTGCGTGTTTGAGATGTGCCACCCTCGAACCTTGTTACGATGTCGGTATATTACCCCTCTGACATGAAAAGAAAAAAAAGAAATGCTAGAAGGATACCCAAGAAACAAATAAGAGTGGTTTCTTCTGGCAGGTGTGGAGACAACAGGGTGGATGAGCACAGAGGGAAGGGCAAACTTGTGTGTAAACCTTCCTATCATTTTGTTCTTTGAACCATGAGCATGTTTCCTATTAAATAATAAAATTAAGTGCAAATATATTCTATAGAAAAATGAAACAAGGGGCCGGGTGCGGTGGCTCACGCCTGTAATCTCAGCACTTTGGGAGGCTGAGGTGGGTGGATCATGAGGTCAGGAGTTTGAGACCAGCCTCGCCAACATGGTAAAACCCTGTCTCTACTAAAGATACAAAAAATTAGCCGGCGTGGTGGCGCACACCTATAATCCCCGCTACTCAGGAGGCTGAGGCAGGAGAATCGCTTGAACCCGGGAGGCGGAGGTTGCAGTGAGCCAAGATTGAGCCACCGCACTCCAGCCTGGGCGACAGGGTGAGACTCTGTCTCAAAAAAATAAAAAGAAAAATAGAAAAGAAAAATGAAACAAGCAATGGAGCCCCACTTTTCCTCCTGAGTAGGCTACATTTGCAGGAAATCCAGTACAGCATGCTCCTCCAACACTGTCTAAAGATGAGCTATGGAGAGGGAGTATGATATCGCTACTGCACCTACAGAACGATGGGGAGACCAGACACCGGAAGGGCTCTTCTCCAGGGTACCCTGAATGTCGTGGGCCGAATCAGCACCACATTTTCCAAACCCTTGCCTCCTGACCACGGTTAAGGTTGGGCCCTCTCTGAAATGGTAGATACCTTACACTCACATTTAACAAGGGCGAGGTGCTCAAGTCATTGAGTTTGTTTCTTTTCTTTTCTTTTTTTTTTCTGTTTATGGTGCTATGCTCATCACAGCAACTAGAGTGATTTTATTAAAATCCAAATTTGAGGCCGGGCACGATGGCTCACACCTGTAATCCCAGCACTTTGGGAGGCCGAGGTGGATGGATCACCTGAGGTCAGGAATTCGAGAACAGCCTGGCCAACATGGTGAAACCCTCTCTCTAGTAAAATTACAAAAATTAGCTGGGCATGGTGACGGGTGCCTGTAATCCTGGCTACTCGGGAGGCTGAGGCAGGAGAATCGATTGAACCGGGGGGTGGGGGTTAGGGGGTGGTGGGAGGTTGCAGTGAGCTGAGATCGTGCTACTGCACTCCAGCCTGGGGGAAAGAGCAAGACTCTGTCTCAAAAATAAATAAATAAATAAATAAAATAACATACAAATTTGAGCCTGTTCTTCGAACACTCCCAGTGAGTCCCAAGTGCCTTTCCTCCAGGCAAAGTCCTCATCCCTTGGCATGGGGCTTATGATTCTCAGGATCTTAGGATGCCGCTCACTGGACTCTCCACTTCACCTCCCACTTCCTTTTCATGCAGCACATTCCCCACTTTCTGTCATTTCCTGCACATGCTGGAGTTGTCATGCCTCTGTGGCCCTGTGTGTGCTGTTGCCTCTCTCTGGAATGCCGTTCCCCTTTCCCCCATCTGGTGAATTGCTAATGACATTTTAAGATCAAATGCTACTACCTCCTCTAAGAAGCCAGTTCAGGCCTGGCCCAGCCCATCCATGGCACACAGCTGGCCGCTCCTCTGTGTCCCCACAGTCCTCTGATTGTTCCTCTATTACAGCATTTCCCATGTCAACAGCAACTTTACGTGGCAGTGGTCTGTTTTCATGCCTGTCTCCCAGTAAACTGTGAACTCCTGCAAGGTGGGCCCCTGGTGGTTGCCTCTATGCCCTCTATGCCACAGTGGTGGACCCAGAACATGATGTTTGTCAAACAACAGTGAAGCTAGCACTTATGCCGCAACTTCTTCGTGCCTGCCCCGATTCTAAGCACTCCACACATAATAATTCATCTGCTCCTCGCCAAAACCTGAAGAAGTAGGTACCAGTGTCATCATGATCTTACCGATGAGTACACCGAGGCACAGTGACAATTACAAAGCTAGTAAGTGGAAAGCCAGATATGGAATCCAGGAAGTCTGCCTCCAGAGCTTAGGCTCTTAACTCTGTGTAATAATATCTATCAATAGATGAATGAACGAAATAACCAGAAATCAAACTCCCATTCCTAAGGCAAAGGTCCTCCAGGTTCCAATTTCTAAAATCCCAAGAATAGCTGCCACACTGGGTATCTGGGATGAGGGGACCACCCACCAAAGTCCACATAAGCATTTAAACTCCGGGAGCTCCCAATGACACAGAACCAGCTAGGACAAAAGAGCCCTGCTCTCAAGTTACTTCTACATGCTGACATAGCCTCACCCAGAAGCACCAGAAAATCCACTCAAAGTTTCCCATAGCCACCCCCAGGGCCACCCTGCCTCCTTCCTATTACAATGAAACTTGAGATTTTTGAGGTTTCTTCATGATGATCTAGCTCCAAAACACAATGCACATGGAAACAGGAAAGGTTTACCACTAACTCTCTAAGCCATCGGCCCGTGGTTTCTACCCAGTGCTCTTCGGGACTCTTTCTTGGAACTGGGCTGAAACATCCCTTGGGCCTGCCTGCCACTGTTGTCTGATGGGCCCAGATAACTGACAAGGATGGATACTTTGAGACACTTGCCTGGGGCCTGCCTTTCCACCACCTTCTCCAAATCTGCTTAGAGCTGCTCGCAGGGAAGAACAGATGAATTTGGCCTTTTGCTGGTGAGCAAAGCAGAATATGAGAAGAAACCAACACCTCTGGGAAAACGGATACATGGGAGAATGTGTCTCCAAAGGAGATCACAGTGGAAATGAAATCAGGTTTGGAGACAAAGGCTTTAGCCTGGAGACTTGGCTCTACTATTCACTAACTTAAGGACTTAGGTTATTTACCATATTTGAGTCACATCTGCAAAGGAGGTTAACGGCTTCCTCATGCATTGTGATGAACAAATGAAATGTTATATACAAAAGGGCTTTGTAATCTAAACAGTGGTTTCCAAACCTGGTTAATTGTCAGAATTGCCAAAGGATTTTTTTTTAAAGTACAGATTTCCGATCCTCTTAAGCCTACTGAATTAAAATCGCCAGGAGGAGCCCAGGAATCTGGATTTTCAGAAACTTTCTGGGAGCTTCTGAAGCATAACCACAACTCTAAAGCTCTGTGCAAAGGCTGGCAGTATTATAGCCCCATGGTGAAAGAAATACCAGGTCTGGGCCGGGCGCGGTGGCTCACGCCTGTAATCCCAGCACTTTGGGAGGCCGAGGCGGGCGGATCAAGAGATCAGGAGATTGAGACCATCCTGGCTAACATGGTGAAACCCCGCCTCTACTAAAAATACAAAAAATTAGCCAGGCATGGTTGTGGGCACCTGCAGTCCCAGCTACTCGGGAGTCTGAGGCAGGAGGATGGCATGAACATGGGAGGCAGAGCTTGCAGTAAGCCGAGATCATGCCACTGCACTCCAGCCAGGGGGACAGAGCGAGACTCCATCTCGAAAAAAAAAAAAAGAAACACCAGATCTGAATATTATGCTTAAAGGGTAACCCCCTAGAGCTGTCAGACTTCCATGTGAAGAATTCCTAAGGAATGTGACTTCACTATGGATATTCAGAAAAGAAGCCCAATTCTCTACCAAGCTGGAGCTTAGAGACCAAAGAACTCAGGAAGAGTAGTTTTCTCCTTGGATATCTAGATGGTTCCTTCTGCCACTGAGCACTCTCCTAGACAAAGAAAAGTCTCAAAATATCCAGAGACACACAGACATTTCCCGTCTCTCTCAGTATCTGGCAGAAGCAGAAGAACCAGAAAAAAGATGTTGCAAGTTAGAAATGGACCCGTGCAGCAAAAGACAATCTTCAAGTGTTTGAGACCTGTACTTGGGTTCCTGGAGTGCAGGAGAGAACCAGGACACCTATCAGTAATTAGGAGAGGCAGAATGTTTAAGTCAAAGTCTTGCAAGGCGAGGAAGCAAGAGAGCATGAGGGCGGAGCTCTAGGTCCCACTGGGCCATCCACCAAGGGCAGCCTTCAGCTGGTCACTACCCTCCCTGTGCCTCTGTCTTCATCTGTAAAATGTGATACAACTTGTCTACTGCAGGAAGCTTTGTGAGCTTCAAACAAAATAACAGATGCAAAAGGTTGCAGGGCCCTGGGAGAGGGCAAATACCATGTGATGTCTTTATTCTTCAAAAGTATGATGACTAATGCATTATACAAGAATCAAAAAGTCCGTGTAACTGGTTCATCCAATAAACAGTGTCTTCTATGAATGTCATTCTTTGACTCCTTAAGAAAAAGAAGCCTGTCTCTGCTAAGAGGCATCCCCAAAGAACAGAGTAGCATGTTTCTAAATTTCACCCAATAGCAGTGAAATGCATTAACAGATTTGCCGATGAGCTGCTTAGCCTAAGAAGTTATGTTAGGAGACCTGGAAAAGAAGGGTTAAAAGTGAGCAACCTCACTAGGGTAAAAAGGAAAGATCCTGGAAGGCTTTTGGAAACCACTAAGTAACAAATGTAGCTCCCACCTCCCACCCACGCACCACTGGAAATAACTTTAAATAATGCATCTGAGAATGTCTGCAGAACAGGCAGTCTGGATTAAGGACTTTTAAAGGGATGGTGTTTGAACAAGGATTCTTTCAGGGAAACCATCTTGAGAATTACTGAACTCTCAGGCAAGCTCACTCTGACAAATATCCTTAAGCAAGCTTTGAGCTAGAGCTGAAATCCTGGTGTGGTAAATATCATCATATGGGAAAGCAATTCAGAGCAAAAAAGATTTAGTGGTCCTCCCAGCCACCACATTCCCACTCCCACCCCCCCGTAGTGCTGTGGAAGATTTGCTTACTCTAAGTGAACAGAATTCCATAAAGAGCTTGGCTGGTCAGTCAGCATCTGTTGTAGAAACTGACCTAGAGTCATTCATTCTTTTTTTTTTTTTTTTTTTTTTTTTTGAGACACAGTCTTGCTCTGTTGCCCAGACTGGAGTGCAGTGGCGCGATCTTGGCTCACTGCAAACCTCCACCACCGGGTTCAAGCGATTCTTCTGACTCAGCCTCCAGAGTAGCTGGGACTACAGGCACACGCCACCACGCCTGGCTAATTTTTTGTATTTTTGGTAGAGACGGGGTTTCACCGTGTGAGCCAGGATGGTCTCCATCTCCTGACCTTGTGATCTGCCCACCTCGGCCTCCCAAAGTGCTGGGATTACAGGCGTGAGCCACCGCGCCTGGCCGAGTCATTCATTCTTTTAACATCTACTATGTGTCAGACATTTTTCTAGCCTTGGGGATATAGCAGAGAAAAAAAAAATACAAAGATTTTTGACCTCATGCAGTTTATATTCTAGGGGAGAGGACAGTTATAGTAAGCGTTTTGGAAAAAATAAGGCAGGGAAGGGTGGGAAGGGATTCCTATTTTGCATGGAAAGATTAGATAAAGGTAATGAATGAGTCAGGGAGGGAGAGCTCTGTGGATAGCTGTGTGAAGAGCCTTCCTGGAAGAGCAAGCACAAAGGCCCCAGGCAGTGGCGTGTGTAGCGTATTCAAGGAACAAAGAATAGACCATGTGGCTTCAGCTGAATGGGCAAGGAGGTACATGCTAGGAAATAGATTCAGAGAGGTAGCAAGGGAACACCCTAGAGACAGGAAGGCTTTAGATTTAACTTTGTGATACAGAGAACGTTGGGGCATTTTGAGCAGTGGAGTGATTCCATCTGCCTTACACTTTGAAAGGATCTCCAACTATTCTGATGAGAAGAGACTACAAGAAAGCAAAAGCCAAAACAGGGAGACCAGGTTGGAGGCAATTGCAATAATACAAGCAAGAGAGAATGCCAGGGATTTGGATCTGTGGAAGCGGCGAAGCTGACAGATTCACTGATGGACTGGATGGAAAAAGTGAGGCGCTAAGGGTGACTCCAAGGCATTAGAATGAACATCTGGAAGAAAGAGTTATCCTGCTTGGAGATGACAAGACTGTGGGAGATGCCTATTTGACATCCATAGGAGATGCTGAGTACGGAGTCTGGAAAATGGGAGAGAGGACTGGGTGGGGGAAGTAAGTGCAGTAGTTGTCAGCATATGGATAGTACATAAAGCCAGGAGTTTGGAGACTACTATGGGGGTGAGTTTAGACAAAGGAGAGAAGGGGTCCATGGTTTTCAGCTGAGGGCCCTCCAATATTTACAGGTGAGGAGATGAGGAAGCCAGCCAAGGAGTTGGAGCAGAAGCAGGCACCGCAGTAGGAGGACTAAGAGAGAAGAAACTCCTAGAAGCCAAGGGTCTTTAAGGAAGCATCGAGAGAGGACTGATCGCCTGCATCCAATGCTGCTGATGGAGGATGGAATTGCTCACAATATATGGCACTACTGTGGCCATTAGTGACCTTGATGACAGCAGCTTTGGGGGGCAGTGTGACAGAAGCCTGAATGAAATAAGTTTAAGAGAAAAGAGGAGGATAGGAAGTGGAAACAGCCAGTAGAGACAACTTGTTTGGGAAGTGTTACTGTTCAAGAATCTGATTTAACACTTCAGGTTTTGCAAGAAGAGAAACAGATGAAATGATCTTTCCAGCTACTAAGGCTGATTATTACTACCTTTGCTGGGAGGCTCCTTGACCTATGTGATGGGATACATAGATGCCTGGTTCTGATGAACTCATGATGTGAACCACAGGTTTTTCCCTCTCAGAGACTTATTTTAAGGAGGACGAAGGGGAAAAGACAAGGAGAGAGTAATAAAAGAAAGGGACAAGAAAAATGGTAAGAAAGACTTTTAAAGAGTTTCAAGCCATGTTAAGTTTCCTAAACCATTTCTTTTCCATTGCAAACATCACTAACATAACTCCCAAATTTCCTGGTTAAATTTAGCACAGATGTAAAATTTTGAGCACTGGTGGACATGGGTATCTAAACCAATCATCTGATGAGGAAATTGAAGCTTAGAGAAGGGAATTGACTTCCGGGCACTCCCAAATATTAGCCGCGTGGTCTTAGACAAGTTACTTTTAACCTCAGCGTGTTAGTTAATCCATCTGTAAATTGGCAGTGTAAGAATACCCATCACCAATCTAACGTAATCATGCTTAGATTGTTCGAACAGCAGCTAGCACATGGTAATACTCAGTAAGTGTTTTTTATTTATTTTTGAGAGACGGTCTCAATCTGTCGCCCAGGCTGGAGTGCAGTGGATCAATCATGGCTCACGGCAGCCCCAGCCTCCTGAGCTCTGGTGGTCCTCCTGCCTCAACCTCCCAGGTTTCTGGGACTACAGGCATGTAGCAAAATGCCCAGCTAATTTTTTTGTATTTTTAGGTGAGACGGTGTTTCACCATGTTGCCCAGGCTGGGTTATTCTTTATTTCTGTTGCCCAAGTCAGGTGGAGGAATTGTGTCAGATTGGAGTAAGAAGAGGATGATTCTACCTTATCCCTCCCGCCACAAAACACACACATGCACTACGAGTTAGCTTTTCATTTCTGACCCTCTAATATCCCTTTTTTTGGGCTCCAATCAAAAAGACTTTTCTTTATTCCATACTATGAATATAAAAAGTACTACAATTGAGGACCTGCTGGGTGCAGTGTTAATTTGCTTTTACATATGTCATCATACTTAATCCTCACACAATCCCTACTATCCAATTTCCCCCCCTAAATATCCCATTTGATGGATCAAGAAGCCAGTGCTCAAAGCTTAAATAACTTGCCCAAGGTCACACGGCTGGAGATGGCAGATTCAAACCTGGAGTCTGAGACTCCACATCCTTTCACAAGTCTGCCCAATAATATAACACTAGTACCCAATGCCGTGCACTGACTTAGTGACTTGCAAGGAATCTGAGGCGCCAGGGCTCTAGGTTAGGTAGTTTTAGAACAAGAAATGCTTCATCCGAAATGTATTTTAAACATTAGACTAGGTAGGTATGCATCCACTTTCTTGGATGTGTTTAAAACTTGGATGAGGCCGGGCATGGTGGCTCACACCTGTAATCCCAGCACTTTGGGAGGCCGAGGCGGGAGGATCACTTGAGGTTAGGAGCTCGAGGCCTGCCTGGCCAACATGGTGAAACCCCGTCTCTACTACTAAAAATACAAAAATTAGCCAGACTTGGTAGCGGGTGCCTGTAATCCCAGCTACTTGGGAGACTAAGGCAGGAAAATTTCTTGAACCCAGGAGGTGAAGGTTACGGTGAGCCAAGATGGTGCCACTGCACTCCAGTCTGGGTGACAGAGTGAGACTGGTGACAGAGTGAGACTTGTCTGAAAAAAAAAAAAAGAAAGAAAGAAACTTGGGTGAGAAATCCACGTACAGTTGAATTTATTCTCACCAGGCAAGGACTGGCCTAGTGTCATGGGGGGTGGGGGACAGTAGGGGAAGGGAACAGGAAGTCATTTGCTGGTGGTTGACCAGGCCCCCTGTGACTTCTCAGAGTTGTAGAACTGCCACCAACAGTCACAGCAGTTCCTGGAGAACAACGAGAAACTTGGGGTCAGCCAGAAGGCACCTGTGGTGATATCACGAGGTACAGCGGTGGAAAATACACACTTTCTAAGGGGCTGTTTCCCCACTTTGCTGAACACAGGGTACCAGAGAAACTAATTATAGCCACTGAGGGCAATTGACATTTACAAGCATCCGTGCTGTGTGCAGTGCTTCTCCCTCTACTGATCTGTGGCCAGAGCCATGCCTAATGCATGTGGTGGAGGCCACAGGATCCAGGCAGCCTGGGTGTGACAAGGACATCCTCCTCCCTACCCCTTCTTACTGCCAGGAAATCTCTCACACTACTGCAGGTCTGCTATATTCTGATGTGATTATCTCCTCGGACTGTGGGGTAGCATCACTTCCTCAGGGGCAGAGAGGGAACCTGGCCCTTCCAATATCGGTTATTCCAGGAAGTGGTGGTTCTTAGGACAGGCAATGAGGATTTGGAAGGAAGGCCTTAGGTGGGAGAAGAAGAGAGAATCTCCATGTCTCTGGGCCTTGCTTTCTTATGCTAGTACTCCCGGGAGTCTGGCAAAACTTGAGGACTTTTCTGGGGGCTAGAGGACAGGGATCTCTGTCATACAGTGGTAGCTTTGAGGGAACCCCCTGAGAATGGGCTGGTCCTAAGCGTAGTCCTGATCCTGAGCTGCTAGTAAAGTCTTGTTCTGTTTGTTACACCTTGGCCTCGGCTGTGCTATGGGAAATTAAGGCATCAATCTGTGTGACTACTTAGACAGGACGGGAGAAGGGGAGATGAGGCTATAATCATCCTGATTCCATCTAACATCTCCAAATTGTGAGGCTAGAAGAGCCATGACCGACAGCTTCTACCGAGAGAAAAGGCAAGGCTTTTGTCTTTCTCTTCCTTCCAGCAAAGCTTTCTGGGGCTCCCCTCTTTAGCCTGGTCTGCTGTTCAAGATTCAGAAAACTGAACTGGACTCCTTAGACAGGAATTTTACAGAACTGGGTGACACTGTGGTTGCGTTACCTGCCTTCAGGTGGAGAAAGGACATGTCTGCAACCCAAACCTCCTTACAGAGCGGGGCAGACTGAAAGCTCTGAGCAAGGTCTCCCACAGGCAACCTTGCCTCAGGAGGTGAAAGGACATCCTGATGTCCCAAGCCTCTGGGTGGACAGCGATTCCCCATGCAAGAGGCCACACAAGGGATATTAGAGGGGCAGAGATGAAAAGCTAACTCACGGCACATGTGTGTGTTTTGTGGAGGGAGGGATAAGGTAGAATCATCCTCCCTACTACAATCTCACACAATTCCTCCATGTGACTTGGGCAATAGAAATAAAAAATAACCCAGCCTGGGCAACATGGCAAAACACCGTCTCTACTAAAAATACAAAAAAATTAGCTGGGCATTGTGCTACATGCCTGTAGTCCCAGCAAGCTGGGAGGTTGAGGCAGAAGGACCACATGAGCTCAGGAGGCTGGGGCCGCAGTGAGTCATGGATTGAGCCACTGCACTCCAGTCTGGGCAACAGAGTGAGACCCTGTCTCAGAGCTCTCCTCTGCAGCTGAGATCCCCCTTCCTCTCGCAGTTCTCACCAGCCCCAGCTTGCTGCTACTACCGTGCAGTTTTTCTGCCCCCACAGAGGGACACTGCATCACGATCAGGAAATTCCACCTCCTCGTCCTCTCTCCACAGTCCCTGCTGCCTCTAATCCAATACTGGAAAGAGAAAGCTGAAACAGGGACAAAGAAAGGAAGCACTTGAATCTCCTCTGTTTCTGGAGCATTTTCAAATGACAGGAAAATGTAATTTTGACTACAATTCAAGGGGTTGAACACCATGACCCTCTAGTCCTTGGCAGGGGAGTGCTGCCTCTGTCAGCAAATAGTGGCTAAGCCAGGGGACCACGGTGGAGGCTGGAGACCTCTCTCTTTGTGGTTACAGAACCTGGCAATGGCTGGAAAGCCATATGTTGTGTTCTGAGACTCAAGCATAAACTTCTGCTGGATGTTTGGATTTCGGTTTTTTAATTATCCCCTGTTTTGAGAGAGAAAAAAGGGGTGTGTGTCTATGTGTGCTTTGAAGGAAGTAGGGGAACAGATGGGTGGAGAGAATAGAAAGAGGAGAGGAGCCGTCATTATTGGGCTTTCGGATTCGTGTTTCTCCAGCAGTTTCTGCTGTGTCTCTTTGGTGACACATCGGGTAAATGGCCCTAAAAGATGATAGCTATGCCGAAGCTACAACAGCCTCAGAGGTTCTATTGATTCAGAAGCTTTCTGGATTGTCTCTCCCGTAGCATATGCACCACCTCATTCTTAACAGACACTGACAGCAGCGCTACAACTGTTTTGAAGGAGGCAACTTTTGATGGCAGCAATACAAGGTCTGTCCAGACCATGAAGTCCCACCTCAACCGCCAATCAATAATAAGACATGACATCTTAAGTGTTATTTAAATGCTAAGCACTGTGTCAGCATTTAACATTTATCTCGGCTGGGCGCAGTGGCTCATGCCTGTAATCCCAGCACTTTGGGAGGCCGAGGCGGGCGGATCACGAGGTCAGGAGATCGAGACCATCCTGGCTAACACGGTGAAACCCCGTCTCTACTAAAAATACAAAAAATTAGCCGGGTGTGGTAGTGGGCGCCTGTAGTCCCAGCTACGCGGGAGGCTGAGGCAGGAGAATGGCGTGAACCCGGGAGGCGGAGCTTGCAGTGAGCCGAGATCACGCCACTGCACTCCAGCCCGGGCGACAGAGCGAGACTCCATTTCAAAAAACAACAAGAACAACAACAAAAAATTTATTTCATTTAGTCTTCAGAACAACTCTATGACATAGGTACTATAATTGCACTCACTTTACAGATGAGCAAAGGAGAAGGTAAATACTTTGTACAAGGTTATGCAGATAATGAGTGCATCCCGGGCTCAGACACAGGCTTGCCAGACACCTCTCTTCTTCAACACCATCCTACCCTGCCTTCCCATCATCAGCTGACATTGCTTCACTCTGTGTGAAGATGGAAAGAGGAAGCACATTTCAGGCTTAATTCTCACCATCAGTATCTTCAGTTTTACTGATGAGGAAACTGAGGGTCACAAGTTGTGAAGCAATCTGTCCAAAGTCACACAACCGTGAAGCAGCAGAACCAGGAGTCAGAGCCAGGACTGAGTTCAATCCTTCACTCTCTCCATTTTACCCCGCTGCCTCTGGGCCAAATACCTGGAAAAAGAGGTCTGCCTCTCACTTGCTTCAGGTTTTAAAGTAAAAGCAGAAGAGGAAGTTCAGAAGGTGTCCTTCTTCAGTGTCCCCTAAATATGAGATTTTGGGAAAGGCTTGACCCTAAGGGCCAATAGGGAGCAATTTCAGGAAGGCTGATTTAGAGAGAATTGGATGGCCTTGTAACATGGTGAGCTCCCCAAGAATGGAGGAGTTCAAGCACAGTCTTGATGACTGTGGCAACACTGTAGACAGCAATTGTTGTTTTGGCTGTCCAGTATCTAAGCACTCTTCTTATTTAGGGGAATCCCAATATGAGCGAAGGGGGAGCCCCGCTAAAGAAGCTGATGGGGCAGATGTTCTGTCTTTCAGCTTCCTGACAGATGATGCCTAGCATATGACTTAGACGAAGGCAATCAACTACTCCCATTAAAGGCTTTGGAACCTAAGGTGACCAAGAGTGGAGGGGTCATGGCAAGTGTCTGCAGCAGTGTCCTTGACTCCTGCCTGTTTCCAGAGTCTGATTATCCATGCCCCTGATCAGTTCTGTGAGCCACCTAAACTCGTTTCCTGCTTAAGTTATCCAGAGGTGGTTTCTAACCTGGATATAAACATCTGATGGAAGGCTGCACTGGATGAGGTCACAAAGCCAGCTGCATATCTGAGTTACTGGTGGAGTTCAGTAAAAATACAGATTCCCATGTTCCCCAAGACCTACTGGATCAGAATTTTCAGGAATAACCCTGAACATTCTTTTTTTTTTTTTTTTTGAGATGGAATGTCGCTTTGTCGCCCAGGCTGGAGATGACTGACATGTGGCCAGATTTGGGAGTGGCTGAGATAAATAAACTTTAGGGCCCCCAAAATAAAATACTATGATTTTCAAAAAAACTCTTACCAAGAATTTGGCCATGGCTCTCAGAAAAATGCAACATGCCTATAGTTTCTTTATAATTGCTAACATAAAGCTTATCTTTTTGGACAAATCACATACACTCCTAAGAGGCTAAAGCTATAATATATCTTCTATTTCCATAGGATATTCCTTCCAAGGCCTTTTGCATCTACAGATCTATTATCACAGTTGATGTGACTTCCCACCTTCCTCAGGTGGGTGAGATCCATGATTTCACGTGCATTCGTCTGATGCCGCAGAGTCAGCTGACCACATGGCTTTTTACTTCCCAAACCAAAGCCTCTCTTCGTCGTGTGGCTATTCTTGGGATCTACAGTGCACCTCCTGTGTGCCCTAAAAAGAGCTTCATCCCATGTGAGCCTCAACTCCTCTGTGTGAAAATGAGGAACACTGGGCCGGGTGCGGTGGCTCACGCCTGTAATCCCAGTACTTTGGGAGGCCAAAGCGGGCAGATCACAAGGTCAGGAGATCAAGACCATCCTGGCTAACATGGTGAAACCCCGTCTCTACTAAAAATACAAAAAATTAGCTGGGCGTGGTGGCAGGTGCCTGTAGTCCCAGCTACTCGGGAGGCTGAGGCAGGAGAATGGCGTGAACCCAGGAGGCGGAGCTTGCAGTGAGCCGAGATCGCACCACTGCACTCCAGCCTGGGCGACAGAGCAAGATCCATCTCAAAAAAAAAAAAAAAACACCCAGAGAAGAAAGATGAATGTCCAGTCAGCTTCCTGGGGCTCAGCTCAGAGATGTACATCCCTGTACCACTATTCCTCATTCATCCAGGAGCAAAATCCCCTCTTCTCCTGCAAATGTAACTGCTGTTAAGAAGCTGCACTTGGTAGTGGAGTTCTATATACTTCAGGGCGTTTGCTTTTGTTTGTGCAACACCACAGGTAGAAAGGTACCTGTGAAACCCATGGAGTTCTCCTCTTGCCTCCCAGCTAGTCAGGGCTGTTGGGTACTTTCTGGTGTAGAAATTCCCTAGCTTCCCTTGGTGACCCTCCTGGTGCTCAACAGGATGCAGAATGTGAGGGAAAAAGAGCGAGCACCAACAGGACCCTGGTTTATGCCTATTACTCAGGGCCAGGATGGAAGCAAGCATGAGAGCCCCTGGGTCCATTTGGGCTGCTGAGAAAGCCCCTCTCGTGTGACGTGCGTCCCCCACCAAGGAAGCATCCAAGTCCACCCTGGGTGTGTATCTACCCAAGCAGCTCCTTAGGAAAGTCAGCAGACCTCCCACCTCCTCATGCTGGAGCTTCATGTCAGCTACCGCCCTCCAGAGGACTTTGAGGACAATCTGGCCATCTGGTTTCTGTACAATCTGCATCCGTATAGTGCTCATAAACTTATCTTCCAGCTCGTTCAAAATGTACACAGCTGAATTCTACTGCTGACTTTGGCACTTGCTCCTGGTATCTGAGAAGAACAGATTCAATTAAAAAGGAAATAACAGATGCTGCAAATCACTCCCTCATTTTCAGAGAAGTTTTTCCCCCCCAGTGCCCTGAATTACTTGATGATGAACAGCAATGCAGTAAAAAAAAAAAAAAAATGCAGCTGGCATGACAACTTCCAACTTGGCTTCAAACCAAGGGGAAGCTGCGGGCTGTCCTTTCTAGATGGTCTTTATGCCCGGCACATTCCTTTGTTTGGTGTGGGTATTATTGTGTAGAGAACTTGGCTGGAAGTAGAGGGATAGAAGAAAATGAACCCTGGGGTTCTTTTAGCCTTAAGATTCTTTGCTATTACTCACTCTTCCTCACAGTATCTTTGTGAGGGGTGTATGTGGTCAGTGGGACATTGAAGGCAGGATTAGTATTCCCATTTTAGAGATGGAAACACAAAGGCCCAAGGACAGCAGGTTATTTGCAAACTCCAGTAAAGGAAATTGGTTCTATCAGAAAACCTTGATTCTTTTTCCACATGCACCTGTGTCCGTTACACAGCATGAGGTAGTAATGAGGCCAAGGCCAGGCTGAAGTGCCCGGGGGCATGCTCAGGAGCCTGAAAGGCATACACGCACTCCTGGCACATGTCCTTGCAAGGCACTTAAAGGCTGCCAGTGCCCGGCCTTCCTCGGCTCCGTTCAGGCCTGCTTATCACATCCTGCCCTGTGCTCAGCTTCACTCTGCCTGAGTCTTGTGAGCCTCCCTTGGACTCAGGGGTGACCATCTTGTTATTGATGACTTGTGATGGGACCCACGTGGCTGGAGACTGACGAAAGAAAAATGGAAGGAAAGAGATGCATTTTGAATAGGGTCTGATTACCTCTCCTCTCTTTCCCTAAGCACTAAAATGATTACGAATTCCAAGGTTTGGACAGGAGATGGGGGACCCCCAAAAATGTGTGCTACGGAGATTTTGGGAGCCTGGGACTGCAAGATTAGGAGCTCCCTTGCCAGAGTGTATAAAGAGGAAGGGTGGGGGCTCTCTTCTGGAGAATTAACTGAGGAGATTCTGCCTGGACACTGAAGCACAAAGTCAGGAGAGCCCAGGCTTCCTTCCATGAATCTCGTTTCCAACAGTCGTCAGAGAACAGGGCTCCCACACTTCCTAACCCATTGACTTTGCTGGGACCTTATTTTCTGAAACAAGAGTCAAGACCAATGTTTCCTTTATGGCCTGTCAATGAAAAGGGATGATTTGAAAATTATGATTATCCCTGAAAATCCAGGATATATGCCTTTATGTTCCCATGGCTGCTCCACCATCTCCACCCCCACCACCCTGCCCCGAGGACAAAGCCTACCCACCTGGGGTTCCTCTCCTTATGGAATGAGAGTCAAAAGCTCTAGGGAAGTGGTATGCGGCATGGGCTTTCTGTGTTCCCATTGCCTACCAATTCTACATGCCCCGTCCCCCTCCCCAGTTCTCCCCAGCAGGCCCTTATGGGGCAGCTTCCACCCCCTATACCACTTCTACTTTCGTGCCTTTATTTGTCCATTTTTGGCTAGATCGGCAATAGCTATGATTTAGCAAGATCACACGCTTCTGGAGGCAGAGATTGAGGATACCACGACCAGATGGATGGATGAACGTTTGACTTCTGGCTCTGCCACTTTCCAGGTGGGGGAGATCATGTCTGGTCCTTAATGTCCCTGAGCCTTCTTTTCAAGAAATGGGATGAGACTGGACCTGCCTTGGAGGGTGGTTGTGATGATACAGAGATAATATGTGCAGAAGGCAGCACAATGCCTGGCTTGTAATAAGCGTGCACAACAATGGTGGCCCCATCATCTCTCCAACCACCAGCACACTCTGGGACTTGCTCTTTCTCCTCCTCCTAAATGCCTTTCCTAAACTGCATTTACCTCTGTCTTCTAACTGTTGGCCTTATCTTTCTTCTGCTGTGAGAACCTGGAAGCTAGACCATGTTGTTTATCATGATTATCTTAAATCCATGATTCAGAATGCTTTTTTTTTTTTTTTTTTTGAGACAGTCTCACTCTGTCGCCCAGGCTGGAGTGCAGTGGTATGACCTCGGCTCACTGCAGCCTCTGCCTCCTGGGTTCAAGCAATTCTCCTGCCTCAGCCTCCCAAGTAGCTAGGATTATAGGTGCCCGCCACCATGCCTGGCTAATTTTTGTAATTTTAGTGGAGACGGGCTTTCACCATGTTGGCCAGGCGGTCTCGAACTCCTGGCCTCAAGTGATCTGCCTGCCTCAGCCTCCCAAAGTGCTGGGATTACAGGCGCGACCCACAGCCCCTGGCCTCGAGAATGCTCTTTTGATCTAGGCAAATGAATGAACTAACAAATGAACAAACACATAAACCAAAAACAGGTTAGAGCTCTAGTTTTTGAGACCGTGTGATAATCTCTTCCAGAACTCTAGGAGAAAAGGCTAGGTGGGGACTCAAATTCCTCCCTTGCAAAAGCCTTAGATTAGATAATTCCACCCAGGATGTCAGGAATGCTTGATGACTTGGAGCATTTCTGCTGATTGTAGGCCTATACCCAGAAAGAGTTAACCAGCAGCTGCTGGGTTTATTTTCATTCTCTTTAATAAGGGAATCAAAGCAGCAGGACACAAACACACTGAATCTCTAATCACTCCAACACCCACACATGTTCCCCATCCCCTTCTGATTTAGTAAAGTCAAAGCTCGCTTACCACGCAATACATTTGACTGGCTTCTACAGCGGCTCACTTGTAAGTGATGAAATCTCAGCTTTTCCCCCAAACCTTTATTCCTGAAAGTCCATCATTACCAAACTCTTCCCCTGGAATAGATATTGGTATTGCCCTCTTGCTGCAGCCTCTTTTACAACGTAGACATGAAGGTGGGGCCGGGGATGGGAAAGTGAAGACTTCTAAGTCTCCAATAACATAGTTTGTTTTGAGACAGGGTCTCGCCTTGCTCTGTCACCCAGGATGGAGTGCAGTCGTGTGATCATGGCTCATTGCAGCCTTGCCAGGCTCAAGTGATTCACCCATTTCAGCCTCCTGAGGAGCTGGGACCACAGGCATGTGCCACCACACCCAGCTAATTTTTGTATTTTTTGTAGAGACAGTGTTTCACCATGTTGCCCAGGGTGGTCTCGAACTCCTGGGCTCAAGCCATCTGCCAGCCTCAGCTTCCCAAAGTGCTAGGGTTACAGGCATGCACCACTGTACCTGGCCATGAATGAGTTTATCATGTTTAAGTTGGCTGGGTTCTGCATTAAGGGAAGTGACCATGTACTGAACACTGGCTAGATACATTATATACATGTTCTCATTTCTCAATAACTGTGACAGAAGGATTATTATACGCTTTCGGCTGGTGAGAAAAATTGAAACCTAAAATGGGAACTTGCCCCGTATTACATGGCTCCTGGAAGACAGAGCCAAGACTCATGCCAACATCATACTTAGAGATGCCTGACTCCAAAACCTGCGTGGATCTTTTTGAGGGATGCAAGTGAATGGTGCTATTTGGCAATAAAACTTTTTGGAAGAATGAATGAATAAATAGGTTACCAAAAGCCAAACAAGAAGGCCGGGCACACTGACTCACACCTGTAATCCCAGCACTTTGGGAGGCCAAGGTGGGCGGATCACTTGAGGTCAGGAGTTCAAGACCAGCCTGGCCAACATGGTGAAACCCCGTCTCTACTAATAATACAAAAAAATTAGCTGGGTGTGGTGGTACACGCCTGTAATCCCAGCTACTAGGGAGGCTGAGGCAGGAGAATTGCTTGAACCTGGGAGGCAGAGGTTGCAGTGAGCCGAGATTGTGCCACTGCACTCCAGCCTGGGTGACAAGAGTGAAACTCCATCTCAAAAAAAAAAAAAGCCAAGCAAAGTTCAAAATGACTTAACAAAACTCCTTGGAGAATAGTCAGCATCTCACCTCTGAGGAGCAATCTCTCCTAGCCTCTCTTCTCTAGCATGTTGAAGATGGTGACAACCTGCTCTTAATTCCTTTCCTTTGGACACTGAGTCTCCAAACAGTAAGTGGCTTGGAACTAAAGCCCAGTTTTCAGATTTCTGGCTCAGTGTGTTTCCTAGCATTATGATGTCAGGAGAAGAGATAGCCAAAGAAGAACTCTATCGTAGTATTCAGGCATCATAAATTATATATTAGAGGCCAGGTGCAGTGGGTTCATGCCTGTAATCCCAGCACTTTGGGAGGCCAAGGCAGATGGATCGCCTGAGGTCAGGAGTTCGAGACCAGCCTGGCCAATACGGTGAAACCCCATCTCTGCCAAAAATACAAAAATTAGCTGGGTGTGGTGGCGCACACCTGTAATCCCAGCTACTCGGCTGTGGCAGAAGAATCGCTTGAACACAGGAGGCGGAGGTTGCAGTGAGCCAAGACTGCGCAACTGCACTCCAGCCTGGGTAACAGAGCGAGACTCCATCTCAAAAAAAATAAATAAAAATAAAAATTATATATTAGATTAGCTGTTTATTGCTACTGGAAGAGACAAATGAGACAATAGCCTTTAACTGCCACCTGAGATTTAGGTTGCTTATTCATTCAGCAAATATATATTTACCAGGCATTGTGGTTAGTAATGACAAAAAATAAAAAATAAAAAGATAAGCTGTCAGAAACCTCACAGCTTAGTGAGAAAAAAGGCTCATTCAAATAATTGTCTTTTATTATGGCAAGTGCTAAGCAAAGTACAAACAAGGTGCTTGGGCAGCCCAGAGGAGGAAGAGGCAAATTTGTTCTCTTGCAAGGAGTAGAAGAGGCACCACGCAGAGAAGGCACACGCTAGGAAAAGGTTACCACTCCCCGTCAGAAGCAAGAGGAAAATAGTGGAAAAGCCTGCAGAGTAGGGTTGTAGCCTGTTCTTCTGGGACAGGAGAGTGTCATTGCCTAATGGCTTCCAAGAAAGTAAGTAGGTCAGCTAGTCCCAGATATTTGGATTTTATGGACCAATATCCTTTGAAAAACAGGGGTCTATGGGGTAGGCGGGGGTGGATTGTGTGGATTTAATGTTTAATTTTCTCCAGCAAAAATCTGCATCTGAAATCCCCATGATCAATTACCACCATCAGTTCATAAAAGTAAGGATGTTTTAATCACAAAAAAAGTAGAAAGGGTACCATCTCAGAATAAAAGGAACTTCCTTCTAAGGAAGATCATCTACCAATCTTCCACTGGCATTCTTTTTTACTTGACTCATTTCATTGTGGACTAATGACAACAGAATTTAGGTCCAAAGTCAGGACTGAAGAATGTAGCCCATTAACCCAGATAGATTTAGAGACAAACAATTTTCTTTTACCTAGAATGGTGCAATCTTCTGCCATATAAACATGTTAATCTACAGAAATGTGCAGCTGAAATTCTCCATCTTATATTCCCTTTTCAGTATGTGACTGCGTACATATATGTTTCTTCTTGGTACTCCTAGCCAAGGATTTCTATAACTATCCATCTACATAGTTCCTCTAAAAGCCTACAAGTCCACTCGTTAGATTCCAACATCAGGAGATCAGCAAGCCTCAAACTCATCATTCTAAAGGCTCTCCTTGAGCCCTTCCACAGACACCCTCAGAAAATCAGCAACTCCCTAAAAGAATCTCGTATCTAGGTACTGGAGTAAAATGCAGAATGTACACTCTCTAGCTTAACAACACAAGTTGTTAGCAACAAAGCTATTTCTCCAGACCTTTATGGGAGGAATTTCCCCACAGATGGCCAGATGTGCAAACAAGACCTTTGAGTGCCTTTCAGAGCTTGGATTATAGAAACCAGCAAAAGTGTATAGCAATGGAGAGGGATTCTTCCAAATAAGCCTAAAGTCCCAAGCCCTAGATCTGAATCCAGGGGTGGCATTAAGAATTAGAGCTCTGTGGCGCATGCCTGTAATCCCAGCTACTTGGGAGGCTGAGGCAGAAGAATTGCTTGAACCCGGAGGTGAAGGTTGCAGTGAGCTGAGATCGCGCAACTGCACTCTAGTCTGGGCAACAAGAGTGAAACTCCATCTCAAAAAAAAAAGAAAAAAAAAAAAAAGAAAGAAAAGAATTAGAGCTTTGGTAAATAAAGAAGGAATTTTTTGGCTTTTCTCTTCATGAGGAACATTTTGACCCCTTCAGAATGGACATGAGATGGACTGAGAGCTGAACCCAGGCAGCCCCTACGTGTGTCCCAGTGCCTCCGTGTGACTTGTGGAGTGGATGCCACACCTGTGATCACAGGAGTCCAGCCTGGTCAACGCCTCACGAAAGAAGGGCATCAGCTGCTGCGGATTGATTTAGTCAGAGCAAGGGTGGAACGCAGTCCTGTGATAAAGTTGAACGAAGATGGGAGGTCAGCACATCCATCGGCAGCCATTTTCTTTCTACTCTCAAAGCCCCCCAGCCTCCCTATTAACTACATGAGGTGGTAGATGGCAGTGGATGCCCCCATGAGTTGGTGAGATTTAAGGTCCCTGGTGAGGAAGCCCAGAAGCCACAAGCACATTTGTGACGGTAGCGCCTGGGGCAACAGTCCTCCTTGATTAGGGCTAGAGAGCAGGCCTTGCTTCAACAATTTCTGTGAGACACTGTCATGGCGTGTAAAGGGAAGGCTGGCCCTCGGGCAATGGGTAGTGGACTCTCGGATTGACTGTCAGTAATGGAGGGATTTTAGATTTTTTTCTTTTTTTCTTTTTTTTCTTTTTTTATGTTTTTCGAGACAGAGTCTGGCTCTGTCGCCCAGGCTGGAGGGCAGTGGTGCAATCTCAGCTCACTGCAACCTCTGCCTCCCAGGTTCAAGCGATTCTCCTGCCTCAGCCTCCTGAGTAGCTGGGATTACAGGCACATGCCACCACACCCGGCTAATTTTTGTATTTTTAGTAGAGATGGTTTTCACCATGTTGGCCAGACTGGTCTCAAACTTCTCACCTCAAATGATCTGCCTGCCTCAGCCTCCCGAAGTGCTGGGATTACAGGCATGAGCCACTGCTCCCAGCCAGGATTTTAGATTTAGCTGCAACCTCAAAGCTCTGGGACTCATGAGTCCGGCTGGCAGCTAGGAGGGCAAACTGTGTCCACGGGGATAGTTTCTGTCTGTGCAGAGCCAAGGCCCAAACATATGTTGGCCAGGTTAGTGCCTGCTCCCTCCCATAGTTACAGTAACAAGGCTTAGAGCCTGAAAACAAATCCTTCTTTAATCATAGGTCTTTTTATCAGAGTGACCTTCTTTTCTTCTAACCCCCCAAATAAGGAAAACATAAGACAGTTGCCTATTTTCACCCAATGCCACTTCAAGAAAGTGCGGCCCTTAAAGAAACCCCATAATAAAGTTTTCTATTAAAAAAAAAAATTGTTGACGGGGCACGATGGTCATGCCTGTAATCCCAGCAGTTTGGGAGGCCAAGGCGGGCAGATCACTTGAGGTCAGGAGTTCAAGAACAGCCTGGCCAACATGGTGAAACCCTGTCTCTACTAAAAGTACAAAAACTAGCCAGGCATGGTGGTGTGTGCCTGTAGTCCCAGCTACTCGGGAGGCTGAGGCAGGAGAATTGCTTGAACCTGGGAGGTAAAGGTTGCAGTGAACCGAGATCACGCCACTGCACTCCAGCCTAGATGACAGAGTGAGGCTCAGTCTCAAAAAAAAAAAAAAAAAAAAAAAAAAAGATTTCCAGAGACACCCATCTGTAACCTCTCTGAGGAAAGTGGCCTCTCTAACACGCCACCAACCTGACACTCGGGGAATTCGCTTATCTTCTGCAACTAAAGTCCTTCGGTTCCCCCATGCTCAAGTGCTCCTGGAAACTACTCTCCTACTCACGGCTGACTCGCGTAGCCTTTCGTAAGGCCATCTTCAACAGAGGTAAAGAGCAGAAGGTGTTTTCAATGCTGAGAAATGTGAACTTCTTCCAGCCACCTTCTCAGAGGAAGACTCAGGAGGCTGTGATTCGGACGCTCCATATGACACCAAGTTAGACTGTTCAACTGGCAGGTTTCAAGCCAAGGACTCAGCCCGTAAATAAAAGGTCACTCAGCTTTCGTTCCTGTAAGTTGCCCATTCAGCTTATAAAGCACTTGCTGCCATTGGCAAAACTTGGCTTTGGTCTGCAAAAGCCCCACCGCCGCAGGCACCCTGAGTAAGTTAGGTTGGTTTCCGAGTCCAAGTGAGTCATTGTTGAGGTCTTGACTACTAGCACCTTGGAGACAGTGTCCCCCAAGCCAAGAGATCTTGTCCATAAGATAGGGAAGGACAGCCCCTCCAGTGCCTGCAGGTCACATTTGAAGAATTCCAGGTCCCTAGAGTTCATATCCCCGGCTTATGCCATCATCTGTCTCTCTTCTACCCTAGAGAAATGCATCTTTCCACTAACCACTAAACCAGTATCAGGGCGCCATGTTCTCTTGCTTTTAGAATCCCAGTCATTTCCTGAGTCATGGGACATGAGATGCTTGTCTTCAAAAAACAAGGGGCTTTAAGTACAATAAAACAATACATTATATTTATGCCAAGAACTTTATGTTTAACCCTCGAGTCTCAGACAATCCCACTTATTCACAATGTCTAAAAGTTTCTATTTCAGACATGATCTAAACTTCTTTTTGAAATCAATAAACTGCCCCAGTTTCTAAACCTAATCTATGACTTGCAGGCATTTTCCCCCATATTTCCAAGGGAATAAGCATCATTTGACACTATTTATTTTGAAAAGCGGTGGTGGAGGGGAGAAACAATATATTTCTTTCTTTTTTTTTTTTTGAGATGGAGGCCTGCTCTGTTGCCCAGGCTGGAGTGCAGTGGCACAATCTCGGCCCACTGCAACCTCCGCCTCCTGGGTTCAAGCGATTCTGCTGCCGCAGCCTCCCGAGTAGCTGGGACTACAGGCACCCACCACCATGCCTGGCTAATTTTTTGTATTTTTAGTAGAGACGGGGTTTCACTGTGTTAGCCAGGATGGTCTCAATCTCCCGACCTCGTGGTCCGCCCACCTCAGCCTCCCAAAGTGCTGGGATTTACAGGCATGAGCCATCGTGCCCGGCCAAAGAAAAAAATATTTCAAAGAAGTGGCATGTCCACCACCAACCCTGTTCAGTAAACATCTACTCAGTACCTGCTGTGGGCGAGGCTTGGGGGAAAGAGGAAAGAGGACATTTCAAAAGGAATCAGATACAGCACTGATCTTGAGGGAGTGTCCAATTTGTTTATAGAATGAGTGAATAAATGAGAAAACAAATGATGAGTGAATGCAGAATCAGGATTAGTAGTAAGTTTTATAGCAATTCCACTCCTTCATTTAATGGTGTTAGTATAATTCAAAGATGAGTGAGGAGAATATAAATTTTTCCTGAGTTAAAAATCTGGCCAGGCACGGTGGCTCACGCCTGTAATCCCCAGCACTTTGGGAGGCTGAGGTGGGTGGATCACCTGACGTCAGGAGTTAGAGACCAGCCTGGCTGACATGGTGAAACCCTGTCTCTACTAAAAATACAAAAATTTGCCGGGTGTGGTAGCATGTGCCTGTAATCTCAGCTACTCGAGAGGCTGAAGCAGGAGAATCGCTTGAACTGGGGAGGCAAAGATTGCAGTAAGCTGAGATCGCACCATTGCACTCCAGCCTCGGCGACAAGAGCGAAATTCCATCTGAAAAAAAAAAAAACCTGGTGATTTTTTTTTTCCTACTGCTTACTGTTTTATCTGTTCCCCAAAACTCCAAACACGTTTCTTGCAACCTAGGGTTCTCTGAAATCTCCAATCTGACCTTGAACGATGAAGGCAAGGGATCTCCGTGCTTGGTAGGGGTAGGGTCCTATATTATACTTTATGTGATGATATTCTCTGGCCTCCTTTAAGTACTTTAAAAAGATCTTTATTTTAGACTCTTCTCTCTCCATGCCGATGTCATTAGTATTCTGGATGAAATGTTTCCTTGCACGTAACTATGTTGGACTTGGATTCATTACTAAAGCAAATAATTCGGTTTTCCTAGGAACAAATGCTACTTTTCCTCATGGGCTGTTTGCTGACCATCCCTCTTGGTTGAGCATACGCTGCATTACTTGGAAGCCACATGTTAGGACTAAGGGAGACATAGAGAAGTAAAGAACACAGCATCTGTCCTCAAAGAAACGGTCGTCTTCACCGGGAGGGAAGATTGAAATGTGGCATTACAGCTGGGCGTGGTGGTTCACACTTGTAATCCCAGCATTTTGGGAGGCCGAGGCAGGAGGATCACGTGAGCCCAGGAGTTTGAGGCTGCGGTGAGCATGATCATGCCACTACATGCCAGCCTGGGTGACAGAGCAAGACACAGTTTCTTGGAAACAAACAAACAAACATGGCAGTACGAGGGCTCAGAAGGGAAGATGCTAATATATTCACTCAGAGTTCAGAAAAGGCAGATGGTTTGCTTTGGGCAAAAGTTGTCAGGAGAGGTTTTCAGACCAAAGCAAGGACATCTTGAGGGGAGAGTCAAAAGGAAAGAATTAACCCTATTTTCAGCTGTGTATCCCTGAATACTCTTAGTTCCTTCAAGCAGCAGTGGGCTAACAAGTGATGCTACAGGACCGTATGCCAATGCAAGCGAGGACCCTGTGACCTTCAACAGACCTCTGCGTCACCATGGAGCTTTGAGATGAGTGTCAGAAGGAAGAACAAGCTCATTTTGAAAAGTACACAGACGTTGGAAACTGTGAGTATTACCCAAAAAGAAGCTTGAAAGGCTCCCATCCCCATCGGGTGACCAGCAGAACTTGCCACTGCAAGAGCCTCGTTCTCATTAATAAGAGTTCATTTTATTATTTCCATGCTATGTAATTTCTCCCACTGCCTTTTAGACTGGAACATTCAACTTTTTGCACTTCATATTAATTACCCTGGGGGATTCAGGCTACAGTGCACAATAAGAAGACCCAATTAGAACATTGCCTACTGTCTTTTTGTTTCTTTGTAATCCAAAATCAATCAATAACATCCTTAAATCCTCACAAGAAATGACTAGAGTTATTAACGTCTTGGACAAAGAAGCCAAGAAATTCAAAGCAGATGGAGCAGAATCACACAAATCACACAACCATGCAAATTAGTAGCAGCCCATGGGCTTGACAGGGTCAGAATGCTGGGGGTTGGGAATTTTTAATATGAAACAGAAAATATATCCCATAACACTAATGTTCTTTTTGTGATGAGACGTGATGATTCTGGTTTAATGTGGAGCAGGGTGTCTTCAGGAGCTCTGAGAAAACACAGGCTTCCCAGTGCTCGTCCACATAGCACATCCCTGTCTGGGACAGTTTACTGTTCACCCTACATGAAGTGTTCTCTCACCTGTCAGAAACACACTTCCTCTACAAATTGCATCCCCTACTGTTAACATCAAGATCAGAAGTAGGCCAGGTGCATTGGCTCATGCCTATATTCCCAGCGCTTTGGGAGGCCGAGGAGGGTGGATCACCTGAGGCCAGGAGTTCAAGACCAGCTTGACCAACATGGTGAAACCCCATCTCTACTAAAAATACAAAATTTAGCTGGGTGTGGTGGTGGGCACCTGTAATCCCAGCTACTGGGGAGGCTGAGGCAGGAGAATTGTTTGAACCCGGGAGGTGGAGGTTGCAGTGAGCCGATATCATGCCACTGCACTCCAGACTAGGTGACAGAGCGAGACTCCATCTCAAAAAAAAAAAAAAAAAAAAAAAAAGATCAGAAGTAAACTATGAGAGTAAGATGAACATATGAACATTTACATTGAAAAATATGAAAAAAACTTAAGATGTAATGGTGTTTGGAAAATAATTGTTAACTGTATCCACTAAACCATAAAGCTTAACAAAATCCCAAACTTGGGAAATGAATTTAAAAAATGCACTCACCATGTGTAACTCTGGTCAGAGCCTAAACAAAGGAGGAGACAAAACTTACGATGTCACCCATCTCATTCAGCACTGGGGACTTTGTGCTAGTTCAAAGTGTTGAGGAATTGGATCTCTACCTAATCATAAGAGACTGACCTCTTCCTCACTCCAACAGCGGGGTTGCTCCTGGGGGAATGATGGTTACCTCAGTTTCTCTTGGCCTCTCAGATGTGCAGCATGTCGGGTCTCCGCTAGTACCCACACGATGCCTCATGCTGCACACCTACCCACTGAATGCGGCCAAGTGAATAAAGCACCACCAACAACACAACCTCTAGTTCCACTGCTGGGCTCTGGGTACCATTGTCAATTCCTTGATCGATTTCCAAAGCTAAACAATAATATTTACGTAAAGCTTAATAGATTACAAGACATTGAAATATCAGTCATCTGGGCTGGGCATGGTGACTCATGCCTGTAATCCCAGCACTTTGGGAGGCCGAGGCAGGTAGATTACTTGAGCTCAGGAGTTCAAGACCAGCCAGGGCAACATGGCGAAACCATGTCTCTACAAAAAAATACAAAAATTATCTGGCTGTCATGGTGTTTGCCTGTAGTCCTAGCTACTCAGGAGGCTGAGGTGGGAGGATCGCTTGAGCCCTGGAGGCGGAGGTTGCAGTGACCAGAGATTGCACCACTGCACTATAGCCTGGTGACAGAGGGAGACCTTGTTTCAAAAACAAAAAAAAGAAAAGAAAGAAAGAAAGAAAGATTTAAAAAGAAAAATCAGTCATCTGATGTGTTTCTCACAATAATTTTGGAAGGTGGATGATATTATCCACAGGCATTTCACAGAAGAAGAGATAGCATAGAGGTTGCAGGAAATGCCAAGAACACATAGCAGCTTCCTAAGATTCAAACTCAATTCTGTGACTCCACGTGCCACACTCCTCTGAGTTGTGAGTTCTCTAAGATGAAGATCACATTTTTCCATCTGTAAGACACTGAGTGTTGCCATGAGGATTAAATAACCTAGGTACAGCAGGTACCTAATAGATACCAGTTCCCTCCCATGCCCCTCCTCCATCAGGGGTGAAAAGATTTAAAAATAATCCCAGTCCGGGCGCAGTGGCTCACGCCTGGAATCCCAGCACTTCGGGAGGCCAAGGCAGGTGGATCACCTGAGGTCAGGAGTTCGAGACCAGCCTGGCCAACATGGAGTAACCCTGTCTCTACTAAAAATATGAAAATTAGCTGGGTGTGGTGCTGGGCACCTGCAGTCCCAGCTATTCAGGGGGCTGAGGCACGATAATCGCTTGAACTGGGAGGTGGAGGTTGCAGTGAGCCGAGATCGCAACATTGCACTCCAGCATGGGCTACAAGAGCAAAACTCCATCTCAAATAAATAAATAAATAAATAAAATCCCAGTATATGGTCTGCACACACTACACATTTATACCCACAAATTCAGATTAAAGTGAACATTAATGACCGTACTGAAGCAAATAGATTTCCAGAGGCATGGGGAGTGCTGGGTGTCGGGTGGATGGAATGTGGGGGCTGTGGGATCATTGGGAGTTAGGGAACTAGCTTTAGGTTCTGACCATTGTAGCAACTCAGTGAGCCTCCACACACGGCACCCAGGATGCTCCCACACCTGGTTTCTAGTATCCTCACAGCTGGCACCTGCCTTACCAAACATATGCCCCAGGCTCTCCCATACTGTGAGTGCAGTTTTCATTACATAATGCATCCATCTTCTTGCTCTTCTTTAGCCTTATATCATCCTAATTTTCTATAGTTCCAAAGCCATTCTCTCCTGCCTTGTTGCAAGGTAGGGAGAAAATGTAAAATTCAAATGGTCACATAGTGTTACTTGGGAACAACTTTTGCCAGAGCCTAGATGAGGGGCATGGAAGATTTTGGAAGGCGGGGAGCAACAGAAGATAGAAATCCATGCCTGGTGTGAATTGCAACAAAAATTTGGCGTGACTATGGGAGTATGGGTAGGGGGAGAGGAGGTCATCTGCAATGTTGACAACTTTTCATCTAATAGGACAGAGGAGAATTCCAACTCTAAGAGAAGAGATCTGCCAGGTATACTGGCGAGAACACTGAGACTACATGGCTGAGCCCAGCTCTGCCCTTAATTTGCCAGAGCAGTCATTCCACCACCCTGGTTTCCTCACTGAGAGAATGTGTGGGTTGGACAGGGCTGGCTTTGGAATGAGACAAATCTAGGTTCAAATGCAGGCTCCACCACTGACTCCTTATGCAACTTTCGGCAAGTTTCCTTACATCGCCACGCCCCAGTGCTCTTAACTGTCAGATGAAAATGAGAGAATGTGTTTCCGGAGGCTGTTTGAGAATTAAATGAGGAGGTATATAAATATACTCCCCCTTGGACAGTGTCAGGTCTATGAAGCTCCCAGCACAGCAGCTGCTTCCTCTTTTCTTTATTCTAAGTTGCTGTAAACCCATGTATCTATGGTGCAACGCAATGACTCAATCCTGGCTTATTTAATGTGGCTATCCTGCCCAACCTAAGTCCTGACTATCAAGGTACTGAGGTGCTGTATGCTGAAGCAGCAAATAAACAATTCACGTTGGACAAGAAGATGGAAACAAGTGTGAGGGAGGATGGTGGAGGAAAAAGGATCCAGAAGTGGGAGGCAGTGGATCTGGGTTCGAATTCTAGCGCCCTCAGTCACTAGAAATCTCTGGAACTCTATTTGCTTCAGTACGGTCATTAATGTTCACTCTAATCTGAAGTTGTGGGTATAAACGTGTAGTGTGTGCAGACCATATACTGGGATTTTATTTATTTATTTATTTGAGACGGAGTTTTGCTCTTGTAGCCCATGCTGGAGTGCAATGTTGCGATCTCGGCTCACTGCAACCTCCACCTCCCAGTTCAAGCGATTATCATGCCTCAGCCCCCTGAATAGCTGGGATTTCTGAGCTTCAGTTTTCTCTTCTGTAATAAAGGGAATAATCACATATGTAAAAGTACTTTGTCGATTGGAAAGCGCAATTGAAATGTTAGTGGTCTGTTATGCCACCATTCCCGTTGTTTGGAGAGTCCAATTACTTGAGTTTGAAAAATGTTTTGAGAGCTATCTAATTCCTCTTAGCAGTCAAACAAAACTTCAAACTTCCCCCAAACCCTAATCTTCAAAATCAAATGGCTGCTGTGTAGATTACTGATGTATCCCCAAAAGAGCTGGGCTGACTTTTCTTTGCTATGAACAAACACCGCCAGTGACCCACTGGAGTCACCAACTCCTGGTGGCCTGATCTTTACTTGAAAAACAATACGGTAAACCACCCTCCTATTTTAACAGCTAGCACAGGGCAGGGCGGGAGGAACCCCCACCCACGCTTGCTCTGAACAGAAATCGTGCTGCAGCTGATGTGAAAACAAGATAAGGAGAAATGTCTGTCAACAGACTCTGGCCTGCCCTAGAACTGGGCTGCTCTCCGTGTATTCTGTACAGATGGGAAGGCAGGGGCCATTAGCCACCTGCAGTTCTGCTCTGATGTGGCTGCGGTACTAAACACGGCCCAGGAAAGGGTGGGCATAGCTCGGACACACGTGCAACTTACACATTCTAGTCTTTAGCTAAAGTCTTTGAAAATATAGATTTAGAAATGTAGTATTGGTTGGGTGCAGTGGCTCACTCCTGTAATCCTGGCACTTTAGGAGTGCCAGGTGGATCACCAGAGGTCAGGCATTTGAGACCAGCCTAGCCAACATGGTGAAACCCTGCCTCGACTAAAAATGCAAAAATTAGCTGGGCATGGTGGCAGGTGCCTATAATCCAAGCTGCTCAGGAGGCTGAGGCAGGAGAATCGCTTGAACCCAGGAGGCAGAGGTTGCACTCCAGCCTGGGTGACAGAACGAGTCTTCATCTCAAAAACAAAAAAAAAAAAAAAAAAAGAAAAGAAAAAAGAAAAAGAAACGTAGGGCCCTGAAGAAATCCTCATTAAGGTTAAAATCCTGCCGGCTTATTACCGAGAAATTAAAAACTATTTGGGGCCGGGCGCAGTAGCTCATGCCTGTAATCCCAGCGCTTTGGGAGGCCAAGGTGGGCAAACCACCTGAGGTCAGGAGTTCAAGACCAGTCTGGCCAACATGGTGAAACCCCGTCTCTACTAAAAATACAAAAATTATCCAGGCATGGTGGTGGGCACCTATAATCCCAGCTACTCAGGTGGCTGAGGCAGGAGATTCGCTTAAACCTGGGAGACGGAAGCTACAGTGAGCAGAGATCGCACCACTACACTCCAGCCTGGGCAACAGAGTGAGACTCTGTCTCAAAAAATAAAAATAAAATAAAAAATAAAAAAACTATTTGGTTATCAGGCTGAGTGGAAACATAAGCTCAATGTGACTATTAAGTAACTTCCCAACAGTTCTAAACTACCACCCGTAGCTCTAAATGAAAACTTCATTTTTTAACCACTTTGGGCATGGCTGGGATGTAGGAATCAATGTGTTGATGCAAAAATGCTGCAAGGCAGTTCTTTTCTCTGTCTTTCCTGAGCATCATTAGACCTCCAGGGAGTGAGGCACAGTGTAACTGAAGGTCCAAACAACATATCCAAGGCACTAAGAGGATCACAATGCATAAAACACGATGTGCATAAATGCTGACGGATAACGGGGAAAAAGTAAAAAAGAAAAGAAAGAAAAGGAAAGAAAACCACAGAGTCTCCTAAGAGCTACTGAAATGGCGACAGCATCAGACACTTATTAGCATTCACCACTCAAGGAGACATTCCCAGAAGGGGTTGAAGCGTTATCAAGGTTGGGAGGACTCAGCATGTTTGCAGAGGAGGAGCCGGATGCATATGCTCACCAGCCTGCTGGCACGAGTACTGGAAACTCCCACCCATCCGCAGGCTCTGATCAGATCATGCCAGAGCTTCAAGCTCCTTCCAGGCATCCATGCAACTGAGTGATGACAGGAGTGGATAGAAGAAATAAATGCAAGGTTTTGAATTTTAAAGCAGACCAGTGGGCCGGGCGCGGTGGCTCACGCCTGCAATCCCAGCACTTTGGGAGGCCAAGACGGGTGGATCACTTGAGGTCGGGAGTTCAAGACCAGCCTGGCCAACATGGTGAAACCCCGTGTCTAATAAAAATGCAAAAATTAGCCGGGCATGGTAGCAGGTGCCTGTAATCCCAGCTACTAGGGAGGCTGAGACAGGAGAATCGCTTGAACCCGGGAGGCAGAGGTGGTGGTGAGCTGAAATCATGCCACTGCACTCCAGCCTGGGGGAAAGAGGGAGACTCCACCTCAAAAAAAAAAAAAAAAAAAAAAAAAAAAAAGAAAGAAAGAAAAGAAAAGAAAAATAAATAAAATAAAATAAAAATAAAGCACATCAGTGGTGAATGGCATACCCTGGCATACCTCAAATTAAGCACAGGCTAAGTGTTCTATGCTAACAGCTAGGGTTTTCAAATCCAATGTGGCACACTAAATCTTGACACTCAAGGAACCCACAGTCCAAACAAGGCTTGTTTTAGGAGCTCTTCCTTGCCCTGTGCTTAAAACTCTTAAAACTTAAAACTCCCTCCACTGTCTTCTGATTATCAATAACAGCATTTCCAAGACTTCAGCCATTTCTATCATCAACCCATTAATTTTTCTATATCAATATCTATACTGTACTATATTTAAGTAACTTCCTTCCTTCCTTCCTTCCAAGTTTTTTTAGAGACAGAGTCTTGCTATATTGCCCAGACTGGACTGCAGTGCCTATTCACACATACAATCGTGGCACACTGCAGCCTACAACTCTCAGGCTCAAGCGATCCTCCCACCCCAGCTTCCTGAGTAGCTGGGACTACAGGCATGTGCCACCATGCTGGCCTGAGTAAGTTTCATTAAAATAACCTATCTACTTTTATTCAAATAACTTTTGAAGAAAATGTTATTTTTACCATAAACAGAAAACTAGTACCACTTGCCATTAAAAAAACAAAACAAAAAAGGAAACAAAGGAATCTTACTAAATTCTTGTTACATCCCCTCCCTGCCAGTGTTCTGAACCTAAGGCCTATAGCTCTCATAAAAAAGAGATTAACAAGTACTAGAGAGGTTTTAAAGATAATAGGCTCTGAACTGAGCCCCTCACCCTTTGTAATTAGAATTGTAAAAAGAAAAATTGTTCATTATGTGATTCATCATTTCCTAATGTCACGTCTACATATCACCCAAATCAGGCTGCATGGGCCACCTGATACCACCTGCGTGCCCTAGTCGACCTTATGATTGGGCCTCCATCATTGCATCCCCAGAGCTTCAAATGTCACATAGGAAAATTGTAAGCACACAACACAACTGGGTGAATGACTGAATGAATGGATGCATCGCTTAGCCTCATCATTCTTTCTTTCTTATTTTTATTTTTTTCAAGACAGAGTCTCACTCTGTCACCCAAGCTGGAGTGCAGTGGCACGATCTTGGCTCACTGCAACCTCCACCTCCCGGGTTCAAGATTCTCCTGCCTCAGCCTCCTCAGTAGTTAGGATTACAGGCATGTGCCACCATGCCTGGCTAATTTTTGTATTTTTAGTAGAGACGGGGTTTCACCGTGTTGGGCAGGCTGGTCTCCAACTCCTGACCTCAAGTGATCCACCCACCTCAGCCTCCCAAAGTGCCAGGATTACAGGCATGAGCCACCACGCTCGGCCATCATTCTTTATTTCAGCCTCATTTACAGGCTTATTTTTCCTCCCATGACCCATGCCCACTCATCCCTCCATGACTTTGTCCATTCTGTACCTTTCATGGAATGTTTTACTTTTCCTCCAACTGGTCAACTCTAAAATCTTCAAGTCTTAGGGTGTGTGATCTTCCCTTGATGGTTTCTCCTTACCACTCTGGGTGGAGAATAGACGTTCTTCTCAGTGTGCCCACCACACACTTATTGTCAGGCCTCTGAGCCCAAGCTAAGCCATCATATCTCCTGTGACCTGCACGTATACATCCAGATGGCCTGAAGCAACTGAAGATCCACAAAAGAAGTGAAAGTAGCCTTAACTGATGACATTCCACCATTGTGATTTGTTTCTGCCCCACCCTAACTGATCAATGTACTTTGTAACCGCTCCCACCCTTAAGAAGGTTCTTTGTAATTCTCCCCACCCTTGAGAATGTACTTTGTGAGATCCACCCCCTGCCCACAAAACATTGCTGCTAACTCCACCGCCTATCCCAAAACCTATAAGAACTAATGATAATCCCACCACCCTTTGCTGACTCTCTTTTCGGACTCTCCCCACCTGCACCCAGGTGAAATAAACAGCCTTGTTGCTCACACACCACCTGTTTGGTGGTCTCTTCACTCGGACACTTATCACACTATAATCACAAATGCACTTGTCCTTTCTCTCCCTACCAGTCTCTAAACTCCTTGAAGGGAGGAATGTGTCTTCTATTTCTGTTGTCAGTACCTGGCATTAGTTGACACTCCATAGATATGTGTGGAATGAAAGCATCTCTGGCTATTTCCCCATATTCTCCGATCGTATGAGACAAACCCTGTCTTTCCCTTCTCTGAGTTTTAGCACATACTGTGTCTTTGACCAGCGTGCCCTCGGCAGTATGCAAACTGTCTTCCACATTCCTGCTGAGAAGGCTCGCGGGGCCCATTCTCCAAGCCAAGGGTGCATTCCTTCCTCTCTGTTCCCACCATACCCCCTGAATATCACCTTTACTGTAGGGTGTATCCCACATCTCTGCAATTCTTTGTTTCTATGCTGCTGTAATTCGGTAAATTATGAGCTTCTTGTTTTTGTGTCCCCAAGGTTTAGAGAGTGGTTGGCATCTTACAGTGAGTAATCAATAGATATTAAATACTGTCTGAAGAAAAGAATGAATGTTTAGCAAGAAAATATTTTACTAATGTTTAGTAAGAAAATATTCATCTTTCTTCTCTTAGCAATCCCAAAAGTCCCTGGAGTTGAGGTCAGTAAAACCATAAACATATTAAATTTATTGTTGACTTATATGGAGTACCTACTATCTGCCAGGCACTCTGTCAACATTATCTAATTTAATTATCCCCATCTTGTGAGGTAGGTACTTCTATTGATGCCAATTTCCAAGTGAGGAAATCTGGGCTTAGGGAGATTAAATCACTTGTCCAAGGTTCTATAAGTGGCAGAGCCAGCACATGGAACGAGGCCTGAAAAGCTCCAGTGTTCTTAACTACCACTCTGGCCTGGACGCTGAGCTTATCCTGTCTGACCTACCGCCCTCCTTCATGATCAGAAGCCAGATCCTGGGCAGATGGATCTGGGCCTGCCTGGGGGTAGCACTGATTGTGTCCTTTGAGAGCCCAGCAAAGCCACCAAGCAAACCCTGCCCAAAACACAGAACCCCGTCACAAATGGCCATCACAGCCTTTTGCTCAAGCCAGGGGACTCAGCAAAATCACCAGCTCCACACCTACCCAGCAGAAGGCCAGGCAAGGCAGCCTTTTCATTGATTCCAGAAATGTCTCTTTTTCATTTGTAAAATACCCACATTTTGGGATTTTCCCGCAAGTGGTGGGTGGCTACAGCAATAACAGATGAACTGGTATCTTTGAAAGCTGAATAAAAACACTTTTCAATAAAGATTTTAAGCCTTAAATTGACTGAGGAGCTAAGTGAGAGTCCAGCAGCACCCCGGTGGGAGAAAACATTGGCCTGGTTTTTCTAACTGCATTCCCTGCACGAGAGGAAAGGAGTTACAGCTGCTCTTTCTTCACTCACAGCCTGTGTTGAAAGCATCTGAGCTAACAAAGGCCAGTTTCCTCTAGTTTGCACCCAAGGAAGTCAGAGAAATGCTGCTTGGCTGCAGAAGATTTGTCCAGAAAAGAGTGACTTTAACCTACAAAAGCCAGCTTCAAATAGTTGTATAAAATTTGAGAGGAAAGAAAAGGAGTCAGAGCCACCTTGTAAAAGCTCCTTCCTGCTTCTTGATGATGTTACCAGAATTCTCTGCAGGAAAGGCCCGGCAAAGGCACAGAGCAGAACACACAGCCATGTGGTTTCGTTTTTCCAGTGATGAACCTCTCAGGAGAAAAACTCCGTTTTGGAGAGAGGCAAACATATCTGGACAACAAGTTAACCATGACCTTTCATTTGCTGGAAATGAGCATAACCCAGGGGGAGAATCCTGCCTAGGGGAGGAGTCCGGAAGACCCGGGGTTTGGTTCTGGCTTTACCGCTAATTTGCTTCGTGGCCTTCAGTAAACCATTTGAGCACTCTGGGCTTCAGCCTTTCACAGAAGTGAGAAGATCGGGCCCAATGATCAAGTTCCTCAGCTCGGAAATACTATGATATTAGTAGCATATTACAGAGCGCAAGATGACAATTCTGACTCAACTCTCCCAGGTGCTGTACCCTAAGGAGAATCCTCTTCCACTAGCAGCGCACACCACCCTCAGCCATCATTCCCACAACCGAGGCATTCACAACCGATGTGAAATAAGGCAACAAGCGTTGAGTTTTGGAGGGAGCATAGCACTATGTGTCTCTCACTGGCTCTCCATGCATATGTATCTAAACTTTAGCAGCTGCTGGGCTCATGACAGCCAGTGGATTCGGAGGCCAGAAGATATTGGCAAGGGATGCTTGGGACAGCGGCAGTTTGACTGCCAGGACCCCATCTTTGAGGCCGCTGAGATGTCACAGAGGCTACCTGAACTTCAGATAGGGTAGCACAGTGCAACCACACACCCTTCAAAACCATGAGAACGTAATTCTACTTAGCATTTCACTTACTAAAACCAAAAGTCAGATGTAAAGTAAGCTCAGAATAGTAGCTACCATTTATGGAGAGCTAACTATATGTAAGGCACTGTGCTAAGAACTCTACATGTATTATAATATAGAATCCTCATTTTATATATATATATGTATAATTGGAGAGAGAGAGATATATATATATATGTATAATTGGATATATATATATATATATATGTTTTCCTGCCTCAGGAGCAGGCCTCAGGAAACAGAATCTCTCTGACCATTCACCTGCCCTAAGGCAGGACTTTAATCTTCCAAAGCAGGCCTCTGACTGTGGGTCAGAAGACCCTCCCCAGAGAATGTCCCACCCTGGGGGAAGAAATGCTGAGGTAATGAGACTTCCAAGAAAACCCAAGAAGGCGGGGTTTGGTGGGCTGCCCACACGGAGGGTCCTGGAGGGTGGCGCCAGGGGAGGCCGTGGAAGCTCCATGCCCCTTCCCCCCATACCTCACCTTACACATCTCCTCAACTATATCCTTTGCAATATCCTTTATAGTAAATCAGTAAACGTAAGTGTTTCCCTGAGTTCTGTGAGCCGCTCCAGCAAATTAATTGAACCAAAAGAGGGGGTTATAACTCCCAACTTGAAGGCAGTTAGTGAGAAGTTCCAGAAGCCTGGACTTGCAACTGGTGGGGATGAGGGCAGTCTGGGGCCAGAGCCCTCCCACTGTGGGATCTGAGGCTATCTCCAGGTAGACAGTGTTGGAACTGAATTGGAGGATACTAGCTGGTGTCCGCTGCTTGCCATGTGGGGAAAACCTCCACATGTGTTCATAGAAGGCTTCCTCGGTGTTGATGATTGCTGTTGCGGTGTAAAGGCAGAGGAAAAACCCAGTTTGAGAGTTTTCTGGAAACAACCTCCATTTTACAAAAGAGAAAACTAAAGGCTTTTAATCCCACTCTGCTATTCAGGACACAAAAATTCGTGTGTAAGAATATTCATCTAAATAAAATGACCTAGTTTTCCAAAAATAGGGAACTGATTAAATAGTATATTCATGTACTAGAAATGCAGGAGAAATCATTTGAGACAAATAATTGACAGAAAAATGTTTAGACAAACAATTGACAGCAAATTGCGAAGTAATAACCTCAATTTTGTTTAATTTAAACATAATTATAAATAATATGGTATTTATTCTTTGGGTTTTTCCATACTTTTCAAAATTTACACAATAAACATACGTTACTTTTTACATTGTGGGGCTATTTAAAAGCCCATCAGAAATAACCAACAGCTGGCCAGGCGCGGTGGCTCACACCTGTAATCCCAGCACTTTGAGAGGGCGAGGCAAGTGGATCACCAGAGGTCAGGAGTTCGAGACCAGCCTGGCCAATATGGTGGAACCTCCCCCCCCCCCGCCCCGTCTCTAGTAAAAATACAAAAATTAGCCGGGCGCGGTGGCTCACGCCTGTAATCCCAGCACTTTTGGAGGCCCAGGCAGGCGGATCACGAGGTCAGGAGATCGACACCATCCTGGCTAACTCGGTGAAACCCCGTCTCTACTAAAAATACAAAAAAATTAGCCGGGCGTGGTGGCGGGCGCCTGTAGTCCCAGCTACTAGGGAGGCTGAGGCAGGAGAATGGGGTGAACCCAGGAGGCGGAGCTTGCAGTGAGCCCAGATCGCGCCACTGCACTCCAGCCTGGGCGACAGAGCGAGACTCCGTCTCAAAAAAAAAAGAAAAGAAAAGAAAGAAAAAAATTAGCCAGACGTGGTGGCGGGCGTCTGTAGTCCCAGCTTACTCGGGAGGCTGAGGCAGGAGAATGGCGTGAACCTGGGAGGCGGAGCTTGCAGTGAGCCGAGATTGCACTACTGCACTCCAGCCTGGGCAACAGAGCCAGACCCCGTCTCAAAAAAAAAAAAACAAAAAAACCCACAAAACCCAAAAATTAGCGGTGTGGTGGCATGTGCCTGTAGTCCCAGCTACCCGGGAGACTGAGACAGGAGAATTGCTTGAATCCGGGAGGTGGAGGTTACAGTGAGCCGAGATCGTGCCACTACGCTCCAGCCTGGGCAACAGAGCAAGAGGGAGGGAGGAAGGAAGGGGAGGAAGAGGAGGAAGAGGAGGAAGAGGAGGAAGGGGAGGAGGGGAAGGAAGGGAAGGAAGAAAAAGAAAGGCAAACTCCCATCCCTCTCGGTGTCTGGATCCTGAGGAAGTGCTTTAACAGGTTCAGATTCTACACAATTGTCATCACCCCAATTAAAACCAAGAAGTCCCCTCAGCTTCTCCCTTTGTTCCTGAGGTGTGCAGTAAATAGGTGGGAAACCAAGGCAGTTGAACAGTTCTTTCTCCAAGGCTGGGGCACCTGCCATGCCGAGTGGCCCAGACCCCTATGTTCTAAAGAAGTCAGGCAGAGAAGCAAAAATAAAACCACTTAATAAAAGAAAACAAAATTTATGTATAATCTATCTCTGCTTAACTATTATGATATCATTATTATTAGGTATTTAAATGAGGCACTGATGGCAGGATAGGGAGGTAAGACAGGACAGAACTGGCTTCATGACTTGGCAAATTCTCTCATCTTGGAGACACGGGAGCACCAGGAAGAAGATGATCATGGAGAAATAGCAAGACTCAGAGGAGTGGTGGGGGAAATGCAGAGGCTGGCCTTCAAGCACACATGGATTAAAATGCGGATCCCATTTTACTGAGTGATGCTGTGCAAATTCTTAACTTTCTCATCTGTAAAATGGGTTTAAGGAGGCTGCTGAAAGAAATAAATACAGCATACAAAACACATAGTAGAAGCATAGCAGAGGACATGCAGTAGGTGCTTAATATCTTTCTCGTGGTCCCTCCTCACTCATCTGCCCCCCCAATACAACACACCTGCTCTCCATCTTCCTCAAGTTCTAAAGTTTTCCCCTTCGCAGAAGAGTAATATAAAACCTCCCCACTGGAGGCCCAGTGCTGTGAGGGACCACGTTAAGTGGAAGGTTTGAATCAAAGGGCAAGTCATTTCATCAGTCATCACTGCTAAATAAGAATCAGGCAGGCAGCCCAAGCGGAAGGCAAGTTGCCAGCTATTTCATACTTGGAAATACCGTGACCTTATATGTATTACACACTGCTAAAGTGTCTACCATGATGCCATCAAAATCATCTACCATTTTTGTGGCTTATGACAGACTTTCTACTTTTGTATTTGCTGTATCTTACTGGAGGTACAGAATAGAAATAGCCTCATTTGCCCAGGTGCGGTGACTCACACCCGTAATCCCAGCACTTTGGGAGGCCAAGGCGAGTGGATAGCTTGAGGTCGGGAGTTCGAGACCAGCCTGGCCAACATGGTGAAACCCCCATCTCTACTAAAAATACAAAAATTAGCTGGGCGTGGTGGTGCACATCTGTAATTCCAGCTACTCAGGAGGCTGAGGCAGGAGAATCGCTTGAACCTGGGAGGTGGAAGTTGCAGTGAGCCCAGACCGCACCACTGTACTCCAGCCTGGGCGACAGAGCTAGACCCTGTCTCAAAAAAAAGAAAAAAAAAAAAATCTTCATTTTACTTACCAAAAAACAGGGCTTAGAGAGATGGGTTGATTTGTCTGAGATAAGCTGGCACATAGGATTAGGAAAGGGAAAAAGTCAACACCCGGACTAGTTATTTCACTAAGGCATCTGTGGTAGGGTAGGAAGAAGAGACAGGGCCTTCTGGCCTCCATTCTCCTCCCAAACGCCTGCACACGGCGCTCTATTAACAAGCCTGGATGGCTTTTCCTCCAGGGCCATGTTCTTTCCCTGCACACCACGGCCAAAAGCCTTACTCATCCTGCACAGATCCAGCCCCCAAACAAGTTTTATGGTTGTTTTCTTAACATTTAAGACCATCTCAGTACCATCTCCACCTTTCCTATAAATCGACCACTCCACTGGCAACACATCCTTGGATCCCGGTTAGGAGGAACGTTTGCTTCCGGATCCACACCCTGGAGTCAAGCCCTGTGCTTCCTCTCAGAATAACTGTACCTGAGTCTGCTGTCTCATGCTCCACCATGCGTGTTGACCAGTCTAGTTACATATTTCTCCTTGGTAGCCATTTGTCTCTTCCTCGACATGACTCAGCTCATAGGAGAAAAAATCTGCTTCTCTCAGCTCCACTTAGACTTTGTCTGGCAGACTTTTTGCTAAGCACTTAAGCAGCCCCAAATAATCATGTTCCCCAAAGGACTCCAAACCACTTAAGGCCATAGTTGGGATTGGACTTCGTCAGGGAGGAAGTGACCCGGGAAGAAACCTGCTCTTTTTAGTCTTTATTTTCCATGAGCAGAGAGAGAAGGGACGGGTGGTCTTGCAGAAAGAGCGCCAGGCAGGCCTGGGTTCGGTACCTGCTTTGCTCCTCCCTGGCGTGTGGGCTTGTGCAACTTAACCTCTCAGAGCCTCAGTTTTCTCCTCAATAAATGGTGGTAACATCATCTGTTCAGCCTGTATCCAAATAGGGCTGCTATGAAGCTCGAGGAAGACCCCACGAGGTGAAAATGCTTTGAAAATGTAACGAGCTATAAAAATGAGAGGTGCTGGCCGGGTGTGGTGGCTCACGCCTGTAATCCCAGCACTTTGGGAGGCCAAGGCGGGTGGATCACCTGAGGTCAGGAGTTCGAGACCAGCTTGGCCAACATGCTGAAACCCCGTCTCTACTAAAAATATAAAAAAAATTAACTGGGCATTGTGGCAGACGCCTGTAATTCCAGCTACTCGGGAGGCTGAGGCAGGAGAATCGCTGGAACCCAGGAAGTGGAGGTTGCAGTGAGCCGAGATCACACCACTGCACTTCAGCTTGGGTGACAGAGCGACACAAAAAAATAATAATAGTAAAAAAGAAGTATTTTCATTATCACGAGGATGTGTCAGATTAAAACACTTTATATTTTGAAAACTCCATCTCTGCCTATAAATTGGAGTACTCACAGGCAGACACTTTCAGAGGGAAACCCTACCCTAGGTAAGAGTGACAAAGATAAATTAATTTGCTCTATAGTATTTCTTGAGCACCTGCTCTGTGGCAAACACTCTTCCAGGCAGGAGAATCAGAGTAATGAATAAGACAGTCAAGGTCTTTGCTCTCAAAAAGCTACATCCCGGGGGTGGGGATATGGGACAGAGAATAAGCAAATAAAGAAGAAAAACAAGGCAGTTGTCCTTCCACTGAAGTTACAATGGACTTTCACCATATTTTCCTATTCTGAGGCTGCAGAAACATCAGCTGCAAATTCAGTGATAATCCAAGGAAAAGACCCAGAATTGGTGGAAAAAAGATAGTATTTTCCTCTTGCCGGGGGGCAAGATAATGCAGTTTCAGACCCACGGCCCGTGAAGATATGTTGATGAGCCAGAAGAATGAAGGAATGAAACATCTGGACAAATGATTTATCAGTTATATAAGGATTTCTAGCCTCTACTTGGAAGCCTTGTTGAAAGGCTCTCTTAAAAAATAACCACAGGCTGGGCGCAGTGGCTCACGCCTGTAATCTCAGCATTTTGGGAGGCCAAGGTGGGTGGATCACCTGAGGTCAGGAGTTCGAGACCAGCCTGACCAACATGGAGAAATTCCATCTCTACTAAAAATACAAAAATTAGCTGGGCGTGGTGGTGCACGCCTGTAATCCCAGCTACTTGGGAGGCTGAGGTAGGAGAATCACTTGAACCCAGGAGGTAGAGGTTGCAGTGAGCCATTGCACTCCAGCCTGGGCAACAAGAGCGAAACTCTGTCTCAAAACAACAACAACAACAAACACAAACCTGCATCGCTTTGAGTTCCTCTTTACTTCTCCAAATTCAGGAAACTGAACCAAATATTTTCTGCTCTAAAATTGTTGATACCTCATCCTTCATAATATGTCACCCCTTCCAGGAAGCCTCACCTGCTTTAGTGAGGTTAACACACACTCTTCTCTGCCGCTCTTGCTATCTGTGAATAAGTACACACAGCATTTTCACAATATACCACCATTCCTAACTTTTGCTTGTCTCTCTCTAGAAGATAAGCAACCCCAGGCCAGGACTAGGCCTTCCTTATTTGATTTTGACTTCTTAGCACCTAGTATCAGGCAGATACATAGTAAGTACTCAATAAATGCTTATTCACTAGATCACTCCTCATTGATCAATCTTGTCTCTACAGCCAATTTATTAGATGGGTTGAATGTGAACACAGACTCTAGGATACGCCTTGTACATGTGTATAATAGGACAAAATGTCTCATCTCAGTCTATTCTTCAGCGACTTTCCCATTTTTTTCTATAAGAATGTGTGCTGTATCTGATGTTTTATCAAGAGTTTTTGGTCAAGTGAGCTTTTGATCCAAATGAGATCTATATTAAAAACTAATAGTTTCCTCTTGACTTAACTATCAACTTAAAGGAACTACAAGAAATAGATGTTCCCTGCCATCCAGGGCTGCAATCAGCATAATCTGGGCTATGGAGACTTTAGACATTAGACCTGGTCATCAACAAGAAAATTACAAATAAAAAAATCAGAAAAGACTGGGCAGGGAAGCTAACTACACTAAAAGACACAACCCTCCATCTCAAGTATAGATCTTATTTGAAACCTGGCTCACACACACACACACAAATTTTTTTTTAAATTATAAGGCAATTGAGGATATGTGATCACTGACTAGATATTTGATAATATTAAGTAATTATTTTTCAGGTGTGATAATGATCCTGTGGTCATATTTTATTTTATTATTTTTATTATTATTTTTTTGAGAAGGAGTCTCGCTCTGTCCCCCAGGCTGAAGGGCAGTGGCGCAATCTCAGCTCACTGCAACCTCCGCCTCCAGATTCTCCTGCCTCAGCCTCCCAAGTAGCTGGGATTACAGGCGTGCGCCACCACGCCCGGCTAATTTTTGTATTTTCAGTAGAAACGGGGTTTTGCCATGTGGGCCAGGATGGTCTCCAACTCCTGACCTCAAGCGATCTGCCCGCCTTGGCCTCCCACACTGCTGGGACTACAGGTATGAGCCACCATGCCAGGCCCTGTGGTCATAATTTAAATAGTCACAGTCTTTTAAAGATACAAACTGAAATACAGACTAAATGATACATCTAAGACTTTTTTTTTTTTTTTTTGAAACAAGGTCTCACTCTGTCTCCAGGCGGGAGTGCAGTGGCGGCTCACTGCAGCCTCAACTTCCAAGGCTCAAGGGATCCTCCCACCTCAACCTCCCAAGTAGCTGTGACTACAGGCATGCACCACCAGGCGCCTGGGTAACTTATTTTTTGTAGAGATGGGGTCTCACTGTATTGCCCAGGCTGGCCGCAAGACCAACTCCTGGGCTCAAGCAATCTTCCTGCCTTGGCCTCCCGGAGTTTTGTGATTACAGGCATAAGCCACCATGCCTCACTCTAAAATTTAATTCAAAATTATATGGGGAGGGTGGGGAAGTGGGTGGTATTGATGAAACAGGATCAAGGATGAATTGCTTGACGCATTTGTTTTGTTATACTATTCTTACTACCTTAGGATAAGTTAGAAAATTTCCATTAAATTTTTTTAATCAGTAGTTTATTATATTTATAATCACTGTAGGATGGCTGGTGAATTCTACAGAGCAAGCTTCCCCATGACAGTGCTGGGCTTGGTGCAGCTCCCTCTTGGAGGGGAGGGGAAGCTACAGGCAGCCCAGAGCTGGGTTATTCCTCTAGCCCTGCCAGGAGAGAATGAGAGGAGAGCTGGCCCCTAGTGTCCTAATTACCATCTTCCTCAAAGAAGCTCTCGGTTAGAAAGAGACGTGCATCTCAGGCTCCAGGAACCAAATGAAGGAGAAAGAAGTGTTTCTCAACTTTTTACACGGAAAGATACGAACTCGGGAAAGGCAGACTGGAAAGAATATGGAATTTGGAGTCAGAAGGTTAGAGTCACTCCTTGCCCCACAACTGGGACAAGTGAACTTCTCAGGACAAGTGAACGCCTCAGCGTCCCCATCTATAAAAATGGGAATATAACTATCATCCATATCAAATAACTGCCATGAGGATGAGATGAGATCTCATACTGGACGGTGAGAGGCAGCTTGGTCCCGTGGGTCAGACTTGCGTCTGTTGGTGGCTCTGTTGTACCATCCACACAGTCAACTACTAAATAAATGAAAACTATTATAATTAATTATTTAAGAAAAAGCAATTTGTCCAAGGCCTCACGGTGCGTCGGCAGGGTCGGCAGGGTACTACGCAGGAGGAGAATTTGCACTCACTATCCTCTCAATGACCCCTCCGAGCTTCCAAGTGGCTGTACATGGGCAGATGATTCACGACTGGTGCTTTTTTGACAAGGCAGGGAGAACAGACAGGAGATGGGCCCATCTTGTTCTGACAGCTGGGCCACCCTGGGTGGCAGTGATGAGTCAGCCTTGCTGCTGCCACACTCAGCACACAAGGCTTCCCAAACCCAGGCAGAGCATCGTGGATCGCAGACACGCTGACCATGCAGTTGTGTGATGGCAACAGATGACTTGTCTCTTTGTGTCCCTTCCCCAAAAGTACTCAGTAACCTAACAGGCTTCTACCAGCCTCCAAATAGAAGCATCTTTTTTTCAAACCCTGAAGGGATCAAGCAAGCCAGAGGGGTAAGCATGTGGGTTTGCATGCATGTGCCTGTGTGTGTGTGTGTGCATGTGTGTACAGAAGAATGCATATGAACCTGTGCCTATTACCCCTGCAGACAGTGTGGTATCCCAGTGTCATGGTGGAAGAACAAGGAACAGGACATTCAAACAGTGGATGACCAGGTCCCTACTTCCCAGGACTCGGCTTTCTTTGGAGGGAAGCTTATCCATGTTCCCCGAGGACCTCCTACATACATGATTTCAGAGTGCACTGTTCAGTGTGGCTTGTCTGGGACTTATATTCTCAATCTCATCATTGCCTTTCTGTGTCCAAAACCAAAGCATCAGAGGTACAAGAAGGCAAAACTCCATTTCCTCTGTGAGCACTGTTCCTGTTTGACTGAGGAATCTGGCTAGAACAAGAAGAAATAGGGCCAGAGTTGGGGCTATGTATGTAGAAATTTTGGGTGGATTTAAAGAAATCAACAATGTCTTGGTTTTGTCACAAGAAAAATCACTTAGACACCCTACAGTTATGGATAAGAAAACAAATGGAATGCTTGATTCATTCTATTATTCTTTTAAGTAACTATTACAATGAATGATTCATTAATTACTATGAAAGAGCAAGGTTTCAACAAAAACAAATACGAATAAATTAAATAATTTCTAGCCAAACTTCATTTGTTATGGAATAGCACCTAATCTAACTTTTATTTTGCTAAATAAAAAAGAGTTTTGGTATCTTATTTCAGGTATTGAAATGCCTCGGGTCTTGCTCTGGACAACACATTGCCCTGGGACAGGCTGCTCACAGCATTTTGGCTTTGACACAGCAGCTCTGACATTAAAAAGCCCTTAACTAACCATTTGTAACATATCAGAAAAAAGGTTAATTTGCCTTTTACGCATCCTTTACTCTGCTCTGTTGTGGAGGAGAAAAGATAAGACTCTGGTTCTCCTTTCAAATCAGTTATGCATAGAATAAAGGAAGAGCACGGACAGGCACGGTGGCTCACGCCTGTAATCCCAGCACTTTGGGAGGCTGAGGCAGGTGGATCACTTGAGGTCGGGAGTTCAAGACCAGCCTGACCAACATGGAGAAACTCCATCTCTACTAAAAATACAAAATTAGCTGGGCATGGTGGCACATGCCTGTAATCCCAGCTACTCAGAAGGCTGAGGCAGGAGAATCGCTTGAACCCAGGAGTCAGAGGTTGCGGTGAGCCAAGATCGCGCCATTGCACTCCAGCCTGGGCAACAAGAGCAAAACTCTGTCTCAAAAATAAAAATAAAGGGAGAGCACTTGATAGGAAGGCAGCAGACCTGCATTGAAGTCCTAACCAGTAACACGCTGTGCTACTCTCAGCAAGTCACTGTCCCACTCTGAGTCTCTATTTCCTGATCTGAAAATAAGGACTTAGTGTAGGTGTCCTTCCCCGTGCCTTTGATTTTCACAATCACTCTCTGAAGCATATAGTTCAGGAGGTTTTATTTGAAGCTGAAGATCCAGAAACCTACAGATCAAGAGCCAGCAAACTGCAGCCCAGGGGCCAAACCAGCCCACCTCTTGCTTTTGTACAGCCTGTGAGCTAAGATGGTTTTCACATTTTTAAATGGTTAAAATAATTGGTTGGGCATGGTGGCTCACGCCTGTAATCCCAGCACTTTGGGAGGCTGAGGCGGATGGATCACTTGAGGTCAGGAGTTCGAGACCAGCCTGGCCAACATGGTGAAACCCCATCTCTACTAAAAATACAAAAATTAGCCGGCCGTGGTGGTGGGCGCCTGTAATCCCAGCTACTCAGGGGGCTGAGGCAGGAGAATCACTTGAACTTGGGAGGCGGAGGTTGCAGTGAGCCAAGATCGTGTCATTGCACTCCAGCCTGAGTGACAGAGAGAGACTCCATCTCAAACCAAAAAGAAAAGAAAAGAAGAAAAAAATCAAAAGAATGACAACATGTTGTGACTGATGGAAATTATATAAAATTAAAATTTCAGTGCTCACAAATAAACTTTCATTGGAACACAGCCATGCTTATTTGTTTATATATCATCCGTGTCTGCTATTGCAAAACAGCAGAGCTGAGTAGCCACCATGGAGACCATATGGTCAGCCAAGCCTGAAATATTTACTCTCTGGCCCTTTACGGAGTTTGCTGGTCCTTGCTAGAGATCAAGGTGTCCCAGACTTCAGTGTACATACCAATCACCTAAGGATCTTATTAAAGTGGAGATTCTAATGTAGTGGGTTTGAGGTAGAGCTGAGATTCTATGTTTCTAACAAGCTCCTGGTTGGTACCAAAAGGGCTGGTCTGAGGACCACATTTTGAGTGGCGAGGCTATGCTCTCTCAGACAAATCTGGTTACGTCGTCAACTTGCTCACCATCCTTTGGTGCCTTTCCGGGGCCTTCAAAATAAACTGAGACTCCCTAGTACCATGGGATTGTCGCCAGCTTCTCCAGCTCCTCTGCCCCCAAACACACTGCCTTGGTGCACCAGGATTTCTCATCCATCATGCCTATGCACGCACTGACCTCTTCACCTACACTATCCCCTCCTCGCCCCACCCCTTCACTCTCAACATGTCCAGTTGCCCAACTCCCTGTCTTCCCAACTTCAGCTCCAGTGGCACCTCCTTAGAGTGGATCCTTCCTGGATCCTGTGAGTCTTGTGCTTTCTGGGCTACGTGGCTTTTAGTCAGGTCTCTTAGTACCTCGTGTACCTCTTCACAGCCTGAATTACATGGTTATGACACTACGGCTCTTAAACACAGAGGCATCCTTGTTTATTCCTGCATATCCAGCAGCCAAGCACAGTTCTTGGTACATCATGGGGTATAATGAGTGTTATTTGGAATGGAACAAATGAATTGCCCAGGATTATGCAGCAAATCAGGCGAAAAGCTGGGACTAGAGCCCACACTTTCTAAATCCTGGTGTGCGGTTCCTTTGCTCTAAGCCATGCCTCATAAGTGGATACTCATTCTCCTAACTGATGGAGGAATTTGTTCCACAGCATTCCAAACTCTGAATGCTCTGAAACTCTTAAGAGATTTTGGGAATGGCAGCCCCTCCCCACGACTGACTATTTTGTGGAGCACAAGGGTCAATCAGCTCCTGAAAACACACCTTTCAGCCTCCGGGCAGTGGGTCCTGGGATGATGGTGGCAGTGCCTGCTGGACCGTCACATATACTAGTGAGTCATGTGGAAGTGATCCCAAGTGGTTAGTGAGAGACCTAGGAAAGAGATTCAGCCTTCACCATCTTCACTCCTAGAGGCTGCAGGCATTTCCCTTCTCACTTCTTGTGGTTTCTATTTTCTTATTGGACATCTGGACTCAAAGGAACATGGGTCAGCCAGACAGATCTAGGCTGAGTGCAGTCACAGTGGAAAGAAGGGCAGAGAGGATGGTCCCCATTGTGACCCCTGCTAGCTGACAGGGCTGTGGCAGGATGGAGTAGGGTCCCACCTGGCCTCAAATTCCCACCATTCAGTCACATAGGTATTCTCTCCAGGTCACTGATGGCTGATATGAACTGAACTGAATTGTTTCCTCTTAAAATTCATATATTGAAGCCCTAACCTTTAATATGATGGTATTTGAAGATGGGGCCTTTGGGAGGTAATTAGGGTTAGACAAGTTCATGGGAGGAATTCTAATGATGAGATTAGTGCCCTTGGCTCATGCCTATAATCCTAGCACATTGGAAAGCCTCGGCAGGCACATCACCTGAAGTCAGGAGTTTGAGACCAGCCTTGCCAACATGGCAAAATCCCGTCTCTACTGAAAATACAAAAACTAGCTGGGCATGGTGGTGGGAGCTGGGGGTGGTGGTGGGCACCTGTAATCCCAGCTACTCAGGAGGCTGAGGCCGGAGAATTGCTTGAATCTGGGAGGCAGAGGTTGTGGTGAGCCGAGATTCTGCCACTGCACTCCAGCCTGGGCAACAGAGTAAGACTCTGCCTCAAAAGCAGAATAGTACCCTTATAAGAGCCTTTTTTTTTTTTTTCCGAGACGGAGTTTTGCTCTTGTTGCCCAGGCTGGAGTGCAATGGCACCATCTCAGCTAGCACAGGGTATACGAAATAATAAATGTTAATAAAAGGTTATTAAAGAGATGAATGAATGAATGGAGTGCTTATTATGTACCAGGCACCATGCAAAGGGCTAGGGAAAGATAAAAGACTAAGATACTATCTCTCCGAGGAGTCACAGTCTAGTCTGGGAAACTGACATAAGCTGACTTTGATGATGTGATAATGGTAAGTGCTCCACCAGAGGCACGGCATCAGGTATGTACAATGTTCCAGGGCAGCACAGACGCACATAAACACATTCTGCCTCGAGATGGGAATGTAGTATATAGAGGAGTTAGGAATGGATAATGCAACCTGAGAAATTTTCTCAAAGGAGAGAATATTTGAAAAGAACATACAGTACTCCCTTGGTATCCATAGGGGAATGATTCCAGGACCTCCCTCAGATATCGAAATCCTCAAGTCCTCGATATAAAATGGTGCAGTATTTGCATATAACCCATGCACACCCTCCTGTGTACTTTAAATCATCTCTGGGTTACTTATAATACCGATTACAACATAGAAGCTATGTAAATAGTTGTTATTCTGTATTGTTTAGGAAATAATGGCAGGAAAAAATTCTGTTCATGTTCAGTACACATGCAATTTTTCCCCCCAATATTTTTGATTTGCAATTGGTTGAAACAACAAATTCAAAACCTATGGACATGGAGGGCCGACTGTATAACATTTCATCTAAGAGAAAAATGTACCCAGGATGAAGTTATCCATGGATTCATCAACAAACATAAGCAAGACCCAGAGGTGTTGAAAATGCAAGGGCTTGAGTGATAAAGGCGGCTTTCATAAAGGTGGCTGAGTCACACAGAAGAGCCTGGGGGCGGGAGGCAAAGGTGAGCAGGAAGGGCCAGAAGGTGACAGTGATGCCAGGAAATACAGAAGGGAGCCTGAGGGAAAGACAGGGAGACAACAGTTCAATAATGCAGGGATGTTGGAATGTCGCTATTTAGAATTTTTTTTTAGACAGGGTCTGGCTCTGTCACTCAGGCTGGAGTACAGTGGCACATTCTTGGCTCACTGCAACCTCCATCTCCTGGGCTCAAGCAATCCTCCCACCTCAGCCAGTGTAACTGAGACTACGGGCCTGTGCCACCATGCCCAACTAGTTTTTGTATATATTATTTTTTTGAGATGGAGTTTTGCTCTTGTTGCCCAGGTTGGAGTTCACTGGCGCAATCTCGGCTCACTGCAACCTCTGCCTCCCAGGTTTTCAAGCGATTCTCCTGCCTTAGCCTCTTGAGTAACTGGGATTACAGGCACCTGCCACCACGTCCAGCTAATTTTTGTATTTTTAGTACAGACACGTTTTACCGTGTTGGCCAGGCTGGTCTTGAACTCCTGACGTCAGGTAAACCACCTGCCTCGGCCTCCCAAAGTGCTGGGATTACAGCTGTGAGTCATCCCGCCCAGCCAGTTGTTGTATTTTTTTAGTAAAGACGGGGTTTCTCCTTGTTGCCCAGGCTGGTCTCGAACTCCTGGGCTCAAAGCGATCCTCTTGCCTCAGCCTCTCAATTCCCCTGTTGGGATTACAGGCCTGAGCCACCACGCCCAGCCAAAAATTTTTTTAGTGAAATCTTACAAGGGCTGTTAGGGTGAGGTGGGAGAGCTGAGGGGTCTAAAGCCAGATGAATTTAAGTGCATTGGCGCAGTCACTTCCGAGTGGGATAAATCCTTTAATGTATCTGTCTTGCTTTTCTCATTTGTAAAATGGAAGTACTGCTTACTACTTTCCGCAGGATTGGGAAAAGAGTAAAATTACACATAGTAGGTTCAGAACAAATGTAAGCTCTCACTCTCTCTCTATTTAATTGTAAAGAAGTTCCAAATACCCTGCAGTTCCAAGATGGTCCGCTGCAAACTGGAGGAAAATGGGCTCTGCCTTCAGCAGGTGCCTCCTTGTTTTGTGATTATCTACTGTGTATGCGTCTATCTCCTTCCTAATCTCAGGAATTCACTGGGGCCAGGATTACATCCTGTTTATCTCTGGGGGCCATGGACCCCAGTGCTTGGCTCATCAGAGGTGCTCCTTGCAGCTTTGAAGAACTAAATTGCACAGATGGGCAAAGCAGACATAAACTGTCTTACCCAAAGTCACAGGACAGAACAGCGGCTGGGCTAGTTCTAGAACTTTGACCTCACAGTCCATTGATTTCATGATGCCACATGGTCTCAGACCAAACAGAACAAAGACTCTGATCTCATCCAGTGACATATCAATTCCTCTCCAAATCCCCACCAAATGGGAACTGCCACAGAACGCTGAGCATCCGTGTCACCTTTCTCTTTCTCAGAACAGCATCCACACTTTCACACGGAGGAACAGAACCAACACTCAAAACAACTCTTAAAACACTTTCCTGCAATGTGGTCTCTAAACACAGGAAACAGCAGCTGGCTGCATTGCCAGTAATGCTTATTTGCCAGTCAGGGTGCTAGAGCTCTGTGTGCAAGTTTAAAGCTGTGATCCAGGAACAAAAATAAACCAGCAAAGCAGAAACCGAGGCACCATAAACATGGGTCTAATAAAAGGTTTTTGGAGCCAGGAAAACTTGGGTTAGGGACCCAGCTCTGCCACTTAATCATGGTGCATGTTTAATAAACTCAGTTTCCTCATCTGTAAAATGGGTTTATTAATACTAACTGCAGGCCAGGTATGGTGGCTTATGCCTGTAATCCCAGCACTTTGGGAGACGAAGGTGGGTGGATCACCAGAGGTGAGGAGTTCAAGACCAGCCTGGCCAACATGGTGAAACCCTGTCTCTACTAAAAATACGAAAATTAGCCGGGTATGATGGTGCACGCCTGTAATCCCAGCTCCTCAGGAGGCTGAGACAGGAGAATCGCTTGAACCCAAAAGGCGGAGGTTGCAGTGAGCTGCGATTGTGCCACTGCACTCCAGCCTGGGCCACAGAGCGAGACTCTGCCTCAAAAAAAAAAAAAAAAACTAACTGCAGAGCTTTGCTGTGCTGAGTAAGAAAGACAATGCTTGGGCTGGGCGCGGTGGCTCATGCCTATAATCCCAGTACTTTGGGAGGCCGAGGAGGGCAGATCACGAGGTCAGGAGATCAAGACCATCCTGGCTAACATGGTGAAACCCCGTCTCTACTAAAAATACAAAAAAATTAGCCAGGTGTGGTGGCGGGCGCCTGTAGTCCCAGGTACTGGGGAGGCTGAGGCAGGAGAATGGCGTGAACCTGGGAGGCGGAGCTTGCAGTGAACTGAGATCGCGCCACTGCACTCCAGCCTCAGCAACAGAGCTAGACTCCGTCTCAAAAAAAAAAAAAAGACAGACAATGTTTGTAAGGTGCCATGGCTTATGATTGGCACATAAGAGATGACTGAATGGTATTTACCTCCAACACCTTTGAGAATCTAATATGAATTCACTTGACAAAATCCAGCTCTTCAGAGGAACGAGGGGCCCCAACTCGAGTTATTTTCACTAGCTCTTTCATGATTCCATAGCACCGTTTACATCTCTGTGTTTGTGGGCACTTAGCAGACTGCTATATACTTATTTGGTTTTCTTTTTTTATTTTGATATAATTTAATTTTTATTTTTGTTTTCCCTACTAGACTGGGAGCACCAAGGTGGCAGCTCATTCTCTATCCATATCTGTTTCTTTTGATCCTAGCAGAGCACACACTTAATAAATGTGTGTGGGAAAAACAACAACACAGCCCTATTAACAGGAAATTAGTGGAAGGAAGAAAAAGAGGCATCCTGAACCCTAGATATGCAGCTCTAAAAAGATACTCTAGTATTCTGGCAGGAGTCCAGCAGTAAGCTGAGAAAGGCTGAAGAAATTTGAGAGTACTTCCTTCTTCATCATGATCTTCTTTTTCTTTTAAAGTAGAAAATCCCCTCTGCAGAAAGAGCAATTCCAGAGCAAAGAGGACCAAACAAGGAGATAGGATTGGACTCTATAGCAAAAAAAGGGGTTGCAATATACATTCTCTCCATCATCAGAAATTGCAGTGACAATAGAAAGAGCACCAGGCCTTCTGGAACTTTTTTAAGTGACGGAGTCTCACTCTGTCGCCCAGGCTGGAGTGCAGTGGAGCAATCTCGGCTCACTGCAAGCTCGCCTCCCGGGTTCACGCCATTCTCCTGCCTCAGCCTCCCGAGTAGCTGGGACTACAGGCGCCCGCCACCATGCCTAGCTAATTTTTATTTTTATTTTTGTATTTTTAGTAGAGACGGGGTTTCACCATGTTAGCCAGGATGGTCTCGATCTCCTGACCTTGTGATCCGCCCGCCTCAGCCTCCCAAAGTGCTAGGATTACAGGCGTGAGCCACCGCGCCCAGCCCTGGAACTTTCTATGGTAAGGAGTTAAAGGTTGGCTAAGGCTATTCCTTTTACTGCTGAAAACTTCAGCCTCCTAACTGTTACAAATTCAAATCCTCCTGAGTTTCAAGGGCCTGCATCCCCAGCTCAACAGCTGCTTTTCTTCCTCCTAAGGTGGCTGTTCTGCCCTGGCTTGGTTACACTGGACTTGCTTCCCATCTCCTTTGCTGAGGCCTCTCTCAGCACTAACCCCTTCCCAAAATGCTGAGCGCAACTCACTGTCACGTGCCCAGAGGCCAGACAGTGGCTGGCCAGTGAATGCTTGCCCAACCAGCGAATGCTGAGGGCTCATCTTTCCTAAGGCCATTGCTCAATTCCATCAGTTCATCACTGCACATCCCCTCAGCCCTGGGGTATGGATAATCCATCCCTAACCAACCTGAGAATCATGCCCATGAAAGCCGCTATCCAGAAGCTGATCCATAAAGGACACCCCTAGAGGCCATGTCCCTACTGCAGGCTGGCCCAGCCTGGTCCCCCAGGGACTTTAGGTATGCTCCTGACTCCAACACAGAATGCTTGGGTCCTTCTGAGGAGGCTAACCAGGAAGCTCTGCTGTGCTCACTCAGAATCAGAGAAAACTCTCGCTGAGGAGGTCGAGCATCTGTACGTGGGCCAATGGTTTCCAAAAGTTGTTTTTTCTTGTGAACTGAAATCTGACCCTGTCCCCAGCAATTATAACCACTCATTAAAGTTGTTCACAAAATAGGCCGGGCACGGTGCCTCACGCCTGTAATCCCAGCACTTTGGGAGGCCGAAACAGGCAGATCACCTGAGGTCAGGAATTCGAGATCAGCCTGGCCAACATGGTGAAACCCCATCTCTACTAAAAACACGAAAAGTAGCTGGGCGTGGTGGTGTGCATCTGTAATCCCAGCTACATGGGAGGTTGAGGTTGAGGCAGGAGAATCGCTTGAATCCAGGAGGCAAAGGTTGCAGTGAGCCAAGATTGTACCACTGGACTCCAGCCTGGGTGACAGGGAGACTCCATCTCAAAAAAAAAAAAAATAGTTCACAAAATAGGCATCCGTTTTTCAGTTGACAGCCCTTTCACTATTAGAGGAGAGATACCCTCCCTCCCTCTTCATCATACCACATTATGTTGAAGTCACCTGCTTGAGTCTGTCTTCTCCAAGAGGTTGGGGGCTCCTTGTGGTCAGGGTCTTATTCATGATTGTACCTTCAGAATGCGGCACAATTCCCAGGTGCCTGACACAAAGTCACTGCTCAGTAAACTTTTGTTGGACTAACAGGAGCCTGGTTCTGTCCTGCCTCAACATCTTCCTCATCTCTGCATGTCTTTTCCAGACTAAACATCGGTAGCCCTGCACGACCTGTTTCTCAGGACAACCCATTCTGGGGCAGTGGCTGGTGCCCCAGCATGCAGAAGATGGAAAAGGAACATTAAAAGACCAAACAACAAAAAACAACAAAAAAAAACTTCACATACTGAGATTCCATCCTCCACATCCTTCGGAGCCAGCTGCACAGCAAACAGCAACCGTCTGTTTACTCAACACCCCCTGGGAGTCATCCCATTCGGAAGTCTTCACCAGTCACGCACGATGCAGGCCATCTCACCGAGGCGGTTTTCCTGGTGTCCCACCGCTCTTCCTCTGAGGCCCATCTCTCCTGCTCCACTGGTCTGTAGGGCTGGCAGCCACAGGCCGGAACAAGACAGCCCACTTGTGGCCTCCCTGCCAAGGCCTGATGGATAAAGTGATACCGGGAGATCTGTGGTGCCTGAGGCGGCCAGACAGCAAGGGGACACAGCTGTCTGTTCAGCCTTCCATTTGTGGGCCTGTGGTCTTACGTTTGGAGGAAGATAAGAACTTCAAATATTCTCCTCCAACCTGATGTAGAAAAGCTGCTGCAGATCTGAGGCCTGACGTCCCAGGAGGGTATCTTGATCGCTCAGTGGATTTTCAAGACGAGGTGCACACCACCATGCTGGCTAATTTTTATGCATTTTTTGTAGAGATGGGGTTTTGCCACGTTGCCTAGGCTAGTCTTGAACTCCTGGCCTTAAGCAATCCGCCTGCCTCAGCCTCCCAAAGTGCTGGGATTATAGGCGTGAGCCACTGCGCCTGGCCCATGGATTTTTCTTGACAAGACAGCAGCTCTGAACTTGCGAGGCCAGGCAGAAGGCAGGAGTGGTGTGGCTCCCACTGCGCACTGAGGAGCGCCACACTCCTAAGCCAGCTCCCCGCATCTCTGTTCCCCTCCTCGGAACACTCATCACACAAACTGAATGCTATTTTAATTATTCCTTCTAGCAGGGTGTGGTGGCTCACGCTTGTAATCCCAGCACTTTGGGAGGCCGAGGTGGGCAGATCACTTCTGGTCAGGAGTTCGAGACCAGCCTGGGCAACATGGCGAAACCCCATCTCTACTAAAAATACAAAAATTAGCCGGGAGTGGTGGAGCACGTCTGTAATCTCAGCTACTCGGGAGGCTGGGGAAGGAGAATCGCTTGAACCTAGGAGGCGGAGATTGCAGAGAGCCACAATCGCACCATTGCACTCCAGCCTGGGCAACAGAGCTGTCTCGATAAATAAATAAATTAATAAATAAATAATAAATTGTTCCCTAGGCTCCATCTAGGTCTTGAGGAGGTTGGGGAGGAAACAGAAACACACTCTTACCAAAAGACTTAGAATAGTTTATTAACATACCCAGAGTCCCCTTCTGTACTCAACACTGTAAGCCCAACCACCATGCCTACCATTTATCATGCACTTAAGGTCAGGCTCTGCACTCACCATTCTTATATGTATTATCTCATCTAATCATTGTAACAATTCCTTGAGGCACAGACTATTACCTTCATTTAACAGAAGACAAAACTGAGCTTAGAGGGATTTGGTAACCTAAGTGGAGTAGGAATTTGAATGTACATCAGTTTGATCATACACTCAAGTACCAGACACACCACTCTGCATTCTGCCCCAGGAGCCCTTTCTTGAGGCCACAAGAATAGGAACATGCTTCCTATTTCTACCACAGAGGTTCATCTGGCAGCAGCAGGTGGAGGCTGGGATAGGTGGTTGGCAGAGACTTGGTGCTCTGTGACCCGTAAGTACAATCCTGTCCCTATTTTCTCACAGTTGGGAGCTGAGATGGGCAGTGTATATACACACACACACATTCACACTCAGAAACACATACACACACACACTATTCCAGAAAGTGTGATAACCATTCCAACTCCAGACCACATCACTAGACAGCCAACCCCACTGCATTTAGCTGGGGCCAAGTCAAAGAACAAAACAATGGGCAAGTCGGGTTGCCCTCTTGACCCCAGTTCCATGTAATCTAGAGACTTCATATCATTTATTTAGATCTCAAGTTTCCTTCCTTCTGCTGTTCATCAAACCTTCATGAACACTAGCTACATGCCAATACCATGGATGCTGGCTAAGAACTCTTGAGTGTGCAGTTGATTGCCTGGGATTTGCATCCTGGTTTCTACCACTTTCTAGCTGTGTGATGTTGGGAAAGTTAAAATCTCTGTGCTTCAGTTTTCTTATCTGTAAAATGGGTATAATAATAGCTCCTATCTCATAGGGTTGTTATGAAGAATAAAACAAAATAATACATATGTTAGGTGTTTAAAATATTGTCTGGCACACTGTAGGTACCCAGTGAAGGTTAGCTATGACTACCTGGTGCTTGGGTTGGAAATGGTAAGGGTGACAAGTTAGTAACAGAAATGTCATGAACTCAGGGGAAAGGCAGACCAAGAGCTTATATACACACATGCTGTGGCTGACAGAATAATAGTCACCAAAGCTGTCCATGTCCTAATCTGCAGACCCTGTGAATATGTGACCTTACATGGCAAAAGAGACTTTACAGATGTGATTCAGCTGAGGAGCTTGAGCTGGGAAGATATAATCATTAGGGCCCTTACAAGGAAAGGAGTGAGGCAGGAGAGTCAGAGACAGAGACGGGAGGTGATCATGATGAGGAGGGCTTGGAGTGACTTACTTGAAGATGGAGGAGGAAGGGGCTACTAGCCAAGGGATGGAGGCGGACTCTGGAAAAAGTCAAGGAAACACATTCTTTCCAGGAAGAACACGGTTCTATTGACGCGTTGACATTAGCCTATGATATGCATTTCAGACTTTTGACTTCCTAACTGAATAAATGTGAATGCATGTGTGTTGTTGTAAGCCACTGAATTTGTAGTAATTTGTGAGAGCAGCCATAGGAAGCTACTACACATGCTTTTGGCTATATTTGCTGCATTTCACAAAGCCTCTTGTATTTCACAAAAGCCACTTGCTAACTCATTATGACTCATGTCCCTAGTTCCCAAGAGATAAAGTGAAAATTTAAGCTTCCAGAAGGATGTGTTTACTTTGGTGGAGATGGCTTCTCGAGTGACTCCTTCTGTTCCTCACGCTGACGGAATTAGCCTCTCTGAAACAGTGGTGCTTGGCAAGGAAGAAGACTAGAATAGCCCACTAAATACCACACAAAACCAACAGTTCACAGTACTTTGAGAGCCTCAAAGTACCAGGACCCAATTGTTGGTAACAAATAATAGTATCACTTTGCATGTGCATGACTTTTTGTGGTTTTTATTACTTTTATATCCACTGCCTCATTTTGATGCAGCCACCTATAGAAATAACGTTCAAAACCACATCCTCAGAAAGTGACAGATCCAGGACTTGAGCCAAGTCTTTTGTCTCTAAAGCCAATTTTCTTTCTGCTATAGCAGAATATCGCTTGTTCTTACCCTCATGGATGGGTGACTGAGACTACTGTCTATCCCTTCAATATCCTATCACTGGTACAAGTGGCACTTTCTCACCCAAGCATCCCACCCACCTAGAGAGATGCCCACTCCCATGGCCTACGGACAGGTTAGCTTTGTCTTCTACAGGCTGAGATGCAAACAAAAGGCCAGAAGCAAGAGAGGAGCAAAAGGAAAAGACAGAGAAAACCATATGAAAAGGCTAATTCAGAGAACAGATCCTCCCATTCTTCCAGAAAACAGAGCCAAAACCTTGTTAGAAAGCTGACTCAGCCACGCGTGGTGGCTCAAACCTGTAATCCCAGCACTTTGGGAGGCCGAGGTGGGAGGATCACCTGAGGTCAGGAGTTCAAGACCAGCCTGGCCAACATAGTGAAACCCCAACTCTACTAAAAATACAAAAAAAATAGCCTGGTATGGTGGCAGGCGCCTGTAATCCCAGCTACTTGGGAGGCTGAGGCAGGAGAATCGCTTGAACCTGGGAGGCAGAGGTTGCAGTGAGCTGAGACTGCATCATTGCACTCCAGCCTGGCAACAAGAATGAAACTCTATCTCAAAAAGAAAGAACAAAAGAAAGCTGTCTCTAGGTGCCTGGACTCAGAGAAGTAGCCTGATATGGAAAAAAGAAACCATGGTCTCAACTGAGATCAGCAGGCCTAAGCTCTGGTTTCTATCACAGACTAGCCGTGTGGGATCTTGAAAATATCACTTCATTTTCTGGTCTCATTTTACTTAAGTGTAAAGAAAAAGGGTACTAGACTAGATGAGCCCTACTAGCAATTCCAGCTACAGATTTCTGAGCGTCTACCTCTGGAGGTTTCTTCCAAGCAGGATCTTACACCTGAGGCATAATATTAAATTATTTGAACTGTCTACTGGCCTTCCCAGAATTTTTCCTCTCCTCTCAAACTGAAGAGTATTGCTCCTGTCTTATTGGTGCTTCAGATGTAATCGTGTGCTCCCTGTCTGGTTTATGACCCTCACCCTCCCACACTGATGTGTCTTCCATCTTCTGTCTCTTGCCTCGCATTTACCACGCTTTATCATAATCGTGTATCTTCCACCCTAGATTGCCAGTTTCCTGAGGGTGGAGATTATAGCTAATTATCTTTATACTCTCAACTCCTGTTATAATAGGATATTATAGTTGCACATAAATGTGTGAAGTGTCTGTACAGTATGTACATACATATACAGAGAGAGAGAAAGAATGGACCGGGCACGGCGGCTCACATCTGTAATCCCAGCACTTTGGGAGGCTGAGGCGGGTGATCACCTGAGGTCAGGAGTTCGAGACCAGCCTGGTCAACATGGCAAAACCCCATCTCTACTATAAATACAAAAATTAGCCAGGTGTGGTGGTGGTGCGTGCCTGTAATCCCAGCTACTTAGGAAGCTGAGGCAGGAGAATTGCTTGAACCCAGGAGGCAAAGGTTGCAGTGAGCTGAGATCACGACATTGCACTCCAGCCTGGGTGACATAGTGAGACTCTTTCTCAAAAAAAAAAAAAAAAAAAAAAAAAAAGAATGCCATTACCAGGGGACTTGTCATGGAGAAAGTGGCTGAGGACCCTGGGCAGATCACTGTGCATCTTCGTAGGTGATTTGGGGTAATCCCCTTAGCCTGGCTTGCTTCACAGGGTGTGAAGCTTAATAAGGCTTGTGGCAGAAGAGATGAGGAGAGTGAGAGAGGAGGGGAAGAGAAAGTGAAAAGAAGGGAAGAGGAGCCAGATGCATTACAGTGGAACTAGTTCTCCAGGATGGGTAAAATCTGATTAGGGAAAAAGAGGAGAAAAAAATGAGCAACAGGCAATTCAAGGAAAAGTTGATTCAAAATGAAACTGCAGCCGGGTGCGGTGGCTCATGACTGTAATCCCAGAACTTTGGGAGGCCGAGGCGGGTGGATCACAAGGTCAGGAGATCGAGACCAGCCTGGCAAACATGGTGAAACCCCGTCTCTACTAAAAATACAAAAATTAGCTGAGCATGGAGGCGCGCACCTGTAATCCCAGCTACTCAGGAGGCTGAAGCAGGAGAATTGTTTGAACCCGGGAGGCGGAGGTTGCAGTGAGCCGAGATCGTGCCATTGCACTCCAGCCTGGGTGACAGGGCGAGACTCCGTCTCAAAACAAAAAAAAAAACAAAAGAAAAAACAAAAACGAAACTGCAGATGCCACGGTTGAGAACTCCAGCGACCCTGCATCGTTCCACATGTCTGTGTCTAAATAGACTGTACACAAAAGCAGCCATGAGGCAGATTTCTTCCTAAGGTAAAGGAATAAACACTTAGGGAGCGAACGTTCTCTGTAAATGTTTTTGAAAGGAGCACCATCAACGTGGAAGCAGGATTCTAAACAGTCCTGCTACCTGAATCACCAAGAAGGTTCACCCAACAAAACCTGAAAGAAATCGGGAGCATGCAGCTGCCTCTGGCCATCTGTGCAGTCGGCTTCCCTCTGGCATTTTCCAGACTGCCATGAGAGGCTACAGCGGTGGTCCTTTCAGCTTCCCACTCTGCACGAGAACAGCCTTGGTCCTGGTGGAGTTCACTGCCACAGTTGCTTTATGTACAAGAATGTTTATGCTTCCACAGAGGCCGGGAGCACAATGGGAAGTGTCACCCAAACAGCTGGTGACTCCACAGAAGGGAAGATGTCCCTTTAATTTAAAAGGTGCCCCTGAGCAATCTATTTGCCTCAGGTGCTGGGCTCAAGGCACTACCCTCCTCTTATTTAACCAGCACTTTGGTTGTATTTTGCAAGAAAACAAATTGTTTGTTTTTGTTTTGTACCAATTTGAGAATTATACTATTGCATACTAGTAAACGGCTCCCCACCACTGTAATTGCCTCATATCTTTCTTCCTTTCCGTTTATTTACTCTCTAAAATATCAAGTCCTGAAGAGTTTTCTTTAAAGGGAGAGGAGAAGAATTTGACCATAAAGCACTGTGAAAAACAAAACAAAAACAGGAACAGAAAAGCCAAATGCTCTGGAACAGAGAAGCACACCCATGAAGCAGTGAGAGCATCCTCGTGCTGTCCAAAAACACTGGTCCAGGCTGGGCGCAGGGGCTCATGCCTGTAATCCCAGCACTTGTGGGAGGCTGAGGCGAACGGATCACTTGAGCCCAGGAGTTTGAGACAAGCCTGGGCAATGTAGTGAGACCCCCATCTCTACAAAAATAAAAATAAAATAAAAATTTAAATTATCCAGGTGTGGTGGGGCACACCTGTAGTTCTCACTGTTCAGAAGGCTGAGGCAGGAGGATTACTGGAGCCCAAGTGTTCGAGGCTGCAATGAGCTAGGATCGTGTTATTGCACTGTAGCCTGGGAGACAGAGTGAAACACACACAAGCCGGGCGCAGTGGCTCACACCTGTAATCCCAGCAGGCCTCAAAAACGCAGGCCTAGGTCAGGAGATTGAGACCATCCTGGCTAACACGGTGAAACCCCGTCTCTACTAAAAATACAAAAAAATTAGCTGGCATTGGCGGGCACCTGTAGTCCCAGCTACTCGGGGGGCTGAGGCAGGAGAATGAAGTGAACCCGGGGGGCGGAGCTTGTAGTGAGCTGAGATTGCGCCACCGCACTCCAGCCTGGGCAACAGAGCAGACTCCGTCTCAAAAAAAAGGCAGGTCTGCCCTCCGAGGGTCACTGTGGAGAACGTGCAGCCAGCTCAAAAGAGCAGTTGACTTCAGAGTGCCAGATGGGAAAAACCTGACATTTACCTTTTCCTCCGGAGAACTGCACAGAATTTAGCAGGGTGCTGCATGCACAGTAAGAGCTCAGGCAGTTTCTGGATGTTCATCTAGGACACTTCACCATGGGCCTCACCGTCATAGATAGTAGGTGGCAAAGAGCATGACTGCAAAGTCACCAGGAAAACAGGGATGTGAGCAAGATGAAACAAGAAAAGGGATCACTTATCACATACCGAGGGCCCCGGGCAGAGGGTCCAGAGGACTGCGATCACTGCCACATCTACCCACCCATCCTCCAGGGAAAAGAGAAAAACCACAGATTCTCCATAAGCCTTTGGGCAAATACAAAGTGGCCCCTGGGAGAATCCATCCATGAAAATGACAAAAGTGTTCAGTTCAATGAGGATCATAGTCATCTCATTCTCCTGGCAATGGCTCTGCATTCTGCTTGGCTGAGTCTGTCACCGTGCAGAGAGGATCCATTCTTGAGTGTGGTTTTTTCTCCCCACTCTCTCTCTTAGGCTTGAGTCTGATTCCATTTGAAAGTAATCAGAAGACAACCATATGGTACCCCTTCCAGTCCCCAGCCCCTGCCATTTATTATAGTCAGCAGCTTGGGCGGTGCTCTCTCTGCCCTGGGTCTGCTTTTTCTCAGGCCCCGCACCCCTCTGGGCACTCTAGAGAGAGAAGCACAGAGAGCAGAATGCAGTTATCAGGGAGAAAGCATCCACTGGCCTCTGCCCTACCTTACTGCCTTACACCCAGAGCTCAGTGAGGAACAGAGAACCATAAAAGTGGAAGGCGACCAACGAACCAAACCACAGAGGGAGCCATGTGGAGTAACATCACCACTTCAGTAGCACTAATACCGACCTCATTTCTGAGGGTGTGCCCAATGCCAGGCGCTCTCCAGCTGTTTGCGTGGTTTGGCACCCTTCTCTCACAAAGGTCCTTCAAGACAAGTGCTGTTATTGTCTGCATTGTACAGACAGGAAAATTGAGGCTTAGCATGTTCAGCAACTTGCCCAAGGTCAGTCCCTCAGCTGGTAAGGGGCAGAGCTGGAATTCAAAGCCAGGCTGCCACAAGTTCAGACTTCTGTCTATCAGGGCAGGATGGATGGGGCAGATAATGATGGGGTCTCTTCAGCTTCTGGATGGCCAAGAAAGGAGATACCCTTACACAGGCTTATGCCGGCTGGGATTGGGGAGGCAGTGATAGTACCACCACATCATCATCAGCCGGAGCAAAGCTGGCGGGAGACACAGGATTCCCTAGGTTGGCTGCCTCTCTGAAAAGCAACGCCTTTAGCTCTGCGAATGACTGTCCACTCCCTGAAAGGGAGCTGGACTTTGAGGCAGCTGAGGGTGGGGAGCAGGTGGTGATCAAAGCCACAGGATAGAACAGTGAGGCAGGATACTCTTCAATCTCTGTAGCACTTAATCTTCCAAACCTCAGTTTCCTCATTAAATTATCAATGTCTGAGACTTAATAGTGATTATGTATGTGACTCTGCTTTGTAAACTCGAACATGGTCTAAAAACTTAAGGTATTATTAGAAATTCTGGCTTAAGGCCAGGCGCTGTGGCTTATGCCTGTAATCCCAGCACTTTGGGAGACCAAAGCAGGCGGATTGCCTGAGCTCAGGAGTTCGAGACTAGCCTGGGCAACATGGTGAAATCATGTCTCTACTAAAATACAAAAAATTAGCTGGGCATGGCGGCGTGTGCCTGTAGTCCCAGTAACTCAGGAGGCTGAGGCAGGAGAATTGCTTGAACACGGCAGGCAGAGGTTGCAGTGAGCCGGGATTGTGCCACTGCACTCCAGCCTGGGAAACAGAGCAAGACTCCATCTCAAAAAATAAAAAAATAAAAAAGACATTAGCGCGTAAGAGGGAATTTTCATAGAAGCTGTGTGCAAGGGGTTATAATTACCCTACTAGCACATCCAAATACCTGAAGGTCTACTCAGCAATTAAAAGAGATAAACTATTGATACATGCAGGATGAGTCTAAAAAATATGCTGAAGGAAAGAAGCCAAGTACAAGGGTGTGCACTGTATGACCTACATGCAAATCTAGGAAATGCAAACTAATGTACAGTGAAAGAAAGCAACTGGGCTGGGCGTGGTGTCTCATGCCTGTAATCCCAGCACTTTGGGAGGCCGAGGTGGGCGGATCACCTGAGGTCAGGAGTTCGAGACCAGCCTGACCAACATGGAGAAACCCTGTCTCAACTAAAAATACAAAATTAGCCAGGCGTGGTGGTGCATGCCTGTAATCCCAGCTACTTGGGAGGCTGAGGCAGGAGAATCACTTGAACCTGGGAGGCAGAGGTTGCATGCAGTGAGCTGAGATCGCAGCATTGCACTCCTGCCTGGGCAACAAGAGTGAAACTGTCTCAAAAAAAAAAAAAAGAAAAGAAAAGAAAAAGCGACTGGTGGCTGCTCAGGGTTGGGGGTTGAGAGAGGACTAACCGCAAAGGGGTACAAACGAAACTTTTAGGGGCAGTGAATGTACTGTGTCTTGTAGCAGGTAATCACACAGGTACAGTTGTCAAAATGTATCAATCTTTAAATAGGGTTAGCTTATTGTACATGAGTTATAACTCAAGAAAGTTTTTTTAAAAAAAGCACATCGGCTGGCCAGGCATGGTGGCTCCCACCTGTAATCCCAGGTGGATTTGGGAGGCCAAGGCGGGATGATCACTTGAGGTCAGGAGTTCGAGACCAGCCTGACCAACATGATAAAACTCTGTCCCTACTAAAAATACAAAATTAGCTGGGCATGATGGCACATACCCATAGTCCTAGCTACTTGGGAGGCTAAGGCAGGAGAATCACTTGACACCTAGGAGGCAGAGGTTGCAGTGAGCTGAGATCACGCCATTGCACTCCAGCTTGGGCAACAAGAACGAAACTCTGTCTCAAAAAAAAAAAAAGAAAAAAAGCATATCAAGGTATTTTTTTGTTTGTTTTTTTGTTTGTTTTTTTTTTTTGGAACCAGGACCTCGTGTAGCCTGGAAAGTTCAGGAGACTTGCAGTTTAGCCTGAGGCTCTTATGGCAGTGCAGTCCCTGCATACCAACTGTGTGACTCTAGACACGTCCTGAGCTCCTCTAAGCCTCCAGTCTCATCTTAAAACAAAGCATATGTTGTGTGCTTTACCTCACAAGACTGCTGTGGGGTATCTAATACACATAAGAGCAATTTTTACAGTGTATAATAACACAGATAGAAGGGCGTGTTATGTGGGTGCACAGTCACAGCAGGTAGATTAGAGACTTCCTTGCCCTGCCCACCTATAAGAGCCCTTCAGCTCCAGGTGGGTTCCAGTTTTTCCTCTTTCTGTCTATCCAAGGCTGGGAAAGCAGCTGCAGCCCCCACGCCAGAGTCAGCTACATTTCAGAGATGTTGGGTTGGCCAAGTGTTCTCAGAGGATCCAATGTCAACCAACAGGTAAGCTGGAAAAAGCCAGGGAAACCAGATACTTTAATTCATGGGCTCCACATGCTGCTTCTCAACTCCTCATGCCGCCAAATTGGAGCTGCTTTTATCTTTGGGCAGTGAGGCATAGCTAACACAGCTTACTGTCCAAAGCCAAGTCAAAAGCGCTCATTCCAGCTCTTTCCTTCTGCCACTGCCTTGCTCTTTAATTTGGCATTGTTCAAATATTCTCAGTAGAAAAAAAAGGACAATCCAATAATACACGTAAATCCTCGCCAGACACCTCAACCACCATCTCACCTCCTCTCCCTTCTTCCAATCCAACACAATAATGCCCCAATCACATCTTGCATCCTGATCCTATCTTTAACTTTCCCAAGTTCTTTTCTGTCTGTTATCTCATTTTGTCTTTGGAAAGGCCCGTGACACATGACAGGTCTTGCCATGCACAGAAGCTGGTGAAGATATTAAGGAAAAGAGGTTAAATAGAAGACCTAAAAGGTACAGATGTCATTCAGAAGCTAGACCAGACCTTAGGACCTTTGACCCCTGCCACAGTGTCCTTCCCAAGACTATTATCTCTTAATCACTGGAAACATTAAAAAGCCATTTGTTGTAGACAAAGTTCTAGCCACCAGCAGCCTCAAAAAATAAAAATAATCAAAAAACTCATCAGGGTTGTATCAGCGAGGATTCCTCCAATTCAATTATTCAGTGACTTGCTCCTAGGCCCAGCATCAGCCCCAAGCTACAGAAGAGATGAGAGCCTGTCTCCCCAGAAACCAGAGGTCAGCAGGGGGATGACAGTGCTCTGACATCGGATCCGGCTGTGCAAAGTGATGGCTCTGACCTGAGTCCTGTCCCATCTTCTCCGGTGTTAGGCTCAGACCCTCTCCTGGCCTGTGAGGTCTCCTCTTCCTCAGGTCTTTGCCCCCAATACATTCTTTCTTTTCCTTCCAACCAACCTCACTAGCCTCGAGGAAGCTGGACCCTTATTTTTAGAACCCTTAAAACAGGGAAGTGCTAGTGGGCATAGAAAAAAGGAAGCGATTGGCCATTTTGACCTTTGAAAGGTTTCCTTCCTGATGCCTCCCGAACACCTCCTTAACTTGGACTTGCACACGAGCGCACACGCACACACACACCGTGAAATCGCCACTTCTCAGTCCTTCTCCATGAGGCAAATTCTCCTATAGCAGTGTCTAAGTTGGACTGAAGTTCATATAGTGGAATGGAAAAAACCTAGCCCAGCTCCAGGGAGTAATGAGCTAGAGAGAGCACACCCTGAGGTCACCCTGCTTGAGCCAGCCCTGCAGCCCTCTGGTCCTCTTAGCTCTGTCAAGCACTTAACAAGCATGCAGTCATTAATTGCGTTCCCCTCAGAGGGCAACAGCATGGCCCTGAGGGGACTATGTGACTTTTGCAAGACCACAGCACAGTGCAGCCCAGCACGGGCTGGGTGGGATCCAGCCTTGCTGGCCTCAACCCTCTCTGCCAGCCCACCAAGAGCCTGGCCTGAGTGCCCCTTCTTGCTGCCGCACACCACCAGACCCAGTTACACCCATAGGGGAAACTAGAGCTGTCAGCCCTGGCTGCTGTCACTCTGTCAAAAGGGCCTAGAGCTGTCAGCCCTGGCTAATGTCAGTCTGTCAAAAGGGCCAGGTTTGAGACAACCATCTTAACCCTTCTTAAAGCATCACATCCAAGTCTTCTAGACCCAGGAGACCATCACTGCTCTTTGGGGCTTTGGATTTTCATTATGCTCAGTCCTCCAGGTGTAAAGCTCAAGAGAGAAGCTTCTGATGAGCTAAGCCCGATGCCCTTGCTCTTTCTTCTCAACTCTCAAAAATGAAGTTAAATGCCTGTTCTCTGAAGCCTCCAAGGGCCCCTCTTCATACTGGTCTAAGTTATTGGGGGGAAGGCCGACCACATCAGCCTTTCTGGGTTGAAGTAGAGGAGGGAAGCAAGCCTGGGCAAGGAGTCCAGCTAGATCAGGTGAACTCCAAGACCTTCACTCCCTTCCAGGCAGAGAATTTAAGAAAAAGAGCAGCAAACCCAACCTCCCTCTCTCCAGGCCTGCTCTTGTTACCTCTTTGGTAAAGAGGGGCAGTGCTAGTAGTAATACAATAATAGCTGTGATAGGCTAAATAATGATCCCCCAAAAGACACCCACATCCTAATCCCTAGAAGCTGTGAATGCTGCCTTATACATTTTTTTTTTTAAAGGACTTTGCAGATAATGATCTTGAGATGGGGAGATTACTCTGGATTATCCAAGTGGGCCCTAAGTACAACCACATGTATCCTTATAAGAGACATGCCAAGGAAGATTGGACACAGACAGAAAACAAAGACAATTTGACCACAAACGCAGTGATTGGATTGATGCAGCCACAAGCCAAAGAATGCCAGCCCCCAACAGAAGGTAGGAGAGGCAGGGAGTGGATTCCCCTAGAGCCTCCAGAGGGAGCAGGGCCCTGCTGATGCCTTGATTTCAGCCCAGTGATACTGATTTTCAACTCCTGGTCTCTACAATTGTGACAGAATAAATTTCTGCTGTTCTAAGCCACTCAGTTTGTGACAATTTGTTACAGCAGTCACAGGAAGCTAATACAGTAACTAACACTTTACGATTGCTCACTATGTGCCAGGAACTGTTCTAAGCATTTTACCCACATTCAATCATTTCTATCCTGGCCCTACTGGCCCTAGATGGTGTGAGGCCTGGGCTGTGCAGATAGAATACCTGGGTTTGAATCCCAGCTTCACTGCTTACTGTTGTGACCTTGAGCAGTTATGCAACCCTTCTAAACCTCAGTTGCCCAATTCATAAAATGGGCATGTGGTACCTTCCTCACTGAGTAGCTAGGAGGATAAAATGGGTAATAAAGATATAAGTACTTAGAACAGTATGGAGTAAGTATTCAATACATGCTAGCTATTAGGAGACCTCAGGGGTTGAGCAAGCCAAAAATGACCCTTATGCTAATCTGTCAAGACATGTCAAGACCTCCTGGACTCAGAGCAGGAGAAAAGGTGTCCCTTTAAAGCTGATTTGAATTTGAATCTCAAATATGACTGAGGAGTTCAGTTAAGTATTTCTTCCCTTAATTAAGCAATTTAGGTTTTTAATGCTGGCCTTATTTCAAAAAAGGCAGTAGCCTGAGACTATGCTAATTCTGCAGCATTCCCCAGCTGACTTCCCCACTCCCACCTCCAGCTTTTTTTTTTTTTTTTTTTCTTGAGATGAAGTCTCGCTCTGTTACCCGGGCTAGAGTGCAGTGGTGCGATCTTGGCTCACTACAACCTCCACTTACCGGCTCAAGCGATTCTCTTATCTCAGCCTCCCAAGTAGCTGGGATTACAGGCATGCACCACCCCACCCAGCTAATTTTTGTATTTTTAGTAAAGACAGGGTTTCACCATGTTAGCCAGGCTGGTCTCAAACTTCTGATCTCAAGTGATCCGGCTGCCTCGGCCTCCCAAACTGCTGGGGTTACACCCAGCGCCACCTCCAGTTTTTAAGGAGAGCTGTGTACATTGATCATCCACACCGACGACTTCACCTGAAGCGTCCACACCTGACACACCCCTGCAGAACCCACATTTTCTCCCTGTAATTCTGGTATCAGGAACTGGAGCCCTAGTATTAGGAAGTCGTATTGGGACGTCAGTGGAAGGCAGAAACCATCAGTCCATTTTGCAGCCTTCTAAGGCCACTCCAACGTGTCCCAGCAGCCTGGAGAATAACAAATTCAAGGGTCTACTTTGATTAAGAGATTACAACCAAGTTAGTAGAGAATAAACAAGGTTTGCCCAGAGATAAGGGAGGGGAGACATAAAGTTATTGCCTGTAATCCCAGCACTTTGGGAGACCGAGGTGGGTGGATCACCTGAGGTCAGGAGTTCGAGACCAGCCTGGCCAACATGGCGGAACCCCATCTCTTCTAAAAATATAAAAATTAGCCCCGTGTGGTGGCGCATGTCTATGGTCCCAGCTACTCAGGAGGCTAAGGTGGGAGAATCGCTTGAACCCGGGAAGCGGAAGTTACAGAGATTGCGCCACTGCACTCTAGCCTGGCGACACAGCGAGACTCCGTCTCAGAAAAATAAATACACAAATAAAGTTATCACCTGAAAAAAAAATGTGAGAAGGGAAAAAAATAAAAAGGACTTTCATTTACTTGGCCCTCACTGATTAAGTTTGGCCAACTCTCCTGTTAAGGTGATGTAATTGGAAGATGAAAAGAAGCTGCGCCCAGTCCGGACGCCAGGCCTTGTGTCCCCACCTAAGTAATCTGCACGGCAGGGATTAACCAGGGGAGAAGGGCCTGGCCGCTGGGCCTTGGCTTCCTCTTAGGCAGAGTTCCAGCCCCTGAGACTTGAGCCGACCGGCCTGAGACGACTCCGGCCGCCGCCACCCTATGCTGGCAAACAGGCCTCTCCCCAGCAGGCTCCAGGGGCAGCCACCTGCGCTCTCCCTGCCCTCTCCTACCCCACTCTCCTAGAGGAAGGATGAAGAACAGCTCCCCCTCCTTACTCTCAGGCACCCACAGATTTCTGAGCTGCCGTCACCACTGACGAGAACCCAGGTCCCCTGGAGGGATCGCTTCTCCTTCTGATTCCATCCTCCCCATCAATGAACACGCAGGAACACCCACGCTCCCGCTCCTCCTACTCCAGGGGGAGACCGAACCCGAGAGCGACATCCGGAGCTGGAAGCCGCTGCAACGGGGGCGTCGGCCTCCCTGCCCCGCAGTCTCTCGCCCTTTCCCAGACACCGGAGGATCCCAGACCAGCCCAGTATTCCAGACGGACAGGGTGCCCGAGTCCTCCGCAGGGCCCCGCCTCCCTAGGCGCTCGGCGCTGGAGACCTAGGGGAGCGCGCGAGAGAAACGCTGAGCTCCACCCGGGTGGGGCGGAGGCTGGTCACTGTACCCGGGACTCGAACCCCGCGCCCTCGTCCCCCAGCTTTAGGCATCCCACGGCGAGCCCTGGCCCAACGCCCCCGCGCCGCGTCTTCCCCCGCACCCCCGCCCGGAGCCGAGTCCCGGGTTGCCAGCGCGCCCATCCTGCCCCCAACAGGTCTCGGGCAGCGGGGAGCGCGCTGCCTGTCCCGCAGGCGCTGGGAGGCGAGCCGGAGCGAAGCCGAGGGCCGGCCGCGCGCGCGGGAGGGGTCGCCGAGGGCTGCGAGCCCGGCCACTTACGCGCGGGCTCTGGGGAACCCCATGGAGAGAAGCACGTCCAGCGCCGATCCATGCTTGATGGTGCCGGGGCGCTGTTGGCGGTTCCTCCGGGGGGTGACTTTGCTGTACAGCTCCTCTCTCGCAGCCATGCCGAGCGGACTGGGGTGGCCGTACTGAGCCATGGCTCAGCGGCCAGCCATCGCCAGGGAAGGAGCCCGAGCCGGATGGTTCGGGAAGGAGGAGGGAGTCGGGCTGGGCCAGGGGAGGGGGCTCGGGGACCCAGAGCCAGGCAGGAGGCGGCGGCGGCGGAGGCGGCGCTCCGAGCTTCCCCAGTGTCGAGACTCTGACGCTTCCTGGTGAGGCCACAGGAGCCAGAACGCCGGCAAGCGGCCGCTGCGGGACCAGCCTCAGCCACTCGGGCCCCCGGCTGCCCCCAGCGCTGCGCCTGCAGTAGCCCTGTCTCCTCCGCCCCCTTCCCTCTCCTCGCCTAGCAGTCCGGGAATTTGCAATGAGTAATTTTTGAATGGATCAAAAAGGAAAAGGAGCCTTGTGGGCTGGCCCTGACTTGCCTGTACCCGGGCCCCGCCCCTCTCTTAAAGCGGCCGCGCTGTCCGAGGCTGCTCCGTGCGGGCAAGAGCTGTAGTCGCGCTACTTGGAGAAGGAGGATCCCAACCTTATGGGCTGCTTGTGTGCCTCACCTCCCGAGAGTCACCCCCGGCGCCCCAGCCCTCTCCTTGGCTGGCATACCCGCCCAGCTGGGCCTCAAGACAGGAGATCAACCCATTTCAAGTTTCATGTGGTTCTAGATGCGGTTATTAATGGAAATTGGGTGAACTGGTGGATGATATTAATGGACCAGAAGGCCAAGCCGTAAGGCCTAGGTAAAAGGTTTTGCTTCTCAAAGATCCTGCAAAACCCAAAGGGTTGTTAGGACCATCGGAAGTTGAGTTCCCAATCAGCCGGCCAAGTGGCTGCACTAAAGACCTACTGCGCTCTACAAGGTTATGGTCAGTGACTAAATAGTGCCTTCCCGGTGGGGCAGAGGGGGTGGGGAGAAGGACCTCAGGTTCTCAGAGCTGGCAGGACCTGGGAGGGGACAAGAAAAGAGGGACAGGGCAGAAAGAAGAGGGAAGGGAAAAAGAAAGGAGGAAGGAGGAGGAGAAGAAGGAAGGGCTAGGAGGGTAGAGGAAGAAGGAACAGAGAAAACACACTTCCTAATTATAAGAGGTGATCAAAAGGGAATGGGCTTATTTCATTAGGGAGTGGATATCCTGTCAATAAAAGGATTCAAAGAAGGACCGAATCACCACTGCACAATAATAAGTGAATTGTATCGTAGGCTGGACAAAACTACTCCCACTGCAAAGATGGTGGAAGTCACAACCATATTGATGCCCCATGCCCCACCTGGTGAATTTTGCTGGGGGATGCTAACCCTCTTTCATTTGGAAACAAAGTCATTGTCTTCAGTCAGGGACAAGGGTCCCACTTGCTATAATGAAAGAAGCAATGAGTACACCCTAACTGATAGTCTTTTTTGGGTAATAATAATAATAAAACCTAACATTTATTGGGCTCTTGTATGTGCCAGTCATTGTGCTAATCGTAATGAATGAATTAACTCACTGAATTTTTATACTGACCCTAGGAGTGTGTTTAATCATTATCCCAGTTTTACAGATGAGAAAACTCAGCTCAGAGAGGTTGGGGAAGATCATAGAGCTGGTAAGTGCGTAGCTACAGCACTCGTATCCACTGCGGTGCCTTAGACAAGTTACTTCTCCTCTCTACAGCCTAATTTCCTCATTTGTATGGACCGTGGTAACCTAACCTTGCACACACTGGGTTTTCCAGAAATGTCAGTCTGGGCCTGTCCCTGGTTGGAATATGGGGGAGGGATGGTGACCAGCACCCATGGAGTGGCTTTTTGAGGTTGCTTTACAAGGCCTGTGAAGGTTTTACCAGGGGAAATGATACAGCGTAACTCCCTGAGCCCGGAATTGGTTTCCTAAAGAATAGCCAGTGGTGTTTGGAAGCAGGGAGATAAGACAGCTGGAGCTTAAGCAACAATGTGTATTAATTCTGCCTCCTGCTGTACAAAGGATGAGGGAAAATTAATGCTTCCTGGGTAGTAGCTGCTTCCAGAGCAAAGGGGATATCCTGGAGACCTTGCAGAATGCTCTTCCAGGACATGGAGCAAAAAGACAAGACTGGGCTGGCAACACCATACCTAGTATTAGCCTCCTTGGATGTGTTCGGTAAAACATGCTGGATTTCACCCAGTATTCTGAATTGTTTCCAAATGCCTGGGCTGAAAGTCAAATGATCTGGATCTTAGTCAAGAGATAATAATGTATGTGAAAGCGCTTTGTAAACCATAAAGCGCTACATAAATGATAACTCAAATTTATTGAGTACTTACTGTATGCTGGTGTTGTTCTTTGCTTCTTACATATGTGACTCAAACAATTCCTTGACAAGACTATGAACTAGGAACTACTTTACAAATGAAGGTGCTGAGACAGAGGTCAAGTATCTTGTCCAAGGTCACATGGCTAGTAAATGGCAGAGCCAAGATTTGAACTCTTAACATTTGGCCAAACAACTACTTAACGACCATTGTTATGATGATAAAAGGACACCAGCCTTTAAGATAGTTTTTTGACTCCACCTATGCCCCTTGACATAGAATTGCTGGATCTCTGTTTCTCCCGAAAAATTGAATTAATTGTCTTTCTCCCTGCCTTTAGGCAAACTGTAAGATAAAGGAAATGATGCATATAAAAATAGTTTTAGGTAGACTGGAAAAAGCACTATGGAAAACTAGGCACCTGAGATGCAAACTGTTTTTGTCTGGGACACTTTTACAGAAATCTCAGCTTGGCTTCCTCACTTGTCTTCAGCTCAGTGCAAACCCCTGTTCTATTTAGGACTCCTGCCATTTGTTCTGCACTGGGTTGGGGGGCTGGCAATTCAGATGCATTGTGCTTTAATTGTGTTGACGTTGAAAAGCTAAGAAAAGCTTCATAAATGTCTACATTGTTCTATTACAAAGAGAGAAGAGGGGGGCTGTGTGCGGTGGCTCACCCCTGTAATCCCAGCACTTTGGGAGGCTGAGGCGGGCGGATCACAAGGTCAAGAGATCGAGACCATCCTGGCCAACAAGGTGAAACCCCATCTCTACTAAAAATACAAAAATTAGCTGGGCATGGTGGCATGTGCCTGTAGTCCCAGCTACTCCGGAGGCTGAGGCAGGAGAATCGCTTGAACCCGGAAGGCGGAGGTTGCAGTGAGCTGAGATCATGCCATCGCACTCCAGCCTGGTGACAGAGCAAGACTCCATCTCTAAATAAATAAATAAATTGAGAGAAGAGAAATGACTATTCATCTGGCAGTATATCTTACAGTGGCCAAAAGAAGTGAGATGGGAGTAGGGGTCTTGCACAGGGACAGAGCTGACACATCAGCATGAAGTTCCTCCCTCAGAAGGGAAAGCAAGTTGACATGTCCCCTTGTGTGGTCATGTCAGAATCCACTCTGGACCACAAAGCTCTCTTTGTTCATGTGAGCATGTTTAACCCTCCCTCATTGGCCCCTGCCATATTTTTGCTATGGTACATCCCCTCAGATGGCCAGAGGGAGACCCAGGATGGACCCAGTTGGCTGCACTCACAATTTCTGAAGCATGTCCTATATCTTCTCCTTCTCCTTCATTCTGTCCTTGAGGAACGGTCAAGTAATAACAATAAGAACATGCAGTAGGTCTGTAATTCTAGCACTCTGGGAGGCTAAGGCAGGTGGGCGGATTGCTTGAGCTCAGGAGTTTGAGACCAACCTGGGCAAAATGGTGAACCCCATCTTAATTAAAAATATAAAAATTAGCCCAGCATGGTGGTGTGTGCCTGTAGTCCCAGCTGCTTGGAGGGCTGAGGCAGGAGGATTGCTTGAACTTAGGAGGTCGAGGTTGCAGTGAGCCAAGCTGAGATGGCACCATTGCACTCCAGCCTGAGTGACAAAGTGAGACCCTGTTAAAAAAACAAACAAGGCCTGGCGCAGTGGCTCATGCCTGTAATCCCAGCACTTCGGGAGACCGAGGCGGGTGCATCACGAGGTCAGGAGTTCAAGACCAATCTGGCCAAGATGGTGAAACCCTGTCTCTACTAAACATACAAACAAATTAGCCAGGTGTGGTGGCAGGTGCCTGTAATCCCAGCTACTCGGGAGGCTGAGACAGAGAATGGCTTGAACCTGGGAGGCAGAGGCTGCAGTGAGCTGAGGTCACGCCCGCCACTGCACTCCATCCTAGGCAACCGAGCGAGACTCCGTCTCAAAACAAAACAAAACAAAACAAGAAAACAAACAAATAACAACAACAACAAAAACAGGCAGTAAAGTCTGCCCACTGTTTCAAATCCTAAAGGCTGGGGTGTTGCCTTGCCAAACAAAGGCAGCTTTGGAACTGCTGGGAATGACTTTCACCCCTAGACTTTAAGGGGATCCTTCGTGGTCAGAAGACTTTGAAACCAAGTGCTGCCCCTCTCTGGGCCTCAACTTCCTTGCTTGCCAAATGAGGGGGTTAGCTTAGCCTAGGGATCGCTAGGATCTTGTCAAGGGACCCCCAGGAACTTTGAGGGACAGGGGTTGGGGTCACCCAACTGAGGATTAAGAGGGTAGTGTGGTATCCTCTTTTCTTTCATTGTAAGTCTATCAGCTCTATATGTTGGGAGTTTTTTTGTTTTTTGTTTTGTTTGTTTTGAAACGGAGTCTCTCTCTGTCGCCCAGGCTGGAGTGTAGTGTCACGATCTCAGCTGATTGCAATCTCTGCCTCCCGGGTTCAAGCAATTCTCCTGCCTCAGCCTCCCGAGTAGCTGGGATTACAGGCATGTGCCATCACGCCCAGCTAATTATTGCATTTTTAGTAGAGACAGGGTTTCACCATGTTGGCCAGGCTGGTCTCGAACTCCCAACCTCAAGTGATCTGCCCGCCTCAGCCTCCCAAAGTGCTGGGATTATAGGCATGAGCCACAGGGCATGGCCAAGATCTAATTTTTTTAAGTGTTTTTTTTCTTTCCTTTTTTTTTTTTTTTTGTTTTGTTTGTTTTGCTTTGTGTTTTTCAGGGTCTTGCTCTGTCACCCAAGCTGGAGTGCAGTGGTCTGAACTTGGGCTCAAACTATCCTCCCACCTCAACCTCTTGAGTAACTGGGACTACAGGTGTGTCCCACCATGCCCAGCTTCTTTTTTTTTTTTTTTTGTAGAGATGAGGTCTTGCTGTGTTGCCCAGGCTGGTCTTGGACTCCTGGACTCAACTGATTCTCCTGCCTCAACCCTTCAAAGTGCTGGGATTATAGGCATGAGCCACCACACCTGGTCTCAAGATCTCATTTTGAATAGACTTGTTTTGTTTTGGGTAGAGACAAGGTCTTGCTATATTGCCCAGGCTGGTCTCTACCTCCTGGCCTCAGGTGATCCTTCTGCCTTCCTCTCAGCCTCCCAAGGTGCTGGGATTAAAGGCAGGTGAACCACCTCTCCCAGACGAATAGACTTTTTTAAATGTAAATTTAGGCTAGATGTGGTGACTCATGCCTCTAATCCCATCACTTTGGGAAACCAAGGCAGGAGGATCCCTGGAGCCCAGGAGTTTGAGACCAGCCTGGGCAACATAATGAGACCCTATCTTTATTAAAAATAATAATAATAGACCTGGCACTGGCCAGGCGCAGTGGCTCACACCTGTAATCCCAGCACTTTGGGAGGCTGAGGGGTCGGATCACCTGAGGTCGCGAGTTCGAGACCAGACTGACCAACATGGAGAAACCCCCGGCTCTACTAAAAATACAAAATTAGCCGGGCATGGTGGTGCATGCCTATAATCCCAGCTACTCAGGAGGCTGAGGCAGGAGAATCGCTTGAACCAGGGAGGCAGAGGTTGTGGTGAGGCGAGATCACGGCATTGCACTCCAGCCTGGGCAACAAGAGCAAAACTCCGTCACACACACACACAAAATAGATCGGACACAGTGGCTCATGCCTGTAATCCCAGCATTTTGGGAGGCTGGGGCGGGCAGATCACCTGAGGTCAGGAGTTTGAGATCAGCCTGGCCAACCTGGTGAAACCCCATCTCTACTAAAATACAAAAATTAGCTGGTCATGGTGGTGCATGCCTGTAGTCCCAGCTACTTGGGAAACTGAGGCAGAAGAAGTGCTTGGACCCGGGAGGTGGAAGTTGCAGTGAGCTGAGATCGCACCATTGCACTCCAGCCTAGGTGACAGAAGGAGACTCCGTCTCAAAAAAATATAATAAATAAATAATTAAAAAAAAAAAAACAGACCAGGTTTGGTGGCTCACATCTGTAATCCCAGCACTTTGGGAGGCCAAGGCGGGAGGATCACGACGTCAGGAGATAGAGACCAGCCTGGCCAACATGCTGAAACCCCGTGTCTACTAAAAATACAAAAACTGGCTGGGTTTGGTGGCATGTGCCTGTAGTCCCAGCTACTCAGGAGGCTGAGGCAGGAGAACTGCTTGAACCTGGGAGGTGGAGGTTGCAGTGAGCCAAGATTGTGCCACTGCACTCCAGCCTGGGAGACAGAGCAAGACTCTGTCTGAAAACAAACAAACAAACAAACCCCAAACAAACAAAAAAAATCCAGGACAAGTCTTTGTACAAGTGTGGCTCTCTGGATTGGAGACCACCAGTGTTGGCCAGCATCTAAGCAAGGAAGGGACAGCTCACCCTCTTTCTCTTTTCTCTCCTCTCTCCTTCCTTCCAAAAGACTCCTAGGCAAAAGAGATGCTTCATCTCTGGAGGAATCTGATTGTACACGTTTCCTGTGGTAACTGTAACCGATGACCACAAACTGGGTGGCTTACAACAATTAGAAATGTTAATTTCACAATTCTGGAGGCCAGAAGCTCTAAATCAGAATCCCTGGGCTAACCTCAGGTGTCAGCAGGGCTGCGCTCCCTCTGGAGGCTCTGGAAGGGAATGTATTTCTTGCCTCTTCCAGTTTCTGGTGCCTGCTGGAGTTCCGTGGCTTGTCACTACATCCTCCTAGTCTTTTTAAATATAATTTAATATTTTTTTCCAAGACGGATCCTTGCTGTGTTGCCGAGGCCGGAGTGCAGTGATGCAATCTCGGCTCACTGCAACCTCCGCCTCTCAGGTTCAAGCGATTCTCCCGCCTCAGCCTCCCGAGTAGCTGGGATTACAGGCACATGCCACCATGCCCGGCTAATTTTTGTATTTTTAGTAGAGATGGGATTTCTCCATGTTGGCCAGGCTGGTCTTGAACTCCTGACCTCGTGATCTGCCTGCCTCAGCCTTCCCAAGTGCTGGGATTACAGGCGTGAGCCACCGCGCCTGGCCTCCCCCAGTCTTTAAGGCAGCATCTTCAAGTCTTCTTGTTCTGTCTTCACATCACCTTCTCTGTGTGCATCTCTCTGACATCTCTTTTTACCTTTTCTTTATAAGGACAGTTGTGGTCGCATTTAAGGCCACTTAGATAATCTAGAATAGTCTCTCCATCTCAAGATTCTCAATGTCTTTTTCTTTTTTTTTTTTTTAGACAGCATTTTGCTCTTGTCACCCATGTTAGAGTGCAATGGTGCAATCTTGGCTCACTGCAACCTCCGCCTCCCGGATTTCAGCAAGTCTCCTGCCTCAGCCTCCCAGGTAGCTGGAATTACAGGCATGCACCACCACGCCCATCTAATTTTTTTTTGTATTTTTAGTAGAGACTGGGTTTTGTTATGTTGACCAGGCTGGTCTCGAACTTCTGACCTCAGGTGATCCACCTGCCTCGGCCTCCCAAAGTTCTGGGATTACAAGTGTGAGCCACCACAGCTGGCCTAAGATCCTTAATATCATTACATCTCCAAAAACCCTGATTAGGACTTGCTATCTCCAGGTGGCCATTATTTCACCTACCACACTAGTATTCCTTAGAGCAGCTAATTTTGAGGCTGAATGGGCTTCAAGTTTCAGGAGAAGCTTTTTCAGCCTCATGACTTAGGTTAAGGGGAAGAGATAGATTATGGGGAGGGACAAGAAATGAGTAAGTAAATCATACTTCCCCAAGCCTTTTGGGAAAGGCCATACTTCTCAATTTATGCTGTTCCCTCTGCCTGGAATTCTTCCTTCTTCTGGCCTCCTTTAAGAGGCCTTGCCTGACCTCACTTCCCTTCTTTGCCCACATTGCATAGATGGGGCAGAGAGGGTGGGAAGCAGGACCTCAGGTTCTCAGAGCTGGCAGGACCTGGGAGGGGAGGAGAAAAGAGGGACAGGGCAGAAGGAAGAAGAGGAAAGGGAAATAGAAAAACGGAAGGAGGAGGAGAGGAAGGAAGGGCTAGGAGGGTAGAGAGAGAAGGAACAGAGAAAAGACACTTCCTAATTATAAGACATATTCAAAAGGGAATGGGCTGATTTCATGAGGAAGTGGATATCCTGTCCTCTGTGCCCCCTTTATCATAGCACCAAGCACAATGAGGGCATTTCATTTGCTTAAGTGCTTCTCTCCAGGGTAGAATGGGAGCTCCATAAGGCTCCATGCATCTTACTTTAGCTGTGCCCTCAGTAGGGGCTTAATAAATGTCTATTGAATGGACTTGAATTGCATTTCAGCTGAGAGGCATCTTGATAGCACAAGTACAGTTGCATTTTCTCTTTTCCCTGGTTTTGAGACCAAAGCCAACAAATTTTCTTCCACCCCAGAGCCCCACCTTGGCTGGACTGGCTCAGAGCCCTGGTCATAACCTTTCTTCTCCCTCCCTTGATTTTGTTGGTAATTAGACAGACCTTCATCCCCAGCTCATGTCTCTGGTGCACAGAGTGCTGTGAGTAACCTCAAGGGGATTCTCCTTAAAGGCAGTCCCTGAAGGGTCTGTCTAAGGGGCACACACAGGAAGTGGAGCAAGGAGAACTGGAAGTTTGAGGAGGGGAGCATCAAGGGAAAATGACCCTCCTAGAATGGGCTGGCCTGAACCAGCAAGAGAAATATTTTAGCCAATCTCTAATGTTCCATGGGAAGTGTGGTTTGGAAAACACATCTCTAGATGACAAGAGGCACAGTTCTTTCAGTTTCTTGGCTCTGACTTTTTACATTAGTCATTGCCCTCCCACCAGACTGCGTGTGGGTGCCTCTGGGGCTGAGTGTGCAAGGTGAGCCTGGACGGAGCCTCCTAGGAGCTTCCTTAGGGCCTGCTCCTCTATTAGCAGCTCCCGTTAAGGGAAACTAAGAGAGGGGAAGAAAAGCAAGCCCTAATCCACCTCTTAGCTCAAGGCTTTAATTGAAGAGCTGGGGACTGAGACTGCTCCTGGCCTTCGATTGTCTGTGCCACTTCAGCCCACCTAAAATGTCACACTCTTGTTCCTCTTTGGTAATAGTGTTTACATAGCTCTTTACAATTTCCTAGCACGTTCAGGCATAATACCTTGTTTAATTATTATTCACCTAAGAGAACAAAACAACATGGGAAAGTTGCTTCAATACATTTTTCTTTGGAAGAACAACAACAAAAAATTGAGGCTCAGAAAAATTATGTGACTAACCCATGATAATAGAGTGATGAAAGATGGTAAATCAGTGTTGAAATGCAGATTTTCTGAAATTAAAGCTATACATTTAATGTTCTTGTTTCTTTCTTGAGCAGGGTCTAGAAATGTCTTTTTATTTTATTTTATTTTATTTTTTTGGGACGGAGTCTCACTCTGTCGCCCAGGCTGGAGTGCGGTGGTGCGATCTCGGCTCACTGCAAGCTCTGCCTCCTGGGTTCACGCCATTCTCCTGCCTCAGCCTCCCTAGTAGCTGGGACTACAGGTGCCCGCCACCACGCCAGGCTAATTTTTTTATATTTTTAGTAGGGACGGGGTTTCACCATGTTAGCCAGGATGGTCTCAATCTCCTGACCTCGTGATCCACCCGCCTCGGCCTCCCAAAGTGCTGGGATTACAGGCGTGAGCCACCGTGCCTGGCCTAGAAATGTCTTATGACTTGGTGCTCTTAGGAGGAAAGGGCAAGTTCCTTAAAGCAGCGAAGATGAATGTTTCAGGTGAGGCCAAGTGAAGGTTTAACTCACTCCCTCAGCCTCTGAAAGGCATCTAAAATAGAAATTCTCTCAGGATGAAGGTTGAACTGTCCTCTGGAGTCACACTGTATTGCTAGTAACCCTCATCATGTCTCAGGAATGCCTGGGATGAGGAACAGTGACCTGGAAATTTATTGATTGCAAATTGCATTTAAAAATTGCAGTGGACCAGGCATGGTCACTCATGCCTGTAATCCCAGCACTTTGGGAGGCTGAGGTGCCCAGATCGCTTGAGGTCAGAAGTTCGAGACCAGCCTGGCCAACATGGTGAAAGCCCGTCTCTATCAAAAATACAAAAATTAGCTGGGCGTGGTGGCGAGGTCCTGTAATCCCAGCTACTTGGGAGGCTGAGGCAGGAGAATTGCTTGAACCCGGGAGACAGAGGTTACAGTGAGCCAAGATCGCACCACTGCACTCCAGCCTGGGCGACAGAGCGAAACCTTGTCTCAAAAAAAAAAAAAAAAAAATACACACACACACACACACACACACACACACAAATATATATATATATATATAGGCCCGGTGCAGTGGCTCACACCTGTAATCCCAGCACTTTGGGAGGTCAAGGTTGGTGGATCACTTGAGGTCAGGAATTCGAGACCAACCTGTCCAACATGGTGAAACCCTATCTCTACTAAAAAGATGAAAAATTAGCCGGGCATGGTGGTGTGCACCTGTAATTCCAGCTACTTGGGAGGCTGAGGCAGGAGAATCACTTGAACCCGGGAGGTGGAGGTTACAGTGAGCTGAGATCAAGCCACTGCACTCCAGACTGGGTGACAGGGCATGACTCTGTTTCAAACAAACAAACAAAATAAACAAAATAAAGTAAAAATAAAAATTTTAGTGGGCCAGGTGTGGTGGCTCATGCCTGTAGTCCCAGCCCAACCCAGCTGAGGTGGCTGGATTGCTTGAACCCAGGAGTTCAAGACCAGCCTGGGCAACATGGTGAAACCCCGTCTCTACAAAAAATACACACAAAAAATTAGTCGGGCATGGTGGCGCACGCCTGTAGTCCCAGCTACTCAGGATGCTGAGGCAAGAGAATCCCTTGAGCCTGGGAAGTCAAGGCTTCAGTGAACTGTGATGGCACCACTGCCCTCTAGCCTGGGTGACCTGTCTCAGAAAAAAAAAAAAAAGCAACGTGAAGGTCAGGTGCGGTGGTTTAGCCTGTAATCGCAGCACTTTGGGAGGCGAAGGCAGGAGGATCGCTTGAGCCCAGGAGTTTGAGACCAGCCCGGGCAACATAGTGAGACTCCATCTCCACAAAAAAGAAAAGAAAATTTGCAGAGACAGCATACTTGGCACCTAGATTTTGAGTTCTAAGTATCGTTTTCTACTAAAACGAGCCAGCGCTTCATGGAGAGATGCTGATTCCAGGTCAGAGGCAGGGCAATCGCAAGGTGGGCCTAGAGTATCTTGTGCTAGATCCTTGATTGGTACTTGAATCCCAAAAACATCAGCTACGAAGGACGTTTTTGGGACAGTTTGGGAAATTTGAATATGAACGCAGTGTTGGATGCTGTTTTTGTATGAATGTGAATTTCCCTAGATGTGATTCTGGTGATGTGATTAGGTTGTGATTATGAATGTTCTTGCCCTTGGGAAATGCAGGCTGGAGTTTTCGGGGTGAAATGTCATAATATGGGCAGCCTTCTAGATGATTTGGCTAAAGAGAAGTGTGTGTGAGTAGAAAGAGTGAAGCAAGGTGGATATGGCAAAAACCTGCTGCTGGTGAATCTAGGTGAGAAAACATATGAGGATTTGTTGTATTATTCTCTTTGTATTATTCTTTCCAATTTTCTGGGGGTTTTAAAATGTTCATTTTTTTAAATTAAGAAATGAAAATGTTCAATTTAAAACAAAAAATTAAGTAATTGTGACTGAGCATGGTGGCTTGTAATTGTAAGCCCAGCACTTTGGGAGTCTGAGGTGGGCGGGATTGCTTGAGTCAAAGAGTTCGAGACCAGCCTGGGCAACATGGCAAGACCCTGTCTCTTAAAAAAATATAAAAAATTAGCCGGGCATGATGGTGCCTGTCTGTAATCCCAGCTACTGGAGAGGCTGAGGTGGGAGAATTGCTTGAGCCTGGGAGGCAGAGGTTGCAGTGAGCCGAGATCGTGACACTGCACTCCAGCCTGGGCGACAGAGGGAGACTCTGAGGAAAAAAAAAAAAAAGAGAAAAACAGAAAGAAATTGTGGCTAGGTGTGGTGGCTCACACCTGTAATCCCAGCATTTTGGGAGCCCGAGGCAGGAGGATCACTTGAGCCGGCGAGTTTGAGACCAGCCTGGGCAACATTATGAGACCCTGTTTCTTTTTTCTTTTTCTTTTCTTTCTTTCTTTTTTTTTTTTTTTTTGAGAACAACAAGAGCATTTAGCTCTTGTTGCCCATGCTGGAGTGCGGTGGCCTGACCTCGGCTCACTGCAACCTCTGCATCCCAGATTCAAGCAATTCTCCTGCCTCAGCCTCCCGAGTAGCTGGAATTACAGGCACGCACTACCATGTCTGGCTAATTCTGTATTTTCAGCAGAGACGGGGTTTCACCATGTTGGTCAGGCTGGTCTTGAACTCTTGACCTCAAATGATCCACCCACCTCGGCCTCCCAAAGTGCTGAGATTATAGGCGTGAGCCACCGCGCCTGGCCTGAGAGACCCTGTTTCTATTTTAAAAATTAGACATAAAGTAAAATAAAAAAGAAATTGCAGTTAAGCCTTTCAAATGACGGAGGACCTTGGGTCTCTCTCCAGTGGTTGTAGAGCCTTGCAGGAAAGACACTTCACCTGAGCAGGGGATGGTCTCACTCTGAGTGCCTAGCACTGGCCCCAAGGTGCCAGAGCCATCTAAGCTGCTTGGCTTCCGGTTCTTGGACTTTTCCGTTTTCACATCACCACGCAGGCGTCTCACAAATCCACAGATCCAGCTAGTAATCACTGGCTAAGAGCATCAACATGATTGGCCTTTGAAATCTGAGGAAGGTGGTTCTTCTTCAGGATGCTCACGGTCACGCAACTTTTTCTGTAAATAAAGGCTCTTGAGAACATCTCCAGGGAAGTGCTTTTCCCTGAAATGGGTTTGCCTCTCTCCCACATTACCCTTGTTACATACCACCCACCCCTCATTAGAGCCAGTGTTTTTAAACCTTTCTGTAGAGAAAAGAGTGCCCTAGACATGTGTAAATCTATTTCTGGTCCCCTCTGTTTTCAGGAATGTCACCATCCCTCGCCTCCTGTGACTAATCCATGCTGTTCCTCAGAGCCAATCACTTCCCCATTTAGAAAGTGGCTCCTGGTGAAGTTGCCAACAAGTGCTTCTCTGAGCATATCTGGAAAAAGTTCTGGGAAGCTGAGGGATACTTGGTCTGAGTGCTGAATGGCCACTCTGTGAAGTGGTGTGAGGGTTGTGGCTTGCTCTTATCTGTTCGTCTGTTTTGAAAATAATCACTCATTCACTTGTTCAGGATGAGTAACAGTCTATGGCGGATGAATAGTAAATAATTGATTTCATTTCCTGTGAATGTCTTCTGCTTGGGGCTCTGACTGGCAGAGAGAAGCATTCCAAAAATGTTTTGAGCAAACACAGTGAGTGGAGTCAGGCCAAGTGGGTAGCTTCCCAAGATGTACTGCTATGCTGGGGATGGCAGGGATTTAGATGTTTTCATTTCAGTATAGTTACATGAGATATCGATCTTGTTCTTTATTTCATAATCACATCTCATATATGGACTAGTAAATTGTTATGAACAAGAGATAGTGGAAAGAGACTAAAGTTAACTTGTCACTGGCTGGGCACAGTGGCTTACGCCTGTAGTCCCAGCACTTTGGAAGGCCAAGGCCGGCGGATCACTTGAGGTCAGGAGTTCAAGACCAGCCTGGCCAACATGGTGAAACCCCGTCTCTACTAAAAATACAAAAATTAGCCGGGCGTGATGGTGCATGCTTGTAATCCCATCTACTCAGGAGGCTGAGGCAGGAGAATGGCTTGAACTCGGGAGGTGGAGGTTGTAGTGAGCTGAGATTGTGCCACTGCACTCCAGCCTGGGCGACAGAGCAAGATTCCATCTTAAAAAATAATAATAAAATAAAAAAATAAAGTTAACTTATCACCAAGTGCATATCAGGTCGTTTATATGAATTATTTCATTTAATCCTTATAACATCCCTGTAACTAAAGTTTTATTTTTCTCATTTTACGGATGAGAAAAGCAAGACTCAGGTGAGATTTACCCAAACACAGTTAGTAAGTACCAGAAGCTGAAATCCACACTTTTCCACTGTTGTCTGCCATCTCCAGTAATTTGTAGTCAACTCTACTATTTTCTTGATACGTGATGGTCAAGAGTCCTTTCATCCCCAGATACAAATCTGGGCTATCTCCTTTTCCTGACCAGTTAGCACATGATCTTGGTGAAATGGTCTGTGGTGAAATTTGTTGAGAAGAATAAGAACAATCATTTTCAAGCCAGATTTTTGTTTGTTTGTTTGTTTGAGACGGAGTCTCGCTCTGTCCCCCAGGCTGGAGTGGAGTGGCGCGATCTCAGCTCACTGCAAGCTCCACCTCCCGGGTTCATGCCATTCTCCTGCCTCAGCCTCCCGAGTAAATGGGACTACAGGTGCCTGCCACCACACCCGGCTAATTTTTTGTATTTTCAGTAGAGACGGGGTTTCACCGTGTTAGCCAGGATGGTCTCGATCTCCTGACCTCGTGATCCGCCTGTCTTGGCCTCCCAAAGTGCTGGGATTACAGGTGTGAGCCACCTCGCCCGGCTCAAGCCAGATATTAATGAAGCCCCTACTGCTGCTTGTCTCCGTTAGTCTGAAAAATAAACTTGAATTATTCCTTTATTGTAGCAATCAGATGTATCATTGATTTAGGTCACTCTCAATCATTCTGAAATCAGTAGATAACAGGATATCACCAATTTTCTTAAGAGATGTTGTAGGGCTAGGAGCAGTGGCTCACTCCTGTAATTCCAGCACTTGGGGAGGCCAAGGCAGGTGAACTGCTTGAGCCCAGGAGTTCAAGACCAGCCTGGACAACATGGCAAAACTCTGACTCTACCCCCCAAAATATACAAAATTCAGACAGGCATGGTGGCACGTGTCTACAGTCTCAGCTACTCGAGAGGCTGAGGTGAGAGGATCAAGAGGTGGAAGGATCACTTGAGCCTGGGAGACAGAGGTTGCAGTGATATCATACCACTGCACTCCAGCCTGGGTGACAGAACCAGACCTCATCTCAAAAACAAAACAAAAAAAAGAGATGTAGACACTATACATCAATTCTGAAAAAATAAAATAAAATAAAACAGTACATTGAAAGGTAATCAAATAACACTTTTAGGAGGCTAGCACAGTATTTAAAAGTGTGGTCATTGCAATTAAATATCAGAGCCTTTCTACTTAGAGTAACACTATTACTGCTGTTTAAACTTGGAAATTGCCGGGCGCGGTGGTGGCTCACACCTGTAATCCCAGTACTTTGGGAGGCCAAGGAGAGCGGATCTACCTGAGGTCAGGAGTTAGAGACCAGCCTGACCAACATGGAGAAACCCCGTCTCTACTAAAAATACAAAAATTAGCCGGGCGTGGTGACACATGCCTATAATCCCAGCTACTCGGGAGGCTGAGGCAGGAGAATCGCTTGAACCTGGGAGGCAGAGGTTGCGGTGAGCCGAGATCATGCCATTGCACTCTAGCCTGGGCAACAACAGCAAAACTCCGTCTCAAAAAAAATAAAAATAAAAAAATAAACTTGGAAATTAACTTAAACTCTACAAACTTCAGTTTCTGTATAGGTAAAACAGAGATAAGAGACTATCTTCATAAGGCTGTGTGATTATGTTATTAAATAATGGAGGTCAAGTCCAACACAGAAACTGACACATAGAATACCTTGCGGACTTCAACTCAAAAAATGAAATGATGTCAAATCATGGTAGTGATAAATGAAGAAAATAAAACAGGTGAATGAGAAAGAGAGTGAAGGGGAAGAGGGCACCTTAGCTGAGCTGGAAGGGAAGGCTGGCAGCAGGGAGGTGATATTTAAGCTGAGGTCTGAACGTTCAGCAGGAGGTAGACATACCAGATGAAAATAACAGTGACGCCAGGCTTAGCTGGAAAAGACCTGAGTTCAAGTTCTGATTCTTCTACTTCTGACCCAGTTCACTTTAAACAATTCTGAATCTCATACTCCTGGACTGCAAAAAGATTTTTTAAAATGCTACATAAATGCTGAGTGTAATGGCTCATGCCTGTAAATTCCGGCACCTTGGGAGGCCAAGGCGGAAGGATCGCTTGAAGCCAGGAGTTTGAGACTAGCCTGGGGAACAAAGGAAGACCTGGTCTTCTTATTTTATTTTATTTTTTAGAGATGGTCTCGCTACATTGCCCAGGTTAGTCTCAAACTCCTGAGCTCAAGTGATCCTCCCGCCTCTGCCTCCCAAGGTGCTGGAGTGCTGGGATTAAAGGTGTGAGCCATCACACCCGGCTGACCCAGTCTTCAAAAATTAAAAAAAAAGAAAAAAAAAGTACATTGCAGACTGCAAAATCCTACAAACTCTGATCTAGTGCATCCCTCCATTTATACTGAAAATAAACCACTGTATCCATTTAATCATCCACTCATGCATACATTCCTTTATTTCCTCATTCATTATGCAGGGTTGATGAGCCTGAAACTGGACTGGCTTTGGAATAGCTCTCGTGTGTGGGGCTTTACAGTTATAACATCAATAGTCCTGGGCAGGTGGCAGTACTGTTGCCATTTCATAGATGAAGAAATTGGGAATCGCTTTTAATGATCATGGCTAAAGTGACAACATCTATATTCAAGGTAGTTGCCTGTCTCCACTGCCAGGTGAGAACACCTTGAAGGAAAGGATGTCATCAGGGTTCCGACTGGGGATGTTCGTTGAGGTGTCTTTCATCTTGTTAGCCTCTACATTGCTGGAGCCCCTACAAGCTCTTATGAGGTGTTAAGCACACACTATAAAAATGAAGAGAAGATGGCTGCAGTCTGGCTGGCGTTCTTCCTTAAGAAACAACGGGTGTGAAACAGGCCTTCCCTGGGGAAGGTGTGCGGCCACTTATAAATGAAGCCGCCATATTTTCTGAAGCAAACCTCAGCTCATGTCACCTGAAAATAAGATGCAATATTTAAAGTTGGACTGTCCCTAGCAGGGACTTGCTTGCTAAAAGGAGAAGTCATTCTTACAATGGACTTGGGTCTAGCTAACTTGCTAACTACCAGTAATACTGGAATTAGAATGGGAGACGGGAAAGAAAAAGGGAAAACAAAATAGGTACAGGTGAAAATACAGTCCAGGCTCATCTACCTCCGAATCCCTGAGTTTTCTTATTTCTACTCATTAAAACCTGGGGAGGACAGCTCTTTGCCTATTGTTAATATCCCAGGGGTAACAACTACACAATGAGAGCTGGAGCTAGTTTCATAGAAATGATCTATAAGGAATGAAAATAAGTGAATATCTTGAAATTCTTGACAACTTCAAATCTCCTGGGCCCATCAGAGGGGACAGAAGCCAGTTCAAGAAACCCCTAATTATTGTCCTTTGCTGTTAGTCTGAAGGGGTTTAAAAGGCAAGCTGGCCAGATGCAGTGGTTCACGCCTATAATCCTAGCCCTTTGGGAGGCCAAGGCGGGTGGATCACTTGAGGTCAGGAGTTTGAGACCAGCCTGGACAACATGGTGAAACCCCATCTCTACTAAAAATACAAAATTAGCCAGGCGTGATGGTACGTGCCTGTAATTCCAGCTACTTGGGAGGCTGAGGGAGGAGAATCACTTGAACCCAGGAGGCGGAGGTTGCGCTAAGCCGAGATCAAGCCATTGCACTCCAGCCTGGGCAACAAGAGCAAAACTCCATCTAAAAATAAAATAAAATAAAAATTAGCCAGTTGTGGTGGCACACACTACTTGGGAGGCTGAGGCTGGAGGATCACTTGAGCCTGGGAGGTGGAGGTTGCAATGAGCCAACATCAAACCACTGCACTCTACCCTGCGTGACAGAACAAGACTTGGTCTCAATATTAATAATAAATAAAAGGCATGCTGTATTCCCAAGGCAGGAGTGGAGGAGGGACAGAGGAAGGGAAGGGTGAGAGAGAGGAGAGAAGACAAAAAGGATGGAGACGAGAGAGGGATTGGCTCCTTTAACTGCTTCCTGTTGTGGTGATGCTTTTGCACTTGTACATCTGTGGAAGGATGTGAAGTGGGAAGTGTTTCGTAGTCATAAGAAGAGCAGCAGCTGGTGGGGGATGACGTGGGTCGATGGGTACTCTGGAGGGAAATGGCAGAGTACAGGAGGAGGGAGAGAACCCGCTAAGGGAGTGGTAGAATATAGAAGACTATCATCCCCTCCCATCGGGCCAGCTTCCTCACAAATGGTTGTTAAATGAAGGTGTCTGGCTCTCATTCTCAGTCCAGTCCAGGCCCCACTGTGGTAGTGCTTTCCTTTCTCCCAGATAAAAGGACAGAATTGGAAAACTCACTCTATGACCTGGAGCCCAGTAGAACAAATGTGAGCTAAACTATCCAGAAATCAGTCCACTTTAAATAGCATTTTGTGCAATGGTTCATGCCTGTAATCCCAGCACTTTGGGAGGCCAAGACAGTTGGATCACTTGAGGTCAGGAGTTCAAGACCAGCCTGACCAACATGTAAAATCTCGTCTCTACTAAAAATACAAAAAATAAAAATAAAAAAAATTAGCCGGGTGTTGTGGCACATGCCTATAATCCCAGCTACTTGGGAGGCTGAGGCAGGAATTACTTGAAGCCAGCAGGCAGAGGTTGCAGTGAGCCGAGATCACACCACTGCACTCCAGCCTGGGTGACAGAGCAAGACTCCATCTCAAAAAAAAAAAAAAATGGTATCGTGGTTGTGCTTTAAAAGGACTTCTTATTTTTTAGAGACACATGCTGAAATATTTGTATATGAGCTAACATGGAATCTGGGATTTGCTTCAAGATAGTCCAGTGGGGTAGTGACTAGAGAGAAGTGGCTGAGGATATAGATGAAGGAGGATTGTCCAGGAACTGATTGTTGCTATAGCTTGGTGAAGGGTACAAAGAGATTCATGGTGCCATTTGCCTCACTTTTTTGTATGCTTAATTTTTCTTTTTTTTTTTAATTTTCTTTCTTTTTTTTTTTTTTTTTTGAGATGGAATTTCCCTCTGCTGCCCAGCTGGAGTGCGGTGGCATGATCTCGGCTTACTGCAACCTCTGCCTCCTGGGTTCAAACGATTCTCCTGCCTCAGCCCCTGAGTAGCTGGGATTACAGGCACCTGCCACCACCCCAGGCTAATTTTTGATATTTTTAGTAGAGACGGGGCTTCACCATATTGGCTAGGCTGGCCTCGAACTCCTGACCTTGTGATCCGCCTGCCTCGGCCTCCCAAAGTTCTGGGATTACAGGCGTGAGCCACTGCACCCAGCCTTTTTATTATTATTATTATTTATTTTTCTTTTTATTTATTTTTTTTTTGAGATGGAGTCTCACACTGTTGCCCAGGCTGGAGTGCAATGAAGCGATCTTGGCTCACTGCAACCTCCACCTCTCAGGTTCAAGCATTTCTCCTACCTCAGCCTCCCGGGTAGCTGGGATTACAGGTGCCCACGACCGCACCCGGCTAATTTTTTGTATTTTTAGTAGAGACGGGGTTTCACTGTGTTGGTCAGGCTGGTCTCAAACTCCTGACCTCATGATCTGCCTGCCTCGGCCTCCCAAAGTGCTGGGATTACAGGCGTGCCACCGCACCCAGCCTTTTTTTTTTTTTTTTTTTTTTCGAGACAGAGTTTCGCTCTGTCGACCAGGCTGGAGTGCAGTGGCACGATCTCGGCTCACTGCAACGTCTGCCTCCGGGGTTCAAGTGATTCTCCTGCCTCAGCCTCCCAAGTGGCGAGGATAACAGGCACTTGCCACCATGCCTAGCTAATTTTTGTATTTTTAGTAGAGATGGGGTTTCACCATGTTGGCCAGGCTGATCTCGAGCTCCCGACCTCAGGTGATTCACCCACCTTGGCCTCCCAAAGTGCTGGGATTACAGGCGTGAGCCACTGCGCCTGGCCTTTGTATATATTTAAATAATATCATAATATAAAATGAGCTACATCAACACTGAAGGGCTACAGAATGTTTCCCCCTTTATTTATCTATTTAACAGAGGTGGGAGCTCTCTATTTTGCCCAGGCTGGTCTCAAGGGATCCTGTGCCCTCAACCTCCCAAAGTGTTGGGATTATGTGTGTGAGCCACTTCACCCAGGCTTTTTTTTTTTCACTTTAAAATGGTATCCATTTCTGAAGGAAAACATCAGCACGTTTTTGGGGACATAGAAGGACTGACTTTTGATGTTGAGAAATTGTTTGAATAGGATGTTGGCAGTACAGTTAAAAATGAAAAATTAGGTAAAAGAGATATTTTGGAAGTAAATCCACTCTTTCTAGAAGATTGAGACAACTTACATATGGGACATTAAGGAGAAATGTTTGAGTCTACAGGACTAAGAAAATGGTAATGCCATTCTCAGAAACTGGTTATTCAAGAAGAGAAGCTTATTTAGGACAGGAAGAGGGGGGTTTGCTAAATTTATTTCGGATATGTTGAAAAAAGTGTCATGGCAGCAAACTGCAAATATGAAAGTGGGACTTGACAGATGTAAACGCTTCTCTTTCGAACCGAAGACACACCATATACTCTACTACACTCTGGACCGGGGGCCTCTGTGCTCAGCACACTATGGATAGGGCTGCGTATAAAAACCACACACAGGGCTGGGCGCAGTGGCTCACACCTGTAATCCCAGCACTTTGGGAAGCCAAGGTGAGTGGATCACTTGAGGTTGGGAGTTCGAGACCAGCCTGGCCAACATGGTGAAACCCTGTCTCTACTAAAAATACAAAAATTAGCCGGGTGTGGTGGTGCGTGCCTGTAATCCCAGCTACTAGGGAGGCTGAGGCAGGAGAATCGCTTGAACCTGGGAGGTGGAGGTTGCAGTGAGCTGAGATCGCGCCGCTGCACTCCAGCCTGGGCAACAGAGGGAGACTCTGTCTCAAAAAACAAAAAACAATAAAAACAACAACAACAACAACAACAAACCACACACAGGGCCCAAACCAAGGCTGGCTCCGTGGGACCAGAGATTCTCTCAGTCAGCCTGAACCAAGCCCTAAACTGGAAGGCACCAGGAGCGGTAGGAACGGTAGCCGGCACCGCGTGTGGGGTGGGGCAAAGGGCCTGGAGCTCGCCTTATATACCCTGCATCCAGGAAGTTGCTGGCCTGACTTCCAGCCACCACCAGCTGTGTGAGTTGTCACTAGAAGGCAATTGTAACTGCCTCCTCTTTTTGGTTCAGATTACAAATGGTAAATAACCAACCCCCAAAAAGAAAAAAAAAAGTTCCGGTTTGGAAATCTGAGACCATCTGTTTCTCATTCTATTTCCCCTCTCTTCTCTGGATTTCTTATATTTGATCCTCTCCCTCTCTCACTGTCTCCCACTCCTGAAAACACACAGTTCAGCCAGGAGCATAGTGACCTTATTTGACTATCTTTTCTTTAATGAGAATGCTGGATTTTTTATTGGGATTAAATTAGAAAATTCCTTGTTTCCATTCAAAATAGATGCCTTGGATTGTTTACTTAAAAATGTTTTTTCATAAAAATTGTTTCTGTATTTAATCTAGATAATAAATAAATCTAAATGAAATAAAATAAAAATAAACAAAGTCACATATGATGAAGCCACATGTAGTTTTGTTGAAATCCATGCAAAATTCCATCTTAAAGTCTTTTTTTTTTTTTTGAGACAAAGTCTCACTCTGTCACCCAGGCTGGAGTTCAGTGGCACGATCTCGGCTCACTGCAACCTCCACCTCCCAGGTTCAAACGATTCTCCTGCCTCAGCCTCCTGAGTAGCTGGGATTACAGGTGCCCACCATCATGCCAGGCTAATTATTTAATTTTTAGTACAGATGGGGTTTCTCCACGTTGGCCGGGCTGGTCTCGAACCGCTGGCCTCAAGTGATCTGCCCCCCTCAGCCTCCCAAAGTGCTGGGATTACAGGCAAGAGCCACCTCGCCCAGTCTCTTAATGTCTTAGTAACAGACCCATTTAAATTTAATGAAATGGCTGGATGTGGTGTCTCACGCCTGTAATCCCAGCACTTTGGGTGGCTGAGGTGGGAGAATCACTTGAGGCTAGTAGTTCCAGGTTAGCTTGGGGAATATAGCAAGACCCCGATTCTACAGACAACTGAAAAAATTAGCCAGGCTTGGTGACACACCTGTAGTCCCAGCTACTCAGGAGGCTGAGGTGGGAGGATTGCTCGAGTCCAGGATTTTGAGGTTGCAGTGAGCTGTGATCATGCCCCTGTATTCCAGCCCGGGTGATACAGCAAGTCCCTGTCTCTAAAAAAAATAAAAATAAAAATAAATTTTTTAAATTAATCAGAGGATAATCGTTGACTTTTAAATCAGTTAAGGATTAAAATGCAATATTGAACTCTCTGTATTGGAAGCAGCAACAGTGTTGCGAGGACTGCTTCTCTCCTGGGATTCAGGCATGGGCCGGCTGGCTTTAGAAACTCTATTTCCCTATAGTCTGGTGTTACAGGTCCCTCTTGTGTTGGTTGTTAACATTGTCTTCCTTCTGTTCTAGAACCATGAGAACCTGATTCTGTAATTGAGTTCATCAGCATATTGCAATCAATATTCTCCTCATCACCATCATCATCACCATCAATAGCTAGGTGTACATACAGAAGACAATGGGAAATCAGTGTAGGGTCGTTTAAAACCATGTGCTTTGTAGCCAGATGGATCTGAGTTCGAATTGTTTTTTCTCAGCGATATTACTTGGGGCAAGTTAATTACACTTTTGTGTATTAGTTTCTGCATTGATTAAGTAGAGGTGATAATAATACTCATTTTCAAGAGAAAATAGGATAATGTATATAAAGTGTCTGATGTAGAGTCTTAAAAAATGTACTTCCTTTCCTCTTCACTTCTTCTTTTTCTAAGGAAGACAGAATTCTTTTTTATTTTTATTTATTTTATTTTATTTTATTTTAGAGATGGAGTCTTGCTCCATCGCCCAGGCTGGAGTGTAGTGACAAGATCTCAGCTCATTGCAACCTCTACTTCCCATGTTAAAGCGATTCTCCTGCCTCAGCCTCTCGAGTAGCTGGGACTACAGGCACCTGCCACCATGCCCGACTAATTTTTGTATTTTTAGTAGAGACGAGGTTTTGCCGTGTTGGCCAGGCTGGTCTCAAACTCCTGACCTCAGGTGATCCGCTCGCCTCGGCATCCCAAAGTGCTGGGATTACAGGCGTGAGCCACTGCGTCTGGCCCAGAAATTCTTGAAAAGAATGAGTAAAGATGTAATCGAGGCAAATTGGATGTGCTGTAAACTTATCAAAGGATTGAGTAATTGTTAAGCTTCCGACATAATGACAAAGCAAAATTTAAAAAAATGACAAATTCGTCAAAGTATCATTTTAACCCATCATTATGCCCAGTAGAGGACCCCTTTGCTTACATCCTGTTTCCCTGTCTTCCTTCCTTTACTGTCCCCGCTCCGGAAGGCTTTGAAGGTCTTGGCTTTTCTTCTTGCGGTTGAAGTCTGGCAAGTGCCTGCTTGCTGCTTCTGTCCTATGACCCTGCTTGTAGCAAGTCCTCAGGTCAAGATATAAACACATTTTATTGCAATTAGTAGGGCAAGTTGTGTGTACAAAATATTTGCTAAGGCACTACTGATTATACGTAATTATGCTTCTGCTCAAAATAAAGGATTTCTCCTTCCTCTGAATTCATATGGGACATGCAGTGCAAAAATTCATTGAATCCTTAGCATACACCATCTTGTTGTTTATACTACTTGTTCTAATATATACCTCTCCAGGATTCTTGGGGCTGTCTCAATTCCTCTTTGAATTTTTACCAACAAGCCTAGGCTTGACCACAAAGTCAGCTTTGGTAAATATTTATTGTATTAAGTTGAATTGTGTATCTTGTTTGCCTGAGGATACTGGAAATATTTCAAAGAAAGAAATTTGGTTCTACTTCTTTGTACCCCCTTTTTCCTCTTTTTAACCCACCATGATGCTCTCGAGAGGATCAGTACATCTTTGATAATATTCACAGTAAGTAATAGAACAAAGCCGACTAGAATTTTAATTTGCAAGCATCCAGCCCAGGACTGAACTTGCTGACAACAACCCTGCCAAAGGTCATTCCCCATTTGCCAGAGCAACTGTAGTTCTGGGGAATGCAACACTTATCAAGGCAGCTATTTCAGACAGAAATCTTATTATTTCTTTTTTTTTTTTTGTGACTAGAGACAGGGTTTCAGTATGTTGCCCAGGCTAGTCTCAAACTCCTGGCCTCAAGTGATCCTCCCACCTTGGCCTCCCAAAGTGCTGGGATTACAGGCATGAGCCACTGTGCCTGGCCCAGAAATCTTTGTATGGGGTTACAGTTTTTATCCCTTTAGATCTAAAACCTATGCATTGGAGGAATTGAAAACTCTTTTAAACCTGTTTTCTACACGACAGCCCAGCACATATTCAAGCTCTTTGTAGATTCAAGATAGCTCTTGAACCAGACATGGTGACATGTGCCTATGTTCCCAGCTACTTGGGAGGCTGAGCCAAGGGGATTGCTTGAGCACAGGGGTTTGAGGCTGGAGTGAGCTATGATCATGCTTGTGAATAGCCACTGCACTATAGGCTGGGTAACACTGCGAGACTCCATATCAAAAAAAAAAAAAAAAAAGAAGGAAAACTTTTGAATCTGAATCTGATTTTTCTATGATAAAAACTTCAGTTCACTCATGATATAATTTTTTTTTTTTTTTTTTTTTTTTTTGAGACAGAGTTTCTCTCTTTTTGCCCAGGCTGGAGTGCAATGGTGCGGTCTTGGCTCACTGCAACCTCCGCCTCCCAGGTTCAAACAATTCTCCTGCCTCAGCCTCTCAAGTAGCTGGGATTACAGGCATGTGCCACCACTCCTGGCTAATTTTTTGTATTTAGTAGAGACGGGGTTTCGCCATGTTGGTCAGGCTGGTCTCGAACTCCTGACCGCAGGTGATCTACCCGCCTCGGCCTCCCAAAATGCTGGGATTACAGGCATGAGCCACCATGCCTGGCCTTGGAGGCTACTCTTAGGGACAACATAGAATCCACATCTACCTCCCACTGCCACTAATCCCAATGACATGGGTAGAGGCTGGTGCTCTTTGCCATAAAACTGCAGACATGCCTGGCGGAGGACTTGTAGAACTTGAAGTGGGAGATCCAGCAGGACTTGGAGGAACTACAAACATGATCCTGTCCTGAGACAGTCCCGTGCTGAAGAGATGACCCTCCCATCCCCATGAGCAATGACCTGCCAAGTGGGGCGTCACCTGAAGTCTCACCCAGCCCTCCTAGGTAATTCCTGCTGTGCCCCTTTCAGCTTCCACATTGCCTGCACATTTCCTTAGAGGCTGACCCTAATCCAGGACCATATAGAGAGGAGATTCCTGGAAACGTAGTTCCAGCTGAGCTGAGCTGACACAGTACAAACCACCACAATACCTTAAGGCCTGCCTACAGACAGTGATTTTAACATCTCAAGTTTCAGGTGCTTCTGATGCCCTCAATACAAAAATTGTTTCAAAAAGCCTGGAGTAGACACAATGACCTTCTGCTGGGGGGCAGTTGAGTATTGGGAAATCTAAATGATACATCACATTGTCAATTGTCTGACTAGTTCATGAAAAAACAAACCAACCTTCATTCTAAGTTTATACCACACGAAAGAATAAAAGGTGAAAGATTCAGCATCATGCAGCAAAGTCCAAATCCCTGGATGACTGGCATTACCTTCCCACCTTTCTGCCTGCTCCTGGGTCCACATGTGTGGAAACCATCCTCTCAGTGGGGGACTGAGGATTGAGGTCACTGCTCTTCATCACAGTGCAGGTGAAGGTGTTCAGGTAGTGTCGAGGGAGTGGTGTGTGTCTGTGTGTGTGTGTGTGTGTGTGTGTGTGTGTGTTTTGGGAGTGGGGATGTGTGAGAACAGTATTTACAGAAAACATCCTTTCCCTGGGGGCTGGCTCACACCAGGAAGGGAGACTTTCCCACTGTCAGTCTCCTTGGGAGACTATGTGTCAGCAACACCAACTGGGTGACCAAATAGTGGTGATTCCCACAGTTCTTGGCTATGACCCTGTTATTATCTCTGCCTCCCCTGTCTCAAAAAGAAAAAAAAAAGGGCCAGGCATGGTGGCTCACACCTGTAATCCCAGCACTTTGGGAGGCCGAGGCGGGTGGATCACCTGAAGCCAGGAGTTCGAGACCAGCCTGGCCAACATGGTGAAACCCTGCCTCTACTAAAAACACAAAAATTAGCCAGGCGTGGTGGCGCGCACCTGTAATCCCAGCTACTCAGAAGGATGAGGCAGGAGAATTGCTTGAACTCAGGAGGCAGAGGTTGCAGTGAGCCCAGACTGTGCCACTGAACTCCAGCCTGGGCAATAGAGTGAGACTCGGTCTCAAAACAAGAACAGAAACAAAAACAAAAAACAAAGAAAGAAAGAAAGAACTGGTTATATGTATTGTTCTTTGCCAGTTTGCAAAGAAGTGCTTGTTTAATAACTTTTTGTACATATTTGACTCGGGGCTTATTTTCATTTCAATCTGGTCACAAGGTTGCAAGAGCGCAGTTAATTTTCACCTGTTGAAAAAGACCCAGGAGTTGTGTGTTGCTGAGTTGGCTCAGTCAATTTACAAGTAATTTCTCCTTTTCACAACGCCAGTCGCCATCTCCGGCTTCCTTCTTGCCCATCCACTAACAATGGTATTTTGTCTCTCAAACCAGATTTCACCCGTGCACAGAAGCGACCCCTTGTGGCTTTCCCTGGGGCCTGCATCCCTAGGGCTGGCTCTGAGGAGAGTAGCCAGCCTTGGGTTCCCCCTCCCGGAGGAGGGGGAGGAACCTCCTCCTGCCTCCCTCTTACTGCACAGGATGCCACCAGTCTGTTGGAAGCAGAAATAAAAAAGAACAGTCTGTTTGCCAAAGGAATGTGTCTATGCAAAAACATATAGCTCAACACAACTGCTGCACCGAGAGGAAAATCGTAGCATCTGCCAACCCACAAAGCCTCCTCACAGCTTTTCCCTGCATCCCTCCCCTTCCAACAGCAGCCACTGTGCTTATTCCAATCACAGTGCAACAACTATTTTGGAAAAGAAGAGCCCGGGCCTGCAGCAGCCATCTGATGATCTAAGAGCTGATTTGTACCTGAGCAGATGAAAAATACTGCCACTGTTGACCTCGGGGAGTTGAATGCCATGGGGTGAAATTTTAATGATGCTTACATTTTTAAATAGTTTTTCGTGACTTTTAACTGAGGAAGTCTGCTGTAAGGATGAAACCAGATAAACTAATGTTCAATGATAGTGGAAGCTATTTAGTTGATATTGATAGCAAATATTTATTGCCTATCTATTATATTCAAAGGACTGTGCTAAGTCATGCAGAAAAGTCAGAAGTGTTTTATTGGGCCCTGATTTTTCTTTTTGGCCCTTTGTTGTGTTTATTTTTTATTATTTTTGAATTTTTTGAGACAGTGTCTAGCTCTGTCGCCCAGGCTGGAGTGCAGTGGCGTGATCTCAGCTCAGCACAACATCTGCCTCCTGGGTTCAAGTGATTCTTCTGTCTCAGCCTCCCTAGTAGTTGGGATTACAGGTGCTTGCCGGCACCACCCAGCTAATTTATGTATTTTTAGTAGAGATGGGTTCATCATGTTGGCCAGGCTGGTCTCAAACTCCTGACCTCAAATGATCCACCTGCCTCAGCCTCCCAAAGTGCTAGGATTCCAGGGGTGAGCTACCCCACCCAGCCCGTTATTGAGTTTAGAAAACAAATATTGCTATTTTCTTTGGGTCCATTATGAATTCTGGTGCTGTGATCTGTCATTGTGCCCAGGATTAGAACCAGCTGATGGGTGTGCGACTTTAAAGGCACCGTTCTAAGATCCATTAGGGAAAGCCCAGTCCATTACAGAGAAGGGAGTCTCACTCCTTGGCTCTTTCCTTAGTCCTGCAATCTCTGTGTCACTCTGGACTTCTGCCAGATGGGTAGGGAGTCTGTCTGCATCGCATATTCCGCAGAGAGGATGAGCTTGGGTGTTATGACTGGTTGTGAATGTTGGGAGCCAATTTATTTCCAATCTTCCCAACAGGTAGAATTGTTACAGCTGATTCCTTTACTGGTTGACCTGTTAAATAATAACACATCTCTGAGACAAACATTAGGTATTTCCTAGAGACTATACGATCCAAATCCATACCCGGGAAAGGATATTTTCCCCATTAGCAAGGCTCTGTGACTGTTTTTTGTTTTTTGTTTTTTGTTTTTTTTTTGAGATGGAGTCTTGCTCTGTTGCCAGGCTGGAGTGCAGAGGTGCTATCTTGGCTCACTGCAACCTCTGCCTCCCAGGTTCAAGCGATTCCCCTGCCTCAGCTTCCCGAGTAGCTGGGACTACAGGCCAGCTGTGCCTGTAGTCCATCACGCCTGGCTAATGTGCCATCACGCCTGGCTAATTTTTTGTATTTTAGTAGAGACGGGGTTTCACCATGTTGGCCAGGATAGTCTTGATATCCTGACCTCGTGATCTGCCTGCCTCAGTCTCCCAAAGTGCTGGGATTATAGGCATGAGCCACCACACCCAGCCTGTGACTGTTTTTAAACAAGTGTCCTTGTTATAATACTAAAAAGCCTTTGGGACTTTTATTTTCTGTTTCAGTGGAAGGGCCTGGCAACATCACAAAAGGATGACACTAGGCTGGGCCTGGTGGTGCATGCCTGTAATCCCAGCACTTTGGGAGGCCAAGGCAGGTGGATCACCTGAGGTCATGAGTTTGAGACCAGCCTGGCCAACATGGTGAAACCCCATCTCTACTAAAAATACAAAAATTAGCTGGCTGCAGTGGTGCATGCCTGTAATCCCAGCTACTTGGGAGGCTGAGGCAAGAGGATCTTTTGAACCCGGGAGGTGGAGGTTGCAGTGAGCTGAGATCATGACACGGCACTCCAGCCTGGGTGACAGAGTGAGACTCCATCTCAAAACAAACAAACAAACAAACAAAACTGACACTAGCTTTGAATGGTTCTCTATTCTTACTTCTCAGGGAATTAATCTTAATAAGTCAATTGGCTTCAGAGTCTCACTTTGGTGGAGGTACGGGACTATGAGGGGATGTTGCCAATTCCTCTTTCCCCTCTGTTCCAGAAAGTCACAGAAATGGGGCAGGGGAACAGGTTCTCCTCAAATAGGTTCTTACTAGAGATTCCCTTAGTGAAGTGTTTGGGACTTCGGAAAAAGTAAGAGAAGACTCTAGCTTCTTGCAGCAAAATAAGAACAAATGCAGTATGGAAAACAGAGGGGCAGGTCACTTTTGCATGTGAAAGCAGATGTCTAAACCATCTGTAGCCTTTCCAAAGCCTGGCACCTTTGCACCCTGTAATGTGAGGTGGAGTTTCTGGAATACTTAGTGCTGGAAGGTGGCAATCTGTTAAGAGGCAGAAAACTACTCTCTCCAGCTGGGAGCTGGAGCCCTGGCTCGTGCTGGACTCTGATGTGGCTGCTGATATGGGCAGGAGAAAGAGCATGCCTAGCTGGCTGGAGCTTAAGGTCCAGCTGTTAACCTTGAGCCAAATTGTATGAAGAGTACCAACCTTCAGGCCATAGAGTCTCAAAGGAAGTTCCTCAGAGTCAGGAAGAGACTACCCCGAGCATGTTATGCTTGAGGTGGGAGGTGGATGAGGCTCAGAAATAGGACTTTCATGGAGACGGATGTGTGCTGCTCCAGTGCGCTGGGGGCAGGAGAAACACTCTCACAGCTCAACACTCTCCAGCACATGGGAGTGAGCACTTCTGGGGTCAAGGCTCATTAAAGTGACACAGGGGACAAAAAACTATCTCTCTACTTTCTTTTTTTTTTTTTTTTGAGACAGGGTCTCATTCTGTCACCCAGGATGGAGTGCAGTGGCACCATCTCGGTTCACTGCAACCTCCGCCTCCTGGGTTCAGGTGATTCTCCTGCCTCAGCCTCCCAAGTAGCTGGGATTACAGGCGCCTGCCACCACACCTGGCTAATTTTTATATTTTTAATAGAGACGGGGTTTCACCGTGTTGCCCAGGCTGGTCTTGAACTCCTGACCTCAGGCAATCCGCCCACCTCAGCCTCCCAAAATGCTAGGATTACAGGTATGAGTCACTGCGCCCGGCCCCATCTCTCTACTTTAGGAGGCAGAATTCTACTTTTCTTTTTTTGATGGCTTCGTAAACCCATAGAGCTTTTATTTTTCGAATAGAGTATTTTTTTAGAACAGTTTTAAATTCACAGCAACGTTGAACAGAAAGTACAGAGAGTTCCACATATCCCCCACCCACCCACACAGCCTCCCCCACCATCAACATCATTACAATAGGTGAACTAACATTGATTGACACATCATTATCAACCAAAGCTCATAGTTTACATTAGGGTTCACTCTTGGTGGTGTACATTCCTTTTTTTTTTTTTTTTGACAGAGTCTCTGTCTGTCACCCAGGCTGGAGTGCAGTGGCGCAATCTCGACTCACTGCAAACTCTACCTCCCAGGTTCAAGCGATTCTCCTGCCTCAGCCTCCCAAGTAGCTGAGACTGCAGGCACGCACCACCATTCCCGGCTAATTTTTTGTATTTTTTTGTAGCGACAGGGTTTCACCATGTTGGCCAGGCTGGTCTCGAACTCCTGACCTCAAGTGATCCACCCGCTTTGGCCTCCCAAAGTGCTGGGATTATAGGTGTAAGCCACTGTGCCCAGCCCATTCCATAGGTTTTGGCAAATGTGTGATGACATGCATCCACCATTATAATAGTATACAGAATAATTTCACTACCCTAAAAATCCCCCCAGCCCCCATGGAACTTTTTTAAAGGAAGGATTTCTGGGTATCTCCTAAGATCTATGGAACTGGAATCCTTATAGGCAAGACCCAGGAATTTGCATATTAATGTTTCCCCCACCTACCTCCATACAGAGGGTGAAATTTAGACAGCGAATCCAAGCCATGGCCAATGTACAGAAACTTCTAGATGATACAATATCTAAGGCCTCTTCTCATTTTAAAATTGTGCGATGTATTGGCTTAGCCTGGAAATTCACTCCCAGTTGACTTCAGAAAGAATCAAGTGGTTCTCAGGGGACCCCAGAGGCCACCCATGAGTGGCTGGTTTGGAAGGGTCCTCCTCCCACTGCAAGTCTTTTCTTCCTATTAGATGGGGAATTGGGTTCTTGGACTTCTTGCCTTCCACTAAGGCCACTCAGCAGAATTCCACGTGAATTTTTTCACATTTTCATGTGGTGCATGATGGCCAAAGTTTGGAACAAAACAAAGTGAAAGAAAGCCGGGTGTGTTGGCTCATGCCTGTAATCCCATCACTTTGGGAGGCCGAGGCAGGTGGATCACCTGAGGTTGGGAGTTTGAGACCAGCCTGACCAACATGGTCAAACCCTGTCTCTACTAAAACTAAAAAATTAGCCAGGTGTGGTGGTGCATGCCTGTCATCCCAGCTACTTGGGAGGTTGAGGCAGCAGAATCGCTTGAACCCGGGAGGCAGAGGTTGCAGTGAGCCGGGATCACGTCATTGTATTCCAGCCTGGGCAACAAGAGTGAAACTCTGTTTCAAAAAACAAAACAAAGGGAAAGAACAAAAAACACGTATATTTTCTGGAGTTAGTACCCTCCGTCTTTGCTGTATAATAAGATTCCCACAGTACTACAGCAGCTTCCTTTACACTCAAGAAAGCACACTTTATGCATTAATGCATGTGGATCTTACCATGAGAAGACAGGATTCTTAGGCAAAAGGGGGCACCTTTGGAAGAGACTCAGATATTGCTTCATGGAGGAAATGTAGAGAAGATACACAGTTGAGTTATAGTCACCTGCCCTTGGCCTAGGATTCTGACACGTGGGTTCATGCCTAGAGGACTGGGGGCTTGACCCGCAGGGACATGTTTGCATGAGAGGCTGAGGACCCTCCTGAGAAAGAACTTCTCCTGAGGGAGCAGGGTGGCAGGCAGACAGATGGAGAAGTGGGCCACCATTCTAACTGTCCTCTCCCTACCCCATGGATTCCATATCCTAGGAGGGGACCAGAGGAGTGGACAGGACCTGCAGGTGAAGCAACACAGAAAGAGCAGTTTTATCAGAAACTCTGAAAATGGCCGGGTGCGGTGGCTCATGCCTGTAATCCCAGCACTTTGGGAGGCTGAGGCGGGCGGATCATTTGAGGTCAGGAGTTCGAGACCAGCCTGACCGACATGGTGAAACCCCGTCTCTACTAAAACACACACACAAAATTAGCCAGGCGTGGTGGCGGTCACCTGTAATAGCAGCTACTTGGGAGGCTGAGGCAGGAGAATTGCTTGAATCCAGGAGGCAGAGGTTTTAGTGAGCCAAGATGGCACCACTGCACTCCAGCCTGGGTGACAGAGCTCAGAGCAAGACTCCCTCTCAAACAAAAACAAAGACAAACACAAAAACAACTCTGAAAATGTTTGGAGCATAAGGGTATTGGAACCCTTGGTCTTAAAGAGTAGCAAAGTGAAGAAAGGACACTTCTTACTTTAGCATGGTACTGCCATGTCCCCTCTCAGGAGCTCTGTCAACTGCCAAACCAGCAGTCTCTCCATCTCCCTGAGCTGCCTCTTAAAGTGACCCTTAAAACGCAGATCGTCTTTATTTTCCTATTCGGCGAGATGCGTATAGAGGGAAAGCCTTCTCTGTGCTTTGTCCAGCTCTCATGAACTCTCACAGGTACCTGCTGGCCTCCTCCTGTGGGGAGCAGCGTAAGAGACCCACGTTTTTAGTTGCTGCCCTTGAAACCCCGTTGCCATATATGTGGGAAACTCTCTCACCACTGATGGGAGTGTTGGGAGATACTAACTAAAGCAGATCCCTTTCTGGAAGACCTGGGGTTCTTTTGTCTGCTGATTGGCTCAAGGCCTCTGGATGGTCTTGATGAAACTTCCCTTAACTGCATGGCAGTTTAGGACATTTCTACCCAAACTTCTCTCCCTCTCTGTGTGTGTTTTCTTTTTTTGGTTTTTGGGTTTTTTTCCTTCTTTCTTTCTTTCTCTTTCTTTCTCTTCCTTCCTTCCTTCCTTCCTTCTTATTTTTTCGGTCTCGCTTGGTCGCCCAGGCTGGAGTGCAGTGATGCAATCTCAGCTCACTGCAACCTCTGCCTGCCTGGTTCAAACAATTCTCCTGCCTCAGCCTCCTGAGTAGCTGGAATTACAGGCACCCACCACTATTCCTGGCTAATTTTTGCATTTTTAGTTAGTAGAGAAGAGGTTTTGTCATGTTGGCCAGGTTGATTTCAAACTCCTGACCTCAGATGGTTCGCCTGCCTCAGCCTCCTAAAGTGCTGGGATTACAGGTGTGAGCCACCGTGCCCCAACTTCTCTCTGTTTCTTTTGCTTTTTTTTTTTTTGAGACGGAGTCTCACTCTGTTGCCCAGGCTGGAGTGCAGTGATGCCGTCTTGGCTCACTGCAACCTCCGCCTCCTGGGTTCAAGCAATTCTCCTGCCTCAGCCTCCCGAGTAGCTGGGACTACAGGCACCTGCCACCACGCCTGGCTAATTTTTGTATTTTTAGTAGAGACGGGGTTTCACATTGTTGGCCAGGCTGGTCTCAAACTCCTGGCTTCAGGTGATCCACCCACCTCGGCCTCCCAAAGTGCTGGGATTACAGGCAGGGGCCACCGTGCCCTGCTCTCTCTGTTTCTTAAATCATGATCTGACTGTGTTACTAGCCTTCTCCAGCTGCCCTTCCTCTCCCCACTGCTGTTTTCTTTACAAGTATTGCCCTTAAAACAAAAACAAAAACCTTTCTAGGTTTAATCGTGTCTTGGCATCTGCTTCTTGGAAGATTGGACTAACATAATTCTTTCCTACCTGGGCTTGAGATCATTAGCTTAGGTCAGCTATGATTCTGAGAGAGTAGACCTAGATCTTTGTTTATCTCTCTGAATGCAAGGCCTCAGGTTAGAATCAGTGTGCTGGGGAGAGGACAATTCTTCACCAATTTATAGCCCTTGTGTGGGTATGTTAGAATTGAATATTGAGATAATAATTTCTTTTCTTCCCAGAAAATTTTATTTCCTCCACTCTAAGCAGGAAGAGAGGGACTCCATGGCATGCAGAGGCTGCCTGAAAATATCCTTTCATCCTGTCCTTTGGGAAAATCTTGACTCATTATGCTAGGTGCCTCTGAGAGAGAGAGAGAAGCAGTGTTTTAGAGAGGGAAGGGCAAGCAGAGGACATCTCAAGCCCAGGAGCAGAGAGTGGTCCATTGCTTCTCATAGAATGGAGACTTGAGACCTTCCTTATCTTGGGGGTTGTGGAGTTGTAAGGAACTCAGAGCAGGATGGGGATGCACTGTGGGCTGCAGCATAGACACTAGGGTCCCAAGATGGTCCTAGATTCCCACCCCCAGGTAGTGCATGTAAGTATGAGAGCCAGAAGACTTCAAAGTACAGTAGGAGTTGGGACAATGAAGACATTAACAGCCATGTTATAAACTGAATACAGAAGTTTCTTTCTTGGTCTATGTCAGCTTTCTGGAGTCCTGGGGACCTTAAGGGGGAGGAAGGAGTCCTAAGAATGCCTGAGATTGAGGTCGAGTGCGGTGGCTCACATCTGTAATCCCAGCACTTTGGGAGGCCGGGGTGGGTAGATCACTTGAGATCAGGAGTTCGAGACCAGCCTGGCCAACATGCTGAAACCCCCTCTCTACTAAAAATACAAAAAATTAGCCAGGCGTCGTAGCAGGTGCCTGTAATCCCAGCTACTCAGGAGGCTGAGGCAGGAGAATCGCTTGAACTTGGGAGGCAGAGGTTGCAGTGAGCCAAGATCGGGCCATTGCACTCCTGCCTGGGCAACAAGAGCAAGACTCTGTCTCAAAAACAAACAAACAAACAAAAAAAGAATGCCTGAGATTGAATGCACACCAGCCTAGTGAGATGGGAATTCAGAGTCAGATTTGACCTGATTTATTTCTCATCCAGTTTTTTGGTTGTAATTCACATATTATAAAATTCATTCTTTTATTATTATTATTTTTAGAGACAGGGGCTCACTCTGTTGCCCAGACTGGAGTGCACTGGCATGAGTGTGGCTCACTGTAGCCTTGACCTCCTGGGCTCAAGTGATCCTCCCACCTCACTTCCTGAGTAGCTGGGACAACAGGCATGTTTCACCCAGCTAAATTATTTTTGTTTTTGATAAAGACGAGGTCTCACCATGTTGCCCAGGCTGGTCTTGAACTCCTGGTCTCAAGGAATCCTCCCACCTAGCTTCTCAAAGTGCTGGCATTACAGGTGTGAGCCACCACACCTGGCCAAAATTCAGGCTTTTAAAGTATACAGTTTGGTAGTTTTTAGTTCTATATGTGCACAGAACTGTGCAACCATTAACACTAGTTAATACTAGAACACATTCATTATTCCAAAAGAAATCCCATACACATCAGTGTTCACTCTCCAGTCTTCTCTTCCCCCAAACCCCTGGCAAACACTACTCTACCTTCTTGTTTCTATACATTTGCGTATTCTAGACATTTCATATAAATTGAATTATGTAATATGTAACCTTTAATGTCCGGCTTCTTTCACTTGGCATAATGTTTTCAACGTTCATCTGCCTTGTAGCATGTATCAGTATGAGTTTATTATGCCTAATCTGAAAATATGAAATCTAAAATGCTTCAAAATCTGAAGCTTTTTGAGTGCTGAAATGACGCTCACAGGAGATGGCTCATTGGAGCATTTTGGATTTTGGATTTTGGGATTAGAGATGCTCAACCGTAAGTATAATGCAAATATTCTAAAATTTGAAAAAATCTGAAATCTGAAATACTTCTGGTCCCAAGCATTTTGAATAAGGGATAACTTAACCTGTACTTCATTCCTTTTTATGGCTGAATAATATTTCATTGTATGGATATACCACATTTTGTTTATCAGTTTATCAATTGATGAACCTTTGAGTCATTTCCGCATTTTGGTATAATGAATAATGCTGTAATGAACATGCCAGAATAAGTTTTTGTGTGGATATAGGTTTTCAGTGCTTTTGGGTATATACTTAAGAGTGGAATTGCTGGGCCATATGGTAACTCTTCGTTTAACTTTTGGAGAAGCTGCAAAACTATTTTTCAAAGAGGCTATACCAGTTCACTATCCTACCAGTAATGTTTGAGGGTTCCAATTTGTCTATATCCTTGTCAACGCTTATTATTGTATGTCTTTTTTGATGATAGCTGTCTTGGTGCTTATGACGAAATATCTCACAGTGGTTTTGATTTGCATTTCCCTGATGAGTAATGTTGTTGCGTGTCTTTTAATGCAATTTCAGCTGACTGTATACCTTCCTTGGAGAAATATCTATTCAACATTTTTGCCCATTTCAAACTAAGATTATTTGTCTTTGTTGCTGAGTTGTAAGAGTTTATAGATTCTGGATACAAGTCTTTTTTTTTTAAAAGGGTATGTGAACAGAAACACATTTATTACAAAAAAAAAAAAAAGAAAACCCAAAACGAAAAACAAATTCACATTGTTTTGAGCTACAATATAGCAGCAGATTAAAGAAAAATATTTTTAGACAGTTTAGGATAACTCCTAACAGAACATAGCCTTGTTGCCATGTGACAGGACACAGGATTCCAAGTACTCGGTAGCGGCGAGTGAAGCGGGCATTGATGGGCCTGCTCCCCCTGCTCGGGCCTCCGAACCCGCCTTGCATGCCACCGTGTGGGATGGGGTGGCCCCGGGAGGCCCCGCCTGGGGCAAAGCTGCCGAGCCCTGACATCCCTTCTCAGTTCATCATGTGGCCAGGCCCAGAGTGACCGGACATGCTTCTCTCACCACCTTGCCATCTCTTGTGATCCCTGTCCATCATGACCCCGTCAGCTGTGCCCTGCCATGCTCAGTCATCGTCTCTTCAGCCATGGTCCCCCGAGTAGTCATGTCTGCCCCTGGGGGGAGGAGGCAGCCCCCGGCCCTCGCTCATCCTCCTGTCGGAGCCACAGCCCCCCCAGCCATCATGGGAGTCCCGGCTGTGGCGCTCTGGTCCTGCATGGCGTTCTGGGTAATGCTGGACATCACAGGGCCAGAGGGAAAAAAGAGCTTCAGTGTCAGCCCCCAGACCCCAAGGCTTTTCAGGCAACACGCTAACGATGACAACGACAGTCACTCTGGACAGAATTGTTGGCAGGCTGTATTGGTTCACATGACACAGCTGCCTCCCTGAAATCTGTAGGCCAGAGGCCCTGTGCCCTAGGCTCATGGCCTGGTACACAAAAGGTACCAGTACCAAGGCATCTCCAAGGCAGGTCCCCATGGCACCACCAGAGCTGGGAGGGCCACCAGGAGTCACCCACTGAAGATGATGCTTACTAGAGAGATTCCCTGGGACCCACAGCCCAAATGGTTACTGCCCAGAGCCAATAGTATTCTCGTTAAGTGTCTTCTACTAAGGAAAGTTCAGGTTTATAAACTTTAAATGTGTGCATATTCTGGAAATAGTTTTTACAAATTTCTTCCTTCCACACTGAAGGAAGTATCAAACGTAGCCCTTCATCTGACCAATTGCTAGGCAAGCATCCTTCCTCATAGTCAAGTTTCTCGGAAGTTTCTGCTGGGCGCCCGGTCCAGGGCCTTGCACCTTGCTCTGCTCAGGACACAGGACACTCAGAGATAAACGGCTGGAAGACAGCCGTCCCCTTGGCCAGTCCCACCATTCCCTCCTCTGTGTCATTGTTTTTGTGAGCCACGTGGCTGACACAGACCAGGAGTTCTTCACCCTGCTATTTGAGGGAAGACCAAGAGAGGGCGAGTCACACTCTATGCCCACTTCTTTGATGGCCACGGTTAATATTTACACCCACAGCCTGTTTCTGTGGCTGGAAGCACTTTCCAGCCTGACTTTCACAAAAGCTAGTGAGGTAGCTTTGGCTCTACAGTCCTGTTCTTTCTCTTTCCACAAATACAGTATGTGGCCTCTGGGGTTTTTGCCCCATGACCATATTGCAAGAGAAAAGAAACGAGAAAGGAGTCCTGGTAAGGAAACCCCCTTGACGGAGCCTGGTCGTTGTCCATGTCCAAATTCACCTCCCCATTAAACGGAGAGGTCGGCCAGGGCGAAGGCAAAGATGGCGGCATGCTCCACGACGTGCAAGATGTACTGCGTGACCACTGCCTGCTTCCCTGGCCTATTCTCCCAGCGTGTGCTCTGACGCCTCCCCTCAACAACGTAAGAAAAGGGACTCGTGAAATAAGAGCTCCTTAGTATTTGAAAATTGAACCAACATTTTTCTGTCCAACCAACCCAGCTAACAGTTCAATGAGGCCCATAAGTTCTGTGCTAGTTTTCTCTGTAGGGAGATGTCACCATTTGCCTTTGGGGTAACTCTGATGACTCATTTATGACTGTGTGTGTGAGGAGAAAGGATCAAACCACCTTCCACTGTTAGGAGAGCGTATCTGACACCTGCATGAAAGCAGCTTGTGGCCAGGTGTGCTGGCTCACATCTGTAATCCTAGCACTTTGGGAGGCCGAGGCAGGAGGATCACTTGAGTTCAGGAGTTCAAAACTGGCCTGGACAACACAGTGAGACCCCGTGTCTATTAAAAAAAAAAGTGGCTGGCAATGATAAACACGTTTGTACAGACACGCACCCCCCTCATGTAAACTCCCCACCACCCCACCCTCTGTAGGAGGAATATTACCCTCATTTCACTGCTGGGGAGACAGGCTCAGCAGGAAGGGGTGATACCAGGGTGTGACCCCAGTTCTGTCTGATTCTGGAGGCTGGACATGGAACCATTGGTCTATGCTCTTCCACCAAAGAAAATCCACAAGACTAGTTCTAGGTTTTGTTGCATATAATTTGCCTCCAGGAGCAGGGAAAAAGGAACCCCACCAGGCTGATGGAATTCCTGAGAATCCCGAGACAGAGCCAAGTACTTGGCTATGCTCAGCCACATTAAGGAACCAAGGGGGACAGAAACGGGAAGCTTATGCTGGAGTCCAGGAAATGCTGGCAGGAGGAGGAAGGGCTCATGAGAGGAGTCCTCAGAGAGGAGGCATCTTCCACACAGCAACGTGCTGCCCCCAAGTTTATAGTGAAAGCCACTAGAGGTCCAAGGCTCTCCTGCGAAGTCTCAGTCTCAATGTAAGATGGAAGGAGAAAATGGGGCTTATTGTTCTAACGTGCGAGCCCCCCAAGGAGAACGAGCACAGACCAGAGACCTAGTTGTTGTCCAAGGCTAAGTGGGGCCCTGGGCTGATGAAGGATGTCCTTATTTTCCAAAGAGGGCAGGCACTCGGGGACAGACACAGCAACCACAGCCTCCCCAGATGCACCTGTCTGAGTCAGCTGTGCAGCTCACTAGACACTTCCCAGCAGAGCCTGGATACAAGTCTTAATTTGATTTTGATAGAGGATGGCAAGTCAGCATTTCTTGTACTCTCAACTATGTGGACTAAGGGTTATACTTATTTCATTGATTATCTATTCCCATAGCACCCTTTTTGCAACACACTGTATAATTGTTGGCTCAATATTGGTCTCTCTACTTAGACTATCAGCTATATGGATCTCTGTTTTCTTCCTTATAACTGCTTTTCCAGACCCTTGGACAAAGTAGACATGCAATATTTATTGAAATAAATGGAAATAAATAAACTGATTGGTTGAATGAATGAATGCCTGACCAGGTGCTCATTGTTAGTAAGGACCTTCAGTAGAAGGAAGTTCTGTTCCTTTTTGCTGTGTGTCCTCTGAGTAGTAACCTCTCCACAGTCCTACCTGCTCATCCAGCAGCAGGGCCAATCCCTTGCTTTCTCAGAACCCAGGAGGCTCAGCTGGGCAGGTATGCAGGTCTCTCTCTGGAACTGGGGGCCCCTCGTCTGTGTTTTGAAATTACCTGATCCTCAGTTAGCTGATGCCTGTGTTTCAGGCTGCATAACTCAAATTCATTTACGCTTCCTCTGTTTTTCCCTTCTTCTAAACACAGTTTAAATTCACCTCCTCCAGGGGACCTCCCCAAACCACTCCAGACTGTAGGAAGCATCTCTTCTCTCTTTCTCCCTCTCTCAATCAAATAATAAAGAGACATAGTAAAAAGACATAGGTGAGTCTTTTACCCCTGACTCGTGGATCACCTCACCACTTCTTAAAGTCAATCACAATAACTGGTTCTTTTTTCATTCCTTCCATAGATATTTCTTATGAATATAGATAAGCACATATATGCTGCCCCCTTTTACATAAATGGTACTATTTTGCACAGTCTGTATTTTTTTCCTTGAAATTACACCTTTAAAATCTTTCCATGGCCATATTTATAGTACCACCTTATTCTTTCAAAGAGCTATACAGTCCTTCCTTCCCTCCCTCCCTCCCTCCCTTCCTTCTTTCTTTCCCTCCCTCCCTCTCTCCCTTTCTCCCCTCCCTCCCTCCCTCTCTCTTTTTCTCTCCTTCCTTCCTTCCTTCCTTCTAACAGGGTCTCGCACTGTCTTCCAGGTTGTAGTGCAGTGTTGAAATCTCAGCTCACTGCAACCTCACCTCCTGGGTTCAGATGATTCTCCTGCCTTAGCCTCTCAAGTAGTAGGACTACAGGAATGCATCACCAAGTCCCTCTAATTTTTGTATTTTTGGTAGAGATGGGGTTTCACCATGTTGGCCAGGCTGGTCGCAAACTCCTGGCCTTGAGTGATCTGCTGGCTTTGGCCTCCCAAAATGCTGGGATTACAGGCATAAGCCACCACACCCAGCCTAAGAGCTGTATAGTATTTCATTGTATGGTTGTATCACAGTTTATATAACTATTTCCAGTCTTTTATATTACAAAAGATGCTTTAATTAGTATTCTTGTACATATATATGAGCACATATATTTGTGAGGGGTAAAAGCCTAGAATTGAAATAGCTAGTTGGGCGTAGTGACACACACCTGTAATCCCAGCGCTTTGAGAGGCTGCGGCAGGCGGATCACCTGAGGTCAGGAGTTCGAGACCAGCCTGACCAACACATAGTGAAATCCTGTCTCTACTAAAAATGCAACAATTAGCTGGGTGTAGTGGCGCACACCTGTAGTCCCAGCTACTTGGGAAGCTGAGGCAGAAGAATCACTTGAATCTGGGAGACAGAGGTTGCAGTGAGCTGAGATTGCGCCACTGTGCTGCAGCCTGGGTGACAGAGCCATACTCTGTCTTTCAAAAAAAAAGAGAGAGAGAGTCAAGAGTGGGAAAAGAGTGGAGTGTGTGAGCAGTACAGCAGCCTCCTCTCCTCTCCTCACCTCGTTCTCACGGACTACTTTTACCGTCCCCGCCTGCTCGATGCCCAGAACACCTTCCACCATGACCACCTCAGCAAGTTCCCACTTAAATAAACGCATCAAGCATCAAGCAGGTGTGCATGTCCCTGCCTCAGGGTGAGAAAGTCCAGGCCATGTATATCTGGATCGATGGTACTGGAGGACTGTGCTGCAAGACCTGGACCCTGGACAGTGAGCCCAAGTGTGTGGAAGAGTTGCCTGAGGGGAATTTCGATGGCTCTAGTACTTTACAGTCTGAACAGTGACATGTATCTCGTGCCTGCTGCCATGTTTCAGGACCCCTTCCGTAAGGACCCTAACAAGCTGGTGTTGTGTGATGTTTTCAAGTACAATCGAAAGCCTGCAGAGACCAATTTGAGGCACACCTGTAAATGGATAATGGACATGGTGAGGAACAAGCACCCCTGGTTTGCCATGGAGCAGGAATATACCCTCATGGGGACAGATGGGCACCCCTTTGGTTGGCCTTCAATGGCTTCCCGGGACCCCAGGATCCATATTACTGCAGTGTGGGAGCAGACAGAGCCTATGGCAGGGACATCGTGGAGGCCCATTACGGGGCCTGCTTGTAAGCTGGAGTCAAGATTGCAGGGACTAATACAAAGGTCATGCCTGCCCAGTGGGGATTTCAAATTGGATCATGTGAAGGAATCAGCATGGGAGATCATCTCTGGGTGGCCCGTTTCATCTTGCATCTTGTATGTGAAGACTTTGGAGTGACAGCAACTTTTGATCCTAAGCCCATTCCTGGGAACTGAAAGGGCGCAGGCTGCCACACCAACTTCAGCACCAAGGCCATGCGGGAGGATAATGATCTGAAGTACATTGAGAAGGCCATCAAGAAACTAAGCAAGTGGCACCAGTACCACATCCACGCCCATGATCCCAAGGGAGGCCTGGACAATGCCTGACGCCTAACTGGATTCCATGAAACCTCCAACATCCATGACTTTTCTGCTGGTATAGCCAATCGTAGTGCCAGCATACACATTCCCCAGACTCTCGGCCAGGAGAAGAAAGGCTACTTTGAAGACCATTGCCCCTCTGCCAACTGCAACCCCTTTTTGGTGACAGAAGCTCTCATCCGCACGTGTCTTCTCAATGAAACCTGTGATGAGCCCTTCCAGTACAAAAACTAAGCGGACTAGACCTCCAGCTGTCAAGCCTCTCCTAGTTCTTCATCCCACTCCAACTCTTCCCCCTCTCCCAGTTGTCCCAGTTGTAACTCGAAGGGTGGAATATCAAGGTTTTTTTTTTTTTTAAAGGAGAGAAAAAAAGAAAAAAGGAAATAGCTGGATCAAGGGACTTTTTTCATTCCCATTTTACAGATGAGATACATGCCTTTAAATCGTTGATAGATATTGATAAATTTATTTCCAAAGAAGCTGTATCAATTTATACTCTCAACAACAAAGTATAGAAATGCCCATTCATTTGACAATGCAGAGTATTATGCAAATTTTTGATATTTGCCAAGCTGACAAATGAAAAAATGGTGTCTTATAATTTTAATTTGCATTTATTTTATTTGGAAAGATGATAATATGATAACAGATAGTTATACAAGCACAGCGCTTCCTGAATACTTTTACTTGTATATATTTAAAGTACTTAAATAAATACAAATACTTAAAAATACTTAAAAGGCATTTGTAGTAATTCTATAATTGTATTCTTGTCCACTGTCCATTTTCTGTTAAGGAAATTAAATTTTTGATGATAAAAATTGAAAATAGTTTTCTCCAGCTATATTTTGCCTTTCCAACTTTATGGTATTTTTTGGATGCAGATTTTTTAAAATGTAAAATTTATTATTTAAAAAAAGTTAAAGCTCTAGGGATTGATTTTTGCTTAGAAAGATTAAGATGTGACTTCCTATGCTTCTCCAAGTTACCTTTTGTCTCATTTTTGCATATGACTTTGTGACTCATCTAGATTCTATTTTTGTGTACAGTGTGAGATAGAGATTTGTCTTGATTGTTTTTCCAGAGGCTAGCTGTTTTCAACAGCACCTTTTCTTTTCTGATTAGAAATGACACCTTTCTCATGTTCCAGATAACCCAACACATTTAAGTCTGTTTCTATAATTTATACTGTTCTAGAGATCTACTTCCTTATTTAGGTATCAATACCAAATCACTTCATTTACAGTGGTCTTATAGTGTATTTTAATAGGTGGTATTGTTATTTCTCAGGATTTTATGATTTTTTCTTTTTTATTTATTTTAATAATAAATAATTTTATTACTTTAATAAATATATTAATACATTTATTAATTTATTTAATAATACATCTCCCTGTGTCACCCAGGGTGGAGTGCAGTGGCAAGATCTAGGCTCACTGCAACCTCCGTCTCCCGGGTTCGCGCAATTCTCTGCCTCAGCCTCCCGAGTAGCTGGAATTACAGGTGCCCGCCACCATGCCTGGCTAATTTTTTTTTTATTTTTAGTAGAGACAGGGTTTCATCATCTTGGCCAGGCTGGTCTTGAACTCCTGACCTCGTGATCCACTCACCTTGGCCTCCCAAAGTGCTGGGATTACAGGTGTGAGCCACCGTGCTCGGCCTTTTCATGCGAGCTTTGGAATCAGATTGTCTTATATTAACAAAAATGCTCATTGGTATTTTAACATTTATTTAAGTTTATAGATTAATTTCTTACGGCAGTTTTTGGTTTACAGAAAAGCTGAGCAGAAAGCACAGAGTTTCTATACATTTCCCCCTCCCATACCATAGTTTTCTTTTTCTTTTCTTTTCTTTTTTTTTTTTTGAGACAGGGTCTCACTCTATCATCCATCTGGAGTGTAGTGGCGTGATCACGGCTCACTGCATCCTCAGCCTCCTGGGCCCAAATGATCCTTCCACTCCAGCCTCCAGAGTAGCTGGGACCACATGTGTGTGCCACCATGCCTGGCTAATTTTTAAATTTTTTGTAGAGATGGGGGTCTCCCTATGCTGCCTAGGCTAGGCTTGAACCCCTGAGCTCAAGTGATTCTCCTCTCTCAGCCTTCCAAAGTGTTGGGATTGCAGGCATGAACCACCATTCCTGGCCAGGTTTCCCTATTTTTAATATCCTGTATTTTAATATCTTGTAATTAAAGTTGATGAGCCAGTATTGATATGCTATTGTTAACTGAAGGCCATACTTTACATTAGGGTTTACTCTTTGGATTGTAAGTGCTAAGAGTTTTGACAAATGCATAATGTCATGTGTCTACCATTGCAATATCATCCAGAATAAGTAGTTTCACTGCCCTAAAAATCCCATGCTTCACCTATCCATCCCGCTCTCCCTGGTCCTCCGCTGAATCCCTGACAGCAGTTGATCTTACTACTATCTTCACAGTCCTGCCTTTTCTAGAATGTTAAATGGTTAGAATCATATAGCCTTTTCATCCCTCACTTAGCGGTTTGCATTTAGGTTTCTGCCATGTCTTTTTGTGGCTTGGTGGCTCATTTCTTTTCATTACCGAATAATATTCCATTATATGAATGTACCACAGTTGATCCATTCAGCTATTGAAGAACATCTTCGTTGCTTCTAATTTTTGGCAATTATAAGTAAAACTGCTATAAACATTTATGTTTGGGATTTTGTGTGAACATAGTTTTTGGCTAATTTGGGTAAACACCTAGGAGCATGATTATTGGATCATATGGTAAGAAAATATTTAGCTTTCTAAGAAACTGCCAAACTGTTTTCCAAAGTAGCTGCACTGTTTTCTAATCCTACCAGCAATGAAGGAGAGTTCCTGATGCTCCATTATGGGTATTTTAATTGGATTAGCATTAAATTTATAGATTAATTTAGGAGTAATTGGACTTTTCATTATATTTATTGGTATTATCCAAGAATAGGGTAGATCTTCCAATTTATGAAATCTTCATTTATACTCCAAGTACCTTCTTTTTTTTTTTTTTTTTTTTTTTTTTGAGATGGAGTCTCACTCTGTTCCCCAGCCTGGAGTGCAGTGACATGATCTCGGCTCACTGCAACCTCTACCTCCCAGGTTCAAGCAATTATCCTGCCTCAGCCTCCCGAGTAGCTGGGATTACAGGTGTTCACCACCACATCCGGCTAATTTTTTTTTTTTTTTTGGTAGAGATAGGGTTTCGACATGTTGGCCAGTCTAGTCTTGAACTCCCGATCTCAGATGATCTGCCCACCTCGGCCTCCCAAAGTGCTGGGATTATAGGCGTGAACCACTGCACCTGGCCCCATGTAGCATTTAAAGTTTTCTCTAAGCAGTGTTGGGAGATAATTCTCCAGGGGGCTCTCCTGTTTCTGCATGTCTTGTGTTTTTCTGCCTTTGTTCTAGACTATCTTTTCAAGGACGTAGTGTAGCAAACAGACTTAAAAGATAGAGTTAGCATCTCTCTTAGTGGCAGAGGGCAGGCATGTTTAAGGTCTAGTATAAAATATTCAGATTCCCTAAACTCAGGCCTCTCGTCCTGTAGTGCAGACCACTGCAGGTGCAGGTGTCACCTGGCCCTGTTTTGCCCTGCCTTGCAGAAACTAGAGCTTAGGAAATTGTCACAAGAAAATGCTAATAGTCTGACTACTGTTATTACTGTAACAAAATCCTTTGTTTCTGACGAAGGAGTCTTATGTCTCTGCCAACATCCATGAAACTGTGGCAGACTAAATTTTTAGCGTGCAAGTAGGGAAAGATGATTTTTACTTAGTAGGAAGAAAATATGTTGTTTAGTAGGAAAAAACATGTTGTTGTTGTTTCCATATAATGGAACTATTCTTATTATTTTAAAAGTCTATTTTTAAACTTGAGATGGAGTTTTGCTTTGGTTGCCCAGGCTGGAGTGCAATGGTGCGATCTCGGCTTACTGCAACCTCTGCCTCCCAGGTTCAAGTGATTCTCCTGTCTCAGCCTCCTGAGTAGCTGAGATTACAGGTGCATGCCACCACGCTCGGCTAATTTTCGTATTTTTAGTAGAGACAGGATTTCATCATATTGGTCAGGCTGGTCTCAAACTCCTGACCTCAGGTGATCTGCCCACCTTGGCCTCCCAAAGTGCTGGGATTACAGGCGTGAGCCACCGCGCCTGGCCTGACATTTATTATTATTAAAAGTCTATTTTTTGTTACATAGTCACCTTACTAAATTCTCTTATTGCTTCCAATAGTTTTATAGTTAGTTGTCTGTACATAATCATATTAGCTGCAATAAATAACTTGGCTTCTTTCTTTCTAGTATATCTCTTTCTTTTTTCTGTCTTGACCAGTACTTCCAGATATATGCTAAATAGAAGTAACGATAATTAAAAAACTTGTCTAGTTTCTGACTTTAATTGAATTGTTTATCACACTTCACCATTTATCCTGACACTAGGCTTTGGCTTAAGAATTTATATAGCTACAAAAATATGTATAGATAGGCACGGCTGTATGTGCTTGTATTAAGGGAGAATTATTTAAAAATCAAGGAGGAAGGTTTAATTTTTTTTTTTTTTTTTTAGACAGAGTCTCACTCCATCATCCAGGCTAGAGCGCAGTGGCACCGTCTAGGCTTACTGCAAACTCCGCCTTCCCGGTTCAGGCGAGTCTGGTGCCTCAGCCTCCTGAGTAGCTGGAATTACAGGTGTGTGCCACCATACCCAGCTAATTTTTGTATTTAGTAGAGATGGGGTTTCACCATGTTGGCCAGGCTGGTCTCAAACTCTTGACCTCAAGTGATCTGCCTGTCTTGGCCTCCCAAGTGCTGGGATTACAGGCATGAGCCCCCATGCCCAGCTGATGTTTAATTTTATCAAATGATTTTATAGCATCTCTGGATATACAATTTTATTTATGTTTTTACTTTGATCAATTAATAGGCTAAGTTAGTAAATTATGTAAATAGATTCCTTAATATTTAGCTGTTCTTTCCAGGTTCAAATCTATTTTGTTCTGGTATATTATTTTTTAATAAGTTTCTGAATTATATTTATTAATACTTTTTATTACTCTGCACTCATATTCATAAATTATTCCATAAATTGTGATGTTATGATATATTTATTAAATGTGGTATCAATAAATAATGATTCTATGGAAAGAATTTGGAAACTTTCTTTTTTAATGTTCTGGAATAGTTTACTGATATTGGAAGTTTCTGTTTTTCATATATTTGTAGTTGTTTGCTTCTAGTGCTTTTCATTAATTTATTTATTTGAATTTTTAAAAATTGTAAGCTTATGAGGTGTATATATATATATTTTTGTTTTGTTTTGTTTTTGAGACAGAGTCTTGCTCTGTTGCCTAGGCTAGAATGCAATGGCATGATCTCAGCTCACTGTAACCTCTGCCTCCCAGGTTCAAGCAATTCTCCTGCCTCAGCCTCCCCGAGTAGCTGGGACTATGGGTGTGCACCACCACACCTGGCTAATTTTTGTATTTTTAGTAGAGACAGAGTTTCGCCATGTTGACAAGTCTGGTCTTGAACTCCTGACCTCAGGTGATCTCCCCACCTTGGCCTCCCAAAGTGTTGGGATTACAGGCATGAGCCACCATGCCTGGCAGAGGTATATGTATTTTTGAGGTACAGGGTGATGTTATGATTTGTAAATACAATGTGGGATCATTAAATCAAGCTAACATATCCATCACCTCAAATTCTTACCATTTTTTTGTGGTGAGAATATTTGAAATTTACTCTCTCGGCAATTTTGAAGTGTGCAATACACTATTATTAACTGTATTCATCAGGCTGTGCAATGGATCTAAAAAAAAACCCCTTATTCTTCCTGAGATTTTGTACCCTTTGACCATCAACTCCCCATTCCTCACGTACCCCAGCCTCTATAACCACCATTCTACTCTCTGCTGCTTTGAGTTTGATTGTTTTAGGTTCCATATATAAGTGAGAACACGTGGTATTATTTTTCTGTGCCTGGCTCACTTCACATAGCATAAGGTTCTCTAATTCTATCCATGTTGTCTCAAATAACAGGATTCCCTTCTCTTAAAGTCCAAATAGTATTCCACTGTGTATATGTCCACATTTTCTTTATCCATTTATCTATTGATGGGACACTAAGTTTGATCCCATAACTTGGCTATTGGGAATAGTGCTGCAATGAACATGTTGTGTTTTTGTTTCTCTTTGTGTGTGTGTGTGCGGTTTATTTTTTAGCTAGAGTCTCTAGAGTCTCTGTCACCCAGGCTGGAGTGCAGTGGCGCAATCTTGGCTCACTGCAACCTCCACCTCTTGGCCTCAAGCCATCCTTCCACCTCAGCCTCCTGAGTAGCTGGGACTACAGGCATATGCCACTATGCCAGGCTCATTTTTGTGTTTTTTTGTAGAGAGAGGGTTTTGCTATGTTCCCCAGGCTGGTCTCAAACTCCTAGGCTCAAGCAATCCACCTACCTGGGCCTCTTGAAGTGTTAGAATTACAGGTGTGAGCCATCACGCCCAGCAATGCAATGACTATGGGAGTGCAGGCAAACTGATTTCAAATCTTTTGGGTAAATACCCAGAAGTGGGATTGCTGGATCATTTGGTAACTCTGTGTTTTTTGAGGAATCTGCATATAGCTTAATGGCTATCCTAATTTACATTCCCACTCATCTACTGCTTTTTAAATGGGAAGCTTTGATAAAATTTTAAATATTTTCTATTGTCTTTTAACTTCTTTTAAGCCACTTATACCTTGTGCCATTTTCATTAGTGCTTGGCTATATGTTATCTTGTACATAGTTAAAATGTTTCATACAGGCTGGGCACAGTGGCTCATGCCTGTAATTCCAGCACTGTTACACCTGATGGGTTCTTTTTTGCCCACTGCCCTCAAAAATCAATGCACTGAGAACAGCAGGTATTGTGGCAAAGAAAGAGTTTCATATCTGCAGGGCCAGCCAAGCCAAAGGATAGGAGGTATTTCCCAAATCTGCCTCTCCGAGATTTTGGAGGCTAGAGTTTTTCAGGGTACTTTGATAAGCAGGGAGCTCAGGAACTGAAACAATTGATTGTCTGGAGATGAAATCACAAAGGTGTCTACACTGTCTTTGTGTAGTTGACTCAGTTCCCAGGATGGGGTCTCAGGATCAGTAGCATCTCTTTGTCTGCTGAAATGTTAAATCTGAAAAATATCTCAAAGACCAGTTCTTTATTTCACAATAGTGATGTTATCCATAGGAGTAGTTGAGGAAATTATAAATTTTGTGACCACCCCCCCAGTTATGTGACTCCAGAGCAGCAAACAACGTATGGAAAAGCAAGCTACGAAATGATAGGTCGTTGTTTAACTGAGCCTATTCTTTACCAAAGTTCAAGCCCCTACCATAATTCTTCTTATTTATTTATTTTTTATTTTTCGAGACACAGTCTCACTCTGTTGCCCAGGCTGGAGTGCAGTGGCGCAATCTTGGCTCACTGCAACCTCCGCCTCCCGGGTTCAAGCAGTTCTCCTGCCTCAGTCTCCCGAGTAGCCGGGAGCAAATCTAGTAGACTAGGGCACAGAGACTCAGGAAAAAAAGTTCCCATGGCTCATTAGCCATATCGAAACTCACAAAGTCATAAGATCACAGGAGTCGTAAAGGATCATGAGGTCATGAAGGACAACCTCTATGACATTTCTGATGGATGCTCATGTGACTATTTAAATACTTACAGCAATGAAGATCTCATTGCCCTATAAGTTAATTTATAAACGTTAGGAACAGATAATTCTTTAGGTTGAGCCAAAAACCACATCTTGGAAATTTCCACCTATTGGCCTGCAAACAAATCCACTTCTACATGATGTCAAGTATGTGCCTTGAGTTTTCATTGTTTCAGGCCAAACACTTCCAATTTATTTGGCAGCGCTGAGTGGTGATTCAGAACAGAGTCTCTGCAATTATGCTCAAGGTCAATGATTTATGTAGCCCAGTGGTGGGCAGTCTTTTTCTGTAAATGTCCAGATAGTATAAAATACTTGAGGCTTTGTGGGCCTTACAGTCTCTGCTGCAACCACTCAGTTCTGCAATTGTTGCATGAAAGGAACCAAAGACGGCATTTAAATATATAGGTGTATTGCAATAAAACTTTATTTACAACAACAGGGTAGGCTTGGATTTGGGCGGTAGTTTGACGATCTCGGATTTAGCCGGTTCTCACGTGGTTTCTAGGCTGTCATCAGTTGAGAGGATTGATCTGGAGGACAACACTCCAGATGAGGGTGACCAATATGCATCTAACAGGCTTGTTGCCTCTCATAAGAAGAACAAAGATATAGAAGATGGTACACAGACGATTTAGCAGCAGACAATGCTAGCTCTGCAACATACTAGCTGTGTGCCTTTGAGCAATTATTCATCTTCTTCTGAGCCTTGGCTTTGGCATTCTTAAGGCCAAGATTCTCATACCTGTTCTGTAGAATTGCTTTGCAGATTAGGGATAAAGCATGTAATGTACCTAGCTCAGTGTTGGGCACTTAGAAAGCAGCAATAAATATTAGTTGTTGTACATGTTGATGTGCTGTTTGGTTCTATTGTGGCTGAGCTTTCTAAGTCTAACCTGCAGGAAGGAGAAGGAAAATTCCACTCTGTTTGAAATTAGGCTATGGCAGTCAGTTTCTGCCCTATTCACTCTGCTGCTCACTCCACCCTCTGTGCCTCCACCTGTTACCCAATTAACACCCTATAATGCTGAACACCTGTGCGGAAGACATTAGCAGGCTCCTTTCCAGCACTGCCATTGCTACCTCACTAACCCCGAACCCCCAGCCCACTGCCGGGTCTTGCAGGTGTTTGCCTGCAGGAAGGCTTTCGGGTTTGCTGAGCTTGCCCTGGGACAAGAAATTAATGTGGTAATTAATGCAAATGTCTTTGCAGAAACTTCTCTCCTGGGCCCTAATCAAAAGAGATGGATCTTCACATTTCTTCAACTTTGAAGATATAATTGTTTGTGTGGGGGGGTGTGTTGGGGGCAGTGGAGTGCATTGAGGAAGAAAGAGAAACAAGGAGGAGAGCCAGGGAGAGACGGAGAAAAGCCAATGAGAGGGCAGGGGGAGAAAACCAGCTTTCTCCTCTGTACCAGGTGGTGAGAGGGAAGGAGAGCAACATCAGGTTTTGAAATCTCAACTCTCACCTTCTTAAGTTCAAATTGAGGAAAGTGAGGAGGCCTGGTAATCTCACAATTCTTCCCATAAAATGGACCAACAAGCAACTTTCTAAGTGGCTCCCATGCACCTTGCATGATGCTAAATGCTCTGCAGTTGTTATTTTTTATTTTTATTTATTTATTTTTGAGACAGTGTTTTGTTCTGTTGCCCAGGCTGGAGTGCAGTGGCACGATCTCGGCTCACTGCAACCTCCGCCTCCCAGGTTCAATCAATTCTCCTGCCTCAGCCTCCTGAGTAGGTGGGACTACAGGCACCTGCCACCACGCCTGGCTAATTTTCGTAATTTTAGTAGAGACGAGGTTATACTATGTTGGCCAGGCTGGTCTTGAACTCCTGACCTCAAGTGATCCGCCCCCCTTGGCCCCCCAAAACGTGGGATTACAGGTGTGAACCACCACGCTCAGCCTCTGCAGTTGTTATAATTGCTTTTTTTGATCCATATATGTGAACACTTGGTATTCAGGATCCCAGCCATGGGCTTGCTCTAACTACCCCACTTGCCAGCATGAACAGGAAGTTGCACTTATAAAATCATTGTCTTTAGAACCTCAAGAATGTAGGAAGTTCAGAAAAGTTCTTCTCAGCCATAGTGTGTACATGAACCACCTGGTGCCTTTGTTAAAATGCAGATTCTGATTCAGTGCATCTGAGGGAGTGGAGATTCTGCATTTTATTTACTTATGTATTTATTTATTTGAGACAGAGTCTTGCACTGTTACCCAGGCTTGAGTGCAGTGGCGCTATCATAGCTCACTGCAGCCTTGAACTCCTGGGCTCAAGCGATCCTCCTTCCTCAGCCTCCTGAGTAGCTAGGGCTGCAGGTGCACACCACCATGCTAGACTCATTTTTATTTTTATTGTTTTGTAGAGACAGGGGTCTCAGTATGTTGCCCAGGCTGATCTTAAACTCCTGGCTTCAGGTGATCCTCCTGCTTGGCCTCCCAAAGTACTAGAATTATAGGCATGAGCCACCACACCTGGCTTTGATTCTGCATGTTAACAAGCTCTCAGGTGACACTTGTGCTGCTGTATCCCAGTTGGGTAGTAAGAATATAGACCAATGCCATTTTGAGTCAGTCTCAAAGACTACTGCTTCCAACATGATGCCGTCTTCTTTTATTGATAGCGATGTTTAGTTGTTTAATAAAGTGTTAGAGGTTCATAAAGGTAAGCATCTGTGGGCCCAGGGCTTATTTGTGCATTGGGCCTGCTTGCCCAGTCCAGAGTTAGACTCTGAGCCTTCCAGTGTAGTCTATAGACATCGACTCTGACCATGAACCAGTATTGATCCTTGTCTCATACTAGTAAGACTATTCTTTTTTTAAATTAATTAATTAATTATTTCAGATGGAGTCTCACTCTGTCGCCCAGGTTGGAGTGCAGTGGTGAGATCTCGGCTTACTGCAGCCTCTGCCTCCTGGGTTCAAGTGATTCTCCTGCCTCAGCCTCCCGAGTAGCTAGGATTGCAGGCACATGCCACCACACTTGGCAAATTTTTGTATTTTTTTTTAGTAGAGACGGGGTTTCATCATGTTGGCCAGGCTGGTCTTGAACTCCTGACCTCATGCAATCTGCCCTCCTCTGCCTCCCAAACTGCTGGGATTACAGGCATGAGCCACCACAATGGGCCAAATAAGCCTATTTCATGACTGACAAATCCCAGACCCCAAATCAAGTGGCAAACCCCAAATCAGTTTTTACTGTAAGTTTGGGTAAACCCAAATCAGTTTCTACCCTAAGTTTCCTCAGGTTAGAAACTATTATCATTCTGAACTAAAAACAAACAAGAAATGAAGTTGGAAGATTAGAGTTGAACTAGCAGAGATGCTGACATTTACTAGTAAAATATTTAATCCCCCTGGGCCTCAGTTTTATCATCTGTCAAATAGGGCAATATGCCATACCACCTATTTTGAAGGATTGATGGATAAGGACCCCAAATCCATAAATAAAGATAATATATGGGCTGGGTGAGATGGTTCACACCTATAATCCCAGCACTTTGGGAGGCCAAGGTGGGCGGATCACCTGAGGTCAGGAGTTCAAAGCCTGGCCAATATGGCGTAACCCCGCAAAAATACAAAAATTAGCCAGGCATGGTGGCGTGTGCCTGGAATCCCAGCTACTTGGGAAGCTGAGGCAGGAGAATCACTTGAACCTGGGAGGCGGAGGCTGCAGTGAGCCAAGATCGCGCCACTACACTCCAGCCTGTGTCTCCAAAAAAAAAAAAAAAAAAAAAAGATAATACATGGCAAAGTGCTCTATAAAGTAGCATCGTTTTGAGACAAAAGACATAAATGTTTTACCTCTCCAGAATAAAACCAAAGAACAAGAACTGTGCATATTGTTCTGTTGGAAGCCAAGGATGAATTGCAGAATCTGGTGTTTGGTAAAAGTCTAAAAGATTTATGTCAATAGGACTGTGCTCTCTTGTCTAACTATCAGGGACGAGCATTGCACAACTCAAATGTGTTTATGGGGATGACTAAACAGTTAAAATGTGAAATGTCTTAGAAAATCTTAACCTTTGGTTTCTCTATAATTACGCTACCTGTCTGCTCACACATAGATTTCTCTGTCATCAAAAGAGGCATATAATTCCCACAACTTCGAGTTCACTCCAAGAAGCTTATTCAGTTAAGGTTACGGAACTCCAGGGAGCTGCAAATTTCCATGTGTGCCTGGCTCTGCAGCTTCTTGCATTGCTGTTCTGTGAGTCAGCAATCATGAAATCCATGGATCTGAGAGCAGGAAGGGTCTTTCAACACGGTTCAGCCCAAGGTCCTTTTTTTCCAGATGGGAACAGTGTGGCTGTCTGAGACCACCCTGCCTGCCAGTAGAGAGCCCTGGGATCCCTGACCCAGTGCCTTTCTCTACACCAGGTTGTCAATCACTGTTTAGGAACTTGCGATAATGCAGCACAAGCTTTTTTCTCTCTGGGCAGCTGACTGTGCTTGAAACCAAATGACCTTGCATACTCTCGTGGCTGTTCTCAAGGACCACCCAATCACTCAGGCTAATACATCACTTTTCAGCAAAAAGCTTGCGGTATCATCATCAGGAAACCCAGTCAGATACTCCAGGGACCATGGTAGAGATGGAGGAGGTTAACACAAGCATGGAGAGATGCTGTCTAGAAGTCATCATCATTTTCTTGTTTATGGGTAGTATTAGAGCCAAATGAAGTTACGACTGTAAAATTAGTGATAGTAATGATTTATTAATATGATACTAATAATGTCAGTAGAATTTGATGTCAATTTTGATTTGCCTAAGTCCCTTTCTTCCTTCCTTCCTGCCTGCCTGCCTTCCCTTCCTCCCTGCCTCTTTCCTTCCTTCCTTCCTTCTTTTTTCTTTTTTCTCTCTTTCTTTTTTTTTTGAGACCAGTTCTTGCTATGTCACCCAGGCTGGAGTACAGTGACACAATCATAGCTCACTGCAACCTTGACCTCCCAGGCTCAAGTGATCCTCCTGCCTCAGTCTCCTGAGTAGCTAGGACTACAGACACATGCCACTAGGCCCAGCTAGTTTTTGTTTATTTTATTTTTTTGTAGAGACGGCATGTCATCATGTTGCCCAGGCTGGTCTCAAACTCCTCTCGCCTTGGCCTTTCAAAGTTCTGGGATTATAGGTATGAACCACCATGCTTGGCTCTGACCATTTTCATAGATCACCTGAATTCTCCTTGGTTTGGGTCCACCATAAACTGACCGTATGACCCTAGGACAAGGCTTCCACCTTCCTGGGCTCCAGCTCGATCACTTTTAGAGTATAGATTCCACTTCTGCCTTCCAGAAGAGGAGCTGTTACAGAGAATGATAGAGTTTTGACTGAAGTCGACATCTCCTGTATATATAATAAATTGGCTTCAAGATTGTGCTTGACAGACTAATGTAATCATTAGTTAAGGTCTTTTTTTTTTTTTTTTTTTTTTTTTTGCTGAGCAGCTCAGGGCTCTTTCTAGCTTTTACTTAACCATGCTTGTTTTTATATTCTCTGCAGGATGACAGTCTGAATTAGAGACCGGCAAGAGGGACAAGGGCTCTGTTCTGAAGGGATCAGCCTGGCTGTGAATCTTAAAAATGGACCTCCATTGACCCCAAATGCCCAGGTCTGCCATTCAGAAGGCCACGTCTAATGTGGGTGCCCATGTGAGAAGCAGAACTGCATAGCAGCCCCCCAGATTTGGTGCACATTAGAATCACCCTGGGAGCTTTTAGAATTCCTGATGTCCGGGCTGCACCCCTTCCCATCAGACCAGAAAGTCTGGGGTGGGAGTCAGGACCGGGGTTTCCTAAAGATCCAGGTGATTTCAGTGTGCAGCAAGTTTGTGATTCATTGAGACGGAAGACAGGCCCCTTGTTCATAAGCGAAGCAGAATGCTATCTTCGGCCTGTCTTTTACCTCCCCTTTGGATCGATTTTATTGAAGATGATGAAAAAGAGAAAAAAAAAAAAGCTACAAAAAGTACAAGCCAGAGAAAGCAGAATGAGGAAGGTGGTTAGGATTAGGGAAGACATAAAAGAGGAGGGAGTCATGGGGGGAAACTTAGGGAGGGAAAAAGGAAGGGGAGAACTTCACAGGGGTTTGTTGTAAAAGGGTGCATTTGCCGTCTCAGCTAAAGGACATGTGATGCCATAGAAGGTGGTGGGAGGGATCAGGAGGGGAACAGCATCCCTGAGAAATACGGTGGAATGTGGGTGTGGAGAGGTAAAAATATCCATTGCTACACTGTGGGCATCTCCTGGGGGATGTTTCTGTGCTGGAGGACTCATTCTTTGTAATTAAGAGAAGGGAATCCTTCTGCCACATTGCATGAGTTCCCCAAGTGAAATTTATATGCCAGGTGCAATTTATCAACTTATTAGTAGACAAATAAAAGTTGAAGCATTCAGTGTGCTTAACTATGCCCTTCCCCAGGTACTTGTGTTGCCCAAACCTAGAGACAAAATTGCTTCTTTCTACTTGAAGGCTTATACAACTTGAACTTGAAGCTCTTCTGCAGAGAGGCTCAGAGAGAAGGCTATTAGGTGCTCTGGGGAGATTATCTGAGGTCACACTGGCTTTCTTCCTGAAAGGTTCAGTGTCAATAAGAATGGGAGGCTGTGAAGCCAAGCAGACAACCCCCATGTCTGGGTTGGTTGTTCCCCTATGGCTCACAGACACTGTGCTTCCACCAGCACAGCGCTTCCCAAACTCCAGTGTGGCTGTTCCCTTCTCTGTGTCCTTCCTGGGCTATAAGCCCCATGAGTGTGGATATTGCTGTTCTCGTTCATTCTCCACTGACTCTCCGGCACCTACTATGTTGTAGGTGCTGACTCCACATTTGTTCAGTGAATGAATACTGGTTTTCCAGCTTACTTGTAAATAAACTTGGCTGGGTTGCTAATCTTCTCTAAGCTCCAGCTTTTTTTTTTTTTTTTTTTTTTTTTTTTGAGGTGGAGTTTCACTCTTGCTGCCCAAGCTGGAGTGCAATGGCTCGATCTGGGCTCACTGCAACCTCCACCTCCTGGGTTCAAGCGATTCTCCAGCCTCAGCCTCCCAAGGAGCTGGGATTACAGGTGCCTGCCACCACACCCTGCTAATTTTTTTGTATTTTTAGTAGAGATGGAGTTTCACTATGTTGGCCAGGCTGGTCTTGAACTCCTGACCTCAGATGATCCACCTGTCTCGGCCTCCCAAGGTGCTGGGATTACAGACATGAGCCACTGCGCCTGGCCTATTTTTTAATATGAAAAATGAGGATAACAATACACCCTTCATGTTGGGGGTGTGTAGTGACCATTAGATACACTCAATGTAAAGTGCTTTAGAGGGTCTTGCTCTAAGTGGGCACTTGGTGTGTGACCACTGTGAGCAGTTCTTGTTCCATGGGTAGGTGGAGTTCACCACCAACCTTGTTCCCTGCAAACCTGCAGTGGTTCCCCTCCACGAGTTTCCATGCATTCCCATGGTCTTCAGCTGAGCTTCCAAACATTTTCCTTTTAAACAAATCACAGTGGAGCTATTTTGACTAAGCTTGGTGTATCATTGTGAGTTTCTCAAACATAAAAACAAGGCACAGGAAGCCAGTAGTCTAGCTATGATTTTTTCTGTGCTAACACTGCTTATGTTTTTATGGGCTAATACTGTTCCTTCGAAAGAAAGAAAAATGTGGCCAGGTGCGGTGGCTCACACCTGTAATCCTAGCACTTTGGGAGGCTGAGGCGGGCGGATTACCTGAGGTCAGGAGTTCGAGACCAGCCTGGACAATATGGTGAAACCCCGTCTCTACTAAAAATACAAAAATTAACCAGACGTGGTGGTAATCCCAGCTACTCGGGAGGTTGAGGCAGGAGAATCGCTTGAACACAGGAGGCAGAGATTGCAGTGAGCCGAGATCGTGCCACTGTACTTCAGCCTGGGCGACAGAGCAAGACTCTGTCTCAAAAAAAAAAAAAGAAAAAGAAAAAATGGAAGAATTGTCTGTAATTGCAGGGTGTGTTAGATTGAACTGTGGATAGCATCATATATGACTTACACTCAAGGCAGGTGGATGGGCCCACTGCCGCTTTGGTTCTGGAGCTCACTCTGGCAACAGCACGTGGAGCTGTCAGCAAAGTGTAACCACACTTTCTCAGGCTCATTATCTTGTTATGAAGATCAATTTCCTGATGGCTTCTAGGCTTGGATTTCACTTCATGTTTTCTATCAGGAAACTAACAGAGCTCAGCAGAGACATCTTTGGGGCTCATCTTTCCATCACAGCTGTTGGAAGGAGGACAATTTCTTTCTCTAAGTCTTGGATTTGATGCCGGGAGATTTAAATTCTAGCTATGGCTTTGCACAATGATTTCCCCCAATGGGACCCCAGTTTTTTCCTCTGTAAAAGAAGTTTGGACTAGAATGATTGGTTTAAAATCTGTATTCTAGAAGACTAAGGAATTATCTAGAAGTTTTGAAGGACTCTATGGAGAAGAAAGTGGAAGCTAGTAAGCCCTCCTCTTCATTTCTTTGGGCAAAGCTACTCCTGTTTTATCTGCTTTACATATTACGTAGCGGCTGCTCTCTCTCTCTTTTTCTTTCCTTCCCTCCCTTCCTCCGTCCCTCCCTCCATCCCTCCTGCCCTCCCTCCCCGCCTCCCTCCCTTCCTTTCTTCTTCTTTCCCTCCTTCCCTTCCTTCCTTTATTAAACATTATGAGCTTTATAGCTAAATAAAATTAGAAAAATACTAGACTGAGAGAACCTTTGCGGTTCTAATATTCTGTGGTTCTGATTGCCATTATGTTAGTATCGAGCAATATTAATACTTAGAATATATCCAATAATTAATAAAGAACCCTGATAAATCATCAGAGCAGAAAGCTTTCACGCCTTCCTTCAGACCCTGTTTACTACTGAGCTCCTCCAGAAAAAAGGATATCCATGACTGGACATTTACATGATACACTTTCTATTGTTCTTCAAGGTACTTTTTTGTCCCTATATATTACTTTTTTCCCTCCAGTTTTTGTTTTTTAATAAATAACCAGCTTCACCTATAATAATGTAGAGGAACTAGGTTTTTTAAAAAATGAATTTATTGGTCACTTCATAAATCTTGGAAGAGCAAAGGGCAAGACAAGACCCCTAGACAAAACAGTAATGAGTACCTCTGTTTCCGCCTCTTTCTTATATGGGTGTGTGTTAGGGTCTCCCAAAACATGACACCTCCTTTGTTTAGTCCAAATCATAATTTGATTATTTTACAGTTAATGAGTTGAAAATGTTAGGACATCAAAATGTAGTGTCAAGAAATAGTTCTGGCCGGGTGCGGTGGCTCCTGTAACCCCAGCACTTTGGGAGGCTGAGGCAGGCATATCACTTGAGGTCAGGAGTTCAAGACCAGCCTGGCCAACATGGTGAAACCCCATCTCTACTAAAAATACAATAAATTAGCTGGGCATGGTGGTGGGTACCTGTAATCCCAGCTACTTGGGAGGCTGAGGCAGAAGAATTGCTTGAACCTGGGAGGTGGAGGTTGCAGTGAGCAGAGATGGCGCCACTGCACTCTAGCCCGAGCGACTCTGTCTCACAAAAAAAAAAAAAAAAAAAAAAGAAATACTTCTATATTATATACATGGTTTCTGCCTTGTTTCTGAAGGTAAATGTCTTTGATCATCCATGTGGTTCAGGACTCCAGAATAAGTTCAATTTACTTAGTCTTTGAAAGCAGATGACAGAGGGGACAGCTGCCAAACCAGATGTCCACCTTAAGGTATTTTTTTTTTTTTGAGATGGAGTCTCCTGTCGCCCAGGCTGGAGTGCAGTGGTGTGAGCTCTGCTTACTGCAACCCCCATCTCCTGGATTCAAGCAGTTCTCTTGCCTCAGCTTCCCAAGTAGCTGGGATTACAGGCGCCTGCCACCATGCCTGGCTGATTTTTGTATTCTTAGTAGAGACAGGGTTTCACCATGTTGGTCAGGCTGGTCTCGAACTCCTGGCCCCAAGTGATTGTCCCTCCCTGGCCTCCCAAATTGCTGGGATTACATATGTGAGCCACCAGACCCAGCCACCTTACAGTGTTCTAACCTCTTTTATTGTCTTTTTCAGTGCAGAAGTTGCAGGATAATTGTATTATTTAAATATAAGTCTCTTACATAATTTGGAACAAATTTTATAGGGCTGTACCATCCCAACTTGCTTTTTAAAAATCTCATTTGGACACTGAGAGACTTTCTCTCTATATTCTTTAATAAAATATCCAGAAAACAAATAAATATCATTTCTGGGCAAAGATGACCTTTTCACAGGAAATTTGAAAACATAGTATGTTCTTTCCTTTGTAGCAAATATGCAACTTCTCTTTTGGAAAATCACACACAGATCCTTCCAGTACTCTCCTTAAGAACAACAGACAATTGTCTCAGTCTGTTCATCTTGCCCAATTCTCATGAGAACAAAGAACTGTTATCCGGTGGTATCACTTGGTCTTCAAGGCTTCCCCCTTCCATGGAGATAGGAGGCACCATTAGGGAGAGCACTGGGGAGTTAATGTAAAATCTTTTGGAAACTATGTGATTCAGGCTGAAATGGAAATCTTACCTAATTTGCACAGAAAGTCATACCAACACAATATCATAATTCTTCTGACTTAATAGAAAGGTATTTTAACTCATCCCAAGGTCCCCAAAGAGCCATAGCAACCAAAACTTTGGTCAGGGATCTTAGTAACCACGATGATGGGTGTCTTAGTCTGTTTGGGCTGCTATAACAAATTGCCCTAAACCATGTAGCTTATAAATCACATTTATTCCTCATAGTTCTAGAGGCTGAGACATCCAAGATCAAGGCACTAGCTGATTCAATGCCAGGTGAAGACATGTTTCCTGGTTAAAAGATGGCACCTTCTTGCTGTAACCTCACGTAAGAGAAAGGGGAAAGAAGCTTTTTTTTTTTTTTTTTTTTTTTGAGACAGAGTTTCGTTCTTTGTTGCCCAGGCTGGAGTGCAATGGCACGATCTCAGCTCACCTCAGCCTCTGCCTGCTGGGTTCAAGTGATTCTCCTGCCTCAGCCTCCTAAGTAGCTGGGATTACAGGCATGCGCCACCACGGCCGGCTAATTTTGTATTTTTAATGGAGATGGGGTTTCTCCATGTTGGTCAGGCTGGTCTCGAACTCCTGACCTCAGGTGATCCACCTGCCTTGGCCTCCCAAAGTGCTGAGATTACAGGCATGAGCCATCGCGCCAGGCCGAAAGCAGCTCTTTTGCAAGAGTACATGAGGGCACAGTCCTCATGACCCCATCACCTCCCAAAGGCCCCACCTTCTAAGACCATCATCTTGAGGATTTGGATTTCAACACAGGAATTTGCAGGATGGTGGGGGATACAAACATTCAGACCACAGCAATGCATAATATCTGTCAGTCATCAAATCAAAACCTGTCTATAAGCTTCTTTAGGATCTGACTTAGGGTCTCTAATAAGTTCTTATGCCATTAGAGTGTTTTCAGTTAAAAAGTAAAATGATCACATGGTAAAGTGTTGAAGACTAGATTGAACTGAATTTACTAAGCAGTTAAAATGTATTCAACAAACTGCAAATAAGAAAATATTATGAGTAGAGTTTGCTTGTGTCATAGTGAGCAAAGATGGCTCTGTGGTAGAGTGGAAATGCTTGGGCTTTGGTGACGTACAGGTTTTAGTCAGAACCCTGCATCTGCCACTTACTACAGAATTGGATTTGGGTATGTTTCTAAACCTTTCTCAATGTTACTCTTTTTCTTTGCATATTGGTGAAAAATAATATTTATGTGCAAAATTACTGTGAGAATAAAGCAAGCAATTCTCATCCTGGCCATAGAATGTGCTCAATAACAATTACTAGACACAGCAATAGTAATGAGGTGATTCTGGCCCATACCTGCTTGTCATTCATTTATACAAATACTCATTTCATTCGTGAAACTCTTGTCAGGAATGACTGGGAAACAACCTGTTTTGATTCTAGTTAAGGTCTTCCGCTCCCACCTCCCCTTTTGTGGACATTCTCTGATTATCTCCCGTGTGCTCCGGCAGTACCCATTTCCCTCTTATTATCACTTCTGGCATACTAATTGCAAAGGGTTCTTGGTTTTTTATCCTGAAACTGCTTCAAGTTCAAGTTCACCCCCGGATTTGCATTTCCCTAGCAGTTTCTGTTCTGATTGCGTACTCTGCTTAGATGCAAATAGGTTTGTTCCAGCTTCATGTGAATACCCCCTGAGGTTGTGAAGTGAGATTTTCAGAATGTTTGAATTTTGGCAGAGAAAGAACAACTTCCCAGCTGAGTAATTCCTGAGAGATTTTCATCCTATGACGATAAACCCTTTACCCCACAATTGCTTCTTATGTCTTGCTCTCAAATATCTATTCCTCTGCCACAGCTGTGCTTAGACATTTTAATTTCTGCCTCCTTACTGCTTTATAATTTAACTATTTCACAAGCACATACATCTAAGTGCACGTGAACCTTGAATTGTCCTTCTGGGAGAAAGGGTGGATTTCTCCTGCTCCTTCCATTACCCTCTACTGCAGACCATATTATTTGCCTACACAACATCCATTTACGTTTTCTTATCTGCTGATAAATCCCATTTTTGTTCACAACAGAAATGCATCCAGCCCCAGATGAGATACTCACTTTTGCAACCTCAAGATGCTGAGAAGTGCAATAAGACAGGAAGACAAATGGAAGTCACCTAGGTAAAGTGGTTTATGAATACTGTTACAGGAGAACTGTATGGGGAAAATGTTCTGGGCATGGATGGTATTTCAGAAAGATCCATGAGTCAGACACCCAGGGGTAGGAGAAACAAGTGCAGAAAGAGACCATGTTAACCTGGCCAAAGTGGGGAACCTGGAGGACAGAAGAATGAAGACCACGTTAGGGCTGTCAGGAGGGTTGCAAAGCCCAGTGCCATCAATATCTAGGCAAAGGGGAGTCTGTAGGAATCTGGGCAGTCATTCACACTCCGAACGAGAGTCAGCGTAATCTCAAACAGTGGGGATCTGACCTCCCCAAGCGTTTTACTAGGCTCCCAGCCCAACAGATAACCCAACTACCTGTCCTGTTTCACGTGAACCCTTTAAAACATTTAATTACTTTTTATTTTTAGCAAAGTAATACATATCCATAGTTTAAAAAAATTGAATGATTCTAAAAAGATTGTGTCAAAAAGACCAGTCCCCACATGAAAAAGAAAATAAAGACCAACTCCCATTTCCATCCTTCCTTCCCCAAGAGTCCTGCCTACGCCAGGGAAGAAGCTCATTGAACTCTTTCAACTGCTTTTCTATTATTTACATCCATATTTCTTTTCTTTTCTTTTTTTTTTTTTTGAGATGGAGTCTTGCTCTGTCGCCAGGCTGGAGTGCAGTGGCGGGATCTCGGCTCACTGCAACCTCCGCCTCCCAGGTTCAAGCGATTCTCCTGCCTCCATCTCCCAAGTAGCTAGGATTACAGGTGCCCACTGCCACACCCAGCTAATTATTATATTTTCAGTAGAGACAGGGTTTCACCATGTTGGCCAGGATGGTCTCAAACTCCTGGCCTCAAGTGATCTACCCGCCTCAGCCTCCCAAAGTGCTGGAATTACAGGCATGAGCTACTGCACCTGGCTGTCTATTACTTGAGATACCACTTTTACATAGGATCCATTGAGTTCCATAAATGTTTGATGAAGTCCTCTGTCAAACCTCTAGGTCTGGAGTTCATACTTAAAAAATAAACTTTGACTCCTTCAATGGTAATTGATCTGTTCAATGACCCATTTGTTATTAAGCTAATTTAGGTAATTAATCTTTTCACAGGAAGTCAACCATTTCATACAGTTTCCCAAAATTGTACGCGTAGTCTTGAGCAAAGTAGTTCTATGATACCTTTAATTTCTTCCGTAAGGGTGAAGATTTTTCTCCAGTGATATTTCTAATTTTGTATATTTGTTGCTCACTTAATAAACAAATCAAGTTAGCTAAATGTTTTTGGTGGTGATGTTTTTCAAAGAACCAGGTCTTAGGTTTATTTATCAATTCTATAATTTTTCCCCATTTTATAATTTATTAATTCTTGTTTTCATTTTTTATAAATAGTATCTTCTTCTGCTCCTATGTGACATTTTCATTATTGTTATTTTAAAGTGTTTTGTAATTTAGTTATAGTTTCTTCTTTGACCCAAGAGTTAAGAGGATAGGATTTTTTTTCCCTCCTTAGTGTTTTCTGTGATTTATTTTCCCATTTCTTTTTTTCCTTATTTTGTAGTGTATCTTTAATAGAGCATCTATTGGTTTCTTTCTCTTTCTTCTTTTTACTTATCAGTCATCTCTGAACGAGATAAAGTATTCTGATACCAACTATATGAAAGATGAAGTGTGCCCTGTTTCAGGCAGGTTTTCCTTAGAACCCCATGTTGTATTCGAGTGGGTTCTTTCAATGTTAAGTTTCCATAATCAACAGATTAGCAGCTGCAAGGCTGTTTACTGAGTCTCTTCCCTCTATTTTATACAAGTATTTTCAGGTTTTCTTTTTTATTTTTTGAGATGGAGTTTCGCTCTTTTTGCCCAGGCAGGAGTGCAATGGCTCGATCTCGGCTCACTGCAACCTCCGCCTCCTGGGTTCAATCAATTCTCCTACCTCAGCCTCCCGAGTAGCTGGGATTACAAGCATGCTCAGCTAATTTTTTGTATTTTTAGTAGAGACAGGGTTTCACCATGTTGGCCAGGCTGGTCTCGAACTCCTGACCTCAGTGATGTGCCTGCCTCGGCCTCCCAAAGTGCTGGGATTACAGGTGTGAGCCACCATGCCCGGCCTTCAGGTTTTCTTTTATTAAAAATACTTCACATTCTCTAGTTACCTTTGGATAATTTCCAAGAAGAAAAGAGGGAAATGCATCTTTACTCTAGACCATGTTATAACCAGAAGTCCTGATTTCCTTTATCATTAAAAAAAAAAAACAAAAAACAAAACTGGCCAGTGCTTTAGTAATTCTATTGAATTCGTAGCTGTTTACTATGTTCTGAGCACCAGGCCTAGGACTGAGAGCAAGTCAAGAAAGATTAAAACAAAGTATTTTTTATTTTATTTTATTTATTTGAGATGGAGTTTCGCTCTTGTTGCGTGGGCTGGAGTGCAACGGCGTGATCTCGGCTCACCGCAACCTCTGCCTCCCGTGTTCAAGCAATTCTCCTGCCTCAGCATCCTGAGTAACTGGGATTACAGGCATGCACCACCATGCCCAGCTAATTTTGTATTTTTAGTAGAGACGGGGTTTCTCTATGTTGGTCAGGCTAGTCTCGAACTCCTGACCTCAGGTGATCCACTCGCCTTGGCTTCCCAAAGTGCTGGGATTACAGGCTTGAGTCACCATGCCCAGCCTTTTTTCTTTTCCTTTTTTCATTTTTTTTGAGATGGAGTCTTGCCAGGCTGGAGTGCAGTGGTGTGATCTCAGCTCACTGCAACCTCCGCCTCCTAGGTTCAAGTGATTCTCCTGCCTCAGCCTCCAGAGTGGCTGGGATTACAGGCGCGTGCCACCATGTCTAGCTAATTTTTGTATGTGTAGTAGAGATGGGGTTTCACCATGTTGGCCAGGATGGGCTCGATTTCTTGACTTCATGATCCGCCCGCCTCAGCCTCCCAAAGTGCTGGGATTACAGGCGTGAGCCACCATGCCTGGCCAGTATCTTTTATTTTAAGAAGCCACTAAAAGTCTAGAGGAGAAGATGGACAGATATTGTAATGTTGGCACAAGTCAACGCTGTGGAAGATCAGAAGAGGGAGAGATTGGCTCTGGTGAGGAGTTCAGAGAAGACATCTCAGAAGGCATATTTGAGCCTGGCCTCCAAGGATCAGCACAATATTTATAAGAATAGGTAGGAAAATGAAGGGAGCAGTGGAAGGCAGTAATTTTCATCCTGAATGCATATCGATATCACTTGGTGCTTAGATAACAGCCAGGGGTGCTAGTTCTGGGTAAGATGGGGTAAACATTTTTTACCCTCCCTCCCATACTGAACATGTCTAAAACCTTGGACAGGATGCATGGAATGGCTGTTTAAGGACTCTGAAAAGTAAGTAGTGATGGGTGAATTGGGGATGAAGACTAGAATTCGAAGCACCATTGAACCTGCAGTGAATTTGCTATTTTTTTTCTTCCAGTATTCTCTGTCCTGAACACAACATAGCCTCAAGCCCAAAAGTGAGCACGGGACTGCAGAAAGAATTTCAGGAGAAGCATCCTAGTTCTGGTTTGAGGAGCAGGCAACTTAACCAGAGAATGAAGAAATTCCCCCCTGCTTTTTTCTCATCTCTGTTCTCTCAAATTCTAGCACTCAAGTAATCCTGTTTTGGTAATAGCAGCAGCAACAGGAGTCTGTAGAGCCAAAACACTGAGCAAGCAGGACTTTTTTGGCTGGTGGAGTTGTGGTTCCATGAGGGTGAGGCAAACCCCCATTGCCTTTTTTTCCTCTCTGTTTTCTACTGTTTGCCCAAGATGTAAGCACAGTCACAGAAATATGCAGCTGAGTTAGATAATTAAACCGCTTGCTTGCTTTCTCTCTCCTTTCTTTCCTTCTTTCTTTCCTTCTTTCTTTCTTTCTTTCTTTCTCTCTCTCTCTTTTTCTTTCTTTCTTTCTTTTCTTTTCTTTCCTTTCTTCTTTTTCTTTTTTTTGGAGTCTCACTCTGTCACCCAGGCTGGAGTGCAGTGGCGTGATCTCGGCTCACTGCAACATCCGCCTTACGGGTTCAAGCAATTCTTCTGCCTCAGCCTCCCAAGTAGCTTGGATTACAGGCACCCACCACCATGCCCGGCTAATTTTTTGTATTTTTAGTAGAGACGGAGTTTCACCATATTGGCCAGGCTGGTCTTGAACTCTTGACCTCAAGTGATCCAGCTGCCTCAGTCTCCCAAAATGCTGGGATTACAGGCGTGAGCCATGGTGTCCAGCCTAAACTGCTGGCTTTCTGATCGGTGACTGAGGAGAGCCCAAGAAAACCAGAAAGGACTGGAGAAATCATGGAAAGAGAAAACTTCAGAAGATGACCCCACGAAGTTATTTATGAAGTCCAGGGCTCATCTCCTAGGTGCACATGCATGTTTTTGATCCTAATTAGCACACCAAAGATTTTGAGAATTGAACTAACAGATAAGCCATTGCCCAGGTCTCAGTCATAAAGCGGCCCAAATTATACTAAAGGCTTTGAAAACAGAAACGACACAGGAACTGTAGCCCACAAAGGGCAGATTGGAACTTGTGACCTGAGCCCAACTGGTTTGATTGCCTACAAAAACAAAGATGTCAACTTTCTCCACTTTATTTAAGCAAGACTCAGAGCCTGATAACATAATATCCAAAATGTCAAGGATATAATTTAAAAGTACCTGCTGTATGAAGAACCAGGAAAATCTCAATGCACAAGGAAAAGACAACAGATGTCAATGCTGAGATGCTGAGAACACAGATGTTGGCATTATCTGACAAAGACTTTAGAGCAGCTTTTACAAAATTGCTTCGACAGCAATCATGGACACTCTTGAAATGAATGAGAAAATAAAAACCCTCTGAAAAGAGATAGAAGACATAACAGGTGCCAAATAGAAATTTTAGAACTGAAAAATATAATAAATGAATTTTAAAAACACTGGATAGATTCAATAGCAGAATGGAGATGATGAATAAAAGAGTCAATAAACGTGAAGATAGATCAATAGAAATTATACAATATGAACAACATAGAGAAAAACATGAAAAAATAAAGAACAGAGCTTCAGGGGCTTGTGGGACAAGAATAGTCTAACATTTATGTCATTGGTGTCTTAGAAAGACAGAGAAAAAAGTATAGCTTGAAAAAATGTTTGACTTATTAATGGCTGGAAACTTCCCAAATTTGGTGAAGGATGTAAATCTACAGACTCAAGAAACTCAGCCTCAAACATGATAAACCCAAAGAAATGCACATCTAGACAGGCCACGATCAAACTCCTGAAAACTAAAGACAAGAAAAAAACAATTGGCTGGGCGTGGTGGCTCATGCCTGTAATCCCAGCACTTTGGGAGACCAAGGCGGGCAGATCACTTGAGGTCAGGAGTTCAAGACCAGCCTGGCCGACATGGTGAAACCCTGTCTCTACTAAAAATAAAAAAAATTAGCTGGGTGTGATGGCGGGCACCTGTAATCCCAGTTACTCAGGGGACTGAGGCACGAGAATCGTTTGAACCCAGGAGGGGGAGGTTGCAGTGGGCCGAGATCGTGCCATTGCACTCCAGCCTGGATGATAGAGTGAGACTCAGTCTCAAAAAAAAAAAGAAAAGAAAAAAATAATCTTTGAAAGTGGCCAGAGAAAAACAACATGTTACTATAGAGAAACAACAATTTAAACAACTACAGATTTTTCATCAGAAACCATGGGGCACACTTTTAAAGGGCTGAAAGAACCGTAAATCCAGTGATCCAAATCCAGCAAAAGTGCCTTTCAGAAATGAAGATGAAATAAAGGTATTCTCAGACAAAAAATAGAATAGAATAGAATAGAATTCATTACCAGCAGACCCACACTAAAAGAATTGCTAAATAAAGTTTGTTAGACAGCAAAACTAAACAAAACTAAACAAGCAAATAAAAAAACCAGAAGAACTTTGGGATCATCAGAAACGAAGGAAGAGGGCCAGGATTAGTGGCTCACACCTGTAATCCCAGCACTTTAAGAGGCCGAGGTGGGCGGATCACTTGAGGCCAGGAGTTTGAGACCAGCCTGGCCAACAGGGTGAAACCCGTCTCTACTGAAAATACAAAAATTAGCCGGGCATGGTGGTGCATGCCTGTAATCCTAGCTACTCAGGAGGCTGAGGCAGGAGAATTGCTTGAACCAGAAAGGCAGAGATTTCGGTGAGCTGAGGTCGCACCACTGCACTCCAGCCTGGGGGACGGAGCGAGACTCCATCTCAAAAAATCGAAACAAAAACAAACAAACAAAAAAACAAAGAAACGAAGGAAGGGGAAATAGAAATGAAGAAATGATAAATATCAGGTAAGTATACGAGAATATTCTCCTTTTGAGTTCTTTACGATGTGTTGATGTTTAAAAGCAAAAATCACAAGATTGTTTGATGGAGTTTCAACGCATGTAAATGTAATATATAAGACAAGTATGACCTAAAGGTGTGTGTGTAAAGAGACTTATATATTAGTAAACTTCTTTTTTTTTTTTTTTTTTTTTTTTTGGAGACAGGGTCTGACTCTGTCACCCAGGTTGGAGTGCAGATGTGCAATCATAGCTCACTACAACCTTGAACTCCTGGCCTGAAGCAATCCTCTCATCTCAGCCTCCCAGAGGGTTGGGATTACAGGGGCGAGCCACTGCGCCAGGCCTATGTTGGTAAAATTTAAACAAGAAAGGAACCCGTTAAGAGATTGACAAGTTCTAGACTAGGAGACATATTTGTAAATCACGTATCTGACAAAAGACTTGTATCCAGAATATACAAAGTTTCACTCAAAACTCGTCAGTAAGACAAGATTAAAAAATGGGGAGAAGCTTGAACAGATGTTTCACCAGTGAGGATATATGGGTAGAAAATAAGGTCATGAAAAGCTGTTCAACATCATCATTGAGAAAATGCAAAGTAGGTATTTTCTACTGTGGTGGCTCATGCCTGTAATCCCAGCACTTTGGGAGGCCCAGGTAGGTGGATCACTTGAGGTCAGGAGTTCCAGACTAGCCTGGGCAACATGGTGAAACCCCATCTCTACTAAAAATACAAAAATTAGCCAGGCATGGTGGCATGCACCTGTAATCCTAGCTACTCGGAAGGCTGAGGCAGGAGAATTGCTTGAACCCAGGAGGCAGTGGCTGCAGTGAGCCGAGGTCACGCCACTGCACTCCAGCCTGGGCGACAGAGCAAGATTTCATCTCAAAAAAAAAAAAAAAAAAAAAGAAAATGCAAAGTAAAACCACAGTGATATATCTCTGTACACGTGCTAGAGAGGCTAAAATTAAAATTTGGAAAATACTAAGTGCTGAGAAGGATGAAGAACAACTGGAATGTCTGTACATTGCTGGTAGATGTGAACAATGATATAACCACTCTGGAAAAAGTTTGGAAAATTATTTAACTTTAATTTTAATTTTTTTATAGAGAAGGGATCTCGCTGTGTTTCCCAGGCTGATCTTGATCTTCTGGCCTCAAGCCTTCCTCCTGCCTCTTTTTCTCAGTGCTGAGATTACAGGCATGAGCCACTGTGCCCTGTCTCGAAAATTTCTTGTAAATCATTATACACTCGCCATATGCCCCATAATTCTCACTCCTGGATATTTACCCTAGAAAAATTAAAATGTGTACACAAATCCAGTACACAAATATTTATAGTAATTTTATTTGTAATAGTCAAACCCTGGAAACTACCCACATATCCTTCAACAGGTTTATAGATAAACCGTAGTGCATGCATACAATGGAATATTACTCAGCAAGAAAAAAGAATGAACTGTTGATATAGGTAACAGGTTGTTTGCCATTCTCACACTTGAAACTTAGGCCTGCTCTGTTTCCTTTCATTTGTTATTCATGCAGTTTGCACAGTCTTAGATTCACTGGTGTGCATACTCCACACCTGCCTACCTTTGCTCACCTGGTTTCTGTCTTCCACAAATGTCCTGGTCTTACAAAATAACTGCATACCTACTTATCCTGGATATAGAGACTGGTACCATTCCCTAAGGAGTTCTAAGCCATGAAGCCTGGAAAATGTGAAGACTTTCTGCCACCCACGTGAGATGGGGATAATTAGGAATGGGGAGAGGAGAGGAAATTTGTGCTTATGGGTTCAGAAGTGGACAAGGGGAAGAAGCCAAGGACAATAGGCAGGAATAGAATCCCCAAGGCAGCGTGGAAGGTTGCACATATTCTAGTGCAGTGATCAGTACCCTGCATCTGTCCTCTTCTCATCCGGGCCCTTCTGTGAAATCCTCTGTGGCTTGGGCCATCTGCTTAGTGTCTTCAGGCTTCAGATGAGTCATCTGGAGAATATGGGATTGGAACAAGATGACCTGTATGGGCCACCCCCTTCTAACGTTCAGTAGTTCTACAATTCTTTTTTTTTTTTTTTTTGAGATGGACTTTTGCTCTTGTCACCCAGGCTGGAGTGCAATGGCTCGATCTCGGCTCACTGCAACTTCTGCCTCCCGGGTTCAAGTGATTCTCCTACCTCAGCCTCCTGAGTAGCTGGGATTACAGCTGCCTGCTACCACGCCCAGATAATTTTTGTATTGTTTTAGTAGAGACAGGGTTTCACCATGTTGGCCAGGCTGGTCTCAAACTCCTGACCTCAGGTGATCCACCCGCCTTGGTTTCCCAAAGAGCTGGGATTACAGGTATGAGCCACCATGCCTGGTGGTAGTTCTACAATTCTGATGGGATTATATGACCCTAGGAAGAAGATGCTGTTATTAATCATTTTCATATTACTGTAAATTAATTCAATGAACCAGCTTTCTTGAAAACTGACATAGCCTGGTATTGAAGAAAAGTGAGTTTCAATTGGAATGCAGGAATGGAGCATGCAATTTGGAAGTATGGGGGTATTTTTTATGAAAAGATTAGACTTGAGAGGATGAAGCCCCTCAAGAGGCACTGGTGAGGTTCTAGTATCTTCATGTTAAAGATGAGAAATCAGGTCAAGAAACCTCATCATGTATAATGTCACCCAGCTATCGGGGGAGTTCATCTGAATTTGAACTCAGGATTGTCAAATTCCCCAGTTTAGAAGAGAGGTGCTCTGGGAAGCAGAAGAAAAACACAAGAGGAAGTGTATTAGACCATTTTCACACCGATAAAGAACTGCCTGAGACTGGGTAATTTATAAAGCAAAGAGGTTTAACTGACTCATAGTTCAGCATGGCTGTGGAGGCCTCAGGAAACTTACAATCATGGTGGAAGGGAAAGGGAAGCAAGGCACCTTCTTCACAAGGCAGCAGGAAGGAGAATAAGTGCAGGAGGAACTACCAAACACTGACAAAGCCATCAGATCTCATGAGAACTCACTATCACAAGAACAGCATGGGGGAAACTGCCCCCATGATCCAATTACCTCCACGTGGTCTCTCCCTTGACATGTAAGAATCATGGGGATTACAATTCAAGATGAGATTTGGTATGAGTGAACTCCCATTCACAATTGCTACAAAGAGAATAAAATACCTAGGAATACAACTTACAAGGGACGTGAAGGACCTCTTCAAGGAGAACTATAAACCACTGCTCAAGGAAATAAGAGAGGACACAAACAAATGGAAAACCATTCCATGCTCATGGATAAGAAGAATCAGTATCATGAAAATTACCATACAGCCCAAAGTAATTTATAGATTCATTGCTATTCTCATCAAGCTACCATTGACTTTTTTTTTCACAGAATTAGAAAAAACTACTTTACATTTCATATGAAACCAAAAAATAGCCCAAATAGCCAAGACAATCCTAAGCAAAAAGAACAAAGCTAGAGGCATCACCCTACCTGACTTCAAACTATACTACAAGGCTACAGTAACCAAAACAGCATGGTACTGGTACCAAAACAGATATATACATCAATGAAATAGAACAGAAGCCTCAGAAATAACACCACACATCTACAACCATCTGATCTTTGACAAACCTGACAAAAACAAGCAATGGTGAAATAATTTAATAGGTGTTTTCCCAGCACCTATTTAATAAATGGTGCTGGGAAAACTGGCTAGCCATATGCAGAAAACTGAAACTGGACCCCTTCCTTACACCTTATACAAAAGTTAACTCAAGATGGATTAAAGACTTAAATGTAAAACCTAAAACCATAAAAACCCTAGAAGAAAACCTAGGCAATACCATTCAGGACATAGGCATGGGCAAAGACTTCATGACAAAAACACCAAAAGCAATTGGAACAGAAGCCAAAATTGACATATGGGATCTAATATAACTAAAGACCTTCTGTACAGCAAAAGAAACTATTATCAGAGTGAACAGGCAACCTAGAGAATGGAAGAAAATTTTTGCAATCTATCCATCTGACAAAGGTCTAATATCCAGAATCTACGAGGAACTTAAACAAATTTACAAGAAAAAAACAAACAACCCTATCAAAAAGTGGGCAAAGATATAAACAGACAATTCTCAAAAGAAGACATTTATGCGGCCAACGAACATATGAAAAAAAGCTCATCATCACTGGTCATTTGAGAAATGTAAATTAAAACCACAATGAGATAACATCTCATGCCAGTTAGAATGGTGATCATTAAAAAGTCAGAAAACAACAGATGCTGGTGAGGATATGGAGATACAAAAATGCTTTTACACTGTTGGTGGGACTGTAAATTAGTTCAACCATTGTGGAAGACAGTGTGGCAATTCCTCAAGGGTCTGGAACAAGGAATACCCTTTGACCCAGCAATCCCACTACTGGGTATATACCCAAAGGATTATATATCATTCTACTATAAAGACACATGCACATGTATGTTTATTGCAGCACTATTTGCAATAGCAAAGACTTGGAACCAACCCAAATGTCCATCAATGATAGACTGGATAAAGAAAATGTGGCACATATATACCATGGAATACTATACAGTCATAAAAAAGAATGAGTTCATGTCCTTTGCAGGGGCATGAATGAAGCTGGAAACCATCATTCTCAGCAAACTAACACAGGAACAGAAAACCAAACATGGCATCTTCTGACTCATACGTGGGAGCTGAACAATGAGAACACATGGACACAAGGAGGGGAACATCACACACCCATGGCTGCCAGGAGGTGGGGGGCAAGGGGAGGGAGAGCATTAGGACAAATACCTAATGCATACGGGGCTTAAAACCTGGATGATGGATTGATAGGTGCAGCAAACCACCATGGCACATGTATACCTATGTAACAAACCTGCATGTTCTGCACATGTATCCCAGAACTTAAAGTAAAATAAAAATAAAAAAAAGAGAGAGGTTATACATATCTCTCTGAGTGGCTGAAAAGAAAAAAAAAAAAAGATGAGATTTGGTTGGGGACACAAAGTCTAACCATATCAGAAGAGAAGAGGATGCTGGAGCTTAGCTCAGTTACTCTGAAAATTTCCTTAGGCCAAGCTGAGGAGGTAGGGGGAAAACAGTACCTCGATATTTCCTTTTTCTGTCCCTGGGTCCTTTCCTAGGCTTTGCGCTCCCGGCCCAGAGGCCAAGATGAGAAAGGAATGGCAGGAAGATTTGGGACTTTTTATGCAGCCAGTCAAGTAAGGTCATTATGAGTCTCTTGCCCAAATAATAGCAGGGCTCTAGGGTAATTCTTTGGTTCCTAGACGCATGAATGGTCTGCTGTATTAACCGGAGCTGGAAGATGGTAAGTTTGGAGAACAAGTGCTCACATGCTGTGCATCCGGACAAGACTGTGCTTCCGTGACTAAGGTCTATGAATACACTGAGCACGTGGTTGGGCCTGACACCCGTGTCAGGTACTGGTAGGAGCAAGCAGTACTGTGTAATGTAGTTCTTTGAGAGGAAGATCTCAGCCACCATCAGAAGCATAAAAAGAAGGGTTTTGTTTGCATTAAGTCTGGAAAGAAACAGTTCACACCACTGGGTGGCAGTATGGCGCGCCTCTTTGTTTTTCCTGAGTGGCAATACTGTATTTTCCAGACTTACTAAGGAACCATGTTCCTCTCGGCCATATATAACTACCCTTTGCTTCCTGTCCTGCTCCCTGTGTCTCTGTCCCTACGCATTCTGAGCGTCAGCTGTGTGTGTGTCTCTGTGTGTGTGTATGGTTGTCGTTGTCAGTGGTGATTTAGGAGAGGAATAAACATTTCGGATCAGTTCCGTCTTCTTTCCTCACATTGACTTTCTGTACCTCTGAACTGCTGGGTTAGGTCTTTATTAAATCTTTATTAATAAAGATTTATAATGAATAAATAAAAAAAAAAAAAACAAAACCGGCAAGCCTACACACAACACTCTTGGGGAAGTTCATTTCTCGACTGAGATGTAAAATACTTCTGCTGAAAATATTCTTTGGGTGAAAAACCCTAAAGACAAGAAGGGACGTATTCTTTGGAAGATGAACTGGCGCTGCTTTCCCAGGGCAAAGGCAGAGGCGGAGGCAGCAGAAGGCGGCGCCAGAAGTTACCTGCAGAGCTGCCCTGCCATCTGGTGGACAAAGGGGCACCTGCAGCTTTCAAACCGAATTGCAGGGCTCCCAAGATTTTAACATTTTTAATTTTTTCCACACCTCACCTGGATCAAGATTTTTATGAATTATTAAGCAAAACGAGAGAACTATCAAACTAGCAAGCAAAAAACCCAATAAAATCTCTGTTATATATAAAGTTTCGGTGCCGCAAAAGAAATAGCACTCGAATATAAAATTTTCTTTTAATTCTCAGCAAGGCAAGGTACTTCTATAGAAGGGTGTGCCCTTACAGACAGAGCAATGGTGAGCGCACACTTGGACAGGGGATGGGAAGGGGTTCTTATTCCGGTCGCACGTGGCCCCTGCTGCTGTGTCCTTCCCCTATTGGCTAGGGTTAGACCGCACAGGCTAAACTAATTCCGATTGGTTAATTTAAAGAGAGTAACGGGGTGAGTGGTTTGGCGGGGAAAAAAATGGTTATGCAGGGCGGAGAATGAGTCAGGGTGCAACAAGTAGCAGGTAATCTGAATAAGTCAGGGTGGAGCAGGTGATCGGAATGAGTCAGGGTGGACTAGGTAATCAGAATTGAGTCAGGGTGGAGTAGATAATCGAAAAAGGTTGCTTTACGAGGAAGTTAAGTTTAAAAGTAGAAGGCAAAGAATTGAACATACTGACATATTGATTCTTTGAAGAGAAATTTAGAACTTATCTCTAACAGCCCGAATAAATAAATAAAGACAATGCATGGTTGCCAGCTTTTTCTTTTGCTAATATTTTAAAAAATTGCATTTATGTTTGGTGTCCTCTTACCTCTAAAGGGCAATAACTTCCAAAGAGCATGTGTATGGAAGCTCCAAAAGCGAACGAGAAAGTGTTGTTTTTTTTTTCCCCGAGAGAGAGAAAAAAAGGACAACCCTTTTAAGTGAATATTTAGCTTAATGGAATGATTATTACATCTTTCTTATTTTTATAATTCTGTTACAAAGGGGTGAAAAATTTATCAAGTTTCGGTAGTGGTCTAAGGATTGATATTTGAGAACCACTGGTCTGAAAGACTTCATGCAAATATTTTATAAATATCTGAGAACTCTGAAATATTTCAGCATAGGGACTTGGAGTTAAAGCACTGTATTCAATGTATTCAAAATGGCCTTTAGGGCCCATTTTAAAGCAAATATTTTGTTTATTAAAAATTGCCATTATTTCACTTGTTTCTGAGTCTTGTGGATTCTTACGGGCCTCTCACATTTGTTTCATCTTTTCCTGGCTTGGGAGGACATTGCCTGATTTGAGCGTCATCACAGCACTTTCCTGAGGGCTGCGTGTTTCTTAGGTTGTCTCTAACTGTTGATTGTACAAATTAAGCTTGGGCACCTACCACTTGGTATGTGTGTCCTTATAAAGTGCATAATGTGCTTCAGCAGCACGTATATTAAAATTGGAACGCTACAGAGAAGATTAGCATGGCCCCTGTGCAAGGATGACACACAAATTTGTGAAGCGTTCCATGTTTTTTTTTTTTAACAAATAAAAAGGTACGGCCGGGCACGGTGACTCACGCCTGTAATCCCAGCACTTTGGGAGGCCGAGGCAGGTGGATTACGAGGTCAGGAGTTTGAGACCAGCCTGGCCAACATGGTGAAACCCTGTCTCCTAAAAATACAAAAAATTAGCCAGCCGTGGTGGCGGATGCCTGTAATCCAGCTTGTAATCCAGCTACTCGGGAGGCTGAAGCAGGAGAATAGCTTGAACCTGGGAGATGGAGGTTGCGGTGAGCCAAGATTGCGCCACTGCACTCCAGCCTGGGCGACAAGAGTGAAACTCCATCTCCAAAAAAAAAAAAAAAAAAAGATATGAGCTCTGGATCACATTTTTTGAGTTTGAAACCATCTCAATCATTTACTATGTGACCTTGGGAAGGTAATTAATCTTTTTGTGCCCATTTTTTATAAGAATTTGACTGACCATTGCACTTAATTGTGAAAAGAAAGATTCTAAATCCTTGGGTTTCCTGAGCAATAGAAATGTCCTCGTTATTCATGAGCCCTTTGGACCATACCTAAATTAATGCCAGTGAGATGACTCAGGTTGGGAGCTGGTCATGTCAGAAAGACCAAACATGAGACTAGAGGGTTTGAGCTGTGAGTGGGGAGATATCTGTTTGACCTCTTCTGAGGAGATTTGAGGGGCTAGAGATTTAGTTTAATCATGTCACCAATGAGTCCATCAATCATGCTATGTAAGGAAATCCCAATAAAATCTCTGGACACTGATGCTTAGTGGAGCTTCCTGGGTGGTGAACACATCTATGTGCTGGTCTCAATCTCCTGACCTTGTGATCCACCTGCCTCAGCCTCCCAATGTACTGGGATTACAGGCGTGAGCCACCGCACCGGGCCTAAAACCCTGTTTATAGACAGTGAAACTTGAATTTCACTTAATTCTCATGTGTCACGAAATGGTTTTCTTCTTTTGATTTTTTTCAGCTATTTTAAAATGCAAAAGGCATCCTTTGTTCTGGCAGCAGGCCACTTTGGCCCACAGGCTGTAGTTTGCTGACCTCTGACGAAGACACAGATTCTGAAAGGGGCCTCTGGGTATGAGCAGGTTTGAGAGGATGGGGGCGGGGGTTGCATTTGGCCCTTGACCATAACTCGTCAGAAAATAAATCAGTGGGGATTTAGGACAAAGAGCAGATTGATACTGAGTAGAGAAGGTGGAGCCCTCGGATGTTTTGTGGGTCTGGTCCCGCAAGCAGGCAGGATGGGTTGGAGGGTTGTTTGTTGGGACAATCTCATAATGGAAGAGGGACTTCTCAGCCGCCATAATCATATGAATCAATTCACCTAATAAACCCTCTTTCATCTATGTATGTGTAGGCCCTACGAGCCTGCCCCAGAGCAGGAGAATGGAGATGGATACAAGACATGGTGTGGAGATGGAGTTGAATGTTAAGGAAGGTTCAGAATGAAAGTGGAGCTGGGCGCGGTGGCTCACGCCTGTAATCCCAGCATTTTGGGAGGCCAAGGAGGGCGGATCACCTGAGGTCAGGGGTTCGAAACCAGCCTGACCAACATGGAGAAACCCCGTCTCTACTAAAAATACAAAATTAGCTGGGTGTAGTGGCGCATGCCTGTAATCCCAGCTGCTCGGGAAGCTGAGGCAGGAGAATTGCTGGAACCTGGGAGGCGGAGATTTCAGTGAGCCGAGATCACACCATTGCATTCCAGCCTGGGCAACAAGAGCAAAGCTCCGTCTCAAAAAAAAAAAAAAAAAAAAAAAAAAAAAATAGAAAGTGGACAGAGACTCTGACTTGTCTCACCGGAAGGGAGCTGGGCCAACGAACAGAAATAGTAGAAAGAAGAGGCAGTGGTGGCAGCCAATGAGGAGCTCGGTTATAGCCGTGATTTGAAGTATCAGAAAAAAACTCAGGTGAATAAATGCGAGGGAAAACTGGAGCAAGGTCAGAATAATGATCTCAAAGACATCTCAGGAGTGTCTGCTACAGTCCAGAACTTTGGACAATGCCTAATATTGGAAGCAATGAGTAAGAGGAAAGCTGGTGATCTAGTTCACAGTGGCTCAATCCTGGCTCCATCACCAGCATCAGGAACTTTACAAGGATCAAGTCTCAGAGGAATATTATGAGAATCAAATGAAATCACAGTTGATGAAGTATTTTTCACACCGCCATATTCCTTATATGTGCTGGCTTGAGTTTGGATCATAATCTGGAAAGACAGTCCCGAATGCCTTAATCCCAAATGATGAAATCCCTAAAAATTAAAATTCATAAAATCTAAAATTCCTAGCATCTAAAATCCCCAAAATCACACTTGTGTTATCTTAGGTGGAACTATTACCCTGTTATTGCCTTTATTTGGAAATCGAGTATGGTTGAAGGAGATGCATATGAGTGTCAAGGTGACAAGGGGTGGATTTGTAAACCTGATTTTAGGTGTGAACTTGATTGGAAAAAGGAATACCTAGAAACCTGGTAGAGCATGAGTTGGGGTGTGCCTGTGAGGGTGTTTCCAGAGGAGCTTAGTGTGTGGGTCTGAGTGGATTAGGTGGGAGAAGATCTGCCATCAGTGCTGGCGGGAACCATCCAATTGGCTGTGGGCCCAGAAGGAACAAATACAGAAGGCGAATTTGTCTCTCTTTGAGAGCTGGGACAGACTTTACTGGTGCTGTCTTGGACATCAGAAGTCCAAGTTCACTGGCCTTTGGACTTAAGGACTTACTCCAGGGGACCCCTGGGTACTGAGACTTTCAGCATTGGCCCAAGAGTTACACCATTGGCTTCCCTGGTTCTGAGGCCTTTGGACTTCCATCGAGCCATGCTGCCAGTGTTCCAGGGTCTCTAACTTGCAAACAGCCGGTTATGGGACTTCTCAGCTGCCATAATCACATGAATGAATTCCCCTAATAAACCCTCTTTCATGTATGTATGTATATATCCTATTGCTCCTGTCTGTCTGGAGAACCCTGACTCATAGATTTGGTATTGGAGAAGATGAATATTATTCCTTCTGACCGGATTCTTCACTACACGATGAAAGAGATCTGTGAAATTGTTTCTTTGCAAAAAGTCTGTGATAATTTAAGTGTATGAGGCTCCTTAATGGTGAAAGATAAAAAGCTAATTATTATTGGTGCTACAAAAGCAGAAAATTGCTTACTTGCAATGGCCAAGAATAACCAGCCTTTCAAGTGAACAGCATGTGCTTACAAAATGTGTAGGTCACAACACCCTCCAAATGCAAGTGCAGTGAGCATTTTGAAGATCACAGAAGTGAAAATGCAGGCAAAATTTACAAGTTATTATGTCATTTTATAAGCATTTAATGACTAATGGCATCGATGGTACATAACGGCAAAAATAGTATGTGGGAAAATACAGATATCAACAGCTCTGAGGTATTCTGAACAGTTGCAGTCTGAACAAGAAATTTAAAAAATATCTTGATTAATTTTGTAGGTTGTTTTTTCCTGTGCTCAAGAGTGATATATGAAATAAATCCATGCTATACCTAAAAGCATCTAAAATGTTTTCTTTAGGATAAGGCCCAAGAATGGCATTAGTAGATGAAAAATATCCACTTAAAAATGTATTTGGGTTGGGGGTGGTAACTCACACATATAATCCCAACACTTTAGGAGGCTGACACGGGTGGAATGCTTGAGCTCAAGAGTTCAAGACCAGCCTGGGCAACGGGGAAAAACCTCATCTCTTTATTAAATTTAATTTTTTTAATTAAAAAAGAAAAACATAAAGAAAAAATTTATTTGGCAATATATTAAAATAGGATTGAATTGAGCATCCCGTCCATATTCATTTGATTTCTGTAGTGGGCAATGTAATCACTTTGACTTCGTGATCACCTCATTGCTTTATCAGTCATTCATTTATATAGGAAATGCATATCAAGTGCTTAATCTGTGCTTGATACTGCAATCAACTAGGAATCCAAAGATGGACACACACAGTACACGCTGTGGGAGCTGATGGGTTAATGACTGGGCAGATAAACCAGTTGCTATAAAAATGTATCCACTATGGAACAAAGTGTCCTCTAAACACTCCTAGCCCGGAGACTAGGGAGGTCTAGCTTGTCCTGAGTCAGGAGAGGGAGGGACATCTGAGATGCATCTCGATGTTTCAGTCGGTGTTAATCAAGTGGAGGGGGACAGAAACAGGAGGGCATTCCCAAGAGGTAATAGTGTGTGTGTGTGTGTGTGTGTTTGTGTAGGGACACAAAGGGGCAAATGACTATGGCACATTCAAAAAAGGGAAGCTGCTGGGTATGGCTAAATTGTAGTGTTTGCATGTGTGTGTATGCATGTGTGTGTGTGTGTCTTCACACAGCAAGACAAAACCTGAAAGGTAGTTTGAAGTCAGAATGGGAAGGGCCTTAGGACGCCTAGAGTCTTAAGAACCTCTGAGGGCTTTAGTTTTGAACACATTTGTCTAACATATATATTCAGCAACCTGAATCAGGGTATGGGTGCGTGGAACCTGATGATTGGGCTGGGGGAGAAAAGAGAGGCATCACTTGATGAAGATGCTTATGGCTCACAAATAAGCTCAGTGAATTCTTCAACACTGTTGGAAATGGGCAAGATATCATACTGAGTAATACTATTTTATAGATAGACAGGTAGATAGATCTAAAGTAGTATCACACAATATATCTATATTTTATATAGATATAAAATAATATCACACAATACAATATCTATACATATGTATATGTATGTATAGATACATAGATACAGTATCTATACATACGTGTGTGTGTGTGTGTGTGTGTATATGTATAGATACATATATAGATACAGTATCTATACATATATGTACGTATGATATATACTAGCATGAGTTGTGAGCCTTAAAAGAGAAGAATCAGGGAATGTTCTGTGGTTTAATCACGGTGTTAGGTTCATATTACCTATTAATCATGCGACAGTCAGAGTGGCCTAGGCACATGACCAAGCTGACCGGACCAACCAAGCTGACTGGACACTGGGTGGAGAGCATAAGGTCTTAAACTAAAAGACTGCAAGCACAGATTCACCTCCAGGTTCAAATTCCCCCGGGATAAGCTAGGCTATTATAGTGGGAACAGATCTTAGTGTACAAACCCAGGTGTGCAAAGCATATCAAATTTCTTAATTTCCTTTAAAAAATTGCATCAGAATCAAAATAACCAATTTGCTGGCAGGAAATTAAACTTCAGACATTATTGGAGCTCCTGTCTCCAAGAACATACAAAGGCACAAAGGTCACCCAGTGCTAAACCACTGGGGAGGACCTTGTGGTCAATAGTTGTCAGCCACTGTCTGCTGAGTGGCCTGAGTCCCTATGAATTTGTCCCTTTAGGACCATTACCGTTCTGTGTCCATCCTACCTGCAGAACCTAGGAAGATTTTCCACAACTTTAGACTTCACTGCCTGGGGTCCAGCCTCTGTTGGTTTACCACAATGGGAACACAGTAAGAGAGGCATCCAGCACAAAGCTAGAGAATCAGAGAAGCTGTCCTGGAGGATGTACTTTTTCTTTCTTTTTTCTTTGAGATGGAGTCTTGCTCTGCTGCCCAGCTGGAGTGCAATGGTGCGATCTTGGCTCACTGCAACCTCCATCCTCTGGGTTCAAGTGATTCTCTTGCCTCAGCCTCCCAAGTAGCTGGGATTACAGGTGCTCGCCACCACGCCCAGCTAATTTTTTGTGTTTTTTGTAGAGACAGGGTTTTACCACGTTGGCCAGGCTGGTCTCGAACTCCTGACTTCAGGTGATCCACCCGTCTTGGCCTCCCAAAGTGCTGGGATTACAGGCGTGAGCCACTGCACCTGGCCTGATGTGCTCTTTCTGACAAAGCTTTCTGCTTCATCTGTTATTTCAATTTCTTCTGTTGAAACTTCTAGTCAACCAACTTTCCGCTCTTCTCCCCATCCTGTCATACCTGTTTCAGTCCCTGCTGGAGTGGCCTGGCTCACTCCTTTCCCTTGCTTTTTATCTTGTTAAGTCTTTCCCTAAGAGATACAAGAACCACTGAAACAATGCGACATAGAATGGCCAATGGTGAAAGTGTAACGCAGGAGTTAGGAAGGGGCTTCGGCATGGGTTCTTATTTTTTCTGGACTCTCAGCACATGATATTCTTCTTTTTGGTCTCAGGTACCTATGTACCTAGAGGTAGATTAGGATTCTTTTTTCTTTTCTTTTTTTTTTGAGATGGAGTCTTGCTCTTTTGCCCAGGCTGGAATGCAGTGGTACCATCTTGGCTCACTGCAACCTCCACCTACCGGGTTCAAGCAATTCTCCTGCCTCAGCCTCCTGAGTAGCTGGGATTACAGGCTCCTGTCACCATGCTCAGCTAATTTTTGTATTTTTAGTAGAGATGGAGTTTCATAATATTGGCCAGGCTGGTCTTGAACTCCTGACCTCAAGTGATCTGCCTGCCTTGGCCTCCCAAAATGCTGGGATTACAGATGTGAGCCACCACACCCAGCCTAGATTAGGATTCTTACAGAAGGAATGCAAAGGAAAAGAAGAGAGAGAGAGGGCTATGGGAAAGGTAGATTTCTCCTTTTCATTTTCTCTCTCCCCCTTGAGGCTGAGACATCCAAGAATCCCACAGTCTTCACTTCCACCAAGAGATCCAGCAAGCCTCCCCTCCTGCCTCCCCACGGCATGCTCAGATGTCACTACAGAGAGCTGGAGAGGCAGGCAAGAGAATGGCCATTCTGAGGGGTCAGGCATTCAGTTTTCCACATAAAGGCCAAGTGTGTTCTAAAGGACAATTTACATTACTGTACTGAATTCAACTAAATCTAGGCAGACTTTCCTTCCTACTTAGTCACTGAGTAGGGGCTTGTGAGAACACTGGATCAGTAAGGCATAAAATAAGTGAGCTCACATCTGAGTGTACTGATAGTAGATTTCCAGGTTCATTGCCATACAAAGGAGGGATATAGGAGAGAGAGAAGAAATGTTAGAGGCTGTAGCATAAAGAAAAGCAGAGACGAGGAAGTCTGGGATGTTTGGAGAACAGTGTGCAATCCGATTTGGCTAAAATGTATACGAGGCATATTAGAGTGAGAGATTTGCAAATTCATCAGTGGAGTTGGGCAACATCAAGGGATTAAGAACAGAGGGATGCCATGATAGGACAGCTCCCCACATATGAGGTTGAATATTTGAACATTTTTGAACATACATATGATTTCACCTAGCATTTAGAGCAGCGACTTTTTTTTTTTTTTTTTTTTTTTTTTGAGACAGAGTTTCACTCTGTCACTCTGTCACCCAGGCTGGAGTGCAGTAGCACGATCTCGGCTCACTGCAACCTCTGCTTCCCAGGTTCAAGCAATTCTTGTGCCTCAGCCTGCTGAGTAGCTGGGATTACAGGCACGTGCCACCATGCTCGGCTCAGCTTTGTATTTTTGGTAGAGATGGGGTTTCACCATATTGGCCAGGTTGGTCTTGAACTCCTGGCCTCAAGTAATCTGTCCTTCGCCTCCTGGGTTCAAGTGATTCTCGTGCCTCAACCTCTTGAATAGCTGGGATTACAGGCACCCACCAAGATGCCTGGCTAATTTTTGTATTTTTAGTAGAGACGGGCTTTCACCATGTTGGCCAAGCAGGTCTCGAACTCCTGGCTTCAAGTGATCCTCCCTACTCGGCCCTGCAAAGTACTGGGATTACAGGTATGAGCCACTGCACCTGGCCAAGGCTAACTTTCATTTGTTGACTCAGGACCTACCAGCAGGAACCTCCTAATGTATAATTTTTAAAATTCAATTAATTATTTGATTATCTGTCCTACCATTTACAACAATTTTATTTTATATTAGGGAGTACATTTGCTTGATTGTTATATGGGTATTACATGAGTAATGGTGGGGATTGAGTTTCTAATGCACCTATAGCCCAAATATTGAATATTGTACCCAACAGGTAATTTTTCAACCCTCACTTCCCTCCCAACCTCCCCTCTTTTGGAGTTCTCAGTGTCTATTATCTCCATCTTTATGTCCATGTGTACCTGTTGTGTTTTTTTTTTTTTTTGTTTGTTTTTTAAATGGGTTCTCACTCTGTTGCCCAGGTTGGAGTGCAGTGGCAACATCACGGCTCGCTGCAGCCTCAACCTTCCGGGCTCAAGTAGCCCTCTCACCTCAGCCTTCCGAGTAGCTGGGACTACAGGCATGCGCTACCACCCCTGGTGAATTTTTGTATTTTTTTGTAGAGACAGGGTCCCACTATGTTGCCCAGGCTGGTCTCAAGCTTCTGGGCTCAAGTGATCCTCCCACTCGGCCTCCCAAAGTGTTGGGATTACAGGTATGGGTCACCACACCCGGCCTGTAATCACTGCTTAAGTGAGAATCATTGTATACGTGAGAACATGTGATATTTGATTTTCTGCTTCTGAATTAGTTCATCTAGGATAATGGCCTCAGCTCCACCCATGTTTCTGAAAAGGACATGATTTCATTCTCTTCTTTTTTTTTTTTTTTTGGGACGGAGTCTCGCTCTGTCGCCCAGGCTGGAGTGCAGTGGCGCCATCTCAGCTCACCTCAAGCTCCGCCTCCCGGGTTCACGCCATTCTCCTGCCTCAGCCTCCCGAGTAGCTGGGACTATAGGCACCCGCCACCATACCCGGCTAATTTTGTTTTTGTATTTTTAGTAGAGACGGGGTTTCACCATGTTAGCCAGGATGGTCTCGATCTCCTGACCTCGTGATTCACCTGCCTCGGCTTCCCAAAGTGCTGGGATTACAGGTGTGAGCCACCACGCCAGGTTGATTTCATTCTTTTTTAATGGTTGTGTAATATTCCATGGTGTATATATACCACATTGTCTTTATCCAGTCAACCATTGGTGGACACTTAGGAAGGTTCCAAGAGTGTGCTATGGTGTTTAGTGCTGCAATAAACGTCTTGAGTGCAGATGTCTGTTTTATATAATGCTTTCCTTTTCTTTGGGTAGGTGGCCAGTAGTGGGATTGGTGGATCAAACAGTAGTTCTATTCTTAGTTCTTTGAGATACTTCCACACAGTTTTTCATAGAAATTGAACTAATTTACATTCCCACCAACAGTGTATAAGTGTTCCTTTTTCTTTTTCTACTATATGCTAATTTCCTTAGTTATTATTATTTGTTTAATTCCTGGGGTTTTAAAAAATTGACTCATAATAATCACACATCTTTATGGGGTACGTGGTGATGTTTCAACACACATACTGTATGTTGATCAGATCACAGTAATTAGCGTATCCATCATCTCAAACATTTATCATTTGTTTGTGTTGGGAACATTCAGTATCCCCCTTCTAGCAATTTGAAACTATGAAACTATTGTTAACTATAATCGTCCTACAATGGTAAAGAACACTAGAATGTGTTCCTCCTGTCTGTAATTTTGTATCCTTTAACAAGCATCTCCAAATCCTCCCCTCCCTACTATCTTTCCCAGTCTTTAGTATCCTGTTCTACCTATTGCTTCTATGAGGTCAACTTTAAAAAATTCCACATATGAGTGAAAACATATCTTTAACTTGCTGTTCCTGGTTATTTTGTTTAACATAATGTCTTCCAGTTTCATCCATGTTTCTGTGAATGATAAGATTTTCTTATTTTTAAAGGCTGAATAGTATTCTATTGTGTGTATATATACCACATTTTCTTTATCCACCTATTTGTTCTCAAATACCTAGTTTGATTCCAAATCTTGGCTATTGTGACTAGTGCTACAATAAACATGGGGATGCAGCTGTCTTTTCAATGTAGTGTTTTTCTTTCCTTTAGATAAATGCCCATTAATGGGATTGCTGGGTTATATGGCTGTTCTATTTGTAGCTTTTTTAAGGAACCTCTATTCTGTTCTCCCTAGTGGCTATGCTAGTTCACATTCCCACCAACAGTGTATAAGCATTCTCTTCTCTCAGAATCTTGCCAGTATTTGTTGTTGTTGTTTTTGTCTTTTTGATAACAGCCATCCTAACTGGGGTGAGATGATAACTCTTTGCGGTTTTGATTTGCATCTCCATGATGATTAGATATGTTGAACATTTTTTCATATGCCTGTTGCCATATATATATCTTCTTTTGAGAAATGTCTGTTCAGGTCATTTGTTCATTTTAAAATCAGATTATTTGAGTGTATACTGCTTGGGTGATGGGCACACCAAAATCTCAGAAATCACCACTAAAGAATTTATTCATGAAACCAAATACCTCCTATCACTCAAAAACCTATGGAAATAAAAAAATTTTAAAAGTAAGAACCAGTTTTAAAATGGTAAAAAAAATTAAATTAAAAAAATCAGTTTTTTTTCGGTTGAAATGTTTGAGTTTCTTTTATATGCTGAACATTAATCCTCTGTCAGATAGGTAGTTTGTGCAAATATTTTCTCCCATTCTGTAGGTTGTCTTTTCACTCTGTTGACTGTTTCCTTTGCTGCACAGAAGCTTTTTAGTTTGATATAATCTCATTTGTTTATTTTTGCTTCTATTGCCTGTGCTGCTGCTTCTTTTTTTAGGGTTCAAAATGATGTGTCTTTTAAAATTTTAAATTTATTTTTAATTTTTATTGAGGTAAAATGTACATATAAGATTTACCATTTTTTTTTTTTTACCATTTTAAGTATACAGTTCAGTGGTAATAATTATATTTATATTCTTTTTTCTTCCCTTCATCTTCTCCGCTACTCTACTTTTCCCAGCCTCTGGTAACCACCAATCTACTATCTTTATAAGAGCTACATTTTTAGGTCCCACATATGAGTGAGAACATGCGATATTTGTCTTTCCGTGCCTGGCTTATTTCTCTTAATATAATGTCCTCCAGCTCCATCCATGCTGTTGCAAAGGACATGATCTCATTGCTTCTTATGGTTGGATAGTATTCCATGTTGTATATGTACAACTTTTTCTTTATCCAGTCCAGTACTGATGGGCACTGAGTTGATTTCATGTTATTGCTATTGTGAATAGTGCTGTGAGGAACATATGAGCCAGCACCATTTATTGAAAAAAACTGTTCTTTTCTTATTGTATGTTATTAGTGTCTTTGTTGAAGATGAGTTGGCTATAAATGTTTGGATTTATATCTGGATTCTCCATTCTGTTCAGTTGGTCTATGTTTCTTTTTTTATGTCAGTATCATGCTGTTTTGATTACTATAGCTTTGTAGTAAATGTTGGAAAGAAGTTTGTTGATTTTCTTTATTTTTTAAAAAGCAGGTTTTTCTTTAATTGGTCTTTTGTATTTTTTTAGTGTAAATTTTGTTTATTGTTTTCTCTTATATTTATTATTTCATTTCTTCTACTAATTTGGGTTTGGCTTGTTCTTACTTTTTGAGGGTTTTTTTTTTTTTTTTTTTTTTTTTTTGAGACGAAGTCTCACTCTATCTCCCAGGCTGGACTGCGATAGCCCTATCTTGGCTCACTGCAACCTCCACCTCCCAGGTTCAAGCAATTCTCCCACTTCAGCCTCCCAAGTAAATGGGATTGCAGGCACCTGCCACCACACCCAGCTAAGTTTTGTATTTTTAGTAGAGATGGGGTTTTGTCATGTTAGCCAGGCTAGTCTCGAACTCCTCACCTCAGGTGATCTGCCCACCTTGGCCTCCCAAAGTGCTGGGATTACAGGCATTAGCCACCACACCCGGCCTTGTTTCTATTTTCATTTATTTCAAGAAATTTGTTTCAGCCCCAGTGCTGGAGTGGTGCAGTGGCTACTGACCCCCCGAGCAGGTACACTCCAGCAATGACTCTAGCTTCAAGATGGTGCCATGCTGCAGAAGCTTAGCTCACAGTGGGTGGGTGAGGTAATCTGTGGCAATTCAGCTGTGTGAATTCTGGCAGCTCTCAAAACTGGGTCAGGGCTTGTGAGAACTCTGGGATTCTTTTGTTGTAAGGACTGCAGGTAAAGTGTCAATGGGGTCTGGTGGGGATCTCCTCTTATCTTTTCCTCACAATGGGAAGTCCTTCCTGACTCTGGAAAGGTCTGATCTGGTACTGGGTGATGGGACTGCAGAGGCTGGGTGCCTCCATGCTGCCCTCCTGGACTTCCACTCACCACAGGTGTGCCTCCACTCCCCCACTGCACTTCAGCATGCTCCCTTCGACACTCCAGTCAAACCTTAGTAATTTCTTCATTGTCTTAGTCCTTTCTTGTGTGGAGGCCTCTCAAAGTGCTGGGATGACAGGCGTAAGCACCACGTTCAGCCTTTTCTAGTTTTTTGAGGTGTATGATTAGGTTGTTTATTTGAAACCTTTCTAGCTTATTGATGTAGGCATTTTTTATATAATCTTGCCTCTTAGTACTGCTTAGTGCCAGACATTTCTAGTCAACCATCTTTCTGATGTCACTTCAGTTATTTTTTCATAAACATATTTTATTTCCTACATGATACCATTGAAAGTCATTGTCAAATGCTTTGATAAAATCTGTTTAAGTTCAGTGACCCTGTCAGTGAAAAAGTCACGGTTAGTCTGACATGTCATGCTCTTGGTGCACCAGTTTTAGTTCTGAGTTATCATCATTTCCTCCTTTTAGCGTTTCTTTTTTGATTTTTTAGTATTTTCATAGTTTTGGGGGCACAGGTGGTTTTCGGTTACAGGGATAAGTTCTTAGTGGTGATTTCTGAAATTTGAGTGCACCTGTCACCTGAGCAGTGTACACTGGATCCAATATGTCTTCTTTTATCCTTCACCCTCTCCTGTCAGTATTTCTAAATAGCCATGTAAATGTCCCTTCTTTGATTTTGTCTATGTTTTTCTGAAAATTTTCCTACTTTCTACAACAGAATATTTTACCACGTGAAAATGAAAATATTACTGAGCCTCAAAACTTTTCAGAGTTTATGGTTCTATATAATTTGACCTGTGAGAAGAACTGATACAATTTTCAGATATCATTTCAAGAGGAGAAATTTATAACTAATGTTTTTAAGTAAGAAATTGATACTTTAGAGTGAATGTTTATAAAGAAAGGAGGATAAAGGCACAAAATTATAATATATGTAAAATTCCCCTGAATAAATTGCATTCTAACTAAATATTGGAGCTGTATTATATTGTGAGCTTATGTAATAATTATAAACTTTCTGGAGGAATATATATTGTTAAAATGAATTATTACTGTATCTTGGTGATACATTTTAGTTATTCACACAAAAACAACCATAGGACTGGAACTTTAAAGTGTATGAGAATTTATTCCCAGTCCTACATGGAATATATTTTTAATGTTATCAATACTTGGGGTGAATGAAGGTGAGTTGGTGGTACCCATTAAATATCAAGGTTAGGAGTGGTGGCTGGAAAATCAACCCTGGTGGAAGTTTAGGAATACCACGGTTCAATTATGTACATTTCTGTCTGTGAGTTATGGAGCAATAAGACTTAAAACAAGACTTAGGCTGGGCGCGGTGGCTGACGCCTATAATCCCAACACTTTGGGAGGCCGAGGTGGGCGGATCATCTGAGGTCGGGAGTTCGAGACCAGCCTGATCAACATGGAGAAACCCCGTCTCTACCAAAAACACAAAATTAGCTGGGCGTGGTGGCGCATGCCTGTAATCCCAGCTGCTCAGTAAGGCTGAGGCAGGAGAATTGCTTGAACCTCGGATGTGGAGGTTGCGGTGAGTCGAGATGGCGCCACTGCACTCCAGCCTGGGCGACGAGAGTGAAACTTGGTCTCAAAAAAAAAAAAAAAGACTTAAAATTTAAGACAAGTCTTTGATAAGACTCAAAACAAGATGGAGCAATGACTTAAAATAAGGGATACATTGTATAGAAATGAAGAGATATAATTTAATGCTATCTCATTAAAGTCAGTGGGGTTCAGTGGAAACAGCCCAGGGAGGGGAATCAGAGGTCTCAGGTCTGTGTTCTGGCTCTGTTACTTACTAGCTGTGTGTCTTTGCACAAATTATTTGATTCCCATACGCTTCAGGTCTTCCCCCTATAAAATTCAGATACGAATTCTTACCCTGCCTACCTCCCAGGTGATTATTAGCAGCACATGGAATAACACATTTTAAAACATTTATAAATATCAGAATACTATGGAATAACAAACATAGGGCTTTATTTTTATTTTGAAAGTTATGTGGTTGAAAAAGTGTCAACCAGCACCCTTCTGGGTTTCTTGTTTTTTTTTTTAGGTGCTCGGGAAACCTAAATCCAAAGGACTGACACTAAATTGAATTAGGAAATTAAATTTGTTCCAAAAAATTATACTGTATCACAAAGTTCTATCACTAGTACTATGGCAAAATACTGTTTATCATATTAGCCTCTCTATAAATGTATACAATTACTCATATCTTTTTCTCTTTTCTTCTAGAGTTCTCGAAGTGTGGTCCCTGTACCCATAGCATCAGCACCACCTGAGAACTTGTAAAAAATGCAAAGTTAGAAACTCTGGGGGTTTCTCCAATTTTTCTTTTTTCTGAGATGGGGTCTCTCTCTGTCGCCCAGGTTGGAGGGCAGTGGCACGATCTCAACTCACTGCAACCTCTGGCTCCCGGGTTCAAGCAATTCTCCTGCCTCAGCCTCCCAAGTAGCTGGGACTACAGGCACGTGCCACCATGCCCGGGTAATTTTTGTAGAGAAAGGTTTCACCATGTTGGCCAGGCTGGTCTTGAACTCCTGACCCCAGGTGATCTGCCCACCTCGGCCTCCCAAAGTACTGAGACTACAGGAGTGAGCCACTGCGCTCGGCCTGTTTCTCTATTTGTTTTAACAAACTCTCTAGGTAATTCTGCTGCACAATAAAATTTGAGAATTATCATTCTAAAGAAATCCTAACTTACGTGACATAGACCTCTAAACAAATGTAATCTTTAATTACTTTAATTAAAAATGTATCGACTGGATACACACAAACATAAAGATGGGAATAATAGATTTCAAATTCTGAGATTCCAAAAAGGGGGAGGGAGGGAGTAAGGATTGAAAAGCTACTTGGGTGATGGAATCATTAGAAGCCCAAACCTCAGCATCATGTAATATACTCATGTAACAAACCTGCACGTGTACTCCCGAATCTAAAATTTTTTAAATGTATTGATTAACTGTTAAATGCCATGTGTTCTGTATATGAACCTTTCTATTTAGTTTTCTTTTTAAACTTTTAATTTAAACATTTTATTTTAATTTTAAAATTATTTTAGATTTTTAATGAAACACATAATAATTGTACATATTTATGGGAAATGTGATGATTTGATACATATATATCGCATAATAATCAAATCAGGGTAATTAGCATATCCATCACTTAAAACATTTATCATTTGTTTGTGTTGGGAACATTCAAAATCCTCTTTTCTAGGTAGTTCGATATATAATACTTTATTGTTGACCATACTGTTACCCTACTGTGCAACAGAACACCAAAATATGTGATATTATTACCCTGCTGTGCAATAGAACACCAAAACTTATTCTAATTGTAACTTTACAGAACACCAAAATATGTGATATTATTACCCTGCTGTGCAATAGAACACCAAAACTGATTCTAATTGCAACTTTGTACCCATTGACCAACTTTTTTTTTTCTTTTCTTTTCTTTTTAAGAAGGAGTTTCACTCTTTTTGCCTAAGCTGGAGTGCAATGGCACGATCTCGGCTAACTGCAACCTCCGCTTGCCTCTAATTTTTCTTATTTTATTTTTTTTAAGATGGAGTTTCACTCTTTTTGCCTAAGCTGGAGTGCAATGGTGTGATCTCGGCTAAGTGCAACCTCCGCTCGCCTCCCAGCCTAAAAAGAAACGCCGTCGCCCGAACAGGGACTTGAACCCTGGACCCTCAGATTAAAAGTCTGATGCTCTACCAACTGAGCTATCCAGGCTACCCATTACTCAGTTTCTCCCCATTCTCCCTTTCCCCTAACCTCCCTGCCTCTGGTGGCCACTGTCGTACTCACTACTTCTACGAGACCAACTCTCTAGATTCCCGTGAGTGAGATCGTGCTATATTTGTCTTTCTGTGTTTGGCTTATTTCACTTAACATAATGCCCTCCAGATTCATCCATGTTGTTGCAAATGACAGGATTCCATTCTCTTTTATGGCTGAATAGTATTCCACTGTGTATATATACCACATTTTCTTTTTCTTTGTTTTTGAGACGGAGTTTCGCTCTTATTGCCCAGGCTGGAATGCCATGGCATGATCTCGGCTCACCACAACCTCCATCTCCTGGGTTCAAGCGATTCTCCTGCCTCAGCCATCTGAGTAGCTGGGATTACAGGCATGTGCCATCATGCCCGGCTAATTTTATATTTTTAGTAGAGATGGGGTTTATCCATGTTGGGCAGGCTGACCTCGAACTCCTGATCTCAGGTGATCCGCCCGCCTCAGCCTCCCAAAGTGTTGGGATTACAGGCATGAGCCACCGCGCCCTGCCATATACCACATTTTCTTTAACCATTCATCCGTTATTGAACACTTAGCTTGATTCTATATCTTGGCTATTGTAAATAATGCTGTGATAAACATGAAAGTACAGTTACCTTTTCAACGTACTGTTTTCATTTCATACCTAGTAGGCTGGGAGCGGCAGCTCATGCCTGTAATCCCAGTGCTTTGGGAGGCCGAGGCGGGTGGATCATGAGGTCAGGAGTTCAAGACCAGCCTGACCAATATGGTGAAACCCCGTTTCTACTAAAAATACAAAAAATTAGCCGGGCGTGGTGATGCATGCCTGTAATCTCAGCTACTCGGGAGGCTGAGGCAGGGGAATGGCTTGAACCCCGGAGGCGGAGGTTGCAGTAAGCCAAGATCACGCTACTGCACTCCAGTCTGGGCAACAGAGTGAGACCCTATCTCAAAACAAAAAACAAAAACCAAAAAAAACTATGTATCTACATATATCTATATATATAGTGGGATTGCTGGATCATATGGTAGTTCTATTTTTAATTTTTGGTAGAACCTCCATATTATTTTCCAAAATGGCTGTAATGGTTCTTTTTTCTCCACATCTTCAACAATAATTTGGTCTTTTTGATAATAGCCATTTGAAATGGAGTGAGGTGATATCTCATTGTAGTTTTGATTTGCATTTCCCTAATTAATGATGTTAAGCATTTTTCCATATGTCTGTTAGCCATCTGTATGTTTTCTTTTGAAAGAATATCTATTAAATATTTTTACCCATTTGCTTTTTTTTGAGCCAGAGTCTCACTCCGTTGCCTATGCTGGGAAGCAGTGGCAAGAACATGACTCGCTGCAGTCTAGACCTCCTGGGTTCAAGCGATTCTGCCACTTGAGTCCCCCAAGTAGTTGGGACTACAGGCATCTACACCATGCCTGACTAATTTTTGTAGCGACGGGGTTTCACTATGTTGCCCAGGCTGGTCTTGAGCTCTTGGGCTCCAGTGATTCAACTGTCTTGCCTCCCAAAGTGCTGGGGTTACAGGTGTGAGCCCAGCCATTTTGCCCATGTTTAAATAGCATGATGATGATTATTTTGCCTTTGAGTTGAGTTCCTTATCTATTCCAGATATTAACCCCATGTAAGATGTATAGTATGCAAATATTTTCTCCCATTTTATAGGTTGTCTTTTCCCTGTTGTTTTCTTTGCTTGCTTTTTAGCTTGATATGATTCCATTTGTTTATTTTTGCTTTCAATCCTTCTGCTTTTGAGGTCTTATCTACAAAACCATGAAAACACACTGCCCAGTTTAATGTCATGATTGTTTCTCCTATGTTTTCTTCTACTAGTTTTTTTTTTTTTTGGAGATGGAGTCTCGCTCTGTTACCCAAGCTAAAGTGCAGTGGCGCAATCTTGGCTCACTACAACCTCCAGTTCCTGGTTTCAAGTGATTCTCCTGCCTCAGCCTCCCGAGTAGCTAGGATTACAGACATGTGCCACCACTCCTGGCTAAAATTTTTGTATTTTTAGTAGAGATGGAGTTTCACCATGTTGGCCAGGCTGGTCTCGAACTCGTGACCTCAGGTGATCCTCTTGTGTCTGGAATTGGTGGGTTCTTGGTCTCGCTGACTTCAAGAATGAAGCCACAGACCCTCGCAGTGAGTGTTACAGTTCTTAAAGATGGTGTGTCCGGAGTTTGTTCCTTCAGATGTTCAGATATGTCTGGAGTTTCTTCTTTCTGGTGGGTTCCTGGTCTCGCTGGCTTCAGCAGTGAAGCTGCAGACCTTTGCGGTGAGTGTTACAGCTCATAAAGGCAGTGCAGACCCAAAGAGTGAGCAGCAGCAAGATTTATTGCTAAGAACGAAAGAAGAAAGCTTCCACAACGTGGAACAGGACCAAACAGGTTGCTGCTGCTGGCTCGTGTGGCCTGCTTTTAGTCCCTTATCTGGCCCCACCTACATTCTGCTGATTGGTCCATTTTACAGAGAGCTGATTGGTCCATTTTGACAGAGTGCTGATTGGTGTGTTTACAATCCTTTAGCTAGACACAGAGTGCCGAATGGTGCCTTCACAATCCTTTAGCTAGACACAAAAGTTCTCCAAGTCCCCACTAGATTAGCTAGACCCAGAGCACTGATTGGTGTGTTTACAATCCTTTAGCTAGACACAGAGTGCTGAATGGTGCGTTCACAATCCTTTAGCTAGACACAGAGTGCTGAATGGCACGTTTACAATCCTTTAGCTAGACACAAAAGTTCTCCAAGTCCCCACCAGATTAGCTAGACACAGAGGGCTGATTGGTGCGTCTACAAACCTTTAGCTAGACACAGAATGCTGATTGGTACGTTTACAATCCTTTAGCTAGACAGAAAAGTTCTCCAAGTCCCCACCCGACCCAGAAGCCCAGCCGGCTTCACCTCTCAATGGCACTTGCAGTGGGACTTTGCGGCACCTAGCCCCGGCTCTCCAGCAGCCCAAAGGGAGCTCGTCCCCCTGATCAAGCCCATCAGGCGCCGGCCGCCGCGCGAAGTGCAGCCCGCTGAGCCCGCGCCCACCCAGAAACCGAGCCGGCTGGCGAGTGCGGCAGGCAGCTCCGGCTCCCGCTCGCGCCTCCCACTCCATACCTCCCCGCCAGCAGAGGGAGCCGGCTTCGGCCTCGGACAGCCCCAGAGAGGGGCCCCCACAGCGCAGCGGCGGGTTGAAGGGCTCCTCGAGGGCCGCCAGAGCGGACGCTGAGGAGGGGCAGAGAGCGAGCGATGGTTGCTAGCACGTTGTCACCTCTCACCCTCACCTCAGCTTCCCGAAGTGCTGGTATTACATGCATGAGCCACTGTACCCGGCCATCTTCTACTAGTTTTATAGTATAAGATTTTGTGCTTAAGTCTTTAATCCAGATGATCATTGCCACTGTACTATGGCCTGGGCGACACAGCAAGATCTTGTTTTTAAAATAAATAAATAAAATGAAGAGGACCCTCTGAAGGAAGCAGATTGCTCCCACTGGATCTGGGAGACACCCCAAATACTGTAAGTGCCTAAACTGTGGAGGTGGGAAAGGGAGATTCTCAGCCACCAAACACACACCCCAAATGGGGAAACCGAAAGTCTAGTTTACACAAGAAGATTCTGAACTTACCTGGAGCTGAGTCAGTTCAGAGAGCCAAGCAACATACGAGGGTAGAGGAAGCAGTGGGACAGGCCCTGGGAGCTCTCTGGGTCCCCAGAGAGACCATTCCTGCCTGGCATCACAGGGATCCTTTGGGAGGGTGGCCAGAGGCGTGGGGGAAAATGCCACAGGGAGAAGGGAATCTACAGCTGAACTTTGTAACAATTTGAACTGGTTGAGAAGCCTCCTGGCCAGAACTCGGGGAGGGCGTGAATCCGGCCACAGGTGGGGGAAGAATTAAAGCCCTACTTTCCTTTGCAGCTGGGAGGCAGGTGGCCTGGGGTAAGTTCTCAGTCCTGCTTGACCACTGCCTGGAAACAGACTCAGTGCTGTTAGGGGTGGCATGGCGGGAGTGAGACTGGCCCTTCAGATTGCGTCGGAGCTGGGTGAGGCCTGTGACTGCTAGCTTCCCCCACTTCCCTGACAACCTGCATGACTCAGCAGAGGCAGCCATAATCCTCCTAGGTACATAACTCCATTGACCTGGAACCCTCACCTCTATTTCCTACAGCAGCTGCAGCAAGACCCACCCAAGGAGAGAGTCTGAGCTCAAAGACACCTAGCCCTGCTCCCACCTAATGGTCCTTCCCTACCCACTCTGGTCACAGAACACAAAGGGCATATATTCTTGAGAGTTCTAGGGCCTTGACTTTCATGCGCGTCCAGGTGAAGAGACCACCAAACAGGCTTTGTGTGAGCAATAAAGCGTTTAATCACCTGGGTGCAGGCGGGCTGAGTCCGAAAAGAGAGTCAGTGAAGGGAGATAAGTGTGGGGCCGTTTTATAGGATTTGGGTAGATAAAGGAAAATTACAGTCAAAGGGGGGTTGTTCTCTGGTGGGCAGGAGTGGGGGTCGCAAGGTGCTCAGTAGGGGAGCTTTTTGAGCCAGGATGAGCCAGGAAAAGGACTTTCACAAGGTAATGTCATCAGTTAAGGCAAGGACTGGCCATTTTCACTTCTTTTGTGGTGGAATGTCATCAGTTAAGGCAGGACAGGGCATTTTCACTTCTTTAGTGATTCTTCAGTTACTTCAAGCCATCTGGGCGTATGTGTGCAAGTCACAGGGGATGTGATGGCTTGGCTTGGGCTCAGAGGCCTGACATTCTTGTCTTCTTATATTAATAAGAAAAATAAAACAAAATAGTGTTGAAGTGTTGGGGCGGCGAAAATTTTTGGGCGGTGGTATGGAGAGAGAGAATGGGCAATGTTTCTCAGGGCTGCTTCAAGCGGGATTAGGGACGGCGTGGGAACCTAGATTGGGAGAGATTAAGCTGAAGGGAGATCTTGTGGTAAGGGGTGATATTGTGGGGTTGTTAGAAGAAACATTTGTCGTATAGAATGATTGGTGATGGCCTGGATATGGTTTTGGATGAATTGAGAAACTAAACAGAAGATACAAGGTCAGAATAAAAGAAGGAGAAAAATGGGTATTAAAGGACTAAGAATTGGGAGGACCCAGGACATCCAATTAGAGAGTGCCCAAGGGGGTTCTGCGTAATTACTTGCTTGGTTGGCAAGTTTTTGGGCTCTATCCTTGAGTTTTTTTATGTTGTCATACACCAGGCCAGATTGATTTAGGTAAAAACAACACTCTTCGTTTAAGAATATACAGAGTCCTCCCTTTTCAGCAGTGAGTAAGTTAAGGCCTCAGCGGTTTTGGAGGACAACTGAAGCTAAAGATTCAACTTGGGCCTGGAGGACTGATGAAGTTTGTGACATGTCTGTGATGCTACAGAGAAGTCATTAGACAGGCTACAGAAGGTTGTGACAGAGGTTGAAATGCCTGCTATTCCAGTACCGAGAGCAGTAGTGGAGGCAGAAAGTCCTAAACTGACCAGCAAGGGAATTAGTGGAATAACTCTTTTTTGTTGTTTCAGTGTCATGAGGGGAACAGGGAGCTCTTTGGTCCTATTTGCAAATTGAATTTTGGGGGTAAGGAAAACTAGTGTGCATGTGCCTGTCCAATTAGCAGGTAGACACATGTAGGTAGAGGATCCACAGACGAAGAAGAGACCTTGTGCGAGGCAAAACTGGAGGTGCAAAGTGAAAAGGTGAGAAGGAGTGCTGAAAGGGGTGTCTTGTACCCAGACTCCTGGGGTTGCAGCTAGGGCGGCAGCCGTCAGAGGTTGTAATGGGGACTGATGGGGTAACTGCACAGAGGGGGAGGTTCGATTTTCATGGTGTATGAGAAAACGTTGAGTAACTACGAGCAACCTTTCATTGTTATTTTCAGAGCTGGGTATAAGTAAACAAGAAGAGGGCCTGCGAGGAGAGTCTGACGAGCAAAGGGAAGGTAGCCAAGGATGGAGTGAAATACAGGGTAAGTGTCTTCCTAAGCAATAATTACTGCTAACGTTTTTAAGTTTGTCAGTATTGATAGAGGGCTTGTCTGTAATATGGAGCTGGGAGGCTCCAATTGTTTCAGTGATGTGTGTAGTTGGGCTTTGGAGATGAAGAGTAAAGGAACATTGAGAAGGTGAAAGATTACCTAGGGGAATTCCAGTGGGTCTTTGTCGAGAGATACATAAAGGAGCAGCCACAGGAATAGTAGCTTCTGTTGTGAGAGGTCCAAATATGGGGGGAGTGGAATTAATATAAGGAGAAACGTTTTTTAAATAAGTGCAGAGGAGGGTGGCAGTTTGCTGATGTGAAATGTCTGGGGAAGTCTTGCTGGACCTGTCTAGAAAGTATATGAGTTCTTCAGGAGGGTAAAGGTGAGGGCTCTTAAAGGAAGTTCAGAGGTGTAAGGAGACAGGAGATGTTGCCCAGCCTGTCTGTAAGGTGGGGACAGCTGTGTAGGCACTGGAAGAAAGGGAAATGCAAAGCCAGCAGTTGCTCACTAAGGAGGGATTAGAAGCAGCTAGGAGAGAATGGGTAAGGTTGATAGTGTGGTGGAGATAGCTGGGGAGAGGTAGAGGGTGGCATAAGAATGGGAATGAGAATAAGAGTGAGTATAAAATTAAAGAATAGAACTTCATCAGGGCGGAAGTATTGGAGGGTGCCCTGCCAGCAAAGATCATCTATCCACTCTAAGAGGGAGTTAAGAGTGGCAGCTGCGGGATAGCACCAAGAGATATCAGCTGTGATGGCTTGAAGAAACAGTGTAAACCAGCAGTGAAAACAAGAGTAGGGCATTTATAAGTAGTTGAGAATGGAGAATAGGAGTATGACTAGACAGAAGATAGTAGGGATGACTAGTTTTTTGGGGCTCAGCCCAAGTGGTGGGGGTGACTTCGTAAAGCCCTGTTGCAAAAAGTAGGGTAAGGATGAACAGACCTAATAGAATGAAGGGATGTATTAGGCTCATAAGGGCTATTACTGTTCTTCAGAAACACGAGTGAGTTTAAGGGAAGTAGGGGAGAGTACTTGTGACTTCCAGGAGGAAGAGGAGGGATTAGGCTGGCTGTCCGATGGACACAGCTTTATTCTGGAACGGTGAACCCAGTGGGGAGGATCCTGCAGGTGGACGGCAGTCGGGGTACTATAGATGACTAAGTAGGGTCCGGTCCATCAAGGTTGTAGAGTTTGAGGGGTCAGATTCTTAACAAGAACTGATCATCCAGCTAGGGTGTCTTCATATGGCTGGGGATCTGGAGTAGGCAAGAGAAGATTAGCAGCCTGGCAAATTTCCTGTCTAGCCTGTTGGAGGACTGGAAGATGATCGTCTAGAGGGCTGGTGTCTGGGATAAGGTTGGGGCCAAGCAAGAAAGTGCATCCATATAAAAGTTCAAATGGACTGTACCGTGTAGCATCTCGAGGACAGGCTCTAATTCTGAGAAGGGAAAGAGGTAAAAGTACTGTCCAATCCTTTTTAAGTTGGAGGCTGAGCTTGGTGAGATGTGTCTTTAAAAGACCATTAGTCTGTTCCACCTTTCCTGAAGATTGAGGATGGTAAGAGATATGAAGGTTACACTGAATACCAAGAGCCTGAGAAACTGCTTGGGTGATTTGACTAGTAAAGGCTGGTCTGTTTTCAGACTGTATAGAGGTGGGAAGGCCAAACTGAGGAATTATGTCTGACAGAAGGGAAGAAATGACTGCAGTGGCCTTCTCAGACCCTGTGGGAAAGGCCTCTACCCATCCAGTGAAAGTGTCTACCCAGACTAAGAGATATTTTAGTTTTCTGACTCGGGGCATGTGAGTAAAGTCAATTTGCCAGTCCTGGGCAGAGACAAATCCCTGAGCTTGATGTGTAGGAAAGGGAGGGGGCCTGAATAATCCCTGAGGGGTAGTAGAATAGCAGATGGAACACTGAGAAGTGATCTCCTTGAGGACAGATTTCCGTGATGGAAAGGAAATGAGAAGTTCTAAGAGACAGGCTAGCAGCTTGTAACCTGCATGGAAGAGGTTATGAAATGACGACAGAATAGAATGGGCCTGTGAGGCTGGAAGGAGATATTTTCCTTGGTCTAAGAACCATTTGCCTTGTGTGGGAAGAGATTGATAGGTGGAAGTTTCAGCGGGGGAGTAGGTGGGAGCGACCGATGTGAAGGAGAAAAACTGGCCATGAGGGACAGAAGTTGGAGAGCTAGCTGCTTGTCTAGCCACCTTATCAGCATAAGCGTTGCCTAGAGCAATGGGTTCTGATGCCTTTTGATGCCCCTTACAGTGAATGACCCCAGCTTCCTTTGGAAGTAAAGCGGCCTTGAGCAGAGTTTTTATTAAAGAGGCATTAATGATGGAGGACCCTTGTGTAGTGAGGTAACCTCTTTCAGCCCATGTGACTGCATGGTGGTGCAGAATATGAAAGGCATATTTAGAGTCAGTATAAATATTGATGCATAGTCCTTTTGCAAGAGTGAGGGCCTGAGTTAAGGCAACTAGTTCGGCTTGCTCAGAGGTAGTGGAGGGGGGCAGAGCGGTAGCGTCAATAACAGATGTGGAAGATACTATTGCATATCCTGCCTTTGCTCGTGAGTGGCAATTAGGCCTGGTGGAACTGCCATCAATAAACCAAGTGTGATCAGGGTGAGAAACAGGGAAGAAGGAAATGTGGGGAAATGGGGTGAAAGTCAGGTGGATCAGAGAGATGCAGTCATGAGGGTCAGGTGTGGTATCCGGAATAATGTGGGAGGCCGGATTGAAGTCCGGGCCAGGAACAATGGTAATTGTTGGAGACTCAACAAAGAGTGAGCATAGCTGAAGGAGCTGGGGAGCAGAAAGTATATGCACCAGGTGTGAGGAAGAAAATAGATTTTGGAAATTATGAGAGCTGTAGAGAGTGAGTTGAGCATAGTTTGTGATTTTGAGGGCCTCTAAAAGTATTAGGGCAGCAGCAGGTGCTGCACGCAGACATGATGGCCAGCCTAAAACAGTAAGGTCAAGTTGTTTGGACAAAAAGGCTACAGGACATGATCCTGGTTCTTGTGTAAGAATTCCGACTGCACAGCCCTGTACTTCAGCTGTGTGTAATGAAAAGGGTTGGGATGAGTCAGGGAGAGCTAGGTTGGGGGCAGTCTCTAAAGCTGTCTTCAAGGAATGGAAAGAGGAGTGGAGAAAGGATTTAGGATCTATGGGGTCAGCTAAGTTTCTTTTTGTGAGTTTATATAATGGTTTTGTTAGGATGGCAAAACCAGATATCCAAAGGTGAAAGTATCCAACCATGCCCAGGAAGGAAAGGAGTTGTTGTTTTGTAGAAGGGGTTGGGGTTTGAGAGATCAGTCAGACACAATCGGCAGGGAGAGCATGTGTGTTTTTATGAAGAATTATGCCGAGGTAGGTAAAGGGTGGAGAAGAAATTTGAGCTTTGGAGGGGGGATACCCAATATCCTTTGAAGAATAGATGCTGAAGGAGCAGAAGTGTGTCTTGTTGAGAAGATTCAAAGGAGGGGCTACAAAAAAGAAGGTCATCAATATATTGAATAAGGTGAGAAGTGGAGGGGTGGAAAGAAAGTAAATCATGAGAAAGAGCTTGGCTGAAGTAATGAGGGCTGTCCCTGAAACCTTGCGGCAGCACAGTCCAGGTAAGCTGCTGGGACTGATGGGTGTCAGGGTCAGTCCAGGTGAAAGCAAAGAGGGGCTGGGACGAGGGGTGCAGGGGAATAGTTAAAAAAGCATCTTTAAGACCAAGAACGGAATAGTGAGTTGTGGAGGAAGGTATCGAGGACAAAAGAGTGTATGGGTTGGGCACCACAGGGTGGATAGGCAAAACAATTTGGTTGATAAGGTGCAGATCCTGAACTATCTGTAAGACTTGTCTGGTTTTTGGACAGGTAAAATGGGGAAAATTGTAAGGAGAGTTTATACGTTTTAGAAGCCCATGCTGTAGCAGGTGAGTGATAACAGGCTTTAATCCTTTTAAAGCGTACTGTGGGATGAGATATTGGCATTGAGCGGGGTAAGGGTGATTAAGTTTTAATGGGATGGTAATGGGCATGTGATCGGCTGCCAGGGAAGGAGTAGAGATGTCCCATACTTGTGGGTTAAGGCGGGGGGTTACGAGAGGAAGATGCAAAGGAGGCTTTTGGTTGGGGAGAAGGGCGGCAATGAGATGGGCTGTAGTCCAGGAATAGTCAGGGAAGCAGGTAATTTGGTTAAAATATCTCGGCCTAATAAGGGAACTGGGCAGGTGGGGATAACTAAAAAAGAGTGCATAAAAGAGTGTTGTCCAAATTGGCACCAGAGTGGGGGAGTTTTTAGGGGTTTTGAAGCTTGGCTGTCAATACCCAACTTATCGGGGTGAGGGAAACAGGCCCTTGAAAAGAAGGCAACGTGGAGTTGGTAGCCCCCGTATTGATTAAACAGGGGATGGACTTACCCTCCACTGTGAGAGTTACCTGAAGCTCAGCGTCTGTGATGGTCCAGGGGGCTTCCGAGGCGATTGGGCAGCGTCGATCTTCAGTCGCTAAGCCAAGCAGATCTGGGAAGGAGTCAGTCAGAGAGCCTTGGGCTAGAGCTTTAGGGGCTCTAGGAGTGGCTCCGGGTGAGCTTGGCAGTCTGCCTTCCATGGGTCCCTGCACAGATGGGACATGGCTTGGGAGGAATCCCAGGCTGTGGGCATTCCTTGGCCCAGTGGCCAGATTTCTGGCACTTGAAGCAAGATCCTGATGGAGGAAGTCTTGTAGGAATGCTTGACTGCTGCGGCTTAGGCGTGTGTGGCTTAGGCATTTTGAAGTTCTTGCATGCTGGAGGTGTGGCTGGGTTTTGTCTCACAGCAGAGGCAAGTGATTGTAACTCAGAAATGCGTTGCCATCTGGCTGCTTCCTCTCTATTATTGTACACCTTGAAGGCGAGGTTGATTAATTCCTGTTGTGGGGTTTGAGGGCCAGATTCTAATTTTTGAAGTTTTTTCCTAATGTCAGGAGTGGATTGGGTGATCAAATGCATATTAAGAATAAGGCGGCCTTCTGGCCCTTCTGGGTCTAGGGTGGTATAGTGTCTAAGGTTTGCTGCTAAGCGGGCCATGAACTGGGCTGAGTTTTCCTCTTTACTTTGGGTAGTCTCTTTAAGCTTGTCCTAATTAACAGCTTTGTAAACTGCCTTTTTAAGCCCTTCAACTAGGCAGGAAATCACGTAATCTCACCTAGCTATACCTGGGGAATTTGCCTGAGAGTTCCATTGGGGATCCTCTCAGGGAACTACTCTACTGCCTTCCTGGAGGTCTGGCTCGTGAAGCCGGTGGTTATCAGCGTGAGATTGGGCTAGAGAAAAAACTCTTTCCCGATCATCTGGGGAGAGGGTAGAAGTCAGGTTGACATTTAAGTTACTCCAGGTTAAATCATAGGACAGAGTTAGATATTGGAATTCCTGTATATATTTAGTGGGGTCTGATGAGAAAGAGCCTAAACACTGAATGATCTGAGAGAGGTCTGATAGAGAAAAAGGTACATGTACCCTGACTGCCTTCAGCTCCAGCCACCTCTCTAAGAGGAAATTGTTGGGCAGGTGGGGAAGAGCTAGTCGTGGAACTAAACTGTAAGCCAGACCAGGTGTGAGGAGGGGAGGTGATAAAAGGATTATAGGGTGGAGGAGCAGAGACTGAGGAAGAATTGGGACTTAGCTCGGCATGGCGATGAGCAGCCTAGGGAGGAGGGGAAAGGTCAGATGGGTCTGTAGAAAAGGAAGACTGGAAAGACTCAGCGATGCTTGGGGTTGGGATTGAGGGGACAGGAGGGAAGGAAAGAAGGAGGATTTGGGAGGAATCGCATTGGGAACAGAGACTAGGGAGGGAATGAAGTGTGAAAAATGCCTGGATGTAAGGCACCTCAGACCATTTGCCCATTTTTTGACAAAAATTACTTAGGTCTTGTAGGATGGAGAAATCGAAAGTGCCATTTTCTGGCCATTTAGAGCCATTGTCAAGTTTGTATTGGGGCCAAGTGGTATTGCAGAAGAAGATAAGGCATTTAGGTTTTAGGTCAGGTGTGAGTTGAAGAGGTTTTAAGTTCTTGAGAACACAGGCTAAGGGAGAAGAAGGAGGAATGGAGGGTGGAAGGTTGCCCATAGTGAAGGCAGCAAGCCCAGAGAAAAGAGAGAGTAAAGACATGGAGGGAAGGGGTTCGGGGGTTCTTACCCTCCAGAACAGTGGGAAAGGGGTCGGGGAGCGGAAATAAGGGGTTGGGGCACAGAGATAAGAGGTTGGGGTGTGGAAATAAGGGGTTGGGGCACAGAGATAAGAGGTTGGGGTGTGGAAATAAGGGATCAGGGTACAGAGATAAGAGGTCAAGTCATGGAAATAAGGGATTGGGGGGTTCTTGCCCCCCAGAAAAGCAGAGAAGGGGTAGAGGCAGGGAGAGAAGGGGTCAGGATTCTTGCCCCTCCCCCAGAAAAGTGGGACTTGCTGCTAAGGGTGAAGGACCAAGGCAGGCATCCCTGCATGGTCAGACACCTCTGAAACGTGGGTGAATAATCAGAGAGGCATCCCTGCAACGATTAAATACCAAGGGAAGGCTGCCTTCCTGAGTCCGTGACCAGCACCGGCGTTTTGGGTCCATGGATAAAGCGTGTCTCCTTTGTCTTTACCAGAAAATGAAAGGAATTAAAATTAAGAGAAGGGAGAGATTGAAGAGTGGCACCAAGATTGAAAGGAGAAAGTGGTTGAGGGATAGTGAGAGAGGTTGGAGAAGAGAGTAAGAAGAGGCCGCTTACCCGATTTAAAATTGGTGAGATGTTCCTTGGGCTGGTGGGTCTGAGGACCCGACGTTGTAGGTGGATCTTTTTCATGGAGCAAAGAGCAGGACGACAGGGGATTGATCTCCCAAGGGAGGTCCCCCGATCCGAGTCACAGCACCAAATTTCATGCGTGTCTGTGTGAGGAGACCACCAAACAGGCTTTGTGTGAGCAATAAAGCTTTTAATCACCTGGGTGCAGGCGGGCTGAGTCCAAAAAGAGAGTCAGCGAAGGGAGATAAGGGTGGGGCCATTTTATAGGATTTGGGTACATAAAGGAAAATTACAGTCAAAGGGGATTTGTTCTTTGGTGGGCAGGAGTGGGGGTTGCAAGGTGCTCAGTGGGGGAGTTTTTGAGCCAGGATGAGCCATGAAAAGGACTTTCACAAGGTAATGTCATCACTTAAGGCAAGGACTGGCCATTTTCACTTCTTTTGTGGTGGAATGTCATCAGTTAAGGCAAGGACTGGCCATTTTCACTTCTTTTGTGGTGCAATGTCATCAGTTAAGGCGGGGCAGGGCATTTTCACTTCTTTTGTGATTCTTCAGTTACTTCAGGCCATCTGGGCGTATACATGCAAGTCACAGGGGATGCAATGGCTTGGCTTGGGCTCAGAGGCCTGACACTGACCACTGCCGGTTCCTCTCGATACTACCACAGCTGATGCTCTCTGGAAAGTGCCACCTCCTGGAAGGCCAACCAACACAAAAATAGAGCATTAAACCACCAAAGCTAAGAACACTCTCAGAGTCCATTTTACCCCCTTGCCACCTCCACCAGAACAGATGCTGGTATCCATGGCTGAGAGACCCATAGAGGGTTGACATTACAGGACTCTGTGGAGACAACCCCCAGTACCAGCCCGGAGCCTGGTACACTTGCTGGGTGGCTAGACCCAGAAGAGAGATAATAATCACTACAGCTTGGCTCCAGGAAGCCACATCCATAGGAAAAGGGGGAGAGTACTCCATCAAGGGGACACCCTATGGGACAAAAGAATCTCAACAACAGCCTTCAACCCTAGACCTTCCCTTTGATAGAGGCTCCCCAAATGAGAAGGAACCAAAAAACCAACTCTGGTAATATGACAAAACAAAGCTGTATAACACCACTCACCAAGATCACACTAGATCACCAGCAATGGATCCAAACCAAGAAGAAATCCCTGATTTACTTGAAAGAGAATTCAGGAGGTTAGTTATTAAGCTAATCCGGAAGGCAACAGAGAAATGTGGAACTCAATGCAAGGAAATTGAAAAAGCGGTAAGTGAAGGGAGAACTATTCAATGAAATAGATAGCATAAATAAAACACAAAAAACTTCAGGAAACATTGGACACACTTATAGAAATGCAAAATGCTCTGGAAAGTCTCAGTAATAGATTGAACAAGTAGAAGAAAAAATTCAGAGCTCAAAGACAAGTTCTTTGAATTAACCCAATCCAATAAAGACAAAGAAAAAAAATAAGAAAATATGGACAAAGCCCCCAAGAAGTCTGGGATTATGTTAAGTGACCAAACCTAAGAATAATCAGCATTCCTGAGGAAGAAGAGAAATCTAAAGTTGGAAAACATATTTGGGGGAATAATCAAGAAAAACTTCCCTGGCCTTGCTAGAGACCTAGACATCTAAATATAAGAAGCACAAAGAACACCTGGGAAATTAATCACAAAAAGATCATCACCTAGACACATTGCCATCAGGTTATCTAAAGGTAAGATGAAGGAAAGAATCTTAAGAGCTGTGAGACAAAAGTACCAGGTAACCTGTAAAGGAAAACTATCTGATCAACAGCAGATTTTTCAGCAGAAACCCTACAAGCTAGAAGGGATTGGAGCCCAATCTTCAGCCTCCTCAAGCAAAACAATTATCAGCCAAGAATTTTGTATGCAGCAAAACTAAGCAAAATATATGAAGGAAAGATACATTCCTTTTCAGACACACAAATGCTGAGAGAATCTGCCATTACCAAGCCACCACAATAACAATGGCTAAAAGGAGCTCTAAATCTTGAAATAAATCCTGGAAACACATCAAAACAGAGCCTCTTAGAAGCATAAATTTCACAGGACCTATAAAACAAAAATACAATTTAAAAAACAAAAACAAAAACAAAAACCAAAGAACTAAGATACGCAGGCAACAAATAGCACAATGAATAGAATGGTACCTAACATTCCAATACTAACATTGAATGTAAATGGCCTAAATGCCCTACTTAAAAGAAACAGAACTGCAGAATGGATAAGAATTCACCAACCAACTTTCTGCTGCCTTCAAGAGACTCACCTAACAAACAAGGACTCACATAAACTTAAAGTAAAGGGGTGCAAAGAGGCATTTCATGCAAATGAACACCAAAAGCGAGCAGGGGTAGCTATTCTTACATCAGACAAAACATACTTTAAAGCAAGAGCAGTTAAAAAAGACAAACAGGGACATTATATACTGGGAAAAGGCCTTTATCCAACAGGAAAATGTCACAATCCTAAACATATATGCATCTAACACTGGAGATACCAAATCTATAAAACAATTAGTAATAGAGCTAAGAAATGAGATAGACAGCAATGCAATAATAGTGGGGGACTTCAATACTTAAGTGGCAGCACTAGATAGGTCATCAAGACAGAAAGTCAACAAAGAAGCAATGGATTCAAACTATACCTTGAAACAAATGGATTTAACAGAACATTCCATCCAACAACCGCAGAATACACATTCTATTCAACAGCACATGGAACTTTCTCCAATATAGACCATATGATAGGCCACAAAATAACCCTCCATAAATTTAAGAAAATTGAAGTTATATCAAGCACTCTTTCAGACCATGGTAGAATAAAACTAGAAATCAACTTTAAAAGGAACCTTCAAAACCATGCAAATACATGGAAATTAAATAACCTGTTCCTGAATGATCAATGAGTCAAAAACAAAATCAAAATGGAAATTAAAAACTTCTTGGAACTGAATGATGACAGTAGCACAAACTATCAAAACCTCTGGGATACAGGAAAGGCATACTAAGAGGAAAGTTCATAGCCCTAAACATCTACATCAAAAAGACTATAAGAGCACAAACTGACAATCTAAGGTCACACCTCAAGGAGCCAGAGAAAGAAGAACTAACCAAACCTGAACCCAGCAGAAGAAAGGAAATAATCAAGATGAGAGCAGAAGTAAATGAAATTGAAACAGAAAAATACAAAAGATAAATAAAACAAAAAGCTGTTTCTTTGAAAAGATAAATAAAATTGATAGACCATTAGCAAGGTTAACGAAGAGAAGAAGAGAGAAAATCCAAGTAACCTCAATAAGAAATGAAATGGGAGATATTACAATTGACACCACAGAAATACAAAAGATCACTTAAGGCTACTATGAACACCTTTATCTGCATAAACTAGGAAACGTAGAAAAGATGGGGAAATTCCTGGAAAGATATAACCCTTCTAGCTTAAATCAGGAAGAATTAGATACCCTGAACAGACCAATAACAAGCAGCAAGATTGAAATGGTGATTTAAAAATTACCAACAACAAAAAAGTCCAGGACCAGACAGATTCACAGCATAATTCTACCAGACATTCAAAGAAGAATTGGTATCAATCCTATTGAGACTATTCCACAAGATAGAGAAAGAGGGAACCCTCCCTAATTCATTCTATGAAGCCAGCATTACCCTAATATCAAAACCAGGAAAGGACATAACCAAAAAATGAAACTACAGACCAATATTCCTGATGAACATAGATGCTTCCAGCAACATATCAAAAAGATAATCCACCACAATCAAGTGGGTTTCATACCAGGGATTCAGGGATGGCTTAACATATGCAAGTCAATAAATGTGATACACCACATAAACAGAATTAAAAACAAAAATCACATAATCATCTCAATAGATGTAGAAAAAGCATTTGACAAAATCCAGCATCTCTTTATGATTAAAACTTTCTGCAAAACTGGCATACAAGGGACATACCTCAATGTAATAAAAGCCATCTATGACAAACCCACAGCCAACATAATACTGAATGGTGAAAAGTTGAAAGCATTCCCTCTGAGAACTGGAACAAGACAAGGATGCCCACTCTCACCACTCCTCTTCAACATAGTACTGGAAGTCCTAGCTGGAGGAATCAGACAAGAGAAGAAATAAAGGGCATCCAGTTTGAAAGAGGAAGTCAAACTGTTAGTGTTTGCTGATGATATGATGGTTTACCTTGAAAACCCTGAAGACTCCAGAAAGCTCCTAGAACGGATAAAATAATTTAGCAAAGTCTCTGGATACAGAATTAATGTACACAAATCAGTAGCTCTCCTATACACCAACAGCAACCAAGTGGAGAATCAAATCAAGAACTCGACCCCTTTTACAATAAATGCAAACAAACAAAACAAAACAAAAACAAAAAAACCTTAGGAATATACCTAACGAAAAGGAGGTGAAAGACTTCTACAAGGAAAACTACAAAACACTGCTGAAAGAAATCATAGATGACACAAACAAATGGAAACACATCTTATGCTCTGGGTGGGTAGAATCAATATTGTGAAAATGACCATACTGCTAAAAGCAATCTACAAATTCAACACAATTCCCATCAAAATACCACCATCATTCTTCACACAATTAAAAAAAATCTAAAATTCATATGGAACCAAAAAAGAGCCCACATAACCAAACCAAAACTAGGCAAAAGGAACAAATCTGGAGGCATCACATTACCTGATTTCAAACTATACTATAAGGCCATAGTCACCAAAACAGCATGGTACTGGTATAAAAATAGGAACATAGACCAGTGGAACAGAATAGAGAACCTAGAAATAAAACCAAATACTTACAGGCAACTGATCTTTGACAAAGCAAACAAAAACATAAAGTGAGGAAAGGGCACCCCTTTAAACAAATGGTGCTGGGATAATTGGCTAGCCATATGTAGGAGAATGAAACTGGATCTTCGTCTCTCACCTTATACAAAAATCAGCCCAAGATGGATTAAGGACTTAAATCTGAGACCTGAAACTATAAAAATTCTAGAAGACAACGTTGGAAAAACTCTTCTAGACATAGGCTTAAGCAAGGATTTTGTGACCAAGTACTCAAAAGCAAATGCAATAAAAACAAAGATAAATAGCTGTGTCTTAATTGAACTAAAGAGATTTTGCATGGCAAAAGGAACAGTCAGCAGAGTAAACAGACACCCCACAGAGTGTGAGAAAATCCTCATAGTCTATACATCTGACAAAGGACTAATATTTAGAATCTACAATGAACTCAAATCATCAAGGAAAAAACAATCCCATTGAAAAGTGGGCTAAGGACATGAATAGACAATTCTCAAAAGAAGGTATACAAATGGCCAACAAACATGAAAAAATGCTCAACATCAGTAATGATCAGGGAAATGCAAATGAAAACCACAATGCAACACCACCTTACTTCTGCAAGAATGGCCATAATAAAAAAATAAAAAAACATTAGATGTTGGCATGGATGTGGTGATCAGGGAACACTTCTACACTGCTGGTGGGAATGTAAACTAGCACAGCCACTATGGAAAACAGTGTGGAGATTCCTTAAAAAACTAAAAGTAGGGGCTGGGCGTGATGGTTCACGCCTGTAATCCTAACACTTTGGGAGGCTGAGGCGGGAAGATCACAAGGTCAGGAGTTTGAGACCAGCCTGGCCAATATGGTGAAACCCAGGCTCTACTAAAAATACAAAAAATTAGCTGGGTGTGGTGGTAGGTGCCTGTAATCCAAGCTACCTGGGAGGCTGAGGCAGGAAAATTGCTTGAACCTGGGAGGCGGAGGTCGTAGTGAGCCAAGATCGTGCCACTGCACTCCAGCCTGGGTGACAGAGCAAGACTCCATCTCAAAACAAACAAACAAAAAACAACAAAGAAGACAAAGTAGAACTGCCATTTGATCCAGCAATCCCACTACCTGGTATCTACCCAGAGAAAAGAAGTCATTATATGAAAAAGATACTCGTACATGCATGTTTATAGCAGCACAACTCGCAATAGCAAAATCGTGGAACCAACACAAATGCCCATTAATCAATATATATCTCATATATATATACATATCTCACAGTTTCTTTATATACACATTGTATATATACACACAATGGAATACTACTCAGCCATAAAAGAAATGAATTAATGGCATTTGCAGCAACCTGTATGAGATTGGAGACTATTATTCTAAGTGTAGTAACTCAGGAATGGAAAACCAAACGTTGTATGTTCTCACTTATATGTGGGAGTGAAGCTATGAGGACACAAAGGCATAAGAATGATGCAATGGACTTTGGGGACTTGGGGAGAAGGGTTGGAGGGGCCGAGGGATAAAAGACCACAAGTAGGGTGCAGTGTATACTGCTTGGGTGATGGGTGCACCAAAATCTCACAAATCACCACTGAAGAACTTACTCATGTAACCAAATACCACCTGTATTCCAATAACCTTTGGAAAAGCAATTAAATCCAAATTTTAAATCACAAAGGAAGTCTTTAATCCATTTTAAGTAGGTTTTTTTTGTATGGTGAAAGATAGGGGGTTCAGTTCATTCTTTTACATATGGATATCTAATTTATCCAGTACCATTTATTGAAGAGTTGGGTCCTCTTCCTAATGTATGTTCTTGGTATCTTTGTTGGAAATAATTTGACTGTGTGGATTTATTAGTGGACTGTTTTGTTCCATTGGCCTATGGGCCTGCTTTTTGCTAGTACCATGCTGATTTGATTCCCATAATTTTGCAATATATTTTGAAGTCAGGTAGTGTAGTCTCCAGCTTTGTTTTGCTCAAAATTACTTTTTCTATTTGGAAAGTTTTGTGATTCCATTTACATTTTAGGATTGTTATTTATAGTTCTGTGAAGAATGTCAATGGTATTTTGATAGAAGTTGCATTTAATTTGTAGATCACTTTGAATAATGTGGATTTTTAAATCAATATTAATTCCTCCAATCCTTAAACAAGGTATATTTATTTAGTTATTTATGTCTTCTTCAATTTCTTTTATTAATGTTTCATAGTTTTCAGGGAAGAGATCTTTCACTTCCTTGTTTAAATTTATTTCTAGGTATCTTATTTATATTTTTGGTGGCAGTTGTAAATGCTGTTATTGATTTCTAGTTTCATACCTTTGGGATCAGATAAGATACCTGATATGATCTCTACCTTCTTACATTTGTTAAGATTTGTTTTATGGCCTAACGTATGATCTATCCTGAAGAATGTTTCATGTACAGTTGAGAAGAATGTGTATTCTGTTGCTATTAGAATGTTCTGTGCATGTCTGTTGGGTCTATTTGGTCTAGAGTGCATTTTAAATCCAATGTTTCTTTGCTGATTTTCTGTGTGGATAATCTATCAATTGGTGAAAGTGGAGTGTTGAAGTCTCCTACTATTATAGTATTGCAGTCTATTTCTTCCTTCACCTCTAATATTGGTATGACATATTTAGGTGCTCCGAAGTTGGGTGCATATTCATTTCTAATTGTGATATGCTCTGATGGAATAGATCCCTTTATCACTATATAATGACCTTTTCCTCTTTTTTTTCTTTTTTATAGTTTTGACTTAAAGTTAATTTTGTCTGATGTAAGTATGACTACCCTGCTTACTTTTGGTTTCTATTTGCATGGAATATTTTTATTTCCATCTCTTCACTTTTAGTCTTTGTGTGACCTTACAGGTAAAGTGAGTCCATTGTAGGCGGTATATAGTTGGGTCTTGTTTTTCTTATACATTCAACCATTCTATCTCTTTTAAGTGAAGAATTTAATCTATTTACATTCAAAGTTATTATTGATGGGTAAAAACTTACTGCTGCTCTTTTGCTAATTGTTTTCTGGTTGTTTTGTAGATATTTTGTTTTTTTTCTTTATCTCTTGTTGTTTACTTTTGTGGTTTGGTGGCTTTCTGTGGTGCTAAGCTTTTATTTTTTCCTCCCTTTTGTATTTGTGTATCTGCTGCAATTTCTTTGTGTTTATGATGGGGCTAACATAAAGAGTCTTAGACTATTTTAATCTGATAACTTATGTTTGTTTGCATAAAACTTCTCTAAACTTTTACTGTACCCCCCACAATTTACATTTTTGTTGACTTAATTTGTATTTTATATATTATGTTTCTTACAGCTAATTTGAGCTGTAGTTATTTTTACCATTTTGACTTTTAACCCTCATATGAGAGGTTTGAAAGATTTTCATCTCACTATTACAGTACTAGAGTATTCTGAGTTTAATTATGAATTTAGAGTTACTAGTCAATTTTATACTCTCATGTGTTTTCATGATAGTAATTATTCTTTTGCTTCTAGTTGTAGCACTCCGCTAAGCATTTCTTGTAAGGCCAGTCTAGTTGCAATGAATTCCCTCAGCTTTTGCTTGTTTGGGAAGGCTTTTATTTCTCCTCCATCTTTTTTTTTTTTTTTTTTTTTTTGAGATGGAGTCTCGCTCCATCACCCAGGCTGGAGTGCAGTGGCACAATCTTGGCTCACTGCAAGCGCCACCTTCTGGGTTCATGCCATTCTCCTGCCTCAGCCTCCTGAGTACCTGGGACTACAGGTGTCCACCACCACGCCTGGCTAATTTTTTATATGTTTAGTAGAGATGGGGTTTCACCATGGTCTCAATCTCCTGACCTTGTGATCCGCCCACCTTGGCCTCCCAAAGTACTGGGATTACAGGCATAATCCACCATGCCTGGCCCTCCTCCATCTTTAAAGGATACCTTTTTTGGGTATAGTATTCTTGGATGGCAGTTTTTTTTTTTTCTTCTAGCATTTTGAATATATCATTCCATTCTTTTCTAGCCTGGAAGTCTTCTGCTGAGAAATCTGCTGATAGTCTAATGGGGATTCCCTTATATGTCATTTGATGCTTTTAGTCTTGATGCTTTTAGAATTCTTCATTTTACTTTTGACAGTCTGGTTATAATGCGTGTTAGAGCACATTTTTGGTTAAATTTTTGGTTAAGTCTATTTGAGGAATTTTGAGTTTCATGGATCTGGGTGCTCATATCTTTCCCAAGACTTGTGTAGTTTTTAGCTATTATTTTGTTCAATATGTTTTTTCTAGTTTTCTCTATCTCTTCTCATTCTGTAAATCCAATAAATGTGAAAATTTGTTTGCTTAATGGTGTCCCATAGGCTTTCTTTATTCTTTTTTATTTTATGCTTTCCCCCCGACTGGATTTTTCAAAAGATGTGCCTTCAAGTTCAGAATTTTTTTCTTCTTGGTCTAGTCTGTTGATAAAGCTCTGAATTGTATTTTTTAATTTCATTTATTGAATTCTTCAACTCCAAGATTTCTTTTTGTTTCTTTTAAAATGATATCTATTTCTTAGTTAAATTTTTCATTTATAGCATAAATTGTCTTTCTAATTTCATTGAATTATTTGTCTGTATTTCTTGAATCTCATTGATTTTCCTTAACATCACTATTTTGAATTCCTTTTCAGGCATTTCATAAATTTCTGTTGTTTTTGGATCTGTTACTGGAGAATTATTTTGTTCATTTGGGGGTGTCATGTTTACTTGCTTCTTCTTGTGTCTTGTGTCCCTATGTTGGTATCTGTGCATCTACAGAATAGTCATCGCTTCCAATTTAAAAGTAGCTTTTTAAAGAAAATCCTTTTTAATGTAATGTAAATCAGTTCTATGGTATCAGTTTTGTAAGGTTTTTTGGCTTTGATTCTGGTGGATGCAGTTGTATAGTCTCTGAGCAGTTTCTTCAGCTGTAATTCATGTCAGCAATGTCTATGTGTGCCTCAATGGCCTAGCTGTGATAATTCATGGTGGCAGTTGTGTTAGTTTTCATATTGCTGTAAAGAAATACCTAAGACTGGGTGATTTATAAAGAAAAAAGTTTTAATTGGCTCACAGTTATAAAGGCTGTACAGACAGCATAGTGGCTTCTGCTTTTGGGGAGGCCTCAGGAAGCTTCCATTCATGGCAGAAAGCAAAGAGGGAGCTGGCATCTCATGGCAGGAACAGAAACAAGAGAAAGTGAGGAGGGGAGGTGCTACACACTTTTAACCAAGCACATCTCATGAATACTCACTCATTATCAAAAGGACAGTACCAAGGGGGATGGTGCTAAACTATTCATGAGAAATCCATTCCCATAATTCAGTTACCTTCCAGCAGGCCCCACCTCCAACACTGAGGATTACAATTTGACATGAGATTTGCTGGAGACACAGATCCAAACCATATAACTCTGCCCCTAGCCCTCCTACTCTCATGACCTTCTCACATTGCAAAATACAATTATGCCTTCCCAATAATCCCCCAAAGTATTAACTCTTTCCAGCATTAACTCAAAAGTCCAAAGTCTCATCTGAGACAGGCAAGTCCCTTCCATCTATGAGTCTGTAAAATAAAAAAACAAGTGAGTTACTTCCAAGATACATTGGAGGTATAGGCATTGGGTAAACACTCCCATTTTGAAAGTGATAAATTGGCCAGAATAAAAAAAGGCTACAAGCCCCATGCAAGTCTGAAAGCCAGCAAAGCAGTCATGAAATCTTAAAGCTCCAAAATAATATCCTTTGACCCCACGTCTTACATCCAGAACACACTGGTGCAAGGGGGGGCTCCCTAGGCCTTGGGTGGCTCTGCCCCTGTGGCTTTGCAAGGTTCATCTCCTGTGGCTGCTCTCATGGGCTGGTGTTGACTTCCTGTGACTTTTCCAGAGGTAGGGTGCAAGGTGTCAATGGATCTACCATTCTGAGGTCTGGAGGACAGTGGCCTTCTTCTCATAGCTCCACTAAGCAGTGCCCCAATGGGGACTCTATATGGGGGCTCTAACTCACATTTCCCCTTCACTCCTCCCTAGTAGAGGTTCTCTGTCAGGGCTCTGCCCCTGCAGCAAGGTTCTGTCTGGACACCCAGGCTTTTTCATATATCCTCTGAAATCTAGGTGGAGGCTTCCAAGCCTTATTCACCCTTGCACTCTGTGGACCAGCAGGCTTAACACCACATGGAAGCTGCCAAGGCTTATGGCTTACACCTTTTGAAGCAGTGGCCTAAGCTGTACCTGGGTCCCTTTGAGCCACAGCTGGAGTTGGACTGGCCAGGATGCAGGAAGCAGTGCTCTGAGGTAGTGTGAGACAGCAGGGCCCTGGGTCTGGCATACAAAAACTATGCTGTCCTCCTAGGCATATGGTGAGAGGAGCTGCCTCTAAGATCTCTGAAATGTCATTGAGGCCTTTTCCCCATTGTCTTGGCTATCAGCACTTGCTTCTTTTTTAGCTATGCAAATTTCTGCAGCCTGCTTGAACTACTTCCCTGAAAATGGGCTTTTCCTTTCTACCATATGGCCAGGCTGCAAATTTTCTGAACTTTCACTCTCTGCTTCCCCTTTAAATATAAGTTCCAACTTTAGGTCATTTCTTTGCAAATGCATGTGAGCATACTCTGTTAGAAGCAGCTAGGTGACATCTTGAGCACTTTGCTGCTTAGAAATTTATTCTGCCAGATACCCTAAATCATCACTCTCAAGTTCAAAGTTCCACAGATTCCCTAGGGCAGGGGCACAATGCAGCCAAATTTTTTGGTAAGGCATAATAAAAGTGACCTTTGCTCCAGGTCCCAATATGTTCTTCATTTCCACCTGAGAACTCCTCAGCTTGGACTTCATTATTCATATCACTATCAGCTTTTTGGTCACCATTTAACCAGTATCTAAGATGTTCCAAACTTTCCCTCATTTTCCTGTCTTCTTCTGTGCCCTTCATACTCTTCCAACTTCTGTCCATTACCCAGTTCCAAAGTCGTTTCCACATTTAGAACAGTGCTCCGCTTCTTGATACCAATTTTCTGTGTTAGTCCATTCTCACATTTCTGTAAAGAAATACCTGAGACTTGGTAATTTATAAGGAAAAGAGGTTTAATTGGCTTATGGTTCTTCAGAGTGTACAGGAAGCATAGAGGCTTTTGCTTTTGAGGAGGCCTCAGGAAGCTTCTAATCATGGCAGAAAGCAAAGGGAGAGCAGGTGTCTCACATGGCAGGAGCAAGAGCAAGAGCAAGAGGGCGGGGAGGTGCCACACACTTTTAACTAACCAGATCTTATGAGAACTCACTCACTAACATGAGGACACTACCAAGGGAGACGATGCGAAACCATTCATGAGAAATCTGCCTCCATGACCCACCAGGCCCCACATCCAACACTGGGGATTACAGTTCAACATGAGCTTTGGTGGGGACACAGATCCAAACCACATCAGCAGTGGTGTGACTTTGCTGTGAGCAGTGTGGTTGGCTGGCTCTCAGTCCAAGGTGGGAATGCACATGGCTGATCAGCTGGGTTGGGGGGCAAGCTCACCAGGGCAAGGGCCTCTGGACTGCTTCTTAGGCTGAGGGCGTACATATATGGTGGGTTGGCTGGCTTGGGGACAAGCTCTCTGGAGGCAGGGCCTCCAGGCTGGTTCTCAGGCTAAGAGCATGCACATATGGCAGGTCCACTGGTTTTGGGCTGGTTTCCCCACTGTGCAGGACTGCCTATTCCTTGGTCAGGGAGGAGGGCTGCATGCCATGTGGGCTCAGCTATCAGAGTCATAGCTGTTCCACTGGGTCTAGGCTTTGAGTAGGAGCACTGCATCCACCTGTTATAGACATGGAAAAATAATGGTGGAGCCTCAGAGATGGGGAGACAAAGTTGCTAGTGGCCCAAGAGCAGGACACACTGTAGCAGTACGTCTGACTTCAAGATGGCCCTGTGTTGTAGACACTTGGGTGGGTGGGCGGTGCACAATGTAGGCTCCTACTCTGGAGCAATGCAGCCTTGTGAACTCCAGGCAGCTCTCCGTCCTGGGCTCAAGGCCTGTGAGGACTGTGGGATTCTCCTGTAGTAATGACTGCAAGTGTCTGTGGTGGTAACAGGGTTGCTAGAAGCCTCCAGCTTATCTTTTCCCCACAAGAAGTCACCCCAGGCTCCAAGACCATCCTAGTGGGGGCAGACGGGGTGGCAGAGGCAGAGTGCTTTGTTCCCCTCCATATGCTGCCATTCTGGGTTTCCACAAGGATTCTGCTACTTCCTTGCTGTACTCCAGCACTCTCCTTTAGACCCTGTAGTCAAAATGTGATTGTTTATTTATTGTTTGGGTCCTTTTCGGAGGGGGAGATTAGCACTAGGTACCTCTAGTGGCCCATCTTGCTTAAGCCACTTGATCTCTATTTAGTTTTCTGACATGCAAATTATTATTCTCCTTTTATAGATGAAGAAATTAGAGCTCGAAAAAGTAAGCAATTGCAAGTCCAGAGCTCTGTCCACTATCCTAAGATTTAAAAAATACAAACAATGCCCAATTAACAAATGTTATGCTAATGTCATTTAAAAATAGCATATTTGTTATTGTTGCTGTTTTCATTTGAAGCAAAATGTATGCACTGTTATAAATTTTGATGTCTGTCACTGCTGTTGGGGCTGGTTGAGATTTTTTTTTTCTTGACTGCATAATAGGCCAACTGGCACATTTAATTAACAAAATCTGTCCCGTGAAAGGTGAAAAGGCATTAAATACAAGTTGACAAGTAATGCACTTGAATAATGGAGAAATGAATGGAAACTTGTAGATGTTTCCAGTTATCTATAGAAGTATGATACACGTCAGCATTTCCCAAGCTGCTTCTAAAAAGCCTTTCATCTGGGAAATAGAAAAAAGGGATCTCAGTCCCCACCCCAGATCTACTGAATCAGAGTCTGAATTTTAAGAATAAATCTAGGTGGTTCATATGCATATTAAAGTTTGAGAAGTGCGGCTCTAAATAAAAGTTTCCTGAGAGATAATAATAGGTTTTCTGTGTGTCTAAGGTACCATTATCAAACAAGCTTAGGAACATCTGCATTTAACAGGTGGATTTTAACAAAGCCAAACAGGTATTCTATCCTGCATTGCAAAGGTCTGACAGGAGATTATAGTAGGAGAAGTGTTTCTCAAATTTAAGGCCTGTTAAAACTATGGTTCACTAACCTATAAGATAAATATCCTCAGAAACATGCTCACTTTTCTATTTCCTCCTCCATCTTTTGTTTGTCTAGACACTACAGCATAATTATAATACACAGTTACTCCATCAAGGCACTGGATAAAACACTAAACAGATAATTCCATTTATCTTATGAAGGAGTTATTGATATTGCTCTTTCACAGGTATATAGATCGAGGCACAGAGATATTAATTAATTAGTTCAGGATCACACAGATCCTAACTGGAAGGGCTGGGATTCAGATGCAGGTGGTCTGGACCTATAGCGTCTGTGCTCTTAACCACTAATCTCTATGCTTGTTCTGATCTGTATGCCTCCAAAGCCTGTGGTATGTAAAGACTTGTGAGGAAAAGTAAACAATAACCACGAATGTTTTAAAGGATTTAAAAGCACTTGACTTTATTTAGTGTATAAATAGTATTTTAAAAATAGTATTTATTTTTGAATAGTTAATGCACTTATATGGCTCAAGAATCAAAACCTAGAATGAATATTTGGTGCACACACAGTCTTTCTCCACCTCTGTCCTCAGCCAACCATTTGCCCTTTCTGGGAGAAATGTTCTCAGTCACTTGTGTATCTTTTCACAAACATCTTAGCAAGTGCCTACATGTATGTATTTTTATATATTCCCTCTTTCAACCTTTTTCAGACAAATGGTAGAAGACTGTACATTTTTCATATTTTATACATGTGTGTTTTATTAACAATATATCTCTTTTTTTTTGTTTTTTTTTTTTGAGACAGAATCTTGCTGTTGCCCAGGCTGGGGTGCAGTGGTGCGGTCTTGGCTCACTGCGACCTCCGCCTCCTAGGTTCAAGTGATTCTCATGCCTCTGCCTCCTGAGCAACTGGGATTACAGGCGTGTACTACCATGCCCAGCTAATTTTTGTATTTTTAGAAGAGACAGACAGGGTTTCACCATGTTGGCCAGGCTGGTCTTGAACTCCCTATCTCAGGTGATCCGCCCACCTTGGCCTCCCAAAGTGCTGGGATTACAGGCGTGCGCCACCATGCCCGGCAACAATATGTCTTGAAACACATTTCACATCAGTACACAAAAGGCTTCCTCGTTCTTCTTTAAGAGATGCTTAATATTCTATTGGATGCATATACAATAATTTAACCCATACTCTATTGCCAGGCCAGTTGTTTGCAATGTTTTGTGATTTCAAACACTACTGTAATATATAACCTTGCATTTTCATTATCTTGCAGGTTCACAAGCAAATTTGTAGAACAAATTATGGTCTTCTGGAACATCTTAAAATTTCCATTCTAGATTGTCCACAGTTCTTGCTTCTTGGGTATTAAAGTTACACTCCCAGGTATTTTAGGTTTTTTTTTTTTCCTACTCCTTTGTTATATCTTCTCATGCTTGTATTTTTTTCTTTTCTTTTCTTTTGAGATAGAGTCTTGCTCTGTTGCCCAGGCTGGAGTGCAGTGTCGCGATCTCGGCTCACTGCAACCTCTGCCTCCCTTGTTCAAGTGATTCTCCTGCCTCAGCCTCCTGAGTAGCTGGGATTACAGGTGCCCACCAGCACACCAAGCTAATTTTCGTATTTTTAGTAGAGATGGGGTTTCACTATGTTGGCCAGGCTCTTCTCAAACTCCTGACCTCAAGTGATCCATCCTCCTCAGTCTCCCAAAGTGCTGGGATTACGGGTGTGAGCCACTGCGCATGGTCTAATCCTGGTATTTTTGAGTTCTATTCATTTTTGTATTTCAATTGTGTACCCATTTATCTTTCTGAATTTTCTTATTGTATTGGCCACAAACTCTAAAACAAGGGTCAACAAATGACAGCCTATGGACCAAATCTAGCCTGCCACCTGTTTTTGTAAATAAAGTTCTATTGGATCACAACCACATCCGTTCATTTATGTACCATCTATGGCTTTTGCCTTACAGTTGAGTAGTCGTGACAGAGACATTATGGTTTACAAATAACTGCTACCCAGTATTTTATAGAAAAAGTTTGCCCATCTCTACTCTAGAATAATATCAAATACTAAATCATAATTAATAATGGAATCCTTATTTTGTTTTTGACTTTAATCAGAATGCTTCTGGTGTCTCCCCATTGTATAATGCCACAGTGGCTTTTAAAACGTATTTGCAAATTTTTGACAGTCTCTTTTTAAGCGATGGAATCTATGCATCTTCTTCTTGAACTTGGATAGGGCTTTATGGCTGTCTCAAGAAATACAGCGCAACAAAGTTTGCTCTGTCGGCTTTCCCAGAAGGGTAGAAAAGGCTATGCCAATTTCTCTCTACTGGGACACTCACTTTGGGCACCTTTAGCTGTCATATAAAAAATCCAGCTCTCTTGAGGTCCCTACCTGGAGGTCTCATATAGAGAGGAATGCAAGAGAAGCTTCAGCTGCTGCAGCCCCGGCTGTTTCAGTCTTTGCAGCCTGGGCACCAGACATTGAAGTGAAAAACCTTTGGAGGTGGCCTGAGCCACAGCCACTGTCTGGCAGTAACTCTGACAGACCCTGGAAAAAGCATCCTAGCAAAGCCTAAGCAACCTCCAGATTTGTAAGCAAAATGAATAATTGTAATTGTTTTAAAGCCAGTATTTTTTTAACTTTTATTTTAACTTCAGGGGTATAAGTGCAGGTTTGTTACACAGGTAAACTTGTGTCATGGGGGTTTGTTGTACAGATTGTTTCATCACCCAGGTATTAAGCCTAGTACCTATTAGTTATTTTTCTTAATCCTTTCCCTTCTCCCACCCTCCACCTTCCAAAAAACCATAGTGTGTGCTTATTCTCCGCTATGTGTCCGTGTGTTCTCATCATTTAGCTCCCACTTATAAGTGAGAACATGTGAAATTTGTTTGCCTCTTCCTGTGTTAGTTTGCTAAGGATTACAGCCTCCAGCTCCATCCATGTTCCCACAAAAGACATGATCTTGTACTTTTTTATGGCTGCATAGTATTCTATGGTGTATGTGTACACCATTTTTTTTTATCCAGTCTATCATTGATGGCCATTTAGTTTGATTCCATATCTTTGTAAAACCACTATTTTTTTAAATGCACTTGGTGCATAGTAATAGACAAGTGCAATGCAGACTTTTTAGTATAGTTAGATGTACCTTTATCATGTTAAGGAAGACTCCATTTATTCTTAATGGGGTTTTTAAATTTAAAACATTAGTATTATATGTAACTAATGGCTTTTCAGCAGCTATGAAGATGTGTGGCTTTTCTTCTTAGAGCTATTATGATGATAAATTATATTAGTGAATTTCTCTCTATCTTTGCATTCCTAATAGAAAATCCACTGGGTCATCATGTGTTATATTTTATATGCTGTTGAGTTCTGTTTAATGACATTTTTTGAGGATTATTTGTATTGATATTCATAAGTAAAATAATACTGTGGTTTTCTTATTTTTGTGCTATTTTTATTCAGTTTTGATGTTAGGAGAGGTGGACCTAGGTTTTTTGTTTGTTTGTTTGTTTGTTTTGAGATGGAGTCTCACTCTGTCACCCAGGCTTGAGTGCAGTGGTGTGATCTCGACTCACTGCAACCTGCATCTACCAGGTTCAAGTGATTTTCCTGCCTCAGTCACCCAAGTAAGCAGGACTACAGGCACATGCCACCACACCTGGCTAAATTTTGTATTTTTAGTAGAGACAGGATTTCACTATGTTGGCCAGGCTGGTCTTGAACTCCTGACCTCAGGTGATCCACTTGCCTTGGCTTGCCAAAGTGCTAAGGTTACAGGCATGAGCCACCGTGTCCGGCTTGACATAGGTTTTAAGAAGACTGATGCTTCTACAATTTGGGGGGCACTCCAAGAAAAAGAACAGTGAGTTACTAATATAAATTTTGGGCCAGGGCTTTGGAAGGAGCCCTTGCTAGAGAAGAATTGTAAAATTTAATCTTCTTTAGCTTTGTTTTATGTCTGTTGCCAGGTGTCAGTGTTATTCTTACATTATAAAAATTTTTGCTAGTCTAGTTAGTGGTCTATTTATTATTTTTTTTTTCAGAAAACTAGCTCCTTGATTCATTGATCTTCTGCATGGTTTTTCATGTCTCAATCTCGTCAGTTCAGCTGTGATTTTGGTTATTTCTTGTCTTCTGCTAGCTTTGGGACTGGTTTGCTCTTGGTTCTCTCATTCTTTTAGTTGTGTTACTACGTGGTTAAATTGAGATCTTTCTAACTTTTTTACGTGGACATTTAGTGCTGTAAATTTTTCTCTTAATGCTGCCTTAGCTATGTCCCAGAGATTCTGGTATGTTGTTTCTTTGTTCTCATTAATTTCAAAGAACTTCTTGATTTCTGCCTTAATATGATTATTTACCCAAAGTCATTCAGGAGCAGGTTATTTGCTCAAAAGCTCCTTACACTGATAAACAACTTCAGCAAAGTCTTAGGATACAAAATCAATGTACTAAAATCTCTAGTACTCCTATACACCAACAGTAGTCAAGATGAGAGCCAAATCAGGAACAAAATCCTATTCATAATTGCTATGAAATAAAATAAAATACCTAGGAATCAGCTAACCAGGGAGGTTAAAGATCTTTATAAGGAGAACTACAAAACCCTGCTCAAAGATATCAAAGAGGACACAAACAAATGGAAAAACATTCCATGCTCATGGATAGGAAGAATCAATATCATTAAAATGGCTATAATATTCAAAGCAATTTATAAAGTCAATGTTATTCCTATTAAACTACCAATGACATTCTTTACAGAACTAGAGAAAACTATTTTAAAATCTATATGGAATCAAAAAAGAGCCCAATAGCCAAGGCAATTCTAAGCCAAAAGAATAAAGCTGGAGGCATCATGCTACCCAGCTTCAAACTATACTACAGGACTACAGTAACCAAAACAGCATGGTACTAATACAAAAACAGACACATAGACCAATGGAACAGACTAAAGAGTGCAGAAATAAGGCTGCACATCTTCAACAAACATGACAAAAACAAGCAATGGAGAAAGGACTCCTTATTCAATAAATGATGCTGTGATAGCTGGCTAGTCATATGCGGAAGATTGAAACCAGACCCTTTCCTTACACCATATACAAAAATTAACTAAAGATAGATTAAAGACTTAAATATAAAAACCCTGGAAAATAACCTAGGCAATACCATTCTGGACATAGGAACAGGCAAAGATTTCATGATGTAGATGCCAAAAGCAATTGCAATGAAAGCAAAAATTGACAAATGGGATCTAATTAAACTAAAGAGCTTCTGCACAGCAAAAGAAACTGTCAACACAGTGAAGAGACAACCTACAGAATGGGAGAAAATTTTTGCAAACTATGCATCTGACAAAGACCTAATATCTAGCATCTTTAAGGAACTTAAAACAAATTTAGAAGAAAAATGCAAACAACCCCACTAAAAAGTAAACAAAGAACATGATCAGACACTTTTCAAAAGAAGCCATACATATGGTCAACAATAATATGAAAAAAAGATCAACATCACTGACCATTAGAGAAGTGTAAATCAAAACCACAGTGAGATACCATCTCATGCCAGTCAGAATGGCTATTATTAAAGTAAAAAAAAAAAAATAACAGATTCTGGTGAGGTTGCTGAAGAAAAGGAATGCTTATACACTGTTTTTGGGACTATAAATTATTTCAAACATTGTGGAAGATGGTGTGGTAATTCCTCAAAGACCTAAAAAGAGAAATACCATACAACTTAGCAATCCCATTAATGGGTATATACTCAGAGGAATATAAATCATTCTACAATACAGACACATGCACATGTATGTTCACTGAAGCACTATTCACAATAGCAAAAACATGGAATCAACCTAAATGCTCATCAATGGTAGACTGGATAAAGAAGACGTGGTACATGCCATGGAATACTATGTAGCCATTAAAAATAATGAGATCATGTCTTTTGTGGGAATATGGATAGAGCTGTAGGCTAAAATCCTTAGCAAACTAACACAGGAACAGAAAACCAAATACCACATGTTCTCACTTATAAATGGGAGCTAAATGATGAGAACACATGATCACATGGACACATAGAGGGGAACAACACACACTGGGGCCTATCAGAGGGTAGAGGGTGGAGGAATCAGGAAAAATAACTAATGAGTACTGGGCTTGATACCTGGGTGATGAAGTAATCTGTACAATAAACCCCCATGACACAAGTTTACCTGCGTAACAAATCTGCACATGTACCTCTGAACTTAAAAGTTTAATTTAAAAAAATTTTTAGAAGTTTATCTTATTTTTCTTTGGAGCAGCATAAATAATATTTCAAGTCACAAAAAGAAAACAAAATCACTTCATATCAGCATTGTATGGAACTTTCCATTTTTCTGTGTCCTATTATAGCTCTGTCTTTACAGATACATTTTTTTACCTAGTTCATTCATTACTGAATACCTATCATGTTAAAGACATTGCAACAGGTACCATGGACTTAGCAGTAAAAGAGAGAATACATGTTTCACAAGTTAGAAGCAGTGGTAGATAAATGTGCACACAATTACAGTGCTCATTGAGTGCTGTCTTGGAGGAAAGTGAGAAGCACCACGGAGGACATAGGAGTGGCATCTAACACAGACTGGGAGGGCACTGCAGGGGAAGAGGAGCATTCAAAAAAGGCCTCCTAGAGAGGCCAGCATCTAAGTTAAATTAAGGTGAAGAAATACTTTCTTATTTTGCTTTTTCCACTTAGCTAAAAGTCATAGTGGACTCTAACGACACTTTCATGACTCTAAAAGTCCTTCCAGAAAGCTTGATTGGTTACCTGGTAGGAGACCCTGAAACTGCCTAGCTGAGGCATGAGCTGGTTCAGGGGCACATGGTCAGTCAACAGATCCACTTGGTGTCATGGGCAAATTGAGACCCAAGCTGGAAGACAGAACCAGAAATGTGAAGAGATCTGGGGGTTGAATACGGGGCATTGCAGCTGAATCTGGAGACCAGATATTTCTAAGTAGGACTGCTTCATCCTCCACAATTTTAAGAAGTGATATCTTCTGTTTTGGGTGAAAGGTTTAGTATGGATTGGACAGGGGAATAATTTCACCTGGCCAAAATCCTCAGTTGGGAGGGTTTTTTTTCTGAGGTCACATGAGGTCTTCACTGAATATCTGTGCTTCCTAGTGTCTTCCAAGGTTCCTGAGGACCTAATATTGGTTCCTACTGGTTACTTTCCTGTTCTGGGATTCCCTTATACTGCCTTGCTTGGAAGCTGTGATAGAAAGCGAGGATTTTGAGCAAGGAGCCCTGGGCTTACCTAAGTGTCTGAGCCTCAGTTCCTCATCTGCAATGTTAGACACAATCACAGGGTGATTGTATGGAGCAGGTAGGAGTACATTTGTGAAAGTGTCTTATAAATTGTGAACTACTATGTAGATAGCTCTTATTCTTACAGTTTAGAGATTCCTAGTCTTAGAGATGAGAGAAGTGAGGCCTGATAGTTTAGAAATGTCCTGGAAATGATGCCAAGCTTATAGAAATAAAAGGGGCTCCACTAATTGCCAAAGTAATGGAGCCTCAGGTTCTACCTTTACCTGGGATTGAAAGCACCTAGGGAGTGGACTAAACCATAGAGGTGAAGAGATGGAAAGAATTCTCACCAGCATTAGTCATCAACCTGGACAAATAAATGGCTGGTGGTCATCTAGAAACTTTTCATTAACAGTTTTTCCTGGATTGGTTTTAGGAATCAAAGCTTTGGCTTTGACACATTATTACACATTATTGGTGTAATAATGATCCCAACTGCAATCCTTCATATCTGCAAGGCACTTTAAAATTACCAAACACTTAGGCGTACACTATTCATCTGATTATTGCAGTACCATGGGAGGTACAGACAAGACAGATAGGCTGTTTGATGCCCAATGAATAAATTATGGGTAAGTGGTTTGTCTGAGGAGAGAAGGAATCATATACCAGGCACTACAGTACGTTCTTATGATACCCTGTGCTTTTAATCCTCTCAAGAACTCCATGAGAGGGGAGTTTAATCATGGCTTGATAGCTTAGTAATTAAATTTGCAGAGAGAGTAAGAAGTCAAATAAAGTCACACACAAGCAAGTGGCAGATGAGTGAGTGGAATGCAGGTCAGTTCTCTGACTCAAAGTCCTGTGTTATTTCCACCTTCCTCCTTAAAAAAAAGGAAAAGAAAAAGAAACTCTGTCTTACCTCCAATTGTTTCCAAATGGAAGCATATGGTTGGGCTGGTTGTTGAGTCTGAAATAAATAGCTTCTTTTAGACTGTTGAGACAGCCAAATGCTTTCAATATGCTCCCAAGGTTGGTGATTGGGTCTGAATAGAAGCCAGATGTTCTGGATTCCAGAGCTATTTCCTTGTTGCATGCTCTCCCCAACCCCCAACCCTCCATTAAATGGAGGAAGGGAAGGTGAGATCAGACTGACTGATTTTGCTTTTTCACATCTTTCTCTTTGGAAGAAGGAGGTGAGGGAGTAGTTGAGATTGCAGTTGGGATGAAGCAGGCTGTGGGCTTGGGGTGGGATATGGACTAGAAGAAAAATCACCAGAAAGAATGTGCAATCGCTTATTCCAGGCCTTTAGAATCCCTTTGCTGCCTGACCTTTCTGTACTCCTTCACAGTTGACAGCCCAGACTCGGCTTCCCGCTAGGAGGAAGTGCCCTGCAGTTAGTCTGCTGATTACTAAAACAGAACCATCATAGCACTTGGCAGCTCCGCTTCCTCCATGCACTTTGGCAGATTTTTTTTTTTTTCGATTTCTTGTTTTATTACTGTTTGTCAGACTGGGGAGCCTTTGAAGTTCTTTACAGATCTGACTTTTATCAGAGCATGTAGGAGTTGGGGGGTGGGAAATGGGTTGGATGCAACCCATCAAAATATTCTATTCTGCACCCAATGAACTCACCCCCACTACGTCTTTGTCTGAAAAGCTTTGTGACATGGTGTTTCTATACGTGGCCTGCCTTCCAGATGAGAGAGTGACATCTATTGTCGTAATATGGGAAGGAAATTATGATTGCTTAATGATAGCATGTCGCAGCTTGTCGCTTCTTTATTTTCCTTTTAAATACTTGCTGTCACAGCAACACACAATTGGCCTTCAATCCTGGGGCTGAGGCTGGGACCTCATGTGGTACAAGGTGGTGCAAAGATGATTTATTGGTAAAGCCGGGGAAAACAAAAGTGAATACAAAAATATTTCTGTATGCCTGGCTTGGTTCTCTCCTCCTCCCACCTTGATATGGGGCAGAGGCCTTTTGACCATGTTGGCTGGCACTTTGTACACTGGCCTTGAAAGCACCGACACCGGCTTAAGCATGCTTGGTCTCCCAGATTCTGATGATCTTTCCTTGTCTGGTTTACTCTTAGAATCTAGAGGGCATTGTTCATGGAAACAGCAAGCAAAGGGTAAGAATGGTTCAAGTCTCTACTGGTTGCAGCGAATTTATTCATTCTGTGCTACCACTTGACTTAGCTTTCTGACAACAACAGTGACAACAAAAATCATTTCGATCCTATTTAATAATTAAATGTTAATCTCTTTTGTTCAAACGATGAAATACAAATTCCTCATGCCAACATGTAACATCTGTCTCGATCTGGTTCAGACCTACCAAAATCCACCTCCCACCACTTCAGATCCTTTGTGGTAGCCAGGCATCGTTCTTTGTTTCCTTAAATAAAATAATTTAAATTATGGCACATTTCAAACATAGGAAACAACTAGAAAACACATAGACACTTGTGAATCCATCACATAACTAGATGGGTACATTTTAAAAAATAACATGGAATGTAAAAAGAAAGTTGAAAAAAATATGTGCAGTTATATTTAAATTACTATTTAGTATTACTTATGCAAACTTTTAAGCACCCAAAGCCTTTTCTGTTTTCATCTGGCAAGTGTCTATTATCCTTTATGGCTCAGTTCAAATATCACTCCCCTCTCAAGTCTGTGACTTGTTCAGCAGAGTAACTCTTCCTCCTTTGTGACTTCCTGCCACTCATTTATACGGTTTTCCATTACTAGTTAATACTGCTGGTGTTATAATTTCTAATTTCATGATGGTCTCCTCCACTAAGCTGTGAGCTCCTTAAGGATAACGACTGAGTTGCATTTTTCTTTGTCCACTTGGGACATAAACCCATGATAATTGTCTTGCAAGTTTTGTCAGACTAAAATATCATTATATGGCACAAAACCATGATCTAACTATAGGCACACTAAAGTACAATTTAAAGTTTGATTCCCAGTCTTTTTTGTTTGTTTGTTTGAGACTGAGTTTCACTGTATCACCGAGGTTGGAGTGCAGTGTGCGATCTCGGCTCACTACAACCTCTGCCTCCTGGTTTCAAGTGATTCTCATGCCTCAGCCTCCCAAGTAGCTGGAATTACAGGTGCCTGCCACCACACCTGGCTAATTTTTTGTATTTTTAGTAGAGATAGGGTTTCACCATGTTGACCAGGCTGGTCTCGAACACCTGACCTCAAGTGGTCCTCCCGCTTCGGCCTCCCAAAGTGCTGGGATTACAGGCATGAGCCACTGCACCCAGCCAGATTCCCAGTCTTAATAGCAACAACAGCTATCTTTTACTGTTTACAAAGTGCTTTCAAATTCATTAACTCTATTTTGCTTCATTATAACTCTTTAAAGTATGTACTGAAGACAGCATTGCTATTAAATGAAAGAAGAAACTGTGATTTAGAGAAGTTAAATGACTTGTTCATTGCCACACAGCTCAGAGGTGATGGAATTATCTCACTGGCTTTAAATGAAATGCTCTTTTATTATGAGTTTTTGAATTGGTGTTAACACCACAAATCAATTCCTCCTTTTCTCTATTCCTTTCTTCTTCCTACCTTCCTTCTTCTTTCTCCTCATTTTTAAATTCTTGTAACAAATGTTAATTGAATACCATCTATCTGCATTGTATTAGCTTCTGGGGATAAAATAATAATTAAAACTAGTCCTGCTTGTGGCTCCTGTGGAGATAACAGTCATCTGGAGAACTTGAAATCCTTCTAAACAATACACAGCATGCAGGCTGGTAAATGTTTGGTAACTCCTTGCAAGACTGTGTTATGCTAGAATGGTGGTAGTAAGATGAAATGTTTCCTGATGCTTTGACAGAGTTCTGAGCACTTTGAGATTCTTTCCGAAGTTAATTGGGAGGGGGGGAATTAATTCACTTTGTTTAGCTCTTAAGAGCTCTTCCCTCTGTAGTGAATTGCTTAATGGTAGAGGCTTTGATGCTGGCAGGTACTTTTAGTGGAATATGACTGCTATTGCCCTCTCTTACAACCTGCACTGTTGTGTGGGCTGAAACCAATTAGACCTAAATTAATTAGCAAGAAAATGATGGGCCCACTTGCTGAGCCATTCACAATGCCATGTGAAGAAAGAAGAACAGTGTTTGAAGGATGCTGTGTGTTTCTGCTCAACCCTAATGACTGAAGTATTTCCAAATATGGAAGTAAATTCAAGCCATTGCTGAATTAAGTGGTCCACTTTTTTTAACCCATGAAAGTCCTTTATTCAAAGGCAGGGTAGGAAACTATATAGAACTCCTTATGGGTCCCAGGACCTGTAATAAGCTATGGGATACATTTAGAAGGCACATGGAATCATTATGTAATTTGACCTCTTAAGGCTCAAAGTAGCTGAGGAAATTGATGGTTGAAAAATATACAAGGACCAATATCCCTCCTACATGAACTGTGGATAAGGAAGCTTTCTTCTGGAGGACAAACTTAGCTCTCCCTGCTCTCACTGTAAGGTCTCCTTTGCTAGGTTCTTCCTCTGCCTATTCCTTCAATGAGAATATTAATGGGGCTTAACTAACAGCCCCTCCAAGGCCATCTCATCTCCCCTGATATTAAATACCACCTTTGTGTTGATACTTCCCAGGTTAGCCCACTCTCTAGATGCTCTCTTGAGCTCAGACTGCCTATAGGTCTTTTCCTTGATGTCCCATGAGCAACTTAAACAATTATCTTAGAACCTAACTTCCTCCTTCTGATTCACCAACTGGTCACTCAAATGAGAAACTTGGGAGTCATTCTTAACCCTTTTCTCCCTCTCATTCCCCTCACTAAGGATATTGAGGAGCTCTGTTCATTTTCTATCCTAAGTATTATAATTCCCAAATTCATCTTCTAATATTTCTTTCCAACATCCGTTTAGACTAGGCTCCTAATCCTCTGCCCCTTGGTGTATTCTTCTGGTCACCTGTGATGGCTCCTGGTCTTTGGTCATCCTTAAATGTTCGTACTTCCTAGGCTATTGCTGCCAAGAGTCTTCTCTTTGAACACTGAACTGTACCAGAGTGACCTCATCCACTTCAAGATTTCAGCTGCCATTTTTATGCTGATGGCTCCCAAATGCACGTTTCCAGCTACAAACTCTCTCCTGAGCTTCCAATCCACATATCCAGCAACTAACTGGACATCTGCATGTTGATATCCCACAATCATCTCAAACTCAGTGTCCATAAACAAGCTTATTATTTTTCTCCTAAACCTTCTCTCCTACTGTGAATAACTGCCCCATCCATTCAGTTGCACAGATTAGAAATCTAAGTGCCATTTTATTAACTCCTTGCTCTCGCTTCCCTTATCCTTATTTCTAAGTGCAGATGATTCCAAATTTTAAAACTCTCTCAAATCTGTCCACTTTTCTTCATTTCCATTGCTACCGTCTTAGTAGAGGGCACTACCATCTCCTCCCTGAATTACTGCAAAAGCCTCTTGCATGGTGATCTTACATATTATTTATTTATTTATTTTTGAGACAAGGTCTCACTTTGTCACCCAGACTGGAGTACAGTGGCATGAACATGGCTCACTGCAGCCTTGACCATGCAGGCTCAAGTGATCCTCCTGCCTCAGCCCTCCAAGTAGCTGGAACCACAGGCACACACTACCACACCCAGCTAATTTTTCTATTTTCTGTAGAGATGAGGTCTTGCCATGTTTCCCAGGCTGGTCTCGAACTCCTGAGCTCAAGTGATCCCATCACCCTCCCAAAGTGCTGGGATTACAGGCATGAGCCACTGCGCCTGGCCTATTTTGTAATTTTCTAATCCAGATTCCACTTGGCCAGATTTACTGGGGAGTGGGGGCAGGATAAAGTCTGGCTCTGTTGCCCACGCTGGAGTGCAGTGTGCAATTATGACTCACTGCATTCTCAACCTCTTGGGCTCAAGAGATCTTCCCACCTCAGTCTCTTGAGTAGCTGGAACCACAGGCGTGAACCACCACACCTGGCTAAGTTTTTCTTTTTCTTTTTAGTAGAGATGGGGTCTCAATATGTTGTGTAGGCTGGGCTCTGCCTCCCAGAATGCTGGGATTACAGGTGTGAGCCACCATTCCCAGCCCCACATTGACATTTATACAGTGCTGATGGGTTAATGCCACTCTCAAACTTTAAAACATTCATGGTTCTGCAAAGCTGTGAGGATACATTCTAACTCTTAACTTTGGCTTTTCTTTTCTTTTTCTTTTTTTTTCTTTTTTTTTTTTTAGACGGAGTCTTTCTCCGTCTCCCAAGCTGGAGTGCAGTGGCACGATCTTGGCTCACTACAACTTCCACCTCCTGGGTTCAAGCAGTTTCCCTGGCTCAGCCTCCCAAGTAGCTGGGATTACAGGTGCCTGCCACCATGCCCGGCTAATTGCTTTGTATTTTTAGTAGAGACAAGATTCCACCATGTTGGCCAGGCTGGTTTTGAACTCCTGATCTCAAGTGATCCACCCCCCTTGGCCTCCCAAAGTGTTAGGATAACAGGCATGAGCCACTGCGCCTGGCCAACTTTGGGTTTTCAAGACCCTTCAAGATTCTGGCTTCTAATAACCTGACCTCATTTCTTGTGTCACTATTGGAACTTCATGCTCTGGCTATCCTGCACATACTTTTCCAAACATGCACATTTCTACTTGCCTCTGGTTGCAAATACTGCCAATGCCTTCTGATCTTTCAGACCTTATTTTAGATGCCACTTCATGGTACAGCAGGAAGCCTTCATGGCACCATCATTATGTATGTAAATGACTGTTACTTGCCTGTCTTCCTCATTAGACCAGAAGTTCTTTGAGTGCAGGCGCTATGTCTTGTTCATTTTTGTTTCTCCAGATAGAGAAGAAAGACATTCCATTGACAGCTGATGATTTTAAATTTGAAAGATGTCCTCCTGTAGCAGGACAAGCCACAGACAAAACCCCTCAGACACAGAGTTAAAGAAGGAAGGGCTTTATTCGGTTGGGAGCTTTGGCAAGACTCATGTCTCCAACAACCGAGCTCCCCAAGTGAGCAATTCCCGTCCCTTTTAAGGGCTCACAACTCTAAGTGGGTCCACGTGAGAGGGTCATGATCGATTGAGCAAGCAGCGGGTACATGACTGGGGGCTGCAAGCACCAGTAATTAGAACGGAACAGAACAGGACAGGGATTTTCACAGTGCTTTTCTATACAATGTCTGTAATCTATAGATAACATAACTGATTAGGTCAGGGGTCGATCTTTAACTACCAGGCCCAGGGTGTGGCGCTGGGCTGTCTGCTTGAGGATTTCATTTCTGCCTTTTAGTTTTTACTTCTTTCTTTGGAGGCAGAAATTGAGCACAAGACAATATGAGGGGTGGTCTCCTCCCTTATTCTTATAGGTGTACCTCCCTCCAGGCTTGAACTTCTCTAACTTGTCTTCTGCACTGCTCCAGGATGATCTTTATGAAATGCAAATCAGACCATGCTGCTCTTGATAAATCTTTCAGCAGCTCCCTACTGCTGCCTTTTCTCAATCCTAGACTCTGGGACTGGACTGAGGCTGATTCCATCCTAGCCTTTACGATACATGTGATCCAGGCCTAGGCCAAACATAACATCTCATTCTTTTGGCCATAGTGACTGGTTTGGAGATGGGCATGTTAACCAATGAAAGTTTTGCTGGGATTTTTGAGAAGGTGATTCTTCTCAGATCTTGTTATTATATAAAGCCCAGGTTTGATGACAAAACAATAGAAGGTGGAGCCCAGCTGTGGAGGAATCCTGAATCCTGATTACTTTATTTGATCTGTGACCTCAGTAATCCTGAAGCCAGCCTTACCCTGTGATTTCAGCTTGTGCAATCGAATACATTTCTTTGCTTGCTTAAGCCAGATGGCTCAAGATTTCTGTTATTTCATTTATTTATGCATTCATTAAACAAATATTCATTGAGCTTCTGCATTGTTCTAAACACTGTTGTAGATGTTAGGGAGAATGCAGTGACAATGTAGACAGTCTCTATAATATGGTTTGACTGTGACCCCACCCAATTCTCATCTTGAACTGTAATCCTCATAATCCCCACAGGTTGTGGGAGGGACACAGCGGGGGGTAATTGAATCATGGGGGTGGTTACCTTCATGCTGTTCTTGTGATAGTGAGTTCTCACGAGAGCTGATGGTTTTATAAATGTCTGGCATTTCCCTTGCTGGCACTTGTTCTGTCTCCTGCTGTCCTGTGAAGAGGTGCCTTCCATGATGATTGTAAGTTTCCTGAGGCCCCCCAGCCATGCAGAACTGTGAGTCAATTACACCTCTTTCCTTTATAAATTACCTAGTCTTGAGTATTTCTTCACAGCAGTGTGAGAACAAACTAATACACTGTATTTTAAAAGGGGTATTGAAAGTGACCTCACTGATCCATATCTTACAAAAGAACACCATAACATCCATAATCTATCTCATGCATATCTCTCCAGCTAAAGCTAAATTCAGTCTTGACCATGCTGAATCTGAAGTACCCAGGTTTCTTATTATAATGCAATGGTTGTCCATCTCTGAAATCAAACCTTAATATTCCACGCATATAACCACAATTTTATATGCTTTCACCTCTTGGTACTTTCATCCCCTTGCTTATCAATAATCATTTATTTACTTCTTTTTATCCACTTCCTCACACACCCATTGCCACCCTGGCTCAACTTTGCCCTTAGAGAGCAACATAGACCTGCAGGACGTCTCTTTAGTAACTCTTCCAATTACCTCAGCTTCTCTGCCATGTTAATTTCCCTCTGTCCTGCTCTCAAAAAACTACAATGCTGTGTCAACATGACCGTCCACCAACTATGATCCTCCTCCTGTTTTTCAGAGCCTAATTAAGGGAAAACACAGAACAGAACATGAAGATGAGTGTTATGATAAATTAATATCTCCCAGCTCTACCGTGTCTTCAGGGTTGCCTAGAATCTTTCCATGTGTTTCTAATCAACAACTTCCTGCATTTCATTTCAGCTGCTATTTCAATCCTTTGCTTATCTACACAAAACCCCTCCATGATAATCAACTCTAATCCTAACTCATTAATTATTCAACAAATACACATTGAGAACTTGCTATCTAATAGGAATCATGCTGCATTTTGAGTCATGGTGATGCACAAGGGAAACAAGTGATTACAAATGTGCTGATGATTATAAAAGGGAAGGAGGAGACAGGGTGCTGAGATGGTACTTAACCTGAGGATGTGGACTATTTAGAAGGAGGTTGGAGAAGGCTTTCCTGAAGAAGTAAAATTTAATAGCAAAGGAAATATTCCTAGGAATAGGAACAGCATAGAAGGGCCTGAGGTGAGGAATTGGTAAAAATCCAGTATGGCTGGAGCATAGAGCTTGAGGAGAAAGTGGCGTGAGGCAATGCTGGGGAAGGCCATTCTTTCCTTCCTTCATTGATTGTAATATTCATCCAGATATTCACTGGGAGCTTGTAATGTACCCAGCACTATTATCTGGGCTGGGGATTTGGGAGTCACAGCAGATGCCCTCAAGTGCTTGTTCCTATTCCATTGCATCTACTTTTTCTGTACATTCTGGCCCAACATCTGCTTGCATTTGCCAGCACTTGGTTTCTTTGCCTGAGGGCTTTCTTTGGCTGCTGGCATGACTCTGCCTACATCTAAGGTGGGCTGGAGTGCTGGGAAATTAAAGCTCTCAAGGAGTGACCAACAGGAGTGGGCATATAGAAACCCCAGTCCCCTTGCCCCTTGCAGAAGAAGATCTCTGAGGTGTTTGTTCTACACTAAGTTTCCCCTTGGGATGAGATGGCAGTTGCCCTCAGTGGTTACCCATTTAAACACTTTCTACCTTTCAGATTCTCTCCCCCTTTCTTCCCTACTCCCTTACATCCCTTCCTTTGCCCTTAGAGAGCAACCTAGACCTGCAGGGCATCTCTTCAGTAACTCTTCCAATTACCTCAGCTCCTCTGCTGTGTTAGTTTCTCTCTGTCCTCCTCTCAAAAAACTACAATGCTGTGTCAACATAACTGCCCACCATCTATGATCCTCCTCCTGTTTTTCAGAGCATGATTATGGAAAAACACAGAACATGAAGATGAGTGTTATGATAAATTAATATCTCCCAACTCTACTGGATCCAAGTTTTCTTGAACCACCTCCCAGATAAACTCCTTGCATTGAATCCTTTGGATTTTGTGAAACCTGAATGAAGACAGTGGTAAACAAGATGTATGAGGTCCCCGACTTCATGACACTTAGATTCCGCAGAGGGATACAGACAATGGAAACCAAAATAAACAAGTTATTTTCAGCTAGAATTTATATGATGAGTAAAGTAATTCAGGGCAATAGAGTAGAAAGTGCCTGGCATGGCAGGGAGGTAGGGGCCAGGGAGAGTGGGCTGCATAGATTGGGTGTTCAGAGAAAACTAGGTGGGTGAGGCTCCGTGTGTTCTTCCTCCTGTTGCCTCTTCTTGCCTGCATGGCGATGCTGTGCCAGTTCTTCCTCCTTGAAGCTGTTGTCTTCCCTTGGCTCCAATGATGCTCATCTCCTGTGGTTTTTCTTCTGATTATTCTGGTTATTATAACCCAATCCTCTCCAAGAACTTTTTATCCACCTAAAATCCTAAATATCAGGGTTTCTCAAGGCCCTTTCTTGTTCCTTTTCATTCTCCCTCTGATGGAATCAACATCTCATGGTGATGATTCTGAAATTTATATCTATTGTGAAACTCTTTACTGAATTCCAAGTCCAGATACCCAACCATCAATTGCATATCTCTTCCTAGATGTTCCACAGATGCTGTAAACTGAAAATATCCAAACCTTTTACTTACCCCCCAAAACTGGTCTTCATCTTAAATCCTTTGTATCAAAGGATAGCATCACCCATATCCAAGTAGTCAGCAAGCCTTTTTTATTCCTTCTTAAATTCTGTTCTGTCATCTCCATTGCCATTGCTGATCAATGTTCAGGACATGATTAAAAGCCTTTACCTGGATTACTACAGCAGCCTCCAAACAAAGCTCTCGTTCTTCCCCCTCCCATCCATCCTCTCCACGGCAGACCAAAAAATAGTTCTAAAATTCAAATTTGCCTATGTCATTGCTATGCTTAAAATTTATTCAGGGAATCCCATCAACTTCAGATAAAGCTCGGGCTCCATAGCATCACAATCAAGATGCTGCAAGATTTTGCTCTTGCTTTTCTCCCCAGTCTCATCCTAGCCCTTCCCCTTCATGTTGTTTTGTGCCTCTGTGTCATTGCATATGCCTTTCCCTCCCAAGCTTTGATGTCCGGGTTATTCCTGAGCATTCTGAAAGACTTGGCTCAAGCATTTCCACTTCTATAAAGGTTTCTTGACCATCCAAAACAGGAAGTGATTCTTCCCGTCAAGTCCCTCAGCTCCCTAACTGTGGGATTGTCTATAAATCTATATGTCTATAGTGCATTGTCATGTTTTGCTCTTTGCCTATTTCTGTCACTAACCTCTGAGCTCCTTAAAAGCAGGTAATGGGTTATTTATGTCTGTATCAGTGCCGAATACATAGACATGTGCAATCAACCTTTGCCCAATGAATTAATAGTGTAGATTACTCCATGTGCAGGTCTGGGATAACATATGACCCAACCTTGAATATTTTCTCTAAATCATACTATAAAAAGTTCCATTTGACATAAAATGCAAATTGTTTATAAAGATCACTCACCCTGTTCCTTAAACCACCTAGACCTTTGTCTGTTCCCTGGGACAAAGTGCTTCAAAAGCAGATGCTTTCACATTAACCAGCCCATTCCCTGCACTTGCTATAATTTATAACAGAGGGAACTGTCATTTCATCTTTGAATTCTGTTACTTTCGTTACATTTATGTGCTTATATTTTAGATAACAGAATGGAGAGGATGAGTTATTCAGTAATTCTTAGTTGTGTTGTTTCTGAAATATGCTTTTGTTCTCCCTATCTCTACTTAAACCAGTCATTGAAGGCACCCATAGAAAACAAATTGAAAAAAAAAAGGAAACCAATTTGACAAATTTCCATTATGCTTCCTATTTAATTTATTTTAGATTCATGTTGGTGAGGTCTCTCACATATTGTTCACTGTCATACAAAGCACTGTCTTTCTCTGCAGTCAGTCCTTTATTAAGAACTTCTATGCTCAATGTACAATAATAAGGACTTTGCATTTTACTTAATCCACCCAGACACTCTATGAAGGATTAGCATGTGGGAAACATCTGGAGCCAAGAGAAAGCATGACGACTTTAGGAAACTGACAGCAGTACTGTCTTGCTTTTAGCACTGAAATTGTAGGAGTAGGGGGAGAGTAATGGGGAGAGATGAATAAAGCTGGAGAGTTAAGCAGATGCTACATCTTATTCTTGTACACCATCTCCAGAAGTCTTGTACACCATCTCCTTTTCCCCAAGAGGAATGGAGTGTCACTGGTGGGAGATCTTATAAAATAAGTGTTTTATAAAGATAGCTGTGGCTGCAGAGTGGAGAATGGACTGAAGGACTGCAAGACTGGAGGGAGAGAGAGTAGTCTGATAATGTAGTAATCTAAATCAATTGTAATGGTGGCTTGAACAAAAGTGGTGGGATCATAGAGTCAAGAGATACATAAGAAGTAGGAATGCCTTATAGTAAGTCAAACAGGCCTCAGGATGAATCTCTTTCTGCCATTTACTAGAGTGTGACCTCAGGCAATTGAGGCAATTTGGCTAAATCTGTTTTTTCATCTGACACATAGAAACAACAATAGTACCTATCTCACCGAATTCTTGAGGAGATTATGAGGTAATTCATGTTGTGGTAGCCAGAATACTGCCTCCCAAAAGATATTGCTATCCTAATCCCTTGAACCTATGAATAGATGTTACCTGATATGGCAAAAGAGCCTTTGTAGATGTGATTAGGGTAAAGGAAAAATCCTGCAATGGGGAGATTATTCCTGATTATCCAAGCGGGCCAAATCTGATTATACAAATCCTTAAATGTAGAGAGCCTTTCCTGGCTGTGTCTAGAAAGAGATGTGGTGATGGAACATGGGTCAGAGAGATGTTACGTTGGTAACTTTGAAGATGGAGGAAGGAGGCCAGGAGCCAAGGAATGTGGGTGGCCTTTAGAAGCTGGAAAATTCTCACTCATTTGTGAGAGCTATAAATTAAAACAACTGAACTTATAAAGCCAGAAAGCAGAATGATGGTTACCAGAGGCACGGAAGGGTTGCCGGGGAAGAGGGAGTGGGAAATAGAGATAGTTAATGGGTACAAAAATATGGTTAGGCCCAACGAATAAGATCTAGTGTTTGATAGCACAACAAGGTGACTACAGTCAGCAATAATTTGTTGTACATCTTTGAATAACTGAAGGGGCACAATTAGAATGTTTATAACACAAAGAAATGATGAATATGTGAGGGGATGGAAACTCCACTTACCCCGATGTGATTATTACATATTGTCTGTCTGTGTCAAAATATCTCATGTGCTCCATAAATATATTAATATATCTACTATGTGCCCCAAAAAATTAAAAATAAAAATTATAAAAAAGAAGCTGGAAAAGGTGAGAAAATAGATTCTTCCCTAGAGAGCCCAGAAAAAAAGGTAGTACTGCCGGGACCTTGATTTTTGTCCAGTGAATTGTCAGGCTGGTGCACAAGTACCCATCTGTATGTTTCCACCACAGAATTGTGGACACAAACACCCCAATCATACCAAAGCCTTCTTCAATTCCTGAGTCCTGCACCAGAAATGCTTGTTGGATAAAACTATCCACTATGGCTTCTGGGGTTTGTGTTGGATTTCTAACATACAAAATGGCAAGATAATACACTTGTGTTGTTTTAAACCCATGAGTTTGTAGTTATTTGTTATAGAAGCAATGGAAAACTAATACACATGTTGAGGGCTGAGCCTAGTACTGAATATCGGAGACTTTGGGTAGTGAATCAATTGGACGTGGTGATTGATTGGCTGTGGGGAAGGGAGGATGAGTGAACAACTGAGAAGAGTGCTTGGGAATCCATGCTATTGCCACAGTTTAGTTTGGGAAAGTTGGGTTTCAGGACCCTGAGAGATATTCACGTGGACCTGTTAGTAGGTAGTTGGACAGGGTCTGCAACTTAGAAGAGAGATCTGGGCTACAGATTCACATTTTACATATTGTATTTCTGCATCATACATGCAATGGATGAGATTGCTTCAGTTTATCACTCCCAGAAGATATTTGGGAAAACATTAGTCCCCTCCAGATCCCTGCTTCCTCAAGCTGACTTCCAAGGCCGTAGACTCCAGATTGCCTAAGTCCACAAGAGGCAAACCTGTACATCTGTCAGCGATTTTTGGTTGAAAGTAATGTCTTCGACGTGGCCATTTAACCCAGGAGGAGTCTCAAATTGGATGCCACTCCCCATTCTTGGATCGACAGAATCCAACCAAGTGGAATTATTTCATATGTGAGAGCAGTGCCAGGCCACGAATTCTGCCACCACTAACTACAGGTGGCTGATACTAGGTGGCTGTTGAGACTGATTTTCCATTTGCTTTTGTTATTTTTGATTGATTTGTAATAATTGCACATATTTATGGGGTACAGTGTGATGATTTCTTTATGGTGTGAATACTCGAAATCTGCTCTTCTAGCTATTTGAAAATATGCATACATTGCTAATTTAGTCATTCTATAGTGCTATAGAACACTAGAACTTATTCCTCCTATCTAGCTATAATTTTGTGTCTGTTAATCAACCTCTGGTTTTCCGTCCTCACCCACCACCACCTCTGATGCCTTTCCAGTCTCTAGTGACCACTATTTTACACTCTACTTCTATGAAGTCAACTTCAGAGTGAGTTTTATGGTATTAAACATCTTTGTTTACTAACCAGCAACCTCAGCTAAGAGTGTCATTTCTTTTTTCTTTCTTTCTTTTTTTTTTTTTTTTACTTCTTTATGCTGTCACCTATAATTGTAGGAGCTAGATCTGTAGTACTAGTGCTTTGGATGTAGTACTAGTGATACGGAAGTGCTGGGAAGGGAAGAACGTGGTCCCTTTGAATGACAGGGAAGGGGGTAAGGGAAGTGCTGAGTAGAGAAAGGTGGTTCCCTGGATAGAGGTCCACCCCCAAGGACCTAGGTGACAACAGGCGCTCCTGCCTTCGGCGCCCAAATGTTGCATTTTCCAAGACCACCCTGGCCACCCCCCCTCCTCACGCCACCATCCTGGGCCTATAAAAACCAGAAACCTTAGCAAGGCAGAGACACAGTGGCTGGATGTCATGAGGAACACATCGTGGAAGAAGACGCAAGCGGCTGGTAGTTGAGAGCACAGCAGTGGAAGAGCACCCGATAGGCACCAGCAGGCGGCAGGCCATAGACCACGGAGCGACGGGGAGTTTGGCTGGGGCAGTCGCAGGAGAGCCCGGATCTCCAAGCGACTGGTCTCCAGGGGAAAATAATCTCCCTTCTGGCTCCCCCATCTGCTGAGAGCTACTTCCACTCAATAAAACCTTGCACTCATTCTCCAAACCCATGCGTGATCAGATTCTTCCAGTACACCAAGGCAAGAAATCCCGGGATACAGAAAGCCCTCTGTCCTTGGGACAAGCTAGAGGGTCTAATTGAGCTGGTTAACGCAAGCCGCCTATAGGCGGCAAACTAAGAGAGCACCCTGTAACACATGCCCACTGGGGCTTCAGGAGCTGTAAACATCCACCCCTAGACACTGCCATGGGGTTGGAACCCCACAGCCTTCCTGTCTGTGTGCTCCCCTAGAGGTTTGAGCAGCGGGGCACTGAAGAAGCGAGCCACACCCCCATCACATGCCCTGAAAGGGGGCCAAGGGAACCTTTCTCGTTTCACTAATGCTTTGTCTTATCTTGGATGTCAAAGTACTTGTGTAGCCTCCATAAGTGATTCTCGGACCTAAGGAATTCATAGCTTCCCTCCCCTAACTCCAGCAACAGCAGACTGATGTATGGATGCAGGCATGCCCCCATACTGACATTACTTCATATTCAGCAAGGCCCCTGGAATTGTCGGGCTGGTGCACAAGCTCCCATCTGTATGTTTCCACCACAGAATCATGGACGCAAAACACCCCAGTCATACCAAAGCCTTCTTCAGTTCCTGAATCCTGCACCAGAAGTGCTTGTTGGATAAAATTATCCACTGTGGTTTCCGGGGTTTGTGTTGGTTCAAAGTCCATTGTAAGGAGAGACTCCATGCAGTAATCACAACAGCCACTATTCATTGGAGGTCTACTATTTGCTACATCCTGCACTTTACATGTATAATTTCTTACTCTCGCCACATTTTAGTAAGAAGAGTATTATTATTATCTTTATATTTTAGGAGAGGAAACAATGTCTTAGGCAATTTAAGTAAATTGCCCAAGCGAATAAAGTGGCACAGCTTGAATTCAAAATTACTTTCATCTGTTTCCAAAGTTAACATTTTTTTGTTCTAATTTACATGTTAGCAATGTCTGTAAAGGATAAAGGACAAATCCAGGAAAATTTAGGACCTTCTGGTGCTCCAGTCCAATGCGTAGGTGTCTGCGGGAACTTTATAACCAATTTCTCCCATCCCAGGGTCGCTTATTTATTCTTTAATTCAACCAATATTTATTGAATGCTGACTGTGCTAGTTGAAGGAGATGTGTCTGTTGTCTTCAAGGAGCATGTTTTTTCTAGTGTAACAAATAGATAAGTGAACAGACGGGTGCACTATGCTGTGTTAAGTACAACAATAGCAGCTCAGTATAGGGGAGATGGAGGTCCATACATCCTCTTCCTACGTCGACTGCCTTCCCTAAGAGAGGTGCTTTTAGAAATTGATTGTGGGTCTTCATCTGTGTGCGTTATGTCTCTGGGATGTGTACATGCAAAAATGCATAGATACGCCGTCTCCCAGTTTATACTGTCTTCCAGATATCTTAGTTACCTGTATGTCAAGGGACAGCTGTCTTCCCCCATTCATAAAATGTCCAGAAAGGACACATAATAGATCCTGCGACAGGACGTCCAGCCAGTACTTATTATCTGGAGGCCGAGGAACAGACCCATGCCTCTGTCATCTCCCAGATACTCAGGACACATATTTGAATCATGAGTGGAGTTCCATTGGTCCCTTGGGGGAAGGCCCTCCAGGGTCACAATAGACTTTTTAGAGCAGCTTCGTTGGACCCTCTCCCTTGACAGTCAGGATCCAGCCCTTTCAAAGTGACCATGATCCAGCAAGGTGCTGTTCACCAGAATAAGGTGGGACTTCTCCACATTTTCACTTGGACCTGGACCTCTTACTTTCTGAAACTTTGGCTTTTTTTTTTTTTTTAAACCGAGTCTCACTCTATACCCAGGCTGGAGTGCAGTGGCATGATCTTGGCTCACTGTGACCTCTGCCTCCTGGGTTCAAGTGATTCTCCTGCCTCAGCCTCCCAAATAGCTGGGACTACAGGCATGAGCCACCGCAGCCAGCTAATTTTTGTATGTTTAGTAGAGATGGGGTTTCACCATGCTGGCCAGGCTGGTCTCAAACTCCTGGCCTCAAATGATCCACCCCCCATCGCCTCCCAAAGTGCTGGGATTACAGGTGTGAGCCACTGTGCCTGGCCTTGGCCTTTGTTTCTATTCACAACTACACACCGAGTGACTGCTCTTCTTGTGTTTTAGGTCTTCTCCTTTTATGTCCTGTGCCTGACCTGTCTGTTTACCCACTCACTGACCTTACTTTAGCCTCTCAGATTAGATTGGACTGACACCCCAGTGACTCTGAGTACCAAGAACAGGCAGAAACCTAATTTTGATTTCTTTTTGCTTTCCTTATGTGCTATTGCTAGTTGTGCCAGCGTATTCATTCTAAATAGTGCTTTCATTCAAGAGCCTTTAATGACTCCTCATTCCCATAACCAACATTTTACACTCTTGATCCTGCCTTCTGATCCCAGTCTGCATTCTAGCTCTATATCTCTCTGCTGTGCAGCATGTGCCAACCATGATGGATTACTCCCTTGTTCCAACACATTCCTGCTTCTGTGTAAGTTACTTGATGCCTCAAATATTCTTCATTTCTTCTTTCCCTTTTAAAATTATCCTATCTTCCTGGCTCCTTAATTTTTTCCCCCTTGAGATGGTGCCTTGCTCAGTCACCCAGGCTGGAGCGCAGTGGCTTGATCATAGCTTACTGCAGCCTCAAACTCCTGAGCTCAAGCAATCCTCCTGCCTCAGCCTCCCAAGTAGCTGGGACTACAGGTGCTCGTCCCCACACTGGGCTAATTTTTAATTTTTTTGTAGAGATGGGGGTCTTGCTATGTTGTTCAGACTGGTCTAGAACTGGCCTCAAGCAATCCTCTTGCCTCAGCCTCCCTAGTGGCTGGGATTACAGTGCCTGGCTAACTCCTACTCCTTCAAGACCCAGACAACACCTCTCACTGTTGGGGCAGGATCTCTGATTGCCTTTTGCACAGGCTGAAGTGATGACCTCCATTCTTAAGCCAGTTGTGTAATTTGCACATAGCTCCTTGCTATACTTTATGGCAATGATTTCTCTATGTATTCTCCACTAGTCTATATGCATTCTGAGGTCAGAAAGCATGCCTCTTTTATCTGTTATCCTGACTACCCAGGACAATGACTGGCATTATAATAGATGTCTTATTATTGTTTTTTGAATAAATGGATCGTTTTTAACTCCACTTGCTGTATGTTTTGAAAACAAAATTAATTCTACAGTGGTAAGGAGAGATAATACTGAAAGTGTGACTAAGATGGCAATTTTTGACATGAAACCCTTCCAAAGAAAAAGGATTTTAAAAAGTTAGGCAGGTATTGTGGTGCACACCTATCATCCCAGCTATTGAGGAGGCTGAGGTGGGAGGATCACTTGAGCCTAGGAGGTCAAGGCTGCAGTGAGTTTTGATTGTGCCACTACACTCCAGCCTTGGTGACAGAGCAAGACCCTGACAAACACACAGACAGACAGACAGACAGACAGACAGACACACACACACACACACACACACACACACACACACGAAAGAAAAGAAAAGAAAGAAAAGAAAAGAAAATTATACCAGTAGAAAAGTGAAGAAGGTCATTTAAATAGAGGACCCTCTACTGCTCATCTTAAAATAGAGCAGGCCATTTAGAGACTAGGGGAAAGTCTGGTGTGTATTAATGAAAGAGGACGTTGTAGGAAATGACAGGTAGTCATACCCAGATCCTAAAGAACTCTGTCTGCGGTACTAAGAACTTTAGACTTTATTCTGTGATCAATAGAGGGACTACTAACCACATAAGTTTTCTAAGTGGTGGAGTGACATGGTCGGATTCAACTGGTGAGTAACTCTGGGCTTATGTTTTTGCTCTCTCTCTCTCTCTTTTTTTTTTTTTTTTTTAAGATATTGTGCATAGGTGTTCTGGGAAGTGGTTCCAAGAAGAGCTTATCATCCTGTACGCTAGCCTCCGGGAGGACATTGTTGCCTGAGACAGTGTGGGCAGTGGTTGCCTCCTGGCTCAGCCACTGGAGGTCAGTGTTGCACCATAGATGTGTTCACAAAGCACCGTGATGCCGTTTCCAAGTTGGCTTCTGCCAGGGGTGAATTCGTCATCCCCTGGGCAGCTTGGAAGTTCCCTAGTGCAGACATCTCTCTGTCTCCAAGGATTGGCCTGGTCACACAATGTGGTTGAGGGAGAGCTTTGTCTGAGGCAAGAGGGAGAGAGGCTGGAAAGCCTGGTGCAAAGAGGGCTGAGGCAGTCTTCAAATACGGGAAATTTCATGTGGTCTGGATTGCATTATCCTGCGTCTGAAATGGGAGAGGCTGGATGCCCCTTTGGGTCAAGGCGACTTTTCTCTTGCCACTTTCTGGTTTGAATATGATTGAGGTTAGGGAAGGTTATTATTGTCTTCTGAGTCCCTAGAGATCAGAAGATACAAAACATGTTAGGCATCTCAGGCTCCCTCATAGAGGGAGATCTGGAGATTGGAAGAGGCCTTCCTAGTCCTGCTGGGCTCTGACAACAGAACTGCTACATAGAAAAGGGGAATGGAAACAGAGGCCCGCTCCTTAAACACACCCACTCACCAGTGGTCTGTACCCAGAGCAGGCTTCAACTGAGGCATCCAAGAGAACCATAGAGAAGAGCAGGAACTGATATTTCTAGTGAGAAACTCTGTGTGCCAGGTGTTTTCTATGTTTTCACACTCAGCTCTCATGATACATGTGTGCAGTGGGTATTATTTTTGCTCATTTGCTATTTGAAGAAACCGAGGTGTAGAGCTGACGCTTGAACCGTAAGTCTCCTAAAGTACAAAGAGCAAAGATAGTAAAATGACTACTTGTGGGTACCTTTTTAAGAACTTACCTGAGCTTGAAAACTTGGTTTGAGTCATACAGGAGAACGGATCTCTGACCATGCAACTTAGCTAATAACTCATTTTACATTGCTTGAGAGTAACTTCTTCCTAGTAAGTCATAATCTGCTTATGACTTCACATAGGTCCAAAACACTTCTATACACATCAACTAATTTGACCCTTATAATGAGTACCTTATCCCCATTTTTGTAGATAAAGAATCCGAGATTTCGAGAATTTGATTGCCTAAGATCACATAGTTAATTAATGGTGGGATCAAACTCAGATCCTTCTTACTCCAAATGGGGCACTCTTTGCATGACCCGTAATTATACCTCTAGATAAATCTTGCATGATGAAAAGAGGTTGTATCATAGCTGAATTAGAAATAAAATGCACTTGCAATTTTTGTAGTACAACATTTTATTTTTAGAGATGAGGAGATTTCAATCCATTAAGTTCCTTGCCCAAAGTTCATACAGCTCTGGGGTGTGGAACATTATCTTCCTAAGTTAAGATTCCCAGATTTAGCAAATAAAATGCAGAACTATTAGAATTTCTAGTATTACATGGGGCCTAATTATACTAAAAAAATACTCATTGTTTATCTGAAATTCAAATTTAACTGGACATCCTGTATTTTATCTGACAACTCTATCCTAAATCCAAAGAGGAAAAGCTAAGTTCACCGTTCTTTTGGACATATTTGAGTTTTGGAAATGCAAATATTTTGAGAAAAGCACTTTGAGCACCCTAAAAAAATGGGAAGACTTTCTGTGATTTTATTCTAGCTTTGCTAACAACACCTCCCTGAGCTGTGCTTGCCCCGCTACACCTAATGGATTCATTTTTAAGTACATCCTAAGAAAAAAACAATTGCAAAGCAGTTTTGCAAAATGCAAAGGGCTTCAGGACAATTATAAAAGAAACCAGCCCAGTTAATCATACCAACTACTCAAGGGAAACCAGATCATGGAAAGAAATCCCCAAGGAACATGGAGTAGAATATCCTTCCTATGCACACCTTTAATCAAGATTCAAAAGGAAGACAGCTAGTTCCCTTTGGAAACGATTATGTAATGAAATCAACCCTGCTTTGTACTCCCAGACTAATTACTGGATATATTCTTTTTACTCAATTTATTTCCATGTATTTGGACATTTTTTCATTGATATTCTTCATTATTTTATTAAAACAAACAAAAATAAATAAATAATAGTATTTTGAGCTGACCAGGTACAAGAGTGCTGATTTTAGAACCAGTATTAAAAATTTAAATATTAAGGTAGTTTCATACTTAACTATATCCATAGTTAAATATAAAGGGAATTTCTTGGTCTATTATGTTGTATTATACATTACATATCCTTGTAGGTCCAGGTCTCATAAAGATAAAGCTCTGTGTACATATGATGACCTTTAGTCATTCTGAAAATAAAAAAATGCTGGTTCTTAAAGTCACATGTTAATGAAGTAGACAATAATGCATTTATGGCAATGAGATATCTGAGCCATTTTTACACCTGTTAGGATGGCTATAATAAAAAAACAAAAGATAACATGCGTTGGTGTGATGTGGAGAAAAGAAAACTCTTGTACACTATTGGTGAGAATTTAAATTAGTACTGTTATTATGGAAAACAGCATGAAGTTTTCTAAAAAAATTTTTAAAATAGAACTACCATATGATCCAGCAATCCTCCATCTGCCATCAAAGGCAATAAAAGCAGTATGTCGAAGAAATATCTGCACTCTCATGTTCATGGAAGCATTATTCATAATAGGCAGGATGTAGAATCATTCTGATTTTCCACCAATGGATGAATGAATAAAATGTGGTGTGTGCATCCAGGAGCCTATTGCTCCTTGATATACACATATCTATATATTCAATCGTCTATAAAGACATGTATCACTTAACAATGGGGATACATTCTGAAAAATGTGTTTGTGAGTGATTTTGTTGTTGTGCAAACATCATAGAGTATACTTACACAAACCTAGGTGGTGTAGCCTATTACACACCTAGGCTATATGGTACAGCCTGTTGTTCCTAGGCTAAAAACCTGTATAGCATGTTACTGTACTGAATATTGTAGGCAATGGTAACAAAATGGCTCTGTGTGTATCTAAAGGTATCTGAACATAGAAAAGGTATAGTAAAAATACAGTATTATGATCTTATGGGATGCCATTGCATATACAGTCTGTTATTGACCAAAACATTATGTGGTCCATGAGTATATATATAAAATGAAATATTACTTAGCCTTAAAAAGGAAGGAAATCCTGCCATCTGTAACAACATGGATGAACCCGGGGGACATGATACCGTGAAATAAGCCAGACAGAGAAAGAGAAGTGTTGCATGGTCTAATTGAGATGTAGATTCTAAATTAAACTAGAACTCATAGTTGTAGAGGGTAGAACAGTGGTTGCCAGGGGCTGGGGAGTGGAGGAAATGGGGAGATATTGGCCAAAGGGTACAAAGTGCCGATCATGTAGAATGAATAAGTTCTGGAGATCTAATGTATAACATAAGAATATAGTTAATAATAATGCATTGCATACTTAAAAGTTGCTAAGAAAGTTGATCTTACAAATTTTCACCACACACACACACACACACACACACACACTCCAATAGTAACTACGTGAAGTGATTAATATATTAATTAGCTTGATTGTGGTAATTGTTTCACAGTGTATACATACATCAATATATCATGTTGTACACCTTAAATATATACAATTTCTATTTGCCAATTATACATTAATCAAGTTGGAAGAAATACAATGCATGTATGTTTCTCCTAAAGCTGCACAAACATTGGCAATTTGAACTTTTTGTTTCCTTATCAGAAGTTTGTCTTGCACCTTTTACCACCTTTTTTTCCATTTACTCACCATTTGTGTTTCCCTCTATAATCATTCATTATTTCAACATTTATTTATTCATTTATTTTTGAGATGGAGTCTCGCTCTCTTGCCCAGGCTAGAGTGCAGTGGCGTGATCTCGGCTCACTGCAAGCTTCCGCCTCCTGGGTTCACGCCATTCTCCTGCCTCAGCCTCCCGAGTAGCTGGGACTACAGGCGTGGGCCACCACGCCCGGCTAATTTTTTTTGTATTTTTAGTAGAGACGGGGTTTCACCGTGTTAGCCAGGATGGTCTCAATCTCCTGACCTCGTGATCCACCCGCCTGGGCCTCCCAAAGTGCTGGGATTACAGGCTTGAGCCACCGCGCCTGGCCAACACATATTTATTGAAAACCAATTGCGAAGGACACCCTGTGCTAGGAGCAAGGGAAATCGAGCTGAGAGCCACAGACCTGTCCTTAACATGCTCGCAGGCTGGAGGAGGAAAAAGGAATTGTAAGCAGTGAAGCTGAGCAGAGTAAATGTGAAGACATAGAGGAGAAGGCAACTAACAGTATGGAAGTTTCTCACAAAGTTAAAATAGAGCGACCATATGATCCAGATATACACCTCATCTCGGTATATATCCCAAAGAAAAGGGAGGTAGAAAAGTATGGGAAACATCAGTTCAAGCTGAAGAACAATATTTACAACCTATGGACCTATGGAAAGTCATAGCACATTTGGTGAGTGACAAGGAGTTTATGATGGAGGTGAAGGAAAATGAGACTGATGGGGTCCATCTCAAAAACATCTTTGTACACTACGCGAAGGGAGTAGGATTTAATGGGAAGTCACTGGAGGTCTTTAGCAGGAAGTGATGCGACAGTTTGGTTTTAGAGAGAAAGGTCTGTGAGAGGGAAGTGTAATGGGTAAATGGAAGTGGGGAAAGATGAGAAGCCAGATGAAAAGGCACTACATCCAAAGGGGTGATTGGGAACTGGGGAAAAGCTTGGGCTCCTGAGATGGACAGAAGGAGGACAGATTCCCTTTGATTTCATTCCACTTTTATTCTTTTAATTCTCCCATCTTCAAGTCCTGCAAAACTCAAAGCAGTAGTTGAGTAGAATTATAGAAGTTTGATTAAATTGGGAGAGGGGAGCGTATCAGTAGGGTTGGGAAAGACCCATAGAGAGCTCATGCAAAATGCAATTATAGAAACACTTCTGAAAATGGTAGCCCAAGCCCAACTTTTCAATTATTTTTGATAATGGTTCAAAGATAGTTGGTCAAATTTGTGGATGCCGAAGAGTTGAAAGAAATAGTTAACATACTGCATGGACAAAAATTAAATTCCAAATGGATCTTCAAAATATTCAGTGATCAGCCAAATCTAGTGAGATGAAATTTATTAGGGATGCATGTAAAGTTCTGCTTTGAGTTTTGCAGGACTTGAAGATGGGAGAATTAAAAGAATAAAAATGGAATGAAATCAAAGGGAATCTGTCCTCCTCCTGTCCATCCCAGGAGCCCAAGCTTTTCCCCAGTTCCCAATCATTCCTTTGGATGTAGTGCGTTTTCATCTGGCTTCCGATCTTTCCTCACTTCCATCTACTCTAGACTTCCCTCTCACAGACCTGTCTCTCTATGTGAGGGATTTTAGTTGAAAACATGTTGGTGTGATGTCCCTCCTCTCAAAATTAATGTTTTCTTATGTTGTTTTATTAGGGGTATGGTATTAGGTTAGAGTAATAGCTACTGCAAAAAAGTAGACCTCTAAATCTCAGTGGCATAACATAATTGAAATTTAATTCTTTTTCATTTAACTGTCAGACTCAGATAGATATATCTTGTCTCATATGTTGTTTTCTTCCATGTCCTGAGTTCCTTCCATCTCATGGCTCAGCAGTCCTCTAAGCATTGGCCTCATTGTCTTTTGCATTTAGCTTAAAGGTGAGGAAAGAAAGAGTAGAGAGGATACACGTCATTTCTCCTCACATTTCATTAGCAAGAGAGATGAGGAAATACAGTTCCTGCCTTCTATGGACAAATCTATAGTAAGGAAGTAGGAGCACACAGATTGGTGAATTGCTTGCCATTTCTGTTCCTTATGGCATCCAGAATGGAGACCATCTTCTCAGCTCTAGTCAGTCCACAGCTCATGGATTAGCATCAATCAAGAGCATCCTGTTTTAGAAGAAAAATCAGCAACATGAAGCATCTTTGAAGGCAATTGAATAGAAGATACAATGAAAAAATCGGTAAATGTTTAGTGTAGAAGAGAAAAATCCAAAGAAGGAACACAATGGCTGTCTTCAGCTATTGGAAATTCCCGTAAATGTTGTTCCTCAGGCTTCTCTTTTTATGCTTCTCCTCTCTCAGGTTGTTTTCTATGCCTGGGTGATCTCACATACTCTTGAGCTGATAATTATTCACTTAGATGCTGGGTTTATTTTTCCAAGACCAATCTTCCTCTGAGCGGCAGACTTGTATTCAATTACAAACCATTCATCTTAAATGGTATTTTAAAGTTACATCAAACTTTGTAAAAAAAGAAATCCGACCTCAACTTATACTAGCATCTCCAACTTGGTGTACCCACAATTAGCAGTACCAACAGTCAACCAATTACTCAAGTTAGAAGCCGAAGAGTCATCTTTGAGCTGTCATCCTCCTCTACCCTGTACATCTAATTAGTTATCCAGACCTGTCAGTTTTACTTCATAAATATTTCTTTAATGCATCCACATTACTACAGATTGGATTCAGCTTTTTATCATTTTTACTTGGCTTACTGTAATAACTTCTTAAATAGTCTTGTCTCTTCTACCCTTGTTTCTCTTGTTACCAAGATGATCTAACAAAAGAGTAAATCTGTTGTATGATTCTTCTTTTAAAACCACTTTAGAGGTTTTAGGTGTAGTGTACAAGTTTCTTGATCTGATTCTTGTCTATGTCTCTAGCCCTGTTGCCTATCACTCCCTCTTCATGTCTTTCTACTTGTAGAAATGCATGGGGAGCTTGTTTTCAAATATATTACAGCCTACAATTTCTCATTTGTACACCATTGCTTAAATTTTTCTTCTAGGGAATTAATTCTTTGGCTAACTCCTATTTGTCTTTAAAAATTTAGTTAAGACTTCCCCTACCCCTCAAAATTTGGATTAAGTATCCCTTTCTATGCATCTGAACACTCCGAGTATACTAATCCACATCAGTCTTACCCATACAAATATAAGTATCTCTAAAACAAGGACCATGTGTCATCCATTCATTCAATATCCAGTACACAGCACAGTGCCTGGTTCAGATTCAATAAATATCTGTTGACTTGAGTTGTCATGTGGAAGAGGAAACAGATTCAATCTCTGTTTTCTCAAAACCACAAAGCTATAAGATAGCACATTTTGGCTTTCATTAGGTAATAATGCATAAAAATGGAGAGGTAACCTTGGAAAAATGGATAGGTAGTAGATTTTTTCTCATTCATGATATTCAAGTAGAAGCTAGAATAGCAATTTCATAAGGTACCATAGTAGGGATTTAAGCAGCCAGTGGAGGGTTAGACTTGATATCCTGTAACAACTCAATGAATAGCAATATTCCATAATTTTTTGACTTATGTTGAATACATTTATACAACAAATATATTTTAATTATTTCAAGTCTGTTTTGGGGCATAATAACATATGTTATGCTGGTAGATGTTTTAAAGAGGAAGATGTTTTAAAGAAGAAATAGACATAAAGATCTGCAGGTAGAAAACTTAGTCTGGATAAAATAATATCTATTTCAATAAGCTTTGGAAAAATAGAAACCTTTTTGAGACAGACCTCTCCATCTCTCTTTTCTAATGTCCATGCATATTGTAATAGCTGGACCGAAAGAAAGCGTTAAGACCCATGGTTGAGATGCTTAATGAGCAATTACAATTCCATTCTGCTGCCATCTGCATGCCAAATATCAATGCATTTAGTTTATAAAAAAGGATTTGACAGATAAGAAAATGATTAATTATTGGAGTGTCTATGAATATGTTTCTTTGAGGGCTTTGAAATGTTGTGTTGATTTTTGGATCTATTTAAAGTAATTGAACACTTTGTATTGTGACCCCCAAATTACAAATCCTTTGGTCCTGATTTCTAGGGGCCCACCATTTAGAAAGGAGGCAGCATTAGGCAAATCAAGTGAAGGTTTTATTTCCACAGGAAAGAGATTGGCTTTCTCTTTATCTACCAGGACAAACTTTGCTTCAGAAGCTGAAACTCAAGGAAAAATGTACCTTTTCATTGTGTGGCCATTAAGCCTGTCAGAAAACCTTATTCATTTTTTTTTTCATTGCTATTGTTTTGAGACAGGATCTTGCTCTGTTGCCCAGGCTACAGTGCAGTGGGGCAATCGTAGCTCACTATAAGCTCAATCCCTGGGCTCAAGCAATCCTCCCATTCCAGCCTCTAGAGTAACTAGGACTACAGGTATATGCCACCATGACTGGCTAATATTTAAATTTAAATTTAAATTTAAATTTTTGTGGAGACAAAGTTTTGCCATATTGTCCAGGCTGGGCTTGAACTTCTAGCCTCAAGCAATTCTTCGGCCTCGGCCTCCCAAAGTGCTGAGATTACAGGAAGAAAACTTTACTATCTTAATGCATGGGAAGCTTGTTTTTCTACCAGTCTTTAAGAAATATTACCCCATTTTCCTTACAGTGGGATGAGCACGTGCTTTTATACCTTCCTTGCATAAAAAACAGTGTTTGCATGTTTCTCTATGAGCAAACTCTTTGAGCGGAGGCATAGTGCCTGATACTGGACGATGAATTTGATGTAGTGGAAAGGACATTGGATTTGGACTTAGATACTGGCATTTTAACTCTAGGTTCTGACTATTGTCATTTGGGAGCTCTGTCACCCACAAAATGAAGTCATTATGCAAAATAACTTTTAAGCTCCCTACAGTTCTAATATTCCCTTAGTTCTGAAATTCTAGATGATATCTCCTTAGTGCCTACTACAGTGCTGGTTCATTGGGTTTGACCAACTTAAATGAAGGAAATGATCTAGAGATGAGGATTTAAGTTCAAATCCAGGATCCTCAACTACATTTTATACAAGGAACACTCCTCAGAAATAATGATGCATTTACCTTGGATTCCCTCTCCAATATAAGGGCTGCTTACTAATGATTATTAAAGGTAGGCATAGCATTCTATTCATAAAAATTACCTCCAAATATCCCCCTTTCACCAGTAACTTCCTACTCTAATTTATCCTACAAACTACCACAAATTTAATTTCTCACTGATTTCCTTTCATTCACCTGTGAACTCTTTATTGGTTACAGAATAAAATCGGATCTAGAACCAGAAATGCCATTTGACCCAGCAATCCTATTACTGAGTATATACCCAAAGGATTATAAATCATTCTACTATAAAGACACATGCTCACGTGTGTTTATTGCAGCACTATTTACAATAGCAAAGACTTGGAACCAACCAAAATGCCCATCAATGATAGACTGGATAAAGAAAATGTGACACATATATACCATGGAATACTATGCAGCCATAAAAAAGACTGAGTTCATGTCCTTTGCAGGGGTATGGATGAAGCTGGAAGCCATCATTCTCAGCAAACTAACACAGGAACAGAAAACCAAACATGGCATATTCTCACTCATAAGTGGGAGCTGAACAGTGAGAACACATGGACACAGGGAGGGCAACATCACACACCTGGGCCTGTCGGGGAGTGGGGGACAAGGGGAGGGGGAGCATTAGGACTAATACCTAATGCATGTGGGGCTTAAAACCTAGATGACGGGTTGATAGGTGCAGCAAACCACCATGGCACATGTACACATATATAACAAACCTGCACATTCTGCACATGCATCCCAGAACTTAAAGTAAGATTTTAAAAAATGGCAAAAATGGTAAATCTTATGTGTGTATATTTTACCACAATAAAAAAGATTGAGAACAACAAAAAAAGGAACTCTCAAAAAAAAATAAAATCCACATTTCTGTATATGCTATTCAAGATCCCATACTTACTTTGGCCTCAGTATGTGATATGGTTTGGCTGTGTCCCCACCCAAATCTCACCTTGAATTGTAATAATCCCCAGGTGTCAAGGCTGGGGCTAGATGGAGATAATCGAATCATGGGGGTGGTTTCCCCCATACTGTTCTCCTGGTAGTGAATAAGTCTCATGAGATCTGATAGTTTTATAAATGGGAGTTCCTCTGCACAAGATCTCTTGCCTGCCGCCATGTAAGCAGTCTGTTTTCCTTCGTCTTCTGCCATGATTTTGAGGCCTCCCCAGCCGTGCAGAACTGTAGGTCCATTAAATGTATTTCCTTTATAAATTACCCAGTCTTGGGTATGTCTTCATTAGCAGCGTGAGAACAGGCTAATACAGTATGCCTTTCAAATTTATCATTGAACACACTCTATACGTGAAACCTCTGTTCCAAGCAGACTGAGAACTTTGTTTTTGCTCCAGAGTGGGGAGATGGGGTGCATTGCTATCTGGGTGCCTTTGTTCATGCTAGTTTCCCTTCTCAGACATTCCCTTTCTCGTTTCTTTCTGCAATAGGAATTGTTCTCATTTTTTAGTCTGCTAAAATCCATTCATTCCTCTCCCTGTCCCTGATTCCCACAGCCCACTGGACAGCTCTTTTTTTTTTTTTTTTTTTTTCTGAGATGGAGTCTCACTCTGTCACCCAGGCTGGAGTGCAGTGGCGTGATATTGGCTCACTGCAAACTCCTTCTCCCGGGTTCAAGCGATTCTCCTGCCTCAGCCTCCCGACTAGCTGAGACTACAGGCACCCACCACCACACCCAGCTAATTTTTGTATTTTTGGTAGAGACGAGGTTTCACCATATTGGCCAGCCTGATCTGGAACTCCTGACCTTGTGATCCGCCTGCCTCGGTCTCCCAAAGTGCTGGGATTATAGGCAGGAGCCACCGCTCCCGGCCCACCTGACAGCACTTAATCACTATGTGGGTACTATGACTAATTCACCATCAACATTCAGCCCTGGCTGTGCTTTGGGTAATAATACATTTGGCACTTACCATAAATGGCCTAACAGAGTTAGGGTGCATTTTTCTTGAATTCCCATCTAGATTATAACCTCAAAAGCAAGGACACAGTCTTACCCATTTGTGGCTCCTCATTGCTTACCAGTCTGTATTCCCATATTATCTTGTTCAAACCCTCAGTAAGATATTGATTATATGATTTAATAGTAATTTATATTTCTGTCTTTGCAGGTAAACTATGAGTTTCTTGATTTAAAATACTATCTTTGTTTCTCTAGTGGCCAGCCCAGTACCTGGCATATAGTAGACACTCAGTAAATGCTTGGTGAAAGAATGAATGCAGTCAGATTTGACTATGCCAGGGAGAGCTGACTCTGTAAGACGTTGATAAATTGAACTGCTTTATGATCAGTCTAAAGCGTAGACGGTGATTGCCTCTGAAAATGGGATGCAACTTTTCTTCGTTTCTTGGCATTTTTCCTATTAGGAATGGAACCTGAGTAGATTAAATAGGACTCAGTCTTGAATCTACAAGTGACACCAAGCCTGAAATGATGCTGAGGTTGGAAGCGATTTAGTTCACTTGAATTTTATTTGGGAGATAATGTTTTCCTTCTGGGAAAAGAAATGCTAATGAAAAAATCGCCTCTGACTACAACTCTGAAGTAATATGAATCTGGCCAGAAATATGATCTTATGAAAACTCTCCAAGCAAAGCATCTTATACCCATGTCTACAGCTTTGGATTGACATTCTAATGTTTGCCTTTCTCTGGTTTCCAGAGATCAGGGTGGAGAAAGGCGCCAGGGTAACAAGCCAAATAGGTCTATTATGGGATGTCATGCTCACTGGGCATGAGTGCTGTCTCCTAAGACATTTATAGCATTTATTACTCAGCCCAACTTTAATAACACATGGACAAGCCTGGGGCAATTTGTAAAGGATCTGAGAGTTTTTTTGTTATGAATGTCTGTATTATAAAATTAGTGAGTCTCAGAATTGGACTGGGTTAAAAAGATGATCTCATCAAAGGGGTCTCAGATTTACTAGGGAAGAGCTGTTTTTAATATCCCTGACATCCCAAATGGTCATGGGTACTATAGGGACATTTATAACGATACATTGGCAGATGGTGACTGTTAAGTTGTTAGTTAAGACATGGGCAAAAATGGCAAATACTGACTCTACCTTTTCCCTTGGGGCCATAGAGAGGAAGGACAGAGCACGAATGTCAGCTATCCTAATCTTTCTGCTATAAACCATGGTGACGGGAACCAATGATACAAGTCAACCAAGAAAGATTCCAAAATCTTGTAGATAATGCCTCTCAAACTTTATTGTTCATTAAATTACCTGCAAACCCTGGTAAAATTCAAATTCTAATTTAGGAGATCTGGGTGGGGCCTGAGATTCTGTATTTCTAATAAACTTCCAGGTGATGCTGATGCTGCTGATACATGGACCATATTTTGAGCAGCAAAACTCTACAGTCTACCATATCAATGGGTCTGTTGGGAATTAAGCCCCTTGTTAAGCATCCCAAATGAAGAAGAAACAGACTCTTGGCTGATAATGTTGAAAAGTTTACCAAGTTATAGATGATCAGAATTGAAAAAGGTTTTAAAGGTCACTCAGTTAATTGGTTTCTAAGTTATTTTTGTTTTTATTTTTTTAAAAAAATAATTTCTTTTTAAGATTAAAATTAAATGCAGAACATCAATATATAAAACAGATCAAAGCTCTGATTAAATCTGGAGCAGATTGCTTGGAGCCAACTCATCCTCCCATTACTCCACTCAAAGACTCCTAAGTCATTTCCTTAGAACCCTAGGACTCTGAGTAATACTGTTGTGAAACTACTATCCTTATTCAATGCATTAGGAAATTTATTATTTAAATTTATTATATTTATGGAATCCAAATCCAAATATCCTGATTGCTAGTCTGATGTTTCTTCCAGTATGCCAAGGCCTTATAATTTATTTGTTATCTTAGTTTGGAAGCTAATTGTCAATAATGCAGGCAACTTCTGGCCATCTGGGCTCGAATCAATCTCTGTCACAAAACCTGTTGTTTGCTACATCCTTTGTACCAGAGCTAACTAAGTGGACTTGGGAAAATCATTAAATATTTCTGGACCTCACATTTCTGATGTACATAATGGAGAAATCTATAACATTTTTTTTTAGATGAAATCTCGCTCTGTTGCCCAGGCTGCACTGGTGCGACCTTGGCTCACTGCAACCTCTACCTCCCGAATGGAAGCAATTCTCCTGCCTCAGCCTCCTGAGTAGCTGAGACCACAGGCGTGCAGCATCACATCCAGCTAATTTTTTGTGTTTTTAGTAGATGGGGTTTCACCATGTTGGTCAGGCTGGTCTTAAACTCTTTACCTTAAACGATCCACCCACCTCTGCCTCCCAAAGTGCTGGGATTACAGGTGTGAGCCACCACACCCGACCAAGAAATTTATAACCCTTTAAAAAAATATCACCTCAGAGAAGCTCAATAAACATTCACTGAATATAACTTAAACGAGGGCAGAGACTCATCATAATCCCTATGAATGCCTTCCATGAGCAAATACTCAACAAATATTTCTAAAATAAAGAATGATGATGGTAATATCACAGGCAGAAAATCATTAAAAAAACTCGTAGGTGTTATTAAAATGTAAGGGCGCATTAGGATTATCATCATATCCAAAAAAGCTGTAAATTATCTGTAGTGCTCTGCTGAGCGTTGACAAAAGAGAATCATGTTTTCTCTGTCTCCGGCATCTGGTTGCTTGCAACCTGTGACAAATAACCATGATGGGGATATATAGGGCTTAGTAAGAGTTGAACACAAAGCTAGTCCTTTAAAAAGAGATTAGAAAGGAAGATTTTAATGTAATATGCAGATATGGGAAATGCATTTCAGACTGAGGAACAAAGGAACGTATCTTTTGGGTGAAGAGTAAAGACAGCAGTCTCAATTTTTTTCAAACTAAGTAAGGCAAGCATGTTTTGTTAGTTTTCTTCTGAGAAAGTGGAGAAGGTATCATGAAAGAAATGGAATCCCCAGAAATTTGCTATTTTCAACTCTTCTGATTACAGGTTAAAGTGTTTGTTTGAGTGGAAGTTAAACTATTAGCTGGCTCACTTTTGGTCAAAGGCCAAGGATAGAAAACAATTGTACTTTATGTAAGAAGTGCACAGACAACAAGGGCAAACTTTCCTCCTCACCCATGTCTTGTTCGTTTCAGTGAGAAGCGAGGCAGTGGGAACGTAATGCATAGGTGAATTGGCTGAGGCTGGACTATGAAATGAAGACTCTGCAGCAAGCATGCACACTTTAAACAACGGCACCAGGATCCATTTATCTTCTTTTCTTACTTGCAAAGCCTTGGCTGAGAATATCCGCTGGTTCTGTTGGAGAAAGGAGACTTCCTGAGACATGATGTAATTTCTGCAAAGGGGAAACACATGTTGAGTCTTGCAGTACAAAACAATGTTGAGGTGCTGCTAGCTGGCCCTGTCAGTCACATGACAGGATACAGTGTATAGTTAGGCAGCGCTATCCAGGAGCCTGCGGAGCATGGAGTTTGTGGGTAGGGAATGGAGGAAAAAGTCTCTGAAGCTTTTGAAATGCAGAGACTCCATTAAGTTTATAAGAGTTTGGAAGAAATGCTTTTCTGTTTTCAGTTATAACAATCTTCCTACTCAGAATACAGCATATCATACATGTGCTCCTTTTTACCCAAGAAACAGAAGGTACTTATGGTGTTTGTGTCAAGAATAAGTTTCAGCAAATTCACATTTTAAATTCAGCAAGATGAGTGAAAATTTTATCAACAGTATCATTCTCAGTGAATTTCTCATAATTTCAGATAGCTATCATGGTGTAGTGGGCTATACATTGGTAAATGGCTTCATAGAGACCTTAGGTTTTTCACCTTCCCTCAACACTTAAAAACTGGATACAGATTAATAAGTGTCAAAAGGTGAGGTTTGGTTTGACTAGGAACCAGGAGATTGGCTAAGATGATATCTATTTCTCTATCATCTATTTATTAAGTATTAATTAACTGCATAGTCCCTTACTAGGTGCCATGATAATTACGAAGGCAAAAGTAATTCAGTTCTCTTCTTTAAAGAGTTATTCTAGAAGGCGAGACAATAGAAATGTAATCATAAGAAAAGGCATAAAACCTTGTTACTCAAAAGTGGGGTCTGCTCAGACCAGCAGCATTGACAGCATTTGGGAGCTCATGACAATCCAGCTCTCAGGCTTCTCTCCAGATGATTCTTATGCACGTGAAAGTTTGAGAAATACTGGTATAAATGTTTATACGGGAAACATAGAAGAGGAAGAAATTGCTTCTGGAAAGATGACAATGAAAGATTCTAACAGACGTGTGCATTGAGCTAGGCCTTGAAAATGGTTAGCTAAAGTATGTGCAAAGGCGTAGAAGTGATAAAACAGTGGACCAGAGAACAGGGAGTAATCCAATAGGCAAATGTATGTGGGAGAAGAGGGAGATGAACTTGAAAGATCCTTTAGGGCAGATTACCATACTAGAAGTCTGGGATTTTGTAGTATAGATATGAAAGTGTGATTACTTCATGTTTAAATAGAATAATAGAAATAATAATAGATAAGAATAGGAACAGTAATACTAACAATAACAGTACACTAACAATACTATTGTTAGTAACAATATTATTACTAACGATACTACTGTTAGTAACAATATTATTACTAACGATACTATTGTTAGTAACAATATTATTACTAACAATATTATTGTTAATACTAACAATAATAGTATAACAAATTTCATATTCAGAATTTTTAAAGTAAGAGGTATTATTTTATTCAGTCCTTATAGAAATTATGTGTATTAAGAATTATTACTACACTCATTGAGAGGCAGATTAGCAGAGAGGTAAAGAAAGACTTTTAATTTAGTACTTTGAAATTCCATTGTCTTCTGACTTGCAATATTTCTGATAAGAAGTCCAGACAAGTTATGTTTTCCCCATTTAGATAATGTAATGCATTTTATTTCTGTGTATGCTTCTAAACTTTTCTATTTATCATTGGTTTTTGGCATTTGATTATGGTGTGAACTGGTGTTTCTTAAAAATCAAATTTGGAAAAATTTTAGCCACTATTTTTTCAAATATAATTTCTGTTCTTCTCCCCTTCTACAACTCAAATTACACATTTACTAGCTTGCTAGAAGTTGTTTCACAGGTCACCAAGATTCACTCAATTTATTTCAGCTTTTTTTCTGTGTTATGCATTGCTTTGGATAGTTTTTATTGCTGTTTTCAAGCTTACTGATCTTTTAATATGCTGTAATCCAGTAAATTTATTAACTTTGGTAATGTAGCTTTTATTTCTAGAAGAGCCACTTGATTCTTTTGTTTTTACATCTGCCATTTCTTTCTATATGTTATGATTTTTTTTTTAAAATCAAGGGTTAGTGAACTACAGTCTGTGAGACAAATCTAGCTGAAGGCCTGTTTTTGGATGCCCTGTGAGATAAGAATGGTTTTTACATTATATGGGATTATAAAAAATAAAAATATGCAACAGAGCCTGTATGGGACCTACAAAGCTTGAAATATTTACTATCTGGCTCTTTATAGGAAAAGTTTGCCAATCCTTGCTTTAAATCTCAATTTAAATCATGTAATTATATAGCAGCTGTTTCAAAATCCTTCTCTGCAAATTTTCTTATCTTTGTCATTTCTAAGTCTGTTTCTATTGGCTCATCTTTTCCTCCTTAATTGTTGCTGCTTCACAAGTCTAATGATTTTTATTGGATATTGGACATTATGAATGTTATATTGTTGAATGTTGCATTTTGTGGTCTTTACTGAAAAATCTTTAGGTTTTTTTTAGGCAGGCTGTTAAGTTATTTACGGATTGGCTTAATGCCTTTGAGGCTTTATTTTTGAGGATAGTTTAGCCATACTACCAAGATGTGACTTTTCTGATGTTTTTCCTCAATCCTCTCCATGTTCAACAAGGTCTCGCCATCCTGAGCGACAAGTACTAGAATATCTTCTAGGCTTTCGGAATTGTTCAGTTTATATCTTCTTGGAATTGAGTCAATTTTTATTTTGCCTTGTGGAGTTTCACCCTACACATGCACAGATTACTATTTAGCCAAAGATTTGACGGGAATCTTACGTATATTTCTGGAGCTCCTTCTTTGCATAGTTTCCTCCTTTTCTGTATTCTTTCTTACAAATGTCATCTTTCTTATTGTACCTGGATTCTTATTTCTGATTTTTCAGTAAAAACCTGAGACTTTGCTTGGATTCCCACCCCCATGCAGCTGCTTGGACATTGCTTCCAGATGAATAATAGGTTATCTTAGGGCTCACTTGCTTCTTCCCTTCTTTCACAGGTTGCAGTCCTGTGCTCCCTGTAGCCCACTCTCTGAAAATAGTTGCTTCATGTATTTTGTCTGGCTTTCTAGTTGTTTGCAGTGGGAAGGCAAGTTTTGTACCAGTTACTTCCTTCCGGGTGGAAGCCAGGAGCATAGGTGTTTGAGTCAGACAAATTTGTTTTCTGCTTCCGTACTTACCAGCTGTGGGCCTTAGGCTGGTCATTCACTTCTGCAAGCATCAGTTTCCTCATCTATAAAAGAGGGCTAATAACAGGATTTTTTTGTGAAGATTAGATTGAGGCAGTGCACACCAAATATTAGCAAAGTGCATGACAAATAGTGCTTAACACATCATGGCTATTATTAACATTTCTTTTTTGGGATGGGGGCAGTAAGATGAAGTCACTTGTTCGACATTACACATACAGTAAGCAGTAAGGTTGGCCTGCCTCATGGGAACTCCAACTTAAAAGCCCCTGGTTTATTTTAGCTCTGACAATGGCTAGCTCACATGGAAATGGTTGAACCACAGAGACTAGAGTGTCAAAGGGTCAAAGAAAGGGCCACATTTGTGTAAAATGTGTTGTAAAACAGTGAAAAGCTTCTGATGATGATTAGATCTGAATAGAAGCTCAGACTGTTCCACAAGTTAGACTGCTTGCTGGGAGGAGACACTGCATAACGGGAGGAGTATGCTAATATTTAGAACAAGTGGATTTCTTCCTTATTGAGCATTAGGTTACAATTATTCTTCTACTAATTGGTTCAACTGTTATGGCTCTAATTGTTTCTACTTCTCACTCTCTCCCCCTTCCTTGTTTTAATCAGACCAACTCTACCCTCTCCAGATGCCCGCCATTCCCAGCTCCTATTGTGACATTTAGTTTTAGTGAAGGAGATTCCTACATGTCCTAAATGGGTAGTCAGAACTTGAGAAGGGCATTAGAGTAAACTTACACTCTGCATGTTGACAATTGGGCAGTCTAAGACACATGCACCAAAGGGGACATAAAAAATGGGTTTTGGTTGTCCTGTAGCTGAAGCTAAGTAGACGGGTTTCATAGGTTTCAGATTCATAGAGCATGAGTTTTAGTATAAGACTGATTTAGGTTCTGATCCCAGCTCTGCCACTTGCTAGCTGGGTGACATTGAGCAAATTACTTAACCTCTTTTAGCTAAATCTGTAAAATGATGAAAGTAAGTGCTTTGTAAGATTAAATAAAATAATGTATACAAAGCACTTAGCCCATAGTAAGAGCTGAGAAAATTATAACATTTATCCTCCCAATAACAAGAGAGAGCCAATCAACAAAGCCTTATTTCTCCTCTCAAATGTCCATTCCACTTCATTTCCCCCTAGTTTCTTGAACAGTTAGGAGCCTGGAGCCTATGCTAAGGCTGTTCTGAATACTATCTTCATTCATAAACAGAATCCTAAATAGGGCTTGTCTCAAGAACAGAAACCACATGAATTTTTAACAGATGATTTATGTTAGGAATTTGTTAAACAGGTATGGGAAGAATGAGAAGGCATAAAGGAACACGGAGGTAGCCTGGAGACAGTAACTGTAGGAAGCAACCATCATCCCTAGGACCGTTCCCTTTAGGGAGGACAAAGAGACAAGCCATGACCTCATGAAGCTGGGACTGACTTCCTTAGAGGAGGGGGTTCTGCCCTTGCTGGTGCCTCAGGAGCTTGGGTTAGGGACCCTGCAGAATGGAGACTGGAGATCTACAGAAGGAGTCCTGCTCAGTTGGCACTAATAGCTCTAAGGGGGCTGTGAGAAGGGAGAGTGAAAAACCTGGACCCTGGATCACTTGTTACTGGAACGAACTGCCACTGCTGAGATGACTAAGGTTTGCTGGGCAACCCTTAGAGACACAACAAAGAAACAGGAAGAACAATGTTCCTTCTCCCTTCTCTAGCCTTACAGCCTCTTGGCATAGCCCAACAGGGACCACTGGGAAGGAGAAATGAGGTTTTCTAAGTCCCTCCCCTAGTGTCATGAAGCAGAGTCTAGAAAGGTAGGAATTTTTAAAATTTTATTTTGATTTTTGTGGGTACATAGTAGATGTATATATTTATGGGTACATGAGATACTTCGAAACAGGCGTGCAATGTGTAATAATCACATCATGGAAAACGGAGTATCTATCCCACCGAACACTTATCCTTTGTATTACAAACAATCCAATTATACTCTTTCAGTTATTTAAAAATGTACAATTAAATTATTATTGATTTAGTCACCCTGTTGTGCTACCAAAAACTTATTTATTCTAATCATTGTTTTGTACCCATGAGCCATTCCCACTTTCCAAGACCCGTCCCCAGCCTCTAGTAACCATCACTTCTACTCTCTATCTCCATAAGTTCAGTTGTTTTAATTTTTGGCTCCCACAAATGAGTAAGAACATGTGAAGTTTGTCTTTCTGTGCCTGGCTTATTTCACTTAAAATAATGACCCTTATTTCCATTCATGTTGCAAATGATAGGATCTCATTCTTTTTTTATAGCTGAATAGTACTCCATTATATATATCTACCACAGTTTTGTAATCCATTTGTCTGCTGATGGACACTTAGGTTGCTTCCAAATCTTAGCTATTGTGAACAGTGCTGCAACAAACATGAGCATGCAGATATCCCTTTGATATGATGATTTTCTTCCTTTTGGGTATATGCCCATCAGTGAAATTGCCGAATTATATAGTAGCTCAATTTTTAGATTTTTTAAGGAAGCTCTAAACTGTTCTCCACAGTGGTTGATCTAGTTTACATTCCTACTAAGAGTGTACGAGGGTTCCCTTTCTCCTAGCCAGCATTTGTTATTGCTTGTCTTTTGGATAAAAGCTATTTTAACTGGTTCGGGATGATATCTCATTGTAGTTTTAATTTGCATTTCCCTGATGACCAATGATGGTGAGCATCTTTTTGTATAACTGTTTGACATTTGTATGTTTTCTTTGGAGAAATCTCTATTCAGATCTTTTGTCCATTTTAAAATTGGATTATCAATTTTTTTCCTATAGAGTTGTTTGAGCTTCTTATATATTCTGGTTATAAATTCCTTGTCAGAGGGGTAGTTTGCAAATATTTCATCCCATTCTGTGAGTGGCCTTTTAACTTTGTTGATTGTTTCCTTTGTTGTGCAGGAGCTTTCTAACTTGATGTGATCTCATTTGTTCATTTTTCCTTTGATTGCCTGTGCTTGTCGGGTATCACTTTAACTTTTGGCCAGAGTAACATCCTGGAGTTTCTTCAATGTTTTTTTTTTGTAGTAGTTTCATAGTTTGAGGGCTTACATTTAAGTTTTTAATCCATTTTGATTTAATTTTTGTATATGGTGAAAGATAGGAGTCTAGTTTCATTCTTCTGTTTATGAATATCCAGTTTTCCCAGCACCATTTATTAAAGAGAGTCTTTTCCCCACTGTATGTTCTTGGCACCTTTGTCAAAAATGAGTTCACTGTAGGTGTATGGATTTGTTTCTGGGTTCTCTCTCCTGTTCCATTGGTCTATGTGTCTGTTTTCATGCCAGTACCATGCTGTTTTGGTTTCTACAGCTCTGTAGTGTAGATTCAAGTCAGGTAATGTAAGTCCTCCAGTTTTATTCTTTTTGCTGAAGATAGCTTTGGCTATTCTGAGTCTTTTGTAGTTCCATATACATTTTCAGATTTTGTTTTATTTCTGTGAAGAATGTGAAAAATGTCATTGGTATTTTAGTAGGGATTGCATTGAATCTGTAGATTTCTTTGGGCAGTATGAACATTCTAACAATGTTGATTCTACCAATACATGAACATGGAATATCTTTCCATTTTTTGTGTCCTCTTCAGTTCCTTTCATCAGTGTTTTATAGTTTTCATTGTAGAGATCTTTCACTTCTTTGGTTAAGTTAATTCCTAAGAATTTAATTTTATTTGTAGCTATTGTAAATGGGATCACTTTCTTGATTTCTTTTACAGATTGTTCATTGTTGGTATGTGTAAGTGCTACTGGTTTTTGTGTGTTGATTTTGTATCCTGCAACTTTACTGAATTTTTTTATTAGTTTTAATAATTTTTTTGGGTGGGGGTCTTTAGGTTTTCCAAAACATAAGATCATGTCATCTGCAGACAAGGATAATTTGACTTCTTCTTTTCCATTTTGGATGCGTTTTATTTCTTTCTCTCATCTGATTGCTCTATCTAGGACTTCCAGTACTATATCGAATAACAGTGGTAAAAGTAGGCATCCTTGTTGTGTTTCAGATCTTAGAGAAAAGGCTTTCATTTTTCCCCATTTAGTATGACACTAGCTCTGAGTCTGTCATATATGAATTTTAATATGTTGAGGTATGTTCCTTCTGTACCCAGTTTTTTATGGATTTTATTATGAAAGGATGTTGAATTTTATTGAATGCTTTTCCAGAATCAGTTGAAATTATCACTTTTTTTTGTCTGTAGTAACATAGTAGTTGTATATATTTATGGGGTACATGAGATGTTTTGATACAGGCATGCAATGTGTAATAATCACATCATGGAAAATGGAGTATCCCCTCAAGCATTTATCCTTTGTGTTATAAAAAATCCAATTATGCTATTTAGTTATTTTTAAATGTACAATTAAGTTATTATTGACTATAATCACCCTATTGTGCTATCAAATACTAGGTCTTATTCATTCTTTGTGTTTTCTTTTGTACCCATTAAGCATCCCTGCTTTCTCTTCCCACCCTATGCTACCCTTTCCAGCCTCTAGTAACCATCCTTCTACTCTCTACATCCATGAGTTCAGTTCAATTTTGATTTTCAGATTCCACAAGAAAGGTGATGTTTGCCTTTCTGTGCCTGGTTTATTTTATTTAATATCATGATCTCCAGTTCCATCTATGTTATTGATCATATGGTTTTTGTCTTTCATTCTGTCGATACTATATATTGCATTGATTGATTTGCATATGTTGAACCATCCTTGCATTCCTGGAATAAATCCCACTTGGTCATGATGTGTGATCTTTTTAATGTATTGTTGAATTTGGTTTGCTATTATTTTGTTGAGGATTTTTGCATCAATATTTATTAGAGATATTTGCCTCTAGTTTTCTTTGTTTGAGGTATCTTTGTCTGTGTTTGGTATCAGGATAATGCTGGCCTTGTAGAATGAGTTTAGAAGTATCCCTTACTCCTCTATTTTTCTAGTTTGAGTAGGACTGATATTAGTTCCTCTTTAAATGTTTGGTAGAATTCAGCAGCGAAGCTATCAGGTCCAGGCTTTTCTTTACTGGGAGATGTTTTATTACAGCTTCAATCTTACTATATTTTATTCATCTGTTCAGGTTTTGGATTTCTTCATGGTTCAATCTTGGTAGGTTTCATGTGTCTAGGAACTTATCCATTTCCTTTAGATTTTCCAGTTTATTGGCATATAGTTGCTTGTAGTAGCCACTAATGATCCTTTGAATTTCTGTGGTATCAGTTGTAATGTCTCATTTTCCATCTCTGATTTTATTTATTTGAATCTTCTCTCTTTTCTTCTTAGTCTAGCCAGAGTTTTGTTACTTTTATTTATCTTTTCAATAAACTTTTTGTCTCATTAATTTTTATATTGTTTTCTTCATTTCATTTTCATTTATTTCTGCTCTGATCTTTATTATTTTTTTCTTCTACTAATTTGGGGTTTGGTTTGCTCTTGCTTTTCTAGTTCTTTAAGATGCCTCACTAGGTTGTTTATTTGAAGTTTTTCTTCTTTTTTAATGTAGGCACTTACAGTTATAAATTTGCCTCTTTGTACTGCTTTCTCTGTATCCCATAGGTTTTGGTATATTGTGTTTTCATTATTATTTTTTTCAAAATATTTTTCAACTTTCTTCTTAATTTCTTCATTAAGCCACTAGTTATTTAGGAGCATATAATTTAATGTTTGTGTTTGAATAGTTTCCAAAGTTTCCCTTGTTACTGATTTCAAGTTTTATTCCATTGTGTTTGGAGAAGATGCTTGATATTATTTTAATTCTTTTGAATGTTTTAAGAATTGTTTTGTTTTAAGAATTGTGTTTTATGGTCTATCCTTGAGAATGATTCATGTGCTGAGGAGTAGAATGTCTATTCTGCAGCCACTGGATGAAATGTTTTGTATGTACCTATTGGGTTCATATCATCTATAATGCAGATTAAGTCCAGTGTTTGTTTGTTGATTTTCTGTCTGAAAGATCTGTCCAATGATGAAAGTGAGATGTTGAAGTCTCCACCTATTATTGTGTTGAGGTCTATCTCTCTCTTTAGCTCTAATAATTGCTTTATATATCTGAGTGCTCCAGCATTGGGTGTGTATATATTTATAATTGTTATATCCTGCTGCTGAGTTGACCCCTTTATCATTCTATAATGACCTTCTTTGTCTCTTCTTTCAGTTTTTGTCTTAAAATCTATTTGGTCTGATATAAGGGTAGCTAATCCTCCTCTTTTTTGGTTTCCATTGACATGGAATGTCTTTTTTCATTGCTTTACTTTCAGTCTATGTGTATCTTTATAGTTGAAGTTTCTTCTAAGCAACAGATCATTGGGTCTTGTATTTTTAATCCATTCAGCTGCTCTATGTCTTTTGATCGGAGAGTTTAGTCCATTTACATTCAACATTATTATTGATAATTAAGGACTTACTTTGTTCACTGTGTTTTTTTGTTTTCTGGTTGTTTTGTGGTCTTCTCTTCCTTCTTTCCTTCCTTCCTATCTTCCTTTAAGTGAAGATGATTTTCTCTGGTGGTATGACTTCATTTCTTGCTGTTCTTTTTTTGTATCCATTGTATGTTTTCAATTCCAGGTTACTGTTAAGCTTGCAAATGCTGTCTTATAACCCATTATTTTGAACTGGTGACAACTTAACATTGATTGCAAAAACAAACAAACAAGCAAAAAGAAAACCAATAAAAACTCTACACTTCTTTAACACAATTTCCACACTTTTTAACTTTTTGTTGTTTCTTTTTATGTCTTGTGGTACTGTCTATGTCTTGACAAGTTGTAGTTATTATTTTCAATTGGTTCATCATTTAGTCTGTCTACTTAAATAAGAGTAGTTTGCACATCAAAATTACAGTGTTAAATTCTGTGTTTTTCTGTGTGCTTACTGTTACCAGTTAATTTTGTACCTTCAGATGATTTCTTATTGGTCATTAGCGTCATTTTCTTTCAAATTAAATAATTCCTTTTAGCATTTCTTGTATGACAGATATGGTGTTCATGAAATTCCTCAGCTCTTGTTTGTTTGGGACAGTCTTTATTTCTTCATGCTTGAAGAATATTTTCATCAGATATACTATTCTAGGGTAAAAGTTTTTTTTCCTTCAGCACTTTAAGTATGTCATGCTACTCTTTCTTAGCCTGTAAGGTTTCCACTGAAAATCTGCTGCCAGATGTACTGGAGCTCCATTGCATGTTATTTGTTTCTTTTCTCTTGTTGCTTTTAGGATAGTTTCTTTATCTTTGACCTTTGGGAGTTTGCTTATTAAATGCCTTGAGGTAGTCTTCTTTGTGTTAAATCTGCTTGGTACTCTATCACATTCTTGTACTTGAATGTTTATCTTTCCTTAGGTTTGGGAAGTTCTCTGATGTTATCCTTTGAATAAACTTTCTACCACTATCTCTTTCCTTACCTCCTCCATACGGCCAACAACTCTTATATTTGCACTTTTAAGGCTATTTTGCAGATCCTGTAGGCATGCTCCGTTGTAGTTTACTCGTTTTTCTTTAGTCTCCTTTGTGTATTTTCAAGTAGCCTGTCTTCAAGCTCAATAGTTCTTTCTTCTGCTTGATCAATTCTGCTACTAAAAGACTTTGCTGCATTTTTCAGTATGTTACTTGTGTTTTCAACTCTAGAACTCCTGCTTGATTCTCTTAAATTATTTTAATCTCTGTTAAATTTATCTGATAGAAATCTGAATTCCTTCTCTGTGTTGTCTTGAATTTCTTTGAGTTTCCTCAAAATAGCTATTTTGAATTATCTGTCTGAAAGGTCAGATATCTCTGTATCTTTTGAATTGGCTCCCAGTGCCTTATTTATTTCATTTCATGATTTCCTGTTTTCCTGGATGGTCTTGATGTTTGCAGATGTTCATCTGTATCTGGGCATTGAAGAGTTAGGTATTTATTGTAGTCTTTGCAGTCTGGGTTTTTTTTGGTGTCTATCTTTCTTGAGCAGGCTTTCCAGGTATTTGAAAGGATTTGGGCCCCAAGCCCAATAATGCTATGGTTCTTGTAGACTCATAGAGGTGCAGCCTTAGTGGTCTTGGATAAGATCTGGAAGAATTCTCTGGACTACCAGGCAGAGACTCTTGTTCTCTTCCCTTACTTTCTCCTGAACAAGTGATGTCTGTCTCTTTGTGCTGTCTGGAGCTGGGGGCGGGTTGATACAAGTACACTATGGCCACCACCACTGGGACTATGCTGAATCAGAAATGAAGCTAGCATAGCACGGTGTCTTGCCTGTGGCCTGCTGTAACCACTACCTGGCTACTGCCTATGTTCACTTAAGTCCCTAGAGTGAACAATCAGCAAGGGGAAAGCTAGCTAGGTTTATGTCCTTCTCTTTAGGGTACCATGTTCCCCCAGGCTCCTGGTGGGTCCAGAGATGCTGTCTGGGAGCCAGAGATTAGAGTCAAAAACCTTAGAAATCTACTCAGCATTCTATTCTACTGTGGCTAAGCTGACCCTCCAACTACAAGTCCTTCCCATTCTTCCCTCCCCTTTCCATAGGCACAGGGACCTCTCCTGGTGACCACCGCCACTATTGGCCCATGGGGAGTTCTGCCAGACCTCTGCCGATGTTCACTTAAAGCCCAAGGACTCTTTAGTCGGCTTGTGGTAAATGCTGTGAGGCCTGGGACTCCCCTTCAGGGCAGTGGGTTGCCTCTGGCCAAGGAAGGTCCAGAAATGCTTTCCAGGAGCCTAAGTCTGGACTTGGAAACCTCAAAGGCCCGCTTGGTGCTCTACCCCACTGTGGGCAAGCTGGTATCTAAGGTGCAAGACAAAGTCTCCTTTACTTTTGCCTCTGCTTTTCCCAAGCAGAAGGAGTCTCTCACCATAGCCACCAGAGCTGGGAATGAGCTGGGTCTCACCTGAAGCCAGCAAGTCTCAGAGTCTCACCCAAGGCCCATGGTGTACTACCTGGGTATCACTGCTAGTTATTCAGGACCCAAGGGCTCTTTAGTCAGGAGATGATGAATCCTTCCAAGACTGAGTCCTCCTCTTCATGTCAGTGTGTTCCCTAGAAGGGTAGATTTGAAGCTAAGAGACAATATCTTAAGAACCAGCACAACATGACTTGCACACTGATCCTCGACCTTTTCCTTATCTCCTTGGCACCTGACTCCCCGATTCGTTTCCTGTTTACAATTGCCTCCATGGTAGAACTTGCTTTTCAGTACCATTTATGCAGCTCTAATATTTGGGATTTTCTCCTTGATTATGATTTGTATTAAGACTCTTTTGAGTGCAAGTAACAGAAGGTCAACTCGACCCAGTTTAAACAGAAAGGGGCCTCTATTTGTTGACATAATCAAGAGCAACAGAATGCAGCAGGAGACAATTGAAAGAAGGTTGCAATACTGATGATATGCCTCCTCCCTCCCTGGTCTGTTTTTCTTGACAGTTGGCTAATTCTCTCCTGTTGTAGGCAGACTTCCTCATATGGGTGGTGCATGGCAGCCTGTAGCTCTGGGTTCACAGCCTTACCACTGTGTAGGAAAAAAAAAGGAAAGAATTTTTCTCTCTCTGAGCTCCAGAGAAAACAATTCCTGGGAATTCTGATTGGCCAGTTTAGTCCTAGATTCTATCCTTGAACAAAGATATGAGATATTATCTTTTAGCTTAAGTCTTGTATCCACCCCTCTGAATTGCCATGACCAGAAGAAATGAATAAGTGTATTGGTAAAACAAAATCAGTACTTGTCTATGATAATTTTAATTTGTCTATTGAATTATAGACACGATTTCCTTCGTTATCCATGTAAAAAAATGACAGATGGTGATTGTGCACAGATAGGTCTGTTGTGGGCAATACCTTGATTACATTGTCACAGCTGTAGATACTATGTAGTCAAGCATCAAGATGCCAATTTTACAAGAGTCCTATGAATTCTATTTTTGGGTACTTGGGTCACTCAATAAATAATATCCCCTGTCCCCTTGCCTCTTCTCTCTCTTTCCCTTCCTTCCTTCCTTCCTTCCTTCTCTTTCTTTCTTTCTTTCTTTCTTTCTTTCTTTCTTTCTTTCTTTCTTTCTTTCTCTCTCTCTCTCTCTTTCTCTCTCTCTCTTTCTGTTTCTTTCTTTCCCAGGGTTCTGAACCAACTGGAGAAGACCAGAGGATTCTCCTATCTGTGGCAATAGAAGATATGTAACTGGTCTCATTAAATCTTAGATCTTACTTAAAAGTTTGGTTAGGAGAGCAAAGATAAGAAAATATATTCACAGGTTTATAAGGAAAGAATCAGTGAAGCACAAACATATACTGATCCAGGGACAACATGCCAGGTATAATGAAAGATTTTAAAATGAATATGGAATATGCAGGCTTAACCTCTACCAGAACAATCATATAATGGGGGAGACAAGATTACTGCACAGCTAATTGTTTTGATTTATTGAGGAGTCTCCCAGTGGTGGTTTCAAACAACTACATTCTCTCAGTTCCCAGTCCCTTCTTTCATCTCTCCTTCCTCCTTTTTTTTTTTTTTTGAGACAAGGTCTCACTCCATCACCCAGGCTAGAGTGCAGTGGCATGATTTTGGCTCGCTGCAACCTCCACCTTTCAGATTCAAGCCGTTCTTATGCCTCAGCCTCCTGAGTAGCTGGGATTACAGGTATGTGCCACCATGCCTGGGTAATTTTTTTTTTTTTTTAGTATAGATAGGGTTTCATCATTGGCCATGCTGGTCTTGAACTCCTGGCCTCAAGTAATCCACCCGCCTTGGCCACCCTAAGTGCTGGGATTACAGGCATGAGCCACTTCACCTAGCCACTTATTCCTTCTTTTATTTCTCTTTCCTCTCTTTCCTTTCTTACTATTCATTTTACTGTATAATTGAAGGCTATCATATCACTCAGGGTTCAGCCAGACAAACAGAACCAGTAGGAGATATATGCTAAGAAATGTATTACAAGGAATTGGTGTTTTGCTGCTGTGGGGTGCAGCTAGGCAAGTCTGAAATTTATAGGGCAGGCTACAAGGATTGTATAAAATGGAACCAATCATTTCTTCCTCATTTAACTTGCTCTCATAATTAGTTTTCAATTGAATTATTCTTTTAGGCTTCCAAGATAAAATGCTGGAACTACCTTTAATTCTTCTCACTTCCCTGTCTTCTAGTTCAGTCAATTATTAAGGGCAATGGTTTGTTCTTCCTGATAATTCTTCTATTGCTGCACCCTTTTCCAGTGCCATTGCCACCTCTCTTGTTTGAGACCTTGGCTCTCATCTCTTAACTATTTTGTTAGCTTTCCCCTAGGAAATCTCTAGCCCCTTTGATCTCGAATTCTTCCTATATAATGCCACCAGATTGTTAATCTGAAAATACTATTTTTAGTATGCCACTCTTCTAACAAAATTGTTCTATGACTTAGAACTATACGTGGTGACTTGGAGGGATGTCTATGGTAAATTGTTGGGTTAAAACAGCAAGGTGCTGAGTACTATGCATGCTAATATGCCATGTTTTAATTAATCAAAATTCTTTAGTTTGAATTTTTTTTTTTGTATGATTGTATGAGTATAGCCAAAAGGGTGAAAGAAGACATATACTAAACTATCAATACTGACTTATTGATTGACTAGGTGAAAGGTTTTCAATTTTGACTTTATATTGGAATCATCTGGAGAGCTTTAAAAACTATAGAGATTTAATTAGACTGAGGTATGCTTTGGGCTTCTGATTGTAAAAAAGTTCTTTATGTAAGTCTAATGTGTTGAGAACCATTGATCCAGAGGATTACTCTGGCTGAAGTGATTCAAGACTGCATAGCTATACCCTCACAAAGAAGATGAGGGATATACAAAATAGGAAAGTAAGAAAACATTTTTTAATAAAGATAAGATTGCATAGCTAAAAATGCACTCTAACCCTGCTTAGCCACATAAGCATAGAAAAGGCAGCTTGGCTTAAAAACTTGATCTGCAAAAGTGAATGAATAAAAATTATATGTACATACTGCATATAATCTATATGTATTACAAAGCTGTACATACACACATACGTATATATACATATATTTGACATTTGATTATGGATTTCCATGTAGAGAATACATTATGATTTTGGATACCAGGAAGTTTAAATTACAAGTGTTTTGTTTGCATTTTGCATTTTTTCTTTTTTTAAATAAAAAAAAGTAAGAAGTTAATGTCCAGGGAAGGCTTTTCTAGTGCAGTCCTGATAACTGGATCCAGGAGGAGGAGGCCTGAGAATTGGTGTCTGATTGAAAGGCTGGCTTTAAGGAGCTACGGTGAAGAGGATGTGAGTGAATGTTGTCTGATCATCACTAATTTGGATTCCAGATTTCTCACAATTTCCTTTTCTCAACGCCAAATAACCCCCAAAAAGGCATAAGGCTCTAAAAAGAAACACTTGAATCATATTTCACAAGAGGTAGGTCAATCGATGAATTGAGGCAAATCAGCTAAGAAGTCATTGGTTTTGTTCTGGAAACCATGGGTTAGGACCTAATTTTGTTTAAAGCTATAGAGAATATTGTAGGCTGAAGAACTATTCCTTCACCAATTCCACATTTGGAAATGTTGCCTATATTTATCTGTTTTGATCTGGACTGTGTTCAGTTTCTGATTAAATGGTCTCAACAATGTATGAAACATTGAGTCTGGAAGTTCATATCTACAGAAGATCCACTAGACAAAAACTTGAGTGATAGGAGATATTTGGTGATGTCAAATGGTCTATATGAAATGGCAAGACTGGCCCCTTCAGTTTCTGTAGAGGCTATTTCCTCACTACCTCATTTTAAGATCTCTTGAAGACCTGCATTGTTATTAAAAAGTGAATAGACACTTACCAAGCTGAGATGTACTTAGCCATATGTGGGGGCTGGCTCATATTGGTTTGTAAGAGATGGCTATTAAATTTTCAGGAATTTTGCCTTTTGGTTGCTAAACATTATTATTCTTAAAAATTAAATTAACTAGGCCGGGCACGGTGGCTCACAACTGTAATCCCAGCACTTTGGGAGGCGGAGGTAGGTGGATCACCTGAGGTCAGGAGTTTGAGACCAGCCTGGCCAACATGGGGAAACCCTGTCTCTACTAAAAATACAAAAAATTAGCCGGGTGTGGTGGTGTGCACCTGTAATCCTAGCTACTCGGGAGGCTGAGGCAGGAGAGCTGCTTGAACCTGGGAGGCAGAGATTGCAGTGACCCGAGATCGTACCATTGCACTCCAGCCTGGGCAACTGGAGTGAAACTCAGTCTCAAAATCAAACAACAAAAGAATTAAATTAACTTACAATTTTAAAAATTTTTAATTAATTTTTTCTTTTCTTTTTCAACCTCTATTTTAGATTCTGGGGATACATGTGCAGATTTGTTACAAAGGTATATTGTATGATGCTACATTTTGGAGTACTGTTGAACCTGTCACCCACGGAGTGAGCATAGCACCCAATAGGCAGTTTTTCAACCCTTGTTTCCTTCTCTCTTTTCTTATCTCCTCTTGAATTCTCCATTGTCTGTTGTTCTCATCTTTATGTCCATGTGTACCCAATGGTAAACTTACAATTTAATGATTATGTTAAAACAAAAATAATAAATGTTCATCACTTCTTAATTATTTTACAACATTTTATCACCTATGCTTTTGAGGTTATTTATGTCAACTGTATTTACAAAATTGAAATACGATTTAATGGTGCACTATTCATTACTCTACATCCAGAGACATCGCATTAGTAGCTTGAAATTGGCTAGTCAAGGCAACAAGGCAACATGATGGGCCCACATGGAAGCTAGGCATGCAATGAGTTGTGCTGCACCTGAGGAACTCAGGGCTAAACATGCAGCACCATTTCCAGCAAGCAGCAAATAAGCTGTTCCCCATACCATAGTTACACTGTGGTCACCTGCACTTACTTAATTGCATATATGACAAGTTACAAAAATGGCTCAGTGTCATGCAGAGAGGCACACTAGCAAGGACATGAAAAGATATCTGGAGTTGGGAATAGAGAGCTTGTAACAGCTATGGATAAAGGAGTTTGGCAAAAAACAATGAATGAAATCACATCAAGAACTAATTGGTTTCAGGAGCTTTATAATAAATGGTATTACGTATTCTATTATTTATAAATTTTATATTACATATCCTTAGTAATATTTTAATTAAAATAAATATCTATGTGTTTCTGTTCTCAGTCATATGTCAGAGCTAAGCATTGGGTACACATGGACATAAGGATGGGAACATAGGTGCTGCGGAGTACTAGATGGAGGAAAGACAGAGGGGGACAAGGGCCAAAAATCTACCTATTGGGTACTATGCTCAGTTTCTGGGTGACAGGATCAATAGTACTCCAAACCTCAGTGTTACACAATATACTCATGTAACAAACCTGCATATATAACCCCAAATCTAAAATAACAGTTGAAATTATATGTTAAAAAAGAACTAAACCAAAATAATTACTATGACAAATGACCAAATTCAAGGGTCTATTTTACATAAATTGAAGCACAGAAAGTTAGACCTTAAAGGGATGATGGCTAATTTAGACTCCTTTTCTATAGATGGAGAAATTACTTGCCCACTCTCTTTTCTAAGCCCCATACAACATTTTCCATGTAGCCACAGCAGCCTGATTTTCTGCACACATAAGATTCCCTATGTGTTGGTGTGAGTGCCTATCAACTTATTCAGTAAGAAGACACAGTTTACTGGTTTGAGAGCAAGTGGTTAAGAACTATCCAATTACCAACAGTTTACAAAATATATGCATACATATATATTTTTTAATTTATATATTTATAGATCATACTTGTTTTAGACAGCTGTTAAACACTTATCACCATACTACTGAATGCCTTTCATGACAATTATAGAGTTTCTTATTCACAAGATAACCTGGGCCTGGATGTGAAGATGCAGAAAGAGAAAGGGAAAAGGGAATTTCTCAGTGGGTTCTGGATTACAAACCTGGAAGAATTCAGAGGGAAAAGAATGTTCATATGTGAGGTAGGGATCCAATGCTAGACAATATAAACCCCATTAGCATCAATCAGAGATATATAAATTTTCCAACTTTGACACCCCTAAGCACATAGGGGTCTCTGTGAAATATTAACATAGATAGCATTCTGAAAGGCTGAGTTGCCTGCAGCAACAGCAATGGGGGAGGAGGCGGGGGTTGGAAAGAATAAAGTAGAGTTTCCCTTGATTTTCCCCCCTTTCCTTTCTGCAAAATATCTAATTTACTTGTTAAAGCCAACTGCACATTGTTTATCCAGACTGTCTATTTTTTTAGCCCTAATTGATACTAATTAAAATCAAAATAAAATTACGGCTGCAAAACTTGGCTGGGGTTTTGATCCACTGCCAGCATGTTCACAACCAATGAGAGTTACTATATAAACACTCTCATTTTGAAACTCCAGGTATTATAGTGGCTGCATGTGAAATAAAAAGAAAAAAATGGTACCACCATTCTAAAATTTATTTCCAGTTTATATTCCAGAACATAATAAAAATAGAGCCTAATTAATTCTTGATCAAGACCGAGGATCTTTCATTTATGATAAAAAAAAGTAAATTTGGTACATGTGACTAAATACTGATGGGCCTAGAATGGTTGAATCAATTGTTTAGCATTTCGTGCTAATGAGGCTAGATTCCTGGGGTCTGTCCCCTTACAGGCTAGTTATCTTTATCTGGAGAAAAACTCTGATTCACAATTAGGAAAGAAATACAATTGGAGGAGTCATCTTGCAGGTGCAATAATTGGTCATTTGGGGATTGGATAAGAGCATTGAATGGCTTAAAGCAAATCAGCCACCATCACTCCTGGAAAATAACTCAACCTTTTATTGAAGGTAAGTCATTAATACCTCCTTTGGTGTGCTATTTATGCACCTTATTATAGTACCGAATTGATGATAAAACTATGACTTATCTCTTATTCAAAGGAGATTTTTTTGGAAGTATCAAAAGATCATGAGGTGCAGTGGAGAGGACATGAAATTTTGATTTAGAAGTGGGGGTTCTACCATTGTTAAGAGTTAATATTTGTTACTATAGGCTAGACATAGTACTCAATGCCTTATATTTCCTCATACATTTTTCATAAAAATCCCATGTGGCAGGCACTTCTGCCACCCCATTTCCCAGATAAGAAGTTAAGCAACTCATGTGATGTTACACAGGTAAGAAGAGAGTGAACTGGCATTTGATTTCAGGCCTGTAGAATTTCAAAACCCAGCCCTTTAACCACTCTACTATGCTATTTCTACACTAGCTACCTTGTGTTTAGAGGAAGTTGCTTAACTTCTCCAGGTCTTGGTTTCTTCTCTTACATAATGGTGATAATAATGCCTGTTGCACCCACTTAAAAGGTATGAGGGTCATGAGATACTGTAGGTAGATTATAAAAGTTTATACAAATGTAAACTATTATAATTCTAATATTGGCATGGATTCTAATAAGGACATTATATAGCAAAATTATTATTTAAATGCAATATAAATATATGCCAATATTTATTCTTGGCCAATGTTTCAGATTTATTAATTTGTTTATTAGTTCTTCTTTTTAGCAGATCTTACTTGAGCCTCTTGAGTAGTAGAAAAAGACTTGGCTTTGGATTTAATCAATTTGGAAATTCTGAGGATCAAAAGTTTATTCTATCACTTGATAGCTGTGGGAACTTACACAAATCACTCAAACCCTCAGAGTCTATATAACAAAAGTTATTTCAGGTACTGTGGCAAAGATAGTATAGGTGTTCAAAAAATGTAAGCTTCTTTGCTTAACCCTAGCTTTTGCTGAAGTGAGGATAATATGAAGTTCACAAAATAAATAGAAGATAAATACCAATATAATTTTAGAATTAGAAGAGATTTAGGGCTCATCTAATCTAAACTTCCTGTTTTGTCTACATAAAAGATGAGGTTGAGAGGAATTGATCCAAGATTACACAGCCAGGTAGTTCTAGAAAACAGGAAGGAACCCAGATTTCTTAACTCTAACTTTCAATTGAGTCAAGATACCCTGGCTGAGTGAACAATGTGTCATCTGAACAATGACAATATTATATCCTAACATTAAAGGAATAGACACATAACAGTTTTAGAGGTAATTTGGAGATGCAATTGTGAATTAAGCTTTCCTGCGTCTGCACAGATGAGTTCTTCTATTTATTTATTTAATTAAAAAAATCAACTCTGGCCTACAGATGCACAGATGACTTCACAATCATTCTTCCATTTCACAGTTGCAGTGCCATGTGTGAACTAATCTTCTTGCAAAATATCCTCAGATTTATCTCACATCCACTCAAAATCCCAACATGGCTCTTATCTTCAAAGAGCTTCCTCCAGGTTTAAAGGCATAAAATGTGGACAGTGAAAAAGTTGAAGAATATAGAAATGTTGCCTAGAGTTACCTGTCAGGTAAGTGGTACATAGAACTACAAAAGCATTTCAAAGAGAAAGTTGTTTCTGCAGAAATATCTCAGGGAGTGAAGGTTTACCTTTGTCTTTAAGAATAAACAGGTCTTGAGAGAGAATTATGCAGTGTACATTTAATTAATAATACTGGTGGAGTGCCAGGTACATGTTAGGGACAATTGGGAGATTAGGTTAGAAAAGCAGATTGGGACAGCACAGCAGGCCTTGAATGTTATATTAAGAAATTTGAATTTTATCCTACCAAGAATGGTGACCTACTGAAACATGTGCAGCAGGGGAGTGCCGTGAACATGGAGGGAAAGTTTATCTGGTGGTGCTGTGATAGCCAAGGAGTGAGACTGGAGCCAGAATACTAGTTAGGAATTTATTCCAATAAGCTGATAGGATCATGGCCAAAAGGATGCATGTGAGAAATGTTAAAAAGAGAGCATAAAAAAATCTTGGTGAGTTAGAGACAGGAGAAGCTCAAAGATGAGTTTTCAAGTGGGTAATAATAAGAGTAGTGGTTATCTGATAAAAATAGAACAAGGAAAAGGAATTTAGGGAGAGAAGAGAGAGAGTACTTTGAGATAATAGACTCACTTGTAGACTTAAGATTTTTGATGTGATGTTGAAGCATTCAAGTGGAGATGTCCAGGAGTGAGATAAGTATAAAGGTGCCAAGTACAGAAATCTGAATTCTGATGGTGCTGAAACCATCCTGTGCCAGCTTGAAACTGTGAAACTAAGAGATTCTGAATAACTTAGACCCCAAACACTCTAAAATATGAAATCCAACCTGTCACTAAATTACTCAGATTTGATTTTATTCTCATAATAAACTGAGCAAAGAATCTGCTTTCTCCTACATATTTCTATAAGTAAGGAAAAATAATGGGTTTTAAATAACATCAATGACCTCTGAACTTAACCTGGTAGGATTTTTCAAAAGTAAGGAATAACTCACATACTAAAAAGTGTAAAATCGAATAATAAATTTTACACACACACACACACACCCACACACATAAGCATCACTCAGATCAAGATATAGAACATTTCTAGCACCCCAAAAACACTTTATGAAGCACTCTCCCAGACCACATCCCCAAGGGTAACAATTATTCTGACCACCTTATGTAAAGATTACTTTTGCCTGTTAAACTTTGCATGAATTTAATCATACAATATAAATATATTTTCTTCTGGTTGAAATGCATTTTTCCAACATTTTATTATGGAAATTTTAAATATACAATAAAGCAGAAATAATTTTACAGTTATCATCCATATGTCTATACTCAGATTCTAATATTAACATTTTATTGTAGTGTATACTCTTCGGGGTTTAAATTTACCATCTTGCCTTTTTGTTTTCTTTTTAAAAAGTATTTTAAAATTTGTATACATTTATGGGATACATGCGAAATTTTGTTATATGTATATGATGTGTAGTGATCAAGTCACGGTATTTACAGTGTCCATCACCCAAATACAATATATTTTTGTATAGTAACCCCACTCTGCTCTCAAACATTGAATTTATTCCTTCTATTTAACTGTATGCTTATATTCTTTAACACACTTCACTCTCTCACTCCGTTAGTCACCTTCATAGTCTCAGTTATCTATCTTTCCACTCTGTACCTCCATGTGATCAATTTTTTTTTAGCTCTCATATATGAGTTAGAACATGTGATATTTGCCTTTTGTACCTGGCATATTTCACTTAAGATGATGATCTCCATTGTATTCATGTTGTTGCAAATGACATGAATTCATTTTTTTATGGCCAAATAGTATTCTACTGTGTATATATACTACACTTTCTTTATGCATGCCTCCATTGATGGACACTTAGGTTCATTTTATATCTTGGCTATTGTAAATAGTGCTGTAATAAACATGTAAGTGCAGGTATCCCTTGGATATATTGATTTTTTTCCCCCTTGGATAGACACCCAGTTGTGGAATTGCTGGATTGAATGGTAATTCTATTTTAGTTCTTTGAGAAATATCCATACTGTTTTTTACAGTAGCTTTACTAGTTAACATTCCCACCAACAGTGTATAAGCCTTCCCTTTCTCTGCATCTTTGCCAACATTTGCTATTTTTTATCTTTTTCTTTTTAACAATGGCCATTCTGGGATAAGATGATATCTCATTGTGGTTTTGATTTGCATTTCTCTGATTGTTACTGATGTTGAGCATTTTTTCATATAACTGTTGGCCATTTGTATGTCTTTTTTGTTTTTTTTTTCCCCTACAGTAAATGGATGTATGTCTTATTTTAAGAAAGGTCTATTCATCTTCTTTGCCCACTTTTAAATGGGATTATTCGTTGTTTGTTTTCCTGTTGAGTTGTTTAAGTTCCTTATATATTCTGGATATTAGTCCTTTGTTACATTAATAGTTTTCAAACATTTTTTACCATTCAACATGTTGTCTCTTCACTCGTATTTTGTTTGCTATGCAGAAGCTTTATAGTATAACTAAGACTCATTTATCTTCTTTTGCTTTTGTTGCCTGTGCTTTTGAGGTCTTATTCATAAATCCTTTGCCTAGACAAATGTCCAGAAGAGTTTTTCCTAGGTTTTCTTCTAGTATTTTTATGGCTACATGTTTTACAGTTAAGTATTTAATCCATTTTGAGTTGATTTTTGTATATGATGAGAGAGAGAGGTCCAGTTTCATTCTTTTGCATGTGGCTATCCAATTTTCCCAGAACCACTTGTTGATGAGGGTGCTCTTTCCCCAATATAAGTTCCCGTTGGTTTTGTAGAGAATCAGTTTGCTGTAAATATGTGGCTTTAATATGGGTTTCTTCTGTTCCTTTGGTTTATATGTCTATTTTTATATCAATACTCTGCTGTTTTGATTACTATAGCCTTGTAATATATTTTGAAGTCAGGTAATATGATGCCTCCATCTTAGGTCCCCATCTTGCCCCGCCGAGTACTGCTTTGGCTATTCAGGCTCTTTTCTGGTTCCACGTGAATTTTAGAATGTTTTTTCTCATTTTGTAAAGAATAATGTTATTTTGATAGGGATTACACTGAATCTGAAAATTGTCTTGGACAATATTGTCATTTTAATGATATTAATTCTTCTGATTCATGAGCTTGGGAGTTTTTCCATTTGTGTTATCTTTAATTTCTTTCATCAGCATTTTGTAGTTTCCTTTGTAGAGATATTTCATCTCCTTGGTTAAATTTATTCTTAGGTATTTATTTTTTTATAGCCATTGTAAGTGGGATTGCTTTTTTGACTTCTTTCTTGACTATATCATTATTAGTGTATAGAAATGCTACTGATTTTTGTATGTTGATTTTATGTCCTGCAAATTTATTGAATTCATTTATCAAATCTAAGAGTTTTTTAGTGGAGTCTTTAGACTTTTCTGGATATAAGATCATATTATTAGTAAAGAGAGACAATTTGACTTTTCCTTTACAAGTTTGATGCCTTTTATTTCTTTTGCCTGATTGATCTGGTTAGGACTTCTAGGGTTAGTTCAATAGGAGTGGTTAGAGTGGGCTTGTTCCAGTTCTTAGAGGAAATGCTAATTCCTCCATTCAGTATGATGTTAGCTATGGGTTTATTGTATATGGCCTTTATTATTTTGAGGTATGTTTCTTATATACTTAGTTTATTGAGAGTTTTTATCATGAAGGAAAGTGAAATTTTTTCAAATGCTTTTTCTGCACCCATTGAGACAATAATGTGTTTTTTATCTTTCATTTTGTTGATAAGATATGCTACATTTATTGATTTGCATATGTTGAACCATCCTTACATCCCTGGCATAAATCCCACTTGATCATGTTGTATTAATTTCATTGACGTTTTGTTGGATTTGTCTTGCTAGTATTTTGTTGAGGATTTTTGTGTTTGTTTATCAGATATATTGGCGTTAGTTTTCTTTTTTTGGTTGTGTCTTTGTCTGTTTTGGTATCAGGGTTGTGCTGGCCTCATAGAATAAGTTAGTGAGAATTCTCTCCTTTTTGATTTTTTGGAATAGTTTCAAGATTGGTATTAGTTCTTGTTTATACAAGTGTTAGAATTTGGTTATGAATTCATCTAGCCCTGAGCTTTTCTTTGTAAAGAGGCATTTTATTCTGGATTCACTTTTTACTTATCATTGCTCTGTTCAAAATTTCTATTCTTCTTGATTTAATCCCGGTAGACTGTATTTTTCCAGGAATTTCTTTATTTCCTCTAGATTTTCCGATTTGTCAGTGTACAGTTTTTCATAATAGTCTCTGGATGATCTTTTGTATTTCTTTGGTATCACTTGTAATGTCTTCTTTTTCATTTCTGATGTTATTTATTTGCCTCTTCCTCTTCTTTTCTTGGTTAGTCTAGCTAGCAGTTTATCAGTTTTGTTTATTGTGTCAAGGAAACAGTTTCTTGTTTTGTTGATCTTTTGCATGTTGTAATATCTCTATTTCATTTAGTTCTGCTCTGATATTTATTATTTCTTTTCTTCTGCTAATTTTGGGTTTGATTTTATCTTGCTTTTCTAGTTCCTTTAGGTGCATTGTTAAATTGTTCATTTGTAATTTTTCTACTTTTTTGATGTAGGTATTTATTGCTATGAACTTCCTTGTTAGCACTGCTTTTGCTGTATCCCACAGGTTTTGGTATATTGTGTTTCAGTTTTCATAAATTTTAAAACTTTCATCTTAATTTCTTTCTTGACCCAATGGTCATTCAGGAACATGTTGTAGAATTTCCATGTATTTGTATAGTTCCTAGAGTTTGTTTTGGTAATGATTTCTAGTTTTATTCCATTTTGGTTGGAGGAAATACTTGATATGATTTTAATTTATTGAAATGTGATGAACCTTGTTTTGTAGCCTATCATATGGTCTATCCTATAGAATGTTCCATGTGCTAATTAAAAGAATGTATATTCTGTGGTTGTTGGGTTGAATGTTCTGTAAATGTCTGTAGGGTCCATTTGGTTTTAAGCCCAGTTTAAATACAACGTTTCTCTGTTGATTTTCTTTCTAGATGATTTGTCTGAGAGTAGGGTGTTGAAGTCCCCTACTACTATTGTAATGAAGCACATCTATCTCTTTAGATCTAGTAATATTTGCTTTATGAATGTGGGTACTGCAGTGTTGGCTGCATCTGTATTTAGAATTGCTATATCCTTTTGTTCAATTGATCCCTTGTTCATTATATAATGACCTTCTTTGTCTTTTTTTTCTGTTTGTGACTTAAATTCTGTTTTATTTAATATACGTATAGCTGCTTCTGCTCGCTTTTGGTTTCCATTTACATGGAGTAGCTTTTTCCATCCTTTTATTTTCAGTGGATATGTGTCTTTACTGGTAAGGTGAGTTTCTTATAAGCAGCATATAGTCGGATTTTTAAAAATCTATTCATCCTCTCTATATTTTTAAGTGGATAATTTAATTCATTTATGTTCAAGGTTATTATTGATATGTGAGGCTTTTTTCTTGTCATATTGTTTATTGCTTTCTGGTTGTTTATGCTTTATTCTTTTCATTTTTTTATTGTTTGTCATAGTTTAGTGGATATCTAAAGTGGTACCATTTAAATCATTTTTGTTTTTCCTTTGTGTGATTACTTTACCAGTGAGTTTTATAGTCCTATGTGTTTTCATGATGACAAATCTCATTCTTTAATGCCCAGGTTGAAGACTCCTTTGAGCATTGCTTCTAGGACTGGCCTAGTGATAATGAATTCCTTCACCATTTGCTTATCTTGGAAAGACTTTATTTGTTATTCATTTATGAAGAATAATTTTGCTGGACATAGTATTTTTGGTTGATGTTGCTTTTTTTTTTTTTTCTTCCTTTTAGCACTTTGAATATATTATCCCATTCTTTTCTGGTCTGTAAGGTTTCTGTTGAGAAATCTGTTGTTAATTTGATGGGGTTTCCTTTACAGGTGATTAGGTGCTTTTCTCTTGCTGTTTTTAGGATTTACTTTTTATCTTTGGCTTTAGACATTGTTACTATAATGTGCCATGGAGAAGACCCTTTTGCATTGTATTTGCCTGGGGCTTGTTGAGCCTCCTGTATTTGGATGTCTAAATCTCTTAATAACTTGGGAAGTTTTGATCTATTATTTTGTTAAATAGGTTTTTCTAGTCCTTTCATTTTCTCTTCACCCTTGGAGATACCAATAATTCGAATACTTAGTTGCTTTATGTTGTACCAAATGTCACAAAGGCTTTTTCTCATTCTTTTTTATTCTTTTTCCTTTATTTCTTGTTTGACTGTATTATGTCAAAAGACTTTTCTTTAAATTCTGAGAATCTTTCTTTTGCTTGATCTAGTCTGTTGTTGAGCTTCCAAATGTATTTTACACTTCCTTCAAGAATACTCCAGAATTTCTATTCAATTCTTTTTTAAAAAATCTATCTCTTTATTAAATTTCTCATTCATATCCTGAATTGTTGCTCTGATTTATTTGTATTTTTTTTCAGAATTCTCTTGCATCTCACTGAACTTCTTTAAAATCAATATTTTGAATTCTTTAAAATCAATATTTTGAAAATTTTATTAACATCTATTGCTGGAAAGTTATTGTGCTCCTTTGGAGGTATATTTCCTTGCTTTTTCATCTTTCATGTGTTCTTATGATGATATCTATGTATTTGGTGTAGCAGTCACTTCCTCCTATTTTTGAATTTACTTTGGTAGGAGACAGTTTTTCCTGAAGATGCATTTTAGGTGTTGGCTGGGTGGGGCATTTTGGCTTTGATTCTGGGTGCATGCAGTAGTACAGCCTCTGTATGATTTGTTTGGCTGTAGGTGGTGTTATTGGTATCTGTGATTTCCTCAGTGAGTTAGGGTGCAGCTATTAGTGAAAACTGTGGTAAAGTTGTGCTGGGGACTGGGATGCCATGTGGGCTAGTCTTCAGGCCCTAGTGGTGACAGTGGTAGGCTGAGAATGCCTATCTTTTTGCCCCAGGATGATGTACACTGGCATCAGTGTTCGTGGTTACTGGCCAGCCAATTCATAGGCCTCCAGGTGACTTGCTTAGATACTAATAGTAGCAGGAGTGATCCAGGCAGATGGGCAGGTTCTTGGGTTCCTAGGCAGCCAGTGTGGCATGGGCTATGACAGTAGCAGTGGTGGGACAATTTTCTGGGTCCCCAGCAGTGTGTTTTGATGGCAATCTCCAGGCGTGCAGGTGGCACTAACTGGTAAGCGCCAGCTGAGGTGGTAGCGGGTAGGAGTTTAGGCTTAACTTCAGGCCACTGGGAGAGTGTTCAGGAACCTAACGTGGTGAATTGAGTTGGGCAAACACAAGGATCATGGGCTATGTGCTCTATCTCAGGGAAGAGAAACAAACCATCTGGGTGGGCTTGTGCTCAGGTTCCCCAGTGATGACAGCAGGCACCAGCCATGGTGAGAGGGAGCAGGGGAATATTCAGGCCCAGGCAGAGTTCCTGTGTGAAGTGTGGTAGCAGTTGTGCTGAGGCCCTGCAGCTGGAGAGGTAGGGGCTGGCATTGGTGGCCATAGCCTGGGCCAGTGGTTGGGCAATGCATGTCCCTCTCATGCCCCAATTGCAGTGGCCCTTGTCCCTTACCCCTGGTGGCTGTAGCCCATGCCTAGCTCGTGCCACAGCCCTGGATGTAGGTAGACCCTGCCCAACTCACAACTAAGTCCCAGTGGCAACTTGTACCCTGCTCACATCTCAGTCTCAGTCCTGGTGGTACACACTTCCCAATACTGACAGCTGCAGCCCACACCATGCTGACTTCTTGGTCCTGGCTGTGGGAGTGCTCCCAGCTTGCACCTCCGTCCCAGCAGCAGCAGTCCATGTTTCCCTAATGCTCCAGCAAGCAGGGCTGGGCAGCAGGACAGCATGCAGTCTGCCAAAGGCTAGGTTTGTAGATCCTTAGGTTTCAGAAAGGGTGTGGAATCCCACACAAACTCCGTTTCTGGAGTAGTTCTCTCTCACAATCTCCCAGCAGCTCCCTATGTTGGTTTCAGAAGTTGGGAATGTTAAGGTGCTCCTCCATGGCCAAGAATGCATGAATCCATGGTGTAATGGGCTGCTAGAAGCCTCTCAACTATCCTTTGTGTTGGAAAGTTACTCCGGCTCCTGCCAATCCTGGCCAAGCAGGCTGCCTCTCTTCCTTCTCCTTCCTTGCTTTTGGTGTTTTCAGTCATTTTTTCTGTTGAATTCCAGAGTTCTCTCTTGGATAATGTATTTGAAGGATGATTGTTTATACACTATTTTGGTTCTTCTAAGTGGAGGATGCAAGCACGAAATCCTAATAGTTAGCTATCTTGAAGCCCCTTCTATGCCTTTTGTTTTCCATTCATCCATATGTTCTTTGGTACTTTTTCCCTCTTATACTGACTTCTTTTTTGATTAATTTTTTGTGGTTCCATTTTACATTCTTTATTATTGGCTTATTAGCTATACTTCTTTTTCCAGAGGTTTCCTAAGATTTGTTTTAACTTAATCTTCAATGTATTGAGTGGAATTTAAAATAATATTAAAGTACTTTATGTAGAATGTGAGACTCTTAAAGCAATATACTTCCATTTTTCTTCTGTCCTTTGTGCTGTTGATGTAATGCATTTTACTTCTGCAAATGCTATAAACCCCATCACACATTGTCATTATTTTTACTTTAAAGAATCAATTATTTTATAAAGAAATTTTTGAAATGATATTTTAGAGTGTCTTTTATATTGACAGATATATTTAATTATTTTTAGTGTCCTCCATTCCTTCATGTAGAGTCAAATTTCAACCTGGTATTGTTTTCCTTTTGTGCAAAGAAATTCCCTTCTTGTAGTGCAGGTCGGCTGCTGATGAATTAACTCAGCAATGAATGCATTAACTTCAGACAATCTTTGTTTGTCTGAAGAAGTTTTTATTTTGCTGTCATTTTTGAAAGATATTTTTGTTGGGTGTGGAATTTTAGGTTGACAGTTCTTTTCCTTCAGTGCATTAAAGATGCCTTCCATTATCTTCTCATCTGCCTGATTTCTGATAAGGTCTGTTTTCAATTATTTTATCTTTGTTCCTGTATTTGTAATACATCTTTTTACTCTGGCTGACTTTAAGATTTTTCTCTTTTGCACTGGTTTTCAACAATTGGATTATGACATGTCTTGCTGTGGTTTTCTTTGTTTCTGCTACTTTAAAAACGTTTTAAGATTTTAAATTTTGTGATTTTATAGCTTCTACCAAATTTGAAAAAAACTTTATGTCATTAGTTTTAAAAATAATTTGTATGTGCATTATCTTCCTCCCTTCTCCCTCTCCTTTTTTTAAACTCCAATTACACATATTTTAGACTGCCTGATATTTTCTCACAGTGTACTAATACAGTGTTCATATTTTTCCAGTCTTTTTCCTTTCTGTGTTTCATAGCAATTTCTACTGATATGTTTTTAAGTTCACTAATCTTCTGCAGTGTCTAATCTCTTAAACTCATTCAGTAAATTTTTAATCCCATATATATGTTTTTAACTTTAGTTCAACTTGAGTCCTCTTTATATCTATTTCTCTAGTCATCATGACCATGTTTTCCTCCACTTTCTTGACTATATGAAGTATATTTATAATATAGTATAAATATGTATATGTACATATGTATATATCTTATGTAAATACATGTATGTTTATAAATGTTTATTTATACCATACTATAAATATACATATAAATATATTAATATATTGTATAAATATATTTATACAATATATTAATACTAATAATTAATCATTATAATAAATTAATAATAATTTAATAATGATAAATTAATTAAATTAATTATTAAGAATCTTATAACATAATTTGTATATAATTTATATATTATGTATAATATAATGATGATTATATATAAATTATATGTTATATAAATATAAATTATATATAAATGATAATATAATGATATATAAATTACATATTGTATAATATAAATTATATTATAAAATATATTATATATTATATAGTTTATATTATACAATATATAAATTATTATAAATATATTTAGACTTATAAATTAATACTTGTAATATATATAACATATTTGTATGTATATTAGCTGTTTTAAAGTCATTGTTTGCTAATTCTGCCATCGGTATCATATTGGTCTGTTTTTATTGATTGATTTTTCTCCAGTTTATAGATATATTTCCTGCTTCTTTGCCTGCCTAGTCATTTAAGGATTATTTTTAGGTGTGACAAAATATATATGACATAAAATGTACATTTTAATAATTTTTAAGTATACAGTTGAGTAGGGTTAAGTATATTTATATTGTGCAATAATTGCTAGAACTCTTTTCACCTTTCAAAACTGAAACTCCATAGTTATTAAAAAAAATTTCCCATTTCCCTTATACTCCACCTGCTGGCATTCACCATTCTACTTTCTGTTTTTATAAATTTGACTATTCTAGATACCTCATATAAATGGAATTTGTCTTTTCTTGACTGACTTATTTCATTAGCTTAAAGTTCATCCACGTTGTAGCATGTGTTAAAATTTTCTTGCTTTTAAAGTCTGAATAGTATTCCATTTTATATGTATATTCCACATTTTGTTTATCCATCCATCAGTGAACACTTGTGTTGCTTCCACATATTAGCTACTGTGAATAATGCTGCAACAAACATGGGCATATAACACATATCTAGTCATTTTTTATTGTATGCAAGACATTACTAATTTTACCCTTTTGCATGCTGGATTTTGTTGTATTCCTTTAATGATGGGACCTTTGCTCTAAGATGTGCACAAATGGCTTGGCCTATGTTTGATAATATTTTAGGCCTAATTTTAAGTTTTGCTAGGCAGGTTCTAAATAATCTTTTACTTGGAGCTAATTTGACTCTGGTACTGAAATAACATCCTTTTGAGGATTCTATATGCCTCACGCATAGGAAGTCTTTTTACTTTCTCTAGTTGGAAAAATAAACTATTCTGAGTACTATGTTTGTTTTAAGAATGATTATGTCTACTGATTTCTGTTCATTCTGTAATTGGCCTTGGGCAATTTTCTCTCTCACAATTCCAAACCAGTACTTAGCCAAAACCTTTAGTATACGTCTGTGCAGATCTTTGAAACCTTCTCTCTATGATGCTTCTTCCTATTATTTTGCCTCATCAATTCTAGCAACCTCAGTGTTTCTGAATTCTGAACTTTGTCTCCTCAGTTTAGCGAACTGCAGCTTGGAAACTCACACTGGGAAGTAAGCTGGGCAATTATAGGGCTCACTTTATTTATTTACCTTCTCTTAGTGATCACTAACCATTTTTATAATTGTTTAAGATTGGAGGGTGTATTTTGTTCCTGGAAGTGTATCATGGTTGTTATCTATTCTTTTTAGGTTTAATTTCTTCCATTCAATATTATGTCTGTGAAATTTATTTTTATTGTTGTATATATAAGTAGTTTAAAATTTGCTGTGTAGTGTTCCATTGTATAAATATCCCACAATTTAAAAGAGCCTCTATATTTATTTTTTATTTTTAATCGATACATATTTATTGGGTATATGTGATATTTTGATATATGTATACAATGTGTAATGTGATCAAATCACAGTGTTTAGGATATTCATCAACTCAAACATTTTTTCATTTCTTTGTGTTGGAAATATTTCAAATCTTTTCTAGCTATTTTGAAATATACAATAAATTTTTGTTAACTATAGTCACCCTATTGTGTTATTGAATACTAGAACTTATTCATTCTATCTAATTGTATTTCTTTTATAGGGATGGGGTATCACTGTGTTACCCAGGCAGGAGTGTAGTGCTTATTCAAATGTACCATCATAGCACACTACAGTCTCAAACTCCTGGGCTCAAGCAATCCTTCTCTTTCAGCTTCCTGAGTAGCTGGACTCTAGCTAGGCATGCACCACTGCACCTGGCTTTCTACCTATTTTTGAATCCATTAACCAATGTATTTCCATTGACCAACTTACCCTTCCCTTTGGTAACCATCATTCTACTCTCTACCTCCATGACACCAACTTTTTTATCTCTCACATATGAATGAGAGCCTGTGAAAATTGTCTTTCTATGTCTGGCTTATTTCACCTAACATAATGACCCCTAGTTCCATATATGTTGCTGTAAATGACAGGGTTCAATTATTTTTTATGGCTGAATAGTATTCTATTGCATATATATACCAAATTCTTTCTTTTCTTTTCTTTCTTTCTTTCTTTCTTTCTTTCTTTCTTTCTTTCTTTCTTTCTCTCTTTCTCTCTTTCTTTTCTTTCTTTTCTTTTTTCTTTCTTTCTTTCTTTCTTTCTTTCTTTCTTTCTTTCTTTCTTTCCTTCCTTTCTTCCTTCCTCTCCCCCTCCTTCCCTCCCTCCTTTCTCTTTCTTTCTTTCTTTCTTTCTTTCTTCTTTCTTTCATCTTCTTTTTCCTTCCTTCCTTGCTTCCTTCCTCTTTCTCTTCCCCTCCCTCTCTTCCTCCCCCGATCTCTCTCTCTCTCTTTTTTCTTTCTCTGTCTTTTCTTTTTTCTTTTCTTTTCCTTTTGACAGGGTCTTGCTGTGTCACCCAGGGTAAAGTGGTGCAAACATAGCTTACTGTAGCCTTGACCTCCTAGGCTCAAGTAATCCTTCCCACCTCAGCCTCCCAAGTAGCTGGGACTACAGGTACATGCCACCATGGCCAGCTAATTATTTTTTAATTTTTTTTGTGTGTGTGGAGATGGGGGTCTCACTATTTTGCCCAGGCTGGTCTAGAATTCCTGGGTTCAAGCTATCCTCCTGCCTCAGCCTCCCAAAGTGCTGGGTTTACAAGCATGAGCCACTATACCTGGCTCCAGTTTTTTTTTATCCATTCATCCATTGATGGACAGTTAGGTTAATTCCATATTTTGTTTGTATTGAAAATAGTGCCACAATTAACATGGGCATGTAGATATTTCTTTGATATACTCATTTCCATTCTTTTGGATATATAATCAGCAATGGGATTGCTGGATAATATGGTAGATTTAGTTTTAGTTTCTTAAGTAATTTCCATACTGTTTTCTGTAGTGACTGTACTAATTTACATTCCCACGAACAGTGTATGAGCTCCTCTTTCTTCACATCCTTGCCAGCATCTGTTATTGCCTGCCTTTTTGGTACAAGCCATTTTAGTTGGGGTGAGAAAATACAGTGAGGTTTTCATTTTCATTTCCCTGATTATTAGGATGTTGAGCATTTTTTTTTTCACGTGCCTCTTGGCCATTTGTATGTCTTCTTTTGAGAAATGTCCATTCAGATCTTTTGCCCATTTTTAAATCAAATTATTTATTTATCTTGTTACTAAGTTGTTTAAATTCCTTGTGTATGCTGGTTTTTAATCTCTTGGACAGGTAGTTTGAAATATTTTCTCTCATTCTACAAGATGTCTCTTCACTTTGTTGATTGTCTCCTTTGCTCTTCAGAAGCTTTTTAGTTTGATGTAATCTCATTTGTCCATTTTTGTTTTTGTTGACTGTGCTTTTGAGATCTTACCCAAAAAACTTTTACCCAGACCAATGTCAAGTGTTTTTCCAATGTTTTCTTCTGATAGCTGCATAGTTTCAAGTCTTACTTTTAAGTCTTTAATCCATTTTGATTTGATTTTTGTATATGAGGAGAAATGGGTCTAATTTTATTTTTCTGCATATGAATATGCAATGTTTTGTAGTTTTTCTTATAGAGATATTTCACTTCCTTGTTAAATTTATTCCTACATATTTTACATTTTGTGGCTCTTATAAGTGGTATTAATTTTTTTATTTCTTTTTCTGCTTGTTCATTATTGGTGTATAGAAATGCTACAGATTTTTGTATGTTAATTTTGTATTCTGCAAGTTACTGAATTCATTTATCAGTTTTAAGAGTTTTTTGGTGGAGTGTTTGCGGTTTTCTAGAAATAAGATCATATCTTCTTTAAACAGGGACAATTTGACTTCCTATTTTCCAATGTGGATGTTCTTTATTTCTTTCTCTTGCCCAATTTCACTGGCTAGGACTTTTAGTACTATGTCAAAAAAAGTGGTAAGACTAGGCATCTTTGTTTTTTCCAGTTCTTAGAGAAAAAGTTTTCAGCTTTTCCTCATTCCGTATAATGTTAGCTGTGTGTTTTCCCATATGGCCTTTATTCTGTTGAGGTATGTACTGTCTATACCTAATTTGTTGAGAGTTCTTATTATGAAGTGATGTTAAATTGTATCCAGTGCTTTTTCTGAATCTATTGAGATGATTGTATGGCTTTTGTCCATACAGTGCAATGTATCGCCTTTATTTTTTGCATATGTAGAACCTTCCTTGCATCCCTGGGATAAATTCCACTTGATCATGTTGAATAATCTTTTAAATGTGCTCTCAATTTATATTTTTATTTTTTCTATTACTGATGGATATTTAGATAATCTCTACTTTTTAGCTACTAAAAAGAAATCTGTTATGAACATAACTGTACATGTCTTTGGTAGACATAAACCCAGCATTTGTTTTTGAAAAATAATTTCCTAAATCCTCCGGAAGATTGCATTTGTAGCAATAGCTGCTTCATCTATATGCATTTTTACCAATCATGAATTTTCTCTAGAAAGACCTTCACTTCATAAATTGTTAGTAGGAGTGAAGGGGGTCCATTCATCAATATCTTCTTGTACAATGTACCAGGAAGACTGTGTACTCCTATACATGCCAACCTTAAAACTCAAAGATAATGCAAGTAAAGATAAGGTCTCTTCACTATGTAAATCTCCACAGACACACACGTTATCACTACAAGGTAGTGCACATATGCTATGTATCCTTGTGGAGACAATACTATATAGAATAGCATGACTTTGGTATAATTAAGATTTTCTATTGAATCGCTACTCTGTACCTTTGTAGCTACTTGTCCTTAAGCAAGTTATGTAATTACTCATCTTAGTTTTCTTATTTAGAGAATAATATTAGTACAAATCTTACAGGTGTGAAGATTGAATGAGAGAGCAGATGTTAAACACCCAGAGTAGTGAGTTTTCCTGAGGAATTTGGTAAGTACTTTAAGGAAGGACAGGACATAAAGACTGGATGAGAAAGAAAGCATTCTCCCTAAGGGATGTGTGCATGAACAAAAGCATGAAAATGGCCATTTATTTGGCGTCTTCCTGAAATGATGTATTGAGAAGTTTGACTAGAGCAGTGAATTTGTGAAAAATAGTAGCTATTGAACGATTTGGGTGGAGAGGCAGGTTGGGACCAAATTTAAACCTGCCAGGATGAATGATTCAATGTTATCCTGCAAGGGAGTAATTTTTTTGTGTAGGCAAAAAATGAAGGCAGAAATGTTTGGGGAAAAGGCAGCTTGGCTATGCTGAAAAGTTTGAAGGGGGAGGAGACAGGAGGCACAGAAAATCTGTGGTTTTCATGGGTGAGTAGACTCTGTGGGATACTGTCGCACTTTCCAAAAGAAGATTCTATCGAACCAGTCAGGCAGACCTGTTCACTGTTCTCTTGTTGGTCCCCTGCTTTCGGTGATTTCCTTCCCTTTTCTCTCTGCCAACTCATGTTCCAATCTTCCTTCAGAACCTGGCTCAAGGCTCATCTCCACCAGGAGGCCTACTTGGTGTCTGGTCTATAACTGATTTTTAATCTGGGTCAATGATCTGTTAAAGAAAAATAGTCCCCCATTCTGACCTAGAGAACTGACTGCTGAGAGATATGCCAAGTTTTGTAGACAGTGTTGAAAAACCACACCAATAGGGGTCAGATCAGCCACTCTTCAAAAGAAATCAGAGAGCGAATCTGCTGGAAATAAAATCAACCCTTCCTCATTATGTTTCCTCTTTGTGTACTTTTCCTGGGTTGATGCCCAGGTCTGGGAAGAGGAGAATGGATACAGCTCGGAGTGGGTTAGCTGTGAGTTCTTAGCATCTGTGTTCTTGGATCCCACAGCCTTTGGATCAGGAGGAGGTCGGGTCAGATTGGTTATAAGATTTTTAATTAATGCACAGATTATGCCCAGTGTACAGGTCTATATACAATAGAAAAATTTGCATCACATTAATTTATAAAAATTATGAGACTGCTCTTAGCCTTGTGCTTATTTTGTGATTGTAGAGTAAAATAATTAGCTCTTTAACGTTTTGAACTTTGCAGTTGGTTCATAGAACTTATTCAGTTCCTTTCATGGTCATTTTAGTCAGTTTTCTTTCTATCAGTTTTATTGTATCATTTACATAAAACAAAATTAATTCTTTTTAAGGATATGGTTCAATGAGCTTTGATGAGTGTGTACAGTCACATAACCACTGTCAGTGTCATTTTCATTATACCTAAAACTTCCTTTATTCTCCTTTGCAGTAAATATCCTACTTTCATTCCTATCCTCAGTCAATGATCTGCTTTTTGTCGCTATAATTTTGCTTTTTTCCAGAATGCTATGTAAATCAAATCTGGCTTCTTTCATTTAGTCTGATGCTTTTGAGATTTGCCCCTGTTGTTTCATTTATCAGTAATTTGTTTCTTTTTATTACTGAGTAGTATTCCACTGTAGGGATGTATAATAATTTATGAATTCACTAGTGGATTCACATATGAGTTATTTCCAATTTTTGCTAAGAATAAAGTTTCTATAAACATTTGCATGTGGGTCTTTTTTTTTTTTGAGACAGAGTCTCACTCTGTCGGCCAGGCTGGAGTGCAGTGGCATGATCTTGGTTCACTGCAACCTCCGTCTCCCGAGCTCAAGCAATTCTCCTGCCTCAGCCTCCTGAGTGGCTGGGATTACAGGCGTGTGCCACCATGTCCGGCTAATTTTTGTATTTTTAGTAGAGACAGGGTTTCACCATGTTGGCCAGGCTGGTCTCGAACTCCTGACCTCAGGTAATCCACCCGCCTCAGCCTACCAAAGTGCTGGGATTACAGGTGTGAGCCACCGTGCCCAGCCACATGCAGGTCTTTACATGGATATATATTTTCATTTCTCTATAGTCCCAGGAATGGGACTGCTGGGTCATGTGGTAAGTGTATGTTTAACTTCATCAGAAACTGCCACACTGTTACCCAAAGCAGCTGTGCCATTTTGCATTCTCACCAGCAAAGCATAAAAATTCCAATTTCTCTGTATCCTTGCCACTACTTGGTATTGTCAGTCTTTTAAATTTTAGCTGTGTAGGCTGGGTGTGGTGGCTCATGCCTGTAATCCCAGCACTTTGGGAGGCCAAGGCGGGTGGATCACCTGAGGTCAGGAGTTTGAGACCAGCCTGGCCAACATGGGGAAACCTCTTCTCTACTAAACATACAAAAATTAGCCAGGCATGGTGGTGCATGCCTGTAATCTCAGCTACTCGCGAAGGTGAGGCAGGAGAATGGCTTGAACCCAGAAGCGGAGGTTGCGGTGAGCTGAGATTGCCACTGCACACTGCACTCCAGCCTGGGCAACAGAGCACGACTCCATCTCAAATAAATAAATAAATAAATAGCTGTGTATAATGGCATTTCATTATGACTTTAACTTACGTTCCTCTAATGAGTAATCATGTTAAGCCTCTTTTTCGGTGCTTATTTGACACGTATATTTTCTTTGGTGAGATGTATGTTCAAATATTTTGCACTTTTTACTAATGGATTGTCTTACTGAATTTTGAGAGTTCTTTATATATTCTAAATATGTTCTTTATCAGATATAAGTTTTGCTAATATTTTCTCCCAGTATGTAGCTTGTCTACTAATTTTCTTATGGTGTCTTTTGAGAAGCAGAAGTTTTAAATTTCGATAAATTTCAAGTTATCAGTTTTTTCTTTTATACTTCTTAAGTTTTTATCCTATATAAAAAAAATCTTTGCTTAACTCAAGATCATGAAGATTTTATCTTGTTTTACTTTAGGCATTTTATAGATTTTGATAAATTATTTTTAAATTTTATTTATTGTTTTCTTTTTTTTATTGTCATGGAAAATCGTGTTTTCATTTTTCCAAAAATTGCACCAAAGTAAAGCAAAGTGTAGTTGATGTAGGTGTGTTGTGTAGTTGTTAGCAGTAGTGCCCTCACCACGCACTCATTGGACAGTAGCGCAACCCCAAGGAAAGAATGGTTAGCTCTATAAATCTTTTTTTTTTTTTTTTTGAGACGGCGTCTCGCTCAGGCTGGAGTGCAGTGGCGCGATCTCAGCTCACTGCAAGCTCCGCCTCCCAGGTTCACGCCCTTCTCCTGCCTCAGCCTCCTGAGTAGCTGGGACTACAGGCGTCGGCCACCACGCCCGGCTAATTTTTTGTATAATTTTTTTTTTTTAGTAGAGACGGGGTTTCACCGTGTTAGCTAGGATGGTCTTCATCTCCTTACCTCGTGATCCACCTGCCTCAGCCTCCCAAAGTGCTGGGATTACAGGCGTGAGCCACCGCGCCAGGCCAGCTCTATAAATCTTTAAATTCATGGCTATAATCCATTTCAAGGTAATTTTTGTGTAGAGTGCAAGGTAAAGGTTGAAGTTGGTTTTTTTTTTTTTTCATGTGGATATCAATCGTTTTAGTTGCTTTTTGCTTTAAAACACTATCCTATCTCCACTGAAATAACTTGGTTCCTTCAGTGCAAATCAATTGACTCTATATGTGTAGGTCTATTACTGTTCCCATGGATCAATATGTCTACGCTTATGCCAATAATCTACCATACTGACTGATTACTGTGGCTTTGTAGTAAGACTGGAAGTCAGGTGGTATAATTCTTCCAAATTATTTTTCTTTTCCAAAACTGTTTATCCTAGGTCCTTTGCATTTCCATATAAATGTTAGAGTCAGCTTGTCAATTTCTAAAAACTTGCTGGAATTTTGCATGGCATTGCATTAAACCTATAGATCAATTTGGGTAGAATTGCCTCTTAACAAAACTGGGCCTTCTGATCCATGTACACAATATATCTTTCCATTGACTTCAATCTTCTTTAATACCTTTCAGTAACATTTTATAGTCTTCAGTGCATGAACTTTGGACACACTTTGTTAGATATATCATGAAATATTTTATAGTTTCTAGGCTATTTTAAATAATGTTTAAAAATTTTAGTTTTCAGTTATTCATTGCTACTATTTAGAAACACAAATGACTTTTATATGTTGACCTTGTAATTTCTAGGGCTGCTATCACAAACTGTCACAAACTGGAGGGCTTAAAACAGTATAAATTTATTATTTCACAGTTCTGAAAGGCTAGAAGTCCAGAATCAAAGTGCCAGCAAATGTGGTTCTTTCTGGAGGCTCTGAGGGAAGCGTGTCCCATGCCTCTCTCCTAGCCTCTGGTGGTTGTCAGCAATCCCTGACGGTCCTGTCTTGTAGCTGCATCATTCCAGTCTCTGCCTCTACTGCTACATGGCATTCTCCCTCTGGGTTAGTCTCTGTGTCCAAATTTCCCTCTTCTTGTAGAAACAGCAGTCCCCGAATTAAAGACTCACCTTGGTCTAGTAAGTCTTCATCTTAACTCATTACATCTACAAAGACCCTGTTTTCAAATAAGGTCACATTCACAGGTACTGGAGGTGAGGACTTGAACATATATTCTGGGGAGACACAATTCAACCCACAATACCTTGTGTCCTGCAGCCTTGCTAAATTCACTTACTAGTTCTTTTATATTTTCCTGCAGATTATTTGGGATTTTCTATATAGATGATCAGTCAGTTTACTTTTGACAAAAACACCAGAGCCACATATGAGCAAAGGTTTCTCTATATTAACCACTTCTCTTGTGTTATTGCCGTAGAGTTCGAGGTTTTTTTTAAAAAAGTGTCTGTTGATTCCAATCTTGACTAATCATGTTGAGCCTCTTTTTCAGCACTTACTTGACTTGTATATTTTCTTTGGTGAGATGTATATTCAAATATTTTGCACTTTTTACTAATGGATTGTCTTATTGAATTTTGAGAGTTCTTCATATATTCTAAATATGTTCTTTATCAGGTATAAGTTTGGCAATATTTTCTCCTAGTACGTAACTTGTCTACTAATTTTCTTACAGTGTCTTCTGGAAAGCAGAAGTTTTAAATTTTGATAAATTTCAAGGTATCAGGTTTTTCTTTTATAGTTCATAATTTTTTTGTCCTATATAAAAAATCTTTGCTTAACTCAAGATCACAGAGATTTTGTCTTATGCTTTACTTTAGGCATTTTATAGTTTTAGCTCTATAAATCTTTGTTTAAAATTTTATTTATTGTTTTATTTTCTTTATTGTGGAAAATCAGGTTTTCATTTTTCCAAAAATTGCACCAAAGTAAAGCAAAGCTCTAGTTGATGTGGGTGTCTTGTGTAGGCGTTAGCAGTAGTGCCCTCACTGTGCACTCATTGGACAGTAATAAACTTTAAGTTGACTTTTCAAAATTCTTTCAAGCTTCTCTTTATACTAGGTGCTGTCCATATCATCACATGCTTTTCCAACTGTATAGCTGAGTGGTGGATGAGAATGAAGTGAGTGAGGCATGTGCTCCAGGTGCAAAACTTAAGGAGGCACCAAGACTTTGGAAATCAAGATAAATAATACCTTTATGCAATATTTTAAAAGTAGAAATTCACACAACTATCCATGATGAACAAAATATCAACAATATAAATAAAGATAGAGGACTTTACCCTGCATTCACATGACCCTGCCTCACTCAGCTCACCCTAAATCTGGCCCTGCTGTCTCTACTGCTATCAGCTGCTCTTTCTCAGTATGATCAATGTCAGCGAAACAAATTATAGGTGCTTGGCATGGCTTCAGGGGCCAATTTTGCCGAGATCATAACAAGTCTTTTTTCCCCTACTTTCACCTGATTTAATCCTGTAGTTCAGTTGGTTCTCAGTCTTCCAACTCTTAGTCTTCCACTCTTTTTTTTTTTTTTAATTATTATACTTTAAGTTCTAGGGTACATGTGCACAACGTGCAGATTTGTTACATAGGTATACATGTGCCATGTTGGTTTGCTGCACCCATTAACTCGTCATTTACATTAGGTATTTCTCCTAATGCTATCCCTCCCCCTGCCTTCTACCTCATGACAGGCCCCGGGGTGTGATGTTCCCTGCCTTGTGTCCAAGTGTTCTCATTGTTCAATTCCCACCTACGAATGAGAATATGTGGTGTTTGGTTTTCTGTCCTTGTGATAGTTTGCTCAGAATGATGGTTTCCAGCTGCATCCATGTCCCTGCAAAGGACGTGAACTCATTCTTTTTATGGCTGCATAGTATTCCATGGTATATATGTGCCACTATCCAGAATCTACAAATAAATCAAACAAATTTACAAGAAAAAAACAAATGACCCCATCAAAAAGTGAGCAAAGGATATGAACAGACACTTCTCAAAAGAAGACATTTATGCAGCCAACAGACACATGAAAAAATGCTCATCATCACTGGTCATCAGAGAAATGCAAATCAAAACCACAATGAGATACCATCTCACTCCAGTTAGAATGGCGATTATTAAAAAGTCAGGAAACAACAGATGCTGGAGAGGATGTGGAGAAATAGGAATGCTTTTACACTGTTGGTGGGAGTGTAAACTAGTTCAACCATTGTGGAAGACCATGTGGTGATTCCTCAAGGATCTAGAACTAGAAATACCATTTGACCCAGCGATCCCATTACTGGGTATATATATATCCAAGGGATTATAGTCTTCCATTCTTTAAGGAAATGATACCTGTTGTGATAGGTTCCATGTACAAGCTTGGTTTCAGGTCAAAGTCACAATTTCAGAGCATATTCTGGATATATGCTGGATATATGGAATATATGTCCAATCCACAAGCCATTAGAATAGATTTACATGCAAAAAGCTATCTGCATTCTTTCTGCCCTGCTTGTCTAATTTCTACTATCATGTGCCTTGTCTCCCAGCCATGTTATTGTGCCATAGGTGGACAGCTGACCCACAGCAAGTCTATTTCATTTTCTTGCCTTTTAATTTGGAATCTGGTTTCAGAAATCATGTAGTAAGAACTGTGTGGAGCAGGAATTGGAGCATCCAAACTCCCAAGCTGTTTTTCACTCACATTCCAACATGTGAACTGAGAAGCAGAGAAAGTTGATTAGCAAAGGGAGAAGTTCGATGCAGAAAGGCAGGGATGAGAGATAGAGAGGTAGAGTCAGACTTGGCTTCCTAACAATTTTCCAGTTCATACTTCCAATCTCTTCCTGAGATCCAGCTCTATCCCTTCTTTTGAATTCTGTGAAATACCACATCATTCATATAACAAACACCACATCTCCACTTTTTTTCTTATACTTTGAATTTGCTTTCATTAGTCCAAATTAGAGAACCTTGGCTAATATGCTGTTTCCAACTTCCAAAATTAGATGCTTTATCCTCCCCGGGATTCTAAGGAGACTTTCCCAAACTGCTCTTTCCAATGCTATTCCCTGGTTAATAAAATCATTTCCTCTAGGAATACAGTTATTCTTTTCTTTTTTAAAAAAAACTTTAATTCCATTCTTCTTTCCTTTATACATTTCCCTGGTGATCCTTATTTGCATGGTTCCCAAGTTTACTCTTCCATTATATTCTGTTTTTTCTTAGCATGTTTTTGGTCTATCCCATTGTTAGTATTTATTAAGTATTTACATTGTATAAAAGATACAGAAGTCAGATTTCTTTTATTTACCACCCTATTCATTACCCAAGGTCCAATTGAAGTATTATTTTCAACCATACTGCCAAAAGCAATCTACAAATTCAAGGCAATTACCATCAAAATACCACTGTCATTCTTCACAGAACTAGAAAAAACAATTCTAAAATTCATATGGAACCAAAAAAGAGCCTGCACAGCCCAAGCACGACTGAGCAAAAAGAACAAATCTAGAGGCATCATATTACCTGATTTTAAACTGTACCATAAGGCCATAGTCACCAAAACAGCATGGTACTGGTATAAAAATAGGAACATAGACCAATGGAACAGAATAGAGAACCCAGAAATAAACCCAAATACTTACAGCCAACTGATCTTCAACAAAGCAAACAAAAACATAAAGTGGGGAAAGGACACCCTATTCAACAAATAGTGCTTGGATAATTGGCAAGCCACATGTAGGAGAATGAAACTGGATCCTCATCTCTCACCTTATACAAAAATCAACTCAAGATGGATCAAGGACTTACATCTAAGACCTGAAACTATAAAAATTCTAGAAGGTAACATCAGAAAAACCCTTCTAGCCATTGGCTTAGGCAAGGATTTCATGACCAGGAACCCAAAAGCAAATGCAATAAAAACAAAGATAAGGCTGGGCATGGTGGCTCACGCCTGTAATCCCAGCACTTTGGGAGGCTGAGGCAGGTGGATCACCTGAGGTCACGAGTTCAAGACCAGCCTGGCCAACATGGTGAAAACCCGTCTCTACTAAAAATACAAAAGTTAGCCGGGCGTGGTGGCAGGTGCCTGTAATCCCAGCTACTCGGGAGGCTGAGGCAGGAGAATCGCTTGAACCCGGGAGGTGGAGGTTGCAGTGAGCTGAGATTATGCCATTGCACTCCAGCCTGGGGGACAAGAGCGAGACTTCATCTCAAAAAACAAAACAAAACAAAACAAAACAAGAAACAAAGATAAATAGGCTGGACTTAATTAAACTAAGGAGCTTTTGCACAGCAAAAGGAATAGTCAGCAGAGTAAAAAGACAACCCACAGAGTGGGAGAAAATTTGCACAAGCTATACACCTGACAAAGGACTAATATCCAGAATCTAAAACAAACTCCAACAAATCAGCAAGAAATAAACAATCCCATCAAAAAGTGGGCTAAGGACATGAATAGATAATTCTCAAAAGAAGATATATAAATGGCCAATACACATATGAAAAAATGCTCAACATCACTAATGATCAGGGAAATGCAAACCAAAACCACAATGCGATACTACCTTACTCTTGCAAGAATGGCCATAATCAAAAAATCAAAAAATAATAGATGTTGGCAGGGATGTGACAAAGAGGGAGCACTTCTACACTGCTGCTGGGAATGTAAACTAGTTCAACCACCATGGAAAACAGTGTGGAGAGTCCTTAAAGATCTAAAAGTAGAACTACCATTTGATCCAGCAATCCCACTACTGGGTATCTACTCAAAGGAAAAGAAGTCATTATACGAAAAAGATATTTGCACACTCATGTTTATAGTAGCATAATTCGCAATTGCAAAAATGTGGGACCAACCCAAATGCTCATCATTCAATAAGTGGATAAAGAAACTGATATATATACATATATATATACACACACACACACAAACACACACTCATAATAGAATACTACTCAGCCATAAAAGGAATAAATTAATGGCATTTGCACCAACCTGGATGACATTGGAGACTGTTATTCTTAGTAAAGTAACTCAGGAATGGAAAACCAAACATCATATCTTCTCACTCATAAGTGGTAGCTAAGCTATGAGGATGCAAAGGCATAAGAATGATACAATGGACCTTGGGGACTCAGGGGGAAAGGGTAGGAAGGGGATGAGTGATAAAAGATTACAAATTGGGTGCAGTGTATACTGCTCAGGTGATGAGTGCACCAAAATCTCACAAATCACCACTAAAGAACTTAGTCATGTAACCAAATACCACTTGTTTCCTAATAATCTATGGAAGTAAAAAATTAAAAAAATATATCGGCTGGGCATGGTGGTTCACACCTGTAATCCCAGCACTTTGGGAGGCCGAGGCGGGTGGACCACCTGAGGTCAAGAGTTGCAGGTCAGCCTGGCCAACATGGTGAAAACTCATCTCTACTAAAAATACAAAAATTAGCTGGGTGTGGTGGCGGGTGCCTGTAATCCCAGCTACTCGGGAGGCTGAGGCAGGAGAATCACTTGAACCCAGAGGCAGAGGTTGTAGTGAGCCAAGATAGTGCCATTGCACTCCAGCCTGGGCAACAAGAGCAAAACTCTGTCTCAAAAATAAATGAATAAATAAATTAATTAAAAAAATCATTACCACTATGAGCCTGTCTCACCAATCTCTTTTTTTCCTTCAGAAAGAATATAGACAGATCTTTGTATATAAATACATTTGAATTCTCCTCTATTATATCCCCTCAAGGCAAGTAATCATATGTTACTCATGCTTGCATTATGAGCACTTAACATATAGGAGGTGATGGGTAAGGGCTGGTTGGATAAATTAGCAAATTAATGAAAAGGGTGGCCTACTTTGCCACATACGAAATTGGGGAACGTACTTGATCCCAAATATCCCTTAAACATTAGGTTCTTCTGGTCTCTGCTATTCTAAGTCCTGTTCTTTTCCCATTTTGCCCTGTTTCCCCAGATGATCTCAGTTACCACCATGACTTGAGTTACCATCTGCCATATGTGAGTCCATCCTGAGACTATATTTTTAGTCCAGATTTGTCTCCGGAAAGCAAGACCCATAATTCCAATTACTTATCAGGAAGCACCAGCAGGTGCTTCTGCAGGCACCTCAGACTCAGTTTAGTCTGCCAAATCCACCCACTTCATTACATCCTCCCGATCTTCCTTCTTTTTCTCCTTCTCCTCTGATGTTCCCTAAACAATGAATGGCAGCATTACTCTGTCAATTGCACAAACACTGGTGTATGGTTAACATAGAGCACATTGCCTGGTGCCTAGTAAGCACTCAATATTTTATTGAGTAAATAAATGCCACACACTAAAATGGCCAAATCAGTTGAAAATGACAGATTTGGTGATTACATTCAGAAATAATCTTAGACTTAATAGTAAAAAGCTAGAATGAGAATAAGCCCAGGGAATTTCCTGTCTTTCACTTTTCCTGCCTTTGAAACATTAAGCAAACCAACATCGCTCATGAGGTCTGAGTTGAAGATCAGACCTAAAGGCTTATATTTGTGATCCTCCGTGAAACTGTCTGAAACGTTTTCCTTTAGACAAATGGGACTTTGTTCATTATGCCCAATCATGGACAGTCTTTATATACATGCCAAGGTAAATTTTTCGAGGTAAGCTTATAGGGATTGAGGATATACTGTGTGCTATCCTATTGGGAGTAAGGCTGATAACTAACCTTTCATTCTTCTATCCCAGGCTAATATTTGAGGCATCAGTTGCAGGCAAACAGCATGAGCTTTGGGCGTCACACTGGCTTGAGTCTGAATTCCAGCTCCTGCATTTACCAACTTTGTGACTTTGAATAAGTTACTTAAGTTTCTTGAATCTCACTTTCATCTATCATATGGAGACAATATTATGCATAGCATACGGTTATTTGAAAGTAGATGTGTGATAAGTTAAGCATAGTCTCTGAAACAAGGGGTGCTCACTAAATGTGAGCTTTCTTCCCTTCTCTTGTGAGATGTGTGGTGATCTCTAATTAGGTTACTCAACCCACCTTGATTGTCAGTTTCCTCACCAGTGAATGAAATAATTACACTATCCACAGAGTTGATGTGAGGACTGAGTGATAGTGATTTAAAGTGACTATCACTTGATACATAGTGATTATTTAATCACTACTAGATCCCTTTCTTTCTTCCTTCTCAGTAAGGCATGGAAAATGCCTGATTGTATTTGAAGTCTGTCGGAACTTCTAGGTGATCTAGCAAGACATAAACGTGGAATATTGTCGCTTTGCTCGTGTGTATAATACAATACTGCTCAACAGAAATGATAAATAGAGGAAACTTACCATCTTCTCTATGTGACAGTTGCATGCCCCAGCCGACATCATCAGATTTGCCTTGGGGTTTTTCCTCAGGGTGCATGTAACCAATGGAAAAGGACCAATGCCTGAGAAGTCTCATTGGTTACTTGGGGGTGCCACATCCTCTGATTGGTGTAAGCATCAGACAATCCTCATCCACGTATTAACAGCACTTCAATTATTAATCAGGTAGCTGCTGACTTTGGCTAAATCAAGGTATCTTGCCCGACCCTCTGGACTACTCTCTATTCCTTCCTCCCTTCATTCTGCACAATGACCACCTCCCTACACCCCATATATACGAATGCCATTTTGTTAAGAACTGAGTCCATTCCCTTCAAACCCCCAGGATGTTAAGCTTTCTGCTGCTAGCATCTACAACAGTTACAGAAATGACTTGTATTTCTTTAGAAACACATGACTCTAGTAATGAGGAAGCTAGTATAACTTTAGTGAGTATGCCTTTATAATGGTGTGAGTTGGGGAATAGGCATATATGGAGGCCAGTTTCTCTAGCAGGTGCCACACATTGAGATGATAACCATTGTAAAAAGCTATTTTCCAGGACTGATGGGGTAACAGACGAATCTTACCAAATCTCATTGGCTTTACTATTACAGAACCTGTCAAGAATCAGCTTACCTTTAACTGGTTGCCTCAGAAGCCTCCCTGTTTGAATTGCTGTGGGTGTGGAAAGAATGGGGGGTGGTAGATGGAGTTTGACTAGTAAGAAGAGGGAGTGGAGCGGAGCCCATGGCAGCGGAGGCTATAGGGGGAGTTTCCATGTAAGAAACTTTTGGTATCTGGGAACAAACGATTTATTACCTAAACCTCCCACTCGCTTGATAGATTGCTGTTGGCGTCTGCGTTATTGGAAAAAAAAAAAAAAGAACTTGCTTCTTAGAAAAAAAAATTGATGAGGCAAATACAGGACATTCAAATACAGCAGTGGGAAGGAAAAGAAAGGGGAAAATGCACTTGGCAAGAATTCAGAGACAGCGAGAGCCAATTGTCTTTATTGAAATGGCATTGAATTACAAACTCAAAGGAGGGAGTGGCGTCTCTTTTAGTAGAGAAATAAAAAACCATGCCATCCCTACCCAGTAAACAGAGTAGGGAAAACATTAACAACAACAACTCTATGCAAGGTATTGTTTTTTTGTTTCGTTTTTTTTTTTTTTCTCTTCTTATCTCCAAACAAAGAGATCTGTGCTTGCTACTGAAACACCCTAAATATACTGCCCACATACCCTGGTGGTTAAATTCCCTTCAAGAGGGTGACTGGACCAGGCCAACCCTCTGCCCCCAACCCCCTTCTGGTGGAGGCTCTAAGTCTGATATGTCCCGCCTCTCTGGCCCAGCAGAGCACGTTCGCCAAAGCCCCGCAGATGCAGCACGTTTCCGGAACGCGCACTTTCGCAATGGGCGGCATCTCTCGCTCTCTGATGAAGGGTCAAAAATGAGATTCTGGATGAGAACAATTAGAAACTTTAATTACCCTCCAGGCATCTAACAATTATAAGCCACATTCTTATTTTTATAAGGAATTAGCTACAGATTGGACAGTGCTTGTCATGCTTTGAAACATTTCCTGCGTCTTTCTGGCATCACTCTGTTCTTGTTAGAATGCTGGCGTTTCTCACATCCCCACTACCGCGCTCCCCCCCCACCCCCGCGCTGCCCCACCTCTCTCTCTCTGTCTCTATGTGCATGTATATGTATATGTATATGTATATGTATATGTATATGTATATGTGTATGTATATATTTTTTGGGCTTGCCAATTCCCGCACCTTCATATACATTACCCCGTCCTTTCATCTCCAAGATGACCTGAAATGACCTTTTGCTTGGCACGAGACGTGATTCAACTGATAACAAAAGAGTTTGGGGGAGGGTAGGGGCGGTGTCTGTCTGCGCCGGGCTGAGGAAGAGCCAGGAGGGGGGCGGAGAAGGGGGGGACCATATCCATTTAAAGACGAATGCTGCTGCTTTTCGCAGTGCTATTTCCTGTAATTAATTTTCCACATATCACCTATCACACGAAAATAAAAGTTTTTTTTTTTTTTTTTTTTTTTTTTTTTTTTTAAGGCATACCACTCTCTTTGTTTAACCGGAGATCCTGGGCTGTTTAGAAGTGTCTGTGGGGGGAGCGGAGGAGGTGGGGTGGGGGGGCAGGCCGGGGGAGGCTGGGCGTCCCCCCCGCAGAGAGGCCCGAGCTCTCCGCCGGAATGTGGGGTCGGAACCCCGCAGCCTTCTTTCTTTCTGCCTGGGTGTTTGCTGCTGGGAGCTTCTTTTCAAAGCCACGGCGCCTGCTAAGTTTCCCGCACGCAGTTCCCTTCCATTTTCCATCTGCAGCCTTTGAGGGGTGTGGGCTTTTCCCAAAGCCTTTATTTCTTTGTCGTTTTAGGAAACCTCAATTTTTGCACTGACTCCAGAACTCCAAATGGATCCCGATAGCAAGTCTCATCGATCGTCCCCCTCCCCCATCTTACTTAGGGAGGAAAAAAAAGAACAAACTATTTATTTGGATACTCAGCGAGGTTGTGGGAGTTGCCACAGCAACAGCTGTGAACCTTGCACAGCAAAAGGCTCTTATTGTAGAGTGTCCTGCCTTCCAAAACATCTCCTCTTTAAAGAGACACTGCTAGCGATACTCTATCAGTTTGGTGTGTGTGTACATTGACATATCATCGACACCATTTGAAGAGACAAAGGCAAGTGTTTACTTGGGTGGTTCACAAGATAATTTTAGTCAAGCTTGACCAGATGAGATGTGAGAAGAGAAAAATGGACTATGGAGTCACGTGGGGACCTGAGATTAGAGAACTTCGTGCCCAGAAGCTTGCGAAATGGTAGAAAGTATTCTAAAGGTGTCCTGTCCCTTCTGGAGGTCATAGCTTGCGTGTGAGCTGGCGGGGTTGATTATGCAGCCTTCCTGTCACCCTCTCCTGCACTTGTCGAAGGGATCTTGACATGAGATAGACGCTCTGAGCTCAGAGATGTGAGGAACTCAGCTTCCTGGGTTCCAGGAAGAACTTCTTTTCCCTGAAGTGCCTCATAGGCTAAAAGTTCCATGAAAAGCAAGAGGTTGCTCCACAGTCCCAGTTTCATACCTTCTGGCTTTCCTCGGAAACCGTGAAGTCGTTAATGCCTCATAGGTATTAATATTTGCTAGTCTCTGCAGATATAAAGGTACAATTAAAGACTAGTCCTTAGCCCCTGCCCTCAAGGAGCTGTCAGTCAAGAAGTGGATTAGGTAAACAGATAAATACAGGGAAGAAGGAGTGACTATGGGGCTGCCAGATCCATTACAGCCACCAGCATGATCCCCATTCATTTCTTAGTTCATGGAATGCCTGACAGAATGCCAATCAGCATCCCTTTCCTCTCCTTCTTCAAAAGTGCCTCCTTATAGGAAAAATTGTCATTCTGGGCAGATGGGCGCCCAGAAGCTGCCTTGAGAGTCACACTATTGAAGGGCACTGCTATCATCTTCAGTGAAAACCTCAGCCCAATTTCCAACCTGCTGTAGAAAAGGAAAAATACTAATATTACTGAGTACCCCTTCCATGTGCCATACATGATGCTATTTATTACATATATAATAAATAACACCTATAATAAATTCTATTTATTAAGCCTATAGTAAATGCTATTTTATGCCTACAATAAACACTATTTATTATCCTATTGAATCCTCATGCAGTCTTTCACATGTAGTACCTGGTTTTATCTGAGCCATAGGACATAGGAAATGATTTGAGTGACTTGTTTTCTCAATTACCCCAAGGATGGTGCATAACTAGTACCATTCTGTATGATAGAAGAGAAATTGATTCCCTTTATACAATGAATGCTTGAAGGCATTAGTTTTAATTCCCTCTCAGAGTCCCTCTTGAGAAAGTTGTGAAGTATCCTAACTTAACAGACAAGGAAACAGAGACTCAGGGAAATTGCTCAAGATCACACAGCCAACAATGCCAACAATAATGGAAATTTCCTTCCTGACTCAAAAATTTATAATCTTTTGAGATAGCGTGAATAGATTGCTCTGTACTTCCATTTGACTATTTAAAAAAATAGAGACCGGGTGCAGTGGCACTTTGGGAGGTCGAGGCAGGCGGAACACCTGAGGTCAGGAGTTTGAGACCAGCCTGGCCAACATGGTGAAACCCCTTCTCTACTAAAAATACAAAAATTAGCTGGCGTGGTGGCACATGCCTGTAATCCCAGTTACTTGGGAGGCTGAGGCGGGAGAATCACTTGAACCTGAGAGGTAGAGGTTGCAGTGAACCAAGATCATGCCACTGCACTCCATCCTGGGCCGCAGAGTGAGACTCTGTCTCAATACATAAATAAATAAATAGTTAAGGTTAGAATTTTCAGTGACTGACAGTCATACTGACTTAAAGAGTTAGTTTGATTGGAAGCTCTACAAAGACAAGAACTGAGTCTTTTTTTTTCTTCAGTAATATCTTTCTTGGAATTATCTGTCCAGTTAGGCAAAGATTATCACTAAGAAAACCATCATTCATAGTGAAGGGAACACCTTGCTTTTAATAACTCAAACCATTGCCACTCAGCCTGACCACTTACCAGACTTAACCTCACATGACTTTTAAAATCAAACATATCTTCAAAGACTGGAGACATTTGTCATTGAAATCAAACAACAAGCCTTTAGCTCTAAGGCCACTGCAAGAGAAGAGCTGCTAATTCTTGCTAGCAATACCGACCTGTTTGGCAAAGGTGAGAGCTTTTAAAAGCATCATAGTCATTTGTAAGAGTTTTGCTATGACCTCCTCTTTTGTACAGTAAGTTCTCAGTTCAGACCCTGCATCCTTGGGCAAAGTACTCAACCCCTCTATTCTTCTTTCTTTTTGTTTTCTTTTAAGATAGGGTCTTGCTCTGTCACCCAGGCTGGAATACAGTGGCACAATCATGGCTCACTGCAACCTTGAACTCTTGGGCTCAAGCGATCCTCCTGCTTTAGCCTCCTGAGTATGTGGAGCTACAGGCATGCACCACCATGCCTTGCTAATTTTTAAAAGTTTTTTGTAGAGACAGGTCTCACTGTGTTGCCAAGGCTGGTCCCAAACTCCTAGCCTGAAGCAATCTTCCCATCTCAGCCTCCCAAAGTGTTGAGATTACTGGCATGGGCCACCTCACCCATCTGACCCCATTATTCCTTAATTTCACATGAAAAGTGGAGGAATAGTAGCATTTATGACATAGGATCATGGTAAGGATTGCCCTGAGATTAAACGTGTACAGCATTTAGTGCAGTACCTGGCTCATATGAAATGCTATTTATTATGCCATTATTATGTGAATTATTATCATCACTTTTATTTATATTAGAATTGATTGATTAAAATGGATAGTTGACATTTTCTTTCCCATGCCATGGGTGGACCCTAAGCTATACTGTGAAGCTAATAAGTCTTTTCTTTTTCAACTCTCTGTTTTTCTATCACCATGTCACTACTTCTCTTATTTTTAAACATCCATTTGTCCTGGCATTCCCTTTCTTCTTTCCCTAGCCTGCTCAAACAAAACAAAAAAATCTTGTTCTGAAAATGGCTCTGTGATTAATCATTTACACTAGGGTTCAGCAAGATTTTCCTTTTTTTTATTATACTTTAAGTTTTAGGGTACATGTGCACAACGTGCTGGTTAGTTACATATGTATACATGTGCCATGTTGGTGTACTGCACTCATTAACTCTTCATTTAACATTAGATATATCTCCTAATGCTATCCCTCCCCCCTCCCCCCACCCCACAACAGTCCCCAGTGTGTGATGTTCCCCTTCCTGTGTCCACGTGTTCTCACTGTTCAATTCCCACCTATGAGTGAGAACATGCGGTGTTTGGTTTTTTGTCCTTGTGATAGTTTGCTGAGAATGATGGTTTCCAGCTTCATCCATGTCCCTACAAAGGACGTGAACTCATCATTTTTTATGGCTGCATAGTATTCCATGGTGTATATGTGCCACATTTTCTTAATCCAGTCTATCATTGTTGGACATTTGGGTTGGTTCCAAGTCTTTGCTATTGTGAATAGGATCAGCAAGATTTTTCTAGAAAGAGCCAAATAGTAAATATTTTAGGCTTTACAGGCCTTACAGTCTCATTGCAACAGTTCAACTCTGATGTTGCAGTGCAAAACCAGTCATGGCCAATACGTAAATGAAAGAGTGGGACACGTTCTGATAAAACTTTATCTATGGACACTGAAGTTAGTTGAATTTCTTGGAATGTTTACATGTCACAAAATATTATTCTTTTATTTTTTTCAAGCATTTGTAAATATAAAAAACATTCTTGCCTGTATTGCTGACCCACAATATATACTTGACCATGAGTTCAATCACTATGACATGCTCGGGAATATTGCATTTCATACTTTCAAGTTCCAGAAGACTATACAGGAAACACTACTTTGGGGGCAGTGCCATGAATAGTGTTGGTGCTAATGGCAGCCTCCTCCCTTGGCTCTCTTTGGAAAGGAAACCTGGCAGAGTGTGACCCAGGTTAGCCAACTGAATATATTCATTTACTGGAAAACATCCAGGCATCTGGGAAGAGGCAGCAAAAAGAGCACTATTTGTGATGTCGAACTTGGCTTCAGTCAAATTTGGATTCTAATCCCTTAGTGGTGTTTTGATTTGGGCAAGTCACTTAAAGTCTTTACACTTCAATTTTCCTAACTATAAAAGTAGAAATAATAATGCCTGTCTTGAAGAGTATAAGACTGAATTATATGTAGTCACTGTATGTGACAATGTATATTAAGAGGATGATAATTACAACATGGTGGACATTTCATAAATGCTTGAAGAGGATTAACAGGCACTCAGCTCATGTTTCCTTCAATCATTTATTGGTGGGGGAAGGAGGGTTCAATCTTTGTTGTTGTGAAATACAAGAATAGGAAGGTTGGACATGGTGGTACTTCTGGTATTTAAAAAAAGGTTCTCTGACCTTTTGCAGGGGGCAGGTGCGGGGACTAGTGAGAAGACAGGACATTTTTGGCACAGAAAAAAATAGACCTTTTAACCCAAGTGAAATGCAATCTTGTAGTGCAGAAGCAGTGGCTCTGTCATCAGGTTAGGGCTCAGCTCAAGATGACACTGATTTATGAAAGGACAATCAAAGTGTCAGTGCCATTTCTGGACTGGTGTCTTCAGGCAGGCGTCCATTATTACTCATGTAGGCACCAAGGGAAAACTTTCCTTCACCTTCTGAAGGTTCGCCGAAAAATCAACTGAAAACATGCGGATTAATAAGGGAAAGGTATCCAAACTTATTAACGTGCACATGGAGGAAAACGATGGAGTGATTACTCCAGTAGGGTAGAGAAGTTTATATATCATACCATCTTGAGATTACAGAAAGAATGGGGGCTTGGATCATGGCAAGACAGGTTATTGGAGGGGGAAAAGAGGAGGCCTGGCTAGCAAAGGTGGTCTTGTTATGTAGATGAAATTTCACAGGTAGCAACTCTCAGAGAAAATAGATGGTGAATATTTCTTTCAGACCTTTAAAGATACTAGACTCTCTGTTAACTTTTCTCAGATCAGGCAAGGGAAGACCATCAGCGAAAGACTGGCTGCATCAATGGAGATTTTCTCTACAAGTGCAAATCTCCCTCACAAAAGGCAACTTTGCAGGGCTACTCCTGTTTGCAGGCCCTCTGAACAGCCATCTCAAAATATGTTAAACAAATATATTTTGGGGTGAAATACTTTGATTTTCTTCACTTGGTTCCCACATGAATCAGGGCTTTAGAAAGTGAATCAGGACTGCTTGAGAAGGTCTGTTTGTGCAGATAAGGGAGGTGTTTCCACGTGTGTGTGTGTGTGTGTGTGAGAGAGAGAGAGAGGAGAGGGAGAGAGGAGAGAGGGAAAAGTATACTTTTGTATTCACTGATAAGTCTTATGGATGAAGAAAAACAGAAGCAGTGTGGCCTGGAAGTTTAGAAACACACTGGAGACAGCTCATTCTAAAGATTGTACTCCTTCTCAGTACCAGGTTCTGAACTGAGGGAAAAAGACTCCTTTTGTCTTGAGGGAGCTTACAGGTGCACATTTTTTTATATATGACAAATGAGGTTAATTTGTATTAAAATAATTTATGTAATATTTCTGATAAATAGATGACTTTTAATCAAATTAAAGAAATTGACCTTTAGCATATAAAAAACTGTTTTTTCTCTCTGATTTTATTGATATGTAAATATGATGTAAGCACAATTTTTATTTAAGATAAGATCTGGGTTTAGTTTCTCATGATTTAAGATTTTCTTAAAGTTTAAAAATTTCTACATAAATTCTATGTGTTCAGTAAGTTATTTCTACAAATTGGTTAAGAAGTAAAAGAATATTGAATCATATTTAACTATATGAACTTGTAAGAATGCATGTCTTTCAAAAAGGGTTAATCTTGTGAATTCTCGTAATGCTGCAAATTGTATGGACATAATATATTAGCTTAAATTGTAATTTCCAGATCTTTAGCCAACCTTAGACTAGTATTCAGTTGAATTAATATATAAACTTTGGCTATATGGGCAATTTATAAGTAAGACAAATATGCAAATATTAGTTACTAAATATAGTTTTAATTTCCCCTACTCTTTATTTTATATATGTAAATGACTATACCTTAACAGGGTATGCAAATGTCTTTAAGTGATGCAATATATATGCTTACTTTTCCACCTTAAAATTTGTTAAGGTAATATAAATATTTGTGGAAAAAATTAACTGGATTGTTTTTGTTTCCTGTCTCAGGTCTAGAAAAACAAAAGCTGCTTACAATATAAATTGTTGAGACAATATTAGGTACAATAATTTGGGAGAAATATGAATAGGTATACCAGATAATAAATGTGGTTTATTTGCTTTTTAAGAAAATTGTTACAGTTTATTAGTATGGTAAATTCAATTATATATATGTTCACACACCCCTACATACATACATGCATTGTTTTATTTGATATGCTAAGAAAGTTAAAAAGTTTAATTAAATAATCTGTTTTCACAGTTAAGTATTAAGTCTAAATACATACATATAAAGGTATATTAAGTTTAATTCAAAATATTAAAAATTTAAAAAATGTAATTTTAAGACAAACCCTAAATGTAAAAGGTCTGAGGAAGGCAAAATTTGTTTGCCCAAGTTGGTAATGCTGGCATGAGTTTGAAGGAAACAATTATTTAAAAAAAAAATTATATACAAAGTTGGCTCCAAGCTAATGGATTTATTCCAAAAAAAAAAAAAAAAAAAAAAAAAAGGAAAGGCTCATAAATCCTCTACTGCAAGTGGTTGTATGGATGATTGTCTCTGTCTGTTTGGGCTGCTATACCAAAATATCATAGACTGAGGGACTTCATAGTCCTGGAGTCCTATTTCGGTGTCTGGTGACGGCCCTCTTCTCTCTGTATTCCCATGTATCTAAAAGAGATCATCCGTCTTATGTCTCTTCTTATAAGGGCACTAATCCAATCATGAGAATTCTACTCTCATGACCTAATTATGTCCCAAAGACCTCCAAATACCATTACCCTGGGAATTAGGGCTTAAACATATGCATCTCAGGGAAACATGGACATCCAGTTCATAGCAATAATAATATATATATAAAGTGTAAAATGAGGATTTGGGCTTTCTTTAGAAAAAAAAGACCAAATTATTCTGTGTCTAGATAACAGAGGTTTTTTTCAGTCACAAAAATATTCTACTAAATCCTGAAACTTTTGGAATATTTTGAATTGCTTTGACAGAAAGTTCCCTTTTTTGTTGACAAAAATTAAGTTTTTTAGTAATCATTGTTACTTTTTTTTGTGAGTTAAAAAATTTCTTTATAACTATTTTTTTGTCTTTGAATATCCTGACATATTTCTATTTTGTTGCCTTTGATACCTCTTCTTGACTTCCCATTTCTAAGGTAAAAATCACCAAATCAAAGCAATCAAACTGTTAAGATACATTTTAAACAAAATTCATCTTTGGGTTTCATGGTATGACCACTAAGTAGCACAAAGACTGACTCCTTCACCTTATAAAAGAAAGGGTATTAGAAAAGGAGCTTGCCTTTATAACCAAGCTTTTTAAGAAATAGAGCTTGGGAAAGATTTAGGCAATGGTAGTGTGTATTTGGAGACTATTTCACTTTTTTTCAGACCTTACAAATAAAGGTCACTGCATTCCCTCATCCCTACATTCTTTTGCTTTGCCCTAACCTGATAATCTCTACATTGCAAATTCCTGTACCATTTGATAACCTCATTGGAGTATATTACTTGAAAATAGGGCATTGGATGACCCCTAATGTCTGTTACTAAATTTGTAGTGTAAAAGTGTATTGGTGACTACCCACAAATTGGACATAGATTTGTTTTCTTCCTAAACTGTTGTTTGCATTCAGGATAGCCCCTGATATCATCCAGAGTCTGTCTTGAAGCATAACTTTCTCTTCTTAGAAAAAAAGATCTTTAAATAATTTAATTCAAGAAGGAGAAAAACTGGGCCTCATTTAGCATTCAAAGTCTTTAACAACTCAAGTAGAACTCTGAACTGCCTTCTTTTGTCTTTAAGCCCCTTTATTTCATGTTTTACAAGAGACTCACAAAGTGGGAGAATCATACATGCTATGGTTCAGAAAAGAATGGGAGAGCTAGACAATGTCAACAGGACCATAGGACATCTTGCCCTAAAGGCTCATGAAATTTGACACATAGTGGTTTGTGATCTATATAACACTGTCTCCTTGTAGAATGCGTGCTAGGAGGATGTCTCCTCAGACTTCTCTAATGTGTTTAATATTACTAACAAGATCTAGGACACACACACACAATCATGAAATTATGTAAATAGGCTAATTCCTCCATATCTGGTTCTTTAGTGTTTTTGGATTGGGGTTGGGAGCTATTTTCTTGATTTCATTTGTGCATGCTAGGATTCTAGCTTGAAAGTGTACTATAAACACTAATTGTATAATTTCTTCTGTCATAGTCTATTTCTGCTGCTATAATGGAATACTTGAGATTGGATAATTTGTAAAGAAAATAAATTCACTTGGCTCATGCTTCTTGAGACTTGGAAGTCCAAGATCAAGGGGCTGCATCTGGTGCAAGTATTCTTGCTATGTCATCCCATGGTGGAAGGCAGACGGGCAAGAGAGCTTGAGATAGTAAGGGAAGTCTGAACTCTCTTATAACAACCTACTCTTGTGATAATGAACCCACTCTCACAACAACAACATTAATTCATTCATGAGGGAGGAGCCCTCATGGCCTAATTACCTCTTAACACCATCACAGTTACAAATTTGAACATGAGTTTCGAAGGGAACATTCAAGCAATAGCATTCCACCCCTGGACCCCCCAGACTCATGTCCTTCTCACTTGTAAATACATTCATTTTATCCCAATAGCCCCAAAATCTTAACTTGTTCCAAGTCAACTCAAAAGTTCAAAGCCCAGTCTCAGTCAGATATAGATGAGACTCAAGGTGGGATTCAAACCAAGGCAAATTTCTCTCCCTCTATGAGCTTGTGAAATCAAACTGAGTTACATGCTTCCAAAACACAATGGTGGGACAGGCTTAGGTTAGAGATTCCCATTCCAAAAATAGAAAAATAGGCAAGAAGAAAGGGGTAACTTGTCACGAGTCCAAACCTCAACAGGAAAAACATTAAGTCTTAAAGCTCCAAAATAATCTCCTTTGACTCCATGTCCCACCTCCAGGATACACTGGATCGGGCGTTGGGTCCCCATAGTCTCAGGCAGCCCACCCCTGTGACATTGCTGAGCTCCGTCCAGCAGCTCTCACAAGTTGGAGTCTTGTGCTTGCAGCTCACCCAGGCTGATCTTGCAAGCTGGTAGTCTACAGTTCTGGGGTCTTGGGAGTGGCCCTACTCCCATGGCTCCACTGGACATTGCCCTAGTGGGGACTGTGTGGTGGCTTTGACTCTGTTTCCATTCAGCATTGCCCTAGTAAGGATTCTCTGCAGCAGTGGATTTGCTCATGTAGAAAGTCTCTGTCTGGACCCCCAGGCTGTCTATTACAACCTTTGAAGTCTAGATGGAGGAAGCCGTACCCTCACAGCTCTTGCATTCTCTGTGCCTGCAGGATTAGTGCCATGTGGATGCTGCCAAAGTTTACAGCTTATGCCTTCTGGAACAGTGGATTGAGCAACTCTTGGGCCTGCTTGAGCCAGGGCTGGGTGGTTGAGGAGCACTGTGCTGAAATGCAGGGAGCAGGGATCTTGAGGTGACCCTGAGCAGCAAACCCTGGGCCCATCCCTTGAAACCATTCTGCCCTCCTAGAGGTCTGGGCCTGTGATGGGAGAAGCAGCCCTGTAGATCTCTGAAATGCCTTCAGGGTTATTCTTCCATTGTCTTCAATTCCTTCTAATCTGTACCAATCTCTTTAACAAATTGTCAATTGGCCACAAGTGACCATTTGCTCTCCTAAACATGCCTTTTATTTCTTTTCATAAATAGGCTAAAAATTCTCAAAGTCTTTTTTTTTTTTTTTTTTTTTTTTTTGAGAACAGGTCTTGCTCTGTCGCCCAGGTTGGAGTGTACAGGTCTTGCTCTGTCGCCCGGGTTGGAGTGAACAGGTCTTGCTCTGTCGCCCAGGTTGGAGTGTATTAGTGTGACCGTGGATCACTGCAGCCTCATCCTCCTGCACTCAATACTCCCACTTCAGCCCCTGAGTAGCTGCGATTATAGATGTGTACCACCATGCTCGGCTAATTCTTTTTATTTTTTCTTAAAGATGGGGTCTCACTCTGTTGCCCAGGCTGGTCTCAAACTCCTGGGCTCAAGTGATTCTCCCACCTCGGCCTCCCAAAATGCTGGGATCACAGGTGTGAGCCACTGTGGTTGGCTCAAAATCTTTTTGTTCTTGTTCTCTTTTAATTATAAATTGCATCTTTAATACATTTGTTTCACCTTGCATCTTACTACATGTGGCTAAAAGTAGCTACTCAGTTCCTTAGATATTTTGCTAAGAAATTTCTTCTGCCAGATACCCTCATTCATTGTTCTTAAATTTTGCCTCCCATAAACACATGGGAGTGCATGAACACAATTCAACCAAGTTCTTTGCCAATTTATTATAAGGGTGGCCGTTACTCCAGTTTCCAATGAGATGTTTCTTACTTGTGTTTAGGTCCTCATCAGAATGGCTGTTAGTTGGTGTGCTGCACCCATATGTAACAAACCTGCACGTTGTGCACATGTACCCTAAAACTTAAAGTATAATAATAATAATAAAAAAGAATGGCTGTTAGTGGCCATGTTTCTATGAATGTTCTGATCACAACTACTTAGGTAATCTCCAACTAGATTCAGATTTTTCCTATAGCTATTCTCTTCTTCTGAGCCCTCACCAGGATTGCCCTGAATGCTCAGTTTAGACTTTTTCTAACCTGCTCCTCCAAATTCTTTCAACCTCTATCCATTAACCAGTTCCAAAGCTGCTTCCACATTTTCAGTTATTTGTTATCGCAACAGCCCCACTTCATGATATCCACTTCTCAGTATTTTCTTAGTCTGTTTCCTGCTGCTATAACGGGATACCTGAGACTGGATAATTTATAAAGAAAAAACTTTGATTTTGCTCACAGTTCTGGAGGCTTGGAAGTCCAAGATGAAGGGGCTACATCTGGTGAAGACCTTCTTGCTATGGCATCCTGTGGTGAAAGGTAGAAGGGCAAGAGAGCACAAGAGAAGAGGGCCAAGCTTTGTTTTATAACAATCCACTCTCATGATAGCAAACCCACTCCCACAATAACAACGTTAATTCATTTTTAAGGGCCCTCATGGCCTAAACCCCTCTGAATGGTCCGTACTCTTACCCCATCATAAAAGCAATTAAATTTCAACATGAGTTTTGGAGAGGCATTCAGATCATAGTGCCTTCTCTTAGAATTTGTTCATCTTGCAGTGCTCAGATGTTTGGTTTCTAGAGTCTTAAATGCTACTGTACACCAGTCAAATGATCCAAGAAATTATATTCCCAAACAACAACAACAAAAAAAGAAATGCTGAGAGTTGGACTACCTACCATCGAAACTCCATCTAACACCTTTGAAGATCTGAATTCATCATTCTATAAACATGAAGAATGACAAAAATTGGGAACTTAGAAATAAAACAAATATGCTTTCCTGTTCCCGTGCTAAATAAGTCTGTGATTAAGCATATCTTCCCATTTTTGTGCTAAACAACAGTGGGACCAGCAAAGAAATAACTTAGCTAGGTAATATTGCCTCTGGGATTATCAGACTGTTGACCAACTAAAAGGGTTTATTTATCAAAACTAATAGGTGGCACCGAACACAAAGGGTCACATATTGCATTATTCCATTCATAGGAAATATCCAGAATACATAAAACCCACAGGTAAACCCCAGAGGCTATGGGAATGAGAAGTAGTTGCTGTGGGTAAGGCTTTTCCTATTAGTTTTGGAATTTGATAGAGGTGGTGGTTGTTCAACACTGTGAATGTACTAGTTGCCACTGAGTTGTTTACTGTAAAATGGTAAATTCTATGTTATGTGAATTTCACCTAAAAAAAACCTAACAAGATGTTTATCAAGGCTCATTTTAAGGTCATTGACTTATCATGCCCACCACTGCAAAGCTCCTGTGTCATAAACTTCACCCAGTTTCAACCAGTTTCACGCCTTATAAGACCTACTTTAAAACCATGCAATCCAGACCCTTTAACCCCGTAAGTATGTTCCCTGAATTACTCCATTTGAGACACATCTTGTCTCTCTTACTATAGTAGTTCCAGTAAACTTAGATTTGCTTGTTCTGTAGATTTTTTGGTGGTCTTTTGGAAGGTCAAAATAATTACTAAAATCACTTCCAAGGGTAAAAAATATATATATTTTTGATTCTCTTTTCTATCCTCAATATTAGATAGGCATCAGTCTTCTGATTATAGATAGATACTTGATTGGCTCAGGTTTTCACATAGTAGCTAGAATTAGAGATTCCAGTTCTAGTTCTCTAAGAGAGGGGTTAGGCAAAGATTAGGCATAAGCAAGTAGCCAGCATTTAATACAAATCTTCAGCTATTTTGGAAGCCAAATAACAAGCAAATGATTCTTGTTTCAGGGATTACACAAAGTCAGCAGTAAGAGAAAAGCCCAGAAAAACTAATGTCTGGGGCTCACTCTGTATATGAGACCAAGGTTATAGAGAAATCAGTTTTAGCCTGAAGCAGTAGCTCGCACTTGTAATCCCAGCTACTCAGGAGGCTGAGGCAGGGGGATTGCTTGAGACTAGAAATTTGAGACCAGGCTGACCAATATAGTGAGATCCTGTCTCTATAAAAAATAAAAATATTAGACAGGTGTGGCTATAGTCCCAGCTACTCAGGAGGCTAAGGTGGGAGGATCAGTTGAGCCCAGGAGGTCAAGGCTGCATGAGCTGTGATCATGCCACTACATTCCAGCCTGGGCAACAAAGCGAGACTCCCGCACCTGCTGCCCCATCTCTTAAAAAAAAAGAAAGAAAAAGAAAAAAACCCCAATCAGTTTAGATCAATTTCGTTAGAAGAGAAGAATGTAAAACTACCAATATATTATTGCCTTGATCCGATCTAATCTTGATCTTAAAAAATAGTCAGTGCTGAGCCCATATATGAAGAGTCTCACTACCTATAGATGACTAGGATTGATTGATTTTTTTAAATGTATACAAGTAGAGAGAGAGAGACAGAGAGAGAGAGAGAGAGAGTGTGTGTGTGTGTGTGTGTGTGTGTGTGTTGTCTAGGATGATGTATTAGGTATCTATTCTGGCATTTTAAATTCCCCTAAAACATAGTGGTTTAAAATAACACACATGTATTACTGTGGCACATCTTAGCTGGTCTTCTACTTTAAGGCCTCTCCAGGCTGCTATCAAGATGATGGCTGGGCTGTAGTCACCTCCAGGATTAACTTGGGAAGCTCAGCTTCCAAGCTCACATGGCTCTTGATAGGATTTAGTTTCTCATGGGCTGTCAGATTGAGGGTCTCAGTTCCTCACTGGATGTTGTTGTCAGACCACCCTCGGTTTCTTGCCATGTGAGTTTCTTCTGCATGGCATGTTGTTTCATTAAAGGATGGAGACTAAGAAGTTGACAGAGTCTAGCAAGACATAAGTCACTGTCTCTTGTAATCTGATCAAGAGAGCACATTCTGTCATTTTTGCTGTATTCTATTTAGTAGACACATGTCATTAGCTCTTCCCAACACTTAAGGGGAGGGGATTACACATGGCGTGAATACCAGTGGGGGCCTTTAAATGCCATATTTGAAAACTGCCTACCACAGATGATCATACCTAAATAAAATACCACATCCATCCTATTAACTATAGAAATTTGAAAATTAGAGTGAAATTGTTTTTCTTTGGTTTAAAGTTATCTCTAAAATATCACAAGTAAATAAGAGTCATAAAAGTTTTATCTCGAAGCTCTACAAGAGGTCAAATACTAATACACACATTGGTTTTCAAGATTTCAGACCTGTCTGAAAGTAGTATTGCCTTTTTCTCAGGGAAGTATCAAATAGTTTTAAAACAGAAGTGTCTGAAAAGTTGTGTTACTCAGTATTTACTGTTTCTCTTGAACACTATAAGGTGTGTGCTCTCATCAGCCTCCTTCCAATTAATTAGCTGGGTTTATAGACCTCTCCCTGAAGCAGCTTCACTGCATGAGTCAAGTGGTTGACAATTAGTGAAGTATCTCAGAACATAGGAAGTCATCTTGTTTGCTTCATAAACAGGAGGGGTTATTATATTTTCTTACCATCTGAACTTATCTAACTATAGAAACAGAAACTTGGTTTGTCCCTATCTGTTAGATTGTCAACAGGTGTTAAATTCATTCTCTCTCAGAGATGAGATCTTTGGTGAGTACAGTGTGTGTTCTAGTGGATCAAGAATTAGATAAGCGATTAAGAGACAAAAGCATAGGTAGAACAATTGTATAACATATCTGAGAGGGCCCTTAAAACATCCTTCTCATTTTACCTTTGAAGTAATCAAGGCACATAGAGCTAAAGTTGTCTATCCAAGAAGATAAAGCTAGTTAAAGGCATATTTTTTTTTGTTGATATCAAGTCAATTCTTGGTCTATTTCAGCTTCATACTACAAGCACCGTAGTGGAAAGTGCACTGGACTAAGACCAATATTCAAATCCCACAAACTTTGTCATCGTGTTCCTCACTATATCCTGTAACTAAAACTGGGCTGACTGACTTGGCTGGTTACTGTTCAGTAATACTTGTTGAATATATGAATGAATGAATAAATGAATGAATGAATGAAATCCTAGCTTCGTGATGTACTGATTGAGTAACCATGGACCATTTCTTCCCTTCTCTCAGCTTTAGTTTTCTCATATTTAAAATGAGAGTTTTGATCTGGTTAAGTTTTTAAAATTCCTTTCAGTTGTAATTTTCTATTATTTAATAATAATAATTATAATCAGAAGAGGAAGAAGAAACATCTGTTAAGCCTTTGTATCATGTACTGTGATTTACATAATAATGCCATTTAATCCTCATAACCACCCTAAGATACAACAAACCTATGAAAAAAATAGTTAATAGCTAATAGTTATTTTGATTTTACTCTGAGCCAGACACTGTTATTAACTCATCTTAATCCTCATCTCCATCCTATGCGATATGGAGAGGTTTAATTTATCCAAGGTTATGTAAGTATTAAGGGGTAGAGCGAGAATTTGAACTCAAATTGTTCAATTTCAGAGTCTACCTTTTTAATCACATTGTTAAACTAAGTAGTAATGTAAGGTAAAGATCGGGGCAGTGGTGGGGGCAGTTCTGTTCAGTTAAACCTCATTTCAAGCTTCTTTTTAAAATTTCCTGTTCATAAAAATTATATCTACCCAAATACATTGGTCTTTACATTTCCTTCTATTTTATAGTCCCAAGCAAGCCTTAAATTACTAAATATGTTTCTGATTTGATAAATCTTCTGTAATACTACCCAGTCATTTAAATGGTGGGTGGAAGCTACTATAATCAGCATCAGGCTGTTTTAAAGACTGGGAATGGAAAAAAATACTGTTCTGAAGTCATGTCTGGAGTATGGTGGGTGGATGCTTGGCTTGTTCTGAGAAATTTAGCTGAAAACTCCAGAATTACTCAAATGTTTGGACTGGTGAGGCTTAATGTTCTAGTCAACTGGCACCAGAAAGTCATTAATCAAACCCAGGAAGAAAGAGGAAGATGAGATTTGGGTGGTGTGGTCCATATCTGTTTTATTTTTTGTTTAAATTTCCTTAGTTTCCAACTCAAGAAATCTGAGTTTTCATTTCTGACTGCGTATTATGACTAAGAATACATTAGTGGCATATCTGTACAGAAAATTTGAAGTGAAATTAAAGGCAATTTTCTAAATAATTTAACATTTTTCTTCAAGAAAATTGGGACCTACTCTGCCTGAATCCACTGAGTATCTTATCAGTGCTTGCTTCAATTCAGCTAGGCTGTGCATTCATATCCATATGGCATTGTGTAGGGTAGTGTTAAAGAGAAATAACATACTACAAGGCCAAAGATTAAGTGCTTAGTGGAAAAGTTTATTCTCAAGCAGGGAACCTAGTATGATAGAGTCTAGACTCCAGGGAATAAGATTCGGGAGAGAAGTATGAAACAGGCCTTTTAAAGCTAGAAGGTGTCCATTTTCTCTGTCTCACGTTAAGACAGCCATGTCTCTAGGTGATGCTTATTGGCTGGTGATGCTGCACATTTCCCTTTAGGTAAGTCTCAGCTGGCTGGTCGAGGGTGGCCTGCTGTGTGTATGGGGTGCCAGCCTCAGGATTGTGGCAGCTGCCTGCCTGCCCTGAAGGTGATGAACCACTGCTCTCATACTATGCCACCTGCCAATGTCCGCAGGCTATGTGACCAGTCTGAACTTACCAGGAGTGAGCCTGCAGACTGCAGAGCCTCACCTGGGATTAAGGAGTCCTGGGTTCTAGTCTTGGCAATGCCACTGACTTAGCTGTGTGGCTTTGGGCTTACATGAAACTTCTCTAGGCCTTAGTTTCCTAATTTGTAAAATGAGATTGTGGGCATAGATCTGTTGTTTCTTGTACTGCCAGATATTTCAAGGGTTACTGCAAACTACCATCCAACAAAGAGCATCTCTGCATTTCACCAATTTTGCAAATGGGGCTTCCTCTGTGGAGTTCCTTCAAAGAATAGCTCTCGTTAAAAAAAAAAAAAAAGGATCTTTAAGGTTACATTCTATAAAGGATTTTAGGATACATTCTATAAAATCTAGTTTGAAAGCATTTAACCTAATTATTATTTTTTTAAAAAATCCAGTATATTCTCACTGGGAACATCATTTATGATGATTCTAAACGGAGGAGGAGATGAGTTTCGGTGTCACTTTTTTTCTTCCAGCTCTTAAAGACTGATTTGCTGACATGCCACTGTGCATAATTGGAAGCCTGGAATTTCATGTAAATTCACATTGTGAAACCTGATTTAAAAGTCTGGGAAATGTGACTGTATGGAAGACATGGTGTTCACACAAAGTATCCTTGCCCTATGTTTTTCTTTGGTAAATATCTCATACAGAAAGGTGCCATCATTTTCTCTAAAAGTTTTCTCTCCTCTTCAGTCCTCAGAGTGTATTTTTAGTGAGCTCTTTGGAAACATTTTTTCAAAAAGTTAAAGAAAACCACAAACAGTATATCCATTCAAAGTGCCTAGTGTCCCATCGGAGCTCTTGGGGAAGAGTAAACTCTCCTAGCAAGCCCAAGTGATGCTGGGGCAGCCTGTAGCCCCAAGATCTCTGGTAGCCCCAAGATCTCTTGTAGCCCCAAGATCTCTGCCTGTAGCCCCAAGATCATTGGTGCTGTTAGCCTATCTGTATTTTATCAAGGCAATTAAATGGAATTTGCTGTGCTTCAGTCTACTAGTGATTTGGCAAGAAATATTAGGTATGCTGCAAAACTCATTGACTATAAGGGTTCATTTTTTAGTTCCCAAGTGCGTCATTCTTGCGTAGGCAAATTCCATTAAGGTGAGTGCTCTCCTTGTGTGTTCTCTTGATGTTTTAATCCTGCCAGGAGTTTCCGTGAGGTTTTTTCAGTGGGATTATTTGTGTCCCTGTGGCTCTTCAGGGAGCTTGCAGAATTCTAGCTAAAGATAAGAAGGGCATCGCTTCAAATGGGAGGCCAATCAATGCAGCATTAGGAAGGCTTCATTCAGCTCAGCACCACCTTGGGTAAGTGCAAAACTGAGTTTTCAGCTACTGTCTGCTGACAGGCAAAACATTTTTTGGCAATGAAGAGTAAACAGACACCTGTCTGGATTTGACACTCCTGGGGAATATAAAGATGAATTAGTAGCTGCCTCTCCCTTGAGGATCTTACGTGGGTGCTCTTGTTATCTCTTGCTATATAATAAACCACCCCAAAATTCAGTGACTTGAAATAATGACAATCATTTATTTTGCTTATGAATCTGCAATTTGGGGTTTCCAGAGTTACTCTTCTCAGAAGCCCAGGTTGAGTCTAAAAGGCTTCTTATGACCTGGCCTCAGAGGTCTATCATTCAGGCAAATCATTAAGGCCAGACCATATTCAGGGGGAGGGGAGTTGTCCTCCAGGTCTCCATGGGAGTAGCAAAGAATTGGCACAGCACTAAGCCTGTTATGCATGTTTTCCCTAATGTTCACAACCACCCTGGGATGAGAATGTTACAAATGAAAAAAGTGAGCCGTGGTGGCTCAACTAACTTGCCTATGCCACTCACGTCCCAAGTGGCAGGGTAGATTCAAACCTAGTACTCTGGTCTTGCTAGAAGAGAACTTGTGGGTCTTTGGTTCAATTTCCTTAATTTTCAAATAGGAAAAACAGACCAACAAAAAACAACTAAACACAAAGAACGAAAAGAAAAGCCTGTTTGGTGTAAAATTTGACTTTAGGTCAAATTTGACTTTAGGTCACTTATGAGTTTCCAAGGAGGAGCTGTGAAAGAGTTCAGGCAGCCAGATCTTTCAAGTCTGGGCATGGTTATGTTGAATGTTTTTAGATGAGGTAATGCTGTAGATAGTCAACAGATAGCATGTTACTGTGCTCTGCAATCGCTGTCAATTTCAGGAAACTATAGGAACACTAGGAACAGATGCCTAAATGACTTTGACCTCAAGTGCAAGTACTTAGGGTAAAATTATCTCACACTGTGATGTAAATTTCTGCTATGCTCTGTTTAATTGTATTTTATTTTCAGATTTCATCAGGTTTGACATAAATGTATTTATAATGATTGCATTAACTGGGATTTGAAGCTCAAAATGAATATGCTTTTATTTTTTTTTGAGATAGGGTTTTGCTCTGTCACCCAGGCTGATAATATACCTATAAAAAGAAAGAAGGAAGTTTTAAAATGTCTTGTGTTAGAGAGGGTTGCTAGGGATGCCATTGTTTTTAGATTCACCAGCACTTAGCCACTGGAAGTCTTAGACGGTTCACGTAAGAAGAAATAAGTCTTTATTGTAAAGGAAATTAAGCTTTTCTGATGGCAAAATATGGACTTGTGTCATACTGTTGATATGGATACACACTATGGGTCTATGGTCTCTCTTTTTTTTGCAATTGAATGGTGAAGAAAAGCAATTTTTTCTTTCAAAGAAAGAAGATAGAAGTGTAGATAGTGTGCTGAGCACTGCAGGGAAAAAGATAAAGAGAGAGAAAGAGCAAGAGAGACAGCCAGCCTTGGCTATCAAATTACTTCCTTTTACAGGAATCAAATCTATAATGGAAGAGATATTGCCGGGTTTTTATACTTGGTGAAGTTGTTGAAAACCTCAAAAAACAGAGACGATTGAAGAAGTCTAGTCTCAAATTAAGAGATCCAGTTGTAATTACTGTATAAACTTGGAGAATATCTGGAATAGATTGATCAGTGACTGCAATAGCTAAGAATTTGTGTATATAATGTCTCAATGCACAAAGGGGTTGTGTGGTGAGTGCTCTGTATGTTTGAGAGTGTATTTCAGTGAGTGCATTTCTTTGTATCTGCCTGCAAGTGTTGTTAGCAATTAATGATGTTAGGGTTTTTGTTCCTGTTTTTCAACAAAATACTCTTTTTATTTATATTTTTTTGAGACAGAGTCTTGCTCTGTTGCCCAGGCTGGAGTGCCGTGGTGCAACCTCAGCTCATTGCAACCTCCACCTCTCAGGTTCAAGCAATTCTCATGCCTCAGCCTCCCTAGTAGCTGAGACTACAGGCATATGCCACCATGCACAGCTAATTTTTGTATTTTTTAGTAGACATGGGTTTCACCATGTTGGCCAGGTTGGTCTCGAACTCCTGTCCTCAAGTGATCCACCTGCCTCTGCCTCCCAAAGTGCTGGGATTGCAGGTGTGAGCCACTGCACCTGGCCAGAATACTCATTTTTTAAAAAGGATAAACGAGGAGGAAAGTAATCTGTTTGCCTCTAATTATAATGGGAAACAGCATAATTTGAATAAGACCAAAGCTCACATTGAGAGCTGTGATCTCTGCTTTTCAATAAACCCAGAATATCCATCAGAAAGTTTCCATCTAGATTATTATAGATATATTTGTTTTAACTCTGAGGACAGCATACTTGTTTTCCATGTCATACTCATTTGTAATTTTAAAGTTCTAGAATTTGATTCCTTTCTCTTCTGACACTAAGAACAGTGCCTTGAGCATAGGTGTTACGAAGGGTGTGCTTCAGGGAAGAGGTAATAGGATTTTTGTACATTTTAAACAGTTGCTACTCTTGTGCTAATCACGGTTGAAATTGTCTGTTGACCTAAATTGTCTACCAAGAGCCAGTTAAAGAAATGTTTGTGCTCTGGGAGCTAGGAAGAAGGCCCTGTGATGTTCTCCCATAGGTGGCAAGGAAAAACTTCCTCTTTGCCCTCTGCAGGTTCACTGAAAATAAACTGACAAAAGGCAGATTAACAGAAAAAAATGCACACAAAATGTATTAAGAGGCACACATGTGCACTGGAGTCATACAAAATATGAAAACTCAAAGAAAAGACCAGATGGTTGATTCTTTTGTTAAATCAAGTTTAGTCCAAAGCTGCCTTCTTACATATTTTAAGTTTGGCCTAAAGATTTCTCTGTACATCGTGAACTATAACCTAAATGCAATTGTAAACATACTGTAGCCTACTCTTGTGCCAATCACAGAGGTTTGGCCAATCAAAGGAGGTCAACTGTTCAAACCGTGTTTAAATAAGGCAGATCCCAGGCTGTAACCAACTTGGCTGTTTCTGTACCTCATTTCTATTTTTCTGTACATCTCTTTCCATTTTTTTTTGAGACAGGGTCTCGCTCTGTCACCTAGGCTGGAGTGCAGTGGAGCAATCTCGGCTCACCACAACCTCTGCTTCCTAGGTTCAAGAGATTCTTGTGCCTCAGCCTCCCAAGTAGCTGAGATTTTAGACATGCACCACAATAGCTGGCTAGTGTTTCTATTTTTAGTAGAGACAGGGTTTCACCATGTTGACCAAGCTGGTTTGAACTCCTGGCCTCATGTGATCCACTGGCCTTGGCCTCCCAAAGTGCTGGGATTACAGGCATGAGCCACCATGCCCGGACCGTCACTTTCCTTTTTCTGTCCACAAATCTTCTTCCACTATGTGGCTGTGCTGGAGTCTCTGAGCCTATTCTGCCTCAGGAGGCTGCCTGATTCATGAATCATTCTTTGCTCAGTTAAACTCTGTTAAATTTAATTTGGCTAAGGTTTGTTCTTTTAACACTTTTATACCATCTTGAGGTTACAGAAAGAATAGATGCACAGAGCATGGCAAGACAGGTACTGGGAGGGAAAGAAGAGGAAAGGCAAGGCTGGCAAAGGTGGCCTTGTTATTGTAGATGATACCTCACAGGTAGCAGCTCTTAGAAAGTATAAGTTACTGTTAAACCCCCAAAGGTGTGAGACTTTCAGTCACTTTCTCTCGTGAGCCAGTCCTTCCTAGATCTAGACAAGGGGGTGAGCAGAGAAAGCCTGCCTGTTGATTTCACGGATGGAGATCTTCTCTAGAGATGCAAATCTCCTCCACAAAATTCAGCTTTTCAGGGCTATTCTGTCTGCAGGCCCTCTGAATAGCCATCTCAAAACATGTCAAAGAAATATTTTGGGGTGAATATTTTTATTTTCCTCTAGTCCCCCATTTGAAACTTTTATTTTTCGAGTGTCACATATTAAAGCCCAAGTTGGTAGGTTTGGGGAGATTTGGGTTAGAGATTGTGAGATACGAAGTTGGTAAAAGGGGAAAAGAAATCCCTATTGAAACAAGCATCCCACATCTTTTTGAATCAGTCTCTTAGTCATGAGAATAGGTCTGTTCAGTTAAACAGTTGTGTTCCCTATGATGGCATTGCAGATGGGCTCTTGTAAGGGCCAAGGAAAAAACCCCCCCTTTGCCCTCTGAAGGATCACTGAAAAATCACTGACTAAAGGCAGGTTAATAGAAGAAAAGGCATATAAATTTATTGGGTCATTGTTTTATGTGACACAGGAGCCTTCTAATGAAGACCTAAAGATGCAGGGAAAGTTGTCCATTTTTATGCTTAGGTTTAACAATGTATGGACAGCCATGTAGAAATATGATTGGACAAAAAATGTGTAACATAATGGTAATAGACTGAGCGGGGAAATGCAGCAAGGCCTGTCTGGTTAGATTCTTCTTGGCCTTTCTGCGGAGCATTCCTTCCTTCTGAGTCTCGGGCAGGGCCCTCTCTGGAATGGAGGTCTTGGGACCTACAATGAAACAAGACAGGTCAGGTAATTTCTTTTTGGTCAGTTTTTACACAGAAAGGTGTGTGTTGTGGAGGTTTGGGGGAGTTAGAATAATATTTTTACATTTTATGGTTGGCTTTGGGGGAAAGGTATTCTGGTTTCTATGAACTACCTCAGGGAAAAAGGATTCTGGTTTCTATGGCTGACCTTGGGAAAGAAGGAGACGCCGGAGACAGAAGGGTGGGAGAAGGTCAGAGAGAGCAGATTTTGAGGACTTTATTTTGGGGTGTCATTTTCTGAGCTCCTACATTTTCAAATCTCAGCCTCTATATGTGATGCAGGAAAACAGATCTTTAATAAGAGGCATGTCTATGGAAACAGAAGAAAAATAAAAGTTAATGTCTGGAGTCGTCTATAAGCTAGTTTTTCTAGAGTCTCCGAAGCATCTTTAGTTGGAGTAGGCAGGCAGTGGAAGACTGGCAGATTTTTCTGGATTGCAGTTTGAATCAGATGTTCCAATGAACTGTCTGGATAGTTCATATATCAGCAGGCACAAAAGCCATTTACATATAAATTGCTGTAGTGATTTCTTTCAAAGTTTATAACAAGTAATCTAGCTTTACTACTTAGGCCTTTAAGAAAAGCACAGTTTTAATTTCTGTCAATTAAAGTAATACGGGTGGGAGAAAAATGGGAATCATTAGTCTGAAGGGTCACAGCCAGATATTTGAAGGAACTAACGTCTTAGAATTTGGTTTGGATAGGAGGTAAATAATAAAACCTCAAACAAACAAATGAACAAATGAGGCATTGTTACCTAATAATGGGTGTATTATAGGTTTTCTTCCAGAACATAATTTTTTCTCTTTTCAGTCCCCCATTTCTACCAAGAATAAGTAATAGTGAGACCTTTATTAGCCAAATAAGTGTTAGTCTCATTATTATACTTGGCTTGATTGTTTGCGTAAAGTGTACCAAAAATAGTGATATGCCATATAGGATCTTTTTAGATTGGTTTTGCTGGAACATTGTTCCAGCAAATCGGTCAATAATTTCAGATATGACTTTTGAAAACCTGGTGATGCTTATGAGCCAAGCCAAAGGTTCTGTAATACCTGTACAAATAGGATGAGTTCCTCTTTTTTGAGGTCCCCTAAATATCCCGAGGTTCCTGGGCCTGTCAGAAAGTGACGTTCTTTACTTGCCACAAGGAACCTTGTTAGAGAACCACGTAAACAAGATACTAGGCTTGTGTTTTCCCAAGTCTATTGGTCTTATAAATTCAACCTCAGTTCCTCAAAGCAATCTGGTCATGTTTGAGAATATTACATTCCAGTCAGAGCCATGGTAAAATAACCAATGTCTCCAATTGTGTTCTGTTACAAAAGAAAACAGATTCTTACTGAATTTATACAAACATTTATGTTGCCATAAAATAAGAATACTCATGAATAGTATTCAAATTCTGGAAGGATCAGGTAGAGAGAAAAGTAAATAAGTTTTGCTCACAGATACTTTTTACCCAATTGCTACAAGCTATAGATAACTTTGAAAGAAAAAAAGTTTTCTTGACTCTGGAAAACAAAATATAAAAAGAATCAATAATGTTTTAAACAAAAAAAGGCAAAAAAGTCATTTTAGTTTTCCATAAGTTTCATCCCATGTCATTCATTCTTATTCTGGTTGATGTTATGTTAGAAATTTTATAAGTCCATTTTTCTTTCCTTGGAGTTTTTGAAATTGTTACCCAGTTCAATTATATGATCTCAAAGTTGTCAGAAATCTGTATTTAAGAGTACTTGTTGGCCAGGCGCAGTGGCTCACGCCTGCAATCCTAGCACTTTGGGAGGCTGAGGCAGGCAGATCGCTTGAGGTCAGGAGTTTGAGACCAGCCTGGCCAACATAGTGAAACCCAGTCACTACTAAAAATACAAAAATTAGCCAAGCGTGGTGGCGGGTGCCTGTAATCTCAGCTACTTGGGAGGCTGACGCCGGAGAATTGCTTGAACCCAGGAGGCAGAGGTTGCAGTGAGCCGAGATCATGCCACTACACTCCAGCCTGGGTGACAGAGTGAAACTCCATCTCAAAAGAGTACTTGCTGCAGTCTTTTCCATAAATGTCCTTGAAGACACAATACTAAGATTTGCAACTAGCTTTTAGGAAAAAAGGCATCAAAATAAAGCAATTAACTGTGGATGACAAGACTTAAAATGGCCATCATTAAAGACACAATTGACAAGGAAATTTGGTTATTTTCTATAAAAATTTAACCAAATAGTCATAATTATGACATAAAATATACCAAGGCATATCAACATTTTAGGAATCATATAATTTTGGAACACCTGTTAGTAATATGCATATACAAGATAACTCAAAGAAGGTTAAACATCATTTCTTTACTACTACAGTTTTTGCTTCCTATTAATACTACACAAACATCTTTTTCAAAAGAGAAAACCAAATTTTACACGTGTTTGTGTATTCATACTAAACCTAACTTTAATAAAATCTTATAAACAAATTTATCCAGTCTCAGTAAGCTTTGACCACACAAGATTTCCATAAATCTTTTATAACCTCTTATATTTTTCTATTCTCTTTTCATATCTTTTTAGTTTTATTCATATCATTTTTTTATTCCTTCAATTTGAAACAACCTTTAAATTACTTCTAAACTAGACAAAATCATTTTTTCTTTAACAATAAAACCACATTCTCCTGCCTTTTTTAATAACTTTCTCACCAAAAACATATCTTGTCCCCCTCTTTTTGGTGCAATTTGCATATAGAATTATTATTCTCACATTAGTTGTCTTAATTACATATACTAATATAAATCTTAACACTTATTTACCATAATTTCTAGTGAAAATCTAGGAAGTTTGTGCTTTTGAACTGTTTTATATCAGAATTTGTAGTTAAAAACTATTTCATAATATCTTAGAAAGACATGTTTTCTCAATTTTTTGTTTATTGATAAATCTAAATATATTTAGCTTTTCTATAGCATAGAAAAACAAGATATCAAAGTATATAAACTTAACTTTTGTTTAGTAATTAATGTTTCAGTATTTTAACTTACTTGGAAATGACTCAGACATTTTATGATAATCTATTACATACTTTAATATAACATGACCAAGATTTTAAATTCTAAAAATAAATTTGAAATTATGACACAGATACCCATCCTAATTCATTTCTCCAGTGCCCACATGGCACCCAGGATGCCTATGAAGAGCACGGTCTGTCTGGGTCCTGAATTCCCATACCAGATATACAGCCCGGGATGGAGGACAGAGCTGTGAGTGATGAAATGCCTGGAGGATTGGCCCCTTCCCAGCATGGCCAGGAGGCATAGCTGGACCTGGGAGGATGAGGCCAAATTGAGCTTGGCTTTTCCTTGCAGCTAATTGTCAAGGCACTCTGAACACTCATGTCCCCAGTCGCTGCCATGGCCACCTGTTCAGACTACAGAATTCAGAGGCTCAAAATAAAAAACATAAGCTTATAGCAAGATGTGTGCAAGGATTCAGGAAAGCCTAGCAGTCAGACTTTACAGCTTTAGCTTACAGATAAACCAGGCATGTATATGAAATATTACAGAAGTAGTTTCATGAACTTAAAACATGTATCAGAGACAGCATAAACCTATCTGACCAGTAGATCCAGGCAAAAATGTCTGAATTATATTTAATACCAACAATTCTGAAAACGTTTCTATTTTATTTTACCAACAATCTTAAAACTAGCTGTATTTACCTAAGATTATTTCAGATCACATGAAATATCACATATACATATAGATATACAAACAGAAGCAGATCTTAAAGCTTTCATTAAGTTTCTGCATTTGCCAGCTTCTAGCTAGTTTTTGTTTTTCCCCATTCAGATCATTACACTTCTGATTACCTGTTTCATTGCCCCAAGCAATTGTTAACTAGGCAACTCTAAATTCACACGTCCAAAAGGATAACTGTTAGGTGAAACAAGAAGAAAATTTATATCTCAAAGGCACAAAACTTAGATATAAACATCATTATTTACCAAGACAAAAAATGGTATGGGTAAAAGCCTGGTTAAGGTAAGATGGTCAGGAAAAGGACTTTAAACAAAGGTAAGATTTTCTATGTAAACTTTTAAGTAAATGTCTTTCCCATTGTAACAGTTTCTAGTGGTTTATGTAGAGGAAGATGCCCTTAACAAATGGAGATTTTCTTTATAGATATAAATTTCTTTTACAAAGAGTTTAAAAAATAGCCAGCTAAATGCCAGAAAGTTGTACTTTGGAAACTGATTTATTTGGATAGGTGGCTAAAAAGCTTAGTTTCTGTTTTTAACTGGATTACTGAGTTCAGGGCAAAGCTCATTAAAAAATAGTGCTGAACCTACTCATGACTCTTGGGGCTCCAAGAGGAAGACAGGGACCCCTAAAAAGGTCAGTGGTGCTTTGGCTGTGTTCCTCATAGGAAATTAGAGTCTCTAGAAGCCTCTTTCAGATCTCTTTATGCAATAACTAAACCCATCATATTTCCTTTCTATAATTTTTAAATCTACTGACTACCAAATGGAGGAAGTTGGGGGTGACAAAGGTGGCAAAAGGAAGGGCAAAAGCAAATGGGTGAATGAGTCTGAGGGGAGCCAATTTGGGAAGATCTTAAGCTTCTCACAAAGGCCAATACAATTTTATATTTTTCTTTTAAAGCAAAAATCTTGTCAACAAGAAAGGAAGCTAACAGAGGGCCAAACATAAAATTAAAAAGGGTTCAGTTGACTGAAAAAATACATGAGAGAAATAGGATCCAAAAGAGAAAAGAGGAGCTTTTTTAAAAATCAGTCTGAATATCAGCTTTTAATTAAGCTGACTTTTGACCATAGAGCTCTTAAAATATATATATTTTTAATCTTTCATTACCAGATTTTAGTCAGGACAAGTAGCCAATATTCCTGGCTTTTGAACTTTTTTTTTCTCTCTCTTTTTTTAAAAAATCAAATGTCACTATCAAGCGACTCAGAATCAAAACCAGCATGGTTTTTGTAATTTCACCATGGATGCACTAGCCATCTCCAAAAAGCAGCAAAAAAGCAGTGCTCACAAGATCCAGAGCCACTCCAAAGAAAGCTGGAAGAAAAAAGAGACTTGGAGATGAACAGGAAAACAATAGCTGTCCACAGAAGGGAAAAGGATCAATAACAAATGAATATCTTAAAAAGTTGAGTCACACAAATATAAATTCAAAACAAAGAATTCAAACTAATTCTTGTAGATGTTTCTTTTTTCTTTTCTCCTGAGTTAAAGGATTTACATCCCGAAGGAACTGACTCTCTGACTGGAAATTAAACTCATGCCTCAGCAGTGAATGTGTGGAATCCTTGACACTAGACTGCAGGCTGGATACCCTTCCTTGAAGATCCTGTGGGGGATCCAAAGCAGGCAGTTTGAATGTATGAAGGATTTTAACTTAGTTTTAACTCTGATTTCTGCTTTTTTCAAATCCTGCCAAGGAAGTTTTTAAGGCTATATTTCTTTCATAGGTACTGATAAGATAGCTGTTTAGGACAAGAGCTCTCTTAAGAGTTCTCTTTTAAATCTAGCCAATTTATTTATTCCATCAGTGACTCAAGCCAACAAGCCTTTTCCATGGAAAGTCCCATGGGTAATTTTCCAGGTTTACAATACCATGGTCATAAGTGGCATTTTAAAAATGGATGCAAAAGTTGCACCTCCCCAGTGATACCGTCTCACAAATTTAGTCCCAGAAATAGGCTAAGATAGCAAAAGACTCTTGTCATAGACAGTTACAGCTGCTATTTATGCCTATAGTGTCTCCACTATCTCACAAATTTGTGAGGGTCCACCAGTCACGGACCTGTTAATCTGTGACACTGGATAGGCCCTCCTGGGATTGAACTGTCCCGGTTCTAACCAGGCAACAAGAGTAAAGGCAACAAAAGCCCCTTATAGAAGGAACTCCTTATTAAAATTCCCCTAAGAGCTTGGCACACTTAAAACACAGAGTCTGCTGCTTAACATTTCAGGTTCCCAGTCCTTTCAGGCTGGCCACCAAATGTGACCCCATGGAGATCAGAGAACAAGAGAGAGTTACTTGGTTACAAGTCAAGCTCTCAAGGATGTAAAATGAGAGGGACTCTTTATGACAAATACCATAGAAAGATACAGACAAAGGAAAAAAATTAATTTGGAAAAGAGAAAAGAAAGAAACAGTGATTTTTACCATCTGCTTCACTGGATTTCACAGGCAGACACCCAGGAATCTCACTGGTAAGAAATTTGTGCCCTTCTGCTGGCTTGTCAGGTTCTGGGTAACCTTGACTGCAGCTTTCAGAACAGCAGGACAGTTCTGGTTATCCTGCTCACAGTACCAAAAACTTTAGGGGCCAAGGAAAACCTTCCCCTTCACCCTTTGAAGGTTCAGTGAAAATAAATGGACAAAAGGCAGATTAATAGAAAAAAAAATATTAACATGTACACATGTGCATGGAAGTCATACAAAATATAAAAACTCAAAGAAAGGCCCAGATAGTTGATTCTTTTATACCATCTTGAGGTTATAGAAAAAGAGGCATGGAACATGGCAAGACAGGTTTTGGGAGAGAGAGAAGAGGAAAGGCAAGGCTAGCAAAGGTGGTCTTGTTATGCAGATGAAACCTCACAGGTAACAGTTCTCAGAATAGGTTTCTGTCAGACCTCGAAAGGTGTCAGACTCTCAGTTTCTCTCTCCCATGAGACAGCCCTTTCTAGATCCAGATGGAGAACAGGGGGCAGAGAAAGCCTGGCTATTTATTTCACCAATGTAGATTTTCTCTACAGATGCAAATCTCCTCCACAAAAGGCAGCTTTTCAAGGCTATTCCTGTTTGCAGACCCTCTGAATAGCCATCTCAAAATATGTTAAAGAAGTATATTTTGGGGTAAAATATTTTTGTTTTCCTTTATTCCTATTAGCACATCTGCCAGGCAGTTTGTTGTCAGTTGTTTTTTCATTCTGTTCTAAGAAGCCAGGTTTCCTTACACAGTGTCCCGAGAGGATGACAGGGGAGGGAGAGACAAGGAATGTGGACATTTTTTGCCTCTCTTCTGCTACAACCAGAGAAGACCCCTTGCAATGGTTTGGATGTTTGTTTTCTTGAAACCTTATGTTGAAATTTGATCCCCAGTGTTGGAGATTGGTCTAATAGAAGGTGTTTGGGTCATGGGGGTGGATCCCTCAAGCATAGGTTAATGCCTTCCCTTGGGGGTGAGTGAGTTGTTGCTCTTAGTTCTCCTGAGAACTGGTTGTTAAAACGAGCCTGGCACTTCCCCCCTCTCTCTTGCTTTCCCTCTTGCCATGTGATTTCTGCACAGGCTGGCTCCCCTTTGTCCTATGCCATGAATGAAAGCAGCCTAAGGTCTTCGCTAGAATGCCTGTCTTAAACTTTCCAGCCATCAGAATTGTAAGCCAAATGAACCCCTTCTCTTTATAAATTACCCAACTTCCAGCATTTCTGTATAGCAACACAAAATGGACTAAGACACGTCTTCTACCTTTTCATATACTTATTTGTTATTTGTATAAAAGGCATTTAGCTATTTTTTTTAAAGTTCAAAAATGACTAGAATATGAAATAGGTGTGGAACTTACTGCCTGTAGCCCCAAGGCTGTGAGACACAGAACAGGAGGAGTGTCCTCATAAGGCAAGATGAAGGGAAAGTGATGACCCTTTATTGAGGGCCAGCACCAGATTCCTCTGCCAGCTTGGCAGGTCCTAGCAGACGGGCAGCTAAGCTAGTGAGCATGGTAGCTCTATGTGTTGGGTGGTTTGGGGTGGGGTGGTAGTGAATGTTTTATTCTGAAACAAACAGCTTATGAGGAAAGGGATCTGCTACTGATCACATTATTTTTGCTCCTTTTATTATCTTCTGACCACGTCTATCTTTGTTGCTTCTGCTTTTCCTCCACTTGTGATGAGCAAATGTGTTGACCAGGTTCTGAGATTTTCTGGAACAGCCAAAAGGTGATTATGATGGATTTTACAAACATAAAGTAATCTCATAAAAAGAGTTCTTCAAAATAGGGTTAAATTCTCCAAATAGGGTTAGATGATGCCCTTCTGTCCTTGGGCCTACAGATCTATTCAATCATTGTTGCTTTAAGAAAACAGTAAGAGGAACCAGTTAATTGAATTACATTTTTTGTAAAACCTTTAATCCCATAATATTATTTAAAGGCATCCAGGATGGAAGAGCACTTTGATCTAATTCCCTTCTTGCTAGACATTCTGGGTCAGGCTGTTCCTGGTTGACTTGACTAGGACACAGTGAGCAGTGCTAGATTCAGAGAAATGGAGCACCTCTATTCACTCTGCTGAGTAGTCGGCCAGCTAGATGACAAGACTTCCATCTCTGAGACTTTTTTCCCTCCAAATGTGTAATGCCAAGTGGCAATTTAATGGGAAAAGCTTCTTTAAATTTCATATTTAGACCTTGCCAAGGAATTTAGCATCAAGATGAATGGATTTTCTGAAGATGACATGAATTAAGAATGTCCTTTCTTGCAATATTTTCCCATCTCTAGCCTTCCTAGTCTAATGTCATCTTGGCTCCAGCCTACTTTTTCATTTTTCTAATCCCATTAGGGTTTCTTCCTTTCACCTACACCCCCATCAAGGAACTGGCTAATGATCAGGTGGCAGGTTTCTGTGGTCATGCCAACATTAACCTGCAGGTGATAGGGAAACTCTGAGTACCCTCAAGATGAGCTATGTCCTAGTGCTGTTCTTTCCCTGATGGTTTTGGACCGAACATTTGGCTGTATAAGGATGAAAAATGCTTCTGATTACAAGTGCTGGCTTTTAGATTCCAAAAGAGATTTATGTAGTTCAACCTGAAGCTTTTTTGATGTCTTGACTAAACCCACACTTAGTTTGAAAGAAGCTAAGAGTCTGACTCTAGACCAAATTAAACAAAATTCCTTTCACTCATTGTTGATTTGGTATCTTTGCTTTTATACCTGATGTATTTGGTAGTTTTCTTAACAAATGGATATATAGTAGAAATTCTCTCATCCAACCTCCAATTAACTGACTAGACAGATGAAATAAGGTGCCCCATTCTCTCTGTAAAACGTAAGTGGGTGCTATAGATGCAAACCTAATGCAGTGCAGCCAGTACACCAGCTTGCCTCTCCATCAGTTGAGTTCCCAAAAGCCACTAATGTTTGTTCCTATTTCTGCCAGTTTTACTTGCTAAGTAGATATAACTTAATTACATGTTACATGAAATGTTGTTTCTACAAAAACTATGCCGAATGCTTTGCAAAGACATGGGAAAATAGAGTCACTAAAAGTTTGTTTTTGAATTAAGTATGGTAAAGACAACTCTAAAGGTAAGGGACATGTTCTAAATATTTCTAATTATTCTAGTTACTTTTGGTAATTACTCCAGGGCAACAGCTTCAAAGTAGGACTGTCCTGAGCAAATTAGTACATGTCAAAGAGATACAGTTTACCAAACCAGCATATGGAGAATAAAGAATATTTCAATAAGGGGAAACTGTATGAATAAAGATGTGAAGGAGGGCGCATGTGTGTATGTGTGTGTGTGTGTGTGTGAAAAATGAACCTTGGTTTGGTAGATCCTGGAAAGCCACGCAAATTATTGAGTAATAGGAGGAAAATGTACACATTGTTTGGTTTTAACTTTTTTACTAAAGTATAATTTATATATGGAAAGAGGCACAAATCATTAGTGTAGAACCTGATGAATTTTCACCAAGTAACCATACCCGTGCATCCAGCACCAAGATTAAGAAACAGAACATTACCAGAATCCCAAAAGCTATTCTTCTAACCCTGACCAGTCGATATCTCCTGTAAGGGAAACCACTTATCCTGAATCTGTGCATTATAGATTCATTTTTGTCTGTTTTAGTCTTTTATATAAATTAAATCTTGCAGAATGTATTCTTTGTGTTCCTGGCTACTTTCATTCAACATGTTTCTGAGATTCATTCATGTTCTGAGATTCAGCACATAGTAATACTTGAGTCACATTTGTTGCTGATTAGTATTTCATGATATGATTACAGCACAATATATTTATTCACTGTACTTTTCATAGACATATGTGTTGCTTTCTGGATTTGGATATCACAAATAATGTTGAATGAATGGATATTCTTGTATATGTACTTCATTGAATATGTATACAAGTCTCTTTAGATGTATACCTAGGGATAGAATTTCTGGGTATAGGTTACGTGCATGAGCAAGGTTAGTTGGTATTGGCAAACAGTTTTCCCTAAATGGTTGCACTAATTTACATGCCCATCAGTGGGTTTCAGAGTTCCAGTTACTCTACTTTCACACCATCACTAGGTATTGTCTTTTCTATTTAGTCTTTCTGGTGACATATGCAATAGCAGTTTATTGTGGTTTTAATGTTTATTTTCTTAATGAATAATGAAGTTAAATATGTTTTCACAGATTTACTATTCATTTGGATATCTTCCTTCATAAAATGCCTGTCAATTTTCTACTGAATAAATTATTTCTTTATTGTTCGAGGAATTTGTTATATATTCTGATTATTATTCTTCTGTCATTTATGTGTATTATACACATAAGCCACTCTATGATTGCCTTTTCATTATTTTGTTTTATTTTATTTTAAGACGGAGTCTCATTCTGTCGCCTGGGCTGGAGTGAGGTGGCGCCATCTCGGCTCACTGCAAGCTCTGCCTCCCAGGTTCATGCCATTCTCCTGCCTCAGCCTCCTGAGTAGCTGGGACTACAGGCGCCCACCACCACGCCCAGCTAATTTTTTGTATTTTCAGTAGAGATGGGGTTTCACTGTGTTAGCCAGGATGGTCTCGATCTCCTTACCTTGTGATCTGCTTGCCTCAGCCTCCCAAAGTGCTGGGATTACAGGCGTGAGCCACTGTACCTGGCCCTTCATTCTTTTTTTTTTTTTTTTGAGACGGAGTCTCGCTCTGTCGCCCAGGCTGGAGTGTAGTGACGCGATCTCGGCTCACTGCAAGCTCTGCCTCCCGGGTTCATGCCATTCTCCTGCCTCAGCCTCCCGAGTAGCTGGGACCACAGGCACCCGCCACCACGCCCAGCTAATTTTTTGTATTTTTAGTAGAGACGGGGTTTCACCGTGTTAGCCAGGATGGTCTTGATCTCCTGACCTCGTGATCTGCCTGCCTCGGCCTCCCAAAGTGCTGGGATTACAGGCGTGAGCGACCGCGCCCGGCCCGGCCCTTCATTCTTTTAATGCTTCTTTTGAGGGACAGAAGTTCTTGATTTTAATATAGGTCAATTTATTTATCATTTTTTTCTTTTTGGTTTTTGTCTAGAAATATTTGCCTGTCCCTCAGTCATGAACATATTCTCTTATTTCTTATGTTTCCTTTCTTCCGTTTTGGAAGAAGCATATTGAGGAAAAAAACAGTATTTTAAGAAGATAAAGGTGGCATATACATGCAGGATCGATCTGGGGAGAGGTTGGAAACAGGAAAAACAGCCCGGAGGCTGTAGCATGCACCTAAATACCAGGCATTATGTCATCCCAGACTAGGAGATTTGAATGGAAAGAGAAGAAGAATAGACAGTGTAGGGCAAATTTTCCTGCTTGATTGAAGGTGAGAGAAATGACTATAAAAAGCCTACAATAACTGAGATTTGCTTGGAAACAAAGAATGTTTCCAAGTATACATTTTTTATTGCAGAATCCAGCCTTTTAATAAATATACTTTTTGGGATAATGTGGCCTCTGTTACTAAAAAGATGACATTGAGCAAGTATTTGCCGTATGTGGAGGGCAGAAGAAGCAGTAATATCTTCTTATAGAAAGTATGTTTGGAACAAGAAAAGACTGAAGAAATCTACTGGGAAAGAGCATAGGTCTTTATCTGAGAGATATTTAAAGTGGAACTGACCAGCCATTTATTGTGGGGAGTAGATAGATAGCTGACTGGGGCAGGGAGTTGACTTAAGTAACCCCGTGGGCTCTCTGACAGGTTTAGAGACCTCTCATCTGCCTTGCAACTGGAGGCTGAGTCATGGAGACCATTTACCACTATGAAGACAATATCTGTTTAATGCCAAGAAGGGATGGATTTGCCAAGTTTACTTTTTTGAAGTAGTAATAAATTCTACCAAAAGTCCTTCTCCTGTCCCTCTCCCCTAAAATACACACGTCACATTGAAATTGCTTATGCTTTGAGACTGTCTAATTACACAAACTTTAACATAATAACGTCATGAGGAAAAGATCTGTGTAAACTTTTCAGAGAATAAAGGCTAGAGTTTAGATATTTTTGTTACTACATTTTCACTGTGTTCCAGCAAAATATGTGTTTCTATGATTCAAGTAAACAATTTTCTTCATCAGATTGGCGATTGATGTAAGAGTGCCCCTAACTTTTGCTAGGTCAGGATGTTGTGGCAGACTAAAGTTTCTGCTAGTTTCTACTGGCAATTGTGTTTAATTCGGAGGAAGCAAAGGAATTAGCAGAGTATGAGACATGCAGAGTATGAGGCATGCAAAACAAAATTCTAATGTCATTTCTGAATTTTAATCCTAATTATTTGTGTGGGTTTGCTTGTTTTTGTTCCTGATCTGTCCTTATGGGACCAAAGAGGAGTCAGTTTCCTTCTGCAAAAGACTGTAGTCCCATTGCAGATACAGCTTTATCTACAGAATCATTTCTTTGTTCAATGTCATATCCTAAACAATCACATCTGGATTTCAACTTTCTGGACAGTCAAGTCCTTGACTTAGTTTTGCTTTTCCTAAATATTCTATAATAGTGTCTGTTATGGTTTGGAAATGGTCTGTTTATCCCATTATCAAATGTCATGTTAAAACTTGATCCCCAATGTAGTGGCATTGGGAGGTGGGGCCTGGTGGCAGGTGTTTGGGACATGGGAGTGGATCCCTCATGAATGGCTTGGTGCCATTCTTGCTGTAGTAAGTTCTTGTTCTAAATTAGTGAGACTGAATTAATTCCCACAGGAATGGACTAATTCCTGCAAGAGTGAGTTGTTTTGAAACCAGCGCGTTCTTTGAGTTTTGTCTCTTCACAGGTGTCTGCTTTCCCTTTGACCTTCTCTACCATGTTGTGACGCAGCATAAAAGCCCTCACTAGAAGCCAGGGCCATGCCCTTAAACTTCCCAGCTTGCAGAACCATGAGTTAAATAAACCTCTTTTATTAATAAATTCTCCACTTTTAGGTATTCTGTTATAACAACACAAATGGACTAAGACAGTGCCTTACACATAGAAAATAATTCATAAATAGTATTGAATAAAAATTGGTTGAGTAAAACAGGGACATGGAAGTGAGAGATCTAGGCATTGAGTCTTTTGTGATATGGCCCAAGCTTGTGTGTACACCCTTATCTCTGACCACAGCTCCTCATGCAGTCTATGCAATAGTCACAATTGCCTCATTGTCATTTCTTTAGCATTGCTCACTTGTGCACCTGTAATGTACACCTGTAATTATATCAGATAGTAGAGAAATATTGAGGCAGAAAAAAGATTTGAAGTAATAATGCCAAAACTATTCAAATTTGATGAAAAAATACTTAAACCAAAGCACCAAAAAGGTCAATGAGCTTCAAGCTAAATGAATGTAGAGAAAAGCACATTTCTCACTTTGGTGGTGACTTGGACATTTCTGTTCCTTTAGCTTGAATGGCCTTCTTTCTTCGAGGCAAAGCCTCCATAGGCATTTCACTCAAAAAATATCCAAATGCTAAGCATAGGAAAATGTCCTCTGCCTCAGTACTTATTGAGACATTAAAATTAAAACCACAAGGAGACACCATTACATTTCCATAAACTGGCTAAAAGTAAAAAGAGTAACAGTACTAAATGCTGGTGAGGATGTGAAGCAAATGGAACTCTACTACATGACTGGTTAGTAAATTGGCACAACTACTTCAAAAAAACTGTTTGGCAGTATCTAGTAAAGCTAAACACACATATTCTATAATTAATTAGTGAATATATTTCCCTAAAACATGAGTGCTTATGTCTATCAACAAACAGTCATAAGAATGTTGACGCCAGGTGCGGTGGCTCACGCCGGTAACCCCAGCACTTTGGGATGCCGAGGTGGACGGATCATGAAGTCAGGAGTTTGAGACCAGCCTGACCAACATGGTGAAACCCCCGACCAACATGGTGAAAAATTAGCCAGGTGTGGTGGTGCGCACCTGTAGTCCCAGCTACTCAGGAGGCTGAGGCAGGAGAATTGCTTGAACCCAGGAGGCAGAGGTTGTAGTGAGCTGAGATGGTGCCATTGCACTCCAGCCTAGGAGACAGAGTGAGACTGTCTAAAAGAAAAAAAAAAAAAAAAAAAAGTAGTGAGCACCCAAACCAGTAAACACAAATTTATTATACAATTGTTATGTGCCATTATAAAATGAAATCTAATATAAACAATTAGAAATAAAATACATTGTAAGAACAAATTTATAGCAAGAAGACAGCTTTTTAATCTAGATTATCTTGACAATATTTGGAAGCAAGGGTGAGAAGTGGGAAACTGAAAGCAAAATCAATCAATCATCTTATAGAAAAAGGATAAAAAATACTGATTTTAAGTGTAGAAAGTGTGGGCTGTAGAAAATAAATTTAAACATTAAAAAAAAAATTTGGTTGCCTGATTTGAATTTTCTCTGTCAAAACACACAAATGAAAAAAACTGCGTCTTGGCTGGGCGTGGTGGCTCATGCCTGTAATCCCAGCACTTTGGAAGGCTGAGGCTGGCAGACCACTTGAGGCCAGGAGTTCAAGACTAGCCTGGCCAGCACGGTGAAACCTTGTGTCTACTAAAAATACAAAAATTAGCTGGGCCTGGTGGTGGGCGCCTGTAATCCCAGCTACTAGGGAGGCTGAAACCTGAGATTTGCTTGAGCCCAGGAGGCGGAGGTTGCAGTGAGCTGACATCATGCCACTGCACTCTAGCCTGGGCAACGCAGCAAGACTCTGTCTCAAAAAGCAAAAACCAAATTGCTTCTTTGTTTTATTTTTTAAAGTTTTACATTAGATAGTAACAAATGCTATTTTTTAATTGCAATCTTTGAGCTTGGAGCTTTCCTCTGTGATTTCTCTCCCTCAGCAATAGGCCTAAGAGATGTACCCATTGTCCAGGGTTTCCCTGCCTGGCCTCTCTGCCTCACTGCAGCGTGAAATAATAACCTGGTATGGTGGGCAGAGAAAATATGACCCCTGCTGCTGCACTGCTCCCCAGTGAGTTGCATTTTACAAAGGGAGTGGGGTAGCGATTATATCTGATTTATAAAGCCTAAGGCAGAAGTTTTTGAAGGAAATCTCAGGAATCAAGTTTCCTTCAATTCTTTCTCCAACTTATGTCACAAGGGCTTCCTATATTCTTCCCTTTTTTACACTAACTTAAGTGTGAAGCAGTAGCTTTTGCAATTCTACAGAGTACACAATGCTCTGACCTACCATGATCTTAGAGCAGGGGCCACAGGCAGAAAGAAATTTTCTTAATAAAGCTATATCTTTGCTGTGCTGTTCCTTTCTGATTTCAAATCCAGCTAGTTTGGAATGATGCTTGTCTCTAAGGTAGCACTGCATGAGCAGTGGCAAGCCTCCTAAAACAGCAGCTTTGGAGGGAGCATTGTTTAATTAATCCTCAAGACACCAAAGGGCACACATGAAGTCAGCAACTTTGCTGCATAACATGGATTGCTATTATAAAACTAAAAGCAAACACTTTTTAAAAAATTTATCTTTGTATTTTCTTCAACTTTAAGTTCTGGGATACATCTGCAGAGTGTGCAGGTTTGTTTCATAGGTAAACATGTGCCATGGTGGCTTACTGAGCAGATCAACCCCTCACCTAGGTATTAAGCCCAGAATCCATTAGCTATTCTTCCTGATGCTCTCCCTCTCCCCGCCCCATGACAGGCACCAGCGTGTGTTATTCCCCACTATGTGTCCATGTGATCTCATTGTTCAGCTCCCACTTATAAGTGAGAACATGCCATGTTTGGTTTTCTGTTCCTGAGTTAGTTTGCTGAGAAAAACAACGACAGCTCCATCCTTGTCCCTGCAAAGGACATGATCTTGTTCCTTCTTATGGCTGCATAGTATTCCATGGTGTACATGTACCACATTTTCAAGTTTGGGTTCATTCCATGTCTTTGCTGTTGTGAATAGTCCTGCAATGAACACATGTGTGCATATAGCTTTATAATAAAATGATTTATATTCCTTTGGGTATATACCCAGTAATAGGATAGCTGGGTCAAAAGGTATTTCTGGTTCTAGGTCTTTGAGGAATCATCACGCGGTCTTCCACTGTGGTTGAAATAATTTACACTCCCACCAACAGTGGAAGTGGAAGAACAGCGTTCCTTTTTCTCCACAACCTTGCCAGCATCTGTTGTTTCTTGACATTTTAATAATCACCATTCTGACTAGTGTGAGATGGTATCTCATTGTGGTTTTGATTTGCATTTCTCTAATGACCAGTGATGGTGAGTTTTTTCCACATGTTTGTAGGCCACTTGAATGTCTTCTTTAGAGAAGTGTCGGACATGAACTTTTGCAGTCCTACTTTTTAATGGGGCTGTGTTTTTTTTTTCTTGTAAATTTGTTTAGGTTCCTTATTGACTCTGAATATTAGATCTTTGTCAGATGGATAGTTTGCAAAAATTTTCTCCCATTCTGTAGGTTGTCTGTTCTCTCTGATGATAGTTTCCATTGCTGTGCAGAAGCTCTTTAGTTTAATTAGATCCCATTTGTCAATTTTTGCTTTTATTACATTTGCTTTTGGTGTTTTTGTCATGAAGTCTTTGCCCATGTCTGTGTCCTGAATGGTATTGCCTAGGTTTTCTTCCAGGGTTTTTCTGGTTTTAGGTTTTACATTTAAGTCTTTAATCCATCTTGAGTTTACTTTTGTATAAGGTATAAGGAAGGGGTCCAGTTTCTGTTTTCTGCATATGGCTAGCCAGTTTTCCCAGCACCATTTATTAAATAGAGAATCCTTTCCCCATTGCTTGTTTTTGTCAGGTTTGTCAAAGATCAGATGGTTGTAGATGTGAGGTGTTATTTCTGAGGCCTCTGCTCTGTTCCATTAGTCTATATATCTGTTTTGGTATGAGTACCACTCTGTTCTGGTTACTGTAGCCTTGTAGTACAGTTTGAAGTCGGGTAGCGTGATAACTCCAGCTTTGTTCTTTTTGGTTAGGATTGTTTTGGCTGTTTGGGCTCTTTTTTGGTTCCATATGAATTTAAAATTTTGTTTTTTAATTCTGTGAAGAATGTCAATGGTAGTTTAATGAGAGTAGCATTGAACCTATAAATTACTTTGGGCAGTATGGCCATTTTCACAATATTGATTCTTCCTATCCATGAGCATGAAATGTTTTCCATTTGTTTGTGCACTTTGATTTCTTGGAGCAGTGGTATGTAGTTCTCCTTGAAGAGGTCCTTCACTTCCCTTTTTAGCTGTATTTCTAAGTATTTTATTCTCTTTGTAGCAATTATACATGGGAGTTTATTCATAATTTGGCTCTCTGCTTGCCTGTTGTTGGTGTATAGGAAAGCTAGCAATTTTTGCACATTGATTTTGTATCCTGAGACTTTGGTGAAGTTGCTTATCAGCTTAAGAAGCTTTTGGGCTGAGATGATGGGGTTTTCTTAGGATTACGTCATCTGCAAACAGAGACAATTTGACTTCTTCTCTTCTTCCGTGAATACCCTTTATTTCTTTCTCTTCAGGCAAATATTAAAAAATCAGAAATAGATTATATTGATATTATTTGAAAGTAGAGTTGAAAAGTGAGAAAACAACAACAAAATAAATCAATCCTCTTATATAAAAAGATGCCCACTACTTAATTTTGACTTAGACAATTCCACATTGTAGGGTCCATCACTTGCAATATGTTATGCCTGTAGCAATTCTCTGTGAGGTAGTTTGCCATTGAAAGAACTCAATATTGAGGAAATTTGTCACCAAATTTAGTAGGAATAGATTCATTAGAGAGAATCTTTTTCAAGGTGCACAATTTCCTCAACATTGCTAATTCCCTTTAATCCTTCTTACTTTTTTAATGGAAGATGGCATGTTGCCTTTCCTATGCAATATTGCATCTTCTGCAGAATATTTCAATTCAGTGTCAATGGGAAGACGTTCATATTCATGGCATTCTTCCAATGATACAGTTTCTTCCTTTCACTTTCCCCCATGTCAAACTCTTGACCTTTGTGATTGGTCTCTGTTTCCTTAAACTCTTTCTAGTTGACTCCAGCATTTTAGCTTGTCCAGAAATTCTTTAACTGTTTGACAAACAAAGGTAAAGAAAGATGTTCAGCTTTAGCAGAAAAAATATACACCATTATTAGTAGCATAAATAATTGGTGACCCACCTAGGAAGAAGGGCAGTGATAACATGAACTCTGCAGTCACTGGCAGAGTGCCCTTGGCTAAACAGAGGCTAAGGCAAAACTTCTGAACTACCACTTGATTAAGGTATACAATGTCAAGGAAGAAGGAGTGGTGAGGCAGATTAAGAGGGTGAGTCAATATGAGGATATGTTACTAAGGTGTCTGCTACTTGTAATTAAGTGAACTGAAACTCAGAGTATTTGTTGTTGCAGTGGGATCTGGGGTGGAACAAGTGGTTAGAAGTATCCAAAACTGATGAGGCTGAGAGGATCTGAGATGGTGCAAAATAAGTGACTAATAGTGTAACCCTTGCACCATTAAAGTCCGTTTGGGGCCTCCTATTATATCTGGCTCACTATTACAATTTAGTACCTCAATTTTTGTGAAAACAAAACATCCTCACTCATGTTCTGATAGGGGAGGGACAAGCCCAACCAGTGACAAAGACCCCTTCAGGAGAGTGGCCAGCAGCAATTTGGGAGAGGACTGACAGCAAGAAGGATATGGAAACAAGCTGCATCTGGTCCCAAAGCCATCCTTAATAATCATCATCTCTCCTCTCCTCCATTCATTTTAGATTTTTCTTCCCATCAGCCAACACTTCAGCTGCTGAGTTTTCTCTCTGGTGGGGTAATCTACAGTTCTACTCCTGAGGGGTTTGCAGCCTAAATTGCCTTGCCTTTTTGAGTTATGGTTGCTACATTGCTCATTTGGTCTTCTTCTTCTTTTTTTTTTTTTGAGAGAGAGTTTCATTCTTGTCACCCAAGCTGGAGTGCAATGATGGCATGATCTCAGCTCACTGCAACATCTGACTCCCAGGTTCAAGCGATTCTCCTGCCTCAGCCTGCCGGGTAGCTGGGATCACAGGCATGTGCCACCACTCCTGGCTAATTTTTGTATTTTTAGTAGAGACAGGGTTTCATCATGTTGGCCAGGCTAGTCTCTAACTCCTGACCTCAGGTGATCTGCCTGCCTCGGCCTCCCAAAGTGCTGGGATTACAGGCGTGAGCCATTGTATCCAGCTGCTCATTTGCTCTTATAATTGGGCATGGAAGCACAGAGAGAAGTCTCAGTGGATCTCTGGATTCTGGGAATTCCTTAGACTTCTTACCCTTATTGTGGGGCAGCATTCCTAACTTTTCATAGTCATCAGGTTCAATTATCACTAGGGATACAGTAATTCTTTTCTTTGACTTTTGTCCATTGGGATGAGGAGTAAAGAGTGGCATAGCTGCTGTCTCGGCCTTCAATTCAGTACAACTCCTAGTGGAGACATTCCCTCCCAGGAGTCAGGACCTCTAATCTGTCAGAGTCCAATGATGTAAGAAGGAGAAGCACAAATTCTGCAAGTAGGTCGCTGGGAATGATTCAGAGAGGTTTCAATCTTACTACTATCCTTTACTTTCAAGATTAATGAGTTCCAGTTTCTAGAGACACAGGCAGTTTCATCTTTGTATTTGGCTGGCTGCCTCTGGGTGAGGGGTACATGGTAACACCCACAAGTCCCATAGTTATATGTCCATGGTTGTACCTCTTTGGCTGTAAAATATTTCTCTTGGCCTGAGGCAACATGGAGTGTCATACCATGTCCATTGATTAGGCATTTAGACCATGGTGCTGGTAAAAGCTACATGGTGAGGAGCAGGGGAGGAGAATCCATTTTCAGAATAGATATAGCCTTGGATAAAGAGGAATCACTACCCGTGTCAGGCTGGAAAGGATCTGATGTACGTGATCTGCCAATAGGTGCTGGATAATTTTCTAGGGCAGTGATTTCAAAACATAATCCATGGATCTGGGCTGGTCTGCACACTTTTACCAATCTGTGATAAGTATATAAATTGTAAGTGGATAAATTGTAAATGTTTAGGAACATTTTTAAAGTAATTTGACATTGCTACAATGTCTAAGCATCTGATAATTTTTCTGATTATTTCCATGATGATTTCATTGAATTATATAAAAGTATTTTCCATAGTATTTGGTTATTTATTTATATATTTGAGACAGGGTCTTGCCCTGTTGCCCAGCCTGGAGTGCAGTTGCACAATCACAGCTCTCTGCAGCCTCAACCTCCCCAGGCTCAAGCAATTCTCCCACCTCAGTCTCCTGAGTATCTAGGACTACAAGTGTGCACCACTATGCCCAGCTAATTTTTGTATTTTTTTTTTTTTTTTTTGTAGAGATGGGCTTTGCCATGTTACCCAGGCTGATCTTGAACTCCTGGGCTTAAGCAATCCCCCAACCTTGGCCTTTCAAAGTGCTGGGAGCAAGCAATTTGCCCACCTCAGTCTCCCAAAGTGTGCCTGGCCAGTGTTTGGAAGTTTTTTAAAACAGCAAATATAAAAACCGTTTACTCACCAAAGATTAAGATGTTCTGTCCGAAAGGAATAGAACCATGTCAAGTGATTATAATCAGTCTCTAATGCTGGCAGATTGAGCAATATCAAGAGCCTTGATGAGAGGGAGCCCAGGTTGTTGCAGCCATGCAGTTCTCTATCTTTGCCATCATAGCCACTGGCTCAAAGGCCCAAGACAGTATTAAACCATGAAAAGAGGCTGGTTGATGTCCACAGAAGGTTATGCCACCTCCCTGGGGACTGAGAACCTTTTCTGAGGTGAATACATCTTGGTGGGCAGCAACACGAGACACAAAGATCCTTGTACCTTTTGCGTCCATTTCCATAGGTTCAGCTACAAATGTCTTCCTAAAGTCTACTGGACCCAGATTGTGGTAGGCTGATAATACCCTCAACAAATGTCTTCCTAAAACCTACCTGTCCCAGATCATGGTAGATTGGTAATGCACCCCAACCCCCAAAGATATCAGATCCTTATCCCTGGAACCTGTAAATATTACCTTATATGAAAAAGTAGTCTTTGCAGGTGTGACTAAGTTAAGGATCTTGAAATAGGGAGATTATCCTGAATTATCCAGGAGGGCCTTAAATAAAATCACAAGTGTCCTTAGAAGAAGGAGACAGTGAGAGATTCCACACACACTGAGGAGCACATGATATGAAGAAGGAGACAGATTGGAGTGATGTGGTCACAAGACCAACAAATGCCAGCAGCAAGCAGAAGCTGGAAGAGGTGCAGACAACTTGCTTTCAACCCAGTGATACTGATTTCCAACTTCTGGACTCTAGACCATGAGACAAGAAATTTCTGCTGATTTGAGTCACCAAGCTTTTGGTAGTTTTTAACAGCAGCCACAGGAAACTAATACACAAACATTCCAGTCTTGTTTCCTTGAGCCAAGTAAGTTGTCACTTCTCAGGAGTCATATATATATACACATATATATACACACACACATATATACACATATATACATATATACATACACACGTTTCAAATTTTCTTCCATAGGAAGTGAATAGCCCAGAGTAGTGCTTAAAGCTCTGACCTCTGGGAGAATTTTCCTTTGCTAAGATCCCTTAATGTCACTCCTGAGTGATGCTGTAATGTATCAGCAGTTCATTTTTTTGCTAGCACCCAATATAGTGTAGTCCCAGTCTTTTAATTGGACTTGAACTATTTTTTACTCTTTATAGATGTGAGTTGAGAGAGAAACGGAGCAAGGGGATGTAGAAGTCTGGCCACTTGCTCATATCATTTACTTGTACCTCCTGGTGTTCTGTAGGCCTGATACTCAATTTCTATTACATAAATATTACTTCCTTGACCACCTGATCTTATGAATCAGTTGACCAGGCAATCTCCAACTTTGATGAGCAGCCCTGGTCACATAGCCACTTGGTATCCTACTCTCATTCAGTTACTTATGAGCTTCTTTTCATATGAGAATAATTTTCTGCTGCAGAAGGCATGGTTTTCCTCCACAATCATAGATCTGTGCTTTGAGTCTCCAAGTGGGGCTTGCAATTCTACATATCTTCTTTATCCACCTCCAACACTTCTATACCATTGGATCTAGGCCTGAGTGGCAAGATGATTTGAACTGGAGCCTGAATCTGCAGCAGAGCCTTATCTTACTCTGGACCCCACTTGAAACTCCACTTAATATCAAGAGGTTCAATTTCATGGTTACATCTCCTGTCAGTCCTGTTCTACAGAAGACAGTCACCACTGAGCTCCTCAGAGATGTAAGTGACCCCTGTAACTGTGCATTTCTTTTTGCCTTAATGAAGAATATGTTCTGGACCCTCCCAGAATTATGGCTTCCAAAATCTTACAATCCAGTACCTTCACTGCTAAGGCAGAAATATTCAGAGGGTATACAGGTGGACCCACTGGGTTTTGCTGAGTCAGGAAAGAGAGTTGGAAAGCCTTTGGCCTCCTGCCTGTCATTATTTGAGTCCGGTGATAAATAGCATATCACATTGGGAAGAAAGTAGAAGGGATCAGGACCTGAAGTAGGAATCCAAACAGATAATTAAAGCAATGTTACCTGAATTGACTTGGATGCAATTTTGGTAATCAATAAAAATATATAATATTCTCCACATATTTCTTACCACATGTATTTGGCTGCCATGACAAGAGAACCCACAAAAAAAAACAATGGCATTACATCTCTGAAAACACTCACCCTCCTAACGCTTATAAGGCAATGGTCTCCTTTGCTCTCCTGCCATCTTTGAGGACTCAGAAGCACTTTTGGTTACCTGTGGGCTCACTGTGTGGAGAAGGTCACATGGCCTTGAGTCTGCACAGGGTGGAGAATCTTCTTTGCGTGTATGTCCATTCTGTCTCTTTTTCCTGGGATCATCTTACAGCATGGTTCTGGCAAGACTGTTTCTCCACAGTCTGCAAAATTCCAGGGGGTGGTGAGGCCTGAATTCTATTCTAAGAAAGAAAGAAGGAAGACAGGTAGGTAGGTTACCTTACACATCCTGAGGATTTAATAAGTCATTCCATGCTCTGACTGGCTGAGTTAGTTCTGAGAAAGAATGATCTTCTATCGCCTAGCTAGGCACAGGAAACAGTTGTTCCCAGCACAGGTTGTCAGCATTTCGCTTGCAGCTAACTCTGAGGTGGAACAATTCTCCTGACTTGGAATAATTAGCTTCTGAGACAAGGAATGATGGCCAAATGCAAAATAATTAAGAAGACAAGGTCTATGCATTTCAATAACTTACTTTCCCTTTCCTTTTGCCCCTCCCTGCAATGGGCCAGAGCTGGAATCCTTTCCAACTGGAATGAGAACCTGTCTCTACTCTGAGCCAAGGCAGAGTTAAAGAAGCCATTGTGCCATGTGCTCATGGATAATTAGGCATGAAAAGAATCTGCAGTCGGCTCCCTCCATTGTTTCTCTCAAGCTGTCCTTTTGCCATGTGCCCAAGCCCCCGGGTCTCAGTGCTGGCACTTGTACAGGGATATGGGTGCCGTCGTCATGGCAACTCCTCATGCTAGGCAACTTTATAGTCTAATATTATTAAGGGGGCAGGGGTCAAAAGCCAGTGAGGGACTTTGTCTGTGAAGCCCAGGGTAATTGTGTCAGGGATGGAGTAGGATGGGGAGCTCATAGGAGAAGAGGGGACCTTAGGAAGCACAAGGTTGAGTCCTCCAATGAACACCTTTGAGGCAGAGAGATGGCCACGTGGAGAGGTCAATAAAATGTGTCTGAGGGTCCCAGTTTCTACTATCCCATGTTGCTTCCTCGGTGCTTCGCTCTCTCCTTTTAGGTGCTTGGTCCCCTGCTACTCCCTCTTGGGAAAGGATCTACTTTCAGTAGTTTCCATCTGAAAGTGAATTTTATTTGCTGCCCAATTCTACTTTGTATTTGTATATCCAATCCTATTTCCAACTGTGGAACAAAAAGCATTGTCCAGGAAAATGATGGAAAAAAATTGGAGAAGAAAGATCTCCTTCTCCAAAACCCTTACTTTTTGCATGAAGAAGCTGCCTTTTCTGTTTTAGCATTTCTCATGAAAAATTTCTTTCACCAAAGTAGGGAGCATAATATAACAACCCCTGTGAACCCATCACTTCAGCTGCCTTCTTTACAGATGTTCACCATGCTTGACAGGTAAATTCAGAGCCGAAAGGAGCGCTCTTACCCTTCTCTTCCTCACCTCAGCCTCAGCCAGGGTGAGTTGCTCAACAGCCCAAGGATGAAGATTTCTCTAAGGGTGACACAGAATAGAGTCCTGGGCACTGCTGGGACACTTCTAGAGCACTGGATTGTGGACTGCATGTTAGCGCTTTCCTCTCCCCATCCCCGGGCGGTCAGGAGACCTGAGAATGCATTGAGAACCCACCTGCCCAGCCAGTGAGGGGTTCATGGTGGCTGGCTTCTTAGCCATTCTGCTGTTACTCTTGTTACTGTTCCCTGGTTTGAATGAGACTAGCCTTACAGATTGCATCACCAAGTAATCTCTTCTGAACCAGCCAACTGACTTCCTGTGTTGACCAAGAGGAGGGCTCCAAAAATTGCTCTTATCTTTGAATAAAGCAATATGTTTCTACATGAAGTAACAAAATGTACCCATTTTCTAATAGCATCCCAAAATTATGCTACTGCTGTAAAAGTTTTCACAGCACCCTAAATCTCCTTTTGAATTAGCTCTTGGCCTCCATGAGCATGGAATTGGGGTCTATGCAGTTTGTGAGACTGTGTTATAACAATGTTATTCTCATCTGTCTGCTAATTAATTAGATTGTTGATGCTCTCAAATTATATTAAAACTTGGTATAATGGCATGAAAAAACTCTGGTCTAAAAAGTATGGCAAAAGGGTGAACATAGGACTCTCTGTAAGGTACAAAGATATAAGAGCTAAGCTCAATTTCAGATTAATAAATATAATTTTCTATAGTGTAGACAGCTATTACTACGCCACCAGTACTTACTATTATCACTACTATGGCCACTACCACAGAACGTTTTCTGTTTCTAAAGTGCTCTGTTATAGCTGGAATACTTTTTTGAAGGTGAACAAACACGTTGGAGCTTTTCCAGGTGAGGTTTGTTCATTATTCAGTTATCGGACATTAGTAAAACTCAACCAAAGTAAAAGATAGCAATGGCAGAGTATCAAAGAGCTTCAAGCACTCATGAAAGAGATAGAAAGAAGTGGAAGAGGCAGGCGGGTGAGATAGGGTGGGTGCAGTACTGTTCAGTAAATATAAATCATTACTCTTATAATTGATATGATTCACAATTATTAACATCTCACATTTTCACTTTTCAGTGTAATAACTTGTCTTTCAATATAACCATCCATCCTATGAGATAAGTAGATAAATGTTTACATTTCCACATTTTAGGGAAGAAAACTAAGACTTATTGAACAACCAACTGTTAGGCAAGCATTACATCTCTTGTCTTGCAAGTCCAGAGCTCTTTAGAAACAAATCAATAAGACAAATAAGCTGGTCAAGTTAGTCAGAGTAGCTCATTAATATTTTCTCCTTTCATTCCATTATATATAGCTCAAATGAGCCTTGTTCTAATATCTGAGCTTTTTCCTTTATTTCACAGACAAGCTCCCTTTTTAAAAAGTTTGTTTTATTTTAGAAATTATTATTTCAATTGACAAATATTGCATATATTTATGGTATACAGCATGAAGTTTTGATACATACCTACAATTTGAAATGGCAACATCAAGCTAATTAACATACACATTACCTGATATACGTGTCTTTTTTTTTCGTGGTGAGAACATGTAAACTCAACCATCTTAGCAATTTTCAAGTATACAATACATTGTTATTAACTACAGTCACCACAGAGTACAGTGGATCTCCTGAGCTTATTCCTCCTGTCTAACTGAAATTTTGTATTATTTGATAGCATCTTCCCAATCACTATTCTACTCTTTGCTTCGTTAGTTCAACTTTTTTAGATTCCATTTGTAAGTGAGATCATGCAGTATTTGTCTTTCTGGGCCTGGCTTATTTCACTTAACATAATGTCCTCCAGGTTCACAAGTGACAGCATTTCCTTTTCTTTTAAAGGCTGAATAGTATACAGTGTGTATATGTACCATATTTTCTTTATCTGTTTATCTGTTGAGATGGACACAGGTTGCATCCTTATCTTGGCTATTGTAAATAATGCTCCAATGAACATAAGGCTGAGATATCTCTTCAACAAATTGATTTTATTTTCTTTGAATGTGTACTCAGATCATATGGTAGTTATATTTGTAATTCTTTGAGAAATTAAACATACACTTGCTGACTTTACTTCTTCCATACTGTTTTCCACAATGTCTGTTCTAGTTTACATTCCCACCAAGAGTGTCCAAGAGTTTCCTTTTCTCCACATCCTCACCAACACTTGTTATGTCTTGTCTTTTTGATAGTAGCCACCCTAACCGATGTGTGGTGATATCTCACTGTGGTTTTGGTTTACATTTCCCTGATGGTTATTGATGTTGAGTATTTTTTCATATACTTGGCCACTTGTATGTCTTCTTCAGAGAAATGCCATTTCAGGTCTTTTGTCCATTTTAAAGTCAAGTTATGTGTTTTCTTGCTATTGAGTTGAGTTTCTTATATATTTTGGATACTGATCCCTTATCAAATGTATGACTCATCAATATTTTCTCTCATTCCATAAGTTGCCTTTTCATTTGGTTGATTATTTTCTATACTTGCATAAGCTTTTTAGTTTTATGGAATCCCACTTGTCTATTTTTGCTTGTTGCTCTGACAAGCTTCCTTTAAAAATAACTTTAGTTAGGCCCTTCCAGTGGCAAGGAAGAAACATTCAACTCAAAGTAACTTGAGTGAAAAAAAGCTTAATGTGAAAGCATTTGAACAGGACACAAAAAGCTCTCTGGAGCTGAGGGAGTAGTAGAGATTGGTGATTCCTTACGTCTCTTTTATTGCCTATCTTCTCTCTCCTACTGGATTCCTTTTTTTTTTTTTTTTTTTTGAGGTGGAGTCTCACTCCATCTCCCAGGCTGTAGTGCAGTAGTAAGATCTCGGCTCACTGCAACTTCTACCTCCTGGGTTCAAGCAATTCTCCTGCCTCAGCCTCTCAAGTAGCTGGGATTACAGGCGCCAACAACCATGCCCAGCTAATTTTTGTATTTTTAGTAGAGAGAAAGTTTCACCACGTTGACCAGGCTGGTCTCGAACTCCTGACCTCAAGTGATCTGCCTGCCTCAGCCTCCCAAAGTGCTGGGATTATAGGAGTGAGCTACCACACCCAGCCTGGATTCCATTTTCTTTCTACCAAAGGATTCGCTATTTCAGAGCTCAGTCTTCTCATAACTTTGGCATATGTGTGGTCCATTATGGCTATTCTAGCCTCTAAAAGTTAAGCTTTCTTCAGTTTTTTTCTACTGCCAAGTAATAAATTGTTATGGTATTCTCTTGCTTAAAATCTCAGCAGAGAAAATAGGATTGCCCTGCATACTGCAAGTTTAAAATGAGCTGTCCTTGGGTCATATGTCCATACCTGGGTCAGTCAAATGAGGCCTGAGTTACCGTACATGTAAGACAAAATATGGTGGCTTAAACTTCATATGGAAACAAAAAAGAGCCCTCATAGCCAAGACAATCCTAAGCGAAAAGAACAAAGCTGGAGGCATCATGCCACCTGACTTCAAACTATACTACAAGGCTACAGTAACCAAAACAGCATGGCACTGGTACCAAAACAGATATATAGACCAATGGAACAGAACAAAGCACTCAGAAATAACATCACACATCTACAACCATCTGATCTTTGATAAACCTGACAAAAACAAGCAATGGGGAAAGAATTCCCTATTTAATAAATGGTGCTGGGAAAACTGGCTAGCCATATGTAGAAAGCTGAAACTGGATCCCTTCCTTACACTGTATACAAAAATTAACTCAAAATGGATTAAAGACTTAAATGTAAGACCTAACACCATAAAAACCCTGGAAGAAAACCTAGGCAGTACCATTCAGGACATAGGCCTGGGCAAAGACTTCATGACTAAAACACCAAAAGCAATGGCAGCAAAAGCCAAAATAGACAAATGGGATCTAATTCAACTAAAGAGCTTCTGCATAGCAAAAGAAACTACCATCAGAGTGAACAGGCAACCTACAGAATGGGAGAAAATCTTTGCAATCTACCCATCTGACAAAGGGCTAATATCCAAAATCTACAGAGAACTCAAACAAATTTACAAGAAAAAAATAACCCCATCAAAAAGTGGGCAAAGAATATGAACAGACACTTCTCAAAAGAAGACATTTATGCAGCCAACAGACATATGAAAAAATGCTCATCATCACTGGTCATCAGAGAAATGCAAATCAAAACCACAATGAGATACCATCTCATGCCAGTTAGAATGGCAATCATTAAGAAGTCAGGAAGCAACAGATGCTGGAGAGGATATGGAGAAATAGGAACACTTTTACACTGTTGGTTGGAGGGTAAATTAGTTCAGCCATTGTGGAAGACAGTGTGGCAATTCCTCAAGGATCTAGAACTAGAAATACCATTTGACCCAGCGATCCCGTTACTGGATATATACCCAAAGGATTATAAATCATGCTACTACAAAGACACATCCACACATATGTTTATTGTGGCACTATTCACAATAGCAAAGGCTTGGAACCAACCCAAATGTCCATCAATGATAGACTGGATTAGGAAAATGTGGCACATAGACACCATGCAATATTATGCAGCCATAAAAAAGGATGAGTTCATGTCCTTTGCAGGGACATGGATGAAGCTGGAAACCATCTTTCTCAGCAAAATATCACAAGGACAGAAAACCAAACACTGTATGTTCTCACTCACAGGTGGGAGTTGAACAATGAGAACACATGGACACAGGGCGGGAAACATGATACACCAGGGCCTTTTAGGGGGTGGGGGGCTGGGGGAGGGATAGCATTAGGAGAAATACCTAATGTAAATGATGAGTTGATGGGTGCAGCAAACCAACATGCCACATGTATACCTATCTAACAAACCTGCATGTTGTGCACATGTACCCTAGAACTTAAAGTATAAGAACTAAAAAAAAAAAAAAGACAAAATACGGTGGCTTAAACCTACTTCTTCAGGGTGATTTACAGGACAAAGGAGTGTAAGGCCTGAGTCAGTGCAGTCAGCGTACACTTGTTAACTTTATTTCTTCTCCTCTCATTTACTCCTTAGCCTGCATGGGACTTGGGTGAAGCCAGTGAGGCACCTCAGGTGCCAGATTTAAGGCTGCTCTCACTCTCAGGTGCTGACCCCATGTTTGCACAACTTTGAGAGTGAGTGCCGCCTTAAGTTTTCCTCCTTGGGTGCCTTTCTTGACTCACTTAGCCCTATCACTTCATTAAATGTATTCTTAGCAAGGTCACAATGATCTCTATATTGTTAAATTCAATGAACATGTTCAGGCTTTGAAAATCTCATTCTTGGTCTCTTTATGTATTTGATATTCCTTCATTGAAACTCTCTTCCTTTATCTTTATGGTCACTCTATTCTCCTCTTCTGTCTCCAGATACTCTTGGTCTCTTGCATAGGTTTCCTTTTTCAACCAGTCTTCACATTTGGGCATAGCATATCTGGTTGTCTGTTAACATACTCTCCTAGGACAATTTATCCCTACCTATGGTTTCCACATAACATTATATGTTGATGTGGTTCTGAAGTTCACACCTTCCAGATAGATCTGTCTCCTGCTTGACTGTCCATATTCCATTTGCCTTCAAACTTCTCCCTTGGTCTCGTGCAATATCAAACTCAATATGACCCAGCACAGATTTATAACAGTCCCACAAAAACTTGGTCAGTAAAAAGAGTTCTGTATTATCCATATCAGCAAATCCACTAGAGCATCAAAACAGTTGACTGTGCCATCCATGACCCCTCCCCATCATAGCCAATTGGTCATGAAGCCTTTTTCTATTTCCTATATGTATCTTGCATCTGTTTATTTCTGTCCATCTTTGCTATTGTTGCCTAACTTAGACTCTCATTCATCTTCATTTGCATAACACACTTGTCAACAAATTGGTCCTTCTGAGTTCAATCTTCCTCACCTTCCAATCTGTTCTCTATATTACAACTACAATCATCTTTCAAAAATAAAATTCTGAACATGTTAGTCCCTTGCTTAAAGTTCTTCAATGGCTTATCATTGTCTAAAAAGACAAAATCTAAACTTTCTAGCATGGACTTCAAGATCTTTCATAACCTGATCTCTTACTATCTGTGAATCTCATCTATCATTACACATCCTCTCCAATCCTATGATTCAGCCATATCCCATTACTAATAGTTTTCCCCAACCCAGGCTGCTTTGTGACCCTATCCTTTTTATATGCCCTTCTTTCTACCAATTCTCATTTGTCCAGAAAACTACTCATCCTTTAAGACCTACCTCAAATATTACTGCATGACACCGTCTCATTTAGCCAGCACTACCTAACCAGAGCTGAATGCTGCCTCTATACTATGATGTGTTCATAATTCTATTATCTAGTACTTGTCCTACTTGTTGGCATTGATTTTTCCCATATTAGATTTTAAGTTCCTTTCAGATTAGAAATTTGTTTTACTCATCTTTGTAGCCCTGGTGCTTAATTCTTTCACAGAGGTAGTGTTCAATATACAATATATGCTTGGACTTGCTTTTACTTCTCTGGGCTCAGTGAGTGTTGAAGAATGGTGTATTCTAGTCTCCAAAGCATTTTCACATGATTCATATTGTGTGGCCTCTTCTATTCACTCAGCCTTTTCTGTATTGGATTACCTAGATTGTGGATCATGCTTTTACCCAGAACTGATCCTTGTGAAGGGCAATATGGAGTGGCTGGAAGGGAACCAAGGCTTTCCCCAAAACTGTCTTTGGTGATGGTGTCACCCTGATGCCCATTTCATTCCTTTAGTGGAGCTACCTCTTCTCAGGCGTCCAGCATATCCATGCCCTTCTCCTTAATTCTCTTCTTAAGAAATCCTCTTTCTATTCTCAGGAAGTAATCTGATAAATTAATTCACACTGAGGTCAAAATCTTCTATATCATAGCAATCAGGCAACCACTAAACAGTACTTTCTGCTTGGATTTCTTACCCTTAAATTTTCTTCCCACAGCATGAGGTTACTTAGTTGCCTGAATTAAAAAATATGTAGTAACTTACAATTTAATATTCAATCATCAATCCATTAACTTTTACTGGAATCTTGGCACAATTAATTGGCTATATTATCTTTCTTAGCAAATGCCTGAGGGAATAACTGTCTGACCAGGAGGACGGGGGTATGGAGGCAGAATCTGGGACCGGGAAACAGACACTGCCATTAAAGTCTGGTCAGCAGGAGGCTCATGGATAATTTTGGAATGGAAGAGTTAGCTGTCATTTTTGGGTAGTGGTAAGGGGTGATGAGAAGGGGGAGGAGGGAGCTGAAAGAAGAGAGAATGTGTTTGGTGATTCATTCAACACTTTTATTGAATTTTATGATGGGCCAGGCACCAGGGATGATAAAAAATAATAATATGATGATTTTGCATTGCAATAACTCATTATCTAATAGGAAAATTTGATACCATAAGTCACAAAGCAATATTATAAGCAACAGCAGAGGTTAAATGTAATGTGATCTTGGAGCATAGAGTGGGAAGCAATAAACTCTATAGAAGATGTAAATACAGAGAGAAAGAAGAGAAAGCAGAGAAAGCAAAGAAAAACAAGAAGCTACAGAGAGAAAGTAATATTTATTTGCATCTGAATGGGTAAACATGTTTTGCAGATAGAGAACAGGAGGAATAACATTCTAGGGAGAGAAGATTGTAGAGGAATTCATTCTCCAAGTATGTATTTATTGGACACCTACTATGCATTACATGCTTTTCTAGTTGTTTGGAATATATCAATGAACAAACAGACAAAAGTCCACACTTAGGGAGTTCACATTCTAGTTAGGGAGACAGAAAATAAACAAGATTGATGATTAAAATATACAGAATGTTACATGTAGGTGGTAGTGAGAAAGAATCAAGCAGGCATGAGAGATATGAAGTGCCGGGAGGGGAACTAATATTTTCAGTAGAATGACCTGGAAAGCCTCCCTGAGAAGGTGATTTCAGAATAAAGATATGAAGAAAGTAAGGGAACTAATCATATGGCCAGCAGGGATAAGGATGCTTTGAGCAGAGGAAACAGCAAGTGCAGAGGCCTGAGCCAGGTGCAGATGTGGGGTCTTTGGGAGACAGCAAGGAGGTCAGGATGAGAGAAATGGAAAGACTGAGGAGTGGGGACTAGGAGGAAGTGAGATAAGAAAGGTAAAGAGAGGGGAGAACCTGGGACCTTGTAGGACACAGTAAGGACTTTGGCTTTTCCGTAGAGCAGATTGAAGAGCCATTACAGGGTACTGAGCAGAGGAGAAATACATTCTTGTTTTTTTTTTTTTGGAGACAGAGTTTTGCTCTTGTTGCCCAGGCTGGAGTGCAGCGGTGCAATCTCAGCTCACTGCAACCTCCGCCTCCCTTGTTCAAGTGATTCTCCTGCTTCAGCCTCCCGAGTAGCTGGAATTACAGGTCTCTGCCACACTCCTGGCTAATTTTTTGTATTTTTAGTAGAGATGGGTTTTCACCATGTTGGTCAGGCTGGTCTCGAACTCCTGACCTCAGGTGATCCACCCTCCCCCCCCAGCCTCCCAAAGTGCTGGGATTACAGCTGTGAGCCACCGCACCAGGCCGAGAAATACATTCTGACTAAGATTTTAATAGAGTCACTCTGGTGGTTATGTTGAGAAATGACTGCAGGGAGTCAAAGGCAGAAACAGGAGGATCATTTGGGAGGCTAGTTTTACAATCCAGGTCAGAAATTATGTTAACTCGAACCAGAGATGTGGGGATGGTGAGAACGGTTCGAACTCTAGATGTATTTTGAAGGTGACTGACATAAATTAATAATATTTTGAACATGAGGTATGAGAGGAAGAAGAGTCAAGAATAGCTCAAAGGTCTTTTAAATTTTAAATTTTTGTGGGTTCATGGTGTATATACTTATGGGGTGCAGGAGATTTTTTTGATACAAGCATCCATTATGTACAGGTGTAATAATCACATAATGGAAAATGGGGTGTCCATCCCCTCAAGCATTTATTCTTTGTGTTAGAAACAATTCAATTATGCTCTTTTAGTTATTTTGACTATAGTCACCCTGTTGTGCTAGCAAATACTTGGTCTTATTCATTCTTTCTATTTTTTTTTTAGATGGGGTCTTGCTCTGTTGCCCAGGCTGGAGTGCAGTGGCGTGATCTCAGCTTACTGCAACCTCCGCCTCCCAAGTTCGAGTAATTCTCCTGCCTCAGCCTCCTGAGTAACTGGAATTACAGGCACCCATCACCACATCTAGCTAATTTTTGTATTTTTAGTGGAGATGCGGTTTTGCCATGTTGGCCAGGCTGATCTCAAACCCCTGACCTCAGGGGATCCACCTGCCTCGGCCCCCCGAAGTTCTGGAATTACAGGTGTGAGCCCCTGTGCCCGACCGCTTTCTATGTTTTTTGTACCCATTAATTACTCCACTACCCCTGCCCCACCAGCCCCTACTATCCTTCCCAGCCTCTGGTGACCATCCTTCTACTCTCTATCTCCATGAGTTTAATTGTTTTGATTTTTAGATACCAGAAATAAGTGAGAACATGCCATATTTGTCTTTCTGTGCCTGGTTTATTTCACTTAACATAATGACTTCCATTTCCATCTGTGTTGTGGCAAATGACAGAATCTCATTCTTTTCATGGCTGAATACTACTCCATTGTGTATAAGTACCATGTTTTTTAAAAATCCACTCATCTGTTGATGAACACTTAAGTTGCTTCCAAATCTTGGCTATTGGGAACAGTGCTGCAATAGACATAGGAGTGCGGAGATCTCTTTGATATACTGATTTCCTTTCTTTGGGGTATATACCCAGCAGTGGGATTGCTGGATAATATGGTAGCTCTATTTTTAGTTTTTTAGGTGTTTGAGGAAGCTCCAAACTGTTCTCCATATGGTTGTAGTAGTTTACTTTCCCAATGACAGTGTACACGGGTTCCCTTCTCTCTACATCCTTGCCAGCATTTGTTATTACCTGTCTTTTGTATAAAAGCCATTTTAACTGGGGTGAGATGATATCTCACTGTAGTTTTGATTTACATTTCTCTGGTGATCAGTGATGTTGAGCACCTTTTCATATGCCTGTTTGTCATTTGTGTGTCTTCTTTGGAGAAATGTTTTTTCAAACCTCTTGCCCAGGCTGGGCATGGTGGCTCATGCTTATAATCTTAGCACTTTGTGGGGCTGAGACAGGTGGATCACTTGAGCCTGGTAGTTTGAGATCAGCCTGGGCAACATGGCAGAAACTCATCTCTCCAAAACATACAAAAATTAGCTGAGTGTGTAGCTCCTGAAGTTCCAGCTACTGGAGAGGCTGATGTGGGAGAATCAGTTGAGCCCGGGAGGTCAAGATTGCAGTGAGTCATGATTGCACCATTGCACTCTGGCCTGGGTGTCAGAGGGAGACCTTGTCACAAAAATAAATAAATAAATAAATAAATAAGTAAATAAATAAATAAATCTCTTGCCCATTTAAAAATTGGATTATTGGATTTTTAAAAATAGAGTTGTTTGAGCTCCTTATGTATTCTGGTTATTAATCCCTTGTCAGATGGGTAGTTTGCAACTATTTTCTCCCATTCTGGGGTTGTCTCTTCACTTTGCTGATTGTTTCCTTTGCTGTGAAGAAGGTTTTTAACTTGATCCCATTTGTCCATTTTTGATTTGGTTGCCCATGCTTGTGGGTGTTACTCAAGAAATCTTTGCTCAGTCCAATGTCCTGTAGAGTTTTCTCAGTATTTTCTTTCTGTAGTTTCATAGTTTAAGGTCTTAGATTTAGGTCTTAAATCCATTTTGATTTGAATTTTGTATATGGTGAGAGATAGGGATCTAGTTTCATTCTTCTGCATATAGATATCCAGTTTTCCCAGCATCATTTATTGAAGAGACTATCTTTCCTTCAGTGTATGTTCTTGGCACCTTTGTTGTAAATGAGTTCACTGTAGGTGTGGGGATTTATTTCTGGGTTCTCTATTCTGTTTCATTGGTCTATGTGTTTGTTTTTATGCCAGTATCATGCTGTTTTAATTACTATAGCTCTGTAGTATAATTTGAACTCATGTAATGTGATTTCTTCTTTTTTTGTTGTTTTTGTTTTTTTTTGCTTAGGATATCTTTGGCTATTCTGGGTCTTTTGTAGTTCCATAGAAATTTTAGGATTGTTTTTTCTATTTCTGTGAAGAGTGTCATTGGTATTTTGATAGGGATTGTATTGAATCTGTAGATTGCCTTGGGCAGTATGAGTATTTTAACAATATTGTTTCTTCCAATCCATGAACATAGAATCTTTCCATGTTTTGGTGCCCTCTTCCATTTCTTTCATCAGTGTTTAATAGTTTTGATTGTAGAGATTTTTCACTTGTTTGGTTAAGTTAATTCATAGGTATTTAATTTTCCTTGTGGCGACTACGAATGGGATTACTTTTTAAATTTGTTGTTCAGATTGTTCACTGTTTGGGTATACAAATGCTATGAATTTTTGTATGTTGACTTGGTATCCTGCAACTTTACTAATTTTTTTTATTAGTTCAAATAGTTTTTTGGTGGAGTCTTTAGCTTTTTCCAAATGTAAGATCATGTCATCCACAAACAAGAATAAATTAATTTCTTCCTTTCCAATTTGGATGCCTTTTCATTCTTTCTCTTGTTCGGTTGCTCTAGCTAGGCCTTCCAGTACTATGTTGAATAAACAGTGGTGAAAGTGGGCATCTTTGTCATGTTTCTGATCTTAGAGGAAAGGCTTTCAGTTTTTCTCTATTCCGTATGATACTAGCTGTGGGTCTGTCTCATATGGCTTTTGTTATGTTGAAGTGTGTTCCTTCTATACCCATTTTTTTGAGGGCTTTTATCATGAAGGGATGTTGAATTTCATCAAATGTTTTTTCAGCATCAATTGAAATGATCTCATGACTTTTGTTCTTCATTCTCTTAATATGATGTATCAAATTGATTTACTTGCATATGTTGAGCCATCCTTGCATCCCTGGTATACATCTCACTTGGTCATGATGAATGGTCTTTGTAATGTGTTATTGAATTCAATTTGCTAGTATTTTGTTGAGGATTTTTGCATCAATATTTATCAGAAGTATTGGCCTGTAGTTTTCTTTATTTGATGTGTCTTTGTCTGGTTTTGGTATCAGGGTATTACTGGACTCATAGAATGAGTTTGGAAATACTCCCTCCTCTCTTTTTCAGAACAGTTTGAATAGAATTGGTATTAGTTCTTCTTTAAATGTTTGGTAGTGAAGCCATTGGGTCCCAGGCTTTTCTTTACTGGGAGACTTTTTGTTACAGCTTTGACCTCATTACTTGTTATTGGTCTGTTCAGGTTTTGGATTTTTTTATAGTTAATCCTGGTAGATTGTATATGTATAGGAATTCATCCCTTTCTTCCAGATTTTCCAATTTATTGGCTTATAGTTGCTCATAGTAGCCACTAATGATTCTTTGAATTTCTGTGGTATCAGTTGTAATGTTTATTTCTAATTTTATTTATTTGGGTTTTCTCTATTTTTTCTTAGTCTGGCTGTTTGTCAATTTTGTATAACTTTTCAAAAAAACAACTTTTTGCTTCACTAATCTTTTGTATTGTTTTCTTTATTTCAATTGTATTTGTTTCTGCTCTGATCTTTGTTTTTTATTTTCTTCTACTAATTTTGGGTTTGGTTTGATTTTTTTTTTTAGTTATTTAAGATGTATCATTAATTTTGCTTCTTTTTTGATGTAGGCACTTATAGCTATAAACTTGTCTCTTAGGACCATTTTTGCTGTATCCCATAGGTTTTAGTATGTTTTGTTTCATTTATCATCTGTTTCAAAATATTTTTCTTTCCTTTTTAATTTCTTCATTGACCCACTTTTCATTCAGGAGCATATTATTTAATTTTCATGTATTTGTTTAGTTTCCAAAATTCTTCTTGTTACTGATTTCTAGTTTTACTCCATTGTGGTCAGAGAAGATGCTTGATATTATTTCCATTTTTTGAATGTTTTAAGACTTGTTTCATGACCTCACATATAATCTATCCTTGAGAATGATTCATGTGCTGAGCAGAAGAATGTGTATTCTGCAGCCATTGGATGAAATTTTCCGTAAATATATGTTATTAATAGATCTATTTGGTCTATAGTGCAGATTAAATCCAGTGTTTATTTTTTGATTTTTCTGTCTGGAAGATCTGTCCAGTGCTGAAAGTGGAGTGTTGAAGTCTCTAGCTATTATTGTATTGCAGTCTCTTTTTCTTTAGGTCTAATGATATTTGTTTTATATATCTGGGTGCTCCAGTGTTGGGTGCACATATATTTATAATTGCTATAAACTGTTGCTGAATTGACCCCTTTATCATTATACAGTGACCTTCTTTGTCTTTTGTAGTTTTTGTCTTAAAATCTATTTTGTCTGAGGTAAATGTTGCTACTCTTCCTCTTTATTCATTTCCATTGGCATGAAATGTCCTTTTCTTTATTAATTTATTTTTAGTATGTGAGTGTTTTTATAGGTGAAGTGTATTTCTTGTAGGCAACAGATCATTGGGTCTTGTTTTTTGAATCCGTTCAGCTATTCTGTCTTGATTGGAAAGTTTGGTCCATTTACATTCAATATTATTATTCATAAGTAAAGACTTTTTCCAGTTCGTTATTTGTTTTCTGGTTGCTTTGTAGATTTCTCTTCCTTCTTTTGTTTCTTTCTTTTACTGAAGGTGATTTTCTCTGGTGATATGATTTAGTTTCTTGCTTTTTAATTTTTTGTGTATGTGTTATATGATTTTGGTTTGAGATTACCATGGGGCTTGCAAATACTATTTTATAGCTCATTATTTTAAGCTGATAACAACTTAACACTTTCTCCATAAACAAATAAGCAAAAAGAAAGTTAATAAAAACTCTATGCCTTAACTTTGTTCACCTAACTTTTTAATTTTTTGTTGTTTCTATTTATACCTTATTGTACTGTCTATGTCTTGAAAAGTTGTTGTAGTTATTATTATTTAATCATCTTTGATGTTACTTTTATATATTTTTATTTTTAATTTTATTTATTTTATTTATATTTTCCACAGGTTATTGGGGTACAGGTGGTGTTTGGTTACATGAGTAAGTTCTTTAGTGGTGATTTGTGAGATTGTGGTGCACCCATCACCTGAGCAGTAAACATTGCACCCTATTTGTAGTCTTTTATTCCTCATCTTTTTCCCACACTTCCCCCCAAGTCCCCAAAGTCCATTGTGTCATTCTTATGTCTTTGTGTCCTTGTAGCTTAGCTCCCACATATCAGTGAGAACATACGATGTTTGGTTTTCCATTCCTGAGTTATTTCACTTAGAATAATAGTCTCCAATCTCACCCAGGTAACTGCAAATGCCATTAATTCATTCCTTTTTATGGCTGAGTAGTGTTACATTGTATGTATGTATATACTACAGTTTCTTTACTTGTTGATTTATGGGCATTTGGGTTGGTTCCATGATTTTGCAATTATGAATTGTGCTGCTATAAACATGTGTGTACAAGTTCTTTTTTGTATAATGACTTCTTTTCCTCTGGGTAGATACCCAGTAGTGGGATTGCTGGATCAAATGGTAGTTCTACTTTTAGTTCTTTGAGGAATCTCCACACTGTTTTCCATAGTGGCTGTACTAGTTTACATTCCCACCAGCAATGTAGATAGAAGCATTGCCTGATCACCGCATCCATGTCAACATCCAATGTTTTTTGATTTTTTGATGATGGCCATTCTTGCAAGAGTAAGGTGGTATCACACTGTGGTTTTGATTTGCATTTCCCTGATCATTAGTGATGCTGATCATTTTTCATATGTTTGTTGGCCATTTGTATATTTTCTTTTGATAATTGTCTAGACATTTATGTCCTCAGCCCACTTTTTGATGGTTTTTTTTTTTTTTTTTTTTTTACTGATTTGTTTGACTTCATTGTAGATTCTGGATATTAGTCCTTTGTCAGATGTATAGATTGTGAACATTTTCTCCCACTCTGTGGGTTGTCTGTTTACTCTGCTGACTGTTCCTTTTGCTGTGCAAAAGCTCTTTAGTTTAAGTCCCAATTATTTATCTTTGTTTTCATTGCATTTGCTTTTGGGTTCTTGGTCATGAAATCCTTGCCTAAGCCAATGTCTAGAAGGGGTTTTCCAATGTTATCTTCTAGAATTTTTATAGTTTCAAGTCTTAGATTTAAGTCCATAATCCATCTTGAGTTGATTTTTGCATAAGGTGAGATATGAGAATACAGTTTCATTCTCCTACATGTGGCTACCCAATTATCCCAGCACTATTTGTTGAAAAGGGTGTCCTTTCCCCACTTTATGTTTTTGTTTGCTTTGTCAAAGATCAGTTGGCTGTAAATATTTGGGTTTATTTCCAGGTTATCTATTCTGTTCCATTCTATGTGCCTATTTTTATACCAGTACCATGCTGTTTTGGTGACTATGGCTTTATAATATAGTTTGAAGTCAGGTAGTGTGATGCCTCCAGATTTGTTCTTTGTGTTTAGTCTTGCTTTGGCTATATGGGCTCTTTTTTGGTTCCATATGAATTGTATAATTTTTTTTTTCTAATCCTGTGAAGAATGATGGTGGTATTTTGATGAAGATTGTGTTCCTCCTGTGGCGTTTTCCCCCATGCCTCTGGCCACTGTCCCGAAGGGCCCCTGTGGTGCCAGGCAGGAATGGCCTGCTTGGGGACCCAGTGAGCTCCCAGGGCCTTTCTTGCTGCTTCCTCTACCCCTATATTTTGCTTGGCTCTCTAAATTGACTCAGCCCCAGGTAAAGTCAGAAACTTCTCCTGCAAACTAGACCTTCATTTTCGCCAGTGGTGGTGTGTGTTCAGGAGTGGAGGATCTCCCTTCCCAGTTCCACAGTTTGGGCACTCACAGTATTTGGGGTGTCTCCCGGGTCCTGCAGGAGCAGTCTGCTTCCTTCAAAGAGTCTGTGGGTCCTCTCGGGATTCCTAGTTTGTTCTTGCAGTTGTTCTGGAGCTAAAATTCATCATGTGAGCCTCTGCACTCTGCTCTGTTTGTCCAAATCGGGGCTGCAATCTAGTCCTGCCTCCTGTCTGCCATGATGATCTGTAATTATTATTTTTGATTGATTTATTGATTAGCCTTTCTACTTAAGAATAGTTTACATACCACAGTTACAGTGTTATAATATCCTGTGTTTTTTTGTATACTTACTATTATCAGGGAGTTTTATGCCTTCAGATGATGTCTTATTGCTCATTAATGTCTTTTTCTTTCTGATTGATTTAGTATTTCTTGCAGGGCAGATCTGGTGTTGATTCATCACGTTTTGTTTGTCTGGAAGTCTTTATTTCTCCTTCATGTTTGAAGGATTTTTTTTTTTTTCCAGATATACTATTCTAGGGTAAAAGTGATTTTTTTTCTTCTTTTTTCCCCCCCACCCTTCAGCATTTCAGCACTTTAGAAATGTCATGCACTGCCTCCTGGCCTATAAAGTTCCCACTGAAAAGTCTGCTGCCACATGCATTGGAGCTCCATTGCCATGTTGTTTGTTTCTCTCTTGCTGCTCTTAGGATAGTTTCTTTATCCTTTGGGAGTTTGATTATTAAATGCTTTCAGGTAGTCTTTGTGTTAAGTCTACTTGGTTTTCTATAAGCTTCTTGTACTTGAATGCTGTTATCGTCCTCTAAGTTTGGGAAGTTCCTTGGTATTATCCCTTTGAATAAACTTTCTACCCCTATCTCTTTACCTTCCCTGTAAGGTCAATATCTCTTATATTTGCCCTGATGAAGTTATTTTCTAGATCCTGGAGGCATGCTTCATTGTTTTTTATTCTTTTTTTCTTTAGTCTTCTCTGTCTGCCTATTTTCAAGTAGCCTGTGCCAAGCTCACTAATTTTTTCTTCTCCTTGTTCAGTTCTGCTATTCAAAGACTCTGATGTATTCTTCAGTAGGCCAATTGAATTTTTCAGGTCCAGAATTTCTGCTCAGTCCTTTAAAATTATTTCAATATCTTTATTATGTTTATCTGACAGAATTCTGAAATTTTTCTCTGTATTATCTTGAATTTATTTGAGTTTCCTCAAGACAGCTCTTTTGAATTCTCTGTCTGAAAAGTCATATATCTTTGTTTCTCCAGGATTGGTCCCTGGTACCTTATTTAGTTCATTTGACGAGGTCACGTTTTTCTGGATCATCTTAGTACCTGTAGATGTTCATCTGTATCTGGTCATTGAAGAGTTACATGTTTAGTGTAGTCTTGGCAGTCTGAGTTTGTTTGTACCCGTCCTTCTTGGGAAGGCTTTCCAGATATTCAAATGGAGTCAGGTATCATGATCTAAGCTGTATGTGCTTTAGGGAACACCCAAAGCTCAGTAACACTGTGGCTTTTATAGACTCATAGAGGTACTGCCTTGATGGTCTTGGACGAGGTCCAGGTGATTTCTCTAGATTACCTGGTACAGACCCTTGCTCTCTTCTCTTACTCTCTCCCGAGCAAATGGAGTCTCTCTCTCTTTTTTGAGCCACGTGGAGCTAGGGGTAGAGTGACACAAGCACCCTGTGGTTACCACCACTAGTACTGTGATGAGTCAGACCCAATGCCAGCACATCACTGGGTCTCACTCAAGGCCTGCTGTAACCACTCCCTGGCTACTGGTTATGTCTGCTTAATGCCCTGGTCTCTGCGACTAGCAGGTAGCAAAGCCAGCCAAGCCTGTGTTCTTCCCTTCAGGCCAGTGAGGTCTCCCAGGCCCTGGGCAGGCCTGAGGTGCCACTTGGGAGCCAGGGACTAGAGTCAAAAATCTTAACAGTCTACCTGGTGTTCTATTGTACTGTGGCTGAGCTGGCACTCAAACCACAAGGCTCAGTCCTTGTCACTCTTCCTTCTTCTTTCCAAAGGCAGAGCAGCCTCACACCATGGCCACCACCACCACCACAGGCCCATAGGGAGTACTGCCAGACTACTGCTGAGGTTCCCTTAAGGCCCGAGGGCTCTTCAGTGAGCTTGTGGTGAATGCTTCCTGGCCTGGGATTCACCCTTCAGGGCAGTGGGCTCCCCTCTGGCCCAGGGCAGGTCCAGAAATGCCATCCAAAAGCCAAGGCTTGGAACTAGGGACCCCAAGAGCCTACTTGGTGCTCTACCTGCTGTGGCCAAGCTGGTACATAAGGTGCAAGGCAAAGCCCTCTTTACTCTTCCCTCCACTTTTCTCAAGCAGAAGTCTCACCCCATAGTCACCAGAGTTGGGGATGTGCTGAGTCTCAGCTGAAGCCAGCAAAACTGAGTCTCACCCAAGGCCCTCAGTGTAGTACCTGGGTATCACTGCTGGTTATTCAGGGCCTAAGGGCTCTTCAGTTAGCAGGTAATGAACGCTGCCAGGACTGAATCATTTTCTTCAAGGCAGCAGGTTCCCTTCTGGGCCAGAGTGTGTCTAGAGATGTTCTCTTGGAGCTAAGGACTAGAATGGGGACCTCAAAACTCTGACTGATGCTCTATCCTCCTGTAGCTCAGTTGGTATCCAAGATGGAAGGCAAAGTCCTCCCCACTCTTCCATCTTTTCTCCTCATGCAGAAGGAAGGAATTTCTTTTGGAGCTACTAGCTGTGCAGCCTAGGGTTAGGGGAAGGGTGATGCCAACATTTCCTTAGTTGCCCTGGCTGGTGTCTCAGTAGGTCACTGCCCCTGCAGTTCTCTGCCTCTTAGCTCAGCTCAGCACTAGGACTCACCTAGGTGTTGCAAAACTTGTGGCCTAGACTGGCTTTCAAGGTTTTTTAGGGCTCCAGAAAACTTTAACTCATGATGGCAAGGCTTGCAGGAACTCTTAAGTTCCAACTGCTGGAATCTGTAATTCCCCTCTTTCTTGGGGAAATGATCCCTCTTTGGTCAAGCATCAGCTGAGCTTGGTTTTGTTTATCTTTCTGCTATAACAGGGCAGCACTGAGTTCAATGCCTCACAATCACTGAGTTCTGCCTCTCCCCAGTGCACAGAAACACTGTCCACACCATGCCACCCCTACCAGGAGATAGAGGACGGGTGGGTCAGCTATTGAAGACTGTTTTTCCTACCTTTTCAGTGCCTCTTTCAGTGATATGAAGTTAAAACCAGGTACTGTGAGTGCTCACGTAATTTTTGAGTCTTATGAAGGTGTTTTTATTTTGTGTGTGTAGATAGTTGTTGAATTGGTACTCTGTTCGAAGAATGATCAGTCCAGCTTCTATTCTGCCATCTTGCTCCACTTCTGTCTTAGCTTCAAATTTTAAGTTGCCAGAAATTGAGAAAGAAAAGGAACTAGTTTGGGAAAAACAGTAGGAGCTCAGTTTGGGGCATGTTTAATTTTGCCTCTTAGACATCCAAGTGATGTTAAATAGTTAGTTTCGAATATGTGGAGGGATCCAGGTTGAGGATATAATATTGAGAGTCATCATAACCATATAGATGGCACTTAAAGTCATGATTCTAGGAGAAGTTATGTAGATCCTAGATGAGATTGTATAGGGAATGAGTGTAGATAGTAAGAAAGAATATATTCTAGAATTGAGTCTTGGAGAAATCTAACATTTGGAAGTGAGAGAGATGAGAAAACAAACAAACAAACAAACAAACAAACAGGAAAAGGAGCTAAACAGGTGCAACCAGAAGTGAAGGAGGAAAACAAAGACAATGTGGTGTTCTGGAAGCCAAGAATACAGTGTTTTATTGAGAGAATTTTTACCCATGTCAGAAACTACTGATAGGTAAAGAAAAATAAGGACTGAGAAATGGTCTTAGAATGTAGCAAGGTGGCTGTTGGTAGCCTTGTGAAGAATCATTTCAGTATAGTGATGGAGAAAAAAGCTTAATTGGAGTGTGTTTAAGAAAGAATGGGAGCACATGAAAAGATAAATGTCCAGCATAATGGAACACAAAGGAAACATCAAAATCACAATGAGCTACCACTTCATACCCACCCAGGATGGCTGTGATAAACACTGTAGGTGATAACATGAGTTGAGAAGGACACGAAGACATTGGGACCCTCATGCACTTCTTGAAGGAATGTAAAATGGTTCAACAACTCAGAAAATGGTCTGACAGTTCCTGAAAAAGTTAAACACAGAGTTACCATATGACCCAAAAATTTCATTCCTAGTATATACTCAAGAGAAATAAAAACATGCATCCACACAAAAACTTGTACATGAATGTCCAGGGCAGCATTATTTATAAGAGCTAACAAGGGAAGATAATCTAAATGCCCATCAACTGACACATACATAAATAAAATGTGGTATATTCTTCTAATGGAATATTATTTGAGAATTTAAATGAAAGAAAACTGATACATGCTACAGTGGTGAGCCTTGAAAACACTATGCTAAGTAAAAGAAGCCAGTCACAAATGACCACATATTTTATGCTTTTCATTTATATGAAAAGACCAGAATAGGAAAAATTTATAGAAATAGAAAGTATATTTCTGATTTCCTGGGCCTGGGGGATAGAGGATGGAGATAAATAGGAAATTACTGCTAATTGGCAGGTTTTTTGGGGGTAATAAAAATATTCTAAACTTAGATTTTGCTAATGCTTACACAACTTTGTGCATGCTAAAAGTTTGAATTTTATATAATTTTATGGTATGAGAATTATATCTCATGAAACATTTTTTAAAAGAAGAAAGAATGGGAAGACAGATATTAGAAAGATCTAGTAGAGAATGCTTTCAAGAGTGCTATAAGAAAGCGATAATAATACATCATTAGTTGAAGAGGAAATCTGGATTAAAGAAAGGTTATTGTTTTTAAGATGAGAGAAATACCAGTGTATTTTATGATGTTGCAATCAATCTAATAAAAAAAGGAAGTTTGATAAAACAAGAATGAGAGAAGACTTCGTGGAGCAATATTTTCAAGTAGGAAAGAGAGAATGAAGATGTAGTGCATAGGTGGAGGGATTTGCTCTGCGGGAGGATGGACAGTTCATCCATAGTAATAGAAGGGGAGGTGAAGTATATTCACTCTGATTCTGGCAGGTGTGCAGATTTTAGGTTGAGGTTTTTGAAAATTCTCTTATAATTGCTTCATTTTTCTCATCATAGTAGAAAGCAAGATTGACTACTGAGAATGATGGTGAGGAACAAGTGTTGGAAATTAGAAGAGAAAATTTGAAATACTTGTTCTGGAGAGTGAAAGAAAAAATGGATTAGGGAAGAAAAGGATGATTTCTGGGGTGAACCCTTGTGAAGTTTAGTGAGCATGAGTATAATGTGAGAACAGTTGACATGCCTGTGTATTTTTCTCCAGCTATCTTCAACTGCATGAATTCAGGCATGGAGTAAGTGAGGAGTTGAGTTTATCCAGGGTTTTTATTTTGCTGGATTATATTGGGTTTCCAGACAACATACTGTGAGATCGAGATTTGTATGCAGGAGTTTACTGAGCAGTGTTTTCAGAAGCAACATCTATAAGGGATGGAGGGCAGGAGGAATGAGCAGAGGAGGGGTTAAACAGAAGTGCAGTTGTAACAGGTCTCAGGCAATCCTACAGGGAGCTGTGGAGCTGGAACAACCCTCTGATTTGTCCCAAATTGGAGTAAGGAGGCTTGGCATTTGTGCTCCTTTGTAGACATTTAGACATGGAATTCCTGTGGTCTCAGAGGCTCCCAAGAAGTGAGGGTAATTCCTCAAGAGGGACTTGGCTGTGAGATGACAGAAATTAACACTCCTAGTAGGTGCGGTAGTAAGTGCCTTAGTCCTGAAGGGAAGGTAATGATGGCACACCACAGAATCTGCTACAGTTCGCCGTTTGCCCTGCTTGCTTGTGTACTAAGCTTACTCCTTCTAAGACCTCCTCCTGCATTCTGATAAGTTTCTTTTCCTAGAAAGTCTTATTACATGAGGAAGGTTAGTGGGACTAATCCTGCCTCTATGACCGGTCTAGAGGCTGCCATTGATACTCCTCATTTGTACTACCTCAATGTACTATCCGTTCTAGATTCTCCTCTTTCTTGGCTAGCACCTCTGCTTATCTAGGTAGCTTACCTGGTGGTATGACCCAGATTCTTATATAAGAGGTGTCTGAGCCCCTGGTTCCTTGGCTACCAAACCATTTTCTAGAGTTGACTGTTACATTTGTGCATTTACTCAAAATTAGGCATAGTCCACAATGAACCATAAGGTAAAACTGAAGATGGACACCTTGCATTAAGAATGGGAAACCAAAAAGATAGAAGGATTTGGGTCCCAGGTAGTCATGTTTTGAACTCTCGATCACAGATTTTTTTTTTTTTAATGAGAGAAAAATATACCCTTAGGTGTTTGACTATTATCAGGTCCCTATTAACAGCTAAATAAAATTCCCAAGTAAAATAATAGTGTAGGACAGATATCCCCCTAACCCTCAAACTCCATATACCATACATCCAGTAAATATTTGAGTTCACCATGTGCCAGACATTTCTTTCCCTAGATTTCTCCATTTCTGCTTAAGACACCATCATTCTCCATTCTCACCATCTGCTTAAGAACCCATGTGAGGTTTAGTGAGCAAGAGTGTAATGTGAGAACAGTTGACGTGCTTGTACATTTTGGTCCAGCTATCTTCAGCTGCATGAGTTCAGGTATAAAGTAAGTGAAGAGATGTCTGAGCTCCTGATCTACTAAGAACTACTGAGACCAGAAATCTTAGCCTTCCCCTTAAATGCCTTCTCATCCTAATCTGCACATCCAGTTAGTTGTCAAAGCCTGTCATTCTGCCTCAATAATATCTCTCGGCCTGGTACGGTGGCTCACACCTGTAATCCTAGCAATTTGGAAGGCCGAGGCCTGTGCGTCACCTGAGGTTAGGAGTTTAAGACCAGCCTGGCCAACATGGTGGGACCCTGTCTTTACTAAAAAGACAGAAATTAGCTGAGCATGGTGGTGGGCACCTGTAATCCCAGCTACTTGGGAGGCTGAGGCAGGAGAATTGCTTGAACCCAGGAGGGAGAGGTTGCAGTGAGCTGAGATGGCACCACTGCACTCCAGCCTGGGTGACAGAGCAAGACTCCATCTCAAAAAAATAAAATAAATAAATAAATAAATAAATAAATAAGTAATAATACCTCTCATTGCTGTCTTCTCCCCTCCATCAGTATTTGCATTGTCCTAGATTAGGTGTTCTCCTCACCTCTGCCAATCTTGGCTCTTCCAAAAACTTTGGTCTTTTCATGCTCATCCCCAGTGTATCCTACAAACTGCTATAAAGAATAGTTATAGTCAAATTAGTAATAATAATTCTTCTCAGAAGCCCTCAATAGCTTCCCATAATATATCATATGAAATCCAAATGCATTAGTGTTGCATTCAAGGCTTTAATCCAGCCATGCCACATATTTTTTTCATTTTAACTTATATTGGATTGGTTACTAATGATTTTCCCAAATATTTATTCCATTTTCCTGATGCTCTGTCCCTCAGCCCCCAACACACATGGCTTGTTTCTTTCTCATCATTTCCCTTTTAGTTCTTTCTTAGACTTATCACAGTTTGTAAATGTATTTACTATTTACATCTTGAATTTTTTTTTTTTTTTTGAAACAGAGTTTTGTTCTTATTGCCCAGGCTGGAGTGCAATGGCGCAATCTCGGCTCACTACAACCTCCACCTCATGGGTTCAAGTGATTCTCCTGCCTCAGCCTCCCGAGTAGCTGGGATTATAGGCATGCACCACCACGCCCAGCTAATTTTGTATTTTTAGTAGAGACGGGGTTTCTCAATGTTGGTCAGGCTGGTCTTGAACTCCCAACCTCAGGTGATCCACCCGCCTCTGCCTCCCAAATTGCTGGGATTACAGGCGTGAGCCACCGCACCCAGCCTACATCTTGAATTTTTTCCATTAAACATCTAATGTTTTCCATTCAACATCTAATTGCCAGAATGTAAACTCCCTGAGTGCAGGAACGTTGTCTTAGTCACGTCCCAATTTCCAGCACCCAAATGAATGTCAGTGTAGGGGCTCAATGAATATTTGCTAATTGAATTAATGAGTGTGACGGCACTGTCAAGACTATCTCAGCTTTGCACAGAGTGGTTTTAACATTCAAGCTGGAAACAGCATGGTTCTACTCAGGCTCCTGTGTTTCCTACACAGGCTTCTGTGTCTCCCCTTAGCTCCAGGGGAGAGAGTCATCCTCATGGTAGGAGACAAAAGAAACTGCACCCCGATGGCAGGGAGGTAAGCTGTCTACAAGGAAGGGTCCCTGTCCTCTGTGTTGCGGGACCTTGTCTCTAGGCAATCTCTTTGAGTCAAATGAATAAATGTCCTTCCTATTTTATACTTACCTTATGTGTGGTCACGAGGATTACTTAGCCTTTCAAAGCCTGATTTCTCTTGGGCTTCGTCTAACTGCTGAAAACTTAGTTTGCTCTTGTAATATAAATAAGCACACTCGGGGCAGGGGGCTACATTTTATTCTTCCCTTAGGCAAAGCATAAAAACAAACAAAACAACCACCATGCCTAAAGTCTCCAAAAAACTCATAGTTACCACAGGGAAAATATGTCTGCGGAGATTTTATTTATTGAATAGTGGGTAAGGACGTATTTTATGCTACAAAGACCTTCCATAGGGAGAACATATCATGGCAGCTCAGCAGTGGGCTGCGTAAAGTGTTACAGGCATGGAGAGGCAACGGATTTACGTATCAGGTTCATAGATGCATCCTTTATTAATCCAAAGAATCAATGCTGGCCAGGCAGGCTTTGTATTAGACACTGGGCACGCCATATTTCTTGGAGACTTAGAAAATTTCTATTGCCTTTTGATGCTTGTGACATCATTTTTTTCAAACCACAAATTGGGGTGTGTGTTTTTGTGTGTGCATGTATGTGTGTGTGTGTCTAGGCAAATACGCATTACAGTTCAAATGAGTATTTAATAATATTTATAACTTGTAATTTGATACATATAAATGGCACCCTAGAAATATCAAATGGACAACAAAAAAGATACCTTATTATTAATTTTAAAATCTAAAATGCCCTTCTTTTACTATGCGGTCTATATCAGGCCCTCACCTGCTTATCCTCCCCTTTCCCCCCTCCCCTGATTTTTTGGCAGAGCAAGAATCTTGCCTTCTCAGACTGTCAGAAAAGTAATCTATTTTTAAATTTTCAGAATTTCAGGTCTCCTGTCATTAAACACGACAGAGGGATTTAGGGAAAGAGAAAGCATTGTTTGAAAAAGAAAGTCAGTTTTTAGTGTGACCTAAATGTATACGAGTCCAATGTTTAGACAACATAGCAGGTTAAAACTGGATTTTGAACATATTTTCAGAGTGTGCTTTGGCATGCAGCATTTTTGAGAGAGGTGTTATGTAAGTTATCAAAAAGCATACGTTTGGGGTAGGACTTTTGTTTTATCCAGAAGCTAAAAATCATCGAGTGTTGTGTTTTAATATGCAGATAACCCTCATTCTGATTTCAGTTTGGAAGCTTGATCAGGAAAGGTCTTTACTGTGGTGTTGAGGGCGTCATGTTCTTCAGAAAGAAAGCTGTCTGTTTTTCTTTTCTCCAGAGGAACTGCAGTTTAGGACAGGCATAAAGCTGGCAACATAACCAAGGGCAGAAAAAAAATTCACCCCTATGTTCTATTTGTCAAACTGACCTGCAGGTCACAACCTGAAAGTTTATGGATCGGTGAGGCCTTGTCTCCGCATAAGCATGTTTTCTGGACTTTGGCTGAAGCTAAATTCCTGACTTCTGAAAGAGGGGTGGGTGTGGACTTCCAGCAGGAATAGCCAGTGGGAAGGAAGTAATATTCATTAAGAGTGTCTCATGCAAGCCGTGCGGGGCTAAGCATGCTCAGTGTAAATTCTCCTGGAGCCTGTCAAGCTATGTTTGAACTCGTTCCAGAATAGTGGATTTACTTTTTTTTCCCCAACCAGGAAGAATACTCGATTAGACTGCATTTTGCCTTGCTTTTCCTTCTCCCTTTCTCTCTCTCTTTCTTTCTTTCTTTCTTTCTTTTCTTTCTTTCCTCTTTCTCTCTTTCCTTCTTTCTTTTTTTCTTCTTTCCTTCCTTCCTTCCTTCTTTCTTTTCTTTCTTTCCATTTTTTTTTCCTCCAGAAGAATGGAAACAGTATTCTTTTCCGATCAGTTCAGTAATACAATGTCCTTCAGTGTCCATATGAGCATCTCAGTGGAGAAGAAAAGAAACTTTGCTACCTGGGAACTGAAGACTACTTAGGTCAGTAAATGCTAATAAAGTTCTTAAAGACTTACGGAGCCAGGAGTTAACTTTTCTTAACTGTTAAGGTAATCTACAGCTAATGTAATTGCCTTTTCAATTAGTGGGTGTACACTGATTTTTTTTTTTTTTCCACACAAAAACTATGTTTTTCATGTATTGGAGTGATTTCCCAAACACAGGGAAAATATGTCTTTTGGTTAATTTGCATTTGAAAGAACTTCTTTTTGTATGAAAGGTTCTTTCTCTCTACCACAAATTATGTGTTTTTTAAACAAATATTGTGGTGAGCTGATGTAGCCGTAATGGTCTGAATGTGGATGTGTTCTGTGTTATATTAATTCTTGGCTTGGGTAGGTTTGGTGAAAGTTATTGCTTTTGTTGCTGCCAGAGATGAAAGAGAGTTTGTTTTGTTGTGGATGTTGTTTTGGAACTTTTGGTGAGCTTTGAGGCTGCCTTGGGAGCCCCTTATAGAGAGGAGAGCCATCTCTTTCCACGTTTAATGTGCATTTTTCAAAATATTCAAATTTAACTCTAAGACGGGAGTATAGCTTTTTAAGAATCTGTGTAGGAATAGAGTTTTCTTAAAAATGTAGTTTTGGAGGGAAATGGTTTATAGAAAGGTTTGTAATAAAGAATTTAAATCAACACCGCCATGGTGAATAGAAGCAAAAAATGCAAAAAAATACTGCATGCTATGTACGTACTGATTCAGTTTAGGTTAATAATTTTACTTTTTAATTTTAAAAAAGTATACCAGGCCTTAAAGGGCTGTCTTATAATATCAACTGATAACACAGAGGACTCATTGGAGAGATGTTAGGATCTCAGAAAATATCAAGTTAGCAAAGGTGGCCCCTTTAAAAACATCTGAGGACTGAGGTTATGAAACCACATGGCTTCATGTAGGAGCAGTGCATCCTAGGCTAAAGCACTTTAATTTTATTCAAGAATTTTAAGAGTAAAAGGGGATTTATTTCTTTTCAAAAAAGAACAGCCAGGCGAGGATTATTGATCCGTCAGGGATTAAATATTTGCTGGAATACAAAGCATCACATATTATCAATGTGTAAATCAGACTCGCCAGCTATTCAGGGGATGTAAATGAAACGACCATAGTTTCAGCCAGAATCAAATGCAGCAACACCCCTGCCCTGCTTTCTTCATCTTTATGTCCCAGAAAGGGATGATAGAGGTGGGGCAGGGTGTGAAATGAGACTTAGCCAATGAGCTGACCTTGCTCTTTTAACTTCTGTCCATCTGTTCTTACCGGGCAGCTGAAGCAGTGAGCAAAGTGGGACGGGACCTCAGGGGGGACCAGGAAGCGGAGGCCAGACCCAGCCAAGGCTGTGATCTGTTCCCCACCCTGCAAGTTAGATATCAGGAGGAGCTAAGCGGATGCGTCTAAATCCACTTCCTTCTGCTCCCAGAGCTTTGATTTAGTACCAAATGCTGCTCTTCTGCACCTGCCTCTGTTTTTCATAAGTAAAAGCTTCTCCCCATGTGTAGATGGCGCTTTATTCGATACAGATCAATCCCTAAGGAGATAGCTGAAGTAATTTAGTCTTGTTTTGTTTTTTTTCTTTCTTCTCTGACATGTGGCATTGATGAGGTTTAATTGAAACAACAAACCTTTTCTGGGATGCGAGAGCACAGTTTTCCATGGAAGAGTGTGTGTGAGCGTATGTGTGTGTGTGTGTGCGCATGCAAGTCATTTGCAGTCTGGACTCTGGGACGCTGCCTCTTGGAAGGCTTTGCAAGGCTGAGGGCATTTGTCTGGAGCCAGGGATCTTTTCATCACCTTGTCTCTGCGTTGGCAAAGAGGAGGTGCACATTCTGCAGCATGCTGTAACTCTTTACCCTGAGTCCTCGTTCCTAATACTGCAGTCTCCCCACAACACCCCAACTGTTTCCCCTTCATGACCTGTGTCTTGAAGCATAGCACCGAAACCTTTTGAGGCACAAAGGAAAACCAAAGAAGCAGAGAATGAACAAAGACAGGCCTCTTCATGTTCACATCTGGATAAAATTTAGATTGAGACAAGGGAAAATGAGTGGGAGAAAAAAAATCTGACACCACATTAAAAAAATGCATATAATTGACTTTCTAGAGTTTTTCTCGTCTCAAGTTTTCTGAGTGTTTTTGTCTCCTGCTCAGACCCTACCCATAGGATTCGGGAGAAGGTAGGTATCACATCCATATTTTGTAGTGAAGTGCAGTGATTTGCCCCAAGCAGCGCCTAGGCTGGAGCAAGCATACAGATACCTGGAGCTCCAGTCCAAGCCTCTGCTTATACAAGGATAGAAATAATCTGCGTTCCATTTCTGCACCTTGAACTCAGTTTCCCCATTCATTTTAAGATTTTGGACAAAGACATTCTGTGCAGTAAGTTCTCCAACTGAATCCATTACTGTAATAATTTGAGAAGTATTTGAAGCTTTTCAGAAGACTTTGACATATTTCCTTTGATCTTATCTTCAACACTACCTGTTAAAATAGATTGGGCCAGTGTTGTCATTTTCTTTTGACAAATGAGGAAACTGAAAGATTGAATGACTTGCTGCCTAAGGTCAGGATAGAGCTACATGGGAATTCAGGTTGCCCAACTGGGGATTTGAAATTCTAGACCATCCTGAATCCCTGGGTTACTGAGGTAGATAGGATATAAAAGAGGAGTTCCATGATTCATGAAGGTGGAAAGTGTGGCAGCACCAGGGACTTTGGATATTGTCACACTATGAAGGAGAAAACTCCAGCTGGAGAAGGTATGTTAGTCACACTCAAGGAGTTGGAGACTTGAATTTAAATCCTATCCGTAGAATCCCAAAGTGTGTGTTCTATGGTATGGTGACTATACACATGGGCTTTGCTAATTTCTCTGCGTCTCTTTTTCATCATGTGTAGAATGGGGATACCAAGGGGTTGCTATGAGGATTATATGAAAGGATGCATGTAAATTACTTAGCACGGTGCCTCACACAGCAGGCTAAACCCGAAAATGTTTTGATTGGCATATGCTCTTATTTGTTGCTTGTGTTGTATCACCCAAGGTAAGCATGAACTATTCTTACTGTGAATCCCAGTCAGCTCTTAGCTCAACCCACAGATCCTCAGGGCACTCGTGTTGGTAAATTAACACCACAAGAGGAATAGTGCTTAAGGCATATTTATTGAAAATACAAAAATGTGCTAAATGGCACAGAGAGTTAACTGAGGCAGAACGCTTATTCTTCTTGCTCTGGATAGCCAGAGGGAGGCTATCCAGGCAGATATGTCTGAGATAAGCGCACATTTGTTGAGTCAAATCTAGTTATCTTCCGTAACTTTCCAATGCGGCTAAGCAGGCTGCTCGGAAGTGAGGAGTCTCTCTGAAGGGAAGGAAGTCAATTACAGTCTCAAAGGTTCAGTGGGAGTCAAAAAAGAAGTAAAGGCCGGGCGCCGTGGCTCACGCCTGTAATCCCAGCACTTTGGGAGGCCGAGGCGGGCGGATCACGAGGTCAGGAGATCGAGACCACGGTGAAACCCCGTCTCTACTGAAAATACAAAAAATTACCTGGGCATGGTGGCGGGCACCTGTAGTCCCAGCTACTCAGGAGGCTGAGGCGGGAGAATGGCGTGAACCCGGGAGGCGGAGCTTGCAGTGAGCCGAGATCACGCCACTGCACTCCAGCCTGGGCGACAGAGCGAGACTCCGTCTCAAAAAAAAAAAAAAAAAAAAAAAAAAAAAAAAAGAAAAGAAAAAAAGAAGTAAAGGCACATATGCAGACAGGTTTTGGAAATGTCAAGATTTCGGGTTTTATGGGGGGTCTTCTGACCAGTGCTGACCAGGCTCTTGAGGTGCACTGTCTGGGCTCCGAAGTTCCTGGCTTACACATATCATTACGTTAGAGAAATCCCTTTAGAGAGATGAATCTCAAGGGCCTGCTTCTGAGCAAATCAGTGATCCGTAATGGACTGTTCTCTGTAGAGAACCGGGAACTGTAAGTGCACAGTCACAGGGCTGTAAGACCAAATGGAAGGAAGGGCCACTCCCTCAGAGCATGTACAGTCTAAATGAATAAATGGTACACAGAAGTGCACATAGCACTCAAATGCAGACCAGTAAAACAAGTCTGTTGGTGCAGAAATGTGAGGCAAACTTCAGGGACAGCAGTTGATGGTTAAATATTCTAAGTGTCTATTCTTAATTTTTTTTTTTTTTTTTTTTGAGAAGATGTCTTGCTCTGTCACCCAGGCTGGAATGCAGTAGTGTGATCTCGGCTCACTGCGACCTCTGCCTCCCGGGTTTGAGCGATTCTCCTGCCTCAGCCTCCCAAGGAGCTGGGACCACAGGCATGCGCCACCATACCTGGCTAATTTTTGTAATTTTGGTAGAGACGGGGTTTCGCCATGTTGGCCAGGCTGGTCTCAAACTCCTGACCTCAGGTGATCTGCCTGCCTCGGCCTCTAAAAGTGCTGGGATTACAGGTGTGAGTCACCTCGCTTGGCCTAAAATTCTTAAATTCTTTACCACTCAGTTCACAGTTCTCTTTCAGATGCCTCTTCATGGTCTTCACCCACTTGTCGCTGCTGGGAATGAAAAGCTACTCTGGGGATACAGCAGCGAGATAGCAATGGGTTTTGGTTTATTGAACATCTATTACACACCTGATGCTAGGTTTCATGCTTTATCAATATTATATTTAAAGTTCACAATACCCCTGGAAAGTTTAAAGAGGAGGAAACCTATCCCCATAGGAGATAGGTTTCCCCCCGGGCAAAGAGGAGTCACATGATTCACCAGCTGAGCATAGGATGTCATGTGTCACACAAGGCCTTCAAGAAACATTCTAAGTGGAAAGGACTGCTGTTGTCCAATAGACTACGTTCCTTTCATGGGTGATGCCTATGTCTTGCCTCATTCTGGGTCCACTAACATGTATTGTCCAGAGTTGAGCAAGTCACGTCCCATGAAGTTAGTGCTTGGTGAAGTCTATGTACTGCCTGCCTTTAGGGAACCATTCCTCTTCAACAGCAAGCTCAAACCACATTTCTTTTTTGTTTGTCTTTTACAAATAGGTCCTTAAAAGTTTGGCAGTTTCAAAAGTAAAGAGCTTAGTAATCTTTAGGTAGTATTGTATGGTGAAAAAAAAAATGGATTTGGAGTGATATGACTGGGTTTTGGGTCCTGACCCTGGAATTTACTTGCTATCTGACTTTGGATAAATGATTTCACTTCACTGTGCCTCAGTTCCCACATCTGAAATTGTCAATGGGAATTTTCTCAGGTGACATGCTCAGATCTGCTATTCAACATTGTACCTATAGTCAACAATACTGTATTGTACATGAAAAATTTGTTAAGAGGGTAGACCTCATGTTAAGTGTTCTCACATGCAATAAAATAAAATTAATGAAGTAAAAAAAATTAAACGATGTTTTAAAATTTAGCCTGCTATATGAGAGCTGTTACTTTTATTCTCCAAGCTATCTCAGTGTTTTCCAGTAGGTTCTAGTGCTTTTACCTTTTCTGTTCTGAAAAGGCTTTCCTGTCCGGGTGCAGTGGCTCACGCCTGTAATCCCAGAACCTTGGGAGGCAGAGGCAAGCAGATCACCTGAGGTCAGGAGTTTGAGACGAGCCTGGCCAACATGGCAAAACCCCATCTCTACTAAAAATACAAAAATTAGCCAGGTGTGGTGGTGCCCACCTGTAGTCCCAGCTACTCCGGTGGCTGAGGCAGGAGAAGCGGGAGGCAGAGATAGCAGTGAGCTGAGATCGTACCACTGCACTCCAGCCTAGATGACAAAACAAAACAAAAAGGCTTTCTCCTTCATTTACTGAGATTGAGGGTAGCATGAGTAACTGGGCTAGGCAAACTGCTTTATATCAGAGTACTGAAAACTCTTGAATTGTTCAACTTAACTTTATGTTTCCTGAATTAATGAAAGATAGAAGACTTGGAAAAGACAGAGACATTAGACAGAAGCTATAGCCAGAGCAGAATCTGGTTGACATTAAGAATTTCCTGTATGCAAGGAGGAATGAACAAGTCGGGCTACCAAACAAATGGTTGCCACACATATATGGCCCCCATTTTCCCAGAGAAGATACGAACCGTGAAAAGATGTCAGAATGGTTACTTTAAAAAAAAACAGAAAATAACAAGTGCTGACAAGGATGTGGAGAAGTTGGAACCTTCGTGCACTGTTGGTGGGAATGTAAAATGGTGCAGCTGCTATAGAGAACAGTATGATGGCTCCTCAAAAATTAACAAATAAAATTACCATTTGACCCAGCACTTCCACTCCTGGGTATATCCCCAGGGAACTGAAAGCAGGGTCTTGAAGGGATATTTGCACACCCATATTCATAACAGCGTTGTTCACAATAGCCACAAGGTGGAGACAACCCAAATGCCCATGAAAGGAGGTATGGATAAACAAAATGTGGTATATCCATACAATGGAAAATTATTCGGTGTTAAAAAGGAAGGAATCCTGACACATGCTACGACATGGAAGAAACTTGAGGTCATTACGGTAAGTGAAATAAGACAGGACTAAAAGGACAAATATCCTATGATTCCACTTACAGGAGGTTCCTAGAGTAGTAAAATTATAGCAACAGAAAGTAGAATGGCGGGTTCCAGGGGCTGTGAAAAGGGGTGAATGGGGAGTTATGATTAGCACGTACGGCGCTGTACGTGAGGAAGGTGAAAACGTTCTGGAGATGGATAACGGTGATGTTAACACAACAATATGAATGTACTTAATGTCACTGAGCATACACGTAAAAATGGTGAAGCTGGTCAACTTCATGTTCTCTACATTTTGCCACAATTAAACATTTTAGGATTGAGATTATTTAAATGTTTATTTTCTAGATAATTTATAATGGCTTCTCACTGTAACTATTTGTTTTATTACTGAAATTCAGCTGTGTGTGAGGAAGAAATCAGGCTCAAACTGAGGAGGAAAAGATAATAAAAATGCAGCTTTCAGGAGAAAAAAAAGAGCAAGGGAAGACAGGAGAAAAATCGGCTCTTGGTATATAACAATGGAAATTTCAGGATTTCTAGATAGGAGGTGCTCAGGGGCAGGATTGTATTCCATCCCTGCATTTGCATAGCAGGCACACTGCTTTAACTTAGGTGGCTTATTTGGGGTGGCATTTGGCAGCTGATCGAGACTGTAGGGCACCGAAAGTCCTGCTGAGCACCTGTTTTTGCTAGACATTGCTTTTGCCAGCAGAGAAAAATTTTATGAGGGCCTGCCATTGTGAAGACTCTGTGGGGAGAAGTTGTAGAACTCCAGAGACATGACGAAGCCGCTTACGATCAGGCAGGGGGATGGAAGGGAAAGCAACTAGCATTTATTGAGTGCCTATTTTGTACTAGGTGTTTATGTGTGTTATTCATTTAATCCGCACAATTGCCTCTAAGGTAGACCTCCTATTGCCACTTTATAAATGCAACTTTCCCATTTTTGCTACCTAGTGGTGAAGCCAGGACTGGAACCCAGGTCTGTCAGAGCCTAAAGCCTAGGCGTTTCCGACACATCACACTAAATGACTTTAGGAATTACACCTCTTCAGTTAACTATCCAGCCAATCCCTCTCTGGCTTTTGCTGTCAGCAGCCGTGGATGAGGAGGTCTTCGTGGAACAGATGTGTGTCTCACACACTCAGCTTACGGTTCTCCAGGGGTTTCCTGGGGGCTCTGGCTTTAACATCCACGATCTGAACATAATTTTTCATTTTCACCGACACTCGCCCAGCAACATTGAGCCTTCCTGAGGAAAAAAGCCCAGGTATCTGCGGAGCGTCTTTTTCTGCGGTGCTGTCTCAGGTTCAGGTGTTAGAATAAATGAAGCCCAGTGCGCGAGCCCCTTCCGGGAAGGCTGTGCTGAGACTCCTTTGTTTGGTTTATGTATAGCCATCAATGCATCATTCCTTCTGCTTCAGCTGTTTGAGAATCCCATCTTCTCTATTGATTTCCCACGGAACGTTTACTGCTCTCCAAGGTGTGACCTGTACCTCTAGCTAATTTATTTCTGTCATGGCTGCAGGATTTAGGATGAAGGGGAGGCGGGGAGAGGGGACTGGAGGGAGGGAGGGAGGGAGGAGAGAGAGCGACGACGTGTCCAAGATGTAGGAAATAAATTCAGCATTGAGCCCCCCGACCGGCGTGCCTGCAGCTCTGGAGGGCAGTTCTGTGCACACAGCAAGGGGACTTTGTTTGAAAATCTGCTCAGTAAGATGGAAGCTGCAGCCACGGGGTTTCAGAAGGCCAGGAATTAGAGCAGGGCCCCATAGGGATGGAAAAGCAAGGAAAGAATGTGTTTGAAAATAACATCTTGACTGTTCAGGAGCCAGTCACCATATTGAGCAGTACGTGGTGGGGTTTTTCTCTTTTAATGAAATGATGGAAACCCTTCTAGGGGCAGGAAGGAGACTGGTGAAGTCATATTCTCTTCTTCATTATGGGATTTTCAACAACAGGACATTCGTGGGTCAGTCCCTGCGACTGCCTTTACAATGAGTGACATGTGAGATATTAAATCGAACCACCTTAACATAAACCTCCCTACCCTCTATGCCTAGAACGTATCAAGTTAGCCCTTTCATGGTCTGGTTGTACTTAAATGTCCACTTAATTTTATCCTGTGAAAATGACTAAGAAAATCTGGCAATAAACTCACACGAGGAAGGATGTAGATTATTATTTTCACCTGAATAGTGACTTGCATTTGTTTAGTGGGTAGATAAATCATATCTGAATGACATTTTAAAGCTTTCAAGTTTTTAAAATATGCATTATTTTATTTCATTTCCTTAACAGTGCCAAGAAGTAGGTGTATTATTTTCTGTACACAGTTGAAGAAATGCAGGCTCATTAGCCTGCTTGCTGCCTAGGTAAGGTCACATGACTAATAAATGACAAATGCAAGATTCAAGTCTAGGGCACCTGATTCCAGATTCAGGTTGCATTACCAGACACCACGGTAGTGCAAGGGCAGTAATGTTTCACCAAGGTCACCCAGTGCTGAGCAGCAGAAGCTAGAGAGTAGGAGATGCGATAGGTCAAACTTTGCCTAACTACTTAGACAATAATGAAATGAATCAGAGCTCAACCAAACACACAGACACCTATGTTTCCACTCATCTGATTTATGTTCAAGGTCAGTCCACCTGAGGTCTGATAAGCTTTTAGAAAGAAGGGCAAAACAGTCACTAGTGACCGTTTCCTCCCTCCTTCCCACACACTGGCCCTCCACTCCACCCCAGCAAACTCACAGATATTATTCTCTTTTTTAGAGAGACTATAATAAATCATTGTTCCTCATGTATTACCATCAATTATAATTTATCCCGCGCTGAGTGTTAGAACAACAATTAGTTGTGAGGCTGGCTAATGGCATTTATGCCTATAAATCCCAGATACTGTAAGATCCTCTCTCATTTCCACAGCATGTGTAAGGAGCTTCCAAGATGTTAGTAAAAGGACAAAATGAGAGCGATGGTGAGCTGGTGGGCCTTCCACAACTGGGTCGTCTTCTATCTGGACCCCTCTAACTGGGGAAGAACAGACCATTTCTTCTTGCCTGATGGCCAAGCTGCTGCCTCAGAGCCCTACAGCCCAATAAAGAGGCCCCAGATTTGAGTCATTCTTTATTTTATTTTATTTTATTTTATTTTATTTTATTTTATTTATGTATGTCACCCAGGCGGGAGTTCAGTGGCATGATCTTGGCTCACCACAACCTCTGCCTCCTGGGTTCAAACGATTCTCATGCCTCAGCCTCCAGAGTAGCTGGGATTACAGGTGTGCACCACCACGCCCAGCTACATTTTTGAATTTTTAGTAGAGATGGGGCTCTTGCCATGTTGCCCAGGCTGGTCTCAAACTCCTGACCTCAAGTGATCTGCCCACCTCGGCCTCCCACAGTGCTGGGATTACAGGTGTGAGCCACCACACCCAGCCTCATTCTATTTTTAGAAAAATAACATGATGGTGTTGTAGAAAGGCTTCTTTCCTAAGTGCTTGTAATTAAAGAAGAAGGGGTAACCTTACAGACAAAATAAAATGCCCAGTGTTTAGGAATAAAATGTAACTGTGCATATCCCTGGATTAACTGAAGCTATTTTGATTTGAAAAAATCTGAACTTTGGCAAAACCTTAAACTCCTCCTTTACAGGTGGCAGGCTACATTCCTACTGTCTCAGAGGTAAACTTTGTCTCATGATTTACGATTTTGAGATGGGATGTGTGTGAGCTGCAAAATTAGAAACGCTCAAGACGAAGTCATGTTCTCTTCCCCATCAACAGTGTGAGATGCTGTGTTTTGCTATTTCTCCTACCTGGAGCAATTTTTATTTCTCAGCTCTTTTCCTTTTTGCAAACTGATTTAGGATAATTATTTTTCCCTTGAAGTTGGCCTGAGGTGGCATGGTGTTGCAGACAGAATTCAAAATGTACAGGCTTCAGAAACTTTCATTTGAGTCCCGGATTCATGACTTATTAGCTGTGTGGCTACAGGATTTAACTGTCCTTATCAATTTTTGCATCAAGAAAATGGGTATAACAATACCTATCCTGGTGGGGGGAGGGGGGAGGGATAGCACTGGGAGATATACCTAATGCTAGATGACGAGTTAGTGGGTGCAGCGCACCAGCATGGCACATGTATACATATGTAACTAACCTGCACATTGTGCACATGTACCCTAAAACTTAAAGTATAATAATAATAAAAAAAACCTATCCTAATGGTATTGTTATGAGGACCTCAGGAGATAATGGATGTGAAAGTGTTGTATAAACTCTAAAGCACTGTGCCTATGGGGAGAACTTATGCTGTATCATTTGAGTTTTTGAAATGCATGTACAATTATTGTCATCTCAATTATCTATGCTGTCATAATGATCAACCTTCCAGATTGTCTCTATTTAACACTGGAATTTATGTCAAGCTATGACTTGGACCAATGAACCTACCACTAAATATCAAACAAACCTTATCCCTGCTCCATTCTGTCTCTCTCCTTACTTCTGAAATATTCTGCAGCTTTGCTCTGAGAGTTTGCTTAATCCTCGTATCCACTCCTGTCCCTCTTTGGAGGTTTGTCTGGGAACTTATTTAATTCAAGCCCCTCATCTGCAGGACTCCGTCTCACTGCTCCTGGAATTTCCTCAATTACTGGAGCAAAGTAGAGTGAGTGGGGCTGGGCAATGTGCAGTGAGTCCCTCAGATTTTCAGATCTCTTCACTCTGAAAATGAAACATGTTTTGAGCTCAGATCCTGGGCAGCGAATGGAAAGGGAAGGGATCCAGTCCTGGTCTTGCCATTTACCAGCTGTGACACTGAATGGCTACTTCAGCTCACTACTGCAGTCTTCTCATCTTCAAAAGAAAGATAATAATAATAGTACTAATTTCCTTGGGTTGTTGTTAGAAGTGTTTTGTAGAATATAACAGATTTTACAAAGAGAGTCATTATGTTGACTTGATGCAATATTAAAACAGCTTTCCATTTTTTTGAACAATGACTGGCGTCTGAGTGAAGACCCTTAAGAGTATGTTAATTGATGGCAGGGAGTTCAGTGAGTACTGAAAATCGAAAGTTACCACACATAAGTTACATATGGATAAGAAAGAGTTGACTAAATGGTGATATATACATACAATGGAATATTATTCAGCCATGAAAAGGAATAAAGTACTGATACATGCTACAGCATGAATGAACCTTGAAAACATCAGACTAAGTGAAAGGACCCAGACACAAAACAGTACATACTGTGTGATTCCACCTTTATGAAATCTCCAGAATAGGTGAATCTATAGAAACAAAGCAGATTAGTGGTTTCCAGGGGTTATGGAAGAGGAAAATAGGGAGCTTAATGGGTATGGGGTTTTCTTTGGGGATGATAAAAATGTTTTGGAACTAGTTAGAGGTGGTGGTTGCACAATATTGTAAATTTACTAAATCCTACCAAGTTATTTCCTTCAAAATAGCTAATTTTATGTGATGGGCATTTCACCTCAATTAAAAAAAAATACTGTCAAAACAAAACAAATCACCAGGCCAGGTGTAGTGCCTCCTGCTTGTAATCTCAGCACTTTGGAAGGCCAAGGTGAGAGGGTTGCTTGAACCCAGGATCTTGAGACCAGCCTGGGCAACACAGGGAGACCCCGTCTCTACAAAAAAATGAATAAATAAATTAGCCAGTCATGGAGGTGCACAACTGTAGTCCTAGTTGCTTAGGAGCCTGAGTGGGAGGACTGCTTGAGCTTGAAAGGTCAAGGCTGCAGGGAGCCATGATCGCGCCACTGCACTCCAGCCTGAGTGACAGAGTGACTGTCTCAAAAAATACAACATAAAATAAAAATAAATTTATAAAAAAAAACACTGAAGAAGTTGACTGTATAGGAAGCCTTCCTGGCTCTTTATATCGTCTTGGTCATTTGTGAGTTTGATGAAGAAAGTCTCCTATACTTCTTTATGTTTTTTTCCTACCTTCTGTAGGCCCATCTTAACACCTTGGTATTATATACCTCCAAGACTACTCAAGTTCTGTTTAAGTTATTTCTTTTTCTTTATTTCATTCATTTATCCACTTGTTCACTCACCGGGTGCTAAGGCGAGTGATAATGTGTGATCCAGACAGAGGACAGGGAACCAGCCCTGCTGTGTAACTTTGGTGGGTACCTTACCCTTCTGGTTTCAGAGGGACATTAAGTAGATCATTTCTTGGGATTCTTTCAGTTATAAACTTCTAAGAAGAAATGAGAAATGCATTATTAGGTTTCCTTTAAATATTCGGCCAGCTAATTTCTCAGATTATTTTACTTTGAATTCATTTATCAAATCTAGCTAGACAGACAGAAAAAATAAATTACACTTTGAATTAGCCTCCTCTTTTTTTTTTTTTTATTGGACCTCAGTAATGAGGAGAAAATTCATCTCTCTGCCTGTGGTGAAACTTCTTTGACCACAGGAAACCTTTCTTCATGTTTTTCAAGATGAAAAAATATCCAAAGCATGAGACTGATATGCTTCTAGTTTGAAAAGCACCAAAAAAGATTTTATCTTTAATTATAATATGTTAAAGAAAATAGACACTGCAATAACTTAATAGTCCATTAAAACACTATATTCAAGGATCATTTAGCATTTCCATGATAAATTACTATTTTTAGAAGCTTATGTAACCAAACAAAGAATGCGTTCTTGGCTATGACCATGAAGACAAGTTATTATCGTGGGAGGGACAAAGAAATCTGAGTGGCTCATGAGAGACGGAGCCAATTGCCGAGGACATTTTATAGAGCGCCCTTTCTCTTTAGTCTCCATTTTCTGCAATCAGGATAATGCAGTGCATTTTAGAGCCATTTTCATTTTTGAAGTGCCCTTTCATCATTAGCTAATAAATACTCATCAATGAATTTTCCTCCCTGTCTTGGAAGTTGGAGGAAAAAGAGATGTAATTGCTTTCTATTTCGTAAGTATTATCCCCCTCTGGCCTTTGCCTCTTGTGCTTCTGATGGAAACATATGAAATAAATTATACTTGTCCATTTGAAAGGACCAAAGACTACCATCCTTTCCATAGAGAACACCTGGAAATTTGCATCAGATATTAGTGACCTTCAGTAACTATCCATCCATAGTAGCAGAAGGAGTGTCTGTCTCTCATTACCAAGCTCAGTACTTTTTAGTGTCTCCTGAGCATAGTTAATGGGAGGATAGTTAATGGGAGGAGTGACCTGATGGGTCTTCATCAGGGAGCTGGATATGAAGGATCTGAGGTGGGAGGAGGTAGTGTCTCAGTATGTGTCTCCAGTAGAGGAGTGCATACGCTATTTTCTAGGATCAAAAAGTTACGGTTTTGGGATTTTCCGTTCTTTTGTATTTTCATTGTTTCTTCCTCCCCTTAGTTCCATTTAAATTTGGCTACAAGTTTTACGGTTTCTGCTGTGGTGAATTTCACTATATATCCTTAAAGCTGATCCCAGACTGTCTTACCTGCACTAGATTTTGAGGAAAGCAGTGTGAATCGTAGCATAAGTCATGTTTTACGGGGTTTCTGCTGCAATGTCATCTCTAGTAGTACTGCCGAATAGAAATAAAATGCAGGTCACATATACAGTTTAAAATTTTATGTTAACTACATCAAAAAAGTAAAAATAAACAGTTAAAATTAATTTTAATAATATATTTTATTTAAGCCCTTATATCTAAAGTATATCATAAAATTCATATAAAAACTATTAATGATATATTTTACATGTTTTTACTAAGTCTACGCATTTTGAAGTGTATTTTATACTTCCCACACATCTCCATTTGGACTAGCACATTTCAGGCATTCAATAGCCATGTTTTGTATGACTAATGGTTAGTGTCTTGGGCAGTGCAGGTGTATAGTTGTGAATAGACAATTTTTTTTTATTATACTCTAAGTTCTAGGGTACATGTGCACAATATGCAGGTTTGATACATAGGTATACATGTGCCATGTTGGTTTGCTGCACCCATCAACTCATCATTTACATTAGGTATTTCTCCTAATGCTATCCCTCCTCCAGCCCCCCACCCCTTAACAGGCCCTGGTGTGTGATGTTCCCTACCCTGTGTCTAAGTGATCTCATTGTTCAATTCTCACCTATGAATGAGAACACGCGGTGTTTGGTTTTCTGTCCTTGTGATAGTTTGCTTAGAATGATGGTTTCCAGCTTCAACCATGTCCCTGCAAAGGACATGAACTCATCCTTTTTTATGGCTGCATAATATTCTATGGTGTATATGTGCCACATTTCCTTAATCCAGTCTATCATTGATGGACATTTGGGTTGGTTCCAAGTCTTTGCTATTGTGAATAGTGCCTCAATAAACATACGTGTGCATGTGTCTTTATAGTAGCATGATTTATAATCCTTTGGGTATATACCCAGTAATGGGATTGCTGGGTCAAATGGTAATTCTAGTTCTAGATCCTCGAGGAATCGCCACACGGCCTTCCACAATGGTTGAACTAATTTACCCTCCCACCAACAGTGTAAAAGTGATCCTATTTCTCCACATCCTCTCCAACATCTGTTGTTTCCTGACTTTTTAATGATTGCCATTCTAACTGGCATGAGATGGTATCTCATTGTGGTTTTGATTTGCATTTCTCTGATGACCAGTGATGATGAGCATTTTTTCATGTGTCTGTTGGCTGCATAGATGTTTTCTTTGGAGAAGTATCTGTTCATATCCTTTGCCTACTTTTTGATGGGGTTGTTTGTTTTTTTTTCTTGTAAATTTGTTTGAGTTCTTTGTAGATTCTGGATATTAGCCTTTTGTCAGATGGGTAGATTGCAAAAATTTTCTCCTGTTGTGTAGGTTGCCTGTTCACTCTGATGGTAGTTTCTTTTGCTGTGAAGAAGCTGTTTAGTTTAATTCGATCCTGTTTGTCTATTTTGGCTTTTGTTGCCGTTGCTTTTGGTGTTTTAGTCATGAAGTCCTTGCCCATGCCAATGTCCTGAATGGTATTGCCTAGGTTTTCTTCTAGGGTTTTTGTAGTTTTAAGGTCTAACATTTAAGTGTTTAATCCATCTTGAATTAATTTTTGTATACAGTGTAAGGAAGGGACACAGTTTCAGCTTTCTGCATATGGCTAGCCAGTTTTCCCAGCACCATTTATTAAATAGGGAATCTTTTCCCCATTTCTTGTTTTTGTCAGGTTTGTCAAAGATCAGATGGTTGTAGATTTGTGGTGTTATTTCTGAAGCCTCTGTTCTGTTCCATTGGTCTATATATCTGTTTTGGTAGTAGTACCATGCTGTTTTGGTTACTGTAGCCTTGTAGTATAGTTTGAAGTCAGGTGGCATGATGCCTCCAGCTTTGTTCTTTTTGCTTAGGATTGTCTTGGCAATGTAGGCTCTTTTTTGGTTCCATATGAACTTTAAAGTAGTTTTTTCCAATTCTGTGAAGAAAGTCATTGGTAGCTTGATAGGGATAGCGTTGAATCTGCAAATTACTTAGGGCAGTATGGCCATTTTCACGATATTGATTCTTCCTATCCATGAGCATGGAATATTATTCCATTTGTTTGTGTTCTCTTTTATTTCCTTGAGCAGTGATTTGTGGTTCTCTTGAAGAGGTCCTTCACATCCCTTGTAAGTTGGATTCCTAGGTATTTTATTCTCTTTGTAGCAATTGTGAATAGGAGTTTACTCATGATTTGGCTTTCTGTTTGGTGCATAGACAATGTTTTAACAAATATTCTTAAATTAAAAGTATTTCTGAATTATTTATCACAAAGTCACAATCTGATATAAATTACCATTCATTTTCTCTTCAAGGCTTTCTCTTTATCAAGGAAATTGTCCCCTACTTATTTAGGAATGGGGGAATGTTAGAGGATTCTAATATTTACCAGCAGGGAAGGGGTTAATATATGTTTTGTCAAACTTACCATTCACTTTGGTGGTTACCAGTTAGTAGTAAAATTAACCATAGCATAAGTGAATTTTAACTTGCATTTTGCTCCATGCTTTGCTATAACTTGAGCTCATAGTTACCTAAGAACCAAGAAATGACAAGACTGTTGATCTCAGATAGTGGTTGGAATTTGACCATGTGGATTTGAACCCGATACTAATAGTTATTGCACTTTACATGGCTTCCACACATTCCTAATTTTTGATGCCATCATCCTTCATATTAATGTTTTGTGCTTATTTTTACGTGGTTGTGCTCTCATGAAGAAAAAGGATGCCTTTTATACTTGCAGTTTCTCATCTCTGCTCAACCAAAGGAGGTCTTATGGGCAGGGACTATGACTAAAAGGGCAGTCAAGTGGCATGAATTCCTGCAAAGGCTTGGCATCCTATTCTTGGACTAAAGACCTAATTCTGCTTGGGAACAATATCACAAATATCTATCTGGGACTTTAGTTATTGGCAGTTACATACCTCTACAGGGGAATGATAATTACTGGTGATAATTATTTATCTTTGAACACCAACCATGAGCAAAGCATGGTGGTAGGTGCTGTGAGAGTTCCAGAAAGAAATGCCATCCTTCTGCCCCCAAGAAGCTTAGTTTGATGGTAAAGATAAACACAAGACATAGAGTCCTAGCTAAGACACTAAAGGGCTAACACAAAGGTATCAGCAGATACTCAGATGACCCAATGGTACTGTAAGATGCAGAAAACAAATCCTACCAGAGACTGCTACACGACAGATTTAGCAGGTACTAAAGACAATTATAATGAAGGCATAGTTTATCTTCCTGAGGATCTCCTAGCCTACTGTGAGAAGTGGGTAAAAAAAAAAAAACAACCAACTGATTACAATGCCATGTGAGATATGGCAGAATGGAGACATTGACAAAACTCCAGAAACACAGATTAAGGAGACACTCCATCCTCCAGTCCAAGTAGGAAACAGATCTTCAGAGGCAAAGACGATGGGGCTAGTTTTCAAAATAGGATTCACTTGCCGAAAAATGGGAGGAAGGCAGCTTGGAGAGAAATAGGAGTAGGAGTGAAGGCAAAGGTGGTTCTGGAGCTGGTGAACCCTGAGGAAAACCATCCCTCTGTAAGTTGCATTCTTCCAGGATCATCTGCTTCTGTCTTAGGATATTTGATTTAAATTATCTGACCATGTTGTTTTTTTCTCCTGTTTGTGGATGTTCATGATGAAGAATGGAAAATTAAAATTTTCACTATTTTTTTTAAAGTGCCACATCAATGACAATTTTAGTTTAGTCACTATTATAGAGAGGGCCAGGTTGTAGTGGCGAGAAAGTTATTAAGTGGCTGAGGAAAGAAGGTGGAACCGAGAGCATCTCCCTGGCCTGGGATGCTTAAAATCCTTTTTGAAATAGAGTTTTTCAACATAAATGAAGAAAGAATTTGATACATTTTAGCTGTGATGGAGGTGGTACTGGGAGCACACGTGTTTGCATTGAGGGGCTCAGAAGATTGTACAGGAGATGAGTTTAGGAAGAGGCTTGAGATTCCCTTGAACAAGTGATAGGAGCCTCTGACTCCTGACTGTAATATAGCCATGAAAGTTTCTCATGAATGGGTAGACATGAGAAATTGCTGTAGAAGGAAGAGCGTGGCTGCCTCCAGGCCAGTCCAAGGACGGTGCGGCAGGGTCCTGCTTATGGCCGTTCTTTACTGTGTCAGAATGCATCAGACAACTGAGAGTGCTACCGCTTTTATAGCCCAGTTGGAAAGGTGCCTAGTGATTAGAGACAGGAGATTCTGAGGTCTGTCCTCTATCCCTAACACCCTCTCTGTTAGTGACATGCTGTCTGATATTCCATCCCTTGGTGAGGAGAAACTGTGTTGGGACTCTACAAATATGCCAAGCCTGGATAACATTGGCGAAATCGTTAATATCTCCAAGGAAGCTGCATTTTAAAGAAAGCACGCATACAAAAATACCCCTACAATTTCTCCCTGAGTTCTTTGCTTTAGATATCTTTTTCCTCTTAATTTAGAAAGAGTTCCTGAAGGCAGTGAGTTCACGGGGAAAAAAGAAGAAAGTTTTGTGTTCAGGAACGGGTGTTTTGGAGACAGCATGTTCTGAACACCAGCTGGGGACAAGAAAATGTGGCAAGAAGATTATGGGGGAAGGCTGTGGACTGAGACTTAAAGAGACCCAGATGTATCCCAGGCTCTTCACTTAGTAGCTATTTTAACTGGAGCAAGTCATTAAACTTAATTGAGATAAATTTTGTTACCTGTAAAATGGGCATAATAGTACCTTTTAATATGATTTTAACAAAGGTAAAATAATAGATGATAGTTTTGAAACTTTCCAGATTTTGCAGTGCAAAATTACAGATAGATAGGAAAGGAGTATGATAGATACTTACAGATAGATAGGAAAGGAGTATGATTATTGCTGCCATTAGGAAGAGAAAATCTGTCTGAATTCTTTGGAATAACAAATAGTTATGAGAGTGCTGTGTGGATTGGACAACAGTCAGCCAAGGTCTTTGGAACCTAGAATGGAGAATGGTTTGATCATTTTATTTCCCAAATAAAGAATGATCAGAATGCTGAAGAATTATTTTAAAATAATGTAACTTAATCTCTATCAGGAATGGTTTGATCATTTATTTGTTTTATTTCCCAAATAAAGAATGATCAGAATGCTGAAGAATTATTTTAAAATAATGTAACTAAATCTCTATCAGTAGAAAGAATAATACTAACCTTCCAGACATTGAATTAGGCCAAGTGCAGTGGCAATGTTAATGAGAAGAGTTTTGCTTCTGTAGACAATGGTGTCGCAAGGCTGGGTGCAGGGGCTCACGCCTGTGATCCCAGCACTTTGGGAGGCCAAGGTGGGTGGATCACTTGAGGTTAGGAATTTGAGACCAGCCTGGCCAACATAGTGAAACGCCGTATCTACCAAAAAATACAAAAATTAGCTGGGTGTGGTGGTGTGTGCCTGTAATCTCAGCTACTTGGGAGGCTGAGACATGAGAATCGCTTGAACCTGGGAGGCGGAGGTTGCAGTGAGCTGAGATCACACCACTGCACTCCAGCCTGAGAAGACAGAGTGAGACTCTGTCTCAAAAAAAAAAAAAAAAAAAAGGTGTTGTAATAATGGAAAATTGGCTTTTTGAATATATGTATGAATTGGATACATTACTGGCTGTTTTCTAAAGTAGAGAGGGCAGTGAACTTGTGGCTACACAGCATATTGATTATTTGCATAGAAATCATGACTCAATCGCTAGTGAGAGAGAAAGGGGGAGATTAGGCTATTTGACCCTCAAGCAAGTGGGAATTGGAAAATGTCAGGAGTGTGTGACAGGAAGATAGATTCTAGAACCAGAGGAAGGTGAAAAAGAATAAATACAATAATCAGATCTCCTGTGATGCCTTAAAACTGAACTGGCAACCAATTTTGTTTTTGTTAGCATTTTGTGTGCTCAGTTGATGACATATTACATACAATACATGGTGGCTTATATTGATGCCAACTCCCTTCTATGTCCTAGGCATTCCTGGGTGTTTGTTAAGTGAACCAAGCATGTGCTGATGTGCTCAGTTGAGCACTTTTGGAATCTCCAATAGAAAGCCATTGAATTACCTTCCATGAAGGTGGAGGGTAAAGGAGTATTGAATATGTAGAGTGATAAAATTCACAAGGAAAAGGATTGCTTATAAAATCGCATGTAATATTCATTTATTTTAATAGTGTTAACTGTACTATGAAAACTAAATGATAATTTAAAAATTGAATGTATTGGCCAGGCACGATGGCTCATGCCTGTAATCCCAGCACTTTGGGAGGCTGAGACGGGCAGATCACAAGGTCAGGAGCTTGAGACCAACCTGACCAACATGGTGAAGCCCCGTCTGTATTAAAAAAATACAAAAATTAGCCAGGCGTGGTGGCACATGCCTGTAATCCCAGCTACTCAGGAGGCTGAGGCAGGAGAATTGCTTATACCTGGGAGGCGGAGGTTGCAGTGAGCCAAGATCGTGCCACAGCACTCCAGCCTGGCCAACAGAGCAAGACTCCGTCTCAAAAAAAAAAAAATTGAATGTATTATGACTATGTTGCATCTCTATGATACAGATTTCTATTTTTTTAGTATTACCTATTTTTTAATCATACATCGTATTAATTGAGTATGTACTATGTGGAGTCCTGGGTGTATATATAAGAATAATCTTCATTAGCAAATGTCAGAGTGAGGTCAAGCAACTTCATAACTGAACAGTAACTAGAGGCTTGGTAATTACTAAAGCATTGGGACAAGGGTAGCTTCAAATGAATAGGAAGAATCACCCCAGTAGTTTTTGTTGTGTCTCTTTTCTGGCAGTGTGGTATCACAGATATCCTCGGACCTTGCAAGGATTCCAAGTTGTAAGTGTTGAGGTTATCTAGAGAATTAGAGATGCGAATGAGTTAGCTGCTCCCTGCCATGTCTCTAGGCCTTGGGCACTGTCTTTAGATCTCATTGACAGATGTGTAACAAGTTGTCCTAAAGATGTGTTTAAGACTTTCTTGATAGAATAAAATCTAAATGTGGGCAGCAGTTGGTCTATCCTGGTCACAACTGCATCTCCAGTTTCTCACTTTGTATCTGAAACAGACTGGGAATTTCATAAATTAAAAAAACTATATTTGTTGGAAAAAAGTCTTCCCTAAAGTACAAAGATCCTTTGAAGTTTAAATGTACATCGTAGAACTCTGAGGCCACTAGATGAAATTGGGAAAAGACTTGGAAATGAACACTTTTAGAATCACTGCATTTCTTCCAATAAACAATGCATCCCATGATCACAGCACTTGTTCACGTGTGTTCACAAATACATGCATATCCACATAGACTCATTTCTGTCCACTTTTTGGCCCACTGATCTTTGCTGTCTAATTTAGAAATAGAAGCTTGGAAAGGTGACATGAATGGAAAGTTGTACTTCACAGGTTACAGGCCTTAAAAGATAGTGTATCATTAAAGGAAGAAACCCTTTCTTATGAAACTGCCTGCATTTTTCTTTTTTGGCAAGTTTTTCCTCTCTTTTTGCAACTTTCCTTCTTCCTTAGAGGATTCTTTAAGTCCTATCCATCATCTCGTTTACTGAAATGTACCTCATTTGGGAATGAAGCATTTTTGGCATAGCTGGGAGCTTTTAATGGAAATATGAAAGAAGATATCTCTGACATATATAATACCTTCAATATGTTTCCATAGATTGAATGATCTCTGATGCGTTACTCGAGATTCATAACGACAGATGGGCTGAGGGGAAGGAGGCACACTCCTTAAGTGGGGATTTCTTTAGAAACCAGCACTCCTTCCAAGGTGCTTTCAGCTATTCTTAGCAATTGGGGTTCAGCAATTCACCCCCAACAGAAGTAGATTTCTGCCAAAAGGCTGCCCATGGGAGCTTTGTTGCCTAGCATTTTACTCCAAACAAGAGGCGAGCCAGGCAGTGTAGTCTAAGACTTAGAGAAACCTGCAGCCCGGACGATTACGTTCCTGTTTTCAGCTGTGTGGCCTTGGTCAAGTTACTTGACTTCTTTGAACCTATGTATGTTCAGTCATGTAATGGGAGAAGTAGTTTCTGTGTACTTTCAAATTCTGAAATAAGTTATGAGCGAATTTTTAGATAATAGTGGAGATTATGAAGGTTTTGGTGTTCTTCGAAACTATCTTTAAAATTTTTTATTTTTTTATTTTTTTATTTTTGAGACGGAGTCTCGCTCTGTTGCCCAGGCTGCAGTGACGCGATCTCAGCTCACTGCAAGCTCCGCCTCCTGGGCTCATACCATTCTCCTGCCTCAGCCTCCCGAGTAGCTGGGACTATGGGCGCCCGCCACCACGCCCGGCTAATATTTTGTATTTTTAGTAGAGACGTGGTTTTACCGTGTTAGCCAGGATGGTCTCAATCTCCTGACCTCGTGATCCGCCCGCCTCGGCCTCCCAAAGTGCTGGGATTACAAGCCTGAGCCACGGCGCCCGGCCTTAAATTTTACTTTAAGTTCCGGGATACATGTGCATAATGTGCAGGTTTGTTACATAGGAAGCAACTATCCTTTTTTTAAGAAAAATATTTAGAGTGGAAATAATTAGAAGGGATGTTTCTTTTCCATTTTTGTTTTCCTCAAACCCATGTTTGAAAAACTCAAAATTTTCTCAAATGCAAATCACACATTTCAGGATAATGCAGAATTTCATTTTGGGGTGAGAGGGGTGAGCGATGGTGTGATTTGACTACAAATTCTGGGGTTAAGAAAGTTTAAAAACCACCTAAATGAAAATGTAGGCTTAGTATCAATAACTGAACAGTATTTAGCAATGTTTCACTGTATTGTCACTCTAAAAGCATCTTTTCCCTTCTCTTGTTTTATTTTGTTTTTACTACCCTCTCTGACTTGTGACATTCTAAATCAATGGACTATTTTATATGCTGTCTTTCTTAGCTACATTCCATGAGCTTGAGCTGTTTATCAGAATCTGCCTTTTTCTAATCATGTTTTTGACTCACACACAATCTAGTTGCCTGTCTTCACCACACCCATGCATTATGCTGACAGAGCCTTGGGTTTTTTCCAGCATAGTTTTCCCATCTGGGGCATGTGGTTGTTATTGTAGCAAGATAGATAAAGTATCTACGTAAAGATGTACTCGGGCCAAACCCAGAATATATTCCGAGATTTATGGCTTGTTAGAGTAGAAGAGAATGGAGAGGTCTTTGAAACTGATGCCTTAATTTTGCAGATGATGCAAGAGGGACTTGGAGAGGTAAAGTGATTGGGCATCACAGAGCTTGTGGTTCATCAGGGCCACCACTACCTTTGGAAGGAAATACAATGAAAGAACCCTACAGTATCTTCCTGGATTAATTTAGAATTCTTTGCTGGAAATTACTAGGGCCATTGAAGGTATAGAATCAAACATATTATTTTCTTTCTCTGAACTAATAAGAATATTCATCAAATTGGGAAAACATTATCCGATTGTAGATTACAAAGGAAAAGGCATCTATCCATAGCAGTTAGCCTAATGGATGTTCAAATATCTTTTGAAAATATAGAGTAGAATAATCATAAATAGGCCAGGCATGGTGGCTCACGCCTATAATCCCAGCACTTTGTGAGGTCGAGGTGGGTGGATCACCTGAGGAGTTTGAGAGGTGATCTCGAACCTGAGGGTAGATCAGGAGTTCGAGACCAGCTTGACCAACAAGGTGAAACCCCGTCTCTACTAAAAATACAAAAATTAGCCAGGCATGGTGGCAGGCGACTGTAGTCCCAGCTACTCAGGAGGCTGAGACAGGAGAATTGCTTAAACCCAGGAGGCAGAGGTTGCAGTGAGCCAAGATCGTGCCCCTGCACTCCAGCCCGGGTGACAGAGCGAGACACCTTCTCAAAAACAACAACAACAAAACGAGTGATTATAAATAAAGATTTTCTCTTTTTGTGTCTTTCGCATGCCAATCATGCCAGCTATACTCAGCCAGCCACTGCATACCTTCCCCTCCTCTGTCCCCTGATTCTAGCCTAAACACTCACTGCAAAGATATCCTCATTAATGTTTTTCAGTGGCTTTTTTCCTTGTCTAATCTCAGCCCATCTCCAAATGCCTGGTTTGGCAACCTTAAACTCCATTCTGCCTGTGGTTCTTAGATTTAGTGTTTGGTCTTGGTCTCACTGGTGTTTGGCTATTAATCTTTTCATTAGATAAAGAGACGAGGGCTAAATGAAAACCGCTGCAAGCCTGAAACTGCAAGTGGAAGCAGGAGCTCTTCCAGTTGGGATTTGATGCAGGGATCATGCATTCATCACAGGATCACAGTGATGAGATGTGAACACAAATGGAGGTTCCTTTATGTCAGGGACAAATGAGTATGTTCTGGCCAGATTGCCTCCTTTAGGAAATCCTGTTCTCCACCGATACCAGTGAGATGCACGGAACTTTCATTACGTGAACATTCTATCTCATGTCCAGAGTTTTAGGATTCGTGACCCCTCTACATTTCCCAGCCATTGTTTAAGTCCTCTTCTCCACTGAGTTTACTGGCCATGCTTGTGGTACACAACCTTGTTCTTCTGAGTGAACACACTATTTACTTTCTATGACCAGGGCTTCCTTTCTGGCTGTACCTTTGTTTCTTCTCTTTAGTTTAATTACAAAGCTTTCAGAGAATAGTCCCCTTTTTTGCTACTAGAAAGTTCTTCCACTACACTTTCCATTCAGACTATACTTCACTCCTTCTGGGTGGACTCAGGAATGTGTGCAAATTGTTCCTTAATCAAGCAAATTGTAGATAGTTGATATAGTTTAGCTCTGTGTCCCCACCCAAATCTCATGTAAAATTGTTAATTCCCAATGTTAAGGAAGGCAATTAGTGGAAGGTGATTGATTATAGAGGCAGATTTCCCCCTTGCTGTTCTCATGGTAGTGAATGAGTTCTAACAAGACCTGATGGTTTAAAAGTGTCTGGCACTTCCTCCTTCACTCTCAGTCTTCTGCTCTGACATGTGAAGACATGCTCACTTCCCCTTTGCCTTCCGCCATGATTGTAAGTTTCCTGAGGTCTCCCAGCCATGCTGCCTGTACAGCCTGTGAAACTGTGAGTTAATTAAACCTCTTTTCTTCATAAATTACCCAGTTGCAGGTAGTTCTTTATAGCAGTGTGAGAACAGAGTAATACAATGCTTTAACACAGCTTCAGAACAGTGAGTTACTCTTGACTCATGGGAAGTAGGCTTTGAAGACTTGAGATGGGGCAGTTGACAGAGCCTGGGGCAAGGGTCAGGAGACCTGCATTCTATACTTAACTCGATGAATAACCTGTTTATGAATAACCTCTATGAATAACCCCCTGTTATGTAACAGGGGACAAATAATCTTAGCTGCAAAATGACTTGAGTTGAGTCATTTGACCACTAGAGTCTTTTACACATTATGCCTATATGAGATAGATCAATTTAGCATGGATTTAGGGTACCATGTGGGTATTTATTGTAAAATATATTAGGTAAGACCTTTTATCTATCAACTGCAGTGATTTTGGAGTACCTACAGATTAGCTCAATTTGAAGGAATTGTACAGGCTTATAGCCAGTGAGTAAAGGGAGAAAGAGAACCCCCAGATAAAACATTAATACATTATTAACTATTATTTAAGATATTCTGGTTCCGTGTGTCTGATATTGTCAATGTGGTTTTCTGAGAAAATAATCTTCCCTAGCGTTTGACTGGCATGGGCTATATTTTTGTTTAAGATATTTTACTCTTCTCACATAAACCAATTAACTGTCATATTTTATCCTTCCAGGAGTATCCAAATATAAGGTTGGCTGATAGCCAGTTCGCTAAGTCCTAGAGGATAATAGCTTATTGCCTATAAACAGCCTTGTTTTAAAGTCTCTCTATTCAATTCTGGCACCACTTGTGATGTGAAAGATATTAATAAGGCTGTGAAGAAAGGTCATATGTTGGGTATTAGCTTCACTGAGTAGCCCAAGTAATTTTATTTTTCCATTCAACAGCTCTTTGTTTCTTTAGATGACCAAAACATTTAATGTCCTTTCACTATTTGCTGGAAAACGTCTGAAGGTTTTGATAGCTGACTTGCTGAGTAGTTTTGAATGGCCCACTGCAATCTTAGGTACATCTTGAAAATGTAGAAACATAATAGGAAAATGTATTTAGTCAAATTTGGTACTTCAAATGGTACAAATTAGGAGGCAACAGTATCTTGGTATATTTCGGTTTCTCTTCTGTAAAAAATGACCTCCATATTTAACAGAAAAAGCTGCTTTAAACAACTATGAAAGGGTGATTTTTTTTCATCTTTAAAAGCTCATTCAAACCATCATATTAATGATTTATAAACAAATGAAGGAATAACATAAGGGATTGCATTTCTTTTGAACCGAACAAAGTTGTAAAAAGCTTAGAAAAAAAGGACTTGGTTCAAGATAAATATTTGTTGAACTGACTTGTTGAACCTTTCTAAATGCTCTCAGATGAAAAATATTCAGATCTAAACAATTTTTTTTTTCGTGTTGCTAAGCTTTCTGGAAGATGGCTTTGAAACGTGAATGAGCACAGGTTTAAGTATAATTTCTAGCGCTTGTTAATTCTAGTTGAGAGTGTGGATGCTACATCTTCAGTGCAAGAAAGAATGACAATCAGTTCAGCATCACAGTACCTTAGGAGAAAAAGGAAGAATCACATGACTGGTCTCCTGGAATCCACTTTTACTTTTTCATGATTCAATGAATATTACTGAATTCCTTCCATGTGTTGGCACTGGGCTACATGTCACAACTACAATGGTAAGGAGGAGACGTATTCTCTACCTTTGAGGAGTTTGTGGTCCAGTGTCAGGGTCTGGACAAGAGCACTGAATATTGCAAGACAGTGTTATGACCAGAGACAACTAGGGCAGTGTGAGATACATGGAAGTCAGTCAAGAAAGGCAGAGAAGACTGTCTGGGAGAAGGGCTGATCCCTGAATGAAGAGTATGTGATTTTAAGTGAAGGGCAGCAAGAGAAGAAGATTGCTCAAGGCAGAGGGAATAGTACATGTGAAAGCCTTTAGATGGCAGAGAACAGATGTGTCTACAGCAGACAGTGCAAAGAGTAGGGAGTTTTACCTCCATGGGTCTCCATCATCATAGAAAGAAAACACTCACTCAGGGCCAGCTACTCATGGCTCTGTGTGAGTGATCACAGAATAATTGCTTAGCAATCATAACCTCATTTTAAAAATTCTTGCACACATGTTATCTCACTTAATTATCACATTAAACCCATGAGATAGATAATATTCCCCAATCTTATAGATGAGGCCCAGAGACATGATGACTTCCCCAAGATTATTTAATGAGTAATTGCTAAAGTTGAGTCTTGAAGAAGTCTCCATCCTCCTCCTCCTTCTCTTTGTCATCTTCTTTTTGATCTTCATCTTCATCATAATGACCACTACGTGTTGAGCCCCTACCATGGGTTAGAGCCTACCAGGCGCTTACAAATATGGTGTCATTTAATCCTTACCACAATCAGGATTATCTGTAGAGGAAGGAGCCCATAATCTGCCCACTCCATCTTGTCTCCCTTTTTGTGCAGGATGAAGCTCATCTCTCTTCTGCCTTTTATCAATTGGAAATTTCTTTGTGGGGAGCTGGAATATCATTTAGTAACATTTCCTTTTATGTGAACACAACAGACATATTTTATCTCCCAGACACTGAGTAATGTAACTGATTAGGTTTTCTTCTTTGATTGGCTGCCAGCCAGTTTAGAGCTAAATTTTTACCCCCTCAACACCTCCTGCAAATGTTTAGGTCTTGGTGGCCTGTATTTCTGTATTGGCTCCATTCCTGTCTCCATTCTTTAGTGTTATCCATATTTTTCTCCTTTCTTTTTCTCTTCTACATCTAGTTTATCTTATCGTTTCTAGAATAAAGCAAGATATAAATAATTAAAATGTAATTAAATTGCCTTAGCATAGCATGGAATTTGAGAGTTTTGCCTTGCCCTCTGCTGCTGAGGGGTGTATTTTCATGTCAGCCCACATACTTTCACTCACTCTTTCCTAGGACCCCAGCTCTTGTTTGTGAGTTGGCAGTCCAGGCTTTGTGAAGCTCAGGGAGCAGAGGACATGCTCAGATTCTAGTCCTCACAAATCTTTGCCAATAACCTTGGTCTAATCAGCCTTGTGTTTCTTTACTCTTGAGCTTGTTCTTCAGTCACACTGCAGGTTTGCCTTATCTTGCCTTCATAAATTACAACAACTTTTTTGTTTAAATGCAGAAACTTAAGAATGCTCAAAGTTATGGAATACTGGGTACTTTCTGCCCTGAAAGACACACATGCAATTTAGTGTAATTTAGAGCAAAGTGATCGGATTAAATTTAGTAAATCTCTCTAGAAGTGGAACATCAAAAATATGTTCTATCTTTTAGAAAATAAGGTATTCTTTATATTTCTTGGAGATATTTATTTAAATCTGTTGAATATCAATATCGGGCTTGGGGCTAAGGGCAGTTTAGTGTCAAGAGCCTGGGGCCTGGAGTCACATTCAACTCTGCCACTAGGTTTGTGACATCAGGCCAATAACTTCATTGTGCTGTTTCCTTATTTGTATTGGTTAAAAGAGAACACTACCTCCTCCCTAGAGGATTCATGAGATAACACATGGGATTTATGGGATATTGTGATGATTCATGGGATAACATATGGAATTGCTTGTCTGAGTGCCTGTTGATCAATATATTATCATTAGCCTAATTATCGTTAGTCCAATTTCTGCCTATTCTTATATATCAGCTTAGTTGGTACATTTTCTAGAAAGATTATTAATATATAATAATAATTATTACTATTATAACCATCGTAGGGTGAACATATGCATAGAAGTTCAGTGTCTTTGTTATGTTTTTCTGTAATCTTGACATTTACAAGACCTGACTCCCCTCTGTTCTCTTGAAGCTTCTTCCCTATTTTTCTCTAAGCACTTCCCGCTATCAGATTTACTATATTTCCCTTCTTTGTTTACTGTTTGTCCCTCCGATGCTAGAATGTATAGTACAAGAGAGCAGGTGTGTGTGGGGGGGGTAGCAAGTGGGAGATGCTTTGTTCATACTACTAATACTAATAAGCATCAGCATCTAGAACACTGTCTGGCATGTGGTAGTTATGCAAACCTCTATTAAGTCAATGAACAATCTTCAAACATCGTCAAAATTTCATTAATATAAATTTTGATGATACTTGAAAAAGAAAGGGTACTCGTTTGGCTGAGGGCAAAAGCTCTTCCCCATGGAAGTGGGTGCTTGAAAGGCCAAGGGAATGAACATGTGGTTTTCATGACTCTTTAAAGTGTTGGTTGCTAAGAATTCTATAATAAATTAGTACCAGTCTTTTTGTCACCAGTGAATGGAATGCTCACTGTGATCTAGGGAGGGACTTAAGTAGGAAACCTCTGACATGCCTTCAGAATACTAACCTTTCTTTCTACTTAGAGATAAGGGTATTTTGACAGAACCAGGAAACATGAATATCTTAGTTGGAATTCACAGATGTCAAGTGTTTTTCTTGTGCAGTCTCTGATCTGCTGACCCATCAGGGGTCATGAAAGTTGACTGTTTTGTATCCAAATACTATATGAGTTAAAAACAATCTGTCTTGATGGACAGAAGAATTTTGAGATAAATTTGGCTCAACAAATATTCACATCGCACATACTCCATGTGAGGATTCTGCAAGGCTTGGCAGGGGATGCCAAGGTAAGTCCCTGTGCCTGCCCTTTAGGAGACAACAGTCAACTTGTTGGGAGTGGCGGGAGTGAAACCAATATCAACAGCCAGGGCTGAAAACAGTCAAGAAACTTGTTTTCTTGTCTCTGTGTTTTATGGATATTTGAAATTCTTCTGATTATATTAATGGAAAACCTTCAGAAAATGACTTTCTCTTTATAAAAAGCATTAAGTGAGAATCGTCTGTCTATCACAGGTAAAGATGAATATTTTTGCATTCTTTGGGCTTACGAATGTCTGTATGAAAGGGAAGTACCAAGTATTTACAAATACTTCCTCTGTGGCAGATAACGGGCGAGGCACTATCTCATCCCTTATCTCATGTAGCCATTCAGTTTCATGATGAATTAGGAATAATTATGCCCACTTCATGAGTAAAGAAGCTGAAGCATAGAGAGATTAGGTAACTTGCCCAAAGCCACATAGTTAACAAATTCAGTTAAGTAAATAGCAATTAGATTCTAAAATCATTTTTGTGACTTAAATCCCATACTTTGTTTTCCTTCCGTTTTTTCTTATTTACGTCATAATTCATTAGATGTTGAGGCTCTCCTCTCTGAAAGATAACAATAATATTATGGTATTAATTTTCAAGTGAGAATATCACCATATACTACTATATACACAGGATACTTTGACTTCAAGGTCTCATTTGAATTAGTCATATAACCTGAGCTGGGTTATGAAGAAGTTTCTTAGTAAACTACAAGTTGGTTATGAAATAGCAAAGAGACAGATACTAAGCAGCACGGACTGCTATTCCATGGCTGTTTAGTTCCATGATCATTAGGCTCCAAAAGGCAGAGACTGCTACAGAAATGAACAAGATGAGAAGCAAGTGCATCATCACCATCGTCATCCATCGTCATTGTTTGGTTTGCTGTTCTGTTTGTGCTCACAGCAGCACTGAAGATAAATATATTCCTTTGGTCAACATATATTTCAGATTGTAGCCTGAAAGATGTGTGTTTTGCAACAAAATCTTGTTCATTTGAATTCATCTGTGGATGGATCAGTTTAAACTTATAAAGAAATTTGAACTAAAGAGGAGATCTAAAAGAAAAACACTCGGTATTTACATGAAAGTTGTAACAGAGACCTAAAAGCTGGAGGGCTCAAGAAAGCCTCTGGTCCTTTGGTGACGTATTATTAAACTAACTGTCCTTTTATAGAGAAGCCACGGAGACCCAGGGAGATCAGGTGGTTTTCCCCAAGCTCCCACAGCTAGAAAACGGCCTGGAAAATGCAGAAATCAGGTCTTTCCAGGGAAAACCTGGCTGCTCCCTTCTGTGCTGTGTCAGAATTAACAAAGTGTTGCCATTTAGAATTTTCATGTAACTTTTCATGTATGTATAAAAATTATAATATTATATTTATTTGTATGTAAGTTGATGTTTGTAAAGTGCTAAAACTATTTTTCTGTCTTTTCCTGTTGGCACTGAGTTTTTAAAGAGACCTGGCAGTAACTTACAAAAGTAAGTTTAGCTGTCTGGTTTGAATTATCCTGAATTCTGAAATAGTGTGACTCAAATTAATGAGATTTTGTGTTGATTCTTTTCAAAGAGAGATTAGTATCACCATGAAGGAGATATTCTATTGGATATTATACTAAATTTAAGAAAGCTTTCAAATAATGTGTTGACAATCAATTTCCCATGCCTTTATTCTGTTTCTTAAAACATTTTTCTCTTCTTTATTACTTACATATTCCATGACCTTCTAAAGAACATTCTCTTAGTATTTTCTTACAGAATTGGGGATTCATTTATGGCAAACATCTTTTCATTTTTATTTTATTTTATTTTATTTTATTTTATCTTTTAAAGCCATTCTGTTTGGGTACCTGCTTGCCCTGTTCTGTTTGATATCAAGAAAAAAGATTTAATAGCCATAAATGGAACTTTGTAACAAGGCTGGTTCTGTGGGGTTGAACAATCCCAGTTGTGTGAACTTTTCCAAGCTATGCTTATCTAAGAAAAGATACACACTGTGCCTAAGAGTAGAGCAAAGAAAGTGAATTTCTCTTACCTTCACTCTGCAAAAGACTGTTACAATTAGACAAATACTCATCTCTTGGGCAACACTTAGACACTATTTTTGCAAATGCTGGTGCTGACCCGGATCATTTCTTAAAGACCATACCAGCTCTAGAATTCTGTTTCTATGATTTTTTTGCTCCTTGGTTTCAAAGATTCCACCACTTCAGCTGGCAAAGTTGTTTGCACTTTGAACCATCTATCATAGGGATGTCATTTTTGGGATTTGGATTGATGGAGACCCTGTGCCAATGGAAGCACACAAAATTACCATCATTTTGAATGTAAGGAGTGCCTAAAACTCTCAGGTATTCCTACCTGAGTTGGTGGTCAAATTGTGGCTCAAGAAAATCTGATTAACTTTCCCTGGACCCTTCTAAGGCAGATGTCAATATACAGTCTGGGTCCCTCGGTCTCTGTGAACACACACTTCCTCCTGATACGGAGTACAGTGATGAAAAGCAGTCCTCTGGAGGTGATCATTTTCTCCGTCTGTGTTTTCCTTGGCATGGGAATGGAACATGGAGGTCCCTGGGCCCTCAGAAGATGGGCCCTCTGCACGTACTGCTCGGCTCCCAGGCCTGCGTTTATGGAAAAAAGTTCCTAAAGAAACAAATTGAAATTGAGCAAGATCAAGTACTCACTTGTGGGTTTCTGCAAAAGTTGCTTTTTAAAAAATTTTCTCCATCACTAGCTTGTGGAAATGTTTTAGGGCTGCCTCATCTGGAGAGATTTGTGCATTAAGTATAAACAGTTTTATAATTTATATCTTTTTCTGTTCTCCTGGGGCTTCAACACACAGGCAGTCTTATTTGCGTTCTCTAGCAAATTCATCTCCCTGGTTTTTTTTTGCCTGTTTCAGGCTGTCTCGGGGAATACAATTCTCCTTCTCTTCAGCTTTGCAGCCTGTGTCTTTTGTAAGTTAATGGTATTTGATTGTGGTCAGAGTGTGAGGAAACTGCCCTGCTTCACAAGGAAGGTTTTTCTGTACACCCACGAGCCTCTTCCACCGCGTTTCAAATTCTGGAACTGACAGCTAGAAGCAGTGGTAGGAGGTTGAAGGATTCAACGGCAAAACCTTGATCAAGGACCAAGTACCATCCTCTTTGCTTTCTTCTCTGGGAGTTTTAATGAGCTTGATGGTTTGTCATAAACATTGGCCCAAGTGTGGGGACAGATTCCCCCACTGTTAAAGTTGTTCTTCTAGAGAAAGTTAGCTTCCTTTAGACGCAATGCTATTTTTTTTCAGACTACAGAGAGTACTTAACCATTCTTAAACTTCATAACTTATAAGTGGAAACCTGTTACTCTGAATATTTTTAAAGCATGTAGAGATATTTGCAGGAAGAAATTATGTCTTAGGAGAGTCTAGATAATTAAATGTTTTGATAAGAACTGTTCCCCTTTGCCTCTTTGTCTCCAAATCAGCAAAGAGCCAAATATCAAGCCCTCCTCTGCTGTTGCCCCTAACAAGTCTCTTACTAAGTCTGACCAGGAAAATCGACCCAATGTCATTCAGTGTAGACTTCAGGGGCAGAAGGAAAGAGGCCGATGCAGTCAGTGCACTGGCCCTTCTGCCTCCAGGTTCCTGCTATGTTCTGGAGGAAGTATGCTATAGTACAATCCTGAATTTCATGCATTAATTCACTCACGCCAAATGTCTAGGTGCCCACACATAGTGTGTTGGGTGCTGAGCTAAGTCTTAATGTTCAGGAGCCAGTAGTTTAGCTGTTCAAGATAAACAAGTATGTAAATAAATGGATTGAAGTGTTGTGCATATTGTAATAGATATATGTAGAGACAATGGGGAGAAATAAAGGATCTCCGGCTGGATGAGGGTTACTGGAGACAGGAGGGTACTTAGCATTTCCTCTGGTTGGTCCCACCAAGGAATTAGGATAAACATGGAATGTCTGCGCTTTTCCAGACATTCCTTTCCTACTTCTCAGTAACTGTCATGAAAAGTCCCACCTGACTGACTTCTCCGTGCTGGGCGGGAGCACCTGCCACTGGTGAGGCCCTCTGGTACAGAACTCTGGCATGCATGAAGTCTGACTCCCTGTAAGAATCTGTAATGAATTTTACAGTGCAGAACTCAATATGAATAAATGAATGAATGAATAAACAAATGAGTGGCATAGCTCATTGTCCTGGCTTTGTTACTAACTCATTGTGTGACCTCCTTTTCAATAATTTTAGAAATGGCTGCTCTGCTTCATTTCATGGGGGCTGGTATGAAGGCTCAAGTGGGAAGACAAAGGAAATCGTTGAAATGGATAAAGAACAGTACTTGAAAAAACTATACAAATGTAAGGAAATGCTATTAATCATTGTCCTTTCAGGCAAGACATGATCGTTATGGCAGGCAGGTGGGAAAAAGAGAAGGAAGAAAGGAAGAAAGGGAGAGAAGGAGGGAGAGAAAGGAAGGTAGGAAGGAAGGAAAGGAGGGAGAAAGAAAGAAATGAAGAAGAAAAAAGTGAAAAACAGAGAGAATGAGGTGGGAAAGGAAAGAGAAGGGAAAGAAACAGAACAGAAGAGAAGAAAAGAATACAATGAAACACATCACATGGACACTCCACTCGAATCACACTACCTTCCCTGCATAGTGCAGAAGGGTGCAGGTGACACTGGGAATAATGAGGAATCTGATAAAGAGGGATTGTGTTACCCTAGAAGGCTGTAAATTACTGGATTGGGTTGGACATACTATTCAATGATCAGAACTTACCTTTGATGGTTCTACTGAATTTGTGGCAGCTGAGGGGAACTTTTTGGCTACACAAATGACATGGAACCAGCCCTGCCTGCTTTTAAGATTATTGTGTATGCCTCTTTTATAGCTTTAGACAGGAGGCAGTGTATTGTTTAATAGAACACTGCTAGCCAGAACATAGGGAAAATCAAATGCTGCACCCGGGAATAAGTCCATTGTTTTCATCACAGACACAAATATGACATTACAAATAGTCACACATATATAAAGATTCCTTATGATAAGCCTTCAAAGGACAAATGTTAAAATATTAAAGAAGGTCATTGCCATACTTGAGCACATGCTGTGCACTGAGAACTGTAGCACGTCTTTGGCAGGTGTGTGTGAGAGGATTTAGTATATGAACAGGGACACAGAAGAACTTCAAAGGTAAAGAAGACATACATGCATCCAACAAGCATGTGAAGAAAAGCTCAATATCACTGATCATTAGAGAAATACAAATCAAAACCACAATGAGATGCCACCTCACATCAGTCAGAATGGATGTTATTAAAAAGTCAAAAAATAATAGATGCTGGCAAGGTTGCAGAGAAAAGGGAATACGTACACACTGTTGGTGGTAGTGTAAATTAGTTCAACCATTGTAGAAAGCAGTATGGAGATTCCTCAAAGACCTAAAAGCAGAACTACCATTCAACCCAGCAATCCCATTACTGGGTGTATACCCAGAGGAATATAAATTATTTTACCATAAAGACACATGCATACAAATGTTCATTGCAGCACTATTCATAATAGCAAAGACATGGAATCAACCTAAATGCCTGTCAATGACAGATTGAATACAGAAAATGTGGTACATATACACCATGGAATACTATGCAGCCATAAAAAGAATAAGTTCATGTCTTTTGTGGGAACACAGATGGAGCTGGAGGCTATTAGCAAACTCACACAGGAACAGAAAACCAAAGACTGCATGTTCTCACTTATAAGTGGGAGCTAAATGATAAGAACTTAAGAACATAAGGAAATAACAGGTCAGGCAAGGTGGCTCATGCCTGTAATGCCAGCACTTTGGGAGGCCGAGGCGGTGGATCACCTGAGGTCAGGAGTTCAAGACCAGCCTGACCAACACGGAGAAACCCCGTCTCTACTAAATGCAAAAATTAGCTGGGAGTGGTGGTGTGCACCTATCATCCCAGCTACTAGGGAGGCTGAGGCACAAGAATCTCTTGAACCCAGGAGGTGGAGGCTACAGTATGCTGAGATGGTGCCACTGCACTTCAGTCTGGGTGACAGAGTGAGTGAGACTCTATCTCAAAAACAAACAAACAAACAAACAACAACAAAAAAGGAAAGAACAGACACTGGGGTCTACTTGAGCAGGGAGGTTGGGAGGCAGGAGAGGAGCAGAAAAGATAACTAGCGGGTACTGGGCTTAATACCTGGGTGATAAAATAATATGTACAACAAACCCTCATGACACATGTATATCTATGTAGTAAACCTTTACATGTACCCTAAACCTACAATAAAAGTTACAAGTAAAGAAAGAGTTCTAGTTTGTGTGCACTGTGCTGTTGAGAAGGGTTTGCACAGCACACAGAGGAGAAAAAAGACAAACTGTGCCATGCCATGTGATGTGGTGGGAAGAAGGTCTGGGAGTCAGCAGGACTGAGTTCTAGTTCTGACTCACCATATGGAAGTGCAGCCTTGCCAAGTCGTGTCAACTTTCTATTAGACAGGTTCCTGTGCAAATGAAGAGATTGAAGTCAACAGTCTTTGAGGTTTCTGACAGTCTGGGCATTTTAGAAAATAAATACAAGTTCATTTAGTATGTGGACAATATTGAGTTATAATGACAATAATTATAATAATGCAATTTATTGATTGCTCTATGCTAAAATCTTTGACATGATCTCATTTCATGTAAGCTTATAAAATAGGTATTTTCCATTCATATTTTAAATAAAGAAGCTGAAATTCAGAGAGGTCCAACACCCTGCTCTTAACCACTGCACTATAGCAATAATAATACTAGGAACATTTATAGCCAGTCATGTGCCTGGCACTATTCCAGGCATTTTGTATATGTTAACTCATTCAATTTTCACGACAAATCAATGAGGTGGATACTCTACTATTATGATCTACATTATACAGATGAGGAAACTGAGTCACAGCAATTGTAAATAACTGGCTCAATGAAGGGCAGATCTAAGATTATCACCCAGGCCATCGGACTCCAGATGTCAAGCTTTTAACCATTAAGTAATCCTGTTCTTTATAACTGTGGGAGAGGTGTGGCTTTGATAATGCAACAGCATTACATTACACGTACATGTGTGTGTGTGTTGACTGGGAATGTCTTAGAAGAAAGTCTTACCCAGAAAAATAAATCTTGAATATTAGCTTGGAAATAGGGGAAGGATGTGATATTACAGAGAGGAAGCTGGAGGGAAAATTCTAGCTGAGGTTAGCTAGCCCCATAGCAGGCCATGATCATGTGTGGTAAGCACAAGGAGACCAGAGGCTACTAGCAATGTGATCAGGCTGCAAGGAGGTAGAGGGCTTTCATAGTCAGACCATTGTCAATGTGGAGCAGGACAGAGGGCACAGGGCATGGACTGTGATCACAGTTATTCTCATAGACTTAGGAAGAAAGGAAGGATTCAGGGTGAATGGGTAGGGAGACATCTAACTGGTTAGCAGCAGCTGTAATCTTCCAAGAAAGCTGTGACAAGGAAGAATAAGGCTCTGAAGGAAAGACTCAATAGATGAGAATTATTCCTTATGGAAAAGAAATCTGAAGGAAGAAGAATTTTCAGAGATTAAGCTTTTCCTTTAACAATCAGGATTATGAGGCCCTGGAATGCTTTTTATGATAAAACATGTGTTTCTTGTGTAGAGATCCTTAAAAGAAACTTGAATTGTGTTAATGTATCTTGTTTTAGGTTAATCTTGCTCCAAAGGAGAGTGGATTGGCAGTCACTCTGTCAATCACCACTCCTCACTGACACGCCCATGGCAAATGTTGTTAGTCAATGGCCATGGCCCCCTTTTCCTCCGAGGCCAGGTCTGGCTGCAGATAGTCAAGGCAATATTTTAGGAAATTCCAAGAAACTTTAGATGATTGAAGTGGGCAGACAAGTTAAAAGGTGTTTGTCTTCCGTGGTTAGCAGATTTTGCAATGTTCCTTAAGGAGTGGATGATTCTTCCTCCTAAATATCACTCTTAGTCACTGCTTCTTCTACAGCCCTACCTTCTCATTTGCTCTTGTCTGGATGATTGATAAATTTCCTCTAATAAGCTCCCTGCCTCCAGTCTTGATCTCCTGTTATCCATTCTTCACTCTCCTGTTGGAATTATCTTTCTGAGACATTTCTCTGAGCATGCCATTGCCCTGCTAAAGATCCTAAAATGGCCTCACTTCCTTTCCCAAAACAAGTCCCAACATTTTGGTGTGAACAATATGGCCTCTTCTCACTATCCTATTGGGCTTCTTCTCCTTTCTTCAAATCCACCATTATTTCAGTCCTACCAAGTTACTTGGAATTCTTAAAATGCACTATGCCATTTTGTTTTGACATCTTTCCATGTTATCTCTTTCTCTTTCCCTGCATACCTCCACCCTCTTCCCTCTTTGCAAAGTATACTCACTCCTTATATTCTGCCTCAGAAACTTCCTACTTGTATTTGTCAGCTTGGGCCTCCACAACAAACACCATAGACTGGGCAGCTTAACAACAGAAAATTATTTCTCACAGTTCTGAAGGCTGGAAAGTCCAAGATCAAGAACTGTCAGGGTTGGTTTCTGGTTGAGGCCTCTCTTTCTGGTTTGTAGACTTCTGCCTTTTTGCTATGACTTCACATGGCCTTTCCTTGGTGTGTGTTCAGCGATCTCTCTTCTCCCACCCCCACTCTCTTCCTCTTCTTATAAGGCCCAATAATCCTATTGAATTAGGACCCCACCTTTATGGCTTTATTTAACCTTAATCATTCTCCTAAAAGCCCTATCTCCCAGTACAGTCACATTGGCAGTTAGGATTTCCACATATTATAGTAATTTTGGGGGACACAGTTTTATCCATAGCACTACTCATGCCTCATGAATCACTTCAAGCATCTATCCTTGTATGAAGACCTCCCTGACTCTCCCAGGACATCTGGTTGCTCTTTCTTTCTCATTCTTGTGGTCCTTTCAAAGGCAAGGACTGATCTTCACCTTGGTATCTTGATGCTTAATATAGCATCTGGCATGTAGTGAATTATAATATTTGATTAGTTAAAATATGCATCGAAAAGTGGGTCAGCACTTGTATTCCACTGTCCATTTGGAAATGGGTAAGGTAGAAGAGAATTGAAACCAGGTTTTCTGACACCAACTCCCTTGTATTTTTCTTCCTTTCCATCACTAAGTCAGGATCTTGTTACTTAGACCCCTGAAATGGCTTCTTAACAAGTTTTCTTTGATTCAGAATAGTATCTCTCCACCAAACCACACTGCATCCAATGTATAAGCAGATTAGTCTTTCTAAAATTAACATTTGCCCCACTTTTCTATGTAAAAATTTAATCTCTTTTTTCTCTACCCAATAAAGTTCAACCTCCTTAGCTTGATATGTAAGGCTTTCCAGTCTCTCCATGACATTATTTTGCTGCTTTGTCTAACACCACTTCCCAAGCAAAACTTTATGCTGTAGCTATCTGATTGCCGACTATCCCAAAAGGCACCTGGTGATTGCCTACCTCTATGCTTTGCCGGTGACGGTCCCCTTGCGTAGAAATGTCTACCTTCTTCCTTTCTATCCTCCCCGCTACCACTCTTTCTCCACGTTCTTTTGCCTGGCCTTACTCTTTTTTTCACACCCACTTTGTAATTCCTTTTTGTACCACACCATTCAAAAGTAATCCTACCATTTCTAATCTGCAACACTTAGGTGATTTATCCTACTCACTTCAAACTTGTCATCTACTGCCTCATATCAAAGAAGACATAGCATTAGCTATGATGTAGCTCTAGTGTCACCATTTTTGGAATGATTTCTTCATTTTTGAAATGAGGGTGTGGATGCCTAGCTAACCTTTGTTAGAGTAGGATAAAGATCAAGTGTGAAAATGATATTTATGTGAAAGTGTTACACACTGCAAAGAGGCTCTTGTTATATTTTATCTTTTCTATTAGTTTGCAAGTCTTAGGAACCCCAGTGCTGCATTTTGCACACCAATACTTTTCCTTTGTGTCCTGAATAGTTTGAAGCATGATGCCTTGCCCATAACAAGAGCTCAGGAAATATCAAGTGAATGAATGTCGAATCATCTCCACAGGAAGGAGAGTGGGTTAGCAAATTGTTCTTGTAGGACTGTGTTTGTTTACAAACGAGACAAGGTATCCTTTAGAAATGTGAGATCATAGGGGTTCTCTGATACCCTCCCTTTAAACTTTTCCTCCCACCAGCCTCCCCAACATACTGATTCTCACACTTACTTCTTCCCCGTTTGTCCCTGTTTTCATCATGTTTTAGGAAGTAAAGAGAACCATGAACTTCTGCCATTCATTTAATTTCAGTACTCATGCTTAGGTAAGCCACTGACCCTTTGGCCAAGTCAAAAACCTAGAATATATTATGAATCTGAGTACAGTTATCTTGGTTATAATATAATTACAGGGGCCAGTAAACTATTCCGCAGTATTATGGGAGGAGAGTAAGAGCTGGAGTGAGAAATTGGAGACAGTTTCATGGCTTTTGGGTTTTAGTGACTTATTAAAATCACCCTCTAAAACATGTTTGCTAATGGACACCATTGAAAGGTTAAAGAATAATTCTGGACATTATGAGGAAGTGTCTGGTCTTCAAAAGAAAGGGCCAGTAATGCATCTAGTACCACCGACGCACCTGATGCCACTGAATAAGAGCTACTTAACCTTTACCTTAGTGAAAATCTGTGGCAGGTGCCTCAGTGTCATTTTAGTGCTGGACCAAGCCATGTTGAAAACTAAGTCAAAAGGAAATAATTAGTTATATTGATTCTGTATTAAAAAAAGATATTGTATTCATCATGAATTTTTTGCATGAATCATGTTTTTTATAATACATATCGCATTAAATGTAATAACGTAATAATGTATTTTTACATGTTTTTATAAAGTATTAATGCAATACATTATTTACCTGGATTTACTGAGATTTTTGGTTCCACCTTTATTTGTACTTGATGCAAGTACCTCACTCATCTCACTAATCCTAGCCTTAATTCTTTTATATGTGTGTGTGTGTCTGTGTGTGCACCAGTGACAAGTGAATTCATTTAAAAATATTGTCTTAATTATTTTAAAAAGGCACGCTTCCTGAAGAAGCATAGATTAAGAAGATAGTGCATGATAGGCTAGATAGTACAATCTAGCCTGCAAAATTATGACAGAATCATTATCCTCATAATATGAACATTTTGTGACTGATTGTTTTTGGAATTCTGCTAGGTGTTTTCTAGAATGCTCTGGTCATATGTGATGCCTTCCTTCTTGGAATTTACAATCCAACAGGCTATGTAGAGGGAACATTTAGATTCAGTTGACATTTAGTGAGCACACACAATGTTCTAGATGCTCTGTGAGCAAGTTTACATGCATTTTGTAAAAAATAGACTTTATTTTTTAGAGTACTTTTAAATTCACAGAAAAATCAAGTGGAAAGTATAGAGAGTTCTCACATACCCACTGTCGCCACACATACACAGACTCCCGCCATCAACAACCCCCTCTAAAACGGTACATTTGTTACAACCAATAAATCTACATTGACACATCGTTATCACCCAAAGTTCATAGTTTACATGAGGGTTCACTCCTGGTGTTGAACATTCTATGGGTTTTGACAAACATATAATGACAGGTACCCACCATTGTAGTCTCATAAAGAATAGATTCACTGCCTTAAAAATCTTCCATGCTCTGCCTATTCATCCCTCCCTCCCCGCTAACCCCTGGCAACCACTGATCTTTTACTGTCTCTATAGTTTTGTCTATTCCAGAATGTCACATAGCTGGACTCATACAGTATGTAGCCTTTTCAGATTGACTTCTTTCACTTAGCATTATGCATTTATGATTGCATGCCTTTTTCTGGCTTGATAGATCATTTCTTTTTAGAGCTGAATATATTCCATTACATGGATGTTATTATATACATTTTCACATCAGGAAGATAAGGCTCAGTGAGATAAAGCACCTCCACCAAAGTTAAAATGAGCAGAGAGCGAGGTTTGAACTTCAAATCTCCTGATGCCAATTTGAGTGCTGGTTTCACAAATCTACAGCTGCTTCAAATAGGAAGTAGTAGGCATTGTCTAAATATGTATGGCTACAAAAGGAAACTGCATTGATGGGGCCTCGAATGAGTGGAGTAGTCTTTAGAACTTCATTATTAAATTAGGCATCATTGGAACAAATTGCCATTTTTCCTTGTTGATTCCAGGAATGTTTCATAGAATCGAGGAGTCAGTGGCATTAGGTCATATTTTAAAGGCTTCATAATGGATGAAGATAGACTAGGATTAGATGATGGAATTTGAGAAATGTGGAAGGACATCTGAACAAGGTACCTTCTTGAGAAATTCCTCATACAAAGCACCCGATAGTATTTTATACCAACTATCAAATTAGGAGAACTAACGGATAACAAAAACAGAGCTCTTTCAATAAAATTAGGTTTATATTTCTTTTATTTTAATGCTGTCTTTCCCCACTTAACAATGCGTCTAAAGTAAGTATTGACAACAGCTTGCATTTATTAAGCTCTTGCAATGTGTCAGGCCTGGTGCTAACTCCTTTACATCCATTAATTTAACTCTCATCGTATGTCTATAAAGTAGGTGCTATTATTCTGCCCATTCTACCGATAAGAAAATTCCACAACTAAAGAGAAGTAACTTGCCCAACACCAGACAGCTAGTATATACTGGAGTGAAATTTGAACCCACGTTGTTTTGATTTCAGAGCCCAGACTCTTATTCACTACCTGCAGTAGGATATGGCAAGAAAGTGTATTAAGCTGGTGTTAATTTTTCTTCCCCACATTTGATCATTCTTTTTAGACTGCTGAGAGTCACGCAGGAGAACTTAGCATCACTAAACCACACACTAAATCTATCATTCAATAAGGGTGTTCTTGGCACTCATGTTGGCTGAATGTAGACTTGATACTTGTGACAAGAAAAAGGAGAAACATATTTAATGTCTTTGATGTGTCTACATTTTTATGTAGTTATACCAGACAAACATTGTCACTTACTAAAAGTAGAAAAATGAAATTATATTATGGCTTGGCAAATTGGCCAAGGCTCATGTATTACATCAACACACCTTAATGAATAGAAGAGAAGCCAAAAGGTACTGAACACAGGGGCAAATATTTTATTCCCTCAATAAAGGGGTATCATTTTGTTCATTTTAGAGATGAGGAAGTCAAGGCTCAGAAAAGTGGTTTGCTCAATTACCAAAGAGTCAGTAAGTGGTAGAGTTAGGATTTCCACCCACATCTTTTGGTTCAAAAGTCTTTACTCTTTCTATTACATCCTAATGCTTTTCATTAAACTCAATTTCCTGGACACATGTCGTTTCTGTTTTTTTATATGTTGGGGCTGTTGGATGTGGTACTAGTTGGATGCCTGGTAAGGACAGATGTGTTCATTCACAACGTCTGGGAGGAGAGACGTCAGGAACATGTATTGAGCTCAATGTTGGCTCTGAAACACTCAGGCGCTCTCTGACTTGGACACTCAGCTCTATCAGTCCCACTCTCTGAACCTCATATTCTATTTCTACTGGGGCAAATAGTGTGGTTTTTGACTAAGGAGTCCTGGGTTTCTACAGATTAGCTGTGCGGCTTCTGGGTGTAGCTTTTTCTCCATTGCAAAACGAGAAGGGTTTGGACACATTGAGTTCCTACGCCTATGATTTTACAATATATCCCTGATTTGGGGGCTTATTTCAGCTGAGTCATCTGAATTCAGTTGTGTAAGATGATGGATCTTAATATCTTTATAACATCTTTGTATCTTTTTTTTTCAGACAGGGTCTTGCTCTGTCTCAAATCTTTATTTTTAGCCAAGGTCTAAAAACAAGTATATATATATATATTTTAGACAAGGTGTTGCTCTGTCATCCAGGCTGGAGTGCAGTGATGTCATCTCAGCTCACTCAGCCTCAACCTCTCCGGCTCAAGCAATCCTCCCACATCAGCCTCCCAAGTAGCTGGGACTACAGGTGCAGGCCACCACGCCCAGCTAATTTGTGTATGTTTTGTAGAGACAGAATTTCACCATGTTGCCTAGGCTGGTCTTGAACTCTTAGGGTCAAGTGATGTGCCTCTCTCGGCCTCCCAAAGTGCTGGAATCACAAGCATGAGCCACTGCACCCGGCTTAAATCTTTACATCTTATTTTTCACTATAATCACAAAGCTTCAATTACACTTAGACAATCTTTGTTGCTTTCTATAATTATGGTGACTTATGTTTGTGTAGATCTGTATAGCTTACAGAGCTGTGTTACACACCAAGTCTCATTTGATCTCTCCATAACCCAGATGAAGGGAGGTGGCATCAAACATGAGTTTGAGTTACTTAAATTCATCACCTGTAAAATGTGCATGATATTAACATCTGTCACCTCAGGTAGCTGTGAGGAAAAAAGATCATGCATATAGCATGCTTAGCAGGGAATCTGTCACATAGTCAATGTTGAACATATGTTGGCTGTTTATTTGGTGCTTTGCTCCAGATCTCACACATTCCTGATGACAGACCTGGCCTAGGACGTAGGTGCTCTAACTCAGGTTAATGCTCAAAGTCATACACTGTGCTGTTTTCCAAGATCTGGGTGGGAGACCAGAAAGAGAATTTCTTCGAGAGAAGGATGGAACATTGGCTTTAACCCTGGGTCTATATATGACAAGTATTTTCATTTAATATGTTCTTATAGGCACCTACTCTGGGCTAAGCACTGTGTTAGACATGAGGGAAACTGGAATATGAGTGGTATAGTGTTTGCACTTGGAGAGCTCACACGTAGTGGGTAAGTCAGATGTATAAAAAATAAACAATGTACAAGCATTTAACAATTTTTTTTCAGGTGAATAATGAAAGCAAGGTGCTTTGGCGTGCACAAGTAAGGAAGCACTCAAGTGCCAGGGGAGTTTGGCAAAGTTATCCTTGAACTGGGTTCTAACTGATGAGTTGGCATTACCTAGACAAAAGGCCAGAGGAAGGAAGGACAGGACGAATAGAGGGAATGGTGCATAGAGTGTAAAGAATTGTGAGAGAACATCCAGGGAATGCAAGTGTCTCCACATAGCTAAAGCACAGTGAGAATCTGAGGCTTTGGCAGAAGTTGAGTTGAAGGAAGTGGGCTGGAGTCAGATTGTGAAGAAATCTGTATGCCACGCCAAAGGGATGAACATTTATTTGTCTTGAAAGCAACAGAGTAACATTGCATGATTTCAAACATAAAATGACATGCTGATTTTTTTTTTAAAAAAGAGAGCACTTTGTTGTTTATGTAGAAAAGGCTTGGAGAGTGTGATTACTGGAAGCTGGTTTTAGGTGCTACCATCATCTAGGCAAGAGAAACTGAAGACACACATTAAGACTACAGCAAAGGCACTGGAAAAGCAACTCAGATTGGTGAGATCTTTTGGATATATTTGGCAGGGTTGGTTATTGGGAGGGGAGAGCCATTTAGAAAGAAGGAGTTGGGGTGACTCCCAGGTTTCTGGCTCTGGTGACTGGGTGAATGGTTGGCTATCATCAACACTAGCCATATAGGGTTAAGTACTGATGAGGAGTTCTGCTTAGTTATGTTGAATTTTAGTTTCTGGTGGCCATTGGCAAAAGTCTTGGAAGTATTTGGTATTCTGGAGAGAGACTTGGGATGGCAAAGAGAATACAAATGAGCAATATCAGTGAAGTGGAGAGTTGAAGCGTCAGCTGTGGAAAAGATGTCACAGGGAGAATGGGCAGTGAGAAATTGCTTAGTTTTGTCTGTGTCTGCAGAGACCAGAGGATTTTACTACACAAATGGTAATTGTTGGATAAAGTTCCTCTAAGAACCACAGTTTCGGGCATTTCACTGGGGCTGCACATTTCTCTTACTGGCAACTCCAGAGTGTGTAGAGAGTGATGGGGCCGCTGGTAGGTAGTTGAGTTTCCTTCTCCTACTGCGTATCTTCTGCGATGCCATTGCTCACCTGAGGCTGATGGAATGAAGGTGAGGAGAGGGAAACCAAAAGGGCCCACTCAGCTTCCTATGAGAGACCCCTAGTCTATTAGGTTTGGAGATAGTCCCATTCAACTGTTGGCTGTCATGATGTTTTAGTTCTTTTGAATTTACATTGCCATTCCCAGATGCTGTCATGGATTGTAATAAACTGGTGATGTCAATTATAATCAATATTTTCCTTTGTGTGAAACATTTTTATTTTAAAAAATTTTTATGGATGCCCTCCCCACCTCAGGTCTTTTCTCCAGGAAGCTGCTCCAGAGTGAGTAGCTCTCTAATATTTTTTCTTAGAAGAACTTTTCTTTTCAGTTCAGAATTTTATCAGCAATTCTTATGCTAAAAGAGGTCAGGAGATGAGGCATTTCTCACGTTACCCTTGAAGCTACTCATGAATAATGGCCTATATCACCTCTATTGTCTGCTCCAAAAATAAGCAACCAGACATAAAGGCAGATGAGAAATTAAAGATCACTGAATGAGCCAGCAGAGCAGGCTAAGGCTGGGGTAGTGTGAAGAGGTAAAAAATTCAAGGTAGAACAGATGGTAATGTAGGGGGAAATGTCTAAGTAGATTAACTACTCCACAGATAGAGAATAAGCCATATTCCTCGGTTTAAAGGCAAGAAGAACAACTGAAAAATATTCTGAAATCTTCAGAGTGAGATTAGGGCATCCCTCCCCAAGAGCGACGTAGCTTAAATAAATTAGAGGTCATTATTCCAGGCTGAATGCATAATGGACTAAGCTCACTGGGTTTTTGCTGCCCCTTCCTATAGTTTCCTGTGATTTATGCTGCCAGTGACTGCTGCGTGGGGGAACTCTGTGTCTCTAAATACTTTCTTCCTTCATTGGTGAATTGATTTCACTAAACTCCAACTGGCGTTTTAGGGTTGAGGGGGCCAGACAGACTGGAGAAGGTGCCAAGTGAGACTAGAAAAGCCAAAGTGAGCAAAATAATTCCAAGCAATTCTACAGGTAGACAATACTTACAAAAACAATGCCTTCTTATAGCTTTAAAGCATGGCACCTGCCTAGCAGCAAACTCACCCAAGGCTTTCAAGAGAGTGGCAACTTTTAAATTAAAAACTTGGCTGGGCTTCAATGCTATGCCAGTTGAGTTATTTTAAAATAAGAGCAGGAAACAAAGACCACACCAACTGAGGAGGTCATAGAGTGTGACAAGGGGTCTGTAAGAGGGCATACCGTGCTGCCTAATGGGAGAAAACCGAGTCCTTTGTGCTGGGGTGAGTCCAGGGAGTGATGGATGCTTTATGCGTGGAGGCTCAGACCTTCCTGTCCGGCAGCCTTGCTGCTACTGGGCCGTGTGAGATGCCTGGCTTGGCAGAGACTGGCCTTTTGTTTCAGTGTCTTCTGAACCAGTGACATCAGATTTGATGGGCTATTGGCGCCTTTAGAGAGGCAAGTTTTATGTTCCTATGTTTTATATTAAAGCTTGTTAGAAGTAAATAGAAAGGATCCCTTTAATCCTAACTGGGAATAAAATAGCTGAGTCTTCTAAATGAGAATAATAATAAACGTACAATAAAATTACTCCAACCCGTTAAGACTTTCTTAAAAGATTACCTCATGCTCTACCTCCATTAAAACAGGAAGAAAGTAAAGCAGCACTGCACTCTGGGCTGAATCTTCCTTGTTTCATTTTTAGACAAATAGTTTTATGCAACAATCCTCTTTCTTCCCCACTCTTTCATAGAAGCCCAGCATTAATGAGGCTAAACCAATGGCTGCACTCTGGTGGCCCCTGGAATATGCTTTTATTTGGTGGGGGCTGGGGTGCATCTTCCATTCCAGAGCTCACAAAGGGGTCTGGAGTTTCTAGAGATCTTTGCAGGAGATGGTTCAGGGACTGTTGTGAGGACTGGCTAACATTCACACCATGTACTCTCTGGACTGAGATGGTAACACATCCGAATCTACAGAATCAGAATTAGAAATGGAAAGGGCTTTGAAAGGTCTTCCTAGACCATCGCTTATTGCCAGGCAGAGGTGCCCTTCAATTACCCTAGACAGATGAAAATCTCCAGATATAGGACCCTAAGCCCTCTGTTTAAATAAGAACCAATATACAGTATTAAACACTCTCCTAAAGATAACTATCCAGCCCCAGCCAGGGATGGCTCAATTTTGTTATACTCAGAGCCACTTCTTTTTATTTTCCCCACCTACTGAAATCTTACAGATATATGGATTAATTAAACCATTCATTTACCCAACAGGCATTGATATGTTAAGTGCCTAGAGTGGGCACAATACTAAGCACAGCACTGTGGGGAATACAAAAGAAGTAAAGGAATAGTCCTAGTCCTTGAGGAGTATATCATCTTATTGAGTGGGCAAGAAAATAATTCACTGAGTGACTCGAGAACAATACAGCACAGTGCAGTGGAAGGATGATACTGTGGGGGCAGACGACATGCTCTGGGGTGTAGGGAAGTTTCATGGAATGAGGCCAGACTTGAATTGGCTTCTGAGGAATGTGCTGGATTTAAACTGGTAGAAAATAGAGGGCTTGGGAGAAACATCTTAATGTCTGTGTAGCTTATACAGGAATTGAGATTTCATTCCTTTCTCCCCCTGGAGACTGCTCCTATGCAGGTTGTAGGGACCATCCTGCCCACCTTATAACCCATATCCTCCACCTTCAGCGACGATCAAAGCTACTGTGATTTTTACTGACAGAGCTTTGTGCTAGTCATTCTCCAATAAGCACCCCTTTTATGAGACACACATATTAGGTGCTGAAGGAGGAATAAGCCCACAGAAAAGGATTCATGACTACACACTTTGCCTTCCTTCCTCGTGGTGGGCAGGACTAAACTGGTATTTGCCTTCACCTTTGCCTCCTTTAATGAAGAACTGGCAAGCTCAGATACCCAGGGATCTCTGGTCGTCTAGCGTGGTGCTCACCAGTGGCGGTGTAACTTCCGGTGGGCAGTATTGGTAATTTCTTCAACCTGGTGGCAGCTTTCTCCAAGCCAATGTTCGTGAAGATTTTGTACTCAAAGCTGGTGGTGCTCCTTATATCTCATGCTTCACATTTGTTTATTTATTTATTTGAGACAGAGTATTGCTCTGTTGCCCAGGCTGGAGTGCAATGGTGAGATGTGGGCTCACTGCAACCTCCACCTCCTGGGTTCAAGCGAATCTCATACCTCAGCCTCCCAAGTACCTGGGACTACAGGTGCTTGCCACCACGCCTGGCTAATTTTTATATTTTTAGTAGAGACAGGGTTTCGCTTGTTGGCCAGGCTGGTCTTGAACTCCTGGCCTCAAACGATCTTCCTGCCTTGGCCCCCCAACATGCTGGAATTACAGGCATGAGTCACCACACTTGGCTTCATGCTTCATATAAGCTTAAATGCCCCTTCTTTGGGGAAGTCTTCCCCTACAGATAGACATAATCATTCCCCTTCTTTTCAGTTGCAGTACTTATATCACAATTTGCAATTATATGTTAACCTGTGCGCTTACCTGATTCATGTTTGACTCTCCCACTAGAATGTAAGTTCTATGAGTCAGGGACCTAATTTGTTTTTTGTTTTGCTTTGCTTTTTGAGACAGAATCTCACTCTGTCGCCCAGGCTGGACTAAACTGGTGTGATCTTGGCTCACTGAAATCTCCGCCTCCTGGGTTCAAGTGATTCTTGTGCCTCCTCCTTCCTAGTAGCTGGGATTACATGCATCCTCCACTACACCTGGCTAATTTTTGTATTTTTAGTAGAGACAGGGTTTCAACATATTGCCCAGGTTGGTCTCAAACTCCTAGCCTCAAGTGATCCGCCCACCTTTTTGGCCTCCCAAAGTGCTGGGATTACAGGCATGAGCCACCACACCCGACCCCTAATTTGTTTTGTTCACCACTCCACACTTAGCCCCTAGCCTAGATACTAAAAAATAAATGCTTGATGGATGGATGAAAGGATTTAAAACTAAAATCTTGAGTGGGTAGAGCTGCATGGCCCTAGGAATCAGGACACCTAAGGTCTCCTTGGGATTCTTATCATAGCCAGAGATGTTTCCTGGCTGCTGGCTCTGAAATCACCCACAGGATTCCCAAGAAAGCGTTGAGAGAGAATGCCTGCTGTCACAGTCTGGAGAAAAGACATCCTGTGGCCTCTGAATGAACTCAGCAGAGCCTTGCAAGTGTCATCCCAGCTGTTTTAGAGGTGCTGCCTTGTCTGTGATTACATGCTGGATGCCTCTAGCATTGCCACAGGAATCCATTTTATTGCAATGTGGATTTTCCATTAGAGAGGGGAAAACCAACTCAGAAAATCAGCTTTAGTTATATAGTAGATTTCCAAAGGAAAAGAAATTTTCCCTTATTTCATGTTTTCAGTTTCTTATTGACTTTCGGCCTGAGGATTTTTAGCTTTACATTCTGGATACTAAAATGATAGCAATAACTACAGCCAGTCTTTACAGAGATAGGCACTATCAAGTGCCTGTGCATATTATTTCACTTAATCTTCACAACAGTCTTATGGAATAGATGTCACTGTATTAATATGGACATTTTCTAGAGGAGGCATAGACGGATGAAGCCATAGAATAAACAAGTAGTAGAGCTGGTGTTTGAATCCAGGTTTAGTTCTACCACTTGCATTCACCATACTGCCTCTGAACACAGTCTAATATTTAATTGAATTCTATGCATGAATCAGGCCCACATATAGTACATATGCATTTTGTTATTTAGTTGTTGCAACAACCTTATGAAGTGAATAAAATTATTATGCCCATGTTACAGGTGATGACCCTGAAGCTCAGAGAGGTTAGGGAAATTACTCAAGATCACACAGCTAGTTAGTTATTGGCATTGCTAGACTCAAGCTTTGATCAGCTTACACTAAAGACTGCATTTCCAGCCACTACCCATTACTCCCTATGCACTCCCAGAAATGCCCTTGCATGGACAGTGGAGCGTGGTGGCCTTGTGGGACTAGTTAGCTGTGTGCCATGCCAGTGGCTCATCAAAACTGCAGCAGGAAGTATACACTGGCAAGTTTTTCTATCATTGTGGTACAGCCCCTTCCTCACTGTATTTTAGATAGGGGAAGTGATCTTCTTTTGACAGTACTGTTTAGTTAAATTGACCTGCTTTTCAGAATTGAAAACTCTCTTATTTTCAATACCTAGCACACTCCTGGTAAATGAGCCGCTTCAGTTTTCATTCTTTCCATTTGAATCAGTTTCTGGCACTGCCAAAGAAGGTGAACTGAGACAGGTATCTCCCTCTGCTTATTTCAGTCAAAACTCTGTCTTTGTACCAATCAAAAAAAAAAAAAAAAAAAAAAAGGTGGGGAGGCATTTAAATTATCCAAGTCAGCTTTCTGTAATAAATTCACCATTATGTTGAGGAAATATAAACTGGTGTTAAGTTTCTGCAAACAAGATGCCCAAATAAATTGGTGCTCCTTGCCCTAGACCACTCTCTCCATCCATGCATTGTCCCCATGCTAGCCTAGAAGATGAGCCTGAATCCCTGCTCCTCCCCACCCCATATTCTATCTTTCCCTCTTTGAGATGCCTTGGCTCCTGTTGTCACCTGGTTCTGTGAAGATGAGCTCAAGTTTGGTCTGATCTCTTCAAACTTTAATTTATAGTGCTCTTGTCAGTATCTGGGCCTTGGCTTTCTTCTGCAGATTTTTATTTGATTAACCCCTTTGACTTCTAGCTTCTCTGGTTGCTTTAAGGTGGAATCTCCAGTCCTAATCTCAACTCTTCTGAATTAAATTTCAGGCCCTTTGCCACTAAGGCCATTCCTGAGACCCAGCAATTTTTTGCAGTTGTCTTATCACATCCATAATCAGCAATACAACTTGGCCCAATCCTTAAACAACAGGATATTATTGTCTCTCAAACTGATAGTCCTAGTGTTGACAAAATAGAAATAAGTTTTGACGGTTTCATTTACTAGAAAGAATTTAAATACAAACATCTGAATGGAATAAGTGGCAGCCCCAAAACAGTTTTGAATATATAAACAATTTTGTCACACTTAAAATATCAATATAAGTAGGACTGGATCCTAGGAAAATTACCTGTTGAAAGGGAAACAAAACCCTCAAGTTATATTCTCACCTCACAAAAGGCACCACAATTAATTTCAGGTAGATTACATGCAAAAATTGTATACATAAATAACTTGAAGACAATATAAGTGAATATTTGATTTTGAGTAAAAAATACTTCAAGATATAAAAGCATGTGATGATGTCCTCAAAGAAAATATCAATACACCTGCATATATAGAATATAAAAGTTCTGTAAACTGAAAAAAAAGTAGAAAACGCATTTGCAATAATTGAAAAAGAGTTCAAATACATGCATACATAGAGGTATGTTTGTGCATGTGTATATATATAAACAAACACACGTATACACATACATATATGTGTGTGTCTTACAAATCAATCAGAAAATAATAGCAGCACCACTGAGAAAATGGCAAAGAACACAAACAGATAATTAACAAAATTTAAAAAAAAGAGACATGATCAATGAACTCTTGAAATATCAATCCAATCTCACTAGAATTCAATTTTAAAAAACCAAATTAAAAAGCACTGCTAAGTAAAACTGAAACCTAGTGAGATTTCAACTCCCTTCAAACGGGCAAAACTTTCTAGAAAGCTATTTAGCAATACTTAAAAAAAAAAAGAAAGAAAGCACTTTCATCCAATAATCTCACTCCTAATCTGTACTAAGGAAAGCAGTCAAATATTCATGTGAAAAGATGTCTCTTACAATCTTACGTATAGTGCAAAAAAATGAAATTATCCTAAATGTTCAATATTAGAGGAATGGTCAAGTAACATATCTGTACAATGGAATATTATATTGTCCTTTAAACTGTTTTTGAAAGATACTTAAACTTCAAAAATGTTCCTGATACAATGTTAAACTAAGAGAATAGGAAGAATAAATATTTATATTATGATCCAAACATTGTAAAAATTATATAAATATGAATAAACATTCGCATATATAAAAGACTAGAAATAAATTTATTAAAATACCAAAGAAAATATCAGGAAAATCAGGAAATATCAGAAAATATGAGGAAAAATACTAACATTATTAAAATGTGTGTACCTGTACTCTTGAGTTATTATGGAACTTTCTTTTTAAATTTCTGTAAAGCATCAGGGGAGAGAGGTAAAAACGCAGGTGTCTTTCTTCCCTTTGTAGTACCTGGGCTGGAGTAAGTTGTTTCAGAAGCAGAGAACGTGCATCTCCAGGGAACTCAAAAGGGCATCCTGGTTGAGTTGCACATGCCACACAGTGCCAAAAAAGCATCCCCTCCCCAGACACTTTCCAAAGCCCCAGATTAGAAGGAATGATTGTGGTTAGCATGAAACCACATGAAAATACTACTGATAACTGTTCCTGTCTGGGACATCTGGATCCAGCCAGTTTTCATCTCCTGAACCTGCTCTCTTAACAGTTATCTCATATGGAAAAATACTACTCTGAGTTTTCAGCTCTAGCTTTTCTAATACAGCACTTGTTCCCTGTGTTGTGATTGCTTGTGGGTTTTTGTTTGTTAGTTTTTCTAACAGCCCACTTACTCCCTATATTGTGATTACTTGTGGGTTTTTGTTTGTTTGTTTTTGAGACAGGGTCTTTCTCTGTCACCCAGCCTGGAGTGCAGTGGCAGGATCATAGCTCATTGCAGCCTCAAAATCCTGGGCTTAAGTCCTCCTCCCACCTCAGCCTCCTGAATAGCTAGGACCACAGGTGCACCCTACCATGCCCAGCTAAGTTTTGTAGAGACAGGGTCTCGCTATGTGCCCAGGCTGGTCTGGAACTCCCAGGCTCAAGCAATCCTCCTGCCTCGTCTCCAGAATGCTGGTATTACAGGCATGAGTCACCGCACCTGGCCCGTTGCTTCTTTTAGTGGCAGTCTCATATACTAGCCTGTGAGCTTTGATGGGGTAGAGATCTGCTCAGTATAGTAGAGTCATGCTTAGTAATATTTGTTGAATGAATGAATGCACTCAAGGAATGAATAAATTTACACTGCTGTATTTTGCTTCTGACCATAAGTTATACTTGACCAAGTGGGTTATCTCTCTTTTTTTCTTAGAGTTTACCCACAGCAAACTTAGCTTATCGGCCATTTGGTCCCACTTTTACTGAAAATCAGATTAAAGAGGTTCTAAGGAGGAAAAAATGATGAGAGTGGTCAAGGGCATGGGCTCAGGCATCAAATTGCCTGGGTGTGAAATTGACTGTATTATGTGCTAGCTCTGTGATCTTGGGCAGGTCACTTGCCGTCTTTGTGCTTTAGTTTCTTCATCTGTAAAGCTGTGATGATAACAGTAGTACACACCTCTTAGGGATATTTTGAAGATTAAGTGGGTTGTTAGACATAAAACACTTAGCACGTTGTCCGGCATTGTATAAGTACTCTGTAAGTGGTAGATATTGTTATTATTATTTTCCCCTAAAAGCAGCAGATATCTTCTTCAGTTAATTATACCTATTGAATTGGTTTTTTTAGTTTCTACAAGCTTTCCAATATTTTCTATCCAGACCATGCATAGGTAATGAACTTGATGTCTTAATAAAGCTTGATATTTTGCAGCAATTATTTTAAGCTCTCTCATCTATTGTCTGATTTCATTAGTTAATGATTGTCATGACAAAGTAATAAAAGAGGTCCTTTTAAAATACTTCTGATACTGCAGATGTCAAACATCAATTACTGCCAAACTTTATTCCAAGACTAGTAGTATTTTTCTCACTTCAGGTTTTGTAATTATTTTCATTTTATGACATAAGTATTTTTTCTTTAGACTTGAAGCTCTTTGAGGGCAATTTATCTTCCCTACAGCTCCCACCTATACTGTTTTATGAATATTCTACTGATAGATAAAAACTTATTAAATGAATAATCAGATCTTTTCCTCTTTTATTGCAAACACAGGGAACACTTAGCCATGCTATTCTTACTTCTCATCAAAGGTGTTTCCGCCAACTCACTGCTAGATTTCTTCTTGTAGTTTCATCTTGGAATTTTAAGTACTTTTTTTTTTTAACCTTCAAAAGATGGTGCTACCATTGGCAACTAAGATTGGCGTGCACTGAAAGACTGGTTGCTGGTGGCCAATTCACTTGATACAGCTCTTCCAGCAGCAATATTTCCCCTTGGATTTAAATACATAATTGCAAAAAAGGGAGGTCTCAGACCATACTATTTCTTTATGTCTTACATGAAATAACAGATTCAATTTTTAAGGCTTTATTGTTATTTTTGTCAACAATAATAATACCTTCAGTTGTGCATTGGTGAACAGTTTATTGAGAGTTCTATATACACTATTTCATTTAATTTGTACAATAAGATTGCATTTTTTCCTTTTTTTTTTTTTTTTTTTTGAGACAGGATCTTACTCTGTTGCCCAGGCTGGAGTGCAGTGGTGTGATCATAGCTCACTGCAGCCTCGACCTCCTTGGGCTCAAGCTATCTTCCCACCTTGGCCTCCCAAGTAGCTAGAACGACAGGCGCATCCACCATACCTGGCTAACTTAAAAAATTTTTTTTGTAGAGGCAGAGTCTCACTATGTGGCCTAGGCTGGTACTGAACTTCTGGGCTCAAGCGATTCACCCTCCTGGGTCTCTCAAAGTGCTGGAATTACAGGCCTGAGCCTCTGTGCTCAGCCAAGATTGTATTTTTACTGCTAGTTTATATTTGGAAACACAAGGATTGTGAGGGGAAAGGGTTAGCTATTATGTGCCACATAGTTTACATATGTTATCTCACTCAACCCTCATAGTAGCCCTTCAAGTAAGCAATAATATTTCTATTTTGCTAATAAAAATTTGAGGTTCAGAGGTGCTAACTAGTATATGATAGAATTGAAATTCAAACTCTGGTTTGTCTGGCAACAAAACCTATGTTCTTTCTGCTACACTAGTGGTTGATTGAACTACCTTATAACCCTAATTTAGTAGAAAGAGTCTACTTTTTATGACTGAAGTTACTGTTTATGAACCTCCAGTGACATTAAAATCTAGACACGCACATGATAATAGAGGACATCTCAGGCCAGCCTTTCTTTGCCTCATCCTTCCCACAGAAAGCTCATCCCGTGTGTTCCTGGTTCTCTGTCTCTGGTGATAAATATGGAGTATCCAGACATCGTATTGCATTGTTATGTCTGTCACTGTTTGCATAGACTCAAACCAATGCAATAATTTGGAATGGGGCTGTGCTCAATTAGCATTCCCACGATTCTTTCCCTGCTTCACCCTTTCTAAACCCAATTCCTTGGTGCAGAACATCACAGAAAACCAAGATCAGAAATGTGGTAGTTCAGGGTGGCCTAGGAAGTGAAGAACAATGCCTTTCCTTTCAGATACTCTAACCTGCACTTCAAAGATGTTTGTTCCAAAATTCTAAAAAATGGCCAATTTGACTAGACCTCTTGTGGTGTGAGTGTATTGCAGAGAATCTTGTGAAAAAAGAATAAGCTCACTCTTGACAAGGCAATCTGATCTTTAGATCTTAATAACCCTGGTTGGAAGATAGAAACTCTAGTGTTCATTTTTGGGTCAGGGAGTCATTGCTCAATATGCTAAGAGAATTCATTTTCCTTGAGTGTTTTTCCTTTCAGGTCACGTTTTACTGCTGGAGTTACTCAGCGAATTAATAGGTATAGAAATGCAAAGCTCTTTTCTTATTACATTCTATCGATCTGATTGCAGTGTCATTAATTGAAAGACTAGGAAAATGTGATGGATAGTTCAGCTCAAGATTCTACATTTGTTTTGGCCCAGATCGGTTGGAAGAAAGCTGCATGAAACTGACTGAAAGAAGCCTTTTGGTCTGACATGAATTATTCTTTCTTTGTCAATCCATGTGAGAGCATTATTCAGTCCTAGTGAGATTTACAATGTGAAATTGTAAACTGTTTCAATTGTTAAAGCAAAATCAAAACTCAGAATGCTTATTTGTAGAGTTAGAAATAATCCATCCTGTAACTCTCTTTTACAGATTACTTACATACAATATTTTTAAAAAACGTAATTCTGACACAAACAAATTCTGACTCAAAAATATGGAAGGTGGGCTGTTTGTTCTTCATTTTAAGTGATTGTGTTTTGCAATATAGTGGTTGTGAAAAATTAATTTCATTCATTTCCATTCAGTCCATTTCTATTCCAGAAGTGCATGAAACTAGAAATTGGTGTGTGGTTAAAGATTGTTTTTATGGTTATTTTTTCTTTTCTGATGGTTTGACCTACTAGTCCTTGGATTTCTCTCATAAGTTTAAATTAACTTGAGAATTTTGTCTATGTATAGATAAGTCCACATACATATTTGATTACTACTTTAATATGAAAAATTTAAAGGAGTCTTTAAAAATTTTTTAATCCTCCACATGAGGGGAAAATTCCCCAGATCAGATAAGAATATACCAGATTATGGTTAATTTGTTTGCAAAGGCTGAATTGTTCCTTTCTAGTTGATCACATTTTAAAGAGCTGAGCTATTTTTGTGTGTGTTTATTATTTTAAATGTTTGAAGCTTGAAGTGAATGCGAGGAATATCCAATTTTAAAGCACATTTAAATCTGACATAAATCATTATCCGTCTCTTGCTTTTAACAGACATGTTAAAAAGTTTAGTACATGTTATTAATAATAGATGTCCTGTCAAATATTTTTATCCTTCGTCTACAGTGTTTGAATTGTCTTTGTCAAGGTGTGATTTCTTTTTCTGGTTATGCTTTTGGATGATAGAATAAGTCATTTGTGGAAAAATAGGAAGTGAGCAAATTGCCACGCGGCATGACCTCATACTGGAACACATCTTGAAAATGTATTTAATGCTTTCTGAGCACAGAGACAATGGATTGTGGTTTGGGGTCCTCCTTCCTGACCTTTGGCTTGGTGAGAAATGTGGATTGCTTCCTCTGCTCATCAGCTACTCTCAGAGTGAAAAAGAGGCTGCACCCACGTTAGGAAGCAAATGCTGTTGATGAGTGCACAGGCTGCCTTCCCCATGATATTATGTCTAAAAATACATCCACAGAGAGGCAGGCATATGCTCGCGTCTTGGTGTGAAGGAGCTCTCGCCTGTGTTTCTTGCTATACCCATCTAAATTCTGGAGTGAGGAATTAAATTATTCCAGAAACCCTGCCAGTTTTTGATTTGCCATTGTCTCTGGTTCTTCGTTGCCTTTGAATGGGACCCTTGATACAAGGCTTTCATAGACCAGCCGGTGCTGATGGGGTCCGGGACTTGACGATGGCGCCTGCTCGTTCCTGTTGTGTTCTATCTGAGGCATGATTTTCTTTCGTTTTTGGGAGGTAGAGAGCACGGGGCAGAGGTTGCACCTGACACATTAGAACTCCGTTGTCACTGCTGTGGCTGTTATTCCCCTCGGCAAGAGCCAAGGAGCAAACAGGACGGTGGGTCACCTCGCCAGCTATTTAGCACCATTTCCTTTCTCTTCCTCAACCTTGTTAGAATTTTCTCTTTCTTAAGTGACAGGGTTTGATGGGGGTTCCTGTGCCCCCCTGTCTACCCCTGCTTTATCTTGATAAGGACTTGCTTTATCCTGATTTCTAACACCTCTCCTCATTATAAAAGCTTGCTAGACTCTCATTCCCGGTTCCTGCAACTCAGTTTTTCTGCTCTATTGTTTGGGTTTTCTCTTTGAATGTTAGTCCCAAATTTCTCAGCTTCTGTGGTTACCTCACAAGTTAACAGGGGTAAAATTATTGTCTGAGCTATTTTCTTTAGGAAGAAAAAAATTTTGCTCTTTGGGGTGATAGTCCCAAGAAAAGGAATGAGTAGCAGAGGGAAATGAGGGGATATTGTTTTGCAGCTTCTGCTACGGCTTGGCTGTGAATACCTGTGCTCAGGTGAGACTTTCTGTTGTGTTTATGGAGTTAGAGACAAATGTTAACCTTCATGATATTTTCCATATCTCGCTTGGAAATTATTTCAATTCTAACAAAAAGTGCGGAGGAAAGAAGCATTGCTTTTCATGCACCAGAAAAGAGGGACAAAATCACAGATAACATCAGATGCAAAGGACATCATTCCATTTGAAATGATTTATATTTAAAAGGGAGTGAGATCAGCTGTTACTTATACCACCCTCTTTCTTCTTGTGTATTCAAGTTAGCAATATTTTAATGTCCTTGAAAACGAAAGGCAGAGCATTGGTTTTCAGAAGAGTCGGTTTTTTTGAGGTTTCTGTAAAATGAGATAAAAGAAGTCTTTATTTTGTTTCAGGTGGTTAGCCCAGAATATATTCAATACAAGTTAACACAGACATATGCAGTGTAAGACGGTGCTCACAACACTTGCAACTAAACACACACAGCCCCCCACACAAACCCACTCAACATTAACCAAAATCCAGGCTTGAGTTTAAACCAAAATGATTTCATTTATGGAGGAAAATTAATCTTCTTATATGCTTTTCTACGGCTAAATATTTAGCTTTCCTTTTTTAATCACTATTTTCTTAGCTTCTTTCATAAAAACCACTGAAATGAACAAAGAACTCTACCGTATAGTTAATTTCAGTTCTAGTGGGAGTTGATTAAAATGGAACGTAGATCACATATACGATAAACTCTTTTTTGTCAGCAGGCACTTCCTTTTAGTTCAGCTTAATGCATTTTATTCCCAATAATGCCAAAGAAACATATATGTCTTAGATGCTCCATACCTAATTATGTGGCTGGATACATTCATAACCCATAACGTTACACAGATTTGAGGACTAAACACAGATAAAAGCCAGAGAAGGTGCCATTATTTGTAGCCAGCAAGTTGCATGATCCAGATGCTGGAGTATCTGCCTGTCTTTCCACCTTTGTTCCTTCAGAGGCGTTGAAGTTCTCAGCTATTGCTGACTAATTGATAGTTGTAGTAACTGCTATAGGCTTCTTAGATTAGAAATGCATGCAGACGTGTGTCTTGATTCAAACATTAAGGAATGCACACTCTCACTTACTTACACAGGCAGAAAGTCTTCATAGTAACAGAGGCATGATGGAGATAGCATGACATAAAACAGAAGAGAGAGAGAGAGAGAGAGAGAGATGGCTGGCAGCAAGTAGACCTCTGCAAATAGTTCTAAAATTCGTTTGCAAATTCAGAAGCCTTCAGAACCATCCAACAATTCAAACACTCTTTTTATTTCTTCTCTGTGGGAAGACTCCATCCAGACTTTTTATTTTTGGCAAAGAAAAAAAACCCAAAAAACAAAAAAATTCCCCAAAATGGAAAAGGTGAGAACCCTGCCATCTTAGCTCAGAATTCATCTGATTTCCTTTTTTCCCCCCTGCCTTGTATTCCTCATTCCATTGTCCGTGCATCGGATGGCAGACGTCCTTGCTCTTGAATGCAAGTGTCACAGCAGGAGCAGAAAGGGGGTTGAGGGAAGGCATTGTCAAAGCCACGGTTGTCTATTGTTTCTTCGCTTTCACTCCTCTTTTTTTTTTTTTTGAGGCTTTCCCTTCCTAGTGGCCTCTGTCCAGGAGGAGGGAGAAAATTGCAAGTTAGTAGAACGGTGGAGGCTTTTTTATTGCACACTGTTTTGATAAAGAGCTCAGCAATAGAGTCTACAAAATTAGGAAATACAGCAAAAGTGGAGGATTCTGATGGGAGATCGAGGGGAGGCTTTGGAGTCTTTGCTCCAGCCTACATACCAAAGGCAGTTTCTTCGGAATAACTTCGGTGGTGATACTTGCTTTCCTGTTGCATTTTCATTTTTTAAAATCATGAGAAAAGTCTTATTCATCTGTCAAGCTTTCCATTTGTTTATTTTTGTTCAGTGCAACAACTAGATGGAAGTTGTAAGGAAGGCCAGGTCTGCTGTTTGTAATTTGCTCAAATGTTGAAATCAGTTCAACCTAAATTGGTGATTGTCTTTTTCAGATCATTTATGCTTGCATGTGAAATTTCTGTGGTAACTTTCTGCTCTGTAGGAAAAAAAAAAGGGTTTGACTATCGTTTGTGTGGCTATTAAGTCTTGATACTATGTTATTTTGTACCTTAAACGTAGCTGTTCTTTTGAATGACATTTATGCATGAGTGATTGTCTTCTATGAACAGGCCAACGCCTGACAACTCCCAAAGTTTTCAAAGGTTACAGAGTTACACCCTCAAAACAGATTTTTAGGAAAGTATTTCAAATGGGCATTTGACATAACATGAAAATCTGGAGATCTCTTCCAGCCACTTTAACTTTATGCAATTTATATTTCTTCAAATCAATACAAGTGATTAAAACTGATTCTACCTAAAAAGAAACAGAGGAGCAGATTAAATTTGAACTCCATCTTTAAACGATTTTGCTAAAAAACAAATTTACACATTTTATAAACTTAGTTTTAGCCTAGAAATATAACATACCTATAAATGGTCCTCCATAGTTTTCTTCCTTCTAAATATTGTACTATCCATAAGTATCTAGAAAAAATTATTCCAAATTGATCATTTTTTCCCTTAAGCCATACAACATTTGGCTTGAGTCCAGAACTCTTCACTATTTTCAGAATTTGCTAAGCATTCAGCATTTCAATTCTAAATTATATTTTTAAGTCAAGGGGGATATGTCTACATGCAGAGGGAGAAATATTTTCTTTCAAGGAGCCGTTCCATTTTATAACACATGCTGGTGGGTTGATGTCCGATGAGAACTCATGATTTATTTCTTTTTCAAATAATAATTGTAGTCTGTCTGTGAAGGCGTGGATAGAATTACCTTTGGGTTCCAGAAGAAAACACCCTAAATTAGAAGCCTCAGATCTTCCTGTAGATGAACATCTAGTTTGGCATGCTGCAAATACATCTCTCCCTTTTCATTCTCATTGCCTTGATTTAGGGGACTTGGGCAGAGCTACCCTGCCTTTCTTTTGTGAAAAGACATTCTGAAATGTCTTTAGAAAGCAAACTTCTCGAAGAAATGCGGAGCGGGCCATGGTTTGAATGCAAGTCTGAATTTAATTGCGGCCACCCTGGTAGTACACTGTTTAATTTCCAGCATGTGTCTGGATGATCCTTACAGAAACTCCAGGCCAGGAACTGTGAGCAAAGAAAATTTATCTGTGATAAAGTTACATATTTTGTTGCCAAGGAACAGTCACTTGGGGCTGATTCAAAAGTCAAATTTAAACAAATGATTCCGAAGCTTTTGTGAAAGGAGAAGTTGGCATTGCTAAATTCTTCGGTGCATTTTGGATGGAGAAAAATGGATCGTCCCATCTTCTGATCAGTTATGCTTTAATAAGGTGTGAAATGAAGGGGGAAGGAAGGAAATGGCTGAAATATTATAAGGCTGGGTAATATCTTCCCAGCCTAAAATGCTAGAAGAGACAAAGAGGTTAATGAAAAGCTGAGTCTCTATGGTTGAAGCAGTCGAAACAAGTTCTTTTTGCACTCACAAATAGCGTAGTTCTCCAAGGAGCTGGAAGGAATGCTGAAACCCTTGGGAGAACAGATTTGGATGGAACCCCATCTCTTAGCCTGTGTCTTCTGCAGATATTTAACTTCTGGAACAACTTGAAAGGAACAACTCATCTTGTGGCCAAGGTCCATCCCAAGACATTTTGAAAGCATAGGTTCAAGTTCAACCATTAATCCAGACATTTCAACAAGTGTCTGTAATTGCTCCAATAAATAGAAAACTTGTAAATCAGACTGAAGACCTAACCCTGACATTTCTTGAAAATGGCCACCCCCAGTATTTAACATACTGAACATAATGTGGTCAAAATATTGTTTGTAACTTATATCTTCTGAGTCCTAAAAATACAAATATCTTTTAAAAAGAAAGAGAAATATAGCACACATTCTGGAATTTTGGAAGAACATGAAGCAGAAGATCACATGTATAGGTACACAGAAGATGAAATAGGATGTAACTGTTCTCCTTCTCTTTACCCATAATGCCCTCAGGCTGATTTAAAATAATCACTAAGATGGCAGCACACGACCAAAAATACTGAATTTATTTTCAATGGCCCCATTAATTGAAAAAGTTTTCTTTTTCAAAAGCATGTCACTGAGACTTTACAGTTAAGTAGCAGACACAGCTTTCAGAGCTCCCACTTTTTAAACTTTGTTGGATTTCTATTTTCCACTCCGAATTGGGAGGACAAAGTTGAGCTTCCCCTTTCTGACTGCCTTCCACTTCCTAACTGTATGAGGCCTTCAGAGATAACATGCTCATTTAATTTACTTTGAGGCAGGTTTCCTGGTAGTACTTATATAGCATGTGAAAAGTATCAGCAAAACAAAGACTTTCTACAGTGCTAATCAACCAACTCAACAAACAATGCTCGTAATATTTGGGCAAACAAACAGAAACCTTCTCATGGTTTGTTAAGTTGGCAAAGGGGGAGCATTTGGATATAATATTTTATATTCAAGGAGTTGGGGTTAAAAATAAGCAAATATGCAAAATGAAGACCCTGTTATAGAGAATGCTCTGACAAAGTTCTCTTTTCCTCCCTGATATTTTTTTAGTGTGTGGCAAGGATAGGTATTATTTCATTCATATAGACTGATATTTGGAATTTCCTTGAAAAATAACTCTATTATTTTTACAAGTGGTGTCTTAAGTAGATTATAAAACTCCCAAGCATATTCTAAGAGAAGTTATGTTGTAATCCACGGCTGATATTTATTTTATTGATATATATTTTTAAATATTCATTCATATTTATATATATTCATTCCTATTAAGTGAATATATATTCATTTAATGTGAAAGTCTATGTAAAAGAAACAGTGATGACTTGGAGAAACTGCCCCCTCTACTCTTCTGTGAGTGTAAATCTGGAAGAATGAGAAGAATATATGCAAAATACCCACTCCACAACTGCTAAAAAGAAAGTCTGTGGGCAGGTATTAACAGGGATATCTCAGATTAGCAATTCTTTAAAAGATTAGCAGTGCCTCTCTACCCTTCTTCAATCCCTTTTATTATCCCCCATTCCTTTGGGTCCTCTCGTTCTACCCTTGCCCCAATCACTGGCAAGGTAGAGCTAAAATAAATGCTGGCAAGGAATACCAATGCCCTTACCCAATAAGATCAGGGTATCTAACTATAAATCAAGAACTGGCAAAGTAAATGTGATGTATTCATATTATTCAGTTTTTTGAAGAAAATAGGTTATTTTTATTGTGCAAAGCCTTTTTTTCCAAGAAATTAAAGTTATTTGACTGTCAATATGTATTTCATCATCGTACTCTTGGAAGGGTGATTTTTTTATTTTTTTCCCTGCCATGTGTAAGGGGAAACTAAAGATCAAAGACAGTTTGGGGCCGGGTGCAGTGGCTCATGCCTGTAATCCCAGCACTTTGGGAGGCCGAGGCAGGTGGATCACCTGAGATCAGGAGTTTGAGACCAGCTTGGTTAACATGGTGAAACCCCATCTCTACTGAAAATACAAAAATCAGCCGGGTGTGGTGGCACTTGCCTGTAATCCCACCTACTTGCTTGGGAGGCTGAGGCGGGAGAATTGCTTGAACCTGGGAGGTGGAGGTTACAGTGAGCCGAGATGGCACCACTGTACTCTGCCTGGGCGACAGAGCAAGACTCCATAACAACAACAACAACAACAACAACAACAACAACAACAACAACAACGACCGTTTTGGCTTACCTAAGATTAAGAAACACGTGGTGCTGGAGCATGTACTGAGGCTAAGACCTGTGTTCCCTGGTCCAGATCCCTGTGCTAGCGTGCATTACTTTTCAAGGTTGTATTTGAGATTTTATAGGAATTCAGTTGCTGCTCTCGGCTGGTTAATAGGACCTGAGACCTGGACTGCCCTTTAAGAAACTCACAACCAAATAAGAAAGTTATTTCAATATGATGCCCTTTGCTGGTTTCAGGCACCTATTTCTTGGTAGAGAAAGTCAACCTTTTTGCACATTTGAGACATTTTAAATACTTGTGAATTTTTATTTCTTTTATGTAAAACTTTGACAAAAGTCGAATATAGGGATATTAGAATGAATAATATGAGAAATGAGAAGTGTCAAAACTCCTTAAAATGTTTTGTTTTATTTTTTCCCCACTATTTACTAACCTGAGAAATGATTTGAAATGGCAACTCAGGCCTACAGGGTGTTGACCTTTACTGGGGCCTGTCCTTCGCTGACTAGGACTAGTAATTTTGGATATTCCACTTCCTCCCATTTTATATCAGTGAATTTTGGTTGTACAGGTAGTCACTTGGGACCATTCAAGTCCACACCAACTTTTTTTTTTTTTCTCATCTAGTATCAGAATTTATAAGACTAATCTGGACGAATGCCTCAATTCTTGACTTTATTCCATTCCTCTCAATGGAGCCTTAAAATACTGCATTGCAGCTAATCACATCAATGACCTCACTGCAGAGAGAAAATCATCAATCCTAGATCACAGAATTTTGGAGTAATCAGGACTCTGGGGACTTTTAAATAAAATCATAAGATGTGAGTTAAAGTTCACTGATATCCCATGAGTTTTACTTTAAGTAAGAAGTGCAGTGTCATTATTTTTTGCCTCCAAGTAATTTCATACTAGACCTATCTGGAAAAACCCTTACAATTTTTTGACATATCTGCGATTGTGATATATTATGATGGCAACCGTGCTTCCATTCCTCCTCCCAGTTGATATGCTGTGATCAATGTCGAGCTTGTTCTTTTTATTTACATCAAGTTGATGTGATTTTCCAACTTCCAGAAAAACTACCTTCTCATTGGTTGCTCAGCACTAGCTTAATGTTTGGATATGGTGTCAGCTAAGTTATGCCCAGGCATTCAACAATGGTTGATTAATTTATAAACTTGTAAAAGGAGATTTATGTTATTTTATTTAAACAATGGAGAAAAAGGGAGCTTCTTTTCATTTTTATGCTTTTAAAAAACCTAATAGTAAAACATGCTTTATTTTATGCTTAAAATAAAACATATCACATAGTAGCATTGTAACTTTTATTTTAATAATGATGATGTGAGATTGGGTTTATTTCCACAAATATCCTGATATTTTCATTCACCTAAAAAATTCCAAAACATTTCAGTTTTAGATAAAGTAATGTTATAAGTTTTCATCACCCAGCAGGTCTATGTATTATGAATACATTGAGCAATGACCCAACCCTCAGCTGTGTTGGAATGGCACTTGTCTCATGAATAGGCATTATTTTGAATTTTCCCGAAAATTTTATTTTCATGTCCCTTTTAATTTTTTTTCTTTTTTCTTTTTCCTGTTTTTTGAGATGGAGTCTCTCTCTGTCACCCAGGCTGGAGTGCAATGGTGTGATCTCAGCTCACTGCAACCTCTGCCTCCCGGGTTCAAGTGATTCTCCTGCCTCAGCCGGATTACAGGTGCGCACCACCACGACTGGCTAATTTTTGTATTTTTAGTAGAGATGGGATTTCACCATGTTGGTCAGGCTGGTCTCGAACTCCTGACCTTGTGATCTGCCCGCTTTGGCCTCCCAAAGTACTGGGATTACAGGCATGAGCCACCGCGCCCGGCCTTTAATTTTTAAAAATTCCTAGACAAGGTTAATATGCCAATCTGGTGTATATATTGGGACAACAGGAGAGGAGGAAAGTGGCCAGTATGGAACCAGGTCAATATGCTGAGATTGAATCAGTGACAGATCCAACCTACTAGAGACTTGACTAATCATTGCTGAAATATCAGGATATAGATACATGACAACAAACAGAATTGGGGTATGGCCATTAAAAGACTGAATCCTTCCTTTCCTGGGAACACATCTAAGTGGGACATTCCATCCTCTCATACGCAGGCCTAAACTTATTCAGGAATATTTAATAATAATTTGTCAATTGACAAATATTGTTTGAATGTTTGCTCTCAATTCAGGGTTGGAGGAAGATGATGTCAAAAATTTGAGAGTGGTAAAAAATGCCATAAGTGCACTTGGAGTGTTTATCATCTGCAAGGAAATTACAGTAAATTCAGCATAGTTGTTCCAGAACACTGAAGAGTACAACCGTCTGCCAGGCACTGTGTAATGTGCCATGGTAGGAGAGAGAGAAAAATACAGTTGCTGCCCAGAAGGAACTTGCAGTCTAGCGAAAGTATAGGCTCATAAGCAGGTAATTTCAATAGAATGTGCTACATGTAGGGTGCTGATGTGACAGATGCAGCTCACTACCACTTGTTAGGGCTTGGAAAGGCTTCCTGAGAAGATGATGTCTAATCTGAATCTTGCCTAAAGAATTATTTATTTAGTGTCCATTAAAACTGTGGAATCTTTGCTTCATGCTGGGAAATTAAAGGAGAAGGCAATGTCTATCTTTGAGGGGGATTGTTGTCTAATTTAAGAAACAAACAGGTTATAAAACACACCATGTACACACAAAGTGGAATAGGGTATAGACTATAACAGAGGTCTAAAATTTGTTTTAGGAAACCAAAGGAGGAATCCAGATCCTTTTGGAGGGAGTTAAGAAAGGTGGCCTACCCAAGCTGCTATTAAGTGTATTAGCACTGTGAATAGAGAGATATGAAGATATGTAGAGGAAGGAGTGACTAATTTTGCCTGGAAGAGGGTAGAAATTTCTTAAGACTTCATGGAGGAGGTGGCATTTGATCTGAGCACTGAAAATTAAGTGGAATGCTCCCAGGTAGGAAGAGTGAAAGAAGAACAGAAGAAAATCCCAAGAAGATGAGATAGCATGAACCAATGCTTGGGGTTGTGAACAGCTCTGGTGTATTTAGAGAAACAAGTTCTACTTTGGTTTGGCTGGAACTTGTGGGGCACTGATAATGGTTTGGATGTGTGTCCCCTCCAAACCTCACATTAAAATGTGATCCCCAATTTTGGAGGTTGGGCCTAGTGGGGGATATTGGATCACGGAGGCAGATCCCTCATGAATGGCTTATCACCATCCCTTTGGTGATGAGTGTGTTCTTGTTCAGTTATTTCACATGTGATCTGGCTGCTTAAAAGAGTCTGAGACCTCCCCCTTCTTGCTCCTGCCATATGAGGCACCCGTTCTTTCTTTACTCTCCACCATGAATGGAAGCTCCCTGAGGCCCTCACTACAAGCAGATGCTAGCACCGTGTTTGTATAGCCTGCAGAACGCTGAGCCAATTAAACTTCTTTTCTTTATAAATTACCCAGACTCAGATATTTCTTAATGACAACAAAAATGGACTAACATAGAAAATTGGTACTGGGAGTGGGGTATTACTATTGCTATAAAGATACCTGCAGATGTGGAAGTGACTTTGGATCTGGGTAATAAGCAGAGAGAGGTTGGAAGAGTTTGGAGAGCTCAGAAGAAAACAGGAAAATGAGGGAAAGTTTGGAACATATTAGACACTAGTTAAATGATTGTGACCAAAGTGCTAATAGAAATATAAATAGTGAGGGCTAGGCTGACAAGGTCTCAGATGGAAATGGGGAAGTTATTGGGAATTAGAGTAAAGGTCAGCTGTGCTATGCTCTAGCAAAGAACTTGGCTGCATTGTGTTTATGCCCGAGAGATCTGAGGAAGCTTGAACTTAAGAGTGATGACCTAGAATATCTGGTGAGCAGCAAAGCATTCAAGATGTGACCGGGCTGCTTTTAACAGCCTATGATCATATACAGAAGCACATAGACGACTTAAATTTGGAACTTTAAATATAAAAATTTGGAAATTTTGCAACTTAGCTATGTGGTAAAGAAGGAAAAAAGTATTTTCAGGAGAGAAATACAAATGGTCTGTGGAACAATCACTTGCAAGAGAGACTTGCATGACTAAAATGGAGCCAGGTGCTAATATCCAAGACAATGGGGAAAAGGCCTTGAAGGCATTTCAGAGATCTTCAAGGCAGCCCCTTCCATCACAGGCCCAGAGGCCTATGAGGAAAGAATGGTTTCATGGGCCAGGCCCAGGGTGCTACTGCTCTACGCCACCCTGGGAAGTTGCTCCTTGCATCCTAATCACTCTGGCTCCAGCCTCAGCTCAGAGGGCCACAGGTATAGTTCAGTTCAAAGCTCCAGCAGGTGCAAGCCTCTGTAAGCCTTGGCAGCTCCAGCTGGTGCCAAACCTCTGCAAGCCTTGGCAGCTTCCACGTGGTGTTAGGCCTGCAGGTGCACAGAATGCAACAGTGAAGGAGACTAGGCAGCTTCCATCTAGATTTCAAAGGATGTATGAGAAAGCCTGGGTGCCCAGGCAGAAACCTGCTACAGAGGCAGAGACCCCATAGAGAACATCTACTAGGAAAGTTCAGAGGAAAAATGTGGGGTTAGAGCCTCTACATAGAATTTCCATTGGGGCACAGCCTAGTGGAGCTGTGGGAACAAGGCTGTTGCCCTCCAGACCCAAGAATGGCAGCTTACATTCTGAGCCTGGAAAAGTTGCAGGCACTCAACTCTATCTCATGAGAGCAGCCACGAGGGCTGCAACCTGCAAAGCCACAGAAGCAGAGCTGCCTAAGGCTTTGGGAGCCCAGCCCTTGCACCAGTGTGCCCTGGATGCAGGACATGGAGTCAAAGTAGATTATTTTAGAGCTTTAAGATTCGATGACTGCCCTGCTGGGTTTCAAATTTGCATAGGGCCGGTTGCCCCTTTCTTTTGGCCAACTTCTCCCTCTTGCAATGAGAATGTCCACAAAATGCCTCTATGATTATTGTATCTGGGAAATAAATAATTTGTTTTTGATCACAAAGGCTCATAGGTCAAAGGATCTCATCTTCAGATGAGATTTTGGACTTGGGACACTTGAGTTGGCATTAGAACACGTCAAGACTTTGAAAAACTATTGAAAAGGGATGACTGAATTTTGCAATATGAGAAGGACATGAGATTTCAGGGGCCAGGGGAAAATGATATGGTTTGGATGTTTGTCCTTTCCAAATCTCATGTTGAAAGGTCATCCCCAATGTTGGAGATGGGGCTTAGTGGAGGATATTGGGTCATGGGGACAGATTCCTATTGAATGGCTTAGTGCAATCCCTTTGATGATGAGTGAGTTCATGCTCAGTTAGTTAACATGAGATCTGGGTGTTTAAAAGAAACTGAGACCTCTCCCTCCTCTCTTTGAGTCCCATTCTAGCCATGTGATGTGCCTGTACCCCCTCCACCTTCTGACATGATTGGAAACTTCCTGAGGTCTTTACCAGAAGCAAATGCCAATGCCATGCTTCTTGTACAGCCTACGGAACCATGAGACAAATAAATCTCTTTTCTTTATAAATTACCCAGCCTCAGGTATTTCTTTATGGCAGTACAAATGGACTAATATAGGCATGGAAGAAATTGAAGAAAACAAGGGCAAGAGAGTGGCCTGGGGCAGAATGTGCAAGCCAACCTGAAGAAAGGCAATGAGAAGCCTTTATTGATTAACTGGAAGTTTTGAAAAGTTACTCAGGCAGGACAGGCAGGAAGGATTGGAAGGAGAAAGATTAAGACAGTGATTCTCAACAGGAATGGGAAATCTGTGAGAATAATCTGTAAAGCTTTTGCAAAATACGCAAGCCTGGTTTTTCCTCCACTGTTCTGTCTTCTCCTTCAACCACACTTCTGATGTGATATGGGGTTACAGGAAGGTAAGCATTTTGAAAAATGCTTGCTAGATGATACTGATAAATCCTTCCCTCTACCATTGCTTTAATTTAGCCAAGAGGTACTTAAGTAAGGCTGTGACAATGGAGATGATAAAGAATGGATTTGAGAGGCACATGAGTTGGAATTACATAGGATGGATTGGATGAGGGTGTAATGGAGAGGAAACATGACAAACAGGTGTTTAGTTTGAGTGACTGAGATACTATAAACTGAAATGATCCCAAGAAGAGGAGTAGGGTTTCTGGACATAGTTGTGGATTCTACTTGATACAGGTAGAATTTGAAGTCACTATAGGCAGTTGATAATATAAAGAACTGGAGTTCAAGAGAGCTTAAAACCATAAATACCCAAGTAATTGTGAGGCAATAGAATAGAAGCAATAGACAGTACCATAGAAGTGTTAAACATTGGCAACAGAAAACCAGAGGCAAGGGAGATCTGTATTGTCTGGAGCAGACAGATAAGACTTCTCGGATAAGTGAAACTTGAGTTGCATCTGAAAGTATTAATAGCTTATTCAGCTTTGAGAGATTAAAAATGGAGATCATTTGCCAAAAGGTATGGGCGAGAAAGAAAAATGCTGTTTCAAGAGGGCAGGATAGTGATACGAATGACTTCATAATAAAAACGAATATACTTTCATTTATTCTTCACTCCCAGAGGGAGCTATTATTATTCACAATTTATAGATGAAGAAATAGGTTCAGAGAGGTTAAATAAATGGTCTGAGTCATTTCAAGTAGAGCAGTGTCCTTGAATCTGTAACCTTTAACTCCAGACTCTTGTTCTAATCCATAGATTGTATGTGCTGAAAGGCAGGGTTTATTTCTTAATTATTTTAATATCCCTCATGGCTAGTATATAGCCTGAAAATAGACTCTAAGTACATATTTTTGAATTAAACTGAAAATTATCAGTTCTTTTGTGCATCAGTTTAAGTATTTATCATTTACATTTAAGACTAAACATAGAAGTGAAACATTGTAGGACTAGAAATTACTTTAAGATCTTCAAATCCAACGGCTCACTTTATAGAGGAGGAAATTAAGGCCCAGAGAAAGGAAGAGACTTACCTAAAATCTCACATGCAGTTATCAGCAAATCTGGAGCAAAACCTGTGCCTCAACTTCTCAACCAGGACTTTTTTCGCATACCATTCAATCTAAGAGTGTGATTGCAAAGTGTGAGACTGTCCTCCTTCTTCTGAGCTCTCCGAAGTTAGACAGAAACAAAAAACATAGATAGGCATAGGAGGCAATCTGATAGATAAGAACTCTTGGACTATTTTTTTCAGTCAGCAGTCTAATCATTGGATAGAATAAGAGAAGGCTGATATAAGAATCAGACACAGGAATTCTCGAGCAATTCATCTGAGAAAAGAACAACAACAAAGGTTTGAAGGGAGGTAGTGTATTTTTCAATGGATTCTAATGGCATGCTATGGAGTCACCATTGTCTGTCTTGCTATCTTTTAAATATAAAACACAATCTCACCTACCTAAGGCAGATGAGAAGAAATACCATTCCTGGTCCCTGGTCCAGGGCCAACTTACAGAACCCTGAAGGGCACTCACAAGCTGTGCAATTTGGAGAACTCACACTGCTTTGCTCTCCCAGGCTCCTCATCTGTAAATGAGAGGGTTAGATTACATTTATCTAGTTTTGTTTATCACTTCCTCTCTCAACTAAACCCTTGCCCAAAGATAATGAGCCTATTCCTACCAGCGAGTGAGGTGAAGAATTAACTTGAGGCTGTCTATACTGTCATGGATGATGGCTCCTAGAATTAACTTGATTCTTATCTACACCAGCATAGATGCTGGCTCCTAGGGTGGGCAGATTCAGGTCCTGCACCAACCCTGACTGGTGACCTTCTTGCTCCATCAACACCATGTGGGTCCAGGTGGCTTCTGTGGTCCCTTCAGCTCAAGCTGCTGGTTGATACTCAGTGAAACACCACTGTTCACAAAAACAAAGTGAGTGTGAAGAACCTGATCTTCTCACCAATTTCCTGTTAGCCTGTCCTCCAAGTCTCAACTCAACTCTGTCTTCTCATAATTTACCTCCTCTATACATGCTTGATGAGACCTCAAATTGGCCTCACTCTTTATCTGCTTATCCCATTCTGCCCTCAGGCTCCATCTTTTTTTAATGTCTTTTTTTTCTTTTTAAAATTTTCTTTTTGAAATTTAGCATACCATTAATGAAACAATTTTACATTAAGCTGAAACACTGACATTAATTTTTGGTGTACTGTTTCTATAAATTTAACACATGTATAGATTGATGTAATCATCAACAATAATAAAATACAGAACATTTCCATAACTCCAAAGAATTCTTTCATGCTATTTCTTTATAGTTATACCTTCTCTTCAGCCCCAGTCTCTGGCAATTGCTGATCTGTTGAGAATGTCATCTAAATGGACTCATATTTATCTAACTTTCTTTTTAAGAATGGCTTCCACCACTCAACATAATGCCTTTGAGATTCATCCCTGTTACTGTATGTATTCATAATTTCTTCTTTTTTACCCCTGAGTAGTATTCCATTGTATGGATATACCACACTTGGTTTCTTCTTTCACTGATTAAAAGACATCTGGATTGTTCCTAGTTTGGGGCGATTATAAATGGAACTGTTCTAAATATTCACGTACAGGTATTTAAAAAGTTTTTCTAGGGTGAATACCTAGAAGCGGTTGACCCCTTAGTTTTGATTCCTTCTCACTTTTGAATCTAGGTTTGCCTCACCCCCGGATTAGTGATACTGAACCTACACTGCTGCCTTGCCTCTTCCTCTGATGAGCAGTCCCTGTCTACCAGTTTTGGTTCCATCTCTTCCATCCCACCACTCTCTTATTTCTGGCTAGGAGCTCCAAGCACATCATAAAACCAAAGCCCATTTTAATTTGTCTAAATCTTTTTCAGCTGTAAATTTGCTGTGATTTGGATTATTGCACCAGTATTGTAGTACCCTCTGCTGGCCGATTCGCAAAGATGGCTTTATGCCTGTGCTGGAAGAGAAACTGTAGGTACAATAGAAAAAAGAAAAATAATTAGGGGGAGTGAGGAGGAAGAGTGGTGGCGAACTACCATTGTAGTGACAGCCTGACTGGGACACTCCATGTATTTGGTGCTACACATATAGATAAATGCTGCAATATTTTTGTGGAACCCTACAATATTGTGCTTGTCTTCTCAATTGTAGGCAAAGATGGGCTGTCTGGAAAGCTGGACTCAGCCTGGAGCATGTTCCCCAGATTGCTATTTTGTGAAGGCTTCCGCATACAAATGACTCAGATCCAAACATTCAAAAATGATCTTGGAGGGCCATCTGGTTCTTGCTGGTTCTAAAAGCTTCCTTCAGCCTGGAGTATGGATCCAGTACAAAAGATAGTGAGAGCTGTTCATTGAGGTTTAACATGTTCCACTGACCGAGGCTAGAAGCTGGCTTTAAAAAATAGCCAACACTGATGCTCCAAGGGCCAATTGCTGATGCTTGTCACAGGTCAGTGGAACTCTGATAAATATTTAATTGATGATGATGTGGTTGTATGGAGGTTTACACATACACACACACACACACAGAGCAACACAATTTTATATCATTAGAAAACGTGTTAATTTGTTTGGGTGTCTGAAACAGTCTGGGAATTAGGCTGAACCAGCATGTCAGGCAGTGAGAAGCCATGTAATTGTTGTGATGTGTCATTTTTAATTTGTGACGACAATACTGCCAACCTTACCATTTGGATAATGGTGCTGATGGATTTGCCATTTGCACTAGCTGGCTGCTTGCTTTTCTGATCAAATGGCTGCCTATTCTGTGGCCAAGGGACAGGGAGTGTTTCCTATTTGGGAGGCTCACGAGCTTGAATGAGGATGGGAGACTACAATCTCAGTCTTAGTTTCTGGCTCCAACCAAGTTCAGATGGAGATGGGGCATCTCATGAGGGGGACACTGGGCATCAGAAACTATGGATTTCAGACAGTCACCTCATTGGACAAAATGCGTGAAGTGGCATTACTTGACTCACTTTTTCATTTCTATAGGCTTTGGCTGTCTTGTTGGAAAGTGGTGTGAGGGGAGGTGTGTGTGCTTTCTTTAGCTTATGCAGACGAAACCAAAATATATCCTATATAATGACATTGTCATTCCTTCTTTATGCTTTGTCATACTCTAGGATGTAAGATTATCAAATACAGGGATTGTATCTTGTGTATGCATACCCCTAACCTCGCACAGTATCCAGCAAAGAGAAGACATAAAAGGAGAGCTTGTTAAATGCTCTGAGTAAAGTTGTGGCTTTTTAAAGGCACTGATAGATTGGATGACATCTATGAATGTTGGGGTCATGGGAAATTATTTTACCTGCATCTTAGATAATTGATCTTTCTTGTATTCACTCTCAGTGAAGATCCCGGTGTTACACATCCAATCGTTCACCTCCTTCCAAGACTATGACATTCCAGGAAACCTTCACTGCTAAGAGGAACTAAGATCTAGAGTATCTCCTCGAGGAAGTACAACTGGTAAGTCCTTACCAGCGAGTTTAACGTTTGTTTCTAAAATGTACCAAATAACAACAAAGATCCCCCATGCCTGGCAAACAGTACCCATGCCCCTGCCACATACCGTGAAGCACAGCCTCTCAATGGTCAATGGCAAAAACTAATGTTTGTCTGTCCTAATGTGTATATTCTATAGAGATGGAAATGGCATTTAAAACGATTTTTATTAATGGAAAAATTTAGCACTGTTGGTTTTATAAAGTTCTAGTGAGCTTTATGGTCTCCAAAAAAGACTAGATAGGGCTCTGCAGTTTACCAGCTTCTTTCAACAAAGCTTCTTCTCTTTTACTCTCAGTATATCATATTATACTTTCAATAGAATCTGAAGATTTCTTTTTGAGTGGATTTCTATAGGGGTTCCACCTAATATAGTCCCTGGCTATATTAGGAGACCTATGCTGGCATCTGGTGAGTTTACTAATAATGGTGATTGTAGTACTTGTATATTTTTAAAATTTTGGTAAAAAAATTCATAAAAATTACCATCTTAACCATTTTTAACTGTATGTACAGTAGTTGTAAACTAATTCACACTGTTGTGCTAGCATCACCACTATCCATCCACAGAACTCTTTTCATTTTGCAAAACTGAAATTCTGTATCTATTAAAAATGTTTATCCATTACTCCCTCACCTCAGCTCCTGGAAACCACCATTCTATTTTCTATCTCTATGAATTTGAACTCTAGATACTTCATATAAGTGGTTTCATACAATATTTGTTGTTTTGTGATTGGCTTATATCACCTAGCATAATGTCCTTTAGGTTCATCCATGTTATAGCATGTGTCTGAACTTCCTTCTTGTTTAAGGTTGAATAATATTCCATTGTATGTATATGCCACATTTTATTTATCCATTCATCCATCCATGGACACTTGGTTTGCTTCCATTTTTTGGCTATTAAGAATAATACTGCTACAGATCTCTCTTAGAGTCCCTGCTTTCGATTCCTTTGGGTACAAACTCAGAATTGGAATTGAGAGATCAAATGGTAACTATGTTTTCAATTTTTTGAAGTACCACTACACTAGTTTCCATAGCAGTGGCACCATTTTACATTCCAGTAAGGATTTTAATTTTTCCATATCCTCATCAATACTTATTAGTTTCTGTGTTTTTTTTTTTAATGGTAGCCATCCTAATAGGGGTAAAGTGATATCTCATCATGGTTTTGATTTGCACTTCTTTAATAATTAGTTATGCTGTTTTTTTTTCTGTGCTTACTGGTTACTTGTATATCTTTGGAGAAATGTCTATTCAAGTCTACTCATTTTTGAATCAAGTTGTCTGGTTTTTTTTGTTGTTGAATTTTGGTAGTGTTTTATATATTCTGGATCCTTTATCAGATCTATGATTGGCAAGTGTTCTCTTCCATCCGGTGAGTTGTCTTTTCACTCTGTTAATTCTGTCCTTTAGTCCACAAAAGCTTTTAACTTTGATGTAGTTTAATTTATCTACTTTTTCTTTTATTGCATGTGCTATTGGTGTTATATCCAAGAAATCATTGCAAAAATCCAGTGTCATGAAATTGTTCTCCTATGTTTTCTTCTAAGAGTTTTATAGTTTTAGGTCTTACATTTAGGTCATTGATCTATTTTGTGTAGTAGCTGTTTTACCCCACCCTAGACTGTGAATTTCTTGAGCAGAGAGACAATGGCTTTTCATCATTGTATTCTAAGCACTTAGCATCTACCTGGCACATAGTAAGTGCTCAGTTAATTTTAGTTGTATGAAACAATTTCATCAGATATAATGAAAATAAACCAAAGATTGTATTTTCAGTGATTTGCTAGCTTAATAATAATTAATTATAGCAGTTTCAAAAATTTTAAGTGCTTTGACAACCCACAAAGAAAGCTCTAAATTAAAAAGGCAATGCTGCTTTCAAATCTTTGAAGGACTTTTTGGCATTTTATTTATTTACTTTTTCCTGAGGATGTTTAATGAAATATTTGGATATTTGTCATAATAATTGTGCTCTTTTGGACTTAAGTGCCTTTATCATGGGCTCTGTGCACAGTTAGCTCTGTGGGGAAAATAAAGATTGCCCAAGAAGATTGTTTCTTTTGTCCACACATGGGTCCCTGAAACTCTGGGCAAAGCATGAGGTGAAGAGCTGGCCACGTTTGTTTCTTGTCTTTGGGTGAGTTATTCCACATCTGAGTCTCCCTTAATTTCTTCATTTAGAAAGCAAGAGGGGAAAATTAGAACCTGTACATGATTCCTTCTAATTCTAAAATTATGAAAGTTTAGCTATTGGTGACAAGACAATTCTAACAAGAGTAGAAATTCAACTATTTCTGGGAACAAACAAAGACAAGGTTTACCACAATCTGATCTCTCACAGAGAAACTTCCTACCACAAAAATAATTGGGATAGTTTGGGGGAAGGCTGTGGATCAGTCCTCAGAGTTATATTCCTGCTTTTGCCATAAGTGCTCATGAAGAAGGGGGCTTTGAAAATAAAATAAAATAAAGTTACTATTATTGTTGTTGTTGTTGTTGTTATTGAATCAGGGACAGCTCTACATTTTCAGCCTCTCCAGAGTGAATTGTCTTATATATATATGTGGCACAACCAGTTTAAAAGATAATAAAGCTCTTGGTGACATTACTAGTTAAAAGTATTGAGGCTGGGCACGGTGGTTCACGCCTGTAATCCCAGCATTTTGAGAGGATGAGGTGGGTGGATCACTTGAGGTCAGGAGTTTGAGGTCAGCCTGGCCAACATGGCCAAATCTCGTCTATGCTAAAAATACAAAAAAATTAGCTGGGCATGGTGGTGTGTGCCTATAATCCCACTACTCGGGAGGCTGAGGCAGGAGAATCGCTTGAGCCTGGGAGGCAGAGGTTGCAGTGAGCTGAGATCGCACCACCGCACTCCATTCTTGGTGACAGAGTGAGACCCTGTCTCAAAACAAAAAACAACAACAAAAAAAATGAGTACCATACCCTACCAGTCCCACCTATACTCCATATGCCCCACATGTTTTGTGTGCCAGTTTCAACCATGTTTGAGAGACAATTACAACTACCATCTCCCTGATGGACACCTCTGCAAGAAGTGGCCTGTGGTATACTGGTATCTGATTCTGAGGTCTCTCTTCTACTATGGCCATTATTGGATCATTCTGAGACTGAGTATTAGGCTGTCTTTATGGTGCCAATTAAACAGCAAGTTCTAGCAAGGGCATCAGGGAGATCTGTGTTCTAACCTCTGCTCTTTCTGTCTATGTGAAGTTTGGGCAAGTGACTTATCCTGCTGAGAATGGGTTTCTACAGGTCCAAAATAGTAAGGATTTTATCTTTTGTTTTATATGAGGGAGATATATATAAATATATATCTATCTATATAATATATATATCTATATATAGATATATATAAAATATGTATCTATAGATATATAAAATATATATCTATAATATAAAATATATAATTGATATCTGACATATTATATATGATATATAATTGATACCTGTGACTTATGATATAAATATTAATTGATATTTATCAATTATATATCATATTATATATCTCTTATATATCATATAATTATATATCATATTGTATATATATAACTTTCAATCTGTTTCATCATTGCATGTAATAGTAACACTGATATATATCAATTATATATCATATAATATATATAAATTATATAATATACATTGTAGATATATAAAATATGTAATCCATCATTTTGTGTAATATATAGTAGATATATAATATCTATCTGTATAGCTAATATATATATGATTGGATTGCTGAAAGAAAGGGAAAAATAGAAGGTGCTAATTTTTCTTTAGCGTCTTCTATGTGCTGGTTACTATGCCAGGTGTTTACGTAAGTTATCCTATTAATGCTCAAACTGCTCTGTGAAGGAGCCATTGCTGGGCTCATCTTAGGGTGGGATGATTGATGCTCAGAGAGGTTAAGTGACTGCTTTAAAATAACACAGCAGATACATAGAAGAATCAGAATTTCAATGCATATTTGATCGGCTGGATCTAACACCACTGATCTTTCTTGGACATCCATATACTTTGACACAGTACAAAGCTGACATATTCTACACCCATGGGGACCTACGTCCCCCTCCTCTCACTGCTGAAATTGCTAATTTGCTTTCTTCTTTTGGAGTTTCTGAAAAAGAGAGCTCTCAACCTTTGAGTCTTCTGGTTTTTACCTTTGCTGAAGAACAAATATCACCTATTTTCCCCGGAAGTTGTTTTCTAGAGAAAAAAGCAGCTTTTGGTCTAATATGGGTGGCAGACAATTGCTCCAAAGACAAAGATTCAAACATAAGTGAAGCTTCATCTGCGATCTTGCCTTGAAGTCATTTTTCTCCCCCTTTTCCTTTTTTAAATTTACTCTCTAAAAACTTATTCTCTTTGGGGCCCTGGTGAGTATGATAGTGTCCAGATTCCCAGTCTGGGGCCCTAGATTCACAAAAGGCCAAGTTGACGTTCATTCTGCATCTGGCTTATTTGATGCCAGAGGAGCACCGAGGTCTCCTGAGAGAACCAGGAGAGATTTGCCTCCTGCAGAGGTTTGGATAAGCCCCAGCTAATCTCCGTGGCTTCTGAAGGGCACACCTGCTTGTCTGCCAGCCAGCAGCCTCCTCGCTCATTTCCCGTGGGATGGCTGGGGTCAGAGGGCCTCCAGAAAGCCTTTTATCTTCCCCCGCCCTACCAGGCCCCCCTCAGCAGCACCTGGGTCCACACTTAAGACTTCCTTTGAGGAGAGGTCGAGACGATGTCCCTCCCAGAATGGGGGCCGGTGCCCTTTTCCTTCCTTTTGAGGCGGCTCGCTTGTTTCTTCCTTCTAAATCAGAGTTTGATTCAAACTTTATCATGCATGGCTCAAACTTCATCCCGTGGGGGCTAAGCTGATCTGAATTAGTTTCTGGGCTGCTGAGCTAGGGACACGTAGTAGGTGTTCAGTAAATAAAGATGATGTCTGATTATGATCTGCTTGAGAGTTCAGGAAAGATACACTGTCAACTTTCAATCTGTTTCATCACTGGACTGTAATACTAACACTGATAATATGAAAATGTCAGAAAATTGAAAAGTCACTTTTGTTTAGCTGTGGGAGGCAGGGGTTCTCCCTCCCTCTTTTCCTAAATCACATCTTCCTTCTAAATTACCTCTAGAAGTGGTTAGTAGTGAATTGTAATTATTAATAGTAATAATACTAGTTCTACTAGTATTTAGTAGTATTGATACTAAACTAGTGGTAATACTAATATTACTACTGCTAGTTATCTTTACTAATAAAGAGAATTAATAGGAAATCAGAGTTTGATTCAAACTTTATCATGCCTGCAACAAACAGTAGTAAAGTCATCATCTGGCCTTACAATATCTTTACTAATAAAGATAATTAGTAGTAATTATCCTTAGAAGTGATTGGTTTGTTTTCTGTGAGCATTCTGGTTAATATGGGTCAGAGACTGCTATTTAGCATAGGAAGATTCTAAGGATTATCTTCTTTCTCTGTTTCTCTCTCTCTTCTCTCTCTTTCTCTCTTTCTTTCTTTCTCTCTCTCATTTTCTGTACATAAAAATAGAGAAAGAATATTTTTGAAAAGGTTACTACTAATGATAATTTGTATAAGAATGTGGCTAAAAAATCAAATTAGGAAAACTATAATCTTCTCTTCCCTTGAACTCATCAGTTGTACAGGTTTATCATCCCACTCTCTCCTAAATCCACTAATATTTGTTGAGCTTTTAGTCTAAGTCCCTGGGCTGAGTAAAATGCAATGATTCTAGCCCCATGGAAACTTCATTTTAGCTGGTAAGATAGGCCATCAGGGTTATGTGATAATTAATTGCTTGTGGATTGATGCAGTGATGATGAATTTGAGTGTTAAAGAACGAAGAAGGATGAGTAAAGAGACATCAGTTGCTCTGATTATGAATCAGGCACAAAATCAGAAGCTCATATATATTTCATTTATCTTTCCTAAAACCATGCAAGATAGACAGTATTATTCCCATTTTATAGATGAGGAAATGGGGGCTCAAAGACATTGAGTAATCTGGCAGACTCATTGCAGAGCTAAGACTATAATTCAGATGACACAACTAATACTTGAAACTCAAGGTGTAATTTGAACCCGGCACTGGATCCAAACAACCCTTGAATTCCATTCTGTTCAATCTATACGCAAACACGGCTGTAATCGCGGCAGAGAACTGTGTAGGCCGTCACCCTTGATATTAATACTGCAAAGTGATTTTTCAAAAAGGAGAACGAATGTAAAAATAATTTACCAGCTAATTGCTAACTTTCCCTTTCAGTCTGGATTGTTTATGTATCAGGGTATGTGGTGACTTTAAACTATGGGTTTTAATTCTTTTAGCTGGAGTGCTCTACCTCTCCCTCTGCCTGCAGCATCCCCAGTAGCATGTTCCCACTCCCCTGAATGCTTTGGCATTGTCTCTCCTCTGATAACGTATGTACAAATGGAGACTGTGTACCACCCTTTTCCCCAGTGAAGCACACAAACAGTGAGCAGACAGACACTAGGAGGCTGCAACTCAGGACCATAATATTGTGGCAGAAAGTAGCAAATAAAACAGCCAGTGCTGGGTGCAGGATAATAGCATAATAAGATAAGTGCGAGAGAGTCAGGAGGCGGTAATGGCCCTGGAGATGGAGAAATTCTGGGAAAGTAGGGCAGTATAAAAGCAGAGACACCATCTGTGGGATCCAGGCAGTTGTGAGTGACTCCGAATGACACAATATGGAGATCTGTTCTACAACACAACAAATAGTAGTAAAGTAATCATCTGGGCCTACAATTGTCAGACATTCTTTGTTTGAAATGCCACCTTCCCAGCCATGAATACCAGTGTAGCCATGGTTATAAATGGCAAGGCTATAAATGGCCTCTTCCTCCAACCAATTCAATTTGCAGAAAGTGAGAATAAGAAACAATTTCCTCCCTAGATGGACTCTCCACTGGACTACATTGGGCACTGCACATGCCCTCAAGCCATCTTATCCAAGTATAATAAACAGATGCATAGTTTAATAAATCTCTGTCCTCCTTCCCCCTAGCCTTCTTAGCCTCTAGTAACCTCTGTTCTACTCTGCTTCTGTGAGAGCAACTTCTTTAGTTTCCACACATGAATGAGAACATGTGGTGTTTAACTTTCTGTTCCTGGCTTATTTAACTTAACATATTGTTCTCCAGGCTCTCATCCATGTTGCCACAAATGACAGGATTTTATTCTTTTTTTATGGCTGAATAGTATTCCATTGGGCACATATACTACATTTGCTTTATCTGTTCATTTGTTGTTGGACACTTGGGTTGATTCCATATCTTGGCCATTGTGAATAGTGATGCAGTGAACATCAAGGTGTTGACACCTCTTTGACATATCAATTTCCTTTTCTTTGGATAAATACCCAGTACTGTGCCAGGCATGGCGGCTCATGCCTGTAATCCCCACACATTGGGAGGCTGAGGCGGGTGAATCACTTGAGTTCAGGAGTTCGAGACCAGCCTGGCCAACATGGTGGAACTCTGTCTCTACTAAAAATACAAAAATTAGCTGGGTGTGGTGGCGGGTACCTGTAGTCTCAGCTACTTGGGAGGCTGAGGCAGGAGAATTACTTGAACCTGGGAGGCGGAGCTTGCAGTGAGCCGAGACCACGCCACTGCGCTCTAGCAGTGCAACAGAGTGAAACTCCATCTAAAAAACAAACAAACAAACAAACAAACAAAAAAACCCAGTAGTGGGATTGCTGGATACACTTTTTAAGAAACTGCCATACTGTTCTTCATACTGGCTGTACCAACCAGATGAGAGAGATAACTTCTAGTGCTTTAGCACACTGTAAGATGACTGTAGTTAACAATAATATGTATTTTCAAACAGCTAGAAGAGAGGATAGTGAACTTCCCAATACATAGAAATGACAAACATTTGAGATGATGGATATGCTAATTCATCTGACCTGATCACTACACATGACATGTATCAAAATATCATGATGGAACCCCCCAAAATGTAAAAATATTTTGAAAATCTCAAAAATTTAAAAATTAAATTTAAAAAAATCTACATTAATAAAAAGCTATATCAGAAGGGATTGGGAAAGAAACTAAGCTTTACTGAAGGTGTCTATGTGCCAGGCAGAATGCTTGACATTTTGTATATATCATCTCATTTGGCCCTCATAACAACACTCTAAGGTTGATGGCATCATTTAGATTATAAAGATGAAGAGAAAGAGGCTCAGAGACATAAAATAACTTGCTCCACTTTACCCAGTGGTGGATCCAGCATTCTCATTTGGGACTGGGTGACTTTCAGATCAAGCTCTTTCCTCTACATGCATGGTTCTCAGAGGTTGAAGACGCATTATATCTCCTCCTCTCACATTCTTTGCCAATTATTCATTATCCAATAGAGGAGTTTTGTTTTTTTTTTTTTTGACATGAGATGCTTATCTTTAAGTCTCCAGAAATCTGGAATCAGCTAACCCAAACTTTCAAGTAATTAAAATGATTTTTCTATATTCCAACTTTAGTTGAAAGAGATAAAGAGAGATAAACCCATTAGCTTAAGAGTTTAGACAAAGCATTAACTTCAAGAATATACATTTATTTCAGTACACCTTTTCAGCTTAATCTTCTATACCAAGCTTGTGTAACCCATGACCCGTGGGGCACATGTGACCCAGGATGGCTTTGAAAGTGGCCCAACACAAATTTGTAAACTTTCTTAAAGCATTATGAGATATTTTGTGGTTAAAAAAAAAATCTCATCAGCTATCGCTAGCGTTAGTGTGTTTTATGTGTGGCCTTAGACAATTCTTCTTCTTCCACTGTGGCCCAGGGAAGTCAAAAGATTGGGCACCTCTGATCTATACCTCCTACTCTATTGAACTATGACTGTTGAAATTTAGAATGATAACCCAAAGAGGTGTGACAAGGACCCAAATCATTAAAGAGGACCAAGGAAGAGAGTAGAGGAAAGAGTACTGACTGGAAAGTCCCAAGAATGTGGACTTGAATTCCTATGCAGCCACATAGATTGCTGCTCCAGGCAAATCGATCACTCTAACTCCAGTTCCATCAGCTGGAAGGTGGGCATGTAGTATCTCAAAAGACAGTTGTGAGAAGTCGGTGAGATAATGTGTGTATAAATCACCTAGCATAAGAAATGTATTGTACCTGCTCAATAAATCTTACTTTCCTTCATAAGGCAGAAAAATAATTTTCAACCACAAGTAAAACAAAGTGGTTGTTGGTCATTTAGAGTTTTTCCTTTTTTACCGCTAGGGTAGCATCGGTGAAGTTAGTCAAGAGACTTGGGAATACTGAGGCCGTTTTGCCTACAGAAAAGGCAAAAGTGCACTCCCAATATGGAATTTATTTCTTGGCAAGCAGTTCTCTGTCTCCTATACTACTCTTGCTTCTATCAGTGAAGGTTCTCACCATTATATGTCATATATTGACAACAACAACAAAAACACAGAAGATTAATGACCAACAGTAGAAATCACCAGTTTATTGCTTTAATTCAACAGCATAATTTTCTCTGAACAGATTTAGCCAACGGAAGCAAATGGTATAGTACTAGGCTTAAATCTCTATGCTGATTGCATTTCCCTACAATCCGTTGTTTTATGGCTCTACCCTATAACCAGACAGCACAATCACCTTTAGAGACACTTTTCTCCTTATTTCATCAGGGGCTATGAATCCAGATAGGTCACATGCACACTAATGACCTCTACCTGTTGAAGACCACGACAACAGGAAATGCTTTGAGAAAGATATTTAATTGTATTTACAAATGAACCTTGAGAGAGGTAACATTGGGGTTAAGAGCACTATCTCGCTTTATAGTGAAGCAGACCTTGGTCCTGGATCTACCATTTATAATCTTATGATACTGGGAAAGTGATTTAATTTCTCTGAGCCTCATCTTTCTCTTTCTGTTTCTTTCTTTCTTTCTTTCTTTCTTTCTTTCTTTCTTTCTTTCTTTCTTTCTTTCTTTCTCTTTCTCTCTCTCTCTCTCTCTTTCTTTCTTTCCTTCTTTCTTTCTTTCTTTTTTTTTTTTTTTTTCCAAAACAGAATCTTACTCTGTCACCCAGGCTGGGGTGCAGTGGCGCAGTCTCAGCTCACTGCAAGTTTCGCCTCCCGGGTTCACGCCATTCTCCTGTCTCAGCCTCCCGAGTAGCTGGGACTACAGGCGCCCGCCACTGCGCCCGGCTGATTTTTTTGTATTTTTAGTAGAGACAGGGTATCACCGTGTTAGCCAGGATGGTCTCGATCTCCTGACCTCGTGATCCGCCCACCTTGGCCTCCCAAAGTGCTGGGATTACAGGCATGAGCCACCGCGCCCGGCCTCTTTTTTTTTTTTTTTGGAGACCGAGTCTCAATTTGTTGTCCAGGCTGGAGTGCAGTGGCCTAATGTCGGCTCATTGCAACCTCTGCCTCCTGGGTTCAAGGGATTCTCGTGCCTCAGCCTCCCAAGTAGCTGGGACTACAGGCATAAGCCACCACATATACCTAATTTTTTGTATTTTTAGTAGATACGGGTTTCACCATGTTGGCCAGGCTAGTCTTAATCTCCTGATCTCAGGTGATCCACCTGCCTTGGCCTCCCAAAGTGCTGGGATTACAGGCGTGAGCCACCGAGCCCAGCCTGTATTTCTTATTAGTAAAATGCATGGTTTATGTTATAAGCACTTAACAAATATAAGTCATTAAATACAATTAGCTTTCTGTTTATGCTTCTGTTGACTTCACTAAGCTACCTTATGACCTCTTGAAACTGATGTATAGTTTATCCCCAGTGATTCTAAAAATAGTTTACAACCTCAGTGATTTCTCCTTGAATTGTCCAGATGGACACAGCTATTTGGGGCTTCTCAGTTGAAGACAACACAATCCTGTGATATCACCCCCGGCTCCTGCTATTTCTTTCCCTATCTCTCTTGCTTATTCCGCTCTCCTATGGAGGGGGTGTCACTAGGCTAATGTCAAATGGCAGATGTGGGACTTTCATCAGGAGCCCTGAGCACAGAGACCATTTTATCTATTTGCAATGATTTGTTTCTTACTGCAGCACTACTCTTTAGCGTTACTGATCCCCTCTGCCTTTGACCCTGGTTTGTAGCAGGAGCAGTCAAGGGGGTGGGGGCGCTGGAGACTGTCTGGCATTGTACCGAGTTTAATTCCTGTTTACGTTTGCATATGCCTTCCTGTTCTACATTAAAATACTTCATACTATTGCAGTGGAGTTGAGGGTCTGCATCCTTCGTGTCATGCTTCTCAATATAGTAATGACTTCTCTCAGGGTCAGAATCTGTTCCCTGCGTGGCTCCTGCTATCCCAGTTAGGGAAGGGGCTCTCAAAGCTTGGGTTTCCTCTCCAGGAAGTTGGGTCAATACAGTTTCTGAATGAAGCAAGGAGGGGGCTGGAGAAGAAATTATTTAATCAGCACATATAAATAGAAATGACATAATGAGATGGGGAGAAAAGGGGGACTCTAGGCTAAAAGTGGAGATGTCATGTTTCTTCTCCCCTCCGCCCCCCACAAGAGTTGAAGGTTTTCTTGAATTACCTTCTAGGGCTTCAGTGAGAAAAGAAATCTGAAAATAAGAAATTTTTTTTCTTATTTTATTTTACTCATTCAAAGAACAGTTAGGAATATTAGTCACCCCAAATCATCCTTACTTGCCAAACTACTCTACTCTAGCTGACCACATGCTTATTCTGGATCCTGCATGATAATCCAAGTCACCTGTCTTTTTTGTTGTCTCAAGACAAGTGTCAGTGCCTCTAGACACTTTGAAGCCTAGGGTCACTTAGAAAGGAGAATAATATCTCTGGGGGAAGGTAGGATAGCACCACTTGAATCGTTTAATTTTCTGTAAGGTAATGATGATCATTTGAATGAGTTGCAAATATATGGCGGAAAAATAGGCTTCCGGTCCACAGAGAAGGGATCAATAAAGACCCTGTCTGTGTGGTAAAGTAAATCAGAGAGTTGGAGTAATTATTTTAAAAACTTGCTCCCAAACCTCTCATGAATAGATACATAAATGGATATGAGAGACAGTCATGCATCATACATAGTCATGCTTTACTTAACAATGAAGATATATTCTGAGGACTGCATCATGAAGTGATTTCATTGTTGTGTGATCAGCATAGAGTGTGCTTACACAACTTTAGTTGGTATAGCCTACTACACACCTGAGCTATTTTGTATAGCCTATTGTTCCTAGGCCACAAACCTGTACAGCATGTTACTGTACTGAACACTGTAAACAACTGCAAAACAAGTATTTGTGCATCTAAACATATCTAAATATGGAAAAGGTGATGTGTTATGCTATGACGTTACGATGGCTATGACATCACTAGGAGATAGGAATTTATCAGCTCCATTAAAACCTTATGGGACCACCATTGTATATGTGGTATGTTGTTGACCGAAATGTTGTTATGCAGTAGATATCTGTGTGTGTGTGTGTGTGTGTGTGTGTGTCTGTGTGTGTGTATTTTTTCCCCTCAGGCAGGTGGGGATAGGGTGGTTAGAATGATGATCTTTATTCTAAAATTAATTTCATTACAGAACTAGCAATAAACTAGCAATATTGTCAAAATTGTCAACTAATCAGTGTCTTAAATTATAATAAATAGAAGGTGAAAGACAAATAGTTGACTATCACACCATAGCCCTTAGTCTAGTTTTCTGTATGATACAATCATTTTATTTTTTTGCTGGCATGGCTAGCACCAAGCATCTTAGTCCATCACATACACTCTATTGCTTTAACTTGTTGCTATGGCAACCTCAACATTCTCCCACAGTAAAAAAAATAAATTAAATTTGTATCTATGAATTTGTAAAAAACAACTATAAGATTAAATAAAACCCCAGTCACATTAGTCTGTTTCATATAGCATTCTGGGAAGATTTCCATAATAACAATTATTGCATATAATTTCATGAGCTACAATCCATAAATAATCTTTCTTGGGAAAGTATGAAATATTCAGGCTCTTCCATGGGCAAATGGGCAAGTACCTTATTCAGTTATTCACCATCTCTTGAACACCTATATATGCCACTGTATTAAATTCATGTATTAAATAAAGTATACTTCAGTAAAAAAAAGAAGACCCAAAAATATGTAAAGATTTTTAAAGATAGAAGCCTATTTTCTCCTCTTGTAATTGTCCAATACATTGTTTCTGGTCAGTAGTAGCTGATACAGTGATTCAGGAGTCCAAGTTCTTTCCATCACACGGGTCAGCCAGCTCCTTGCTGTTTATCAACCTCTGCATCCACTTACCTGACAGCAGGCCAAAGACCGTGGCGTGTTATAAAAATATGGCTGGGCATGGTGGTTCACGCCTATAATCCCAGCACTTTGGGAGACCACGGTGGGTGGATCACTTGAGGTCAGGAGTTCGAGACCAGCCTGGCCAACATGGTGAAACCTTGTCTCTACTAAAAATACAAAAAATTGGCTGGGTGTGGTGGCAAGTGCTCAGCTACTCAGGAGGCTGAGGCGAGAGAATCACTTGAACCTGGGAGGCGGAGGTTGCAGTGAGCCGAGATCATGCCACTGCTCTCCAGCCTGGGCGACAGAGCGAGACTCTGTCTCAAAAAAAAAAAAAAAAAAAAAAATTATTCCCAGCACTTTGGGAGGCCGAGGTGGGTGGATCATGAGGTTAGGAGATCGAGACCATCCTGGCTAACACAATGAAACCCCGTCTCTACTAAAAATACAAAAAAAATTAGCTGGGCATGGTGGCAGGCACCTGTAGTCCCAGCTACTTGGGAGGCTGAGGCAGGAGAATGGTGTGAACCCAGGAGGTGGAACTTGCAGTGAGCCGACATCGCACCACTGCACTCCAGCCTGGGTGACAGACCAAGACTCCATCTCAAAAAAAAAAAAGTTATATATATGGAGGCTTTTATAACACATCATATAAATATATATAAATATAACACATCATATATATACATATGTATACATGTATATATATGAGATATAACACATCATATATATGTATATATATGTGTATATATATATGATGTGTTATAAAAGCCTCCAAGTGAAATACCTCACATCTGTTCATTTTCCATTGGCTAATTATTATCCCATGGCCACATCTGGATGGAAATTGAGCTGGAAAATGTAGTCCCTGGCTTGGTAGCAGCTTCCCAGCAGCAACTCAGTGCTAGGGGAGAATTCTGAATTTAATAGATAGCTGGCTAACTCTGTCACCATGCAGGTAGGTAGAAAGATGAGTAAGACATGCTTGTAACCATGAAGGGTTCACAGTTTTGGGGGGAGAAAGTCATGTAAACATGTACGTGCTATAGTAAAAGGCTGAGCTGAGTGCCCTGGGGAGCAGCTACCTCTACTTGGCAGGGTTGGGACTGCTGGTGGCACTGCCTTTAAAGGCAGCTGTACCTTGAACTGATAAGGAGAACTATCGTAAAGTAATTTTAAAATAATGGACTGGCTTAAAAGCACGTGTGTAGGAGTGGGAGACTACAGGAGGTGGAAATGAAGAGGAATAATTAGATAATGTAGTTGTCCCTGCTGGTTCTTAAGTGATAAGCCTATATTTCTCCCTCGCTCTTCACTTGCCTTATCACGAGTGGGTGACCTTGATGAGACTTTTTCAACACTGTATCTTTGGTTCCTTTTAATCTCCTGTCAGTTGCTATCACTGTCAGCATGACCTACCTCCAGTGAAAAATTCAGCTTTCCTTTAAGCCTTACCAGGAATGCTAAATTATGAGGAAATGTCAGGATGGGAGGATGCTATAAACACTAAGACATATTACTGGAGGCGGGGGTCATGGAAGGACACTGAGGTCTCTTCCCTCAACACTACAAGGACTCAGAAGTCTGTATTTTTGCCTTCTGGATCTTTTTACAGTTGGAGTTGATATACTTTGTCAGTTGAGCACTGTCTGTCTCCAGTGCCGACTATTGTTATATTCTAACCCAGTGAATTGTGAATCGAGATTTCCATGCCTGGAGGAGGAATAACCAATTACCAGTGCACCAAAACACACCAAGACCCAGGATATAATCTTTTTGGCAGGTGGGGCAATTGGCGGATTTGTAGTTGTAATGTTCTTTGAGGTCCACTCATGAAACAAATATTCAAGTGAAACGGTAGCCATAAAATATGCTTCGAAACGTTACAATTACTACAATCCAAATGAAAGAAGGTACAGAGTAATTATTATCAATATCTCAAATGGAGAATTTTGGTAGTGATATTTGCAGTGGGTCAAGAGTGTTGCACTTCAACAAATCCCTCTTACCTAAGGGAAAACCAAAGTTAGACTTGTGTTAAGCATTTTCAGTGATTCTATGGGACACTATCAATCATAGTGAGCATGGTAAGAAATTGATATTGATAAAAGAAAAAGACATTACCCTCAAGTATTTGGAGTTTAGTTTGGGAGACAGAACCAGAAACATAAAGTAATTGACAAAGCATGGATGTAAATGCAGCGTCCACAAGCAGAAGAAATTGAAGCAGTTAGATTATTAGATTAAAAAAACCCTTATCTATGAGTTATTGTATATACTTATGCATTTTGCCATGGAAGAGATTAGTTTTTTCTCTCTTTGAATGCTTTTTAAGAAAAAAGAAGAGAATTTCATACATTTGCTTGGTTTTCAGATCTTGGCTTTTAAATTCTGGTTGTGGCTTGGCTTCTCTTGTACTCTAAAACAGCTCATTAGTCACTTGAGAGCCTTGAGCCTTAGTTTCTATAAATCTATAAATGGACAGTTGAAGTGATGACTTATATCCTACTTTTTTCTACAAGTGTTAGATTCTAAGTGTATGCAGCGAGTGTTTGTACTTTTCATTATGGTTGCCTTTTATATCCTGCATTTGATTGATTGCATGATGGAAGCTTTAATCATGATATGGCCCCTCTTCTCCTCTCCCCCCTTCTCCTAAGCTACTGGTCTTGCTTTCCCCTACTCTTTCTTCCCTAGACTTTAATCTTTCCAAATTCAGTACTTGAATTTTTTTTTGAAGGAATTGAGATACTGAGGAGAGAGATTTGAAGACCTAGACCTCAAAAAAGACAAGATCTTTCTAACTCTTCTAATTTGTGTCTGTTACATTGAGGACATACTGGTTTATTCTTCCGAATGAGGCTTTCTTTTATTTATGTTTTTATTGATGGAATAGTGACCTACAATTTCTAAAGTATGTTGGGCTCCAAAATTATTTACCTTGACTTTACCCAAAAAAAGTCACAAGCTAAGATTCCGCTAAAGACAGACATTTCTGAGTGATGAACTAGGGCCAAAGAAAGTTAATCAAGGCACATAGAGTCGGGTCCTTTGGGCCCAAGCAGCATAGAGGATCCCTGGAGATGTTTTGATCAGTGAGGGCAGGACTGACTATTGTTTTAGCAATTTCTCCCACGTAATGAGCAAGTGGCCTTTCTGGCAGGGATGGAACGTTCCAATGAAGGCTACATCACAGAATAATCTTGCCATTTTCACACAAGGTCATTCAATCATACTTCATAGTTATAAGTGATCTAACTTTCCAGCAATTGAAAGGCTTCTATATATGGAATCCTTGAGTAAAGTCAATTCAGGCTCTGTGTGGGCCCTTAAGTTATATCAATAATAAGAAATGTTGTCATTTTGTTTCTCTTCCAACTAATTTTAAGTTTCAAAAGAGCTCTGAGTGGCTAATATTAATATCAACTAGGTAATGTAGATACTAACCAGAGTTTTGATTATAGCTGTAGCAAAATTTCTACATTTAATGTTGATGCATAACTGCAGGCTCTGGTGATAAGAAAGCAGCCTGCAGTTTCAGAAAATAAAAGCTCCTTTAGGATAATGTATACAGCTATTTAAGGTCCTCCTCAAATCTGAACTGCCCCTACTCTGGAGGTGTTTATGTGTTGAATATGTACTGACAATCAGTATGGGAAAGAATTGAGACCACTAACTGACACTCGTATCTAGTAATAAAGATTGTTATCCTTCTTTTTTTTTTTTTTTTTTTTTTTTGAGACAGAGTCTTGCTCTGTCTCCCAGGCTGGAGTACAGTGGTACGATCTCAGCTAACTGCAACCTCCGCCTCCCTGGTTCAAGCGATTCTTCTGCCTCAGCCTCCCAAGTAGGTGGGACTACAGGCATGTGCCACCATGCCTGGATAATTTTTGTATTTTTAGTATAGACAGGGTTTCACAATATTGGCCAGGCTGGTCTCGAACTCCTGACTTCGTGATCCACCTGCCTCGACCTCCCAAAGTGCTAGGATTACAGGTGCGAGCCAGCGCACCTGGCCTATCCTTCTTTTTTGGTTTTATATTTTTTTCTTCTCTTCTAGTCCCAATTCTTTTTTTTCTTCTACTACTCTTTCCAACTCTAATCTGTTCTCCTGTATATAGTCACCTTTTGATTAACTATGACAATTAAAAACCCCAGGCTATCTTTACCGATCGTTATCACACATATTGCTAAACCTAGAGTATGTGTATTGGGGGGCAAACTCATTAAAATTTATCTTCAACAAAATCCAATTTTAGAGGCAGGTGTCTGTGCACACACATGCACACGGGTGTGTGTTTGTGTGTCTGTGTGCATTTGTTTGTGTAGAGGGGAATTATGAATCAAACAATGTTTTAGAATTATCAATTTTCTTATTTTATTCATAGAAATGCTACTGTAAATTAGAACAGGCAATCTAGTGTAGATTATGCCTTAGGTTTCCACAGTGTTAGAAATAGGTATAAAATGTCTTATTCATCTATTTGTTGTTTTTATAAAGCTCCAGAATGTATGCATCTATTAACAGACCGTATTGTTCAGCATCTTACTCTTTTTGTGGCTCTTCTGGGATAAATTGTATCACATCTTGTGCAAATGGGCTAGTGGCTGCTTTCAAGGCTTACCCAGGTAGCTATTTATCTTGCTAACACTTGGTAAATGGCAGTGATAAATGATCATGTACTTCCCAGGAACAGAAGTGTATTTCCAAAGGTCAAGCACATTTGAGTGATCTGTTGATGATCTGTAAGAGAGGAAACTAGGAGCCAAGGCAAAACAGAACAATAGAAAAAGCTGAAAGTTCCGCAGAGAGCACAGTGGCCCTGAGCTGGGAGGTGCTGAGCAGCAGGACTCTGGTGCTTTCTAACCACTATTCCTTCACAACAGTTCATGAACTTGGTGAACACATAATCTTGGAATCTAGTGGTGCCAAGGCCTTTGAGAGGGCCCTAGATCCTCTGTAACTGCTTATATCAGAGTGAAATGTGGTAGAAATCCTGAAAGGATGGTCTTTCATTGTCTCTGAGACATGTCTTAGTCATCCTTCCTCCTCAAGGGCCTTTTCTGTAATTATCTGCTTTGCCACTTAAAAAGCCCTTTACAGGCATTCATGCTGAAACTCACAGCTCCATGAATTGTTGTCTCCATTTTTCAGAGCCTGGGTTATTAGATGCAGCAAGGTTAGGGTAATTGCCCAAGAGCAGACTGTTTTGCTCTGAAATGAAACTAGACATTTAGGATGCCAGTTCTAAAATGTTATTCCTTAATCTTTCTGGATCTGAATTGCAATTCTTTTATGTATGGCTTATGGAGTAATTTATTTATGCATTCAACACACATTTCCTGAATATCATTTTGTACCAGATTAGAGTTGGAGAAATTAAGATGAGTAAAATATGGTCTCCACCCTCAAGGATTTCAGGCAAGAGGAAAAGAGAGACAGAAATGAAAAGAATTACAATATGATATGACTAATAAGGTAATAGAAAAACAAGTGCAGGGAACAGAGCTCCCAACTCTGTCTGAGAACTTGGGAGGTTACAGGAGATGTTGTTTGATCTGAGTCCTGGAGGATTATTGGGGTTTGCCAAACAGACAGAAATGGGGAATGGCATTTTCCACAGTGACTTATCTAGGCATTCTCCAGCAACATCCTCACCTCCTTTCCTAAAACTCTCAACAGATGAACTCTCCTTGCTGAGAAGGTTGGGACCATCTGACATGAGTTGCCTCAACTTCCCTCCATATCAAAATTATCTGTATCTTCATCTGTCTTCTCCTTCTTCTACTTGAATCAGAAAATATAGTGTCCTCCTTCTTGCTGAGACTAGGGCTCCCAGCTGGAACCACTACATGCAAGCTCACCATGTTCTCTCCTCTTTCATAAATTGTCTCCAATTTTTCTCTACTGATAAGTTCCATTCTGATAACAAACAAGATACTCCTTATCTGGGAGGCGAAAAAAACTGCTTTGAATTATGCACAATCCCACCCTCCTTCCACCTTCAAGTCAGACCTGGCCACCCTTGCCTTGCCATCCTTCCCAGAGTTGTCTGCACACATTTCCCTGAGATGACATAGCACACGGATCTTCTCCTACTACAGGTCAGGGACCGAGTAAGCTCTTCTTACATTCTTTGCACCTAAGACACATAAAAGGTTTTTAATAAATACTCCTCCAATGAATAAATAAATGAGGCTTTTGAGTAAGCTCTCTGGGTCTCCTTAAAAATTTGCAGATGGCAGTAGCACTTGATTACTTGGGATCTTCAGATAGGAGTGGGGAAAGATTTAGTTCCTCTGTGAATGTGTTTTCTGAATACGAATGGGAGTGAGCATGCGGTTAGGTATTACTTAGTTGGCTAATCAGAATGCACCTGTCATCTGGACATCCTCTCTCTCCCTGTCTAATTCTCAGACATTGTCTACATCTATAAGTCCACCCAGCTAAGGCAGCAATGATACCAGTGTCTCCAGACCTTTTGGTCATACCTCTTGTTTGGGCAACCTCTAGAAATGAGCTGCCATTCTCACCCCCAACCGCCATTTCCTTACTGCCTTTCTTTTTGCCATTTTTACCAGCAAATTCTGTAAGTGTGATTATGTCCATGGAACTTTTGGATCACCACCACTTGGAGCCAGCTCCAGTCATCCTCATTATATTTCATGTTCATGCTTTAATAAAGCCCTTTCACTTATTGAAGTACTGTCACTTACTTTAGTTCAATTGGCCATGGCAACAGAGGGAGTCTAATAATAATGTCAGCAATGTAAAATTAATGATGGGTAATGTGCTGAGTGTCTGGTACCAGAATCGATACTTTATACATTATTCCATTTCATTCCTAAGTAATGGCTAATAGTGCAGGTGCTAGAGTTTGGGCTGACTAGATGTGAATTCTGGCTTCACTTACCAGCTGTGTGACTCTGGATAACGAACTCTCTAAGCCTGTTTTCTGATAAGAAAGTGGGGGCATAGTACTGGTATCTATTCCGAAGAGTTATTGTGAGTAGGAAATAAGATAATGCATGACAAGTAACATGCACAGTGCCTGACACAAAGTATGCAGTAAGCCTTATTATTATTATTAATCCTCACAGTAAGCCTGTTACTAACTGCATTTTAACAGATGAGCAAAGAGAGGCTTAAAGTCTGGATTCAAAGTTGATGTGGCTAACCACCATTTGTACCACCTCTTGCGCACTGGCCGTCATACATTATTATTAGATTGGATTTAAGGGCTTGGGCCAATTGGTCTTTAAAAGTAGTGAACTCTTCTGGCATATTATTTGATTGTTTCTGAATTCTCATTTTCCCAGGTGGTATGTGCCAGGCCCTCTGATCTTTCTCCCTCATCCCTACCCCCCACCAGACTATAGAAATAAACTTCTCAGTTTGCAAGGGCAGAGCAGTTCCCTGCTATGGTTGAGCGGCCACATCCCAGCCGCCGACCTTCCCACCAGCTGTCACACCCTCTACCTGCTGCCAAGTGGCCCTGGAAGATCATCCAAGTGATTTCCTGCCCCTGGAAACATCAAAGCCACCCTCTCCTCCGCCTCATTCTTCCCACTGAATGCGCCACTGGTTGGTATAAATGGAGACAAGTGCTGAGCAGTCTCGACCACTTGGGAAGAATTCAGGTCCATGGGTGGGGGCGGGGCCTCCATGGCTAGGGCAGGGAGGTGAAGTCCCCTGTAACATCCAGGGATGTGGTCAGACACTGAGGCCCTAAAAGCACCCATGAGAAGACTAGTAGATTAGGTGTGTAATCCTGTACCTGGCACCTGCATTGGTCTCAGAGGGAGGCCAGTTGCCTTGAGTTATTATTTCCATATCGTATAATAATCAGGCAACTGTTTTGAGATCATGTCAAAGATAACAAAGCATCAGAAGCCTCTTCTGTTGCTGAAGAACCAATCAACCTAAACTAATACTTTAATGACCACTTTTCCCAAAGAGAAAACAAATTCAGGCAAAAAAAAAAAAAAAATGAAGCAGGGAGCTGAGAAGAAACTTGTCTGGTCAATGAAAAGAAAAAAGAGACGTCTGGAGCCATGGCAATGGAGCAAGGATTACTTTGATCTGGAAAATAGATTTCTTTTTTTTTTTTCCTCCAGTGCTTTTTCTCAGGCAGTCAAGAGATGCTATTGAGCTTGATTACGGAGGCCCTTTCAGAATGAAGGGGCACCTCAGAGGAGAATTGAATGACTGCTTTCAGGGACAGCTACTTTAATAGTCTCATGTTTGAAAAATATGCAATTAAAGGAAATACTATTACAAATAGCCTCTATTTGTTGCTTTAAAAATACTATCGATTAACTGAAAAATGAGAGAGGTGTGCAAGATTATTATGTTAAGTGTAAACTACAGATTGAAGGAGGGAAACACACACACACACACAAACACACACACGATCTACTTACAAACACCTAAAGAGATGGTGGAGAAAACACATTGTATGAATCTTAAGCTCTCTATTCCTCTACACATAAAAATGACTTTCAGGGAAAGCCTTGCCCACCAGAGTTTTCAGTCACTTTCTTCATGTCACCACTGTTAATAAAAATAAAAGTGTTATTGGTTTAGGATTCCATTTCGTGTAAGCTTCATCTGCAGCAGTTGGGGGCCTTCATGCGTGAGAATGATGCTTTTTAATGAATGTTCTTTGGGCATTTTAAATGAAACAATAGAGATTCTGGGCAGTTTGATCTTGCATTTTCCACTGATATTTGCCTTCACCTCTCAGCCCCCTGCCAAGTCCCTTTCCATGCCACCTCCTGCCTGCTCATGACATCCCCGCTCCTCTCAGATCTTGCCCTGTGTTAATTGGGAGATATTCAGCAGACAAGTGGATGCGTGTCTTTAGTGCAGGATAAAAGAAGACTTTGTCCTTCCCAAAATAGACAGAAGCATCTCTGGCTATTCTTTTAAGAGATTTCCAAAATCTTTGTCCAGGTAACGTGCCTCATTGTCATGGCAACAGCGGGATGGTTCCTGTCTCTTTCTTTTTTCTTTTTTCCTGGCCTTCACAGATCTATTTAACACTTTTATAACTGATTTATACCTGCCATTTAAAAGTGGATGTTCTATTCATCTGCATACTTGTAGAAAATAAGAAGACTGAAAGTGTAATTACTGCTTTTAGGCATTTGATCTTTTTTACTCTCCCTGGAAAAGTTGACCAGAGGTTTATTTGTTAGTCCCTAATCTGTATGCACATTAGCCCAAGATAAGATGGAATTATACCTTTTCTTTTCTTTTTTAAGCTAAAATTTGATAGGCATTTATGATGAACTAGGCAACTGGGCTAAGCCTTTTATCTATTTTTAATCCTCAAAACAAATTCATGTATAAGCTCAATTATTGTTCCCATTTTACAGACGAGAAATGGAATCACTGAGAGGTTGAGTAATCTGCCTAACATCACAGCTCACAAGTGGTCAAGCCAGGAGGCCCAAGGTGACTGCAAGCCCAAGGCATGGCTGTGTCACAGGCATTTGAGGTGGTCTCCTCAGAGGAGATGGCCTACTATTCTGCCACACATGAAAAGAGAGCTGAGATTGGGGCTAGATTTTTAGCATGAAGGGTTTACATCAGATCTAAGTAAGACTGTCTTCATGGAAAGGATAATTTGACATTAAAATGAGAGGTTAAGGGAGTTCTGGAATCTTCTTTGCAATCTGATGGTGTGGAAACCTGGCAACAGAGGAACAGGCCATTCTAGTTCTCTTCTCTTCTAGAACCAGAGGATCTTTGAGGATTCTCTGATTCCGTAGGGGTGAGACAGACTGATGTTAAAAAGGAGAGTCAGAGACCTGTCTCTTGATGCACAATGGAGCGGATGGCTCCTTGTGGCCAGGAAAGCACAATCCCCGGAGATCCAAGTACAACAAAGGCCTCTCTGTGGCAGAACCGCAAACCTCCCCGCAGGGACAGGTGCTTTCCTACACCCTCATTGGAAAATGGCTAAATGTCCATCTCAGGTGCCCAATGACTCATGTGGAGTTGTCAGGGCCCTGTATTAAATTCCTTTAGTTTCTCTACATATCCTGCTTGAATTCTCCTCATGACCTTTGCAAACCCTGGGCCATCTCCCTGGAACAATCTCTCTCGCTTCAGTGGCTCATCTACTTGAGAGGAAGGATAGCATACCAGTTAAAGGTGTGGTCTCTGGAAGCCAGCCTGCCTGGGTTTGAATTTTATTTCTACCATGTACTAGTAACCTTGGGTAAATTATTCTGCATTAGCCCAAGTTTTCTTATCAGTAAAACAGGGAGATATAATAGCATCTGCTTTGTAGAGTTATTGAGAGGATTAAATGAGGTGATACATATAAAGTTCTAAGAAGAGAGGACACATTCAATAATTCATTGTTATTATCATTATACAATCCTTAAAATTTCAGCCTAAATACAAGACTCATTAAATAACCTTCTCATGGTTCTATAGACTGGGGTGGCTGTGGCTACTTTGTGCCTTTGTCATAATCTGCACTTCCCTTAGCCTAACAGGATTGCTTGTTTTCTGTCTTCCCTGATAAACTGAACAGGTTACTAGAGGAAGGGACCCTGTCTTGCTCACCTGCATACAGCGTATTGTTGTGTGTGATATTTGCCCTCAGACAATATGAGGAATGGGAAAGCCAGCCTGGACTTGAGTAGGACAAGGAAAAGTTTTGTTAATATCTCTAAGAAATTATTTAAGAAGTTTTCTCTTAACCTAGTACAGTCTTAGGCGTTTATTAGTTGGGGGATGGGGGAGAGAGAGAGAAGGCATGTATTATGAAATGTATGCTTTCACGAGAGACCCAAGCAACAGGAGACATCTAAGACATAATTAACCAATCAGGGCAACACAGAGAGTGATCAGTAGGAAATGGAATTTTGTTAGGAAGGCATGTGCCAGAGACAAGGCTTCTGGTGAGCCTTTGAGGATGCAAAGAACGCAGTGAAGCCGAGGAGACTATTTAGGAAAGGAGAGCATGAGGTAGAATGCAGAGCTGGAGACAACCACTGGGCTGAAGCTGAGTGATGAGTGGAGTGTGAGGCTAGACTGGATGGAGCTGGGTTCTGAATTGACAGCTCCATAGGAGGTAATCAGCCCTGTGGTTAAGGGCATGGATTCTATAATCAGATAGCCCTGGTTTGAGTGCTGACTCAGCTACATACTGGGGAAGTGGCCAAGGGCAAAAATACTGAATCTGCCAAGCTTCAGTTATCTTCTCTGCAAAAGGAGAGGAAAGGAAGAGTGTCTCCCTCATAGCCTTCCTGTGAGGATTAAATTATGTGATTCATGAATAAGTTGAAGCCTGGCATCTAGTGAGTGCTCTGCCATTGTTTGCTTTATTATCAAATTTACCTCTCTGAATTTTTGATTTTTCGTTTTTCTGACTCCGAAGGTTGATGAGAGACATTTTATTTCCATGTCAACTAGGGAAGAGTTTTGCCTATTTCCTCTTGTTAAAAAAAATCCCAATTGTATAATTGATTGATCAGGCATTTAACTTCATGAATTGTGGGGTTACAATTTGCAAAAGGATTATGCCTTTCGGTAATCTGACAGTCTGGTGGGGTGGGCTGGGGATGTGTGATTATTCCTTTTGCAGCTGAGGCAACTGAGTAATGGAAGTTTAGAGAATTTTTCCAGAGTTATGCAGTTAGTGAATGGAGCACCATTAACATGCTCAGGATTTCTGACACCAGGGTAATTCCCTCCTCTGCCCCCATCAAACAGGTGCGTTTCTTTCTGATGACACCAAAGTCCTCTTTCCTGATCTCTGCCAAATCGTTTTGGAATTTGTATCCCATCATAATTTGAAAATTTGCTAAAGTGAAAATGTAAAAAGGCATTTCAAGGCCAGTGATTTTGCATTCATTTTCCCTAAAGGTAGGTAATTGGAAGAAAATTACAAGAAAAAAGATCAATTTACCAGATAATCTGCCTCAAAAACATCACAGATCTGTTGTACTAGGTAGACAGAGCTGAAGCACAAGACAGCCCTTGTGCTTGCTGCCTCTGCACAGACCACAGACATTACATATGCCAGGAATACTATGGTTCACTGTAGAGATTTTTTGTTATTTTGAGCTCACAGAGCTTATGCTATTACAAATTGGATTTTTAGTTTGGAGTATTTGACTCCATTATGTGATTCCGGCAGAAGACCATGTCACCCTTGCCTACTTAAGCAGAACATCTTCCAGCAACCAGAAGGGAATCTTTTCAGGAGCGAGGTGAGAAGCTGCTGGTACTGTAAATCCCTTCCCAGGTACTACAAGAGCAATTGAACGCTGCTTCCAACCTAGAAACTCAGTAGATCCTGTGTTTGAAATTACTTCTTTTGAGCCTGCTGGAGAGTTTTTTTTTAAGCCTCATTTCTGGAATTCATGTGATAATAGACTACTTTCATTTTATCTTGAAGCAAATTCAGTAAAAGATCTGAAGCCCAAGCATGCACAACTTCTGATGATCTCTGCAATACAAATGCATCTAACCATTGTACTTGTCATGGCTCTTGCTTTATCTGGGACCAAGATATTTGATAATTCATTACACTGACGAGATTATTGAAGGCACTTTTAAAAATCCAACAATCATCAGTCATAGTTCAGAGACATATTTCACAAATGAAATCCACAGTCTAGTGGAGATATTGCCACTTATATTGCATAACCATGCCATCTGTCTCAAACCACAGCTTTGAGGATTTCTACTTCATTTTGTTATGGGGTAAAAGGGTGTTTTTTTTTTTTTATTTCTTGTGTATCTTTTCAGAAGACACAGTACAAGGTCACAGAATGATAGAACGTTAGAATGGGAAAGGACCACACATAATAAATAGCCCTGAGGCCCTGATGGTTTCCTACTAAAGAATGTATACACACAGAATCACTATCCAGATTGACAGGGAACCTGTGCTCTTATTGAAGGATTTAGAAAATTCCACGTACACTGTGGCTGCAATGTCTATGCCGTTTTTATTAGTTTATAATTTTCTTTGGTAATCCCATTCAATGATGTTTTCGTTTTACACATACGTGATCAACTTCACATTTGAAGACTTTGGTTAGGGAACATGTCAACACACTGGGCCACATGTCTAGCGAACTTTATCTAATGCTGATGCCCAGAATCATCACTCAGTTCCAGTCTTGGGTTTTGCTGGATTATTTGCTACCATTAGACTTTCCTGACTCACCTTTTCACATTGATAAAATTGTGTAATACATTTTAATGGTTATAAAATTGGTTTATAATTTAAACCGAAAAAGAGAGCGGGGGGTAGGCCAGAGAATAATTCTATGAAAAACTGAAGTTATAAGTAGTAAGAATGATTTTTCTGTACATAAAGTATAGCAAAGAAACTGTATTGTCGTATCAGAAGGTAATCTCTACATTGGCTGAGCCGTACACACACAGTTGAATGAATTCAAATGAAAGCATTAATAGAGGCCATGTCTGTTGATTAATTGATTATAACATTGAAAATATTGTCAACGAACAAAACATATTCCAGGCTACTTAGTTTATTTTACCCAGGATTCTTTTTCCATAGGTGTAGTCAGAGAATCCTTTGTCAGCAGCTCATATTCATTTGTGAAATTTAAAAAATATGTTCATACTAGGCAATAAACTTTGATAGAGTCTCTCAAAACAGTTTAAAATGTGTTTAATTCCATTGCAAAATCCTTCTGAAAAGTCACAGTGTTGAGCTAGTATGTTGGTTTTCTGTTGTTGCACTGGGAAACTTATTTAGGGGAAAGAGTAATTTTTAGAGCAAAAGTATTTACTATGTCCAAGCAAGAAGTTACTGTTAAAATTAACTTCATTTAAATTAGGGAGTTGGATACTTGTTCTATTCTAAAGCAATCCCCCACCACCATGAAAAGTTCCAACATCTATGTATGAATAACTATGTCAGTGCTATCTAGTCCTAAATTAAAATGAAATTCTTACTTGTGTCTTACTGAAATCCTTTTTGTGTGTTATAGTTTAAATTGATGTTTTCTTGATATGGACAAGGGTTGCAGGCATCCCTTGTTTTTCTGTATGAGAATGTTAATCAACTCTACCTTTAAAACATATCTCTAATCCTTATATTTTTGTCTATCTCCACTGCTACCACCCTAGTCCAAGTCATCACTGTTTCTCACCTGAACTACCATGTGAGCACTAGGTAAGCCCTGGTCTATTAGGTTTTCTCCCAACTTGTTACCTCGCATCTTCTCTTACCACTTTAAGATCTATTCTTCACGTCGTAGCCAGAGTTGCATTTTTAAAATGTACCTTATATTATGCCACTCTTCTGCATAAAACTCTTTACTTATACTTAGAATCAAATACAAATTTTTTACTTTGGTCTACAAGGCTTTACAGGCATTCATATGTTTGATTTTGTATGATACTAGCATCTTGGATCTGCAATGATCAGCTTAAAATTGGACAGCTTGCTTAGAATCTCAGTGATCAGCTGGCCGGGAGAGCTTAGACCAGAGCTAGGAGGATAAACACAGCTGTCGAAATGTGGTCAAATCACAACATCAAGGGGACACGGCAGATGGGGTCCAATGTAGGCTGGCCTCAGTGTCCTTAGGGGGTCAATATGGGAGGAGGTATTATAATAAGGCTCTTGAAGTGGTGAGAATACGCCCCAGGCTGGTGGTTCCAGATGTGTTAAGCACCGCCTGGCACGGTCCAGCTTCCCTGCGAACGCTAGCAAATCACCTGGGTTCAGAATAGGACTCCAGTCCAGGAGAGAACTGGCTAGTATTCTGGAAACCAGTGGCTGGGTAACAGGGAGGAGGAAGGAAGGCTTTAGCTGGGTAGACTGAAGTATACCTCGGGCAGAATGACCTCTTGTGGGCTCATCCACTGGGGTTTCAGGGCAGTAGGGTTCCTTAGAGCTTACATTCATTCAGGGGTAGGCGCAGAAAAGCCCTGTGCTTGATGGTTTTCAGCACCTGTAGCTGGCTGGAGCTGGGCAGCTGGGGGCCCCAGGGTCCACTATTGGTTTTGAGACTCAGGTCATCATCTTTCCCTCTCAATGGGAACTCATTCGCTTCTCATATCTCATTCACTGCAGACTGTGCTGCCACAGTGTTTAACCAGTACTTGACATTCAGGGGAAAATGTCCTCACCCCAAAAATTTTTTTAAATTAAAGGCTGCGTTAAATTACAACAGTCCCTTCATTCACTCATTGTACTGGCCTTCACAAAGCAACCTTTATTTATTTTGTTTTGTTATATTTGTTGTATTTAGTTTTATTTTTTGGTTAAGGCTGCAGTGCTTCCTCAAAGCTCCGTGACTGGGTCAAACGGTATTTCTAGTTCTAGATCCCTGAGGAATCGCCACACTGACTTCCACAATGGTTGAACTAGTTTACAGTCCCACCAACAGTGTAAAAGTGTTCCTATTTCTCCACATCCTCTCCAGCACCTGTTGTTTCCTGACTTTTTAATGATTGCCATTCTAACTGGTGTGAGATGATATCTCATTGTGGTTTTGATTTGCATTTCTCTGATGGCCAGTGACGGTGAGCATTTTTTCATGTGTTTTTTGGCTGCATAAATGTCTTCTTTTGAGAAGTGTCTGTTCATGTCCTTTGCCCACTTTTTGATGGGGTTGTTTGTTTTTTTCTTGTAAATTTGTTTGAGTTCATTGTAGATTCTGGATATTAGCCCTTTGTCAGATGAGTAGGTTGCGAAAATTTTCTCCCATTTTGTGGGTTGCCTGTTCACTCTGATGGTAGTTTCTTTTGCTGTGCAGAAGCTCTTTAGTTTAATTAGATCCCATTTGTCAATTTTGGCTTTTGTTGCCATTGCTTTTGGTGTTTTAGACATGAAGTCCTTGCCCGTGCCTATGTCCTGAATGGTAATGCCTAGGTTTTCTTCTAGGGTTTTTATGGTTTTAGGTCTAACGTTTAAGTGTTTAATCCATCTTGAATTGATTTTTGTATAAGGTGTAAGGAAGGGATCCAGTTTCAGCTTTCTACATATGGCTAGCCAGTTTTCCCAGCACCATTTATTAAATAGGGAATGCTTTCCCCATTGCTTGTTTTTCTCAGGTTTGTCAAAGATCAGATAGTTGTAGATATGCGACGTTATTTCTGAGGGCTCTGTTCTGTTCCATTGATCTATATCTCTGTTTTGGTACCAGTACCATGCTGTTTTGGTTACTGACTAGAAATACCATTTGACCCAGCCATCCCATTACTGGGTATATACCCAAAGGACTATAAATCATGCTGCTATAAAGACACATGCACACGTATGTTTATTGCGGCATTATTCACAATAGCAAAGACTTGGAACCAACCCAAATGTCCAGCAATGATAGACTGGATTAAGAAAATGTGGCACATATACAGCATGGAATATTATGCAGCCATAAAAAATGATGAGTTCATGTCCTTTGTAGGGACATGGATGAAATTGGAAATCATCATTCTCAGTAAACTATCGCAAGAACAAAAAATCAAACACCGCATATTCTCACTCATAGGTGGGAATTGAACAATGGGAACACATGGACACAGGAGGGGGAACATCACGCTCTGGGGACTGTTGTGGGGGGTGGTGGGAGAGGGGAGGGATAGCACTGGGAGATATACCTAATGCTAGATGATGAGTTAGTGGGTGCAGCACACCAGCATGTCACATGTATACATATGTAACTAACCTGCATATTGTGCGCATGTACCCTAAAACTTAAAGTATAATAAAAAAAAAAAAAGCTCCGTGACTGGTGAAGGTTTTTGATAAGACTTCGGTGGTAACAACTGAGTCTGTATTTTTCTTTGAGCTTAATGTGGTCTTTTCCATAGCTTCTGGTTGGCCTGCGGAATCACCTCTTCACATTTCCATTACTTCTTTTCTCATAAACAACATTAATTATTTTGTTTTATTTGAGATGGGGTCTCGCTTTGTCTCTCACGTTGGAGTGCAGTGAAGTCCATATGACTCACTGAAGCATTAAAATCCCTGGCTCAAGTGATCCTGCCACTTCAGCCTCTCAAACAGCTGGGTCCACAGGCACACACCACCATGCCCAGCTAATTTTTTTCTTTTTAAATTATTCATAAGGACGAGGTCTCACTATGTTGCCCAGGCTGGTCTTGAACTCCTGGGCACAAGTCATCCTGCCGCCTCAGCCTCCTAAAGTGCTGGGATTACTGGCATGAATCATCATGACTTGCCATTAAGCCTTTTAAAATCCTTGAGTTATCTTTAGGGTTTGTCCCTAACACGGTTATTAGATCATATACACTCTAGTTTCTTTATCATTTTTTTTTCTTGCATGGATACAGAAATGCTTCCTCTGCATTTTGAGTCTATATTTTCTGCTTAAAAAGAAATTAAACTTTCAGAATAACTCTAAGGTAACAAAGACTATTCCCTTTCAATATCTAATTTCCTTGTTGAGAGAAAAACATGAGCATTCCTGGAAAAGTTACATTACTCTTCTTCAAGAGAAAGATTTTGTTGTTATGGGGGCTGGCATCATAGGTGAGCACAGCAGAAGGTGAAAGATTGGGCAGCTCCTCTGTAAGAAATGACAGTTTTGTTGCCTTGAGGGATTCTTTGGAAGAATTCTCCAACCTTGGCTCTGTCATCTGAAAAAGGGAAGTAAAGGCAAAGAAGAGAAAGGGAGTTGGATTGTTTTCATAGTTGTCAACAATATAGACAGAATTTTAAAGCAAGCAATGGTACCTTAGAGTAGGTTAGTAATTGTGGATGTGGAGTTCTTGGAAATCATTGAGAAAAGGAGAGAGACAGTCACTTGCTTAACTGGCTCAGGCAGTGTAGGTGAATGAGATGTGCTGAAGATAGAACAGAACATAACTAACAGGAGAAGGGAAGTTGCAGGATATCCTTCCACGGGTAGGCGTGGAGCAGTGGCTGGGCTGAGCATCTTCTAGACTGGAACAAGTGTGTGTTATCCTCCCTCATCTCTCTTGCCCCTGTATCTCCCATATAGAGATTTGGAAGTATAAGTAAGTGTGAGGTAGAAGGATAGCACTTTTCCAAAGTCAGAGGTAATAAATCTTAAGGAGATGTAAATCAGCTTGGCATCCCTTGGCAAGTCTTGGTGACTTTATTTGTCAATGGATGATAATATGCAGTACTGTTCAATAGAATTTTCTGCAGTGATGGAAATATTCTGTATCTGTACTCTAATAAGGTAACCTTTAACCACAAGTGGTTTCGGAGTACTTAAAATGTGTCTAGTGTGATTGAATAACTGAATTTAAAATCTCATTTAGTTTTAATTAATTTCAATAGCCGCATGTGGCTTGGGGCTACCATACTGGACAGTCCAGGATAATAGTGTAGCACAGTGCCCACAATGGGGAAGAAATCAACAAATACTTATTGACTGGCAGAATAAATGAGAAGGCAAATGAAAAAAAATAGTGAAAACAAATGAACAAACAATGAATAAATAAATGAATATCTATGTGCCTCACAGGGTTACTATGAAGATCAATGGGTTGAACACATGTCTGAGAAACTGTACAAGCTGCCATTCTAGGGTAAAGTACTATTTGGAAATTCATGCGTAAGTGAATGTTATTAAATTATTCGTTGATGGAAATCTATCAAAATCTATCAAAAATCTATCAAAAGTGTAGCATAGATATTGTTATCTTCTTAAAACTCAATTTCTCTTGGATTTCAGTTATTTCTTTAGTCAAGCAAGACGGTATCAGCAGGATGAACACCCAGTATCGTTATGAACATTAACTCCTGAGAATAGCTGTATGCCTAATGCCAGTTCTTCTTCTTCCCACGTTATCAACGTGCACTTCTCTTATCATGCTTAATGTAAAAGCTTCTTACCCCCGTTCCCTTCTATTTTGTTATTTATAATATGATACATTCCAAATCACTAAGTAAATAAGCTATTAAGAATTACATGCCAGTGAGTAATGGGAAGGCTTCCATTGGCCAACTACAGAAGAAGATGTATGAACTCATATTCAGTGGGAATAGATGAAGACTGGGAAAAAGAAGACACTCTTATGACAGCTAATTCAGAATTCAGATGTTTTTGCTCTCGTTGCCTGGTTCAGATGTTATCCAGAAAGCAAGAATTGGCCTTTTATATGGTTGTGTCTTATTGGGGTTTTATTTGCTTGTTTGTTTTATTTCTAGGCATAATCTAAGTTACATATTTTTCTAGCCATGGGACTCTTACACTTTTTATAGGTTTTCTCTTGCAAAGGGATGAAGTGATGATTAGTGAGAAAACCAGATTAGACATTAGGCAACTTGAAATCTATTCCTGGGTTAGACAGGAACTTCTATTTGACTTTGATCCAGGGTATAAATACTTCATTTATTCTGCCACTTTATTTTGCGGTTACAAAATTAAATAATTAAGCATTGCTGACAATCTTGTTTTATTAGAAAGAATTGCATCCTGTGAGTTTTTTTCAGGAAAGGTTCCAGTTGATGCATGAGAAAATACAGGCGTGGTCGTTATTGGCCACTAGCCTGCAGGCTTTGCGTTGGCCGGGACAGTGTGTGCCCAGCACCTAGGACAGAGATGGGTGCAGATTAGAGCTGGATGAATAATTGTTGAATGGCTAGTGAATGAGTGATGGGTAAATGAAAAAACGTGTACAAAAAAGCCAACAGTGTGCATAGCTTGCCACTATGTTTTCATGGGATTAGGTGATTACCAATTCTTAGCTAGTCTGGGGAATTTTTGCTGACCTTACTTGATTGTCTGGGAAGGCTTTCCCTGGCACACTCAGATACAGCTGTCTGTTCAAATATGATCCAACAGGAGCTTGGTTTGTCAAACACCAGAAGCTGGTAGACTTGGTCTTTTTCACATCTTTAAGCAACAGGAAATGAGTATTACAAAGAGTTGCTCTGAACCACCTGCTGGCAGTCACTATTTCCCTAGAGCCAGTTGAGTTAGAGATATCTACTAGATCCAATTTGGTTTATCTGATTTAATTGGCAATTTTACTGGATGGCTGGAGGGGGTTCACCTTCATCTCTGTGGCAGAATCTGGCTAAGTCTTACATGACAAAGGATTTGAAGGTAGCTGCTCTAGGGCACGTGGGCTTAACTGTGAAGGTTGCTAAATTATCATTTCCTCTGGGTCTCATAGAAAGAGGAACAATAAGTGGACAGGCTAGAGCTGTAGTCTTGACAGCTAGCCCTAGGAGTAGGACAACTAGAAGTGGGATAGTCACTGCACTCTCCTTGTCCAGGGCTTCTGGTTGTTGGAGAGCAAAGAGCTTTGGTCTTAAATGTGGTCACATTCACATTGTTGTCTGATGCAGTCACAGATAATTAGTGGCAAGTGTTTTATTTGTTGTTCTTTGAAGGACAGAATTTCATGAAAGTCACTGAAAAATCAAATCAGATGAAATATTATTCACACCAGGGACACAATTAAAGGCCTTAAAAGAATAGTGCCATTTCATTTGGATTTCATGAAGCCATCAAAATGCTAGGGAAGGAAGAGCCCTTCATCTACCTCTTTTCTTCCTTTTCCATCCCAATCTTGTACCTTGAAAATTTTGATGTAGTCCAAACCCTATAAGGATCAATGTAACTGCAGCATTAGGGGACTCATAAGAGAGAACAGGCCAACAATAGTGGTGATCAGCAAATGAGATCCATGAGTTCCAGGGCAGCCAGAATTTAGGTCATGAAACAGAGGAGAGACATGATTAGCAGCATCAGAGGGGAAGCTCAGCCCTTTAGGACAAAAATGTGAACTGCCAGGGGCCCAGAGATGGGCCTAGAGAAGCTGAGGGCCCCACAGATTTGCCAGGGGACACTCAGTGTGTATCTCTCACCCTCTTCCATTCTAACATTCTGGCCCTTTGAGGTCTGAGAAACTGACTTATACTTAATTACTTATTCATGTGGCTGCATTGTCGCCTGTGTAGAAGTGAGCATCTTATCTCAGATTTTTCCTGATGCCTTTGAGAGAGACAGAAGGTGAGATGAAAGGAAAAAAAGACATGCCATCACTTACTGCCCTTGAGGAGTTTCAGTCATGTCACAGAAGCTGTAGGCACAATGTTGACAGAAGTGCCAGAATTGTCAATTCTAAGAAAAAAGATTGGATGGAAAACTTCACTGAAGGCTTGGATGAGACCTTGATTCATATCAACTGTTATTAGAGAAGGGCTCCTTCACAAAGCTATGCCATGGCGCCCCTGAGGAGCATATTTTTCAGGAATGTGGACCTGAATATTCATGAGAATGTACTTTCATGTGTTTTCTCATGACTGAATAAAAAAAAAATCCACAAGTGCCCTCAGAGAACCTTTTCTATAAGATGTAGCCAAAGCAGGCAGAGGTCTCATACAAGTGTTCTGAGAAGAAGATGAGGGCATAAGATGCCAAGAGTTGATTGAAGGAGTATACATAACCCACCCACAGTCACACTTGACTGGTTGCAAGCTAATGAATGAATTGAATAAAGTAAAACAAAAGTAAAGCATTTAAACACATGTTAACATGTTAACATGTATGCAAGCACACACACATACACACACACACACACACACACACACACGCACATACTATTTGACTCAAAAGTCTGTTAGTTTCCATACTGGAAAAACTTAACCAATCAATTCATATTAATTAGAAGGCAAAACAGATATAGGAGAAACTGATTTCATGCATCTGATGTCAGAGATGGATTGAGCACCAAATAGTCATCCACATATTGGCATTGTTGATAGGTTTTTGGAATATCAAAAATATAGGTCCTCAAACTACATATGAATAGTAAGTGTTTAGAATAAGAGTTCCTCATATTTTAGAATCATTATGTGCTTCATCTTGACTGAAGAGTTCCATTAAAGCCAAGAATGATGCTTTTGAGACAAGAAAGCAAAGCAGAGATTCTCTTACCAAAATGTAACCAAGAACTGCCTTGGAGTTTGTTTAAATGGCAGATCCCTCAGCCTCATAAAGAGAGATTAGGATTCAGAAAGCATCGAGTAGGGCTTCAGAATCTCATCTTTGCACAAGTGCTCAGATGATTCTGGACCATTGATCTACGGTCACCATCACACTAATGGAAAATATTAATTTAGCCATTTCCAATGTATTTATTCTGTGAAAACTAATTGGAACTTCACATGTGCCAAGCACTGTGTCCAGGAGACACAGTGAGATAAATAATTACACCGTTTCTGTAATCAAGAAGTTCAGGGTTGAGTGGAGCTTAAGTCTTTAGAGGGCAATTTACTTGTTGCTACCTCTCATTGTATTAGTCCGTTCTCACACTGTTATAAAGAAATACCCAAGACTGGGTAATTTATAAAGGAAGGAGTTTTAATTGACTCTCAGTTCTGAATGACTGGGGAAGCCTCAGAAAACTTACAGCCATGGTGGAAGGCGAAGGAGAAGCAAAGGCACATCTTGCATGGTGGCAGGCAAGAGAGAGAATGAGTGCAAGAAAAACAACCATATTTATAAAAACATCAGATCTCGTGAGAATTCACTCACTATCATGAGAACAGCATGGAGGAAATCACCCCCATAATCTAATCACTTTCCTCCCTTGACACGTGGTGATTATAATTCAAGATGAGGTTTGGGTGGGGACACAGAGCCAAACCATATCACTTATCCTATATCAAATAACATTAATTCCATAACAAACTAAACTGAGGGCAGACATATGTCTCATTTGTACCCACAGGGTTTTAATTTATGGAGATTACCAAGTGGTGACATGGGGAAGCTCATGCCATGGAAAGAACATTTTTCTCCCTTGCATTCCCAGAGAAGGGCTATGTCATGCTACACAAGTACACATGGTGAGCATGAGTATTGGTCACAAGGCAGAAAGTGGAGAGAGGAGAATCTAAGCCAAAGCCTTTCTTTATGGGGTTTCCAAAGGAAAGGAAAGGCAGGGCAGAGTAAGCAGTTTTGGACTGGCTAGTTTGAATAATTCTAGAGGGCTTCGGGCTATAGGGGTAGTCCTTAGATGCCTAGTATCTGGCTGTCTTTGTCATTTTAATGTTGCTATAACAGAATACCGGAGGCTGGGTCATTTATAATTTATAAAGAAAAGAGATCTATTTGGCTCATGATTCTGGTGGCTGGAAATTTCAAGGTTGGGCAGCTGCATCTCATGAGAGCCTCATGCTTCTTCAACTCATGGTGGAAAGTGAAAGGAGGGAGAGTTTGTGCAGAGATCACATGGCAGGAGAAGAAGCTAGACCCTTTTTAACAACCTGTTCTCATGGGAACTAACCTATTAGCAAGAGTGAGAACTCCCTCACCTTCTCAGAAGGACATTGATCTGTTCATGAGGGATCCACCCCACTGACCCAAACACCTCCTACCAGGCCCGACCTCTCAACACTGCCACACTGGGAATCAAATTTCAACATGAGTTTTGGCAGGAACAAACCACACCCAAATCATAGCACCGGTCCTGGGATGATTTAGGGCAGAAGAAATATTGGCTTTGTATGTGAGAGTTAGATAAAGGGGGTGGTCAGCTTGCATATGAGAGACATGCACTCAAGTAACTTGTTTACTATCTTTAGGAATTAGCTAACCCTGAAAGGGACAGTCTCTTCTTGGGTATGTAAGACCCTCAAATGCCAAAACATCAAGAATATAGAAAATTTTAAAAACGTAGCAAATATACTTGGCCCTGTGCTGAATGGATGCCAAATAGACAAATACAGAATCTAGGAAAATGCAGAATAACACAATATTCTCTAATCATGTTTATTATATGCAAATACCTTAAGAAATGGCAAAAGCAAGGTTATTTGGCATAAAGCAATTAAATGTGAACGTTGGATGACATAACCTGCCATCTACATCCACCATCTAATAAAGCATTTTTCTAAAATAAATTTGGTAGCTCAGATTTGATTACTTAATACCACAATCCAGTTCTATCCTGCCTGGGTCTCATCTCATCTCTTTGAATTCTTTTCCAAGTGGAAAACTAAAATTGTTGCATAGAATGGAGAATTGAGACCACTGGTTTACCACCCACTGGAAAAAATTAGTGCCTAAATCCTATAAAACAAGTTTTGTCTAGCCAAGACAGAATGTGATAATCCAGGTCGTTTATGAAATACGTTAAACTATTTGTGTGAGCAGGCTTAAGGCCTTATCTTGGTACCATAGAAAGTATATTGTTCTCCATTTTGGGACTATGGAATCCATGGCACCAATTATTTTAAGTAATCTTTTTTTTTTTTTTTTTTTTTTTTTTGAGATGGAGTCTCGCTCTGTCATCCAGGCTGGAGTGCAGTCGTGTGATCTCGGCTCACTGCAAGCTCTGCCTCCCGGATTCATGCCATTCTCCTGCCCCAGCCTCCCGAGTAGCTGGGACTACAGGCGCCCACCCCCACGCTCAGTTAATTTTTTGTATTTTTAGTAGAGATGGGGTTTCACCATGTTAGCCAGGATGGTCTTGATCTCCTGACCTTGTGATCCGCCTGCCTCAGCCCGCCAAAGTGCTGGGATTACAGGCGTGAGCCACCGCACCTGGCCTTAAGTGATCTTTTAAGGTTACACTGAAAGTTAGTTGCAAAGCAGGGTATATTTCTACTCATGTGTACTCTCTATTAAGAATTTGCTATGAAATGTCCTTTATGTTTTCCCTTGACCAAGTTTCCTGGGGGAGGTGGGAATGACTAAGATATATGTCTATGAAAGAATGAATATTGATGATATATTATGTAAGGCTCAGTGAAAGTTGTGAATTCACCAGATGCTTGGAAAGTCAGCAGCTTCTCTATTATGCATTTCCTTGGCTTAAGCTTGGAGGTTTTCCAAAAAAACAATTGCAGAAGCAAGAGGGAGGACCTGGTATGAGGAAGTGTGTGTGTGTGTGTGTGTGTGTGCGTGTGCATGCATGTGCATGTGTGTCTGTGTGTGTGTAAACTCGAACTTGTTTAAATGATAAATGTGTGAGCAACTTTCAAATCTTCCTTAAACTGAATGATGAGCTTGAATTTTACAGGAAATCAAATTAGAAGCTGAAAAAAACCTGGATTCTTACTTCTAAGCAAGCTGCCCTCTAGGCAGTCATTTACACGGGAACCAGGTCCTTACTGCTAAGTTTGCTTAGCAACACATTTTCTTGATGACGGTTCTCAAAGCAGAGGGAAGTGAATGGAGGTTTGATTAACCACAGGCCATAATGGCTATATCAGTTTCTTTTGTAAGTGAAAGATTGTCTTTGCATATTCATAAGGGGGGTGTCTAAGCAGCACCGCTGGAGCTGTCAAGGCCTCTAAGCTGTGTTGGATTAGTAAGTGTATGGGAGGCCTCCCAATGGGTGGCCCTGGGGACATTTTTTCACAATCAAGGAGTTCAGATTGTACAGAATTTACTCACTGTAAAAGTTGTTAGGCGTAGAAGGAGGTTATAGAATTTATTTTTCCCATAGATCTTTAAGGACAGGACAGAAACTCACTGAATAGATTGCATTCAATAAAATCCTAAAGCCTTTGAAATTAACTATTACTAGGATGGAAGAGCTAAAGGAAACGTAGAAACTGAGAAGCATGAAAGTCAATCCAATTATCTCAGCAGCTGAGGGTGGGGGTTAGTATATAAATTGAACATCGTGTGGGATTAAGGATACATTTTGTATTTTAGGATAATACAGATTTCCCTAATAATATACTACTGTAATGAGCTTGGCCATTACAGACCTACCCTGTTAAATATATTAATACCAGACTCATCTGAATTAGGAAAATAAATATGAGGTTTATGTTACAGTTTGAGTATCCCTTATCTGAAATGGTTGGGACCAGAAGTGTTTCAAATTTGAAATCTTTTTCAGATTTTGTAATATTCACATATGTAATGAGATATTTTGGGATGGGACCCAAATCTAAATATGAAAATTCATTTATTTCACATACACCTTATACACATAGCCTAAAGGTAATTTTATACAATATTTTAAATAACTGTGTGCATGAAAAAAAGTTTTGACTGTGACTCATCACCTGAAGTCAGGTGTGGAATTCTCCACTTGTGGCACCTTGCTGGCACTCAAAAAGTTTCAGAATTTGGAATATTTAAGATTTTGGATTCTCATCCTGTATTTATACCAAAGTCAACCAATTGTTAAATAAATTTATACTAAGTCAACCAATTGTTGAGATAAAGTTTTATTTCATTTTATAATTTTTTTCTTTTAGAATTATTTTTAAATGCATTATCTTATTTTACCCTCCAAACAGGTTTAACTAAATGATAAGGATCCAGGATAGATTATTTATATCCTGTTTTAGAATTATTGGCAAGGCTAAGATTAGAATCTGATGCTCTTCCCACTAACTTCACATTGCTTCCTTCCAAACACTTCTAATTTTGGCATTGTCTAATTCTCCAGCTTTGCGAAAGCACTATTATGTCAAAGACTATTGCATTCTAGAGACTTGGCTCCAGAGATGCCATCACAGCTACCTGTCTAAGAGTAAAGCAGAAATGGATTTCAATGCTATAAGTTCTACTCTAGCCTACATTTCACAAAATCTAAGAGCAAGGAACACGTTCACAAGCATTTGCAAGAGATAAAACGTGAAGGAAAGATTTAGACTCTTACAGCAGCTTTAAAACAATTCCTACTCAGGGTGGAGACTTAACTTAGTGAATACCCATGCTGAGTATTAAAGGTTTTTCAGAGTTGGTTTTGCCTGTGAGCTCCTAAAGACCATTTTCTGATCCTGAAATTCAGCTTACAGGAACCTTTAAACAAATGTATGCTGCATTATTCTCATTATTCAATTATGACAGTCTTTCCCCCAGCATTTTAATTAGCACTCATTTACTGAGAATTAAACTGTCATTTTAGTTGAACTCAAAGAAGTACCCCAGGGACATGCATTCCACAAGATAATAAAAGCACCATATAATTCTGATGCTTCAACAATTTAGACTGAAGCCACGACAGGGCTTCTGTCAGCCATTTCAGATGGAACTTAATCATTGCCGTTTAGGCAGGGGAACACCATCATTCTATATCTGAAAATTTGATACCTAATCATGTTGGATCAGGAAAATCTGCTCTTTGTTTCCTACTGATGCTATTAAACAGAAAAGTCAAAAGAAGAGCTCAGCATGCGAGTGTCAGACATTTGGCTTCCAGCCCTGGTTTTCCACATGACCGTGCTGTTTTCCAGGTGGTATGGGCCCTGTTTTGCCACAGGTGCAATGAGTACTGTAATATGTGGTCATCACAGTGAGCTGTGATTGTGGCTTCCACTGCTTTCTAGGCCTGCCCTTACCTCCTTGGGTCAGTTGCTTTTTCTTGTCATCTATAATATAAAATATTTCATGTTTGATTATGGCAGGAAACTCTACCAAGACTGTGAGATAGAGAAGGACTGTGGAATTTCTCATTGTTCTTTCTGAAAAAAATGCCAATTCCTTCCATTTCTGTGGGTTCAAAATAGAACCAATAGTTTTCAGCCCACTTGAGATGTGCGAAACCTTGGTTCATCTTTGCAGACTTTCATGGTTTCTGTTCTGTCAGCCAAGGGATTGGCCTGTTTTGAAAAGCTGGATGTCCATAGTTGATTAAAACAAGCATAAAATCACAGGACTTCATGATTGTAGAAGAGTCACAACCTGAGCGATCCAATAGTGTCTACTGTCCCACTGTTCCTATTTTATTTTATTTTGAGACAGAGTCTGGCTCTGTCCCCAGGCTGGAGTGCAGTGGCATGATCTCAGCTCACTGCAAGCTCCGCCTACCAGGTTCAAGCTATCCTCCTGCCTCAGCCTCCCAAGTAGCTGGGATTACAGGCATGTGCCACCACGCCCAGCTAATTTTTGTATTTTTAGTAGAGATGGGGTTTCACCATGTTGGCCAGGCTGGTCTCAAACTCCTGACCTTAAATGATCTGTCTGCCTTAGTCTCCCAAAGTGCTGGGATTAAAGGAATGAGCCACCGTGCCCAGCTACTCTCCTCATTTTAAATTGAGAAGACTGAGAGTCAGAGGAATTAGATGACTTTCCCAAGGGCCAAACAACTAAATTTGTGGGAAATGCAAACTAGAATCCAAGTGCCCTGTTTCTATATGTATATATATTTGATATACCTATGAAATTGTATATTATTAGTAGGAAGAGAAGGCACTCTGGAGTCCAAATATCTGGATATGAAATCCAGTTTCACCACTTCCTATTGAGCAACTTCAAGAAAATGTCTTAAATTTTTTGATTGTATTGCTTTCAAACAGTGTCTAACACAAAGCAAGAGCTCAAAAATATTGTTTGCTGTTATTACTGTACACCAGTTTCCCATGTGTCCTAACAGCCACAGCAGAGTAGCAAGTAGACATTTGCGTCTGTCTCCCAACCCGTATATTCTGCCATGTGGAGTACCAACTCTTTGTGCTTTGTATCTAAACCTCACAAAAACTATACAAGGTAAGCGGTATCAATCCATTTGTAAAATGAAGAAAAGGATATAGAGAAATAATTTGTCCAAGGTTTCACAGCCAGCAAATCAGGATTAGAAACCAATTCCTTTTGATTGTGAAGTCTGGACGGCTTCCATATATGCCATGTTAATATCATTTGTAGTTCCACTTCTAGGCCTTTTAGATGTTGGCTATTCTCATGGAGTTTTATTTTTGATGTAAGGAGGGTGGTGTGCATCGTCTCAAAATGTGTTTTGAAAGTACGTTCTACTATTGTCTGCTGAGATGGCTTAACCTCTAAACCTTCTCACCTTTTACAATACAGATTAATCTCTTTTTTGCCTCAGATTTCCTAAAAGGCAGTTAGGTGAAGAAGAAAGTTTAGAAGTCCTGTCAGAAGGAAGGGGGGATTTCTAACATAAGCGAGAAGATCTGTAATTTTTTTTTTTCTTGAGGCTGTATTTGGCTTTAGCAGGAGAAGAGAAAATCTTCTTTGAAAAATAGACAAGAACAACTTGATGGAGGAAAAAGTAAGAAAATTTATTTTTTTTCCTCTCGCAAAGTTCTCCAGTAGCATTTGCTCTGCTCTGACTGATGGCCTGCCTTATTGATGTTCCCTGCCGAGAAATGTGCTGCAGTCCAGATCTGTTACAAGAGTTTCAGTTAAACCCTCGTTTCCTTTTAGTTCAAATGAGTTCTCCTACTCTTGTGTGTGATTTTGAATTTTCTTGGCAAAGCTAAAGGGGGAAAAAAATCCATCCTGAACAGATGAGCATCTATTCTGTTCCTATCGATTGGAAAGAAGGAGATTCTGCTGCATGCTTTCCTCAGGATTAAAGAGTTCTAATGTGTGTCTTGCAAGTATGAAGTTGCAGGAAGCAGCAAGAATGGTCTATCAGAAGCCAACCTGAAGCAGGCATTGGAGAGTAATTCTCCTAGGCATGGTCAAAACAACAATCGACCCATCAGCCAATAAACATTTACTTGTTCTAGGTGCTAGAGAACAAAAGGAGTGAATGAAGTGGCATCTTTGCCTTTATGTGTTTGCCCCTTAGTAAGGGGAAAAGCAGTAAACACATACAAAAATCAAAGATGAGATAGTGAAGTAATCCTTTTACCACCTATTGTATAATAAGTTGTAGTTCACTAGACGCTTTCCTATGCATTATTTATTTAATCTTCACAGGGCCCCACTGTGGTTTCCTTGGTAGGCACTAGGCTCTGGGGTGGGACCACATTCTCTTTGGCTGTTTCTCTCTTTTTGGGTCCATTCACCTTGGGTTGGATGAATCACCCTTTGCCTTGAATCACCCTTTCTTCCTGTCATGAAGGCGAGTCTCCTCCTGTATCACCTCGGGGTTATCCTCTTGGCTCTGTCTCCACTCTCTCCCTGGGTGAGCTCATCTAACACAGTGACGTACATGCCATCACTATGACGATGCCCCAACATTCATATCTTCACCCCTGCCCTCTCGTCTGAGTTCCGGATTCATGTACTTAACTGTGTAAGTAATGATAGATGAGGCCTTTAATTAGATGCCGCATAAGAATCCCAGTATTGAGATGTCCAACATGGAACTCTTGATTTTCTCCTGCTCCTAAACTCTTTCTCATTGCACCCAACCTTCATCCTTCCTGGCATTACCCCCAAAGAAAAGGGGCCTCTTCACCCACCTGTGGGCTCAGGCCAGAAACTTGGGAGTTGCCCTTAATTTCGCCCTTCCTTCATTCCTGTTATTCAGTCTATGAGCAAGTCCTGTTGATTCTACATCTAAAATGCACCTTAAACTGTTTTATTCTCCTGGTCTCCTCTTGCTACCATCCCAACCCAAGTCATCTTATCTACTGCCCATATTATTGCAGTGGCTGCCTCGCTGATCTCCCTGCTGCAACCCCATCCCAACAAGCCATGCATCAGAGAGTAGCTAGAGTGATCTTTAAAACACAAAACAAAACCAGTTCATGTCTTTTCCCTGCTTAAACCTTTTAATGACTTCCAATTCTACATAGAAAATATTTAAACTCCTTACTCTGCCTTAAACACCACACGGAATCTGGCTTCTGCCCACCTGTTTAGCTCTCCAACCTCATTCCACGTTCCTGTGCCCCTTGTCACTATTACCCAGCCCTCCCTGGCTCTGTGACAGTTTCTACGACACTCCACGCTCTTTCCCACCCTGGGAGCTTTGCACCTGTTGTTTTCTTTCCCTGTCTGGCTCTGAGCCTGGCTGCTCCTCATTTTTCATGCTTCAGTTTAAATTTAACCTTCTCAGAGAGGCCACTCCTGCCTCTTATTTCTTCTCTATCACCACATCTGCTTGATTTTCTTCTTAGAGCTTATTTTTGCCTAAAATGACTTAAACCTGGAAGTGGGGGTAGTCCATGTAGTTCAGGCTTGTTTCCCAAATATCTCTGCTCTGGGGTTAGATACTAAGCCATTTACTTGCTTGTTTGTATCTATAGCTCCCATAATAGCATCTCCTAGAATCCAGTCTTACCTCAATTTGTAAAAAGGCTAATTATGTATCCAAACCGCATAGAGGCAAGCTTTCTTTTAACCAATCAAAATTCTTTTCACCTGGCTGGGCGTGGTAGCTCATGCCTGTAATGCCACCACTTTGGGAGGCCACCTGAGGTCAGGAGTTCGAGGTCAGCCTGGCCAACATAGTGAAAGCCCATTTCTACTAAAAATACAAAAATCAGCCTGGCGTGGTGGTGCGCACCTGTAATCCCAGCTACCTGGGAAGCTGAGGCAGCAGAGTTGCTTGAACCCAGGAGACGGAGGCTGCAATGAACCAAGATCACGTCACTGCACTCCAGCCTGGGTGACAGAGCGAGACTCTATCTAAAAAAAGAAAAAAAAAATCTTTACACTTTACTTTGGGCCCAGTGACAGTGAGGGTTAGGGGTGGGTGGGTTTCAGGTTAAGTGACAAATAGCATATCTGCTGACTGCCTTTGATGAATGCTTTTTGCCTGAGTAAATTCCAAAGCTATCTATCTGATTTTGGGTTAGCTACTATTTGTGTCTGTCTTCTTTCTCTTTAGTACAATGGAAAAAGAAACTGCTCACCCTCATGTAGACACAATAGAAGGACTACAGAAGTATTTGGGCCTAAAAGGCACACTTGGTACTGCTCAGAACAATTCATTCTGGTTTTATTCCACAGTGATTTTAAACCCATCAGAGGCAGCTTCTCAGGACAAACATTTCATATTTCTACTTGCTTTCTTTTCTTGCTCACAACATTGTCATCATTGTTAGATGCCCACTTTAGAATAACCTTTACTGGAGAGAAAATGAATAAGACAAAGGAAGAAAGATATGACACCAAAAGAGGCTGGTTGGGTCGGAGTGCAGAAGAGGTCTGTATGAACAATCTCTGCTCCTGCCTGTTTTAATTATCTCCCAGCTTAGTTCAAGGCTAGCTTCCTGTAGTTGTCATGAGCTGTGACTTCAGCTCATGGTATTTGAGTATATTGAAATTTAACACCACCAACATGGTAATGATGCTCAGTACCCCAGACTAATTAAAGCCAGCCAATGGCAGCCATATGAGCCCTAAGTGAAGAAGACGATACCTGAGAGAGAAAGGAAGAGTGGCAACAGCAGAATAAGGGAGAGCAAGAAATCTGAACTCTGCACAAGGTACAGAATGTCCACGTTTTGGCCAGGGTCTATTCTCCCATCCTTGTAGCTCTTAGGAGATGCTTCTGCTCTGGTTTTGCTTTCTTATAGTGAGGGTACATGATGTGGCTCAGTTGGGAAGTGTCTTAAAAAATAAACACTCAAGAAAACCTCATTCCATAGCAAAGAAAACCAAAGCCTAGAATAGGAGTCCAGTGAAAAACTTAAGATTCACCCAGATCATTTTTCACACAACTGTTTAAAGTGTGATTCTCAGCAATGATTAATGAGTCAATAACTAATCTGAAATGTTGATGATCAATCACCAGTGATTCTTCTCAGGGGACAGGCTTCTGCTGGCTATGCCAAGAAGGTTGCTGCATCAACTCAATGGTAGACACAAAGTTAGGGTTAATGTCATCTCTGTTGATTCTCTCTACCTCCCCCAACCCACAAAGGATCACAACAGAGGGCACCATCCCACCAAGTTCCTTAAGCTGAGACCCCAAAAGTCATCCCAGACCCTCTCATTCTTTTTCTCCTCACATCCAATCCATCAAGGGACTGTCCACTTGCTGCCATAGCAACTGAATTCATCCACTGTCCATCTCTACACCACCTTGGTCCAAGCCGATGCTCTCTCTCCTGGGCTACTAGGCAGGACTCCTGACCAGCTTTCTGCTTCCACTCATGCCTTTCTGCCACCCATCTTCATAGCAGCAGAACATTGTTTTTAATATAAATCTCATCATGGCACTCCCCTCCTTCAACCCTACAATTATTCCCATTGCATTTATAAAAAGTCCAAACCCATTGCCCTGGCCTGTAAGTCTTCACATGATTTGGCTCCAACTAATATTTTGGACCTCATCTTGTACCTCTCTCCTCTTTGCTCACAACACTACAGCCACACCGGCATTCTTTCTGCCCCCTGAATATGCTAAAGTAATTCCCCCCTTAGGACTTGTGTACCAGCTATACTCTCTAGAATGCTCTTCCCCAGACACCTTCTAGGCCGACTGACTTCTCATTTGAGACTCAGCCTCACCTGTCATCTTCTCAAAGAGACTTCTTGCCTCTGCTCCCTTACACAGACACTGTCACCCACAGTCATCATCACATTACTCTGCTTTATTTTCTTTGTGACAATTACCATCTTCTGAAATTATTTTATTGTTTCTTGTTATTTTTGACTCCATCTTCTTGAATGTAAAATGCACATGAGCTAACAGACTGTCTTCTTACCTATTTTTTATCCTCAATGTCAGGAACAATGCTAGGTGCATAGAAGGGGTTCAATAGATAGTTGGTGGGTGAATAAATGAATGAAAAAAATGAAGCTCCCCACCAATTGCATCAACACCATAGCAGCTATCACTTTATATGTGCAGGCACATTACCCCAATTAATCGTTGCAATAACTAATGATGAAAACATTACCATTGCCAATTTATAGGTGAGAAACCAAGGCCCAGAAAGATAAGAAAACTTCCCCAAGGTCCAGGGACTAAAGGGACTGAGGATAAAACCAGTGTGTCAGACCCCAAAGGCTCAGTTTTCCCAATCTCACACTGTGGTTACATTGTATGGATAATACAGCTTATGGGGGGTAATTCATTCATTAATCTTTTGCTAGCTATTTACTCAGTACCAACTATGTGCTAGGCACTGTCTTACATGTTGTGAATATTGCAGTGAACGAGATAGAATTCTTGCTTACATTCATGTGGTACTCTAATAATTATTTGGCTAATGTTTATAAAAGTTACTCTGATTATATTAGCCTGCTAGAGTTGCCATAACAGAGTACCACAGATGAATGGTATAAACAACAGAAATTAAGTTTTTCACAGTTCTGGGGGCTGGAAGTCCATGATCAAAGTGCTGGCAGGGTTGGATTCCTATGCAACCTCTCTCCTTGGCTTGCAGGCAACCATTATCTTAGTGTGTCCTCACATGCTTGTCCTTCTATCCACACACATCCTTGTTGTCATTTCCCTTCTTATAAGGACACAGTTTTATCAGATTAGGACCATACCATTATGACTTCATTTAAGCTTCATTGCCTTTTTAAAAGGCCCTGTCTGCAAAGATAATCACATTGGGGGTAGGACTTCAACATATGAATTGCTGGAGTTGGGGGGACACCATTCAGTCTGATCATCTGAAAATATAAATCTTTTATTTAAAGGCATTAAAAAAAGTTGAATTTCCAAGTGGATTAATATTATCATTGTAAAAGTCCTAGCTAGACTGGATTCATTTATATTAGTATGTGATGCCTATTATTACAAAGTCCAAGACCATATTTTATAAACAGGTGCAAAATCAATTATTCCTGAGAAAGACCTGAAAAAATATTGTTTTAAATAAGAAAGGCACAAGCACATATAGAGTTCACGTAGCAGAGATGGCTGGAGAGGAACAAGTTTATCTTTCTTTTTTGAAACAAGATCTCTCCGTTGCCAAGGCTAGAGTGCCCTGGTGTGGTCATAGCTCACTGTAGCCTCAAACTCCTGGGCTCAGGTGATCTTCCCACTTTAGCCTCTCAAGTAGTTGAAACTACAGGTACGCACCACCATGGCCTAAATTTTTTTGTTTCCAAATTTTGTAGAGACAGAGTCTCGCTATGTTGACTAGGTTGGTATCTAACCTAGTGGTCAACCAAGAGTTCCTAATCTTTGGAACTCCTGGCCTCAAGCAATCCTCCCGCTTTGGCCTCTCAAAGTGCTGGGATTACAAGCTGAGCCACCAGGCCCAGCCCAAAAATGAATGAAAAGATGAAGCTCCCCCTCCATTGCATGTACCTTGAATATTGCCAATGCTGTTTTACTGTTCAGCTCTTCATGAGTGAGTGAAAGACTTATGTACATGTCAAATTTTCATATCATGTCTTCTACTGGAAAAAGTGTAGAAAGAAGGTTCTGGATGGATAGTGACTGAAGGTATGAGGGATGTTCCAGCTGGAGTTAAATGGAAAGTGGAATAAACTTCCACAATGGATTCTGTAGAGCTGAGTGATCTAACAATTGGCTAAAGCCTCACTGTATTTTTCACCCTTGCCTGGAATGCCAGCATGGATTATTAACATTGTTGGAAGAAGACAATGGCTTAATTAATTGTAAATAGTTCATTAAAAAGAATATATTTATATTTGGGCTTGAAAAAAGTATTCTTTGGCCATTTTCCAGTATTAAAACTTTTCTTAATTTTTATTTTCTTTAGCATTTAAACTGAATAAAACTATAAAAGCGCTAAAGGTCAGGGAGATCATGTTACTTCTTTTGGTTTGTGCACAACATTTAGCATAGAGGCCTGAACAGGGTTATGCTCAACAAATGTCAGGTTTTTCAAAAGATTTTGGAAAGCCTAGTTAATATGACAACAATTTGAAAAAATGTGCATTTATTAGAGAAGCAGCATAAGCAGTGGAAACAAAATGGGTAGAAATTGAGCTGGCTTCTGGTCCATATGCTGCCCCTCACTAGCTGTGAGACTTAAGTACAAGCAGCCCTTCCACCCCCATCAAAAAGAAAGCTCCAGGTCTCTATTTCCTCATATGGAAAATGAGATACCAGGGCTGGCTCCAAGTTCTCTCTGTCTTATGGTGATGGGTGATGATTGCCCATTGGATATCAAATAGGGTTGCCAGATTTTTCAAATAAAAATAAAGATGTCCTGTATTTTATGTCAACCCCAATATAAGAGGTTGCACTGAGAGGCTCCTGGGGGACACAGAGTCATCATGAATTATCTGAAGTGTGCATAATTTACTTATATTTAATAGAGACTTGATTGCTTATGTTAATTTTGGGAACTTGCAGCATTTCTGATCAGTTTTAGATTGGTGGAAAATGCTCTCTTTCTAACTGATATAGCCTGGGACACAGAACTTGGAGGAAATGAGGTGACTAAGCAGAACGGAAACAACTGCAACCAGATGGTTCCCTGGCCCTGCGATGGTTCCCTACTAGGGAAGGAACCTGCTGGTCACACTCCCTTCACAAGGTTCTGCTGGAGTTGACAAGGCAGCTAAATTTTTGCTATGCCCCTCCCTTTCATACTCAACCTTATGTTATCATTCCGGAAGAATTTATCTACATTAACAACAATGTGCTTTTGTTCGTTTATTTTTGAGATGGAGTCTCGCTCTGTCACCCAGGCTGGAGTGCAATGGAACCATCTCGGCTCACTGCAACCTCTGCCTCCTGGGTTCAAGTGATTCTCCTGCCTCAGCCTCCCGGGTAGCTGGGATTACAGGTGTGTGCCACCATGCCCAGCTAATGTTTTTTGTATTTTTAGTACAGATGGTGTTTCACCGTGTGAGCCAGGATGGTCTCCATCTCCTGACCTCGTGATCCACCCACCTCGGCCTCCCAAAATGCTGGGATTACAGGTGTGAGCCACCGCGCCTGGCCAACAATGTGCTTTTATTGAAGAAAATACATCCATCAGGTTCTCCTGGATCTTAACCAAACTCAACCCCAGCCAGGCCACATTCTCACAGGACCGAGGAGAGGGAAGTCAGTGCTCAGGTGTTCCTGGGTCAGGGAAAACCATCACTTTGAAAATCTTGAGAAATATTCCATGCGACAAGAAATCTTTATGGAAACCAGCAATTTATTTGTTCCCTGTACCAGGACAGTGCTGCCCTTCCAGCATTTTTCAGAACTGACTTCTCATGGTTCAGGTCAGACCTGCTAAGTAAATTAGCAGGCTAAATTGTCCAACACCATAGCAAAGAAAATGTGAGAAGAGCATAGCAAAATGAGGCTTATGGGTTCTGGGTTTTGGGGTCATAAATACAGGTTAGGAGCTTCATACCAATTGCTTCTATCCCTTGACACATTTCCATTTTAAGGTTAAGTAGGTTTAATTACACTGCTCCTTTTCCCATCCTTGCTTCTTTTTGACATTACATAAGATATTTTAGGAACAGAGAAAGGTTAATGGGGCTATGATGGGGCCTAGAATTAACTTTCTTAATTAAGCCTCCAGAAGACATCTTTTCATTTCTTTTAATGACCTGTCTTGGTTAAAAAGGACCCAAAGCTCCTGCAGTTCCTTGTGGGTCCTGCTTGTGTAAGACCTGCACATTGCATCACATAAGAGCTTTGTCTTGGATGATGTCTTCAATTCAGGCAACCGCTGTCACCAACATTGGGGCAGAAGTTGACAGGAAATGGGAGGAAAATCTGACCAACGTTGTGACTTCTGAAAATTCACCTTCGTGGGCTTGGAAACTTCTAGTCCAGAGATCAGCTTATTTTTATAGAGTAGATAGTAGAACATGTTCTTCTGCAAATTATGTTTATCAAATATTTGCAAATTATATATTACCATTTCAACGTACCGGATAGTCAATGAACTACAATCAAAAATCCTGCCAGGAATCTTCTCTCAAACCCATCTTCATTCTCCTAATTTCTACCTAATCTCTTATTAGCTAGGAATTTTTAATACATGTTTCTCTAAGGTAGGGGTCAGCTAAACATTCACTTCTCCCCTCTGTTTTCAAATTAAGTATCTCTGAGGGGCAGTCATCATTTATGAGGTTTTGAAGAACCCATTTCAACATGATCAGAATTCTTTGGTATTTAAGGACACTCCCTTGTTCCTAATTCTTTTGGTTTAGTTTATTAGTATCTCATTTACATTTCCTGATATTATTGGAGCAGAATATATATGCTATTAATGTTCTTGCTCTTCCAAGATGGTAATTCTTTCATACTCAACCTTATATTATCATTCTGGAAGAATTTATTTACATTAACAACAATGTGCAGTATACGTATTCTAGCTATATATATATATATATATATATAGCTCTCTCTATATATAGCTCTCTATATATCCATACATAAATATATATATAGATAGATACCCAGGTCACACTTGGGAAATTCTGATTTAAAGGGATGGAGTAGGATAATGAAATCTAATCTATGTTTCTCAAAGTTCTCCAGAGGACTCTAAAATTACCATATGTGTGTCTGGAAGTGCAATCTGCTTTAGAACTCCAAGCACAGCACAATAGATGGTTTCAGTTCCCACTTCAAGTTGTCTGTTCTACCTGATCCCAGAACTGACTGCAAAGGGGAATCGTTGCTAAAACAGCTTTTTCTGACATTGACCTCAACACTGAGAATGAAATAGAGAGCTGTTATTATCTGAACTATGCAAATGTGAGAGTAAGTGAGTGTGAAGTTCATCGAAAAGGCTTGTTAGGGACAAATAAAATCCTGAGTCTGGTGTTTCCATGGATTCTCTCTCCCAGGTAATGGAGCAGTGACGGTTTGTTTCTTGTTCTGTGTAGATACTTCAGTTTGTTAATGGACGCCCTGTGTTTTATTATAAGGAGAGTTTATGGAGTCTGCATGTCTAAGAGAATACTACAAAATGACACATTCTTTCAAATAGTGCCTTGTCTTTCCTCAACCTTAATTCAGATATTATAGACCGTGGATGCCTGTCACCACTAGGCCTTTTACTCATATTACATACCCTGAGTTTAATTCTTCTATCAGCATTAATTAAGCACCCATATTAATAGAGTAGAGAATAAATGAGCTTTAGTCTATCTTTTCCTTTCCTATTCAGGACAGGGCTGGGATGAGCAGGTAGATCTGTAATAGTTGGTGGCAGGGGACAGGAGGTGGCAGGGGAAAGGGGGAAGGGGACATGGGTGTGCAGGTCTAGCCGCAAGTGTTCAAGGCATAATATTGAAAGGGTAAGACAGTCCACAGCAGTCAGCATCATGGAGTCTGCAGTAATTAGGCACAACGTAATGAGGAGAAACCAAAAAGTAGACAACTTACAAAGCTTTTGTGTGCCTTTGTCTTCCTCATCTGTAAAATGTGTATAATTCAGTACCTAGTAAGGCAATATGTTGTGGTGATTAAACTTGTAAATACGTGTACAGCACCCAGAATGGTACCTGGCAAATAGTAAGGTTGCATTAATGTGAAATCACATTATTATTATTACTGCTTTCATCAACAGAAACTGGAGTATAAGGTAGGTTCTGGGCCTCAAGAACAGGGAAGGGGAATATGAGGTGGGAGGTAGGGTGCAAGTGTAGCTTGACCTCTGAGAAAGAATGTTGGGCTGGGGCTCTTGAATTCTTTCCTGATCAAGGCCCCAATCATTTGTGGAGACCCTCTGAGCTAAGCTTGAATCAGAGGATTCAGTGAACATCACTGTGGGGATATGGAGGAGCAGAGGCCAAGACTCAATTTTTAGATCTGTTCTCTCCACCTAATCTGGCCCCTTGTCTTTTTCCCCTCTTGACAACAACATCAGGCTCCAAGAGAAAGAGTTCTAGGACCATCTGGCAGAGTGGCTGGTGTTCACTTTAACAGTCCAAGTCACTGGAAGGTAGGGCACAACATGGTTGTGCCTTAGGCTATAATTCTGCTCTTCACTAGATGTCACAGGTGATCCGGTGTTTGATACAGGATTTGAGATAGGATTGTTTTCCTTTATGGTAGTGGCAGAGCTCATGTAGGTAATTTTTACTGTTAACATCAGTCCAATTCCTTAATATCCATTATTGGAGAAATTCAAAGATTCATCCTTTGAAAATAGTTCCTAGATCTGTGGAGGCTGCATAGTTTTCACAGTTCCCAGGGACAATGGGATAGCTATTTTGCACAATGACTATATTCATTTAGTTATTTAATTCATCAATATTTATTGAGAGTTAACATACTATATGTTAGCAATGGTACTTGATACTCAAGATACAAAAAAAAAAAAAAAAAGATATGACATGGTTCCCGGCCCTAAGTTCTTCTAGACTAATGCAACAATAGACACATTTACCAACACTTCAGTTCAGTGAAAGCACTGCTTATAGAGCAAGTATGAAGTGCTATCAGGCTCTGAGGATGGTCAACTCTACCTTAGTGGTAGAGAGTCATGGTCAAGAAGAGCGTCACATAAAAAGCATGACATGATCTTAGAAGAAGTTTATCTGGAAGAGAGAGAAAAAGGAGAAATCCCAGCAGAGAGGCTGCCTGGGCAAAGGGGAAGGCATGGAGTGTATGTTGGGAGGTTGGAATAAAAGTAGGAAAGTAGAAGAAATGGGATTGGGCAGGTAGAAAAAACCAACATGACCAAAGACCTTGCATAACATACTTGTAGGTGTTGACTTTATCAGATACCATTGGTGGACTTCAATATGATCAGAGCTGCCTTTGAGAATATTCTGACAACAGATTGGAAGACACACTAGATGAGAGGAGAACATGACATAGGGAGGCCTGTCATGCAGTTGAAAGACTGTTTTAATATCCACTTTATAGGTGAAAGGATGTGATCTAAAGTACAGCAGTGGGAACAAAAGGGAGTACTCAGTTTAGAAAACAATTTAGGAGGTAAAATCAAAAGGCCTTGGTGGCCAACTGAATGTCTAGAAATGAAGGAGAGACTCCTTTTTTTTTTTTTTTTTTTTTTTCCGAAACAGAGTCTCACTCTGTCACCCAGGCTGGAGTGCAGTGGTGCCATCTCAGCTTACTACAACCTCCACCTCCTGGGTTCAAGTGATTCTTGTGCCTCAAGCCTCCCAAGTGTCTGGGACTACAGGCATGCACCACTACACCTGGCCAATTTTTGTATTTTTAGTAGATGTTGGCCAGACTGGTCTAGAACTCTTGACCTCATGTGATCCATCTGCCTCAGCCTTCCAAAGTGCTGGGATTCCAGGCATGAGTCACTGTGCCCAGCCACAATTACTCTTAATTTAAAGCCAACATATATACTAGCAGCTATAACAATCCATGAGTATAACCTCCTTCAAGTCCTCATTGGTGATTCAAAAAAATTATTCTCTATATTAGTTCATTTTCATGCTGCTATAAAGAACTGCCTGTGACTAAGTAATTTATAAGGAAAAGAGGTTTAATTGATTCACAGTTCCACATGGCTGGGGAGGCCTCGGGAAACTTACAATCATGGCACCAGGCACTTCTTCACAGGGCAGCAGGAGAGAGAATGAGTGCTGGGTGAAGGGGGAGGCCCCTTATAAAACCATCAGATCTCATGAGAACTCACTCACTATCATGAGAACAGCATGGGTGGAAAAGACCTCCATGATTCAATTACCTCCCACTGGGTCCCTCCCATGTCACATGGGGATTATGGGATTACAATTCAAGATGAGATTTGAGTGGTGGTACAACATCAAACATTATCATTCTCCAACAGCTCTTAAAGGAAAAGATGAAAGTGATAAACCTGCTGGGGCAAAAAGAGAATTCACTTTAAGGAAGCTTTGGATTTGTTTTTCTTCTCTATTTAACTGTCCAAAACCAACGTGGTCCACTAACTGAAATTTTATAGATGGAGCTCATGGTGAAGCCAGAGGATCATGATCTTTATCTCTAGATCAGTGCTTCTCAAATTTAATGTGCTTACAGATCAACTGGGCATCTTGTTAAAATGCAGATTCTGATTGAGTGAGTCTGATTCTATGAAGCTTGGGAGTCTACCTATCTAACCAATTCCCAGGTTCTGCTAATGCACTTGACCACAATTTGAATGGCGAGGCTCTAGCTTGTTTCACAAAGTGGGAAATACAACTTGTTAGTCAAACAAAATAACTGCAACCAGATTTCAGCAACAGAGGAAAACAGCACATCTCTCAGATTATGCTGCTGATGTTGCTGTGGATCTTTCAATCTTGTGTCACATATTGTCTGAGTGTGGCCACACAAAATGGTGTCTGTCCCAAGAAGAGAGCCAGTAAAATTATGTACACTCTCAGCAAATAAGATTATTTTGGTGACCTGAAAAGAGTCCCAAAGAGTTTTCTCACCATGCTGGCCCTGGCATGTCCCACTGAGTAATCAAGACCTGATTCAAATCTGAAAGTAACTCCAGCCTACTGGCCCTCAAAAAGTCCTACTTAGTCAAAATGGGGTAGAATACATTTTGTTAAACTTGCTATGGGGTTAAGAAATATTTGAGGGTAAGAATTACAAGAAGCTGTCTGTGGAAAGCAATTTGGGGATTTCTCAAAGAACTTAAAATAGAACTTTATTCAACCCAACAATCCCATTATTATATATATTCTCACAGGAATATAAATTGTTCTACCATAAGGCCACATGCACATGTGTGCTCATTGTAGCACTATTCGCAATAGCAAAGGTTAAATAGAATGAACCTAGATGTCCAGCAGCAGTGGACTGGATAAAGAAAATGTGATACATATGTACTATTAAATAGTATGCAGCCATAAAAAAAAAAAGAATGAAATCACGTCCTTTGCAGCAACATGGAAGGAGCTGGAGGCCATTATCCTAAGCAAACTCACGCTAGAACAGAAAACCTAATACCACATATTCTCACTTATAAGTGAGAGCTAAACATTAAATACACATGGACACACAAAAGGGAACAATAGACATGGGGCCTACTTGAGTGTGGAGGGTGGAAGGATGGTGAGGATCAAAAAACTATCTATTGGGTACTAGGCTTAGTACCAGAGAGTTTGGTGAGAGTTTTAATCATAAAGGGATGCTGCATTTTATCAAATGCTGTTTCTGCATCTATTGAGATGATCATGTGATTTTTGTTTTTAATTCTGTTTATGTGGTATATCACATTGTATTAGGGTTCTCTAGAGGTACAGACTTACAGGATATATATGTATAAAATAGGATATATATATCTATAGGATATATATATCTATAGGATATATATACACACACACACACACATATATATATATGTATGATGAAACAACCTGTACACTAAACCCCCACAACACACAATAAACCCATGTAACAAACCTGCACATGTAACCCTGAACCTAAACATTGGAAAGAAAATAATAATAATAAAATAAAAATCAATGTAAAGCACAAAAAAAAGCTGTCTGTAGCAATTGCAATATTTATATACCTGTCACCAGAGAAAAACAAGACTAGAAATTTCTAAACTGGCTCCTTCTTAACTTATGAGTCAGCACTCATCCACGTTTGGGCTCTACTCACTGACCATGTTGTGCTTAAGTTATGGTTTGTTTACATATGTCAACTCTTTAATCACGACAGCGTAAGTGCTAGAAACCAGGACCAGATGCTGGGGTTAGCATTGCCCAGTGGGAGACTGGCACTGACAAATGGCTTTGGGTGGCTCAGTCCCAACCTGGCTTGCTCTGGTTGCCTGAAATAGAGAGGAAAGGTTGCTGGAGGGAGGCTGCAGTAAACTCTGAAATTGAGATGAGTCTGGGATGAGGAAAAGTACTGTCTTGGGAAACAGGAAACTAATTTCAGCTCAGTAACAGTTGGTTATATAATTTTGGAGAAGCCATTTTGCCTTACTGGGTCTCAGTTTCTCTTTTTGAGAAATGAGAAGGTAGGCTATATCCGTGGTCTTCAAACTGTTCTTTGCAGAGCCCTGCAGATTTCATGGAGCTACCAAGAGAAGCAAGCCAGACCTGCCCAGTTTCTTTTCCCTCTGAATCATGTGAATTGGTAGGTCCCCACTGTATTATAGATGCCCTTGGTCTCTGGTGTCATGATTACCTTTTTCTAGTCCATATAAGTATCCTATTAGTGAGACCATCTATTTCTGTTTTGAACTTTGTACAAGAGTCCTTTCTGTACTCAGCACTGATAAAACACTGGAGGATAAGAAGCTACTCCTCTTTGAAAGAGTGACTGTAATTCTGCCCTCAGGAATCTTATGATCACAGATCACACACATGAAAAATACTTAGAAGAAAGCTTGTTAACTATGAATGTGACAGCATCTGACTATTATATCTCAACGGAATAACTCATCTTAAAGAAATTCATCGATTTCTGAAAAATCATCTCCAAGATTAATTTTCATAAACCAACCCAGAATTAACATACCTTTAAAAAAGGCACTTATTTAAATTCCTGGACAATAAGCTGGGCTTGCTTAGCTTGTGCAACCACTGGGCTTGTCTTTGTCTGAAAATATTTATTCTAAGTAGACTATAATATTAGCAATTCATTTAAAAGAGGTTTACTTTCTTCATTAGTCATGGTTGTGTTTTATATGTGTTAAAATTATTTCTGCGGACTGTACTAAATGGATGTGTTACTATACCATTGCTTCTCTAACCCTGATTGTCCCAGGGTGAGTTTCCTTCAGCAGAATGTGCAGGTATCCAAGTGCTGAAGTATCTAGCAGCAACATTCAGTCAAAGTGACTCTTTATATATAACTCGTACATACAATGAAGAACTTTAAAAAGGATTTCTCTTCGTAACACTGACAGCAGTGACTTGAAAACAGCAGGTGTACTTGTTGAATGACTGAATGACCATTCATTCATTTATTCAACCCATGAAGTTGACCCCATGGCAGAGCTTTGTATGAATTTCTGTTTTCTTTAGGGAAGTGAAACTAAGCCATGCATCTCCTAATAGCTATACTTGTATCCTGATTCACTTGGCCAGCTGGGGTTTCATATTTATGTGACCTAGAAGATCAGCCTTCTTGTGGCAGAGGCTACACAGTGTCACTCCATTGTTCTGATTCCTCAATAGGATTCTCCCTCCTTGGTTCTTCCCTGGACCAAGGACAGAAGAAACATTCAACACAGAGGCTATTGACAAAAGGGGCATATTTGGTGCAAACAGGGGTAAGTCATGATTAGTTCATAAAAACTAAATTCTCAAAAAATAATATGAAATCTAGGAGATTCTCCACCACATAGGAAGTTGTTCTTTATTGGATTATGTCAGAATATACAAGTGCATGTGCACAGTTTTGAATTTGTCTAGTTTCTTTTTCATATTAAAAACAAACACCGGATTGGAATTTGGCATCAGAAAATTAGTACATTTGAGCTCAGCTCCCCATGGGCTTGAGAGCATCTTCAGAAAGAAGGCTTATGTTCTGGCAGATGGGGAATTGGCATTGTAAAGCATGGTATATGAAAAAGGTGACCTGCAAACTGATAGATTCTAGGAAATCTGTTCTGGAACTCTAAGGGTAAATAGGTCCAATTCACTCACTTAGCTAAGAAAAATATGGGTAAAGTAGCATGAGACACTAGTGGAAACATACTGGGAGAGGGGAACAGAGAACTGGGGTTTTCTTCTTACTTGAGCTTGAGGCTCTTTGGAGCTCAGCATACTCATTCACAGACCAAGGACAGCAGTATCAGCTTCTCACTTGTCAGTGATCCTTGGAGTTTGTTGAGATAATAATGATGATAGCATGATAAAGACAAAAGTATTACATCTGTAAATGGTTCACCATGATATGGCTATTGCAGAAGCACAAACATTGAAGCCACACAGACCATTGCTCTCAAACTGTGTTACTTACCATAGCAAGTACTATACCTTGATTAAGGCATCAAATTTTCTGAGCCACAAAACTGTGGCTGCACCTTTAGAATGGAGATAAAGTTGTTGGAAATATATGTAATTTAAATACATAAAATGCCATAACTTACCCAGGAATATTCAATTTATAGTTATCATTATCATCCTCACAGGTAATTAATAAGAAGTCCAGTGGCTCACACCTGCGATCCCAGCACTTTGGGAGGCTGAGATGGGCAGATTGCTCGAGCCCAGGAATTCAAGACCAACCTGGGCAACATGGCAAAACCCCATCTCTACAAAAATACAAAAATTAACCAGATGTGATGGTTCATGCCTGTAGTCCCAGCTACTCTGGAGGCTGATGTGGGAGGATCGCTTGAGCCCAGGAAGTCAAGGCTGCAGTGAGTCATGATTGCTCTGCTCCACTGCAATCTAGCCTTGATGATAGAGTGAGAACCAGTCTCAAAAAAAAAAAAAAGGTCATTTTCTAAGCATTTCTTTATTCAATACTGCCCACTATGTACACTGACAATTAGACATAATTTAATTTCAGCTCATGGTATGAGTGGAGACAAAATGAAATCATTTTAATGCACATTAAGGAAATATAGTGCCCTTAAATAAAAAGTTGAAATTCATAAGGGACCATCATTAAGATTTAACTTTGTAACAAATATTTTGTTTTTGTTTGTTTTATTTTTAGATTTGCATAATAAAACATTCATATTCTTACCCAGTCTTCCTTGTGATGAATAACATATTTGGAAGATGGCCACACTGTGGAGCAAAGCCGGAACCCAGCTAATAATGTGTGGGCTCCATTTAGTGTCTAAGTGTAGTGTATAGACTTTGAATTTTATTCTAGGTGAGATGAAACCCATTTGGAAACTCTGAGCAAAGGAGTATAATGAACTAAATTTACTTGAAGAGACTTATTCAGCCAATGTGCAAAGAAGAGATTGTAAAAGGGGCCGGGCTGACAGCAGGGAAACCTTTGCATCATCATGACATTAATAAAGGAGACACATGATGGTGGTTTGGACTTAAATGGCTGTGGTGGGAGGTGGTGATAAATCGTTAGATTCTGGGTCTGATTTGAGGGTAGGGCTTCAGAATTTCCTGGTAGATTATAGTTTGGTGTGAGAGAAAAGAGAGGAGTCAAGGCTGACTCCAAGGATTTTGGCCTCAGCAATAGGAAAAATGATGTTGTCACTTTCTAAGATGAAGACCAGGGGCAAGAAAAAGAAGTTTTGATGGGAATAGCAAGGGCGCACTTCTACACAATTTAAATTTGAGATGTATATTATATATTCAAGTGAAGGTGCAGAGTGACAATTGGATTATGAGTATAGAAATGTTGGTGCAGGAAATAGAAATTTGACAATCATTGGCATATAGATGGTATTCAGTGTCAAGGGACTAGAAGAGATCACCCAAAGAGTGAATGCAGAGAGGAAAATAGATGAGATTCCAGAGACTGAGCCCTAGAGAGCTTCAGCCTTAGGGACCAGGATGGTGAGACAGAACCAGAAAAGGAGAGCAAAAGGCAGACCGACGGGAAGAAGGGGAGCCAGGAGAAAGTGGCGTCTCAGAGACAAGGAAAGAAAGTAATAAAAAAAGATGTTTTAAGGAAAAGGAATTGGTCAGCTGTGTCAAATGACACTAGTAAGCCAAATAAGATGAGGACTGAGGCCTGATCTTTGGATTTGGCAAAGTGGAGGTTTCCTTGATAACCTTGAGAAAAGTGATGCTGGAGAGAGATTGGAAAGATAATCTGGTTGAAATGGGTTCAAAAAAGAAAAAAAGATAAATGGAGACAGGATAGACAACTCTTCCAGGGGTTTTACTCTAAAGGAGAGGAAAGTAGTGGCGAGGGGAAGAGGGAATGACTCGAAGAAAATGCCGTGTCTAAGCAGGGATGCTATTAGAATAACTACGGCATGGGCACTGAGGAGTCAGAAGGGATGCTGCCTATAGGTCTGGAGCAGGGTCTTGGAGGGCTTTGCTGGTCCTGGCATTAACCTTTTGGTTTCTGGATTATAGGCTGTCCAGGAGGTCCCAGGGAAGAGGCTAGGTTGGAAAAGGTCAGAGGCAGATACTCGGGAGGCTCAGGGTAGCAGTGCTCACCAACCCATCCAGAATTCTTTCAATATTTTAGCAATCAGCATAATAGTGCTCATGGGCGCCGGCTGAACATCAGCCTTGGATCTATAAAGAGTTGTGGTGTGTGTGTTTTTTAATTATCTTTATTTTTAAAGATGAGGGATATTGCAGCATTTTTTAATGATGATGAGAGGGGAAGATTGAAAATTTGATGATGTAAGAGAACAAGGTGAGAATGACAGGAGATGCTTGAGTGGGCGAATGGGGCTGGGACTTGTACACAAGCCAAAGGGTTGATTTTGATAGAAACACGCCTCGTTGTTTGTTCCAACAGGAAGGAGCACAGAGGGCAGGGGTGCAGGTATAGCTTAGCTGCTTAGTGGTGGGAGGTAGAGGGCATGTGGAATTTCTTTCCTGGTTTTCTCTGTGAAAGACAGGAAATGTATTCACATCCATTTTTTTCTCTTCCTCAGGACCACTACCTATCCACATTTTAACTGAGATTCACGTAGAATTCTGGGGAACTCCAGTTACTAGGCCAGTTTTTCATTCAGAATCTGTGTCTACTCAGGAGACTTTCATCTGTGGGACTTCTGTTCCATCTCGTTCCATGGATGATGATCAGAGCCCCCTCTCTTTTCTTTAAGAGCCAGGTAATTTGCCATGTGATGAACCCCGGCCCTTTAGCACCCTGAAAGACCTAGCAGGGAAACATTTCTTGCCTGGCACAGTGATATATCCGGGGCCATCGAAGAACCTGACTCAGAATAGGTGTGCAATAAATAATTGTTGAATGAATATAGGAAGGAAGGAAGGAAAGAAGAAGGAAGGAAGGAAGTCAGTTTTTGTCTAGAAGGGCCACCACTAATCTAGCCTAGTTAAATATGTCTCTGCTCGGGAGGTTTGCATCTGTTTATGACTAATTTCTCTGTTGCACGCTCGGCACTCCAAGATTTTTGCCAAGACTCAGAAATTCATCCAAAATGGCTGAAGGATGACAGTGTTTGATTGCTTGTCTCTCTCTCTATCCCCGAAGTTAATATGATGCTTATCTGAGTGCAAAGGCACAGACAGGGAGAAATTTAATGCAAATTTAGCCAAGAGTCTAGTGCCACTTCACAAAATATTGATTAGGTGTCTGATTTGCTCTCCCCTGACAATGGCCATAGGAATAAGCCAATGAGGTGGGCTTCGCTCCAGCTCGTCATGGTCATTCGATAAAGCCAGGCAGCCAATGAGGAGCAGCTACCTTTCGATTGGGCGAGAGGCCAGTGAAGGGGGAACCCATCTTAGCAACAGCAGAAAATATCGCACATGCCCTTGCACACAGGCACAAACACAGACACCGCACCACCCGCCCTGCTGCAGTGAACGGTTGCTGATTACGTCTCCTAAGGCTTTTGTTTTGCCACAGCCCCACTTCCAAAGGACAAGTTTCTGTTCACAGATCACACTGCTTACCTGGTCAGACAGCCCATAATCCCTTTTTAATGGAATGCAGGGGCAACGGTCCTCTCTCTGCCCTCTCCAACACACATGTTATTAACGGCAAACTTTGATCTGCAGGTAAACGGCACAGGCTTTGTTCTTAGAATCCCTTTCATGGATCTGGCCACACCACTGCCCTTCCTGACCCAACACGCGGACTGAGGAGGGGGTGTGGCGTCGGGGGCGAGCCGAGGGGTCAGACTATTGTTTGTTTTGCTTCCTGTAAAAACTGCAGAAGGGATTTCACCAGGCTGCAGCAGGCTTCCGTGTCATTGTTATTCTTCTTACAGGCTTCCCCTTTCATTGTTCGGTGGCCTCCACACCCAGGGCCCAGGAAAGCTTTCCTGTTTTCAGTGTGACACTTGGCAACGTCTTTCTTAGCCACTGGGTTCCAAACATTTAGCATTCTCATTTGACTCCCCTCCTCTGGTCTCCACTGTGTTTTTATGTTTCCTGTACAGCTGCCCTTGTTCCCCAGATGCCAGGGGATGGGGGCTGTCTGCCCATCCTTGGTTTCCCCAAATTAATCTCTGCCATGGCCTACTTGCCTGGTTTCTATATTCTCCCACCCCCTATCCTGGCTCCAAGGCTATTTTGAGGCCAGTGGTAATGGTAGGTCACTGGGGTGCATTGTGCTTCCCAGCCTCATTTTTTCTTCATCCATGAACTTGGCTTCTTTGCTCTGACGGCTGGTTTCAGCATGAATCTTTGATCCAAGAGCATCTGACCACGGATTAGCTCATCCTGCCAGTAGCTCTCACTCATTTTCCCTGCTGACAGCTATAATTCTGCCTGGGTAGGAAAGCCTATCAGTTAGGACAACCTACACTCTAAAAGGTGTGTGGCTATATTTTAGATGACACAAAATAAAGTTGAGCTGCTACCATAGGAATTTTTTAGACCAAGAAGGAGTGGTGTCTAGGAAATGGTAGCCAGATGTTTTCCATATGCTTGACTACAAAACAAGGGGAAATGGCATGAAATGGAAGCAGGAGAGAATTAAGTCAGACATGAAGAACAACTTTCTGAATATTAGAGTTAACAGAACCTAGAATGTATTACCAAGTGACCATTTGTCATTTCTTTCTGGGCTAGCTACGATCCCCGTCCCCTGGGGTTTGTGTAGGTTAACTCGTTCACAGATGCAGTGATGACCCACGTGGCTGTGTGGTGCGGGCTTTGGAGTCAGACTAGTCTACATTTAAGTCATAGCTCTGCCACAATCTAATAACGTGTTAGCAAATTTCCTTTTTTTTGAGACAGAGCCTCACACTATCGCCTGGGCTGGAGTGCAGTGGCGTGATCTTGGCTCACTGCAACCTCCGCCTCCCAGGTTTAAGTGATTTTCCTGCCTCAGCCTCCCAAGTAGCTGGGATTACAGGCGCCCGCCACCACATCCAGCTAATTTTTTGTATTTTTAGTAGGGACGGGGTTTTACCATGTTGGCCATGCTGGTCTCGAACTCCTGACCTCGTAATTTGCCCGCCTCGGCCTCCCAAAGTGCTGGGATTACAGGCATGAGCTACCACACCCAGCCCTGTGTTAGCAAATTTCTTAACCTCTCTGGACCTTTTAAAAAATCTGTAAAATGGAAGTCACAATATCAGCCATATAGGTTTAAATAAAATCATTGTATAAAATGCCTAACTTAGGGCTTAGCACGTAGTAAGCCTTCAAAAATGTTGAATCTTCCTCCCTGTTCTAGAATATTCAGAGCTTCAGTCCATCAATAGACCTATGGTATCAGTATTATTCATTAATTAAAAATTTTTTGAGTATCTACTTAGAACTTAGCATTATGAGGTCTACACATGGTTTCTGCCCTTGACAATTTGCGCATTAGGTCAGAAAATAAGCCAAACAAGTTATGAAATGGTACAACTGAGGCAATGCCAAATTAATGCCAACAGAGGCAGTACATGTAATATGAGTGGGATATCTACCTGGGTTAGAATCATCAGAGAAAACATTACAGGAAAGTTGAGCCTTTCCTACTAGAGCCTTAAAGCGTGGCTAGAACTTGGATAGGTTTAAGGCATGGAGGTGGGGAGAAGTTCCAAGTTAAGATAGTAGCATTTGGCAAGCTCTTAAAAGAAGAGATAGGCCTGGTGCTGTGGCTCTTGCCTGTAATCATAGCACTGTGGGAGGCTGAGAGAGGTGGATCACTTGAGCCCAGAAGTTTGAGACCAGCCTGGGCAATATGTCAAGATCCCAGTCTCTACTGAAAAGAAAAAAAAGAAAAAAAGCCGGGTGTGGTGGCATGCACCTGTAGTTCCAGCTACTCGGGAGGCTGAGGTGGGACAATCACCTGAGCCCGGGAAGTCGAGGCTGCAGTGAGCCATGATCATGCCACTGCACTCCAGCCTGGGTGATGGGAGTGAGACCCTGTCTCAGAAAAAAAAAAAAAAAAAAAAATAGGGGAAGAAGAAATTAGTGTGGTTGTTGAAGCAAGACGAAGGGAGAGTTGGTCAGCAGGGAAATGAGACTTAAAATAAATTGGCAAAGAGCTCAGCTCTTAGAATTAGGCTTATTTTGGTTTTAATTCGAGAACTTCCACTTGTGTCCTTGTGACTCAGTTCTCCTAGCTGTAAAATGGGCATAATAATAGTGAGGATTAAATGGTATTAAAATGCAGATAAAATGCTTCATGTGTGTCTCACTGCAAAAACCATGCTTTGATATACACATACTGCCTTCATAACAGGGCAGCCAGGCAAATATTTTTAATGTGAGAGGTGAATATTCAAAGGGCATAGCTATGAATGATGGCTGGACGGAATGAACCCTGTGCTGCTTAGGACCTCTATGACAATGACTTTTGGTGTCCTGTCTTCCAGACAGCTGCTTATGCCCCTACTTCTCTCTCTGTGGATTGTGATTCAGCACATAAAATTTTCCCTTTCATCTCCCAATTTGCATGCATATATTAGACATGGATTTGGTTAGACCTGCATCTGTTGAGATGGCTCACCAATAATAGAAGCCCCACAGGGACTAGTGCGGTCTGGTTTCAGGAATGGGTCTAGCAAGTGAGGTCTAGGTCAGGAAGTTATTAGCCACAGAGTCAGGGAATATATTTAGCTGTCATCACTTTTTAATGAAAAATAGCCTGGTGGCATGTACATTCCAGCACTCTGATGTAGACAGTTGAGCACCACGCTTCCTCCATGCACTGGCTCCTCCCACAGAAAAAGGTAAGTATCTTCTCCATGGTCCAAGGTCTCTGGGGTATGTCCAGAGACGATGAGAAATTTCATCTTCAGAAGGGAACAGGCACTGTGGTATCCTGGAGCTGGCTCTCAGCAGCTCATGCAAACCAGTTGTGTGTGTGATCTCTTCCTAACTCCACCTTTAGTAATGGAAGTTTGGTGAGAGTATTTGCAACACGGAAATCTGCAAATGCTACAAATCAGGACTTTTTCTTCCCTGGAGAGCGGCATGGTAAACATTGACCATCACACCACTGAAAGAGAGGTAGGGTGAATTTCCAGTTGGTGATTCCTACAGATAACCATTGTGGGGTAGGATCTTCCATACTCTAGATTTTGTTCTTTCGTTCTTCGTTTTCTATCACATGACATTCACTTATTTCATTGCTCACATTGAAAGGAAACTTAAGAAATAATGGGCTCATTTTAAGAGCTCACTCTGCTCGACCTAAGTTAAATTCTTACTCCCTAATTACTTATCACATGGCCTTGACTATGTTTACTTAACTGAAGCCTCAGTTTTCTCATCTGTAAAATGGAGCTAATAATAACATCAACTATTTAAGGTCTGTGTGAACATTCAATGAAATCTTCCATGTAAAGCACTTAGTACCTGGCACGAAATAACTAGGCACTAAATGTAGGTGATTGTATTTGACAATATTTATCATTCTGGTTGAGGGACACAATGAAAGTTGACCAGATATAGGCTAACCATGTTCTGTCATGCTTGTAGTAAATGCAGATGTGTAATAAGGACATTATTTGACACACAGTTATCGGAGCCATGTAACAGTGAATTCTACCAGCAGTATGCTACAACACTTAATTAAAATGTTTAATTTATTGCTCTGGTGTTTTTGCATTTAAAAAATGTGCAAAACACAACACAGCGCAGCCCCCACTCCCTTAAATTGGCATAATACACAAATTATACATTCAGCATCTATGGCAATATGCAAATAAAGCATCAACATATTTGCAGATTCATCATCACAAAGCATTTATTTTGCACTTATTTTCCATATGCATACTAGAATAACATGATTTTTGATGCGTAGAGCTTCTACCCTTTTGGAGTTTGTGGTATAAAAGAGACAATACTGAGCTCTGTCTCATAGGTAGACAGACAGACAGAGAAATGAAAGAGAGGGAGAGGGAGCAAGAGAGAGAGAGCAGATACTCTTAAGGCAGAATAATATTTTTGTACTGAATTAGTTCATAGAAATGTTATTGATCTATGTGGTGACATATAAATTCATTTTAGATGAGTATGAGATACCCTATTTGGAACCTTATACATGGGCAAGAGATTTCTATTAAATTTGGTTGCATTTGTTGACTAATTTCAATTTGTTTTCCTTTGAATTACAATTTTCTTTTTCAAAGTTATCTGAACCAGAATGAGGAGCTAACTTAGCAAAGACCAGCAGCAAAGTTCACCTAACATTTGGCAGTCTATTTACTCCTAGAAGTCTCCTGATTCCCCTGGTTCCAGTGGTAGCTGGAGATTCAGTGGTTCTGTATTGTGAGCTTACAAACTTCAGGTCAGCATCCTCAGTCAAGATGCATTAGAATCACCTGGAATGCTTATGAAAATGAAGATTCCTAGGCCAAAGTCCAGACCTGTGAATCATGCCTATAGGACCTGAAAGTTTGCATCTCATGATGAGCCTGAGATCATGGTAATCCACCCCAGATAACTTCTCTAGATCCTACGCCTTAACATCACTCATATCCTACGCCTCCTTGTTACTTCTACTGCTGCTGCCTTAGTTCAGACTCGAGCCTGGCTGCTGTAACAGTCTCCTAATTGGTCTCTGAGTTATCCTCTTTACTGCATTCAAAATAAACTGAGCAAAATTCCAATCTTATGTCAGATCTAGCATAAAATAGCTCCCTATTTTCTATAAAATAACTTATTCTCTTTGCTAAGACAAATAAGGCCCTCACCAGCCTTTCTCTTCTGCCTCATCCACTCAGTTTGTCCCTTGGGCACTCCAGACATGCTGCAGGATTTTGCACTTCTCTAAACACTCTCTGCTGTTTCACAGCTCCAGGCCTTTGCTCTTGCCAGAGCATCTAACTAGAATGACCACCCCCTCAGCCCATGGCTGACTCTCTGGCAAACATCTACTTGTCTTTAATGTAGCAATTCAATAATACCTCTTGCATGATCTTAAGTCAAAATTATATTTTTATATATATTATATTATATTATATATTTCCTAATCTGTTCCTTTTTGTGTGTCTGGTTTTGTTCCCCAATTTGTATTTATTTTCATGATAGAACTTACAATATTTTACTGCAGTATTCGTTGACATGCTTGTTTCTCTCTTGAAGCCACAACCCATGCCTTAGGAGTCTTGGTATCTCAAGAAACATATTAATGTTTTCCACAGTAAACGAATGAACTAATGAACTGTGAAATAGAGAGCCTAAATTTTTTCCCCAACTAAATTTGCATCTTAGGATTTGGCTGCATCATCTTGGTGATGCAGGAGTTTTGTCTGAAGCTCTCAAACAAAATAAAACAATTTATAGCTTCCATGTGGAAGTGGGCTCAATTCAGCTTTACTAGTAAATACTAAAACTGGATGAAGCTCATAAGATATTTCTTCTTTCCAAGATGTGGAGCTAAAGGAAGGGAGAATGAAATAAATGAAACCAGTGTCTTTGTTACATAACTCTCAAAGTGCATTTTGGTAAATGAACAATCTATATGGCAAATCTAACTGATCTTTATGGAGAGTTATTTTATTTAATTGGTTGATTTAATTTCCTAGCAAATGAAAGCGAAAATACTATCCCTGAGAACACTTACTTGTTACAAATCCCTTCTGTTATCTAAACCTCATTTATTTCAATTACTTTCCCATCATTCTTTCTCTTTAAGAGTATATAGTATGATTTAGGTATTTCACAGTTTCCTTTCAAGGTTGCAGTTCAAAGACCCAATGTAACCAAAGCTGAAGACTTTCAATTCCACTATCTAAAGCCATTTCAGAAATCAATGGTTGCCTTCATCTGTTGCTGGTGGGAATGTATAATGAAACAGCCACTTTGGAAAACAGTTTGGCAGTGTCTTAAAAAATTAAATGGAAACTTAGCATGAGACTTATCAATTCCTCTCTCAGGAATCTACCCAATTTTTTGAAATGAAAGTACACATCTACGTAAACACTTGTGCATGAATGTTCATAGCAGCGTTGTTCACAATAGCCAAAAAATGAAATCAACCCAAACGTCCATCAACTGACGAGTGATGAAACAAAATGGAGTGCATTTATGCTATTCAACAAGAAAAAGATATAGAATACTGACACATGGTGTAACATAGATGAACCTAGAAACATACTAAGGGAAAGAACCCAAACATGGCTGGGTGCAATGGTTCACATCTGTAATCTCAGCATTTTGGGAGGCCTAGGTGGGCAGTTCACTTGAGGTCAGGAGTTCGAGACCAGCGTGGCCAACATGGTGAAACCCCATCTCCACAAAAATTACAAAAATTAGCCGGGCACGGTGGCATGCACTTGTAATCCCGGCTACTCCGGAAGCTGAGGCAGGAAAATCGCTTGAACCTGGGAGGCAGAGGTTGCAGTGTGCCAAGATAGTGCTACTGCCCTCCAGCCTGGGCGACAGAGCAAGACTTCGAAAAAAAGGGAAAGAAAGAAAAAAAGAGAGAAAGGAAGGAAGGAAGGAAAGAAGGAAGGAAGGGAGAAAAGGGAAGACATATTGTATGACTCCACTTATATAAAATGTCCAGAAAAGACAAACTTTAGACGAAGCAGATCATTGGTTGCCTGGGATTGTCAGAAGATGGGGAGGGGTAGGGCAGGAGCAGGAATTGGTGACAAACAGGCTTGAGGAAATTTTGAGGGGTGATAGGAATGTTCTAAAACTGGATTGTGGTGATAACTGCTAAGCTCTATAAATTTACAAATCATCATTGAATTGTACACTTAACCATGGGTGAATGCTAAGGTATCTAAATTATACTTCAATAAGGTTGGAAAAAATGGTTGAAATTACCACTTGTTTACCTTCATATTTTTATTTCCAGTGATATTACCATTTCATAAACCTTTCCCAGGTTATATAGCAAAAAAGTCTTTAATCACAGAATCCAGATTTTAAGTTGGTTTCTATTTTCCTCCACAAACCCCTGAGGCCATACCAGTGGAGACATATTCAGACTGTAAAAAAACTTTTTTCTCCTTCAAACTAATTAAGTAAGCACTGATGACATCAGCTGTATTTGCAGTGCACCTGATAAAGGCCATGATATTAATTAAATTGTGGAGTGATTAGAAATGTAAATTGCCAGGCTAGGTTTAGCATGGAGCATTGCTGCCCAGCTCCAGGATAGTAGAGGAAATAAACGGCCTCATCTCAGTTAATGGAAGCGTCTCCAGTTGAACATGAGTCTAATGAGAAAATAATATTAACTATGAATGGCTAAAACTTACCTATTCATATGGGGCAGCATTTCATTTACAGAGGAGCACCTTTCTAGGTGTGAGTGCATTGAGAAGTGCCGTGACAGGGCAGAATGACCCCTGAACTTTGAAGTTAGACAGAACTGAGTTCAAATTCTGCCTTTCTTACTTACCAGTTGTATGATCTTTGGCTAATTTAATTTAATTTCCCTGAACTTGCATATCTTCATCTAGAATATGAGATACTATTCTCCATCTCAAAGGATTTGGGGGCTGATTAAGTGAGATCACTTATGCATCACTGGGCCTAGCAGGCAGGAGATGTGTAACAAATGGAATCTATTCACAGGATGGCTTAGATAAGGCAAGGAGTCTTGACTCTTCGTTCATTCACCAAATATTAACTACCATTAATAAGTATCTCCCATTCATGTATTCCTTCAATTCAGCAAATATTTTGTGAACACGTGCTCTTTTTCTGGTAGAATTCTTAGTGTTCAGGATGCATCAGTACATTTAAAAAGATAAAAATCCGGCTGGGCGCGGTGGCTCACGCCTGTGATACCAGCACTTTGGGAGGCCGAGGCGGGCAGATCACGAGTTCAAGATATCGAGACCATCCTGGCCAACATGGTGAAACCCCGTCTCTACTAAAAATACAAAAATTAGCTGGGCATGATGGGGCATGCCTGTAGTCCCAGCTACTGGGGAGGCTGAGGCAGGAGAATCACTTGAACCTGGGAGGCAGAGGTTACAGTGGGCTGAGATCGTGCCACCGCACTCCAGCCTGGCAACAGAGCAAGACTCTATCTCAAAAAAAAAAAAAAAAAAAGACAAAAATTCATGCTATAGCAAAGCCTACTTAGCAAATAACCATAAACATAATAAATGACTAAATTTTATATGTGAGATATAGTAATAAGTTTTATGGAAAAACAACAAGGCAGAGCAAGAGGGATCTAGAGTGAGGGAGGCCGGGGAAATGATGGATTGCAATTTAGGATGGTGAGCAGAGGGCTTATTGAGTAAAATGCAAACCCTCAGAGGAGGTGAGAGAGTTAACCACCATCTAGCAAATAGCTGAGGAAGAGCCTTGAAGGCCAAGTACACGTCCAGTACAAAAGCCTTCAAGTGTATCATACAGCACCTCTTCAAGAAGCACCAGAGAGGCCGGTTACCATGCCAGACACTAGATACTCAGCAGTAAACTGAACTTTCAGAACCTAGTTCAAATTCGGCCTCTGTCACTTGCCTGTTGTGTGAACTTTGACTGGTTATTTAACTCCTCTGAGCATATAACCCTTCACTTATAAAATGAGATTTGCATATCTATTTCAAGGGGTTATCTGTCTCAAAGGATTAAAGCATTTATTTACCCCACTCATCTCTGAAGCTAGAATTTATAGGTTGTGCTTCAACAGAATAGGGACTGTTGTTTTATTTCTGTCTGGCTGTGATTCATTTATCTGTGTGTGGCTTCCTCTTAGGCTGAGCCTGCTCCAAAACTGCAGCAAGGTTGTTAGGGGCAGCTAGGGTATGGGGCAGGCTGAAATAGAAGAATGATTCTGAGATGTAAAAGAAGATGTAGCCACAAGGGAGATAAACATTAATGTATTCATTCAGCAAATAGTTACCGAACTAGGTTATAGGCACATACTGCATTGAGAAGGACAACATGGAACATGGTAAAGATTTTTCAATACTGGGATGATAATACATTTTATGCATATATCAATGTGTGTGTGTGTGTGTGTGTGTGTGCATATGTGTGTGTAGTTTTTTTCAGAATCAACTGTGCACCAAAGGTGACTCAGACATTTATGAAACTTGCCAGAGATATCTGGTGAATTGTTTTGGAGGTTGAGAGAACAAGAAAGAGACATGCTGGCTCCTTCAGAGTTAGTTTTCCCAAATATTTTTCTTATTGCTTCTGGCTGGATATGGGGTAGTGGAAAGAATACTGGATTCAGAGTCAGAAGATCTTGGTCCAACAACCACCCCTTCAAGATTCAGTGGTGTGACGTGGGCTCGTCATTTAACTCCTCAGAGCTTTATTTTAGTCATGTGTATAATGGAAATGAAACATCTACATTGTCTCTTTCCCAAATGCCAAAGAACAAGTGAGGAAATACATTTGAAATCATTTGGTAAGGTATAAAAGCAAACACAAGGTGCAGTGAGGTGCAGGTCATTGTTGAAGAGAGTCTGATGGGAGCTGGGGGACGGTCAGTTATCTGTTGTAGGAAAGAATGGCTTTGGCATTTCTCCACAGAGGAGACATTTGGTGCTAATTTATGCACATTAGTTAATTTTGTTTTGCTGGGGGCTCAGATGGGACTCCCTGATGGATGTGCCATCCATGACAGAGTCAACAAAACCACATGGCTCAATACTGTGATCCTTCTAGGGCTGGAACTAAAGGAGACAGGCTCTTGAGAGGCACAGGTTTGGCTGACAATTTCAAAGTCATCTGCTCAAGGAAACCCTGCTGAGGCCTAGAAAACGGGATGCGTAGAGAAAACTCTTTTTCCTTAAACACTGTTGGGTTCATTGTCAACCCAGCTCTCCAGCCATCTGAGTTTAACATTCGAGGCATGTAGGAATACAGCCACAAAATGGTAACCGGTGGTGCTGTGCTCTTCTTCCCAAGCTCTGAAACCATCTGGGCTAGCTGAGAGTGAGAGGGAGAACAGTGGCAGACTCTTCAGTAGGAGAAAAACATTCTTAAGAAGCAAGCTTAAAGCAAGCTATTGGGGGGAAAGAGAATTATTCAGGAGAAAGACAGCACGATGCTAAAATCATGTGTGTCTGGTTAGAGCATACATTGAGGGTGAGCAGAGAAGAATCCTTGAATTCTAAGAATCATTGACTCTTATCACAGGCGTGATGATGATAAACCATAGATTCTCTTGGATCTCTGTTTATATCTATTAGTCTCACTCCCCACATTGTGAGCTGATCCTAAATAGGACCAAGGTGTTTGCATATTTTCTCTCTCCAGTGCCTACCCCTGTGCCTGGCATCTCACAGCTACTCGCATGTGGGATTGAACAGAATGGTTTCACCTGCCCTTTCCATACACCAGGGCTGGCTAGGGAAGGGAGGCTATCCCTGCATTTTCCCACTACAATCTTTAATAGTTAGGGGAAGATTTTCATTTAGTTAAATTCTCTTCTTTGGTATTCATTCATTTAAAATGTGCCAGGACGTAAGCACACGGTGACCTCTTCCTATAAGGCAGAGCTTCCCAGAGGTGCTGTGTGGTCTTGGGGGCACCTGGAATGGCCTACAGGTGTGCCCTGAGTTCTTCATGATTGCATGCTTTTTGTAGTGGTAGAGTATGAAAATCATTTGGACAACCATTTAGAAAGTTTCAAGTGTATCTGAACATACATCGCTTTGTCTATAAACTCGCTAGCTTCTGTGATGACTGTTTGGGTGTATGCAACTCTCTGAACGGACCCTGCCACCAGAGCGTGTTGTGCGACAGCTGAAGTACATTTCACTCCCTGGATCTTCCTGTTAAAATGTCCTAGTATGAGTTCAATTTTTTCTTAGTCAGATTTATTTATTCTCAGGGAAGTTCTTCGCTTTGCCTGCAGTATAAAAATATTAGATTATTTTCTGATTTAATTTGCTCTTATATTTTGTATTGTTCTAATAAGGTAGAAGGCATACGTGACTTTTATCTTTACCTTTTACAATCAGATGTTAGGCATTTCTAAATAGAATACCATTAACTGGGAGACGTTATGCAAATTTCACATTTAATATATTTATATAACATTTTATATTTTAAAATAATGAACAAAATAATTTTTATTAATTTTAAATCATATTAATTAATTTTATTACTAAGCCTCATACTGAATCTCCCAAATTCTTTCCAATTGATCCCTGTCATTCAGCTATTATAATTTTCTGTGCCTGTCATGAAGTGAAAAAAGGTAGGGCAGCGTTGTTACAAATTATCCTTTTTGCCATTTTTCACCCTGGGAAGTGGATGTAAATGGAGAATAATGTTAGTCTTGGTAGAAGGGACTTGTTAAAAGAATCCAAGATGTTTCTATTTTCATGTTTAAAGCTCCATTTGACAAGATAGTGAAATAAAGTGGGCAACTTTAACTTAAAGGTGTTTCTCGGTGATGGGCACTCTGATGGGATTGGATGTGTTTCTGCAGATTTCTGCCTTCCCAGCTGGATCTCCCTTGTTTTCTGCAGGAGAGAAATGGTAGAAAGAGACAGTAGGAACTGAAAAGGTAAATGTCACAACACCCAGCCTGCCATACTTTGAAATTAAACATGGATTTAACAGATTGCAAAGTGTCTTAGTCATGTAATTCATGCAATTCATTAAACCACATTTAAATGAAAAGTAAGTGATATTCTCCTATTTAACAATTAATTGAACAAGTGGTATTATATTGAATTGAAACACTTAAACTTGACTTCTGTTGAATAAATACAGCCAATACAGGACAGAAAAAGAAAAAATCTCAAAATGGATCTGAAACTGACCTTAGATGACTCTTCCAGGCTGCTAACAGTGTGTGCAAGGAGTGTCACCTTTCTTCTGGAGGGCTGGGGAGAGAGGCTAATGCTGAGAAAGTGCACCTGAAGCTTTGAATGGTTGCCCTAGGGCGGGGAGGGGGCACAAGGCACGAACTCAGTGACCTCAGGAATAAGACTGCCATAGTTAACAAATGAGAATATGATATATGAAGTATCTGAGACATACTACACTAAAAAACTATTTGTTGTTTGTTCAAAATTCAAATGGAACTGGGCAGTTCTGTTTTTATTTGGCAACCCTACTTAGTTGGGAGGAGCTGTAGGGAGAGGTATCTGGGAAACCATTAAGAAGTAGAAAAAGGCGGGATGCAGTGGCTCACGCCTGTAGTCCCAGTACTTTAGGAGGCAGAGGCAGGTGGATCACAAGGTGAGGAGTTCGAGACCAGCCTGACCAACATGGTGAAACCCTGTCTGTACTAAAATTACAAAAAATTAGCTGGGTGTGGTGGCATACACCTGTAATCCCAACTACTCAGGAGGCTGAGGCAGGAGAATCACTTGAACCCAGGAGGCAGAGGTTGCAGTGAGCCAGGATCACACCATTGCACTCCAGACTGGGTGACACAGCGAGATTCCACCTCAAAAAAAAAAAAAATTAGAAAAAAAAGGAGTCTCCCAGCTGGTGAGTGAATATTATAATAAAGGCAACAACAAAGACACAAGCATCATTCCTGTGCCATGTATTTGGAATGAGATTTGTATAGGACTTCTAAGGGGCAAAGTGATGGTCAGGGAGGGCTCTAGATAACATCAGAACTTATTTTTGAAGGAAACTGGAAATTCCCCCAAAAGGATGATGGTGGGAGTTGAGGAATGGCATTTCAGGCAAAAAAAAAAAAACAAAAAAAAACAAAAACATGTCCAAAGGCATGGAGTAGTCAAACAACTGGAGTGTCCTTCTCCATGAAGCCTTTCTGGTCACATTCAGAGGGAATTCACCTTGCCTTTCTCTGTTCTGTCATCACCCTTTGTTGCAGCCTAAATCACATAGCCCTTATACTGTCTGCTACTGGGACAACTGTGATGTGGGACCCCATAGAGCTGGCAAGTGGCAGGTGGCTCATGGAAAAGACTCCAGACTTGTCTACTGTCCTAGTTGAGCAGCGAACCCAGATGCTTTTTGCAGAATATTGATTGAGAGCAAACACATCAAATGTTTCAATGATTTTTCAAGCAAAGCAACATTTTGCTATAGTGTATGTATATGTACTTAAGTAAACACTGAAAATGGATTTATATACATCAGAGCTTAGGCATCTACTTCCCACGAGAGAAGTAACAACATGAAAGTAAACCAAATGGAAAAATAAGTAATACTCTTTGCATTCCCTGAGATTTATCCCAAAGCCAACCCTTACTGCTTAAGTGGATGAGGGAAAATTCTCCATTGCATATCTCAGCAGTCTACTGCTTGTGCCCGTTATCTTTTGAAGGGAGGTTGTCTCGTATCTTGTGCGTAACGCTTTTATTCTAGCTTTTAGAATCAGCTGCTTAAAATTCCTCGACTTATGGTGTTAGGTAAATAGATAAGTAGGACTATGCTTTTTTGTCCCTTTTGGGCACACAAACTGAAGAACCTTGGATACTTACTGGAGGGGAACTTTCTCCCTTCTTCCCCCAGTGATATGCTTTGGAGGAGAACTTATGCAGAGATTGGGGCAACAAGAAGGTGCCTTCTACTAGCTTTAAGAAGGAGATAACATTTCCATTTTTTGTTTAAAAATGTTGATTTTCGAGGCTTTACTAACTGTAATAGGTGAGGTTTTTGTTGTGAATATTCTGTTTGCGTTTTGTTGCTGGAGGGAAGGAGAGGCTATTTGGAGAACGATACCTGGCTCATCAGCTGCCCTAAGGGTTCAAAGTGACTTGAGCCTTTCCTCTCCAGGAGCTCTTATATTGCTCCTGAACTTAATGTTATGTGTTGTCTTTCTCTTTCATTTTCTTTGCACATTTCCTAAAGTTCTGAAGTCCTTGACCGTCGAAGGATTTTACCTAGATCTCTGATGACCTACCTTGGCTTTTCTTTACCTGAGAATTGCCCATCTATGGTTCTTTGCTCCATCTGTGCAATTTGCCCTTTTCAGGACTTGAGGACAACATGGTCGCCTTTGCCTTGCTTGGCTGTGGTTTGGGGTGGCATTAACACCATGATTTCTTTCAGGGCCCACTGAAGGTTGGTTTCTGCGCTCCTGCGCCACCTGCTGTCACCAGCTCCAAATGCAGGCTCCCCAGTCGCCAGCCCTGGGCTCCCAGCCCCAGCCAGAGTCCAAACCTCAGACCAACCAGATGTTACTTAGGCTGCCAGATTTCTGTCTGGGCCTTATCTGTACCGTCTTCACTGGCTCACTAGATCAGAATCCCAAATGTCCCTGGATGACTTGCCTCAAGTCACGCAGACCCTGAGCTCTTTGGCCAGAAAGAGGAAGCCTGTTTGATTGGGGGTTGCTGACCAGTGGCTCCTGCCAGCTTTCTGAATGTGTGGCCAGTGGAGGCCGGCCTCTCCTTAGCAGTGAAAATGCAAATGGATTTCTTTAGAAATGTCAACAGACACTTGACACTTATCCTTTAAGGTACTCCCCAACGTGTCTCCTGACTGGGCCACTTAGTTTCTCCCAAATTGCTCAGAAATGGAATGTTTGCTTTTTACTTTTTAGCACTCTGGGCTTTTCTACAAACTCATAAAAGTTGGTGATTCTAACCAAGGGATCACAAGAAAGTGCGGTGCTACTTTTTATGAATTAAATTAAGTACCCCCATTATTCTCTGTTTTAGGTTGAAGATCTCTTGATGTCAGGGACTTACGCATTTGCTCCCTCTCCATCACACACAGCCTGGCACACAGTAGGTGCTTCACACAATCTTGTTAAAAGGAGCAGACTCTATCTGGTCAAAATCATTCTTGGAAGTTCTTTTCTTTTGTTTGTTAAAAGGAAAAATGGCCAGAGTTGAGACTGTGAAAGTTCATTCCTGATTTCAGACCAAAAAAATAAAGCTGAACCTGAGAGAAAAACAATGATGAGTGCAAGTTGTGATTTCTATGATCACTCTGATAAGAATGAGGATCGTGACTGGCTGTGGTCTCCCGAGGTTTGAAAAAAGAGAAATATATGCATGCAGGAGAGAACTGAGTTAGATATGAGATAGAACTTCCTAAGAGCAGAGGTTATGGGATACCCTTATAAAATATAAATGGGGGTTTACGCTAGCAAATACTCTAGAGAGAGATACACATCCATGTAGTTCAATAAACACTTATTAAATTCCTGCATTATGCCAGCACTGTATTAGATACTGGAGTAAAAAAGATTGTAAAGTATAGTACCTGGTCACAAGAAGACAGAGACTAACAAGCAGACAATTTCAATATAATTTCCTGATTGCTAAGAGGGAAGTATATGTGCCCAGGGTGTTGTGGGAGAATATGAAAGTGCACTAATTCAAGCTGTGTAGTCAGGGAAGGCTTCCTGGAGGAGGTGGTGCTTCTACTGAGTCTTACTATTGGGTGAGAGATATCTAGAGAAATAAATGCAGTCAGCATATTCCAGCAAAGGTGGAAAGCTAGACTAGCTGATGTACAAACATCTTCAGGTCACAGAAACTCCTTTTAGTCCTTCTGAATTGAGTCATCTGGGAAATGCTGTTGTCCCACAGGAAATGTCTTACAATTCTGGCAGCCTAAAGGGGCTCAGTTTTCTATTGCATGTTCAGCTTGTCACCTTGTTAGGACAGCCTCTTATAGACTTAGGAGGGAAAAAGTAAAAGAGGGAATCTTATTTTCATTTGCATCCAAGGATCATGATCCATTAAGCAGCCTCTGTGCTCTAACATTCAGGGAGCTGCAGGACTGGCATATCCTTGATGCATCAGATCTGATATATTTGTGTTCAAAGGGAACAAACCAACTACTACTGATAAGTTCTCTCACAGCAGCTACTTTTTGAGTTCCAACAGGTTGTTGTACCTAGCCCCATTGTACAGGTGGGGAAACTGAGGCTGAAGGGCACAGAGTCACTTTCTAGGCCCTGGGGAATAACTATTGGCTACTGCATAGTAATTTAGCTTCTTATTTCTCACTGTACCTTCCCAGGGTGGGAACCTCTGAGAGTCAATTTTCCCAGAAAGAGGCACTTTCGAAATGGCAGGCCTGTTAGTAATGGCCTGTTTCCACTGGGTATCCTGCCCATTGGGCTGGCACTATGGGAGTGGGGGTTCCCAGCCACCCCAGGGAGGTCATTCAATCCCAGCCATGGCAGCTGGTGTCCTTGGTGCCCTGGACCACCATCAGAGAACGGAATCTGCGGGAAAACAAAGAGTGCAGCCGTGGCGGCAGACCTGAGCCCTCCACGCCTGCTTGCCCAGGGCAGGTCCCAGTGGGGTTAGTGCCAGGCGCTGTGCTGATTCTCCACCCCCTTCCCGGCTCCTCGGCTCATCTGCTGGCTTTCAGAACTCCAGCCATCCTGAATGGGTCTTTGTGCGCACCCCAGGAGCTGGCTCGGAAGAGCCTGATGGAAATGCTGGACAGAGACGTCTCCTCTGGATCCAGGCACAGCCCGTCATGGTGCCATCTTGCGGGAGCCAGGCTTTTATTGTTTCACCACGTTGCTCTATCTGGGAGTGGGTTGGGACCTGGTGAATGGGAAAAATGTTCTGCACCCCTGACAGTGGGGTCATGGGTAGGGCCGAGGGGATGGCAGCACCTCTGTCACTTTCCCACAGCTCTCTTTCCCACGGTCAGTCTTCGCTACTTTGCCCCCCTGAGATGATTGTGATAATATTAATAACAAGAGGCATCGTTAATGGTCACTCCCGAGGTGCCAGGCATTGTGCTGAGGGTTTCATTCCATTGAATACGTGTTCTCAAAGATCCCGTGGGATGTGTTGTCTTATTATTCTCATTTTACAGGTGAAGAAACCAAGGTTAGGAGATGTTAAGCTACCTGCCCAGGTAATTCTGAACAGGAAGGTGAGCACAGATTGGATGCAACTCTGCCCTTACCTCCTCCTTCCAGCCTTCAAGGTGTCTCTTTCCAATCATTGAGGTCTTAAGGCCACTTGTACTCTCATTCCTAAGAAATCCCTGAGCTCCAGGGCGCCAGCACAGACAAAAGCCTGGTTCTGGCAAAATGTGAAAAGCCTCGTGGCCTCTCAGGTTCCTTTTTTTAATGCTGTGCTTTTTTTTTTTTCTTTCGGAAATCAGGGGTGTATTTCATTTTATAAGATAGAAGAAATTGTAGATGTATAAGGAACACGTTGGAGTACAACTATAGATTGAAAATTGTGTTAAAGAACCTTATCTCCATCCTCAAAAAACAAAATGGTTTTATGAGACAAGCAAGTACCACATAAGGGCTGGAGTGCAGGATGCATTTCAGATGTCAGTGGTCCCAGCTCTGTCACCGCCGGTACTGCTCTGGCCAGGCGTCCTCTGTAGATGCAGGGATGAGGGTTAATTCCAGGTGTCTGACTCTGAGGCTCTCTTTGGCTGGGTTGGAGAGTAGGCAGAAATCTTGTTTTTATTTTTTTAATAGACAGAAGCAGTGGTGATAATGGCATCTACTCACCTGCCTGGCTTCTCTTCTATGTATGACAAGACTATCATTTAGGAAGGGTGATTGATATAGCTCTCTTATGGAGCAAACTCGATGACCCTTTTAGGGGAATGAAGTTTTAACCATGACTTTTAGAGCAGCTCTGTTAGCTGAGCCAAACAGCCAACTGGGAAGGGCTGTGAGTATCTCTCTGTTTGGAAAAAGGCTATAAATAATCTATGGTAAACAAATAAACAAAAACACCAGAAGAAACACAGGTTAGATCTTCAGAAGAACTTCCTAGCTGTGCAGTGTGGTAAGACATCAGGCAAAATTGTAAGTTGTGCCCCAGAATTTGCTGAGCTCCCCTCCCCTCCCCTCCCCTCCTGTCCCCTCTCCTCCCCTTCCCTCCCCTTCCCTCCCCTTCCCTCCCCTTCCCTCCCCTTCCCTTCTCTTTCCTTCCCTTTCCTTCCCTTCCCTTCCCTTCTTCTCCTCATCTTTTTTTGAAAGAAAGTTAGCTTCTAACCTCTCTAGGCTGTTATCTGTATAGCCCATACCATTCCCAAGTTAGAGGAATGACCATTGACTATCATAGGCCTCATATAGAGAACCTTTATATCCATCATTAACACATGACAAAGACACTCTCTAGAATTTGAATCCTCAACATTGTGTGTGGTATAGTGTGTTATTCCCCTTAGTGTGAAAAGTTAATGTCCATTCCTAGCCACTGCTGCATTCAACCCCAGAAATATCAATGCTCTAATGATGGGTAAACTGTCTGAGTTGTTTTTTCTATTAATTATTCTCCAAGTTGCTTTCTACAGTCTTTTTTTTTTTTTTTTTTTTTTTTTTGAGATGGAATCTCTCTCTGTTGCCCAGGCTGGAGTGGTGCAGTCTTGGTTCACTGCAACCTCCACCTCCCGAGTTCAAGTGATTCTCCTGCCTCAGCCTCTCGAGTAGCTGGGATTACAGGCACACACCACCATGCCCGGCTAATTTTTTGTATTTTTAGTAGAGATGGGGTTTCACCATGTTGGCTAGGCTGGTCTCGAACTCTTGACCTCAGGTGATCCGCCCACCTCAGCCTCCCAAAGTACTGGGATTACAGGCATGAGCCACTGCATCTGTCCTCTACAATCTTTACACTTCTCTCTGATATCCAAGGATCTTTACCAGAGCATATTTCTTCATTAGACTATTGCTATCATCGTGGATTATTATTATAACTTGATTGTGGTGATATATAATAAATGTTTTATGATTTGAGGAATGGAAGTATAAGTGCAGCAGAGAAATACCCATCACCATCAAGATAATAGTCTGTAGAGGGTTAAGGTCCTAAGACATATGGTGTTGAACAAACAAAAATCATAAACAGCCATTAGCCCACTTCCAACTTCAGCCCCTTTCAACTCACTATGATGTCATGCTCTGGTGTTTTTCTTGGGAGTCACTTGTTTCTTTTTTATTTGTTAGTCTCATTTCTGAGAGTGGAACTTGCTATTAAAACAAATAATAGTTAAAGATAGTAGAGTTCAAGAGCTTAGGGGATAATTCAAGGCAGACACTGGAAAGAACTTTTTGATTGTGACAAGGAGAATATATTGAAGAAAACCTTGTTTAAATAGGGCAAGTGAAATTTACCTCTGGGGCATGGGCTACTTGAAGTTTGAGTAACTTTCTAGGTCTCAGTCCTTTAATTATGGGGTAACATGTGAGTCATAGGACAATTTCTTCTTTGTGAAGAAAGCTGTCAATTTATTTGTTGGACTTTGGTCAGTAGGCAATGCAGAATCACTTGTGACCAGCAGGCAACAAAGAATCACCATGAGTTTTGGAACATAAGAGTGACATAATCAGAGACATGTATGAGGGAGACTAAACTACAAGTCACATGTAAAATGGATTACAGTGGATAGATCCTAGCAATAAGAAACCAAGTAAGAAGATATAGCAATAGTCCAATCAAGAAAAAATGAAAACTTCACTGAGGATAACTGCAGTAGGAATAAAAGAAAGGGACTAATTCAAGAAATACAATGGAGAAAGAATGGACAGAGCTTGGCAACTAAGCAGCTATAAAGGAGGGGCATGGGTGAGGGAGGAATTAACTATGACACAATCAGATTTCCCCAGAGAGCAACTGGGCATTTGTCCAATGGCCAATGGGAGCAACTGAACTTTCTGCACTTTTCTTGCCGACAAACAAGCAGGGAGTAACAGTGGCCTGTTAGCTGTGCAAACTCCCCCATAACCTCTCATGATGAGGGGAGTATGACCCTGTCATAGGGTGAGTCAAGATTAGAAATAGGGCAGTGGATGCAGGTTTGTACTTCCCTGAGGGATGATGCCGTTTGATGCATCCCATTGCCCCAACCCTTCATGGTGATAATATCTAATACTCAGGTTGCTTTTAGTCAGTGGGGCTCTCTGCACACAAAAGTGAGGAGAATTCTGCAAATTGGGAGGAAGAAATTTAACAGAAAGTGCCATGGCAATATCCTGCACCACCCACTGGCAGTGTTGAGTGACTTTTAGTGTTTTAAATTAGTTCCCACCCTCACTTTTTTTGTACCATTTTCCTACTTATAAATTCAAGGCTGTGGTACCAGATTTCCTTGGCTTTAGCAATGAAATGGAAATGACTTTTAATTAAGTCCTGTGTTTATTGCTGTGATGCCACCCAAAGGCAGTAGGCATTTGGAAATGTAGTGAAGATGTGGCACATTAATGGCCTTCAGGATGAAAGATTTTGGTATGGGACTATTGGGCTTGTCTTCTTGGAGTCTCCCTGTGGGCCTCTCAGATTACCTGACAGTATGTTTGCTGACTCTAGGACAAGAAAAAAATATTCTTTTGCTAAACAAAGCCCAGGCAACCAAAGCTTTTTCTTTAGAGATCTACCTGGGCCCAGGGGGGGTTCCTCTTTTTATGACCCAGATTGGTCCCTAGCCAAAAACCTATGAAATTCCCTGAAGATGAGCAGCTCTACAGTCCAGCTATATTCTAAATGAAAGACAAGAAACTAGACCCTCTCACCATCCCATTTGGTTTCCCACACTGAAGACTGCTCTGAGTTTAGGATGTTCTTTCCCTTCTTGGTATGGAAATGTGAACCTCTACTATTCATTAGCTGATATAGAAAAACCAAGCATCCTTGTAATTAAGCCAGGCAAATTTCAGTTTGTAAAATTTCCTCAAAAGCATAGACATGTGGTTACTTCTGATTGCCAAGTACCCAGTGGGGGCTGAAAGTCTCTGGGTTGAGTGGCGCTGGGGGCTCTTGGTAGAGCCCCCTCCCAGGAGATTGACCACCAGAGACCCTCTTGTCCATCATGCCAGGCTTTTTGATAAGGATGTTAGAACCAGATTACGTTCCTAGAATTTATTTATCCATCTGCAAATGAGATTTGCCCTGATTTTTTGTCTTTTAAGTTAAAAATGGCAGTTTTTTACCTTGTGACCCTTTAGTTTCTGTCTGAGTAAGAAAGTTCTGCTCTAAATGACTGCTCTTATATCTCTGGACACATGTAGGTCATCTCATCTATGAGAATGAGTTCAAATTTCCCTTTTCAAGAGATCCTGTTTCCCCATCTGAAGAATGCTTTCAGACTCAGAGCACAGATCTGCAATGCCGTGGCCTTACTAGCCATGAGTTAATGCCAAGAATCAAGGACACACTTCTTTCTGTGATACATTTTTATTGTGGGAAGGACACTGTTTGGTTTTCTGGCAAGTACCTCTCAGAATTGGTCAGTTCTCAATGATCTGCACTAGATTAGGTGCTTTATTTATTATTCATGGATAATTTTAAATTCCAAACTGGCTATGCCACCGCTTGACCTGTTCTCATTAAGATAATCTCTCAATGTCTTCCTCTAAGCTAGAAATAGCTAGGGAATGTTATGTATTCTGATGTAAGCATAATAGAAAATAAACAAAGAGGTGAGTTTGTTGAAAAGTCATGGTGTAACAATTTCAAAATCAGGAAAAAAAAAACAACTTTAGACTAATCTAAATAATTCTTTGGAATTGAGTTATTTCTACCCAAATATCATGATTACATAAAAAAATCAAAGTTATGCATTACTGACTCCATCTTCCTCCCAAAGCCAGAACTTACGAGAATGTGATTGCAATACTGAACCCTGAACCTAGTTGAAGTTCAGGAATGAGAGGGTACTGACACATGTAAATACTTCTTTCAACTTGTGATCCCATGGGGCTTGCACTAAAAGCCTCTCTAGCCCTTTCTCAAGACAGTCTTCAAGAGAGCCGGCCCTGAGCCATCTTGTCCGTCCTCTGAAATGGGATGAAGCCCAATTAGGCGAAGTAAAACCAGAGTGAAAATAGGTTGCATCTCACCCTCTCTCTGGGAAAACTGTCCTATGCCTACTCCACCTTAAAAGCGAAACGTGCACTTTTTGTGTGCAGAGACTGCACGAAGTGGGCCCCCTGCTCTTTTCAGGGAGGGAATGTAAGCAGATCTCTGAAGAAACCACTTGGCTCAGCAATTTTAGGGCTTGTTGTAATTGGCCTGGCCTAAAAGAATTCAGCAAGCTGTACCTGTGCCAAGGAAAATGCAAACGCTTCCCTGAAACAGAGGCGTTTAGAATGGAGGAGAGGAGCTGGGCTCATCTGCGAGCTTGAGTGGAACAGCAGTGGGGACAGGAGAGCTGCGACATTGGAGAAGTTCCAAAGAGGCTGTTTCCTTGCTTAGCCACGGGTGGAAGTCACATCCACTGAACTGTCACCTGGCAGGGTGAGTGGGGTCTGCCCGAGAAGGATATAGAATGGGAGGCCTCCTCCTTCCATTCTCATCCTCCTCATCGCCCTGAGGAGTACAGTCCCCAGTGTGGCCAGTTGCTCAGTGGTCCTCTTCTGAGTTCAGCCTCCACTGCCCTTATCTGGGCACTGGGGACTAGGAATATTCTTTCTGACATTCCCAGGCCAGGACGACACTTCCTATAGACTGACTGCTCCTGATTCTTTGTGGTGTCTGACATGTCTTTTCTGTTAAAAACATAAAACCTAGAAATGATTATTTGGATATTCTGTTATTTTCCTTCACAGCACCCTATAATCCTTTGCAGGAGTTTTACACTGGGCTGTGCTTCTCCCTTTCACCTGTTACTCTGTGACCCCTGGGAGGGTTGGCCTAGTCATCCTAGTCGGGTTCCTGATGCTTACCGTGGTCTTTGGCCAAGAGTAGTTACTGAGCAAATGATTGTTAACTGACTAGTAGTAATTCAGGTTACTGTGGAACTTGATTTCTACTTCTATCCTGTATCTTGAGCATATAGGAGGTGTCTCGTCAACACTTGATGGATTCAGATTTTTCTCGTGAATTAACCATCTTTTGCAGCCAGGACGGTGCCCTTTGATTCTCTCTCCTGAGAAGTGACCTAGTCGGGAAATGGAGACACCAAGTCTTATGATGGGTCTAGCTTTCTTCCTGTTTCTTTCTACTCAGAAGATCTTTCAGTGCCCGGCCTCCTTCTTCCTCCTCAGCATTTACCCTTTTTCCTGCTTCTCATCACCCCTTGAGACCCCGTGATGGTCTTGGAAATGTCCCAGATATCTTACACCTCCTATGCAGTTTCTCCCTTCACATCTTCCTACCTCTAAATTTTTCTCCCTTTTCCTTCATCCCTAAACTCTTTTTTTCTCCTTTGTCTGAGCTCAGTGTTCCCTCTGCTCAATCAGAAGTCAATTCTCGAATGCTCCATTTCTCTTATCTGACACCCTCATCAGCTTTGCACCCTTTTTTGCAACTCTGTCCAGGATAATATCATGAAAGCAACTCCAAACGCATACCACATACCAGCTCCGCCCAAAGCCTCGTAGTTCCTTCCTTTTTAGCAATCTGCACCCTTTCTACCACCCCTGCCCCTATTCTTATACCTTCCCAGCCTGCCATGTAAGGCTCACACATAGACGCAAAAGATTGCAGAAAAGGCAACAACGTCACCTACAATTTTTACTGGTACTGTGTGTCCCAAGTATGTCTCCTCAGACTGTAGGTAGGGCTTTTAAAATTTACTGTAATTCTGACTTCAAGAAATTCTAATTAGCTTTAGGTTCTGCCTTGTATTCTGGTACTATACCAAAGGTGCCTTTTCCCTTGCATCCATGTCTTGCTGATTGCATTTTCTATGTGTGTGTTTTGCTTATTCTTGAGCCCAATCAGAATGGCCTCCAATCAAATTGACTTCAGAGGCTGAGTTCAAACAGAGATCAGACAACCACTCGATCAGGGAAGATATGGGTGGAATTCAGACATTGGGGGAGATATTTGATAAGATGGCTTCTAAACATCATCTCTTTTCAAACCTGCGATTCTCCTTAAACTGATCATTCAGTGTAAGAGTTCTGCCTTTTCTTGTGTGTTTTCCACTATACTAAAGGCCATTTGCCCCACCTGGGAGATACCTAACTCTTGGACTTACCTGTGATAGTTAAAGAAATAGTGCTGTTCAAGGGAAAGAGAGGAAAAGGTTGCAAGCACACTTTGGATTTATCTGATCATCTAATGTGTTGGACCAGGAGATCCCTCAGCAGGAGTTAAAATGCTCTGTGTGAGGATGTCACATGCTTCTTTTGTCCAGTTTCTCCTTTTGGATCCCAGATCGTTCATAGACTCAAATAGTCCAAGAGCTAGAAGGATCCCCAAAGGTTGTCTCAGTGCAGGCAGTCTCCATGACTGGCCCTGCATTTGGCCAAAGAATGTCCAATGACAGAGCCCTCACAGCCTTCTCCAGACACAAAGTGACCTTTCCAAATCTGGACTAAACTACCAGAATATTTTTCTTATAGTGGATCAAAAATATTTCTCTTTGACATGTCTCTCCATTAGTTTCATTCTATTTCCTGAAGCTGGGTGGAGCAAATCCCACCCTTTTCTAATTAAGAGTCCTTTAAATATTCAAAGACAGCAATTACAGAGTTGTATCTTTATCTGCCTAAATATTTCCAGTTCTTCAAGTTCCTCATGACATGGTTGCTTCATCTTTGTTGTCCTATTGTCTGGGTCCTGCATTTTTCCTGGTGTGGGCTGCAGAGCAGAATGGAATGCTCTGCCAATCCAAAGGGGAACAAGACTCTCCTTCCCTCACCACTCATTTTCCTGTTTCTCCACTCATGACCCCATGTCCCTGATGGGGACACGTATGCTCCAGACCCTCTGATACTTCCTCCTGTAGAAGTAATTCTGGATTTTGATCCCATCTTTCACAGCGGGCTTGTCACTGAAGGTTCTCAGTTTTAGATCTGTTTGCGTGAAAGGGAATGTTTTTGCTGCTTTTCTTGATTTCTCTAAATCCTTATTGCTGTTTTTTTGTTTTGTTTTGTTTTTTGTTTTTTTTTTAACTTGAGTTTGTAACAGGGCTTAATTATCTTCAGGGCAGTTTAACCCTTTCATATTCAGCCCTAGGCCCAACATAGGTCTGAGAAATATTTAGTGAGTTTATGGTTCATAGTAATATCATCATTGACATACTTTCTTCTGCTTTGTCATCCTCCTCCTCATCATCATCGTCATCATTTAAGTGGCACACAAATTCTTTTGCTTAAAGTTATTGCTGTCTTTTGTCTTTATTCCTGTAATACCAATGTTAGTTATGGAGAAAGAGCTCATAAAGTAGCTGCAGCAGAATCAGAGAATTGTGCAACTTCAAGTATCATTTCCAATGCACTAGTAAGTGGAGCTAAGATCAGAACCCAGGGTTCCTGATCTCCCGCCCCGTATGTCTAGACTATGTTCTGTCTCTGGAGAAAAGTGGGAGTGACACTCACTGATCATCCTCAGTACAGGGCATTGAGCCACACCATTAAGGAGTATTGATTGGCTCCCCCGCTGTGAGAACAGTATGCTGCGTGTGACACAGACAGAGAGACCCAGGCCGAGTCTGCAGGAGAAAACTGGTCATGATGTCAAATGTGGAGGAAACAACCAATAGGCCTGGTGGGATGTTCTCTATTTATCAGCACAGTTAGTGGAATCCAAACAAAGAAACTTTCCAGAATGACAACCGTGCTCTGCCACTGAACTGTAGGTGAGCATGCGGTTTGTGACGTATTATTTCATTCTGCCATCATACCAGTTGTGAGATCTTGCTTGTGAAACTAAGTTAACTCCATTTTATGGACAAAGAAACTGAGGTGAGAGTAGTTAATTGAGCATAAAATAAGTAGCCGAGATAGGTATCAAGTCTAGATCTGTTGAAGCCTAGAGCTTGTTTTGCCACGTCACATTGTCTCATTGACTCTTCCAGGAGTCCTGGCAAGGGAGCCCTTAATTTCAGCAAAACAAATCTCAGACCAATTTCCATTGGACTCTATTAAACTCCACTACCTTTCTGATGTTGGTGGCAGCTCTGTACTGAACCATACGTGAAGATTGAACTTGGAATAAAATAATAAAGCTCCATTTGTTAAAAACCACAGCTACTTCATGAGCTGTTTCTCCATAAGCAACATAGACACTACAGTAATAAAGATTAAAAAACAAAACAATAATAACCGTAAGCAAAAGAAGCTGTATGACACTAAAATGAGGAGGAGGAGGAGGAGGAGGAGGATGACAGTGATATCTACCAGGGTGGGTTAGTATAATGAGACCGTGTTCCTCTGGAGAAAGATACTATTTGGACATACAGTCTGTTTTCACTAAGGTGGGGAGCAGTATGTGTCCAGAGCTCTAGAGGGACCGAAAGGCCAAGTGTCCACAGTGGCAAGAGAATCCGGGAGACTGGACCATCAAGTCTTTTACTCAGAGACTGGAGACCACGCCTTACCTCTCGGAACAGCCCTGTGTGAACATCCGACTTTATGATACATTGTGATTGTGATACAGGACTTCCCATGCAGCGCTTAAGCCATGCAGGCTTATTACTCACACCACACTCACCTGGACCCAGAGACCTCCAGGCACTGAGACTCCGTCTCCCGGAAGTATTTCCCTGAGAAATTGCAGAGGACCTCAATCCTGCAACTCACACAGAGGCAGTTCTTCGTGGCCGGAAACGGACCCCACGCCCTCTGGGGCACATCCCTGAGTGCGAGCACTCTTCTCTCGCCCTCCTCCCACCCAGGCACCGTCCCAACTGGGCACTGCCTTGCTATGCCCCACATCTCCCACAAGGGGGAGCCGCCGGAGGGCAGCTGGGGCTGCGGAATTTTGGAAGCGCAGAAGTTTTCTCCTCCTGTCCTGTAACTGGTTTTCACTCACTCAACTGAGAGATTTCTTTGTTGCAATGATGGGGTCTAAGATAACACTTCTGGAGGCTGCAGGCGAGAAACACAGCTGATATCATCTTTTATTGTGTGTTGTTATTTGCCTAGCATTATAAATTAAGGAGGAAAAGTAACAAAGAGCTTGAAGACATGCACAGCTCACAGGCCCCGGGTGGAGGCTGGCGACATCAGACAGACAGAACCAAGACATCTGAGGGGCAACCAGGAGGTGCGTGTGGCTGCAGAGCACACAGGTAGGTACCCGCAAGAGGACAGTCGTGACGGCGGGGAGGAGTGGATGGAGCATTCACAAAAGGTGGTCAGCAGAGATTAAAGGGGAAAGGCAGTGCAGAGGAGTTGGGAGATGGAGGGAGAGAAGAGGGAGGAGTCCCAAAGGAGTGCAAAAGAAAAAAATGTTTGCAGGGTGTGATGCAAAAGGCTGACCACGGAGTGGGAGAGGGAGGGTTTGGAAAGTGAATCAGAGACATAAGAGGGTTTGAAGTTGGTTCCAACTCGGCCACCCCAGAAACTTCACAAAGCAGGAGAGGATGGGAGATTGACACAAAAGGCTCAGTTGTACAAGAAAATTCAAAGTGAGTAGGTGTGCCAGAAAGTCAATCTAATCATTCTGGTTGTGTGTCGTATAGCCACACCCACTCCGGACTTTAACCCAAACTAGAAAGAATTCTGGTCTGAGTGTGTTTTCAGGTCCTCTCTGCTCGGAACTCATGTTTCACACTTTCCCTTTCTTCCTTCGGCTCTTCCACAGTCGCTCTAGGTAATGGAATAGAAGTCAGAAATTCCGTGTTCTAGTCCAGGCTTTGCCACTTACTGGTGAGATTAGCTTAAGAAAGGAAATATCTGAGTTTCCTTTTCCTTTGTCTATAAAAGGAAGATAATAATATATTACTTATGAGCCCTACAGGGTTTTTCTGAGGGTTGAATAAGTCAGACAGTGTGAATGAATGCTCTTAATAGATTACAATTGCTAGTTAAATAAAAGATGGCATTAATAATAATTAATCAGTTAATATATTCTTCCTATCCTCAACAGCGGGTTTGCCTGCTGAGCTGTGAATAAGATAATATATAACATATACGTTATATAGATATATTAGCCTTAACCTACTATCTGTGAGAAAATTTAGAATTTATGACTCTATTTCCACAGCACATGTTAGAGTAACCTCTTTGGGAGATAAATAGGAATCTTTGTATACTTACCTTTTAGCCACCATCAAATGTTCTTTTCCCCGACCTCAGCTACAATTTTGTATTTCTCAAACATGCAGATAATGATTGATGGTGTCTGCCTGGCTACCTGACTGATGAGTGATTTGTCTGTGTCCTGGACACTGCTGCCAGAGCAAATGTCACACCATGTCTCAGGCACATTATCAGACTAAATATGCTTGGAAGAAGCAAATAAGAGACTCTGTTAATCAGTTAATCATCCCATCACTATATTCACTGCCTGAAATGTGTTTGCTTTTTTGTTTGTTTGTTTGTTTGTTTTTGGTCTGGGTCATTTGTTACTTAGTTCATTGAAATGTCTTGGATGAAAATTGGGTTCTGCACACTGGATCTGGCTGGTTGATTCTGCGTGCGAAGACTGAAGTTGGCTTTGATGCCTATAGATGCACTCACCCTTCCCTCGGGTTCCAGAGGCCATGTGGTGTATGGGGAAGGCAATGTAGATGGTGGGAAAATCACTTGACTTCTCTTGCTCATCTGTCAAATGAAACTGTTACCATCCTTCCTTCGTGCATCCAAATATAGATGTAAGGAGCACATGTGATTACACTGCACACACCAACAGTTCCTAACTATCCAAGTGCTGTATAATTGTAAGGTTTTATAGTCATTATTCTGCTGCATGTTTCTTACTAGTGATTTACCCGTATTGCACAATTAAAATTATTTGAAAAGCTGTCTTTCCCCAGCTGTTAATATAGTCCCTTACTTTTTTTCATTTCCACCAATCAACTGATAAATCAAATATTTATAAAGATGCTAAATTTGTCATATACCTACTCACCATCAAAAAGTTAGTATCCTATCTAAATCACATGAATAGATGCACAATGTGTACATAGACTATTTGTATTTTTCTAAAAATACTAAATACATATATACATCCTTTTTTCGCCCATGTGCCTATTCCCCTTTTAATAAAAATATATGTAAATATGTATTTGAGCAAGAAACATAATACCTACATCCACACACACAGCATCTTCGCTTAGATAGCAGATTTAATGGGGGAGAGGAACAAACGCATCACTCTATCAGCATTGTAGCTATTTCAGAGTCCAGAAGTGACCATAATGCACAATTCATGTGGTTAAAAAAATGATGGATCAATTTCTGCCCTGTTCCTAGTAATGAATATCAATATCTTGCCTCTTCTAGACAGACTGTCAGCAGCTTCAGATGTTTTTAAATGAGTTTTTAAAAATAAATTTGCGAAGTCAATTATTTTGAATCTCATCTGAAGCAATTAAAAAACATCCTGACATTTAAGGTGATATTTTTTCCCAAGTAAAATAATCATAAATAATACTAATTATGAGCAAATCATTCAGTTACTCTCAGTCTGGTTCAACCTTTAGGTTAATAAACCAATCCATTAAAATTCATCTTGCTCAAAGGACCAATTTGTTAAAAAATGTAGCGACCTTTCACCACAAGTATGATTGATATTTTCTTTAACAATAATCAGAGCTGTCTTTCCCAGAACAGAGTATGGTCAAGTGATAGGTATAGAAAACTAGGGTTCTTTTATACCTCTCTTGGTAATACTTCTCAGATAGGTACAGAATGATATTGATGATGATGAAGATGGTGGTGATAATGTACAAAATTAAAACTCTAATGTTAAAGAGAGTACCTTAAAAAGATATTTGAAAGCCTCAAGACAACTGTTCACAAAACCCAACTATATTACTCTTCATGCCACAAACAGAGTTTAGATATTCCCCTCTGCCTCTAGTGTTTCGTTCTCACCAAAGGAGTAGGGCAGAGATTTGCAAATGTGTCCCATGGGCCAAATCTGGTCCACTACCTGTTATAAATAAAGTTTTGTTGGAACAAAGCCCATCCATTTATTTAGATATTGTCTTTGGCTGCTTTCCTACTACAGAGGCAGAATGGAGTTGTTACAACAGACACCACATGGTCCACGAATCTTAAAATGTTATTATCATTCTCTTACAAAAAGCGTCTGCCAACCCCTGTGTTAGGTAATGAAAAAAAAAATTCATCTTTGAATTTATAACAGTAGCTAATCTTTGAACAGCACTTTAGAGTTTATAAAGTCTGACCATGTTATGTTGTAATAGGTATTATTATCTTCACTTAACTGATGAAGAAATTGCCGACTTTTCTTCTTTTTTTAAATTATACTTTAAGTTCTAGGGTACAAGTGCACAACGTGCAGGTTTGTTACATATGTATACATGTGTCATGTTGGTGTGCTGCACCCATTAACTCGTCATTCACATTAGGTATTCCTCCTAATGCTATCTGTCCCCACTGCCCCCACCCCATGACAGGCCCCGGTGTGTGACGTTCCCCACCCTGTGTCCAAGTGTTCTCATTGTTCAATTCCCACCTATGAGTGAGAACATGCGGTGTTTGGTTTTCTATCCTTGCGATAGTTTGCTCAGAATGATGGTTTCCAGCTTCAACCATGTCACTACAAAGGACATGAACTCATCCTTTTTTGTTGCTGCATAGTAGTCCATGTTGTATATGTGCCACATTTTCTTAATCCAGTCTATCATTGTTGGACATTGGGTTGGTTCCAAGTCTTTGCTATTGTGAATAGTGCCACAATAAACATACGTGTGCATGTGTCTTTATAGTAGCATGATTTATAATCCTTTGGGTATATACCCAGTAATGGGATCACTGGGTCAAATGGTACTTCTAGTTCTAGATCCTTGAGGAATCGCCACATGGTCTTCCACAATGGTTGAACTAGTTTACAGTCCCACCAACAGTGTAAAAGTGTTCTTATTTCTCCACATCCTCTCCAGCACCTGTTGTTTCCTGACTTTTTAATGATCGCCATTCTAACTGGTGTGAGATGGTATCTCATTGCGGTTTTGATTTGCATTTCTCCGATGACCAGTTGCTGACTTTTCTATAGTCAGTCAGCCATAAAGTGGTATAGGGAGGACTTGACCTCTAACGAAGGAAGAATGCTGCCCCAGTGGCGGCTTTCAAGAAGCAGGAAAGGAGATGGCTCTCAAACTGCAGTAATGGCTACCTGTCTCTTTTATCCACCTAGATATGACCATTGCCCAAAGACAGTAGAGAAAATAAAACTCTTGACATTCTTTTCTCTCATTATCTGAACTTGGCTGGGGTGATTTTAGCCTTGTCTGCTTCTATGTCCTTATTCTCATAACCAGAGTTATACTAATAAACAGAAAGGAAAGCAAAGTGGTTTGCAGTCAAAGCTAAACTTTACTGCATGAACTTTCGCTTATCCATACTGAAAGGAATGCATCCACGCTGAAATTGGCACTGTGGCATGAATATTCCAAAACAGCAGATAACAGAAAAGTCTTTGTTTTTGGAATACACTATCTTTTTAAAAGTTTGCATTTTGAAACAGTAAATCCTCTCTTTGTTATGTTTCTTTTTTATTCAAGTTAATATCAAAATTATATTTTCCCCTCGAGCTTAGGACATCTATTAGCAAAGTGGGCCCCAAAGTGCTAGATATGAAGAGGAAGGAAGCCTGGAATGAAAACCTTGCCTTTGAGATTCATAGATATAAAACAACAATTGTTTGCTGGGACCAAAGCTTTTCTTAATCTCATGTTTTCTTGGAAAGGGGTGAGGGATAAAATGAGATAAATAAGAATAAGAAATTTTTACATCGAACCTTTCCTGAAGATTCCAAGACAAAGATAAGGATTTAAACAATTGAACTAATTCAATTTTTTTATTCAACCAACTTTTATTTTGAGTGTCCACTGTGGCAGGCACTGGTAAGAGTTGGAGTATCACATTGACTAAGAAAATTGATTAGAGAAACAAACATGTGCCTATGTGTTATTAGAAATAAGCAATGGGATGGGAGTACAGATAAAATCTTAGGTATGCTCAATGGAGAAGTCATTCTTCCTTAGACAGTCACGGAGGACATTATGGAGGAAGTGGCATTTTGTGAGACTTGAAGAATACACAAGTGCTGGGCATCTGAAAATGGGAGGGTGGCATTCTAGGAGGGAGCAAAAGCATAAGAGCAAAGAGCAGGATTTGGATGTGTTCTGAAAATTGTTCGGTGTTTGTGGAACGTATGGTTATATGGGAATAGAAGAAGATGAGGGAGGTAAAACAGGATGGAACCAGATTCTGGAGGGCCTTGGATTGTAAGTTAAGAAGTTTGGTCTTTATTCTGTAGATAGTGAGAGCCATTGATTCTTTGCGTGCAGGAGAATTACATGATCACACCTGTGACTGGGAGTAGAGTGTGACCGATATTGGAAAAGAACTTGGAGGCAGGTCACCGGAAAGACGCCAGGTGAAAAAGGTACCTCCTCCACCTTGCGCTCTAATTTCAAGACTGCTTCTCTGTCACAACCCTGACTATTGTAGGTTATAGCACTGGCTGAGGACTTTCTGAGGGCATTTATTTAATGACATGCCAGTGGCATTTACTCATAAAACCAAAAAGCCATTGGGGCCAGAAATAGGGGTTTTGGTTACTTCCCCAGACAGGATGCAGTTTGGGTGATTATACATGTGATTCATCGAGGTCGGGAAGCAAATCCTCTACAAACAAACACCCCTCCCTCCAAGCCCAGTGACTCATGGCTTCATCAGTTTGATCCATGGAAAGCTCTTGAGTCCAGGCAAAATTTGAGGTATAAGGTTAAATCACAAATCTTTAGCATTTATCATGACAAGAGAAATATTTTTATTCATTCTTTCAGCCGTTCAAGCAATAAGCATTTATTGAACTTCTATTGTTTTAGGCACAAAGCATATGGCATTATAAAACATAGTTCCGGCCATAAAATATTCCCCAGCTTAATTGGGAAAACAGATATAAACAATTAAGAGAGTATCCTGTAAGTATTATTATAGAGAAATGCAAACAGTACTAAAGGATCAGAGGAGAGACACATAGCTGCTTTGGGAGGGGACAGGTGGCATTGGAATTGGGTCTTAAAGAGTAACTATCCATCATTATTCATTCATTATTTCAACAAATAATTATCAAGCACTTACTATGTGCTAGGCACTGTTCTAGGCATGAGATTTTACGCTTTTGTGGAACTTAAATTCTAATGAGAGGACCCAGATATTAAGCATAGCTGGGAATCAACCAAAAAAATATGTACCCTCGGGGTCTTTACACTCTTGTAAAGGTACGTTTCAGAGAGCGATAACTAACACCTGTTTCAAGCAGGAACAATATATGCAAAAAGAAGCATGAATCTAGCTCCCTGGGAGAGACTGGAGAAGAAATCTTAGGTTTGGGATGCCCAATATGAAAATAAGGCTTATTAATAGCCCTGAATTAAGATGGACAATTGCCCTGACACTCTTTGGCTATAGTGGATACACATAAGTTGGAGACCATTCTTACATGGAAATTCATAGCATTCAGTCCCCTGACATTCTGATTTTGTAGTATCTATCAGGCACATGGAGTCACTGACTAGGGGCTCTGGGTACAGTTGTTTGGATTCACTAATAGATTCTTGGTACCTTCAATCTAACTGTTTTGCAATGGTTCAGTGCCATGAAAATGAAAACCTAAGACACTGGCCACCTCCTTGCTTAAGTAATATTCAGGTCAAATTCTGTAACAGCCAACTTCGGTTTGGAGGTCATACTTGATTCTCATTTTATCAGGTTGTCTAAAATAACCAGGCCATGAGGTGGTTATTGTTATGGTACTCATTGGAATGGGATTTGACCTATATAAGGCAAAGAACTAGGACAGAAATAGCTCTTCAGCCCATCACAGGGTTGGAGAAATCCAGTATAAGCAATCGTAGAATCACAGAGCTGGAAGGGCATCAAGGTGACTTAAGGCGATCCTGGCATCTGCCTCTAGGCCTGTCTGGAAATTTAATATAAATTCTAGAACTCATTATTTTAACAAATGCATACAAACATACTCATCTTGAATAGTATAGTTACTTTCAGGGCAGTGATGCTGCCTAGCCTTGGGCAAAACATCTTTGAACCTCCTGTTTCGTAGCAGACCTAAGAATCTACAGCATATTCTTTCAATATACTTAGTGGAAGAAATTCATTGTCTTTTGAGGCTATTTTGTGTTTTCAAAAAAACCCAAGTGCCATATTCAATTGGTCCAGCTGCATGATACCATTTTTGATTAAAAATGAATTTAAGGCCGGGTGCGGTGGCTCACACCTGTAATCCCAGCACTTTGGGAGGCCAAGGCAGGCAGATCACAAGATCAGGAGTTCGAGACCAGCCTGGCCAATATGGTGAAACCCCATCTCTACTAAAGATACAAAAATTAGCTGGGCATGGTGGCACACGCCTGTAGTCCCAGCTACTTGGGCAGCTGAGGCAGGAGGATTGCTTGAACTCAGGAGGCAGAGGTTGCAGTGAGTCGAGATCATGCCACTGCACTCCAGCCTGGGCAACAGAGCAAGACTCCATCTAAAAGAATTTTTAAAAAAGAATTTAAATGCACTTATAAAATCATAAGCTGACATTTTTGTTTGACTCATAACTGGTTCAAAGGGACTTACCAGCAAATGAAAAAATAATAAGTATATATTCTCCCAGATTGCTGATTTGAAGATATATGAAGCTCTGGTAAGTTGTACAGTTCCTCCCTCCACTTAGTGAACTTACTTGAGGTCAAGGAGCATGTCTTGTTTATCCCAGAATACCCGCCTACCACAGAGACAGATGTATGTGGGGGCTATTTGTTAAATGAATAAAAAACCATAATTTCATCACTTTATAGTCATTTCATGAATTCGTTGTTCATTTTGATTTTTTTTCATCAAATATGAATCCCATGATCACCTCTTACCTTAAGGCTAATTAGCCAGCAAAAAGCAAAGGAAGCAGTATTTGGTGGATAGAGCTCTGTTCTGGGAAGAAAAGTCAGGCACTAGGATAAAATCTGTTATGAGTAGAATGAGTGGCTTTGGAAAAGGTACTTAAGTCTGTGTCTCCATCTTTAAATGAAAGGATTGAACAGATATGGGAAAAGATCCATTTGAGGAACAAACTCTTGAGTAGCTACTTTGTGACTATCTCTATGTGCATGCTATAGGGGAGATTCATTGTTGTTAATCTTATTTAGAGACAAGGTCTCACTCTGTCACCCAGGCTGGAGTACAGTGGTGCGATCATAGCTCACTGCAGCCTCAAACTCCTGGGCTCAAGTGATCCTCCCAGCTCAGCCTCCTGAGTAACTGGGACTACAGGTGTATGCCATCACACACAGCTAATTGTTTTATTTTGTGTAGAGATAGGGTCTCACTATGTTGCCTAGGCTGGTCTTGAACTCCTGGGCTCAAGTGATCCTCCTGCTTCGGCCTTCCAAAGTGCTGGGATTACAGGCGTGTGTCACCATGCCCAGCCCACAGGAGATATTATTAAGGTGGGGTTTTTTTGTTTGTTTTGTTTTTTTGACTGAGTCTTGCTCTGTTGCTGAGGCTGGAGTACAGTGGCATGATCTCAGCTCACTGCAACCTCTGCCATCTGGGTTTAAGTGATTCTTGTGCCTCAGGCTCCTGAGTAGCTGGGGCTACAGGTACACGCTGCTACACCCAGCTAATTTTTGTAGTTTTAGTAGAGACAGGGTTTCATCATGTTGGCCAGGCTGGTCTTGAACTCCTGACCTCAAGTGATCCATCTGCCTCAGCCTCTCAAAGTGCTGAGATTACAGGTGTGAGTCACTGCGCCCGGCCACTTTTAAGGTTTTACTTTTGGTCAGTACTCTTGTGTTTGCAAGTGAAAGAAACCCAGCTTAATTTAGTTAGGTAACAAACCAAACTCTGGAAAGGGCTGGGTACACCAGGCTCCAGAAATTACTAGAATCAGGGATCCAGGCACTTCCTCCCACTTTGCCCTAAGCTTCTCTCTCTGGGTCAGCTTTATTCTCTTAGACCTTCCTCCATGAGGCTGGAAAAATGTGCAAAACCTCTGGGAAGTCCTCTGAGCCAGGGAAACAAGAAACATGACTGGCAGCTGCTATAGAACCCTAAGGTTGGATGCAGTGAAGGTCAGCTCCCCCAGAGAAAGGGTTGTTACACAGCCAAGATAAAATAGAGCCTTGCTAAAGCCTGCCTTCTCTTCATGCTGCCTACTCCGACCCTACTTCTCTCAGCTCCACAAACACTGGTGACTTTCTACTCTCCTTTCAAGACTCTGTTCAACTTTGCTTTCTCTGAGGCCTGACTGGCAGGGCAGCACTGTCCCTTCTTGTGTATGCCCCCAAGGCACCTGAATCCATCCGTGTACTGGGGAAGTACACCTTGCTGTGTTGCTTGTCCTGTTCTCTTTACAGATTCTTCTTCCCATGAGCCTGAGAACTCCTCAAAGACATTAACTAACTGCCTTAATTGGTTTTGTGTTACTTTATTTATTCAATTATTTATTTATCAGTTATTAATAGCCTACTATGTGGTAGGTTCTGAGGATTCAAAGAGAAGTAACATAAGATTCCTGTTCTCAAGGTGGTGAAGGTCATGTGGGAAATGCATGATAAATAGACACTGGCAGTGCAAGACAGTGGGATGAATCCATTACAGATGTCAGCTCTGGATGCTATAGGAGCATATAGGAGAGTCTCCTTCCTGGAGCAAGGATGACGGTTGAGAATGCCAGCAAGAGTTTCCAAGAAGGAAAAGGCACCACCCCTAGCCTGAGTCCTGTTGAATATGATGGAGCCTTGTTGTGTGGGGTCTGAAAGGAGAGAGCATTCTCTGCAGTAAGAACAGCACATGAGGAAGTCAGGGGATGCCCCAAAGAGCAACATAATAAAAGGCTTATGTTTGGGTGTGATAGATAAGACAGAGACACATGAAGTAGTTGGACAATAAGACAGTTTCCAATCAAGTACTAATTTTGCAGTACAATGAACTACGAGTATAGAACGGATCACCATGCACTTATTCTGGAAATCTCTCCGAAAATGTGGGTTCTGACTCACTCCTTGAGAAATGACAGTGCTAAATCTGAGATAAAAAAAAAGTCTGGGTTTCAATCTCACTCTGCCAATTATTAGCCTGGTGATATTTTCTCAATCTTTAATTTCTACATCATGAAATGAAGACACTAAGATTCAACTCTCAGAGTTGTATTGAAGATAAAATAAGACTTGTAAACTGTAAAGCACTACACAAACATTAGTTTGTTCATTGAAACTGTTTACCTGTAAAATAGAGAATTCTTCATTGATAAAGATATTTGGATGATATAAAAAGAAGCATTAAGTATACTTACATGCAATGATACAATATTTACATTAAAAATATGTTAATTTAACATATTTATACATATACTTTGTATAAAAATCTTGGTTAATGCTATTGAAAAATGCAAATGTGTTAATGAGTTGACTGTGTCTTTTTACACATTTCTGACTCTTAGGATAGGGCAGAAAAACAGCCCTTCAGGGTAGGCCGTCTGATTCAGCGGTACGTGTGATGTGTTAGGAATTAAGTAGTTCAGGTGTGCTAATTTTGAAGTAAACTCTCTCCTAAGCAAACTGCATTCCTGTAGACAGAAGTTTTACTTCAGGATTTCTGTCTCAAAATAGAACTCTAAGTGGTGCAACTTTCTCTTCACTGTCTCCATTTCCTCCTCTTTAAATGACCATAAGCAATGGCAGCATTTTAAAGTCACACTCATACAAGTGGTGTTTAGAGAAGTTTGATTTCATTAGTCTTATACTCTGGTCAGATGTAGGCAAGGGCAAGGAACATCTAACAGATACAGAACGACCCACTAAAAGAATCTGAACTCTTTTGAGTGCTTTTCAAAGACGATGGGTGAAATACTAAAATGTAATTGACACAGTGTGTTCAGGCATGCAGTGTAAACAATCCTTCACTCCACGTGCTCCATCAGTTCTAGACAGCCCTTGGCTATCTTGTGGGAAGAAACCCCTGCTTTGTCTCCCTTGTTCCCACTGATACCAACACTGAGCTGATCATTATAGAGGAGAGTGACTCCAGTGCTTTTCCATGTAGCTGTGAACGTGGACCTGAAAAGCATCAAAAGAAACATTAGAGATTTGTCACTCACTCTTGCTTAATGATGAATTCAAGGAAGCTGAAATTGGAGGCCCATCACTCCCAGCTATGGGCTCGAAGTTATGGCCAGTTGGTAGTCCTCTTTCTCCATCCATTACTGCATCCACCTGGACCTAACTGTTCTAAGAGCTACCTTTCTAAAACTTATGTAAGGAAAGAGAGCATGACTCTTTTCTTGGAATATGAAGTCTATGAGATATCAATACAAATTCTACAAAATAAGGACGTATTCTAAGGTCAAACAAGTTTAAGAAATCCTGAATATGTCTCCACTGGACATTCAAAATGTACATCAGCATAGCTAAGGCTGTAAAATAAAAATAATACAATAAAGTAAAATAAAATAAAACATTTGCTTTCCCAGTGATTTGACTTTAGAACTGTTTTATTTAGTAATACTCATTAATACCTTGAATACTTCTTGCTTCTAGTTTATAAGAAGATAATGTTCTTAGAGAAGTCTCGGTAAATAGTCCTCTTGAAGGCTGAAGTCCATGCTTTAGACTGAAAAAAAGTTGAACGTAGCTTGGATAAATCTTATAATTGAGGAATACATGCTTACCATCCAAAGGTTCTTTTTAATAGCCAATTATTTATTAAATTGGGGGTTTGCCGGGGAGGTGGGAGGTGAAATAAGCAATCAGCATTTGAGCCCATTCCTTATTCAGAAAAATTTTTTTTCTCTTCTATTACTGGCTAGATCTCATGGAAAATCCCTTGAAAATGCTGAAATGGACTTTTCCTCTCCCTCTCCTCTGGCTGTTTGCCTTTTTTTCATAAAGAATGAGTGTAGATTTGATCTGTAACTATTATAGTTTATATTTGATGGGACCCTATGGAAAACTACTAGCCAAGAGAAAGAGTAATCACTAGTAGTTTTAACTGTAATCACAGAGAAATCCTTCCCTCTCCTTCAACCTTTCCATGGCTCTGTAATTGTGAGCCGTATCTTTCATAGGACGTTTCCCGTAGGTGCTAAGATCATATTTTCTCTCCATATAGGTTCTCCAAAGTATCCTTTTTTTTCTACCCACAAAAATAGACAGGGAGTCAGGCAATGGGATCAACTCTATTCATCATACATATCATTTTATACCTCTTCAAGGAAGCTTTTCTTGATCAATTTTCTTCTCTAATCACTGCTTCTCCCAGCATTTCTTCCGAATCTATTTAATGCGTAGGATATTATTTTACCTATGGTGTCACAATACTTTGCAACTGATCTTAGTTTATTCATCTGTGTGTTTTCTCTGTCAACTAGAATTTAAAGTTCATTGGAGGCAGGTACAATATATTTAATTTTTTCATACTATCTTCAAAGTCTTACATGCAGTAAGACTTGTACAGAGTTTTATACATAGTGGGCATTTGCTTATTTGAATTAAAAATAATTTACGTGGAATGAATGTCAGGACATCTATTCATCTCCTAGGTTTTCTATCGATATGACTGGAACGTGAACATTGGAGTCCTCCTGACCTGAGCTCAAATCCTAGGCCAAAAACATCAGTAATCTTTGTGCTCTTAATCAAGCTACTCTTCTTCTCTGAGTTTCCATTTTCTCATATCCACAATGGGGATCTTCTATCTACCTTTTCCTAAAAGACTGTATGAGGAATAGTTAGAAGTTTAAGTTCTGATGTCAGACAGTTCTGATTTGAAAGCCCTCTCTGCTACTTGCTACCTCATATTGAAAAAATTGGTTAACCTCTGATGAGCCTCATTTTCCTCATCTGTGAGTTAGGATCCATAATAGGATTTATGTCATGAACTTGTTTGGATTAAATGAAATAATGCAAGGAAAACTTAGAATGGTACCTGATACCTAGCAAGCATTCAATTAATGTTAACTGCTGCTGTTGAAGAGTACCTAGAATACCTGATGTTGGTGGGCTCAAATAAACCATAGTTCTTTCTCCTACTAATTCCCATCTTTAAATCCATTGCCATGGCAGATGCACTTTGCAAATCTGTTGGCTAAATGCGTAACTTTCATTGCAGGAATGGCATTCTGCCTGTTTTGCCTATCTTAAATGGCACAAAATTCTTCTGAAGGAAAAGACTTTCTCAGGAAGATAATCCATATCTGGATTGAAAAGAGCTTACGTTTTTAAAGTGTGGGTTGGAGACATTTTTTAATTGAACGCAGCCATTTTTTATCATGTTGATTTCCTCAGGATATGAATCAGAGAGAAAGAACTGAAGTCTTGTCTCAGGAAGAAAGAGGGCAGGCAGAGGATTTTTCACTGGTAAGGCAACTTGCACACTTGTCCTTTTCATAGTGAGTCATGATCTATGATACATTTCATAGCAATGTCTATGAGTTTCCAATTCTGGAATTAGACATGCCAGCCAAATAAGGGAGGGAGAAGAGAATAGACTTTTAATCCACCTCATTGCCATTCAGAGTTCTAGAAGTGGAGCTTCAAGAAAAGGAGTATTCTAGCACCCACTTTTAGTCTTATCTTTAAACACATTGAGAAAGAGAATTAGCTAATTACTTTCCAAATGCTTCCAGCAGAGCAATTCCACAGGGTTTTTTTTCCCCCAATAACTAGCTCTAGTGTTCCAGAAAAATCAGTCTCCCTAATCTCTTTCCAAATCTTTTTTTTTTTTTTTTTTTTTCGCTATGACTTGAGGCTAACTTTTCTTTTTCTTTGTTTTCATACTGGCTGACCTAAGCTCTTCTTAAAATGACGCCATGAATTTTTTTAAGTTATTAAGCCTACCTTCCCTAGTTTTTTTTTTTCTAATGAAGGAAACTTAACTCTCTTGAAAAGCTCTCTTATATCCAATTTTTTTACACTTCAAGTCACTTTGGACTGATGTTCTAAGGATGTTTCCCAGCTATTCTAGTAACGAATAAAAAACACCAATGGTTTGTTACCATTGGTCCTTCGCATCCATGGATTTCACATCTGGGGATTCAATTAACTCTGGATCAAAAACACTTGGAAAAAAAAAGGATTGTTGTGTCTGTACTGCACACCTACAGATTATTTTCTTGTAATTCCCTAAACAATAAAATATAACAATTATTCACATAGTATTTACATTTTATTAGATATCATATGTAATCTAGAGATGATTTAAAGTATACAGGAGGATGTGCATAGGTTACATGCAAATACTAGACATTTTATATAAAGGACTTGAGCATCTGCAGATTTTGGTATTGGCAGGGGATCCTGGAACCAATTCTCCATGGATGCCACTTGATGACAGTATAGGCACTTGGGTATCCCCAGGACTTGGTGCCACTCAGAGTATATTACAGGTGCTTAAAGTGGTGACTGAATAAATATGACCTTATATTTCTATAGCTTTTAATGCTTTATGGAAAACTTCAATTTCCTTAAAAAGTCCTGTCTGCAGTTGTCTTATTTTCACCTTTTCCACCACCCAAAATAACCTTACCTTTGGTTATAAAGTCAGTAAGTTTTACAGTGGAGACCAGAACTTGGTCTCCAGTTCCCAGCCACACAAGTTTATTGCCTTAACCTGAACATTTGCTAAAGTGGTGGTGCTAGTGTTTTGAAAAATGTAGACCTCCCAAACTCAACCTTGTACTCATATAATGAAGAGAATAACAAGAGTGCAGACCAGTTCTAATATGTCTTTGTTTTGGGAATATATCTGAACATCATGTTATTTTTAAATTGTAAAATGTGACTTGTTCATACTTAGCTTTTATTCTTCTCTGAGCTTGAGCTCCAATTCTCACTGACTTTTCTACAAGCTCATCATTTTTTCACATGGTATCTCTACATTGTGTTATGGTATGAAATATTAATAGCCCACAATAGGGCACTTTTAATCTCTTCGTCACCAAGATATAGGACATCTTGGTGCCTTGATTAAATAGTGCGTGGTCAGTGTGAGGACCTTGATTCTCCTCCTGGTGAAATTCTTTCTGTCACAAGATTTCTTCAATGTAAAAATCAACAATCATTACTATTCCTTTCATTACTTCACTGGAGTTCGAAGTCAGCCAAAGAAAGATATTAAATAATCAGGGAGACAGGGTCTCTTGCATTGAACTCCTTAAAGGCAGGGGCTATGTCAGAAATTTATGCCGAGCGCCGTGACTCACGCCTGTAATCCCAGCACTTTGAGAAGCCAAGGTGGGTGGATTGCTTGAGGTCAGGAGTTCAAGACCAGCCCAACCAACATGGTGAAACCCTGTTTCTACTAAAAAAAAAAAAAAAAAAAAAAAAAAAAGCCTAGCATGGTGGTGCATGCCTGTAATCCCAGCTACTTAGGAGGCTGAGGTGGGGGAATCGCTTGAACCTGGGAGGCGGAGTTTCAGTGAGCTGAGATTGCACCACTGCCTTCCAGCCTGGGTGACAGAGCAAGACTCTGTCTCAAAAAATAAGAAAAAAGAAAAGAAAAGAAACTTATGTAGCCCCATCCCCTAATCCAGGGTCTGGCACAGAGCAGGTACTTAATACATTATTAATTACAATTGAATTGACATCTATAAGAAAATTCAAGAAATCTGAGCCTTGTGACTTTGTCCATAATGATGTGGCCTTAGCTAAGACTCTGAGCTTCTGTTTTGTCATCGGTTAAATGGGATCTCTGTCTACCTTTAATGGGAATGTGAGAGTCCTAGGAAATTTGACCTTAAGGAATATTTGTTTTAGACTTCACAGACTAGATGGAGTTCTAGTTTTTAAGTTAATAAATTACAGACTAACAGGCTTTACATGAATAATCAAAGCAAAGGGGCTCTTGGTGACCTACTTGTGAATTAATATTTTTAATTAGTAAGTCATTTTTGACAAATTCACACAACCCTCGATATCTGTTTGTTTGTTTTTATTTCCTTTAATTCACTTTCCATTATGGTCAACTTTACTATTGAAATGAAATCATCAACTTGAAGATATGTTGAGAAATGGTGTTACAGTCTGGGTTCATAAATCTTAACAGGAAGAACCTGGAGCCAAGCAGCTCAGAGCATTATGAAATCAGTTAATTCAGGCTTCTGGAATATGTGAGCAGTCTACCACTTTCTCATTAATCTGAGGCAGAATGCCCAGAAAGAGTATTTCGCAAAGGTTAGTGCAAAAGAGAAGTCCATTGAGTCATTGTTGGGTGTTGGATAACAGAGCAAATTTATTGCATTAATCAATGGAGGAAGTCTGTATTCTAAGATTGCCTTGCTAAGAAAGTCATTGTAAACTTGTAAATGAACAATTCTGCTTCCTCAATGGCTCTCAAACCTGAATGGGCATCAGAGTCATCTGGAGGACTTGTTAAATCACAAATGGCTGGGTACTACCCTTAAAATTTCTTCTGATTTTGTAAATTCTAATTTGGGGGTGGGGTGGATCCCAAGAACTTGCAATTATCACAAGTTTCTAGGTGGTGCTAATGCCACAGGACGGGGACTATACCTTGAGAACACTGTGCTACTTGATTTTCCTTAAGATTGCCAAGCCTGGTGAAAATAAACATTCCGTGGGACTGCTGCTCTTTTCTGAGACTGATTTAATGAAATAGGACTTAGATAAGCCATCAATAGCACAAGCCACAGGCAGACATCTATGGGTCAGAGTGTCTGTATAGAACTACAATGAACCCTAGATATAGAGAGACAGATTTTTTTTAGGTTAAGTTTTAAGCTCAGCTCCTTCATGACTTTGTAGGACATATTATTGTGGTCTGTTCCAAGCTCCTTCTGGAGTCATCTGAAAATATATTGCCAGAATCTTTTTAAAAAAGGGAGAGGAGATATGTTTTCATTTTCTTTCAGGTGGTCATTCCAGGTTGTCATCTCTTTTCCAACAAACAGGCCATGTATTCAGGCATTCTACCCTCTTGCTTTGTGATTTAATCAGTCAGTAGACAGTAATTCTCTATCAAGTTCTTTTAAGTCAAGTTCTTATTTCATATAGGTACAATGTTATCAATTCTGGTTATTTTCCTGGAAGCTCATTTTATTCAATTCAGTTCAACACCCATTGTGTGACTTCCTATGCTAAGCACTATTCTAGGGACTTAAAAAAAGACATGACCAAGACATACACCAATCCCTACCCTTGCAGAATCTACATTCTAGCACAGGGAGACAGACAGTAAACAGTACATCAGCCAATATATTATATTCTTCATAGTAAATGCTATGGAAAAGATGAAAATAAAGCAGAGTGATTAGGTTTAAGACTGGGGTGGGGCACTGGCAGAGGAAGACCATGTGCACAGTTGCAATTTTAAATAGGAGTGTCAATTGAGCAAATATCTGAGGCAGGTGAGACTGTAAGTATATATCCAGGGAAGAGTATCACTGGCAGAGAGAACAGCCTGTGCAAAGGCCCAGTGGCAGGAGACTGCCTGGCACATTTAATGAACAGCAAAGAAGCCAGCATTGCTGATTCAAAGAGATGGAAGGGAATGCATTATAGGTCAGAGAGATAACAGAGAGGCAAGGGCGAGGCCCCATAAGGCTTTGCAGGTTACTGATAGAAGACTTTGGCATTAATCTGAGTGAAATGGGTGTTACTTCAAGGTGCTGAGGAAGAGTTGACTTTTTAACAAGGGTCTTTCAGGATATTATGTAGAGACTAGATGAGCAGGGCAAGGATAGAAGCAAACAGACTAATTAGGAGGCTGTGCCAGTAACCCAAGAAAAAGATGATGTGGCTCAGGCCATAGGTTGGTCAGTAGAGGTTATGAGAAGTAGTCTGCATATGGATATATTTTGAAATCAAAATTCAATAGGATTTTGTGATAGATTGGATATGGAGTGTGAGTTGAAAAGAAAGCAAAGTTTTGGCTTGAGCAACTAGAAATATAGCTATGGGTTGAGATATGGATTGAGATGCTATTGACTGAGATGGCTATAGGAAGAGCCAGTTTGTGAGGAATGTTGGGTTTTAGGTTTTGGATATACTGGTATTGAAATGACTATTAGACACCAAATTATAGATGTCAAGTCGGTTGTTGATCATGCATATTTGGAGCTAACCAGAATGTCAACTTCCCCCAGCCAAAGATGGAGACCTAGGAGTCACCAACATGTTGGGATTACAAACTGTGAGGCTGAGTGATATTATCAAGTGAGTGTGTATAAATAAAGTAGAGAAGACTGGGACTCAGCTCTGGGGGTCCTCAGAATTATAAGTGGAGACTGAGGTGTGACTATCAAGGCAGAAGAAAAACTAGGAGGTTGTGGTGTCCTAAAACCCAAGAGAATGAAGTGCATCAAGTAGAGAGGAGTCAAAAGTAGTGACAAATATTGCTGATAGATCCAGTATGATGAATACTGAAAGTCATTCATTGAATTTTCCAACTGAGCAACACTGGTGACCTGAACAAGAACATAATTTGGTAGAGTTGTGATAGTTAAAGCCTGGTTTAAGTAGCTTAATGGGGAATGGTAGGAGAGGAACTTGAAACAATGAGGAAATCCAACTCTTGAGGTTCCTGCAAAGGGAAGTAAAGAAATTGGATGAAAACACCTGGGGAAAGTGAGGTCAACCTAAGGGGTTTGTTATTGCTGCTGTTTTTGATTAGGAGAAATTACAATATGGTTATGTGCTGATGGAAATGGTCCAGTAGAGAGAGAGAGAGATTCATGTTTTAGGAAAGATAGCAAGAATTCCTTAAGCAATTTTGTTGAGTCAGAAAACAGTGATAGTATCTAATGTCCAAGTGGAAGATTTGGCTTCAAAGAGAATATAGATTATTTCCATCCATAGTAACAGGCATATTTAGGGTAGTAATGCTGCTTGGGGAGGAAGTAGATATAGCAGTAAGGCCCTCTGTAAAATTCCTTTTTATCACCTAGTTTCTCCATGAAGTAGGAAACATTATCTCACACAATCTCAAAAATTGTTCAAAAGAAAATGAAGCCCAGGTATATGCCTCTATAAGTATTTATTCAAAAAATAAAACACAGCCAAACATAATACAAAAAGTATGCCATAAATGTTCTATTTTAGGAGTTTTTCTGCATGAAGCAATTGAGATTTTAGAATAGGGATCTAATGTCTTTTCAGTTAGGGACACTTCTTTTCCTGGTGAATGTCTCTGTATTAAGCACAGGCATTCTTCCTTGCTTCATTAACCTTCAGATTTATTCAAAAATAGGGATATTTATATATAAATTTTTCTATTTGCCAATTAAATGTGCATAAATGTAACTTTTTTAGATGTTATATGTGGGTGGAGTGATTTCTATGAAAAATCTTTAGCCATCTCTTGCTCTTCATTTCAACAAGGTGACTGGCCCCCATCATCATATCAGTGTTGTCAATTTGGTACTTTGTAGATATTGGCTGCAATTCTTAAACAGATATAAACAGGAGCTTCCACTATTCTTATTTATAATAAGTACATAAACTTTAATCAGAGATAGGAAGCACCTATATGATTTTTTTAAAAGACATAGTGGACCCTTTAATCTAAATTCTGTTTCTTCTCTGGTATAAAAAAAAGTCACTTTTTGGAGGTTAGAAACTATATTTTAGTGCTTTGCTTGAACAAAATTTACAAAACACAACTCAGTAAGCTATTTCATAAATGTTTTGCAATTGTAATGATCTTAGTTTGGGCTGCTATAACAAAATAGTATAAACTGGGTGGCTTATAAACAACAGGAACTTATTTCTGACATTTCTGGAGTCTGTAGGTTCAATATCAGAGTACCCGCCTGGTTGTGCAGGTTCCTCTCCTGAGTTATACACTGCCAACTTTTTGTTGTATCCTCACGTGGTGGAAAGAGAACTCTCTGCAGTCCCTTTTATAAGGACACTAATGCCATTCATGAGGGCTCCACCCTCATGACCTGATTTTTTCCCAAAAGCCCCACCTCCTAATACCATCACGTTGGGGGTTAGGATTTCAACATATAAATATTGGAGAGGCACATATATTCAGTCCATTGTAATAATAAAACATATAAGATAGATGTTTTAAAAATACTTTTTAAGATTCTTTCATATTAGTGATCAAGTGAATTTGAAGCAAAAGGGGAATAACCATAGTATTGAGCTCATAGGGTTGTAGGGGAAATGAAGTGATATTGTCCATGTAAAGTAACTTAGGGCAATGCATGGCCCATGGTAAGTGACTAATACATTACTGTAGTAGGTATAAGATGGTGATGGGGTTCCTTAAGAAAAATTCCATAAAATTGACAAAATTAGGGCACCGTTCTTAGTTAGCTGCTGTGTGTGTGTGTGTGGTTTGTATGTGTGTGTTGTGGGTGGGGGGTGACAGAAGATTACTATAGCCAGCATCAGTTTATCAAGCACGAATTTAAAGAATGAATTGAAAGAAACAATTCGTCCAGCTTTTATGTGCCAGGTACTGTAGTAAGCATGTTAGATACACATTGTATTTAGTCCTTATGATAGCCCTGCAGAGTAAGTTGTATTAACCCAATTGTATGAATGAGGAAATTGAGTTGGGAGGAAATGATTAAATGCTACAATGGGAGATCTGTCTGCAATTTGTTAAGTAAATTAAAAGACTGACCTTATCTACTAAGCTGTCCATAAAAGAGCAAAATCCTTCCCAAGGTCACCATGGGATTTGATTCCTAAGTCCTCAGTCTTCTTTTCATTATTCTAAGTTATTGACTTGCTCATCTAAATCCAACCTAAATTCAAATGCATGTTGCTGGTTTGATCAGAATCAAGAAATTTGCTTACTCTGCAATTAGTCATCGGATTTGCCTCTGAACATGTATGTAGAGATGGTTCACTCTTTAGTACTGGTAAAGGTTGAAGACAAAAAGAAAATCTCATCTTTTGTCCCTTGAAAGAAAAAGCTTTTCCCATTCCAGAAGACCATGGTATAGTTTCCTTAAAAACTAGCTGTGTTTCAAACTCAAATGACTCTTGCTGTGGTTAATGAAAAGCACAATATTCCTTCTCTCTTCCTGTAGGAATGCAGAAATAGGAAAAGAGAAAGAAAAAAAAGGAAAGAAAAAAGAAAGAGAAAGAAAGAAAAGAAAGAAAGAAAGAAGGAAAGAAAGAGGGAGGGAGGGAGGAAGGAAGGAAGGAAGGATCTAATTTATTTTTTTCTATTCAGAACAGAAAAAATCAATTAGAACAATAACTTTTTTTTCTCCCAAGGGGAAAACCAAGTTGTTGCAACTCTTTGGAGACTTGGAAGGATGTCATACCCCATTCATTTATGGCAATCAGTTGTTGAACACTTAGCAACTTCATTTATAAATGAAGGAGAACAGTTTGGCTGGCAGAACAACTTACAAATATTATATTTTGTACCTGAGTTTATTCTAGAACAAAATATATATCAATACAAGCATTTAGAACACTTATTATGGAAATGTCAAACCTCCAGTTTTTAACCCTTTGAGTGTTTTTTTAAAGATGTGAACACATAAACTCTTCACTGAGTCTATAGCTGACCCCATGAAAACAGGAAAACATGATGCCAGAGCCTCAAAATGTTTCTTTCTTTCTGTAACTTGGATGGAGAGGTGGAGAATTCTCATTCTGGAAGGGAGAGGAGAACTGCCTGGTTTCCATTCTGAGCTTAGTATAAGAATAACTGTGTGCAAATATATGAAGGATTTATATTTTTCAATAATGAAAAAACAATTTGCCCACCCGCAACCACCAAGGCCAGTTTAGAACAGGAGAGATTTAGGGTAGTTTTAGCATGGGGCTTAATGGCTAGAAAGAGTAACTAAAGATATAAATTAGTTACTAGGAGGAATTGTGATCTTCTTTTTCCCAGAGAATTTAAAAAATCTGCTCAGCATCCATTTTGGATAACCTAGGTGCTCTTCCATCTAGAAACAGGCACCTGCACTCACGATTCTCGTGGGCCCAGATGTGGCAGAAGTTCTTTTCCCCTCTCCATCTCAGGACTTATTTATACAGTGTATGTATTTTATAATTTATGCTACAAGTGAATCACAATTTGTCATCGTTCAATGGCCAGCTCACTTGCTTCTTTTGGCTAATTGCAGAGGAACTGAACTCCCTGGAGAGAGGGAGAGAAACAGGCAAGAGGGCAGAGACCCAATGGTGCTGCCTCCAAGGAGCCAGTGACTCAGCCCTGAGTTCCCCCACCCCCAACCAACTTCATCAAACCACAGCCCCCCTAATGCACAGTTTAACATTTTCTTTAGTGGTGCAACCTTGTTCTGAGATTACAGGGAATGCTGAGTTTTATTAGGGTTCTTTCAACAAACTCATTTAATTGTTGCTGCCCCTTAGCTAGTGCTGAGTCACTCTCAAACTTCACAGCATTCCACGACAGCTCATCCTTCTTGACTTTCCTTTTTTTTTCTTTTTCCTTTTTTAAGTTCTCTTAATATTTTTTATTCCCAACAGACTTGTCTTTGGACAAAATTGAGAAGAACTCATAAACTTGGCTTCCTCACTTCTGCTTCTCAGGTGAGTTTAATTCCTATTTCTATTATGCAATGTCATTGAAGAATATTTTCCCAGGTTTCTGTTGAAGAACTGCCTTTTTTTATCTTTTCGATGCTGGCACTCTTTTAGAATTAACCATGGAAAAACTTGATGACACTTCCATCCTTCTTGTAAAATTCATCTTTGGAGTAATTTTACAGTGTGCGTTTTCCCCTTGGACATTTTAAAGAGCTGGATTTCCGCCTCTTTGCAGAGCATTTTAGCAGCTGTGTCTCATTTGCTTTGCAAGGGCATTTGAAGAAATTGCTATTTTGTAAGCTGCTTAACATATGAAATAATTGTTTTAAAGCACTTTACAGTTTGCTTAGTGCTTTCTGTTGTTTTACACCGTCATTTCTTATAGAAGCTCAAGATGTATTATTTACATTTTTCAGAGAAGGAAATAGAGGTACTGAAGACATAACAGCAGCTTGGCAGGGCAGTTAATCTCCTAAATTAATCAACAGATTAAAATTTCTCCCTTCAGATCCTTTAATGCCTATGACCAGAAAGCCTCATACCTTTTGACCTAAACAGGTAGACAGACATACCTGCTTTGCTTCACAGTAATTTGCAGTCTAGCTAGTTTTGGATCTACCCTAATAAACTGCCTCAGTGATTGGAAGTCAGAACACTGTTTGGACAGATTAAACATTGTTTGGTTGTTTTTATTAAAAGTGATGTACTGGGTGGCTAAAAGCACTTGTTTTGGAGTCAGACTGCTTGGGGTTAAATCCAAGTTCCAACCTGTATCAGCTGTGTGGGCTTTGGTGAATTACTTAACCTCTCTCAGCCTCATTTTTCTTACATGTGAAATGGGAACAATAATTGCAAATTCATGGAATTATTGTTGTGAGCCTTAATTGAATTAATCCCTATAAAGCTCTAAGCACAGCGCCCAGCACACAGTAAGCCTTCAGTAAATGTTAGCTGTCAGCGTATAGTGGTTCAAAAGGTGGTTACCTGGCCATTTTTCCTGAGGTTCATTTAGGTTGATTTGTTTCATGAAATTATACATCTGGCCCAGTCAAGACCAGATATCTTAGTGGTCTTAACAGATAATTGGTGGGTAGACAGAACTTGTACTAGTGCTTCCTCTGCTTTAGAGTGCTGTGATAATTATAACGTCTCATTCCTCTCTCTAAAACACAAAGTGGCAATGTTGTTCCTCCTGAGTAATTTGCAGCATAGACAAAGGGCCCCATTCAGTACTGCCCATGGTATTCAACCTAGCACTTTTGGAAGGGTAGCACACAAAAAGGCAAAGACAACATGGGTTTTCTTAAAGTTCAAGGAGAAAGTAAGGTGCAGAAGAAGTAGTACTGATCTGTGTAGTTGTGAACTGGCTGTCGTTAGAACACATAGGACTCAGTCCCACATCTGCTTCTCACTTCCTGGGTAAGCTGGGCAACACATTCTGCTTCTCTGTACGTTTGTTTCTCTAATTATAAATGGGAATGATAATACCTGCAGGATGGCCAACTTGTCCCTTATTTGCCTTGGCCACTCCCATGGCAAGTGCTATGTCCCAAAAGCCTCTCAGTCCTGGAGAAAACTAGGATAGTTGGTCACCCTAAATACCTGCCTCTCTTTTCTTACTGTGTTCACCATACAGGCAGCAGAATAAAAGTGCTTTGACATTTCATGAACCGAAGAATATAATAATCAGCTCAATTCTGAACACCCAAGTTCCAAAAATAGTGCTTTGGGGTATTGGAAGAAAAACATAGCAATACGGTATATTATAGTACATTAGTTCTTAAGTAAGAATAATGCACCTTAATTCTTGGTGCATCATTCTTGGTGCTTAGAAATATGTAACTGGAATTATGGTTTATATCATCCTTATGTGTTTACATACATGTAATTGAAAGTACACAGGAGTATTTATAGAGAACATTTAAGAAAAGTACTTTCAGGTGGTCATGATGATAATTTGCACTGGAAAAACCTCATTTGGATCATCTTAACTTCTTGAAAAGTTCTGTTTTGTACCCAAGGCATATTTTGGATGTGATTGCCATTTACAACAAATTGATTGATTGGTTTTAGAAAACCTCAAAGGAAGACAAAAGAGTCTGAGGAAGGTGTCATAACTGATCATCTACTTGGTATCAAAAAATAAGTACTCATTAAAGAATAATAGTACATTGCCAGTAATTAATGTGAAGCAGCATTGGTGTTCCAGAGATATGCAAAAATATTAACCAATGTGCATACTCAGGAATTAGAGTAGTTTCCACAAAATGATTCATTTAGTTTGCTTTCACGTCATACAGAGATTGCACTTCAGTGGAACTTCAAAATGTATAAGCATGTGTTTGCTTGAAAAGTCAAAAGTTTGTTGATTGACTTTTATTTCTGTTTCACCCAGAGGCATCTGACTAGAATCAAGCCAATGCACACCCTATAAATGCCAAAGCGAGGCTTCTCATAGACATACACAACAAAGATACGAAACACATATGCAGTATGTATTAGTAAGAGCATCAAAATTAGCAAATTTCATTCAATTCAATTGCTTATGTAAATACAGAGAAGTAAGATGTATTTAAACAATTAGCCTCATTTTTGCCGATTTTGTGCTTGGCTTTTGAAATGGGACATGCAAACCTGTTAAGGGAGATTAAGGGAATTGAAGACCCTGAACTTGTCACACACTCTTTCTTCATCTACCCTAGAGGACCAACTGCAGGCCTGGATACATGGTACTCAGTAAATCCTTGTTAACTTACATTGAATGTTCTTTGTATTAATAATTCGAAATAACATAATGAAACCAAAGTGAGAAGGGCATGGCCTAGCATTCCACATTCAACTTTTCCCCAAGGAATGAACTACTTTACCTCTCAGGCAGAAGCAAAGAACTCATTCAAAAGCAGAGCTGAAGGCTGTTGGAGTTATTGTTGTTTATATTTCTCTGGACAGAGGAGTAATTATGTTGGCTTCAAAGGCCTTTTCTTCTACCTTCCATCCTGGCATGCTAGTGCTGGAAGAAGCCTCCATTCTGTTCCTACATTTTACAGATGGAAACCCAGAGAAGGAAACTATTTGCCCAAGGTCACAGATGCAGACCTTCTCAGATATTTGTTAACCCTAATTTAATTTCCCCACATTTCACTGAATAGAACGGTAGGTGATTTTCTTGGCCTTGGCCCTTTTTTAGTTTCGGAAATACCCTCCTTCCTAGATGCTTCTCACTATCCAGTGTTGTCCCTATCCCACCACTTCTTAGACAACTCTCCTTCCTTCCAATGCTTTCAAATGGCATTTTCTTTGCTCTCATCTAGCACACCTGTACATTCATTCCAAGGTTTCAAGACAAGGGAATCTTCTCATTGACCCAAAGTGCTTTATTTGATATAGTGATGCATCACTCCGGGCTTCTACCAGTTTCTCTGAGGCTTCAGTAATGTGAGTCAAGGTTTTGCTTTATGGTTAATTTAGCTGTGATGAGAGCAAGCTGAAACTTGTGAGAAGAGACATAAACTGCAACAAACCGAGGTCAGAGCTGGAACAGAACCTCCAAGAAGACAGATTGCCTGTGGCTCTGAGAGCATCATTCCCTCGACAATAGTGATGCAGACAGAAAGTAGAAAAATGACAGTCTCTGTTGAGGGGCAGATGAGGGCACAAAGGTTTTTCAAGACTCAGTCCCACAGAGAGGAAATCTGCTTGAATTTATTCAGGCCCCTTCCTTTTAAATCCTGATTACCCTTGGCTCTGCTAGGTGCTGAAATTTATGCATCAGCGACAGGTGATTCTTATGTAAGAATGGAATCTCGGGCGTGATAAATTTGGTCTTGAGAAATCTCAGCTCAGTGGCTGCAGATGGCCGTGTCATGATGGCAGAGTTAGAGAGCGGTGACCTGCTGGGCTGTGGGCTGTCTGTGAAATGGCCACTCTGTTCAGAACTGTCTGAGTCAATTCTCTGAGCCTCAAGGTCATGACCAAGGGGCACAGCCCAACTGTAAAGTTGACATTCATTCTAGCAACGTTCTTCCTTCTCCCTTGCACATTGCATCTGGCTCATTCAAGGATCCCTCAAGAATTGGGTTGTAACCTGTGTTCTTTGTGAATACCTTTATCATTGGGGATCTCTGTCTATCATGACTAGTCCTGTTAAGGGTCAATTCTATGCTTGTAAAGAGTTGCTTACACTAGAGGATTTGCACCGACTGGGTTGGGTTGGCCAGGGAGACATTTCTGTGCACTCATCCCGGTCAGGTTCTATCTGTGATCTAGGTCCCTTTTTAGTGGCAACTTTTAGTTCGCAGTTTCTTAGCCTTGGTTTTGAAGAGTTTTGAAATCCCTGAAAAGTACACATGCACACAATTATGAACATATGTGCCTCTCTCTAAGGAGAGGGTCTACCACTTTTATAAAATTGTTATAGGAGTCTGAGACCCAATGAATAATAAGACTCACTACTGTAGATGGAGAAAATGTTCTGAAGCAACCCTTGTTTCCTTACAACTAGATTTCCCACTTTGAATTTTGGATTGAAACTGATCAGAGGTAAGCAACACAAGGCAAGCTTGGGTCCTGGCTTAGACCCTGCCTCTACCTTTCCTGAGTATGTGAGCTTAGACATGCCACTTCTCTATGTCTCACATCCTTATTTAGAAAATTGATTAAAATGGGGAAAATATTACCCACCTCATTATGCCATTGAGAATTAAATGAGAATATATGTAAATCGTGCAATGCACCTGGCATTTGAGAAGTATTCAAAAACCAGTAGCTAATAGTGGTGGGAGCCCCATGGAACTCATGTCCCCAGAGCATGTGGACTGATGGCCAGTGCCGTGTGTCTTCTTCCCTTCTGCATTTTTAACTTTTTCCTGCCTTTGTCTATTCACTGAGTCATTATGAGATTCCTCATAAGTATCAACATATTTTAACCACAACTCTTTTAAAGTGTTTTTACAGATTTAGGGGGTATAAGTGCAAATTTCTTACATGCATCTATTGCATAGTGGTAAAGTCTGGGCTTTTGGTGAACCCATCACCCAAATAGTGAACATTGTACTTAACAGGGAGTTTTTCAACCGTCACTCTCCTCCCACTCTCCCACCTTTTGGAGTCTCCAATGTCTATTTTTCCACTCTGTATGTCTGTGTGTGCCCATTCCTTAGCTCCCACTTATAAATGAGAATATGTGGTATTTGACTTTCTAGTTCGAGGTTATTTCCCTTAGGACAATGGCATTCGGTTCCATCCATGTTGCTGCAAAAGACATGATTTCATTTTTTTTTAAGACTGAGCCGAATCTATGATTTAATCACCACTTTGAGAATATGTCATCTCATATTCTGAGATGCCATATTCTCATCTTTAAGCCCACTTCCTATGGGCAAATAATAATTGGTGTTAGACTCCCAGCACCCTATTAACAAGTGTTACTTTTCTTTGAAATGAACATGTTTTAATAATTTTTAAAATTTATTAATGATATGTAATGTGTATTTTACCTACAGACATTTTTCCTACCTTACTTGTCTTTCTCTTCTCCATTCTTATTCTTATTCCTCATTCTTCTCTCCAAAGACCCTGCAAACATGACTTACCTTGGAAACTGTAAGAAAGGATGGCCTTATGTGAGGACGCTCATCATCCTGGCGTTAATGTGCTTCTCTTCTATTTGGCATTTGAGTCCAACACTACCTGATCTCAGTCCTTCTTTTTAGAATCACTATTTCCATAGCAAGTGTAGCATCATCTTAAATGGGGAATCCCATTTTTTTTTTAAAGCTAGAGATGGCAGTTTGGTGAGATTGGCCAAAAATAATTTGAAGAAAGAATGAACTAAGGGTGAAAATGTTATGTTTATAAAAATATTATGAAAGCCAAATGTGATGCACTTGAAAAATGTGGCAGGATATTTCACTGTATATTCATGAAATCTGTATCCAAACTATATCAATAAATACTACCCAAGAGAATATAAAAATTTCTTCCATGTATGCATTTCTGTTCATCTAGCTCATTGCTTAACCACAGAAGGTTATAATAATAATAATAAAAACAAACAAAATAAATGTTTGTTAGATGGATATTTATATTACAATGTAAATAACTTATTATTTATATTTTATTTATGTTATGCCCATAAGGAAAATACAATAGTCCTCTGTGTAACGTGTTGATGAACATAATATTTTGGAAGCTCGGTTAACTGAAAAACCACTAAAAGAAAGTGCCTTCTATGTTTGTTTTCTATGAAAAATAGAAATTTTACAGACTATGGATGTAAGACTTTTGAGTGAACCTTTGTGAGTGTGTGAATTGCCATTTAGTTTCTTAGCAGTTTTCTCATTACATTCGTTCAGATAGAACAATTCTTTAGGAGGCCACAGCAGTCTTGTGGATGTGCACCCTTCCCTCTTTATCTCAATCTTGGATTTCATAAAAGAAATAACAAGCAAAATTAGAATGGTATGGGCCTGCCTGACTCAGGGGCGTCCAACCAAGTAAGGGCAACAGCATGTGCTGCAAGAAGTTTCAAGAGCCTGTTGTCCCGGTGGGAGGACTCGCCTGAGAAGTTAGGGTGGAAGGATAGCAGCGTGGCTGGGATATAGCTCCCTACAGCAGCCAAATTCTTCATGAGGTGTCACTGAGCCTTGGGCATTGGGGCATTCAGAAGCAAGTGGGCATGTTCAAGGACCATAGAAACAGGAAGGTCACAAGAGCAAAAGAGAATGAAACAAAGAATTTATCTCCCAAAGGAACAGTGCCGTTTTTCTTTCCTGTATTGCTCTAAGAGTCCTGTATTCACCTTCGGTTACTCACTACTGTATTTCAGGTGTGTTCCTCGTATCCTTGCTTATACTGCTCATTAACCCTCCTTGTTTTACAAAAACATTTAAGCAAATGCAACCTTGGTTCTTACCTGGTATTTCTGTTAGGGAATGAGAAAAAGTAATCCATATTTATTAGACATCTATAGGTGCCAGGTGACTTTACGTACTCTCCAACTCAACATGTTTTAGATGGAAAAAACTGATTATGAGGAAGTTAAGCAACTTATCCAGAGCTTCCACCTAGGTGGTAGGACTGTTTGCAGCCCTTGGCTGTCTGCCTCTTTATTTCTACGTGGTAACTCCTTAGGACCAAAAGAAAATTTTGAGAACCTGGATAAAAGGACATGCTTGGTGATAAGAAATATTCTGTTTGAAGATTTATTTTCTTGCTTCCATGCACTCCTTTTGTATACAGGCCAATACAGGGGGACACTCATTTTTTCTCCACATATGTAAGCTTGAGTCTTCCCCCATCTTTCCTGCTAATGCAACTACAAAGGTTCTATGTTAGAGATCAGGGTCCATGACTTCACTTCTGTTATAGGGCAGGCCAGTATGGTTATGGGAGGTAAAAATCTGGAACAGAGACGATTTGTCAGAGCCAGATCAAAGGGTTGTGTATGGCCAAATACTGAAACTCCTTGGTTTTCCTTTTATTCATCTTGATGTTTAAAGTAGTTGCACTTGAGCTTGAGTTTATTCTAAAACAATGTTGTAACTCACTTCTGGGTTCCTTTTTCAAGTAGTTTATTTAGTGTTTAAATTCCTGTGCTTCTACCTTGAAAATTTCCCAGATGCCTTTCCTCCTCATCCTCTATCCCTGCTGCTCTTTCCCACTGAGGTTGAATCCCTGGTGAAAAATACTACACTGACTGCCAAGTGCAAGGCAACAGATATCTCTGTGAAAACTAAGTTAAACAAAATCTGACCACTTCTAACAACTTGCTGAAACATACTGAAACATCTCCTGTGTTAGTGCCAAGGTCAGGGAGCCCAGACTACACTTGAGCACAGGCATTTGAATCTGTCAAATGAGTCAATCAAATGGGAATGTTGGGTTTTTTTGGCTGATGCATGTCAATATTGCTAATGCATAAAATATACTGTTTGCTATATCACAATTTGCCATAACACGAAGCCATAAGTTTAAGGAGTGACTGATGTACTGAGCACATTTGTCTTTATAAGAAGTTCTGCTATAAAGACACATGCACACGTATGTTTATTGCGGCACTATTCACAATAGCAAAGACTTGGAACCAACCCAAATGTCCAAGAATGGTAGATTGGATTAAGAAAATATGGCACATATACACCATAGAATACTATGCAGCCATAAAAAATGATGAGTTCATGTCCTTTGTAGGGACATGGATGAAACTGGAAATCATCATTCTCAGTAAACTATCGTAAGAACAAAAAACCAAACACCGCATGTTCTCACTCATAGGTGGGAATTGAACAATGAGAACACGTGGACACAGGAAGGGGAACATCACACTCTGGGGGCTGTTGTGGGGTGGGGGGAGTGGGGAGGGATAGCATTAGGAGATATACCTAATGCTAGATGACGAGTTAGTGGGTGCAGCGCACCAGCATGGCACATGTATACATATGTAACTAACCTGCACATTATGCACATGTACCCTAAAACTTAAAGTATAAGAATAATAAAATAAAAAAAAAGAAGTTCCTTGTTGCAGAGGCAGATGAATTTTGTTGAAGAATTTTTAGTCTCCTCTTTCCTCCTTTCCTCATCTCTCCCCGCTCACCTGCCTCCTTTGTGCTTCCTCAACACTTCTACAAGAGAAGTACTTTTTCTTTTCTTTTTTTTTTTTATTTGAGACGGGATCTTGTTCTTCGCCAGGCTGGAGTGCAATGGCACTGTCTCAGCTCACTGCAACCTCTACCTTTCTGGTTCAAGCGATTCCCCTGCCTCAGCCTCCCAAGTAGCTGGGACTACAGGCGCAGGCCCCCACGCACAGCTAATTTTTTATATTTTAGTAGAGATGGGGTTTCACCATGTTGGCCAGGATGGTCTCGATCTGCTGACCTCATGATCCACCTGTTCAGCCTCCCAAAGGGCTGAGATTACAGGCGTGAGGCACCGTGCCTGGCTGAGATGTACTTTCTCATTGCCCATGGACGATGCTAGCACACATGCAATTATTTGTGTATCATCCACCTTCCTCGCTAGAGTGGAAATTCCATGCAGACCTGTTTTCTCACTCATATATAATTCATCTGCAAGTCACTGGTGCCAAGCACAATGGTTGGCACAAACTAGGCATTCAGTAGATACTTGTTGAATGAATGCAGGATACAATAAATGGAAGAAGCACGCTAGTTTATTTTGCTTCATGTTTGGCTTTGCTGAAACATTTGGATTTTTTTAGTATTATTCACTCATACTGCTTCTCTCTCTTCCTCAGTCAATATTTACTGAGTGTCTTTAGTGTGTCAGGCACTGGACTAAGTGCCAGGATGAGTGAGATGTGGTCCCTTCTCCCATGGAAGGTCCAGAGTGGGCTGCAAGTATCATGTTGGTTCTGAGTCAGTCAGCCATGCTTGGTGAATCACAAACCACTGTGGGTGGAGCCTTGAAGTGGCTCTTTGTGGGAGGATGCAGAGGAGGAAGATATTTTCCTCATTCATGAGGCTCTCACAGTCCATAGGATAGTGAACAAATAAGTACATGAAATGCATAATATATGCCTAGCAAAAAGAAACAGTGGAGTATAGTACAAATGACTGGGGATACTTTTAGAGATAAAACAATGAGATTTTCTACCTGATGTGAAATCTCCCTGACTTGTTCAGCTAATATGTAATTTATTTAACAACTATTTTTTTATGTACTTCTGTATGCCCGACAGTATGCCAGGGATGGGCACATGGCAGTGAACAAGAAATGTGTGAGACTGCGTCTAAGGAAGGTGCAGGCCAAGATGTCTGACTCAGAGGTGAAAATGAGAGTGAGTATGAGTGGGAGACATGAGAGTGAGAGAGTAATAGGGAAGGAGAGGGACAGTAAGAAAGTCGGAAACCACATCTAAAGGCTCTTAGTACTCTATTTTTTAGGCCCAAAGAATTCTGAAGATGGTGGCTGTCACTTAAGGAATTTTAACTCTCTCCCTTAGAAACTTTTTCAAGGAGAAGCTTGGTATTGTTGAGGTGACAGAACCTGAGTGTCTTAGCCTCTTTGTGCTGCTATGACAGAATACCACAGACTGGGTGGTTTGTAAAAAATTGAAATTTATTTTTCCTATTTCTGGAGGCTGGGAGGTCCAAGATCAAGGTGCTGGTGGGTTCTGTTGTCTGGTGAAGGCTACATCCTCCAGAGGGGTACAGCCTCCTCTGTGTCCCCACATGGCAGAATGATGCGTGAAGCCTCTTTTATAAGGGCCTTAACCCCATTCATGAGAGAGGACCCTTCATGGTCTAACCACCTCTTAAAGGCCCTACCTCTTAATACTACCATATTGGCAACACCTGAATTTTGGAGAGGACACATTCAAACCATAGCGGTGAGTTTACTAGAATTATGACAAATGTTTAAATAGCATCAGCAATCTAGGTTATTGGTAGACTAGCTTATTTCCAGATGTCGTGTTTAACCGTGACCTAAGATTTCCAGTGAATTTTAGAGTTTAGCCCCACCATCTCTACTATCCATACTCTATTAACCTTTTTTTTTAAAGTCTGTTCCCACTTTTAAAATAGCTAGAGGCATCCAATCTTGTGTTCATTTAGTGCATATTTGGCACTTGCTGTGTGTTAGACAGGGTTCTAGACCCTAGTAATTCATTAGCCCAAAATCACTACCCTGTGTTAGCATCAATAATCTTGGCCTTCCCTTATAAGATACATTTCAATGTGTCTCTGAGTCTTTAGACTCCAGCTTTTGATAAAAGGACTTATAATAAGGTTTGTGATTTGCTTTTAATTTCTAAAAGAATATGGAGCACAGTTGAATAACATAGAAACTCTAGAATTAAAACAATTTGAGATTTTCAAGAGCATGGTCCTTTAAATAGTCCTAAATCACCACTTTATTTTGTCAGGCTCACCGGCAAAGGCAAGACAGGGCTCAAGGGGCAATTACCTTCTATGCCATGGCTAAATGAAGTGTGTTTTCTTTTCAATATTGACCGAAATCTCAATCCATCTTGGGCACAAGGCTAGGCACTGTCACATGCTATTTCTTTGCATTGTTCCAATAGCCTTGTGAAATATATCTCATCATTATTCCAATTTTATAGATAAGAAAATTGGGGCTCTAAGTGGCTAAGGAAGGCATCCAACACATACACCTAATAAATAAGGTAGAGAGGACTGAAATCCAGATTTATTGACTCCAAAGTCCTTTCTTAGGTAGAAATCTCTTTCAGAACATTCTTATTAAGACGTAGAGCCTTTTCTTGGTGACTCTAAGAAACGCTTCTGTATCTGAAGACAAAAGGAAAAGTTAATTTGGTTTTGGATTTTGCCTTCTAAAACCTTTGGGGTTTATTGGGTGTTACTATCACTTGCCATTTTTTGTCCTCTACACTTAAAATATGCTATACAGCTCCCTTCAACTCAGCCATCTGTGCTCTTGGCTTTTAATTTTCATAAAAATGGCTGGACACATTCTTCTTATTTCATAAATACCCAAGGCCAAAGAGAGATATTTTATTGGCATTTTTCAGTAATCTCTTCCTAACATTGTTTTTCATATCTGTTCCAAAGCCTTTATATTATTCTACCTTTCTTATGTGTGTGTGTTGTGTTGTGTGTGTGTGAGAGAGAATATATTTGTTATATTATTTGTTATAGTTATGTTAATATATTTATTATAATTATGATACAAATGTATTAGAAATTAAAATGGTATGTTTTAATCATTTAGAACCAATGCTCAGATAATGTCCTTACTAGTTGGTTTTAATAATTAAAGACTATAAGGAGCATGGGTGAATAGGAAGCAGCTTCTGAATTTGAAAGGTGTCCAAATGATAGCCCAAGGACCAAAGACAGCTCAAACCAGGTTTGAATAGTTCATTTTATATGGCTTATATACAGACCTACCTAAAGTCAGGGAATTGGATTAGTCATGGGTGTAGAATTTTACAACTTCAAGGTGCATTTAAGATCCATCCACTACATTGTAGAGAAGAAACTATATTCTGGAAAGGTTAGTGATTTGCCCAAAGTCAAACAGGAAGTCAGAACATGATCTAAACCAGCAATTCTCAAACTTTTATCTGTAAATAGACTGAGATTAACCCCTCATCAGAAATATGACCGACAAATATTTTCTCCCATTCAGTAGGTTACCTTTTCACTCTGTTGATTGTTTCCTTTGCTGTGCAGAAGTTTTTATTTGATATGATCCTACTTGTCTATTTCTGCTTTTATTGCTTGTGTCTTTGAAGTCATATCCAAAGTAGTATTGCCAAGAACCGATGTCAAGAAAGTTTTTCCTATTTTTTTTTCGAGTAGTTTTACAGGTTCAGATCTTACTTTTAAGTCTCTAACTTGTTTTGAGTTGATTTTTGTATATGATATGAGACAAGGGTCTAATTTCATTCTTCTGCATATGGATATGCAGTTTTTCTAATATCGTTTATTGAAGAAACTATTCATGTCTCCATTTTTCTGTGTCTTCTTTCATTTGCTAAGCAGGTAAATCTTAAGTGTTTTCACCACAAAAAAGAGAAAGAAAGGAAGAAAGAGAGAGAAAGAGAAAGAACTATGTGAAGATGTGTTAATTAGCTTCATTGTGGTGATCATTTCACAACGTACACATAAATCAAAATATATACATTTCGCAATGTATACATATATCAAAACATTAAGTTGTACACCTTAAATATGTACAATTTCTATATGTCAATTTTACCTCAAAAAAGCTGAAAAAAAAAGAAAAATTGTTTACAACACAGATCCCAGGATCTCAATTTCAAAGAATCTGATTCAGATCAGGGGTGGGTCCCACGAATCTTTAATAATTAATAAGCCTCCTGGGTGATTTGGCTGCAGGTGGTCCTGAGACCACACTTTAAGAAACACTAATCAAGAATCAAGGCCTTATGACTCTTAGTCCTGTTTCTTCCCAAAGGACTATGTTGCCTCCCTACATTCGAAAACATTCCAAACAATACATAAGAGTCTTTGTAATTCACATTAGTGCTCTTATTTACTGACTCAACAATTAATTCCTGATTGAGTCATTCATTGAGTAATTTTCTTTTACTCAGTCAGCCTCTGTGGTTTGCCAGGAGCTACAAATAAAAGATTAAAACACAGTCACACCCCCAAGGAACTCATATAATAGTAACAGAAGTAACTACCATTTCTTGAGCACTTTATTTATACATACGTCATACAGTTTATCTCATTCACCTATCTCATTCCCTGCCTTTCAGTAAGCCTGCATACTATTATATTATAACCACATAGTTTGGTAATATTTCATATATATATATATGTATAATCACATATATTCTCTTCAACTTGTTCTTCACATTTAATATGTCTTAAAAGTATTTCTTTGTCAGTTCTTGCTTTATATATGTCTAGTATTTCTTTATAAGGGCTACAGAGTATCCCTCAGCATTGATATTCATCAGTACTGGGGATGTATCTGATGATTCCCATATTGATGAATAGTAAATCGTTTACATTTTCACCTTTTACAAATAGCATCCTGATGGATTCCGAAGTAGATATTATTATATCATTTTATAGATAAGGAAATAGAGAAAAGTTCATTACCTTGTCCCCCAATGGCAGACCTTGGATTCAAATGGAGTCCTGTCTATCTCAAAGACTACAAAGTTCCTTTCTTTTTACTATGATGCCTTTTAATAGTTCCAGTGAGGTGAGAGCTGGATGAGGTGGGTACAACAGAATCATCAAAAACCTGGCCGTTGATGGGACCTCAGAGTCACTTGAGGAAGCAACATTTGAGCAGCATCTAGGAGCCTTCTGGGAAAAGATGGAGAAAACTAAAGAAGTTAGGTTTATTGCAAACCAATCAATCATACTCACTGATCACCTACTAGAGGAAACCTGTGATAACACTTTTGGGGAGATTTATAGAAAGAAGACGTATTTGCACATCAGGATTTTACATCATGATGTGTGCCTGTGTGTGTCTGAAAAATACTAGCATAACAAGCTGGTGAGTACACTATGAAAAACAACAACAACACCTACTTCATTTGGCAGAGCACCAGAAATGAGGGGGTAATGAGGTCCTGTCTTTGTGGCATGGTAAAAAAAAAAAAAAAAATTGCCCTCTTAATTCAGTTTCTTCCTCTGAAATGAAGAAAGTAAGATCTAGCCCCTGCATACTTGACAGGATGTTGCAAGGCTTGATTAATTTCTGTAAATGTTTTGAGCTCCTCTGAGGTGTGTGTTCTGTAAATAGGAGGTATTAATAGCAGCCGTCAGAACTGAAACAAAACTGAATTGAGCTGCAGTCATTTTCCGGGAAAGAAACACAAACACCCATAAAGCATGAAGCCCATACTGGATCTGTCACATTGGTCCTTCTTTAAAAGGCAGCCTGGGTCTCATATAGGACATGGTGACAGCTCAGGCCCTAATCTCAAGTGGGAAAATTCAGGAGACTAGCTGGATTTTCTAACATTTAATTTCCCAGCTGATTACTATGATTAAGAGTCCATCTGGCGCAGCCCATTTGTGAGGTATGTGTGTGCAGGGAAGTGGGAATCTAGTAAAGGCAGAGATCTAACAGAAAAAAAAAAAAAAAGAAAATGCACAGTAGAGACAGTGCCATATTAGAGCCCTCCGCTAGGATGTTTAAATAGGAATTTCGTCGTATTAGCTTTAGTGAGGCCAGTTGGCCATATGTTATAAGAAAGGCAGTTAGAGAGAGAGGGGTTTCTGTTTTCAGGGCTTTTATGTTAGCTTAGTGAGGATTTGGTGATGCCTTTGTCTGCCATGGGTCTAGAGGGGCTGTGAACTGCTAAGAAGAAAATCTAGCTCTGGATTTCAGCAGTAAAATGCCAACATCTCTACCTGCAAACTGGCATCGACTAAGCAGTTGCTGGGGAGACACGCAGTTACACTTCTGCACATGGATGGGGGGGTGATAATTTAGGATGGGGGTACCCTGGAGCTCACAATCCACTTGCTCATATCCCCCGAAAGGAAGCTCTGAGGAGAGGTTTGAGGCAGCCATGTGTTAGCTCTCATATTGTCATGGCCCCTTCAAGGTAACTGCATTTCCCAAATCTATCCAGGGGCAAGTCAATCTTATAAGCACTAATAGGACTTACAGATGTACAGACATGAAGGTTCTGATGCTCAGCTCAACTCCTGGATGGAATTTCTCATAATTTTTTGTTACCCAGGGGATTCTATGTAAACCTGTTCCAGACAGAGTTTTTATTGTACTTTATTTCTAATCTCCAACCAGGCTTCCCCTTTGGAGGTCAAGCCTCTAAGTCTCCTTGAAAATTCCTACCTCAGAGGTAGGGGCTTCTGTCTCCTGTGGTCATTGCTTTTGCTGGGGACTCCAGGTCCACCAGGAAAACTCATCAGCAACTTGATCTTAATCCCTGGCTGCATGCACACAGGTCACTGAAAAACATCTGGCGGCCCTGACCCTTCCTGTTCATTTACCAAATGTACTGAAAGTGGGGAGGGACTGGAGAACACATTTTTCTTCCTCGCTGGTGACAGAGGGATGAACTAGTTGATGGTCCAACTTCATGAGGACCTGTGAGCCCTATCTATTTTGCTCATAAAAAGGACCGATGACCTCTCTTCAATGGCTGGAAAGTCTCCATCTCTGTGGGCCATTATGGTAGCTCCTGAGGGCTAAGGGGAAGAAAGCGTCCTCTGCCTCATCTTGGAAATGTGGAAATAGAGTGGGTTTCCCTGCAGGTTGGAATCAATACCCAACTCCCTTGTCTCTGGGGAAGGTGGATTTCATGGCCTACCATATGAGTTCAGCAGAGAAATCTAGATCAATAGGAGTGAGAGAGTCTGTAATGTGGTGCCTTTAGGCATCTGTATCTGAAAAGGGACTTTTATTTGAATTACCTGGACCTTAGACTGAGGCTTCACCTCCATGTAGGAACAGCAGTCCATTAGTGATCCTTTGAATTTATAGTGAGACCTCGTTCACAGTGATAAAGCTTCCTTAGGGCCTAAGGTCTTCTGGTGCCTCTGTCTGTGGCTGAGTGTCCTAAATAAAGGGCAAGTCTGCTACTTTTATGTCCTGTTCGGCCATAGCTGTCTAACCTTGCAGCGAGAGGGAGCCTGGCAAAGTCAATAAGGTAAGATGGAAAGCATCCACAGCTCATTACAATGGCTCCTCCTCGCCCTTGCTTGCCCTCACTCATCACCAAGAGTTTGTTTCCCAGTCTTCCCAGAAGAAATAGTCATGCCAGTCTTGTCATGTTGCATTGGCCCGAGAGAGGTTTTTGTTGTAAAATATATTGTCTTACTTAGATTCTAAAGAGAATTAGACTTAGGATTAATGGATTTGAGGGTGCTGGCTGCACCAGACTTTCTCTTTTTCTTGATGTTTTGCTTTTAACAGAGGCTTAGCTATCAGCAGGTTTGCATCTTCCAGTGATGGGTAAAAGGGGATGGGAGTTATTTTGTGTTTTTTTCTGCCTTGCTGTAGTAACTTAGATTGTGCCCTAAAGATTATGTGAATAAAATGTGTCAGACCTGGTTAATGCAAGATAAAAATCAACCTGAACTCCTTCTTTATTAGCAAGAATGTCCAGAAATGATATAATAATAAAAATATTCTTCTCAGGAATCCAAATACTGATCACAGAGAAGCTGCTGAATAGCTTTCTCCCATTGTCATGGGAAAGATAAAGACCTGCCAATACAGAAAAAGTTTGGGGTCAGCCAGGAATGGCAAATATTTGGTCTACATTTTATCATCAACCTTCTTCCCCCATGGCAGTGATGACTTACTAAGTGCTTATAAAACTCTTTCCTACCGAGATCAGACATGATTTCAGAATACTTCTCACTTTCCAAAAAGCCCCAATCAGTCCGTTAGAGTTGGAGTAAGCGGTTTAATTTTTAAAAATAAAAGTAAAAAATGGTGGCATCTCAACTTCTCATGGTATGATTAAAATGTCTGCAGAAGGAGTTTTGGACTGCATCTGTGATTTTTCCCAGCCTTTTCTGTTTACAAATCATTTAGATGCGAGTCAAGATTTGACTTTCCACTTACCCCACCCATTCTTGTCTACCACCCCAAAAATACCACACCAAAAGAAATGGGAAATATGACCCTGCTTCTATGAGCCATCCATGAGGTGATGTCTGGTTCACATTAAATGTCAGAAATAAATTATTTATGTAAGATGAAAATACAGATGTAATTATATTATGGATCAATTTTACGCAAGAATAGCATCTTAACCATTTGAATGCCCCCCGAGAGACACTAGCAATTTTTAAGTATACATTAATAACCACCTGACTTGTGGATATATAGAAAACATAAATATTTTACATAGGATACTTTGTACTTGATACCCTCTCTTCAAATCTTGAATTTGTCCTCTCTTCAACCCTGTCCATGTATAAAAACAATACAAATTCGGAGAGCACTGACAATTAACTCAGGTAACGGAAAGCTGGGCTTTAGTTTTAGTCTAGATAGTATAAACCATTTTGCAGAATTGTGAGTGAGGCCTGTCATCTGTTGCTTATGATCAGAATGACAGAAACGTGCCAATGGATTGGCATGAGTAGAATACATGTCTGGAGACCATTCTCAACCTGAATTGATCTCTGATGCCAGTCCCCAAGATGAGCCATTGGTTGCTTATTCTTTGGGGTCACCCAAGATGGCAGCACTGAAGGCCACATGGCTGGGGTTTTCTATACCTTGGGATTACATGTGATACAAAACAGCTGACTGACAATGCAGAATGAGGCAAGGGACACCTCCAAATTCCTTCAGCCAGACCTAGAACCCTCTCGCCAGTTTAAAAAGGGGAGAAAAATCTGAATTCTAAAGCTGTCATTACAATAATATACGAGCTTGGGAAAGACGCTTAACTTTTCCTCTATGTCAACTCTCTATGCAATGTGGAGTGATAATACCAACTGGACTTGGGAGACAATTGCTGAATGATGTGTAAAGCATTTCACAATCTGGAGCATTAGCTCATAAACGATAGAGGTAGAACATTCTGTTCCTTAACCTGTATGTAGAGTATAAAACTGAATTTTAGGGTGGAGTAAAGGAAGGTCACTTTACACAATGTGAAAAAGATGTGTTCTTTCACTTCAAGGCTAGAAGTGAGAGATTTGGATGACAAGTACTTGAGTCTGTTTACAAATCTACACATATATGCAAACACGTCCCAATACCCCTGTTGGAAATAGAAGTTGTGTTACTTTATTCTTTGAGATGTGTCTGGGTAGCATTTTAATTTTCCAGCCACTGTTAATTTGGTTATTTTTCCTTCTGCATCTCAAACAACAACAACAACAACAACAAAAAACAAGCTTCTTAAGGATTTTCCAGTATGTTTTTTAAAACTATATTTTTTCTATCTGAAAGTTATCCAAATGCACTTATGTGTCTGGTGCAGTCTCCCTTCCAGGCTGGCCTAGCCATGTTGCTTGTTTCTTTCCTAATAGCTTTCATTTTTCCACGAAGAACTGGTAAGGTTGGAGGGAGGGGAGGTGGTGGTATAATGAAAGGTGTCTCATGTGTTTTCTGTTCTTTAGAGAATTTGAGAAAGCAGTGAGCCAACTTATAATAGAAAGCATTTTCTTTGGCAATCTACATGGGAAAGAATCCTCTATTTTAGGACCGTTTGTTGCATTGATCCTGTAAATTAGTTCTTCCTCTCTTTGATCATATAGAATCACGCAGTATCCTAACAAATATGTCTTCACATTAGGGTGAGACAATTCCCTCAATCCCAGCAGGCAGGAAAAATAGGCCAACAGGTGCCTAGGCAGGATTTCCTGGGATTCAGGCTACTGCAGTTTCATGGACAAATGAAAAAATGCAGGTGTCACTGCCCTGCCCCCAGGCCAACCAGGTCACAGGGTAATTGCCCAGTGGCCTGCTGAGATATGCCCACCCTGAGCTTCTCCCTCCAGGTTCATTTTTCATTTTGATTGAGTCATGATGGCTTAGTGCCATAAAACATCTGAGGATATGCTTTGTAGGGAAAAGGTCACAAAAAACTCCAATGATCTCCCCTTCCCTAAAATCGAGGGCTCCTATGTGTAAAGGGTAGGCAAGCAGGCCTAGTTACAGGACAGTGCCTTTCTCTGCAAATGGCAGGAGCCAAATCTCCATCTTGCTAGCTTAAGAGTTGCTTGGCGGCCTTATTTCAACTGAGGCAGCACAGCTTGCTTTAGCCTTGAAGTGTGAAAACCAAATAGAGGTTGGCAGAGGGAAGAGATGGAAGATGCATAGCCTTCTTGGAGCATGAAGAGACACACCCAGCCCTTTGCAGAATGCAAAGACTTTTCCCATCCCTTCACCAGGATCTTGTCCCACGGCCACCCGTCCAAGGATTGCAACTAAATCAGCAGGCTCGATTGGGTGCTCGTCACTGGAGCTTTTCTGTTGTGGCTGGTGGGCAAATGTTTTGAACTTCCCTAATTTGAGAAGGGACTGAGCACATGGCTCACCTTCCAACTGCCTTGGTGTGCATCTCACTAATCCCACTATCATAGCGAGGCAGGGAAATACACACTCACACACACGCACACACATGTACACACACATGTGAGCATGCACACACAAACACACATATGCACACATACACACAAACACCTGCAAAAACACAAACACACATAAGCATACACACTTGCACACACACAAACATACATCCTCAAATATGCATGCACGCACATAGAGGAGACACACACAAAGGAACAAACACATTAACACACATGTGCACACATGTAAACACACACACATGCACACATGCAAAGTCACACATGTAAACCTACACACAGATTTGATTTGGGGACATATAGTTTGCTCCAGTGCTCTGAGCAATTATTTAGAACCTTTGTTGTCTGCCCTCTCTCTGTCCTGGGGAAGATTTTAGAAATTCTAATACGAGAGGCTGAGAAAGGAAAATATTGGCTTCTACAGTACAAACATCCCTGTCCTGAAAGAAAATGTTAATTTTCTTCTAAATCAAATGTTGACATATATCAGCTGCTACTGAAGATGTATCACTGTGGGACAAGCTCTCAGCTCCAGTGGGTGGACATCAGGCTGAAATCCCTCCTCCAAAATGCTAGCTGGTTTCTAACCTAAACGGGTTTGGTTTAGGTGTTTTTTGAATTGACCCACTTTGTTTTCAAAAAGCTGGTCTCTCTGGGACACCCTGAGTAGGGGAGCAGGATTCAACTTTGTCGAATGCACTGTTTTCTGCAGAAGCCTAGGCCCCTACGCCGTCATCTGCAGTGATGCAGGCTCTGCTTGCATCTGCCAGGGGCACAGGATTTTAACCAAAGATGTGGGAGGGGGAAAAAGTATAGGGGTATGGAGAAATGAAGGAATCTACAGACTAAAGGAAATTTCCAGTGCTAGATGTTTTACCTATCCTTTCCCCATTGCTCCCAAAATATGCACTGTAAATATTCTTTGTTCAACACCTATGTTTTTAAAATCCAAATTAAGATTTCTCTACTTTTCCCCCCAACTAATCACACACACACACACATGCACACAAACACACACACCCTTTTAACTTGTTAAGTTTGAAAGATGATGATATCTACAACCCGTGTGCTTTGCCAGAATGCACGGTTAGGGCCAAGATTAATGCAGAAGGTTGGTGCAACGTTGCCGCAGAGCAGCGTGATCAGAATACAAGATGGAGCGTAGGGGGAAAGGCCAAGAAATATGTCTGCGCTTGGAGTTTACACAAGTCTCCTTAGCAACTTGTCTGCATTTATTTTTCCCTTAATGTGTGTGGGTTTATTCCAAACCCTGAGTGAAATGGGAGTTGAGTTTCTGACAGTCCCCTATTTCCCTTCTTCGGGGGCAAAATTGTTTCATTTGGTGAGTGAGGCTTTCTCTTTTTTACCAGCTCCTTCTCCTCCCTTCCACCCCCCACCCCTCCCATTGAGGGAGCTCTGATCCTTTGCATTGTGACTTTGTGGTCTGTTGGTAGCTTTCCAGAAATCCACCTCTCCGTGGGGGAATGAGAGAGCCTGTTTCTGATGGCTACAGCTGTGCAGATTTCTGCCACAGCCTTGCTGCTTCAAGTGCACGATCCTGTGTGTGGCACAAGTGTAAATATGCCTGTTATACGCCTGGGTTATAAAATCTGGGAGGAACAACGGCGCTCCTTTCCTCTCTGCTATTTTTCTTTTTCTGTCTTACTCTCCTCCCTTTCTATCTCTCACCACCCCTCCCCCAACACAAAGACCCTGTAATTCTAATTAGAAGATGAATATAAAGCTATTAGGAAAAAACCCTGACTTTTAGGGATTTGATATGTTGGATTTTATGTGGCTGGGCTTGCTGCAGGGGAGACGACCATAAATTCTGCAGTGGTTTTACCTAAAATTGTTTTTACCTTGAAATAGCTCTAGGGGAGTATACATGCTGCCTCACTGGAGCCGATGCTGAATATAAATCTTCATATTTCTCTTTCTGCCCCCTCCCATTTTAGAGTCTGGGGAAAAAGGAAAAAAGAAACCTAGCCAAAAAAATGTTAAGGTTTGACTTTGGCTCTTTTACAAACAGATGTTGCTTGTCATTCTCTTGTTGTTAAGCAGGCATCAGATTGGATCAAGCAGCAGTTGTGTGTGTGTGTGTGTGTGTGTGTGTGTGTGTGTGTGTGTGTGTGAGAGAGAGAGAGAGAGAGAGAGGAAGAGTTAGGAGGTTGATGGAGGGCTAGAAAGCAAAATAACCAGATCAATATTTGGGACAAGTTGAGAGCGAGAAGTAAGGAAAATAGTCTAATACTTTTTTTCTTTCCCAACTTCAATTTGGTGAAGAGTATATAAAATCGTCTTCTAGTTGGTTGGTTGTTGTTCCAAACAAAGAGAGACATGTGGAAATCAATAGACATGGAGAGCCCTAGGTGGAGAAACGCTGACCTGCTGGGTGAAATGCAGAGAGACAGGGGTGTGTGACTTTTCCTCTGAGTGGATCTGCACCCTGGAGTAAGAAAAAGGTCTTTCTGTTTCAGCTGAACATCTTTTCTTGGGTTTGAAGGTTGCTTTTTTTTTTTTTTTATAAGTATCATTTTGGACGTTCCAGGCTCCTCTATAACTTTCCCAGAACAAGACTCCATTGTCATGCGGTCAAAACCCTCAAGAAATACTCACTCTTTACATATTATGTATCTCTTTTCTTGCAGGATTCAATCTTCAAATCTTCCCAAGCCATCCTATCCACCCACTTTCTCATCTAATTGTGAGATACTTTCTCAAGAGCAAAACATAGCTTTGAACAGAAAGTGTTAAAGTTGGCTGGTGTCTATGGAAGCATTTATATAGCATATAGTTCACTTCTATTAAAGAGATGACAATCATCTGATTTTTAAAAGTACGTGTCTGATGTTTCTATGTCAGAATCAAAGTCTTGTTATTTTTTCAAATTTCAATTCTCCTCCCCTGCTTTATTAGCAAAATAGCTAGAAAGGAAGTTGTAGGCTGGCATCATTGTTTGCATTTTAAAAAGGAAGAAAAATTGTCATCCTGAGCAAACTTATTCCTTTCAAAAGTGAAAGTAGTATCCCTTAGCCAGCGCACACGATACAACTTGTTACTGGCAAAGTCTCTCTTTTGTTTCATCTAGTGTGTCAAAAGTGAATTTGCCATCAATTTCTCACTCTCAAATAGTTAATTTCTGTTATATGCCTGTTTTAAGTGAATATTAAGTGGGTTTAAGATTTTTTTAATTACAGAAAAGTAAGCTCACTATTCAAATAGTCTAAGAGTGTCTTTTGTTTTCATCCGATCTATCTTCTATTATACCATTTTCCATCTTTTCTCTTTGCTTGATCTGCACACACTTGCATTTATCATTTTCGTAAAATATTGTTTAGTGTGGGCAGGGTGTGGTGGGATGAAGATTATAAATATCCATCAATCTTCAGTGTTCCATTTGCTTGAAAGAAACATGAAAACCATGGCATTGCTTTGCCATTCTCCTCGCTCCCTACTCCCTTCTGGCCAGTTTTTCCTTGTAAAAAAGAATGAGTTCTACCTAAGCTAACTGGTTTTGATGCCAAAAGCCTCTGCGTCATATCCTTGAGCGCTGCTCCCACTCTGTGGTCTGATATCCTTGTGGCAATGTCCCAGGTGGATAAAACGTGGCACGACAATTGGCACCAATGAATTACTCTTGGAGTAGCAATTGCTGGATGTGCCTCTTTTGTTGAGGTGATTGGATCTTTTGGCAAAAACCAATGACTGCAAAGGATGAGAGAAACGATCAGAAAAACTGAAAAGCTGTAGGAGACCAAACACTAGTGTCTCCCCTGCTTCAGGGGACACCCACTGTCAGAGTGAACGACAAAGGTTAGATTTGAACAAGCTTGCTTGCTTGCTTGCTTTTTTCTTTCTTTCTTTCTTTCTTTCTTTCTTTCTTTCTTTCTTTCTTTCTGTTTCTCTTTCTTTTCTTTCCTTTCTTCCTACTTTCTCTTTCTTTCTCCTTCTTTCTTTCTCTTTCCTTCCTTCCTTCCTTTCCTTATTCTTTCCTTTTTTTCTTCTCTTTATTTTTTCTTTATTCTCTATCTTGCTCTTTCTTTCCTTTCTCTGTCTCTGGCTCTTTTTCTTTTTCTCTCTTTTTTCTTTTCTCTCTCTGTGCTGCTCTCTTTTCTCTTTTTTTCTCCTTCCTTCCATCCTTCCTTCCTTCCTTCCTTCCTGCTGTCCTTCCCAGATAAAAAAAATTGTCTGGTCAAACTGTCCCATCTGTTTGGGACAAAGGAGATCCACTGAGATTTTGTACAAGACGTACGTCTTTAAAAAGGAAGGGGGGTAGAGGGCAGGAAATCTTTCCGTTGGTGTCGTTCTGCTGATGTCACCATGGATTCAGTGTTCAAGTCCACAGCCAGGCAAAACTCAAATAAATTTTCCTTTTTGCAAGCAGCTGCACTGTGAGTTCGCCTTCCATTAGTAAAGGGACAATGAAGGAAAGGCAAACCCCGCGTCCAAAACATGGCCAATGAAAGGACACTGGAATGGAAGCCAGGAATCCTGCTGTGGTGGAGAGGCATAGACTCATGAATCCACCACAATCGGATACTTGCTTCTTTTTAACAGCCCTATCAGCCGAGAGAAATAATGACTCCTGAATCATTTGACAGTAAAAAAGTTAAAATGATGTCTCAATGGCGCTGCATCATGCCAGGTAATCACTGCCCAATTCATTGATTATTCCTTAAACTATTCTTAACCATAGATAGCCTATCTCTTCATCATGCTTAGCAAGTGAGTGGTTTGGTATAAAACATTTGTACAAAAGTATGGGAGTATTCCGAGACTTCACATTCCTATTTGATCATTTTTCTGGTAAAATTGTTCTCAAGGTCCAAGCGTAGCCAGGGGAATTCCAGGAAAAATGTGAAGTTACTTATTTGCAGAACCTATTTATTATGCGTTGTTCTGGAAATGAAGTAAACATAATGGTTCCCGATGTTTTTCTAGAAATACTTTTATTTCAGTTTTTGTTTTTCTTTTTACTCTTGTTCTAGTGTTACTTTCAACTTTACAAAAGAGTTGGGTGGCAAAAAAAAAAAAAAAAAAAAAAAAAACCAACCAAAAAACAAGTAAAAATTCTTAACCCATTTTAAAATATTGTAAATGTCTTATTTTCCAGATGCGCGTGGATGATTTGAAGATATTAGCCTAACAAGATGGAAGCAGGTTTAAAATTTTACATAAGAAGTTACCTTTTTCAGGTAATGGTGTTTTTCTGTAATTTTCCCAAACCTTTCGTTTCCTCAAGTATTGCAAATTTTTAGGGCATGCTTGAATGATTTAATTATGAAGAATAACTACATTTTAAACTTAATTTTTTAAAAAAGAAAGCAGTTTTATAATTTTCATAGCCAAGGAGTAGAGCAGGCATGACATTCAACTCTATGGAGTTTGGAAAATTTTTAGAAATTTATTACTGAACAGCACTTGGTTTTTTGGATTTGAAAATTAAGCCATAGAGCTACAACTAAATTCTGTTTTGCCAAACTTCACAGCACCAGCAGGCTCTGAGCAATCATAAGCATTTGAAACTAGCAGGCACTGCCCCTTAACTCTGTCGCTATCTTGGGCATTTGAATGAAAAAATATAAGTATTACAGGATTGGCTCTAAAAAGCCTACCATGTGTTCTGAATTCCTGGAAGATAGAGCTTATATAAATTACATAATAACAATATTGATTTTTTTTTACTTTAGTCATAGATTGGCAATACTATATGGCACTTTATGAAACTATTCCCATGCATATATTCAGTGAGTAGGATTTGATCTTAGCTTTCATGATACAGGCAGTTTCCTTTTAGTGTCATTGAAGGGCTTTATGCCACCTAAAAATGTTTAATAACATAAATTATATATTTGCTTTATAAGTTACATTACTCGGCCTTTGTCACTGCTTATCAGCATTAACCCATATTTTCCAACTTGTTAATATTACTAAGAGAGCCCACGGATTCTTGCTTAATGAAGCAAGCCAAAATTTCTTCTGTAAAAAACCCCTCATTTTCCTCCTCAACACAAAGAAGATTCTTAAAGGACTTATTCAATTAATACTTTAAGAAAAATATCTACTCCCAAACAAACCATCCCTTTACTAGGTCAGTATTTGATTTTCTTCTCGTTTTTTTCCTGCAGCCTGGGTATCTTCTGGTTGCTCTTTTATTTTCTAAAATGGAAACTTTGGATTGTTTGGAGGTTAACACTACAAACCATTTGAAATGAAAAACTTCTGTCTGTTCTATATTTGCCAAGGAAAGGGAGAGCTGCCCCCAGCTGAAACGCAGCATTGAGCTCCTTTCTGTGGAGGTCAAGAGCGCCATGCAAATTTATGAAAGTGGTGCTATTTGAATGTCTCAGTGTACCACTTTGATAGATCTTAGTCTATCGCTAACAAATATTGTATCGTTCTAGTAAGGGTGATGATAACAATTCGTTCTCATTACTCTGGGACGTTGGGCTTATTCTGCTCCATTATAATAGGAGCACCTACATCCCCCACATTCCAGCAATATTTAACAGGGTTCAAAGTGGCCATCCTCAAATACCTCTAGCCCCATGCCTTTGTCAGAGAGACGGAAGGAAAAGAAGCAGCTCAGAGCTTATTTAAAAGTCTTTTATTTTAGAAAGGAAATGAACATTTTAAAATAAAATAAATAAAGACCATCTGGGGGTGACTGATTTGGATACTACTTACTTCCACTTGCTATTGTTATTTCTTTGGATCTGAAAATTAAGCCACAGAGCTACAACTAGATTCTCAGTTTTGCCAACCTTCACAGCACCAGCAGGCTCTGAGCAATTGTACCACAGCTCACTTGTGATAAGATGGGGAAACAACAAAGTATCTATGAATGGTTATGTCTCAGTTTCTGTTCATCGTACTGTTGGTTTCCTGTTCTCTTTATTTAACTTTTTAGGTTGCATACACGAGGGCCTGCGCTTTTCTCTGAATAATTCCTCAATTCAGCTCTGTCTTTTTTTGTTCCCCTTGGTAGGGCTTCAGTTCATCTCCCAGATTCTTTTTTTTTTTTTTTTTTTTGAGACAAAATCTCACTCTGTTGCCTAGGCTGGAGTGCAGTGGCACAATCTCGGCTCATTGCAACCTCTGCCTCCCAGGCTCAAGCAACTCTCATGCCTCAGCCTCCAGAGTAGCTGGGATTACAGGCGCACGCCACCATGCCCAGCTAATTTTTTTGTATTTTTAGTAGAGACAGGGTTTCACCCTGTTGGCCAGGCTGCTCTTGAACTCCTGACCTCAAGTGATCTGCCAGCCTTGGGCTCCCAAAGTGCTGGGATTACACACATGAGCCACCAGTGCCTGGCCCCAGATTCTTGAGAAAGGAGTGAATGTCCATTTGTTGAGGCAAATGAGATAATTATTTTGAGAGCCAGGATCCATAATTATAGCTAACAAAAGTTAAAAAGGTCTCTTTTTAGGTCCTGTAAAGGGATGGAGTCATGTGTGTTTCCCAGCAGCTAGGACAGGGAGTTATTTAGCTGTATAATATATGTCCCTGAAGTGCTTATGATTATGCCTGTCTTCAATACAATTCACAAAAGGTGTCGTTAATGAAAGTTCATTGTCTTGGATGTTCCCTTCTTATATGTAGAACATTGGCTTTGCAGAAAAAAAATGTTATGTTGACAAACGCAATCATTTTATAAGAAGGTCTCTGAAACAGATTCATCCCTGTTCTTTCAAACAGTATTGCGGGGGGCAGGGGGTGCGGGGGGAAGGAGGAACAACTATGTAATTTCTTCTATGGTTCAAATTTTACAGAGTACACCCAAACTTGCTCATTGTTGGTGTTTGAATCAATAATAAGTGTGGGGATGGGATGGGGGTGGGAACAAAAATGCAAACTTTTCCCGAAGATGGATCTTAATATACCTGAAAATCTACTCTAGAGTGGTTTTCAAAAAAAAAAAAATATACCTACAAATCCGTTGGTAGTACTTGCTAAGTTTATTCTAGTTGTTTTCCAGAATGCAAATAGGAAAATGAAAATTTCACCATCATTTTTAATGTAATGACAGGTATTTAAAGGAATGGACTTGCATTTGGGCTCTCATGTGTTCTTTCTCTCTGCCTACAATTTAAAGAAATTTCTTTATTCTGCTGGTTTGCCATTTTGGTATCACTTTGCCCAGATTATGTGTTCAGCAGTGAATAAATGAGTCTTCCATATATAAACAGTAAAATGATGAGGTTTACCTAAAGTCCACTGGATTTGTGGAAAAAGTGGAAACCAAGGGAAGCACGTTGGGGAGAACATAGAAGATATTGCTTAACTTTTGCTTTTGTGAGAGTGGGACGAAGTCCTTTCCATTTATGGCATAAAACAATTGAATGGTAGACTCTTTTATTGGATTAATGGTTGTAACATTTTATTTTCAGACATGTCACAGCCCCAAATGAGAGAAGACATTGAGGCCTGTTGCCACAAACCCGTAGATCCGAACTTGTGGTATTAGTCCGCACAAGCTTGTATCTATAGGTATGTGTCTGTTAGGCAATCTCACAGACCTGGGGCTTTGCTTATATGCCATTCAATATCCCTTCAAATTATTTCATTCTCCTTCTCTTCCCCTTAGTTTCCTTTAAGAGTGATAAAAATGGAAAAGGGGGCTGAGGTGGAGGAAGGAGACCTTTTGTCCTGAAATGAATGAGGTTCTTCAATGATGAATTAATAGGCTGGCCCTCAATTCCCATATCTCTTGTAACTGGTCTCTGCTGTCAAATTAGAAGGCTGGGCTTGCAGGTGAGGCAGCAAGAATTTGAGTGATTGCAACAACTTACTGTTGAGTGATGAGTAAAGAGATAAACAAGGGTTTGTTTTGTTTTCTGTAAGCCTAATTGTTTTCAAAGTTATTATGAAATTTTCTGGAAAGTGGCAGATGTGTTTACAGGACCAATTTCACCGTGATTTGGGTTTTTGGGTTTGCTTTGTTGCAATTCTTCCTCCCCCAATTTCCCCAATAATTTTGCTTCTGAAGATAAGGACTGATAAATCAGAATGGATGTGTTTAACTGCCTAACTATTTATACTTCTATTTATATCCAGCAGTGTAAGAAGGACTTCTTATAAAAAAGAGATCGCCTGTTTAGGTCCAAATTCATATTTGGCCAGAGCTGTTTTATAAGTCTTTATCCTGTTTAAAAGGCTGGAATGAAAATAATTTTATCCTCTTGCCTCTTAAATGTCACCATTGTGCCAGGATTGAAAAGCTAAACTGACCACAGATCAAAGCAAAACTGGCTATATTTGTTTCATTCCAACAATGTGAGCTGAGGAGTCTGTAAACAGAACTAGAACCCAGGGTGAAAAGTTGATCAGATTTGGATGACTCTAAAACTTTTGCATGCCCTTTTGGTAAAACATAGTGCCAGAAGTTCCCTTAAGATGTGTGTGTGTGTGTGTGTGTGCGTGTGTGTGTGTGTCCTCTTCTAACAAAAAAAGTCAACGTGAAGTAGTTGGTGGGTTAACATTAGAGAAAAGTTTGAAATTCAAGTGGATAAATTCTGTCTCCTCTTAAGACCTACTCAGGAATAACTAAAACTCTTTCTTTTATCCAGTATATAGAAATGAGATTTTGCATTTCCGAATTAGGACAGCCTAGGTACAGATGACATATGTATAAAGGGTAGAATTTGGAATTCTGTAATTGCTAGACCAAGACGACATTGTTTCCATGCATTTCCTTTGCATAGCACTGAGGAGGGTTGTCTATGGTGCTCAACCCCCTGCTTGCCAAGAAAGCATTGCTTTATTATAGAATGATGGCATATTACAACCCAAAGTGAAAGACTGTCCTCATTGGTGTGTGTTGTATAAATTGTTTGCCTAAGGCCTTTATCTACACAAAAAGCAAACAATTTACTTGGTTAGTTTTATATGCCTCTTTGAAGTGGTTAACTTGGAATGAATAAACTGCTAGCAAGTTAAATCAGTACCTCCACTAGATAAATACGTGTTTGATAATGGCAAAATCACATCTCTACTCATCATCCTTTAACCTGCTGTTAAGTGTACTACCATGGGATTAGCGGTGGAGTTCATGGATCCATGGGGACCATGAGCTCCCAGTATTCCCCATGCAGGAACAATACTGGGACTGCAAAATGGCCAGTGGGTGACTGCCAGATTACTTCTTTTAAGGAGGTTTTTAAAAACACATTATCCCAAGAAAAAAAGATTATATAGAGCAGTTGGCCCTTTCAAAGTTTCTAAAAGGCTTCAAACTTTGATTCATCTGGTTAGAAAATATTCTAGTGGAAAGCCCAAAGCCCCTGGACATTGGCCACAAGAAACAGGATATTAAACATTTTACATGATGATGAAATTCAGTATTTTTCCCTCCTTCCATGTTCATGAATGAATGGTTCTGTAGATATTAATTATTCCTTTGAGGCTGCCTCAGAGTGTACCAAATATCCTACAGGAATCATGCAGAAAGTAAAATAATTTCAGAATTTCCCCAGAAAGGCTTGGAAGAAATATTTCAACAGCTATTATTGCATGGAGGAAATGGAATGGGTATAAAGCAAACTAGTTTTATTAAATTTCTCAAATCATCACTATCAAAATATATTTAAGATGTAATACCAGGACGTGGTTTAGATTTGTTTTTTTAAAACAGGAAAAGAAACTTATTCCAAGAAATGCATTTGATAAAGCAGCTCACCCTGAGCAACTCACCCTGAATCATCAGAGTTTGAGGAGGGAGAAGCTGAGATTTAGCTTGAGAAGTTTTCTTATTTATATTTCAAAATTAATAGATGTATTTCTTTACGTGGGAAAAATGGTATGTGTATGATAGAATTAATTTTGAATTTTAAACTGATATGATTTCTTAGTTTTCCAATGTGCTTACGAATCATTCCTCAATATTTGTTAGGTCCTGTGGATCCTTATCTGTTGACTATGGTATTTAATCCCATCAAATGCCACCTAGGCTCTCTAATTAAGATTTTTAAAGCCTCTACTGCCTGTAATAGCACTGAATTTGTACAGAGAAGTCGATGTGAATGACTCTTCAAAGATATTCAAAGATTTATTAGAACCTAACATGGTAGTTAATAAAGTATGAATTGGAAAAAAAGCCACTTTTTACATTTGGCATAGCCGTAAGGCTAGAAAAATTATGATTTCTTCATTCTCTCATTCATTCAACAAACCTTTATGAATGTTTACTTTGTGTTCAGCACTTTGCTAAAGGACAAAGATATGACTCTGGCTTCAAAAAACTAATTATCTGATCAGGGGCCCCTTTGAAGAATTGCGTGTCAGCCATACAGACACATGTTTTAATGAATCCCATGTTTTAATCAAAACATTTGTCCAACTTCCAAATGCCTAATCAAATATAGAATATGTTTACTAATGGGGTGTCTCTGCTGTTTCCTAATCTCAGACACTCGTAGCATTGTTTGAGGTTTATCCTTACTTCGTTTGGAGGATTGCTGCTGGCAGCACTTAAAACCTCGGTGTTTGATAGCATGAGAGTCTGTTTACACATGTTCAGAGAATGTATGGAAGATTTTTTTTAAGTTAATAAGTACAATAGATTGCCTCTACCTGAAGATATACTACTGCTGTTCACCTATAAATACTACTTCTTGTTTTATTTTTCACTCGTACTTTTCGATAAGAATTTTTATGACATCATTCCATATCATAATTGCATGTTGTTATTACATGCCTACAAATATTTACACTAATTACGTAATGAGCCATAATTGCACTAATACATGATAATGGGCTAAAATCAGTGTAAATAAACAAGGAAATTCACAACCAAAAGAGCAGGGTATTGAAAACCATTAGTGTTCTAAGAGCAGCATCTTTATATCTTTGACCCCCAGAATAAGAACGTACATGGAAAAAGATCAATGTTTCCATTTGTGGGTATTTAAAAGCCCTCTGAACTGTATGTTGTGGCTGATTGACTAGCACTCTAGCACATGGATCTTATCCTCTCTTTGTTGTGTCTTCCTTTGTCAACACTTACTGCCCTTCCCCTGCCTTGTGTCCCATTCATAAGGGTTATATATCGTGATTGTGCTTACAGAGTCAGGCACAGTGTCACTGCAAGGTGAATGAAAAAATTCAAATTAAGAGGAAAGAAAATGAATTATATATTCTTTTTTGGTCACAGTAAATTTTAAATCTTCTACATAAGTGAGCATGTAGTAGCAGAAGACTCGGAAATACATCTTGAGTTTCCATAGGAGATCTGGGATTTAAGGTTAAACCGGCCAGATTGAATTCAGCCACTCTGATTTTTTGCCCTCTCTGGAATCTTAATAGCAAATCCATCTTACTATGAGTGAAATTCTAACATAAGTGGAAGAACAAAGGATTGGACATGAAAATACAAATGATCATCCCTTAACTGTAAGTTCATTTATACTCCCATGTATCCATTTATGCATATATTCTTCTCTTCATTTGACAAAGTTTGTTTGTTTTTTTTTTTTAATTTCTACGTGTGCCATCTACTCGCCATTGCAGATAATACCAGATTGGCAAAGGTGAATTATGGGGTCCCATTTTCACATAGCTTGGGGTCCAGCGAATGAGACAAACAGATAAACTATAATGCAATGATGTGAGAATTAAAGCATAAATGCATATATGAAATTGTGAGATAATCAGAGGAAGAACTCTTTCAAATGAGGCTTGAAGGATGAATGAGAGTTTTTTTTTTTGATAAAACTAACCTCCCAGTCTTTCTCCCAAACTAGGTAGCCTTGATCTAACAGAGGCAGCCCCCCGCTCCGCCCCCCAAAAAAAGCAGTTTCACCTCATCAAAGCATAAGGAAATAGGGTTGGAAACATTGGAAAAAAATCATTTTTCTCCAGGCTAGTGGAATAGCATGAAGAAACATCAATGCTATGGCATTTGAATCTGTCTTTTGAACACGATCAGTGCAGTAGAAGTATCAGGAAGATTCTCAGTGTGCTCAGATGTGCCTCCATCTCTATTTGCCTAGGCTGACCTAGCTCCTTTGTAGCACAGCCTTTACTGGGCAAAACCAGAGTCCAGCTAAGCAATGAGGAGAGGTGGCTTCTGATAGACCACAGAGCAGTCCTTGTGGGAAAATATAGACCTGACCAAACTTGAGTTTACATAGAAATGAGAAGTTGCTAAGCTTGTAGGAGCCTATCTCCTGCTCCAGCACCTGCCTGGGACTGAAGATACAGGAAAGATTCAGTTTAAAATTATGAGGCGAGTGGATCACAAGGTCAGGAGTTTGAGACCAGCCTGGCCGACATGGTGAAACCCCGTCTCTACTAAAAATACAAAAATTAGCGGGGCATGGTGACACACTACTGTAATTCCAGCTACTCAGGAGGCTGAGGCAAAAGAATCACTTGAACCAGGGAGGCAGAAGTTGCAGTGAGCCAAGATCGCAGCACTGCACTCTAGCCTGGGTGACAGAGCAAGACTCTGTCTTGGAAAAAAAAAAATTACAAGTGCAAACAGGGAAATAGGCACATTTTGTAGGTTGTTGAATAGACTGTTGGGGACAGATTTATGAGAAATGCTGAAACAGTCAACTCTGGAAAAAGGAGCACTTTATAAATATGAGAATTATGTAAAATACATGATAAATATTGTTGGGTGGATGTTCAATATAGCTTTTGTGGTATTTCTTAATCTGTATTTTGCTCAGAATCATGTTTTCTATGTCTTTTCACTGTGTTTTGGTTTAAGCCATTTCTTCTTATATATCCATCTTTTAGTGATTCCAGTTTTTCAGTTTTACCGGAGGAACATTTATTTTTCTAATCTTTTTTTAATTGCCCAAGTTTAAATATTGTTCTACTATTCTATTTCGTCAACAGATATCAGAAGGCATTAAATTGTTCAGAATCACCATTATGTAACATTACTATAATTTCCATGCACAAATAGTTCAAGAAGGCCAGTCCCAAGTATTTACTCCCTTCATGTTTGCAAGGTAATCTCACGCCAAGGTGTTTGTGTTATCTCTTCTATCATCAGACTCTTTGATGTGTTGTCTCTTATGAATGGCCCAAATAGGTGACAGCACGACGAATCATTATAAGACTAACTTGTAATTTCCCTGCTTAAGAAATGGTAGTTTTCCAGCCATTGTGACTGCATGCTCCCAGGTTGAGGTAGTAGGTTGTATAGTTTAGAATTACATCAAGGGAGATAACTGTACAGCCTCCTAGCTTTCCTTGGGTCTTGCACTAAACAACATGGTGAGAACGATCATGATTCCTCCAGGCCTTTTCTCCCTATGAGAGGTAAGATTGGGTATGATTATTTTATGGTATTTTAGAATTCAAGTTTTGTTTAATCCTTGTACCCATGCTGTATTTTCATATTCTGTTTCCTCGGGTTAGATTTTGTTTTAAGAAAAATGTGAGACTTTGAGGGATTCAGTATATCAGTTGTCCATTGTCACAAAAATGCTGCATAATAAACACCAAATTGTCAAAAAAATGCAGCATTGTCACAAAAAAATGCTGCATGATAAACACCACAAAGCCTCAGTGGCATACAATAAATGCATATTTAGCTCATGAGTCTGTGTATCTGTGATTTACACAGGTTTTCTGGTCTTGCCTGGGCTCATTTCTTCTGGCTGTCCGCTCTAAGATGGGGTCACTAGATTGATGGGGGCAGCTCATTTCTGTGCTATGTGTCACGTCTGACAACAGATTAGTTCTAGCACATTCTTATGGTAAAGGCAGAGGAATAAGAACAAGGACAAGCCAAGTGACTTAAGGATCTTACAAGCTTCTGCCTGCTTTGTATTTGCTAATATCTCATTGGTCAAAGGAAGCCACATGGCCAGTCCTGAAGGCAGAGTGGCCACTACTACAAAGTTTCATGGCAAAGGACATGAACTCAGGAAGGCATTACAAATTGGGGCTGTTTTTTGCAACTGTATTGCACTTTCTTAGATATCATCAAATTAAAAGAATTTTGTACTCTCCACTCGAGGAAGTTTCCAAGATAAAGAGCCATGTTTTGGAATTCACATTTTGGGTTTTAGGCTAAGCTGGTCTTTGAATGCAATTTTATATCCCTCTTATTGAGATATGCTCTAGCCAACCTCTATGAAAACTTCTATGGAAAAATACCAAAAGACTGGAATAGTAATAATGTAGAGATTGATTATCTCAAAGCATAAACTTGGTCATTTCATAGTGATAACCAATGTCATGAACAACAGACATTTTACCTGTCTTAGATGGAAATCCCACAATCTACAAAGAGCATATGAGCAGCCAAACCAGCACTCAAATCCAGATCTGTCAATTAGGAAGGAGTTAGTTGTTCCATGTCTGGATACTTTTCAGTAGAAAATACAGATGGGTAGTCAGAAGGTACATAATGAGGTATTTAGTCCATTTTATTATTTTCTGGTAGTTTAATGTACAAAATATGTCAAAGGAAATGGTTATGCAGTCTGTAGGTATAGTTTCTCTCTCTCTCTCTCTCTCTCTCTCAGCTACCTCAAAGAAAAGATGAAATTCCCTGTGTCAGGATTTTGATTCTATGCTCAAATATTTTTATGGTGAATTACCACCAGTGATTGTCATGTTACTAAGAGGTCAAGAATAACTAGCCCCATGTCATAAAGAAGCACGGCTGAAGGTTCGATGTTACTTTGAAACCACCCTGAAACTCTGCAGCAGAACTAGGAGCAAGACTCAAAGGCTGCTGTGCCGTCTTTATTTCTTAGCTCATTCTTTCATTCTTTAGAAGGGACTATGCCTTGCTTTAGAAGATGCTGTCATTACTTTGTGACATTTATTATGAGTTTAACATTAAGCATACTTGTTACCTGTATCTGTGTTGGATGAGTTTGTATATTAAACATCTGTAGCCACTTGACACAGATGAGGACCTACTTATACTGTTTATACATTTATAAAGCTTCTTTTTTTAAAAAAAAAAAATCATGTTATCTTTTTCTACAAAACAATAAGATCCTCTCCTTTTCAATGGGATAAACCTGAGTGGGTTTACACATCCATGATTCCCAAGAGCAAGCTAGTGTTTGGGATACCCTGCTTCTGAAGACAAAGTAACCTTACTAGGATTGAATTTCTACTGACTTTAGTAATGAGGTTTTATCTACTAGAGTTTAAATAATGCCTTATGTGCTTTTAGAATGGCTGTAGTATCTAGGAGCTCACATTGTTTTGATTTTTAGCCAATAGCTCATGATGGGACAAAGAGTTTGAGAATGCAAGGAAAATAAATAATGTTGGAAGCCACTTCAGATACCATCTTAGTGTGAATTTCAGCAGTAGTGGATGGGTAAAGTATTTTCCAAAATAATGTATCCCTTGTCTTCATCTTTGGTGAGTATGTGTTCTATTTCCTCAGGGAAACTCTTCACTGAATTTTATGTAATGGACAGTCATTTTTAACCCCATAAATCCCAAATACATCATTTAGACAAATGGCCATAGTATCTTCTAGGAATTAATCTCAGGGTTTAAGAAGGAAAAGAGGAGGCCAAGGCAGGGAGGACCACTTGAGGTCAGGAGTTCAAGACCAGCCTGGCCATCATGGTGAAATCCCATCTCTACTAAAAAATACAGAAGTTAGCGAGATATGGTGGCATGCACCTGTAGTCCCAGCTACTCGGGAGGCTGAGGCAGGAGAATCGCTTGAACCCAGGAGGCGGAGGTTGCAGCGAGCTGAGATCGTGCCACTGCACTCCAGTCTGGGTGACAGAGCAAGACTCTGTCTCAAAAAAAAAAAAAAAAAAAAAGGAAGGAAAAGAAACTTGTAGTAGGATACACTTTTACATATTTATCAAGAAATTATATCTCTATGGGTGGTACATATGCTATTTTAATTTTTCAGAATCTGTTAATCCAGCTATTTTCCTAGTTCACTGATGAGCTTCAAAACATAGAAACACTGCTGGCATCTTGACCTTCTTCATCCAGCAAAGAATGTTTTGCTGACCCAATTTAAGGGGACTGGTCATTTAGAATAGTGAGTTTATAAACTTTATTGAAGATGGATCATCTGTGCTCCTTAATTAGCAGGCATAAGATTCTTTCCTAATTGGCTTATTAATAGAGATACTAAAGCTAGCATGTAACAGTGCAAGCAGCCCCCTTCTTATACCAGAAATGTATTTACTTCTAAAGACAGTCTTGTGAGGACAAACACTAGCCTTCTCTCTAAGTTGACTTTGGCATATTGTCTTCTCTGAGCTTTATGAAGATCTAAGGAAAAAGGAGTAAACCAAGTTTTTCTTAATTCAAGCAATATATATTTCCTAAATATTTAATATAAGTTCCAACTACAAATAGAATAACAACGTAGGCCACTACTATTTTTTCTAACCAATCCTTCAGGGCAGGTGCTGCTGTTAACGCATGGAACACACTCTAGGGTAGCAAAGTTTTACATAATCAAATGCTTCTTTACTCCAGAAGTCCAAGTACTTGAGCTGAGGGCAAGAAATCTGAGGATGGCTTCCCATCTTTACATAAATACATCAAGTTTCCCCCGTTAATTGTAGGTCACACAGCCTATATTTTTTAATATATTTTAGTTCCCTTCACTAATACAGAACCCTTTGATGCAGCACACAAAAAAGTTACATTTTAGAAATAGGGATATTGTGACATTGAGCAGGGTCCTATAGATCTTCCTAGTACAATGGTCATTCATTCAACAGAAGCATGCTTGACTCGTGCACGTAAAGAGAATTCACCTGGGGACATGAGTACATGAGTGCTGGTACCCAACCTGGTTCTGCCATAGTCAAATCATTTAAACGTTATGACCTCCACTCTTCAAATATGTAAACTCGTGGAATGAAACGCAATAGTTTCTGTGGTACCCATAATGAATATTCTGCAGTTCTGGGATTGTCACTCAGTAATCTTTGATTTCATGAGTAGACTCTTACTTCTTTTTTTCTTTTTCTTTTTCTTTTTTTCTGAGACGGAGTCTCACTCTGTCGTCCAAGGCTGGAGTGCAGTGACGCGATCTCAGCTCACTGCAAGCTCCGCCTCCTGGGTTCATGCCATTCTCCTGCCTCAGCCTCCCGAGTAGCTGGGACTACAGGTGCCCGCCACCGCGCCCGGCTAATTTTTTGTATTTTTAGTAGAGACGGGGTTTCACCGTGTTAGCCAGGATGGTCTCAATCTCCTGACCTCCTGATCCGCCCGCCTCGGCCTCCCAAAGTGCTGGGATTACAGGCGTGAGCCACCGCGCCCAGACAACTCTTACTTCTTAGACTACATATCCTCCCTGTCTTACAGCGTGGAAGGGTATTTCCCCAATTCTATCTCTGCACTGTCAAAGGGACATGAGCAGAATAGTAAGGAACATTTTCAGTAATGGTTGCCACATCAAACTACTAACGCTGAAGGCCATATTAAGGCAATGGAAAAAGTAGCCTGAGAAGAAAGTAAATATTAATCCCCTTGTTCATTCCGTGGTTTGCTGATGGCTAAGGTAATAAAGAAAAGTAAATTAGTTTCTGCCAAGTTAATGTCTATGATCAGACACTGAATATCATTTTACAGTGTAGATTATCTCAGTGGTGAACAGGAGGGACTGTGTCAGATTCACCACCTCCTTCCCTGGTTCCCGTTTGTGCTCTTTCTGAACAAAAATTATGTGCTTCGTGCTCCACCGCCAACTGCAGTATGGAGCACATGAGAGCTTCTGTGGCCCTTCTCAACCCTTTTACATCAGTCACAGAACTCCCACTGTTCTGTGCTAATGCAAAATGCAATAACGTTTAGCATCAGGACATCTCTGAGTCAAGAGGTTAACGGAAAACACATCTCCCATTGTGTTCCTGCAGCTCTGATACTGTTAATGGCGAAAACACCATGGAGACAAATAGATCTCTCTTTATTCAGGAAGCTTTGAGTGAAGAGAAAGTATATATGACATCTTTACAGCATGAGAGCCTCTCTATATGGTGCATTAAGGAGGGTGGAGGAGGGGAGAAGTTCACGTAACATCATGTTTAATATGGCTTGAGCCTTGTCTAGAAGATGGATTCTGTCTTTTTCATTTTCTTTCTGTTGCTTTAATAAATCGTTCCAGTTCTGGCAGGGGAAAAGGAGACTTAACTTCTCAAGATACAAATTCAGGGAAAGAGGACTCTTTGAATAAGCACAGTAGAGACTTTATGGGGTATTTCCTAAAATGTGACCCAAATAAATGTTTGATGACATAGCCACCTCTTTCTGACTTATCCTACTTTGTGCATCTTGCCTTTCTCTTCTGAGTGCTTCAGGTAGAAGGAATGTGGATCAATATATTTGTGAAAAGGAACCAAGGCAAAACAAATCAATACATTATGATTACACTGAGATTTTTACTTGAAAATTACCTGAAAGTAGACTGTGTGCTCTGTGTGGCCATCTAAAGATCACAGGCAAACACATTTTTGTGATCTTATTATCTGTTCACTTGCAAGGCTATCTCAGGGGAATCTTAGTCAAGATCACTTCTTGTTCCTATAAGACTTTAAAAAGAAATTTGTTTTATAGTTTATAAACTGTGATCAGAAGCTAAAATTAAGATGTCCCATTTCTTCAAGTGCTAAAGACTTTTCTCTCTGTGATTAAAAAAAAAAATTCTGGGTCAGGAATCCATTTTCAGGGTTATCTGCACAGTTCGGATCCCACAAATAATTACCACTTTTTATATTATATATAGTCTTTGAAACATTTGAGGGATATACATTATTTATTACTGATAAGTCCTGCTGTCATATGACTGTGAGGGCTTTGATGAGGGGAGTGGGGAAAGAGGAATGGGACACACATTCAGCTTTTACATTGAATCAAAAACTTTTAGACATGTTTCCAAACCAGGCTGATCACTGCAATTCTAGTGCTCTAATTGTTGATTGAATTGTACCAAGGGCAGCCAAATTTCATGTATCAAAGTTCATCAAGTCCAGGAAAGAAAGACAGCAATTCCAGAATGACTCATTGTTTGATGAATAAGGCCTCAAGTGTTCTGTGGTTGCCATTTTTATATTTGAATAAAATGTATAGGATTCAAGTCATAACTTGAATTCCAAATTGGGATGCATGATGCTCCATGGTGAGCCTGCAGTGTTAGAGCAACATACTGCTCCTGCTCAGCTGCCAATAAGCAACTTCAAAACATAAATGGAACATTCGTGGTGTGTGTTCTAAATCCTCGAGGGGCTTGAGAGTCTTTTAATCTATTTGTAGCTTTTTATTATTGAGTAACGAAGTGCTACTGATATACTGGAACCAATCTGCAAAACACATATTGAATGAAGCATAATTAAAGGATAGTATATCCCCCAAAGACTGAAGAGAAAGGTGCAAAATGAATTTATGGAAAGTAAACTTTTTATTATTTGCCATGACCAAGAAGCAGAGTTTTCTGGTTAATCAAGATAGTTTTTAATAGAATTGCCATGTATGAGATATACAAATGACCAGTTTTTAAAATAAAGAATATATTCTGCTTAAAACTAAAACTTTTGGCTGGGCACGGTGGCTCACGCCTGTAACCCCAGCACTTTGGGAGGCTGAGGTGGGTGGATCACCTGAGGTCAGGAGTTTGAGACCAGCCTGGCCAACATGGTGAAACCCCGTCTCTACTAAAAATACAAAAATTAGCCAGGCGTGGTGGCGGGCACCTGTAATCCCAGCTACTGAAACTTCGGAGGCTGAGGCAGGAGAATCACTTGAACCTGGGAGGCGGAGGTTGCAGTGAGCCGAGATCATGCCATTGCACTCCAGCCTGGGTGACAAGAGCAAAACTCCATCTCAAAAACAAAAACAAAACAACAACAACAAAAAACTGTTTTAAATACAATTTAACATCTCCTAAGATTTATAAGTTATTCTGAATCCTGTATGCTTCAAGGTCAGTGTTATAAAACCAAATTTATCTTGTATAATTAGTTGACACATAAAAGTACAAATTATAGACCTCACTTGGCAGAATATTGGTTAAACTAGAGTTCACCATTTATGTTCTGTGGCTTAAGTTGGAAGCTTATGTTAACATTGACTGATCTTATCTAATGGGAAAGTGCCAAAATGTTCTGTTGCAAATAAAGCATTACTCTTAACCGATCTATCCAAATGTTTACTTCTGGATATAGCATATATTTATCCTGTAAGCTTGGGTGGCTCTAAATTCATCCAGCTCTGTTGGCCATTCCCTGCCTTGCCAGATCTTTTCTCTACCGTTTTCTATCTGGCTCTATGCTCTCCGAGGCGCACCTTCATGCATTGCCTCAACAGTCTCTTTCGCCCACCAGCTTCTGAGTGTGTTTGGCCCAAGTGAGTCAACAGGGAGAGATTAGAGAGAAAGTGAAGAGAGAGGTTAGGGTACTGAAGAGAGAGGTTAGGGTACTAAATGCCCCTGACTCACTTCCTGTAGGCTACAGAGAGGACCTAGCTTTATTCCTTCCTGAGAGAGGCCATCTCTTGCAGTTTCAGCTCTCTCTCTGGCCTCTGATAACTACTCCCTCTTCTTGCTCTTTCAGGCCTTTGGGTGTAAGGACTTCCTGCTATTGTTAGCCCTGGGACACTTCACCGTCTCTTCTTGGTCCCTCTTAACTCTGTCCAATCTTTACAAATTATCCTTTCATTAAACTTTCCTCAGTTTCCCCATGTACATGTGTGATTTTCTTGTCTAGACTCTGATTCACCATCTGAAGTCAATGTAAATGAGATAACAGAAGTTAGTCACTCACTTTTCATCATGTGTGGGAGATGAGGGTTGGAGGAGTAGATATTTATCTTCCCTCTCATACTGTAAGCTCTGGAAGGGCAGAGACCATGTCTAATACTGCCTTTATGATTTCTTGCAAAACCTGGCGAAGGGCTTAGCTCACAGTGCATGCTCGGTGCACATGGAGAGTCTCACTGAGTTCTGAAATCCTCAAATTTGTTATAGGCTTAAATAAAATATAAGCTCTTGACTTAGGATGTAGACTTTAAGAAGTCAAGGGCCACATTATTTTTTTTTAACAGCATTTCTAATGGAATATAATCTCTCATGATACAACTATCATACTGACTCTGGAAATTCTAACTGAATAAAAATAGAAAATTTCCTTCCTGGGTTAGGTTGATTTGTGTTTAGCTGATAAGAAATAATTCTGCTTTAAATGTTTAGATCCAGTTTTTCTAACTTTTAATTTAACGTTACCAGCTCATCCCCTACTATTCGTTAATTTTTCCTATTTCTGTACGTGTGTGTGACTTTCACCTCTTCAGGAATATTGACAATTTTCTGAATATAATCTCAGTAGGGAAAACACATAGGGTGATCAAAGCAGGATTTAAGAACTAGGGAATAAATGATATAGTGACCAGAATAGGTGTCTTTACTATTTATTTATTTATTTTGCGACGGAGTGTTGCTCTTGTAGCCCAGGCTGGAGTGCAATGGTGCAATCTCGGCTCACTGCAACCTCCACCTCCCGGGTTCAAGCAATTCTCCCGCCTCAGTCTCCCAAGTAGCTGGGATTACAGGCACCTGCCACCATGCCCAGCTAATTTTTGTATTTTTAGCAGAGATGGGTTTTTGCCGTGTTGGCCCAGCTGGTCTCGAACTCCTGACCTCAGGTGATCTGCTTGCCTTGGCCTCCCACAGTGCTGGGATTACAGGCGTGAGCCACCGTACCCGGCCTTTAGGATGTAGACTTTAAGAAGTCAAGGGCCACATTATGTTTTTTTAACAGCATTTCTAATGGAATATAATCTCTCATGATACAACTATCATACTGACTCTGGAAATTCTTAAGCAAATTCTTATTTCTTAAGGTTCATATTGCCGAGTCACTTTGACTTTTACCCTAATGCCAAACTTTTGTATACTTCAAGTTTCAATAATATTTCATATTTTATGTAATATAGAAAATAAAAATGGAAAATACTTTGGTTTGTAAAGCAGTAAATTATAAATGTATCATTCATTTTCTACTCTGTACAGATTCCTGTTTTAATATCTAATTTCTCTGAAATTAGTGAAAGTAGGTTAAGAAAACCAGTGAGGTACAACTTGCCTTTTGACTTTCTTAACTGAAAGGAAACTGCCTGGCTAGTTCGAAGAGCAGATTCTTCACTGTTCACATTTTGCAAACAAGAGCATTTCTTTAACAAATGGAGGAGGGTGGACCATTGTCAATTCAGATAAGTTAAACTTTGCATCTCCCTGATAAGCTGAACTGTTTCATGATCATTTTACTAGTTCACTTGGGAAGTGACTGAAGCACTATTAGATAAGTTAAAATGAAAAAAAAAAAGTATGGAAAATATTTTTACCAACTGTTTCTTCTTGGCTTCTTGGCAAAGATCAACAGTTATGTTCCCTATCTAGGGATTATCTCTTGTGGGCCAGACCGGATGATCTAATAGGTCTTTATAATCTCTAAATACTGTGACTTTTATCCCCAAGTGAACTACATAGTTTATTTACATAGAAACACACTCGCAGGCTTAAGGAAATGCAGTCTGACTAATGCTAAAGAAAGTGAGCCAGGATGACTCAAATGACTTTTTTTTTTCTAAATAGGTTAAGTAAATTAAAATCATAGACATTCTCTCTCATTCCCCTCCAGCATATCAGTATGTAGATTTTAGATGTCAGAATTCCCTAGTAGTGAATTAATTTTCCTGCCATCAGCGAATTACAAACGGCTTGTCCCTAAACCTTTGTCATACTTCAAGAAAGCTCTTAGGTAGAGATTTGGTTTAATTTTTATTTTAATTCCACATTCTATCCCAGACACATGGAAAATTAAAAATTTGGGGAATGATAGAAAAATAAAAATTGCTAGAAAAATGCCAGCATGATGAGTAAAGCATAATCACTGTGCATTTCTACTTTATTAAGAATGTACTTTTGGTGTTGTTTGTTTGTTTTGAGACAGACTCTTGTTCTTTTGCCCAGTGCAGTGGCACGATCTTGGCTCACTGCAACCTCCGCCCCCGGGTTCAAGCAATTCTGTTGCCTCAGCTTCCTGAGTAGCTGGGACTACAGGCGCCCACCACCACGCCTGGTTAATTTTTTATATTTTTAGTAGAAATGGAGTTCCACCATTTTGGCCAGGCTGGTCTCGAACTCTTGACCTCAAGTGATCCGTCTGCCTTGGCCTCCCAAAGTGCTGGGATTACAGGCATGAGCCACTGTGCCCGGCCTAAGAACGTATTTTTGTGCCATGGGCTACATTTATCTAGACAAATGAAGCATTGGGAGGAATGTCAATATTTTAATAAAAAATTGCTTCCCCAGGACTGTTAGCAAAGACAACTCTTTTAAAAAATTTCGATAGTTTTGGGGGAACAGGTGGTTTTTGGTTACAAGGATAAGTTCTTTGGTGGTGATTTCTGAGATCCTGGTGCACCTGTCACCTGAGCAGTGTACACTGTACCCAATGTGTAGTCTATTATCTTTCACCCCCACTCCCACCCTCAAAGACAAGTTTTTTAAGAACTCTTTTTTACCCTCTATGTTGTACAAGCATTTTAGGTTTTCCCCATCAGGTAATACTTCAAATGGCCTATCTGGGACCAAAAATCAAAGCTGTTTTTATTGTGGCCGTTGATTTAAATTTTTCTGTAATTGAATCTCCTTCATACCTGGCTTTGGGCCTCTTACAAGTAAATACAGGGACAGTCAAAAGGTCTTGCTTCCAGAGGGCTTAGGGCTTCTCAGCTGATTACTTGCCCAACACTTGCATACAGTGGTTAAAAGAATGTAGCTAAATTATACCTATTAAGAAGGTATAGATAATCCATATTGTCTGTAGATTGTGTTTCTAAGGTAATATAGGATAAACTTCAGGCCACTCTTTATTTTCAGAGGAGGTGTCTGGATGCTGGTCTGTTCTGATGAAAATGATGGTAGCAAGGAATTCTATCTGAGGCTTGGCCCAGCCATCGCGCTCTCTGCTTCCAGAATCCTGATTTATAATTTGGAAATCTCTTCTATTTGAGTACTGAGGAGAAAGCCTTCTAAATATAACGCATTACTTTCTGGCAGCCCATAGCTCATGGCACGATTGATTATGTTGCTTATCCTTAAGCTAAAGCATTTCTTAAAAGGTGATCATTTTTCTACTCTCTCTGTATAGTACAGCCAACCCTTGAACGACTCAGGAGTTAGGGGCACCAACCCGCACACAGTGGAAAATCCAAGTATAACATAACTACTAATAGCCCACTGTTGACTGGAAGCTTTACCAATAACATAAACAGTTAATTAACATATATTTTGTATGTTATCTGTGTTATATACTAGATTCTCACAATAAGGTAAGCTACAGATGAGAAAATGTTTTTAAAAAATCATGAAGAAGAGACAATATATTTACTATTCATTAAGTGGAAGTGGGTCATCATAAAAGTCTTCGTTCTTGTCATCTTCACATTGAGTAGGCTGAGGAGGGAGAGGAAGAGGAGGGGTTGGTCTTGCTGTCTCAGGGGTGGCAGAGACAGAAGGAAATCTGCTTATAAGTGGACTCATGAAGTTCAAACCCATGTTGAAGAGTCACCTGTAAATGCTAAAAGCCCCAGTAAGTCACTCCCAACCTCTTCTGTATCAGATGATGACATCTCTCAGGGGCACTTCTGAAAATAAATTCAATATGGACTGTAGTATATATTCCTTTTTTATTTTTATTTTTTGAGACCACATTTCATTCTGTTTCCCAGGCTGGAGTGCAGTGGTGTGGTCAGGGCTCACTGCAGCCTCCAACTCTCAGGCTCAGTGGATCCTCCCACCTCAGCCTCCCAGGTAGCTGGGACTACAGGTGTGCACCACCACTCCCTGCTAATTTTCTTCTTCTTTTTTTTTTTTTTTTTGGAGAGATAGAGTCTCATTTTGTTGCCCAGGCTGATCTTGAATTCTTAGGCTCAAGCAATCCTCTCACCTTTGCCTCCCAAAGTGCTTAGATTACATATGTGAGCCACCACACTCAATAATATATTCCTTATCTTGCAGAGTCTTAAGGTTTATTAAGCAAGAATACCATCCCAATAAACATAATTCATTTTGTTAACTTCATTCAGTGTCTCATCACACATTCTACCTGTGAATTATCTTTTCTAAGTTTTATTTTATTTTAAATTGACAAATAGTTGTATATACTTTTGGAATACAATGGAATGTTTTGACACCTATACATGTGGAATGGTCAAATCAGGCTAATTAGCATACTCATCACTTCAGATATTTATGATATATCTTTAATCTCAATCACTTTCATATATCATGCTTTGGAATTATCCTAAAACTTGGATTTCTATTGAAGGCTACACTCAAGGTTGAGGATATGTTGTTCGGGCTGTTTGTGTCCTCTGAAGCCCAGGTCAAAGACTAGCCTTTTTCTCTGTTTCCTTCTCCCCTCCCTTAGACAGCTCTTTCTTTTGTTTTCACAGAATACTTTGTTTAAACAACTAACATATCATAGTATATGATACTCAGTGTTATATATGTCTATTTTGTGATAGTTTTTTGAATTGTTTGATTGGATAGACACCATGTTAACCATCTTTTTATTCCCAGGTTGACTCGAATAGGTGCTCAATAAGTGTCTGTTCACTTATACAAAGTTTTCTTTTGGCAAGCAATTTTTCATAAGTCTATGATTTAGGAAATGTTAATCTCAGGTCTCCTTTATACCCTTCGTGTAAGTTCCATAGAGGTTTCTTTTAGCATCTACAGAATTTTTACCTTTCGTTCTGCTGTTGCTTCAGTGCACATGATCCAATCTGAAACACGTTCAACAGCCAATGACACTAGGCTGCAGTTGAGGCTTAGCTTTTGAAAAGTTACCTTAGCATGTTGGGAATCACCAGAAATTAAAGGGTTCATTAAACCATAAGTATATAGAAAATACCTCAGGAAGAAATATTTTAATGCTTATCAGTACAGAACTGACTTATTTTCATTACCTAATTTTTTTTTAAATTTTAGAGTAATCACATTCAATTTTCCTGCAACAAAACAAAACTTACTGGGGAGAAATGTCCCTTGTTAAATGGCTGGGCCTTGATGTACCCTTTTCTATATTGTTCATTAGATGTAAATAAAACCATCATAGTCATGAAATTGATAAATTGCTTTGCTTTGATGTTACTAAACTTCTACAGTTGTAGCTTCCTACAGAGCTACATCTCTTAGTACAGTTTTTGAAGTTTTTTTTAACTAAGAAATACATTTTATGATGATGTTGATAGTGATGGTAATGATGGCAATTTATTTTGTTAGTATTCACTGTGCAAATGAAATAGAGAATAAAGAATGAGTTACTTTTTTTCATTTAATCATAATTGAAAAGTCCTTCAAGTTAAGTGATGTGCAATTATAGTATTAACTGTGTCTAGCAATGTCTATTCCATTTGATTCATTGAATATGTTTATTCTTATGTTTTATTTTGGGTTCCTAGGAATAAAGTACACAAATTTCTATATCTGGGAAGATTTCAATACAACCCTGCCTAAAAAGTTAATGTTATAATAGTTAATCACACGTAAGTTTTCTCAGTTGATTTTATTTTGGCCTGTCAAGTAATTCTTAATTTACCACTCTTGTTTTCTCTTTTTTCCTATGTCTACTTACAGTTTTAATCTACCAATAATATGTTCCATTGACAATGTGTTGTACCTTGTTCAATTTTAACTGTTATACAGAGGTTACATGTATATGTGCATCTATCTATACATTATATATTACATACATATTAAGCATATGAGAGGCACATTTATTCATTCATTCATGTATTAAATAGTACTTTACTGAGCATTTATGCTAAGTGCTATGGTAAATGCAAGATTGAAATGGTATTTCCTGCTCTTAACGATCTTGAAATGTAGTGTGAAGAATAAAATAATTACAAATACAAATGCGTTAACTGCAGTTCCAAAGTGCTGTGGCGAATCCAAGGAAGAGACTATTTCCAGTTGTAAAATCAGAGTAGGCTTCATGGAGAAATGTACTTTGAACTGGGGCTTGAAGAACAGGTAAAATTTTGATGGACAGAGATGAGGGGGGCAAAATATTCCACATAAAGAGAAAAGTGCAGACAAGGGACTTGATTAGAGAGAAATAAGACGTCTTTGAGAATGCAAATAGTCTATTTGGGCTGAGACATAGTTTGCAAATAGGTTTAGTAGAAGAAAAGGCTTTACAAGTAATCTGAAGTCAGTTCATAGAAGAATTTGAATGCCATGTAAAGGTGTTTGAACTTTTGCCAGGTAGCTATGGGGAGCATGTAGGTTGATTAACTGTCTACTTTAGATGATTAATTAGCTTATAAAGTGGACAGGACAGGATGTGGAGAGACTAGTTAGGAACTTACAGGCTCAGGTGATCTATGTATCAGTCTGAAATAGAGTGTTGGCAGTGTGTGTAGAAAGGAGGGAATATTTGGCAGATCCTGTCTGTGCAATTGGATTTCAAGTAGATCAATAAGAATAAGAACAATGAAGACTTGTTGAAAGTTGATTAGGTAAATTAATTTATTTTGCATTTAAACAATATGTGTTTGTGAATTTTTGCAGAAATAGTTGGCAGACCAGCAATGGACACAAAAAAACCAAACTGATTACCGCGATCATAGTTTGGAAGATAAAAACTTGTAAAAGATCAAAAGATAGTAGATTGTGGGGTGCTAGTGAAAGCATCATCAAAGTAACTTCCCAAGTATTGCTGACTAAATAAAGCACAGCTAGAAGAGAGTGATTGGCTGGGGGAATAAGTAGGAGTTTTTGTTTTTAGGCCATAAGTAGGAGTTGAATAGATTCAATAGAAGTGCATAGTGGGATATGTGGTAATTAGGAAGGGATTTCCTGAAGGTGAAGCAGTTGGGGATACTGACACTGAAGTTCAGGTTGTGGCTGTGTATACTGATGAGTAAAATGGAAAGGAGACAAATATCATTAGCATTGATGAAGCCAGGATACTAGAGAAATCCTCAGTGTAGTCAGGATGGGGGAAAAGACCATAAAGTGAAATAGAACTAAGTTACTTACTAAGTTACTAATCTTTCAAGAATTCCTTTTATCATTTCAAATGCAAATATCATTATACTTATTTTCTTATTGACTCAAGGTGACAGCCAAGAAGTTCACAATCATTGCATGTGTTTATAGGTACAGTCAATCCTCATTATCCATAGATTCCATATTGTGAGTTAGCCCACTCACTAAAATGTATTTGAAATCCCCAAATTAATACTTGCAGAACTTCTGTAATCATTTATGGACATGTGCAGAGTGGTGAAAAATTTGTGTCACCTGATGCCACTGTTATTTGCATTTGTATGCTTTCTGTTGATGATTTTGCTGTTTAAAATGACTCCCAAGTGTAATGTTGAAGTGCTGGCTAGAGTTCCTAAGCATAAGAAGGTTGTGATGTGCCTGATGAGGAAAATATGTGGCTAATAAACTTCATTCCGGCATGAGTTACAGGGCTTTTAGCTATGAGTTCATTGTTAATGAATCAACAATACATATTAAATAAGATGTCTTTAAACAGAAACACACATAAAACAATGTTGTGTATTGATCAGTTGACAAAAATGTGGCCAGAGGCTTTTAGGAAGCGAACCCTGTATTTCCCCTAGGGGCAATGCTTTAGTATTTGTTAATTCACTATTCGCAGCAACCATGTAGAACACAGCTATCGCGAATAACAAGAATGGAGTGCACCTTATTCATTTTGGTTCACGGTAGCTGCCTTCGTTGTTTGGATCCTCAATCAGGTTGAAAACCAAACTCATTAATCTTATTTAACGTTTTATTTTGAAGTAATTTTACACTTATAGACAAGGTGCAAAAATAATGCAGTGTTCTCATAGAGCCTTCATCTAGCTTCCCCTAAAGTTAACATCTTCATAACCACAGTATCCAAGCCAGGAAGTTAACATGGTTATACTACTACTGACTAATCTACAGACCTCATTAGAATTTCTCAACCTTTCCCATAGATGTCCTTTTTCAGGTCCAGGATCCAATCCAAGATCCCACTTTGCATGTAGTGTCACATTTGCCCAGTCTCAATCTGTGACAGTGTCTCAGCTTTTCTCTGGCTTACTACTGGTCAGATATCTGCAGACTGTCCCTCAGTTTGGGTTTAGTCTGATGTTTCCTTGTGATTAGATGGAGATTATTCATTTTTGGCAGAAACACCACCCAAGCAACGATGTGCCCTTTTCAGTGCATCTTCTCAGGGTCGATTATGGCAAGATGTTGTCTCCTGGGTGATGTAAATTTTGATTACTTGGTTAAGGTTCTATCTCTCACTTTTCTCCACTATAAAGTTACCATTTTTCTCTTTGTAATTAATAAGTGGAATATGATTATTTAACACCAAAACATTCCACAATATTACCTTTCAATCAATCAGTAAGCACATTATCAGTAGCCAGTTCTGTGCTGAGCACAGCAATAAGGCATAATTTTAAAATGGTATTTATTTTATTTTATTTTTTATGCTTATGGATACATAATGGTTGTACATATTTGTGGGGTGCATATAATATTTTGGTGCAAGCATGCAATGTGTATCACTGATCAGATCTGGGTAATAGGATATCCATTGCCTCAAATATGTATCATTTCTTTGTGTTGGGAACATTCCAAGTCTACTCTTCTAGTTACTTTGAAGTATATAATAAATTATTGTTAACTATAGTCAACCTATTATGCTATTGAGTACTAGGTCTTATTTCTTCTATCTAATTGTATTTTGTACTAATTAATGAACCCCTCTTTATTCCTTCTCCCCACTGTCCTTCTCAGCCTCTGTTAACCATCATTGTACTCTCTACCTCCATGAGATCATGAATGGGTATTCTTTTGTTCATTGGGAACTGATCGTCTAGTTGGGATAATAGAAATGGCACACAGTAAACAACATTATACCACAAAGAAACAGAAAATTACATGTGGCAAATTGTCTGACACAGAATATATCCTGTAGGAGTGATCAGGAAAGGCTTTCTGTGGAAAGTGGAAATTTGTGCTGGACATTGAAGGGAAGATAGAATTTTTTTAGTAGTACTTCATAATTCCGTTAATTCAGTGAAATATATTGAGTACCTCAGCTCCTTAAGGAATCATGCTAGAAGCCAGGGATATACAGATAAAAAATAGAATCTCTACCTTCAAAGAGTTCCCAGTCTGGTGAGAAAGCCAGAGATGTCTGTCAGTGGAAAGCAAATATGATAAGTGTTGTGTAGAGATGGGAGATGAGAGGGCTTTACAGGTGTGGGGACCAATATTACACCTTAGAGATGAAAGGAAGATAGTCTTCAGGTTATCTAGTCTAACTTTCTGCACTCCAAGAATGCCAAAAAAATTTCTGTGATGATGTCACTCAATCTATACTTGAAAGCTTCTAGTCATAAGAAGTTAATTTCTCAAGACATCTTATTCCACTGCTTTATGTCTCTCATGGATAGAAAATAATATTTTTTATTGAGCCAAAGTTTACCTCCTCCAAACTTTCACCCATGGGTTTAGTTCCTACCTCCTTAGCTGCAGGGAGGAAATCTACTCAGATAGTCCTTCAAAACACTGACATTGCATCCTTTCTTGATGTCACTTCTTTCAGGTTAAACATGAATAAATCTATACATTATATGTATTTCTTTATAAATCTATGTCTATACTATATGTATGATTTCTAGATCCTTCATAATTCTTCATGTATTTGTCAACTGATACAGAAACCAGAATTGAAAATATTCTTGAGCTGTCCCATCAGTGAAGAACACCATGTAGCTAGCCCCTCCCTTCTTTTAGCCAACGTAAGTCTATTAACTAAGCCTAAGTGTGCATTGGCCATTTTGGAAGCAAAACACTTGACTTTGTTCATCTTTTCCTTGTAAATAAGCCATGCCCTCTCACCCTCATCCTGACCTTCTCTCCTGAGAATTTTTTAGAATAATAATTGTACGGAGTCTTCCCCCACCCAGTTCAGTTGGAGCTTTGAATCTAACATTCAAAATGTATTTATTTATGTCACATTTGGTGCTCTTCATTTTGACCTCTTGTTGGAGTTCTCTTTGAGCTTTGATCTTGTCATCTGGCATAGCTTTTGTTTCCCCCCCCATTTTCAATATCTGCAAATTTGATAAGAATGTATTCTATTTTCATCCAAGGCTTTAATAAAATAAACAAGACGGGGGTCAAGAACAGAGCTCTTGGGCAAACCATGTAGGTCTGGTCATTTCACAATATAAAAAACTCCTGCCTGTACTTTTATTCAGCCCCTGGAGGGAAGAGTAGTGCAGGAAGAATAGGATGTGCTCACTGACAGTGATAAGCCTGACCTAACCAGGGCCCAATGTGGCATGTTGGTCAACAGCTTCAAATCAGGTTATACTTTGGGGAAGATGGGTCACATTATGTCACATCCAGGAAGAGTCGTTACTGTGACGATGGCAAGTCTATAATGTTTTCCTGCTTACGGAATTTTTCTCATATTTATGGACTCATAAATATGAAATGATATAAGTTTCCAGTGAAGATTTTGGGCTTAGGGCATGACAAATTGAAAGCAGAATTTAAAGCAAATTATCCTGTTAATGAAATTCTAGGTGGACTGGAGAAGGAAGTAACCAGAGAGGGGGAAGCTAGTCAGGAAGCTGCTGAAGTTATCCAAGAGGTAAGAAGCCTAAGAGCTTAGACAAAGACAATAGTGAAAAGTGGAGAGATAAAAGACACATGTGACTCAGAAGAGCTATAGAACGTTGTCACTAAAAATGGATTTGAGGAGGCTGCAGGAGGGGCAGATCTAAGATGACTTCCCGCACATTAAATCTGGAAAAATGATGGCACAGTGGATGGCAACAAGGAAACTGGTGAGTGGATCCTATTTAGGGCAGGGTTAGTTTTATTGTTTTTATGCTTGACTTAATGGTAATAAGAGTTAAACTAACTGGGCCAGGCGCAGTGGCTCACGCCTGTAATCCCAGCACTTTGGGAGGCCGAGGCGGGCGGATCACGAGGTCAGGAGATCGAGACCATCCTGGCTAACACGGTGAAACCCCATCTCTACTAAAAAACAAATTACAAAAAATTAGCCAAGCATGGCGGCGGGCGCCTGTAGTCCCAGCTACTCGGGAGGCTGAGGCAGGAGAATGGCGTGAATCCGGGAGGCGGAGCTTGCAGTGAGCCGAGATCGCGCCACTGCACTCCAGCCTGGGCGACAAAGCGAGACTCCGTTTCAAAAAAAAAAAAAAAAAGAGTTAAACTAACTGGTAGATGAGAGCGGGTGACTGAAGAATTACCACCTGCTATATTCAAGTAGAAAATTAAATGGCCTGTGTGTGGCATGGCAGAACTGTAGGATCACCGTAGCTGTCAGTACCACTTGGTTTTCTAGCACATAGGTCTATTGCAAGATAATTCATTGATTGAACCAAAGATCACTTAACTTTGCAGATCCATTTCAGATGTTGTAAATAGCAAGTATGATTATACAATCTTGGAAATGGAGTTTGGCTAAATAAAATATGTCCAAATAATGGAATGTGTCATAGGAATACAATTTTGGACATCTTATTTCACCACCAGCAAGTATTTTGTAAAAGCTATCTACAATAGCCTTTCTACATTTTTTCCAATGGATACACAATTTATAGTCCTTCTACCCCCCACTCCCATACACACACCAAAAATATGAGTGCAAGGAGAGAATGAAAAGATATTAACTTGAAGCCCCATTAATCAGCCTTTAGAGAAGACCCTGTTATTAAGCTCTTGATCATCATCATCACCAGACATTCATTAAGCACCTCATTGTGTTTATGCAAAGTATAGACGCATGGGCAAAACCCACATGGGCCTGCCCTCTCTGGGCACATAGACCCTTCATGCAAGAACTCAACAGAAAATAATGTAAAAATGACCAAATAAAAGTGCTGAAATGAGCCCCTCTTCAATTACATTAGCAGTGCCTCAGCTATCCTATTTTATTAAGGAATGAAATCCCCATATAAGTAAATTTTTATAAAAACGAGCTTACCTACCCAGGCATCACAACAACTTCTGCCTTTTCAGTCTCTATACAAATTTTCTGCGCCTAATGCACTGGGTGGCTACGGGTCACTGTTATGAACTGACATTGTTGAATTCTGCACTCTCAAAAGTGTTTGTCTGCTTTTTGCCTTTCAGTCTGTATTTTGTATTGAGCTGTTGGCAGTTGCTTTTTTCTGCTCTTCTTGTGCCTGCTCCCAGCTGCTCTCCCAATTCACTTGTAGTTTGTTACTCCAAAACATCTTTGGGCCAGGGGAAAAAGTTAACCAAGATTGTCATAAATTGTAAATGAAATGAGTCAGTTTCCAATTCTGAGTGGGGCTATAAAGAGAAAGTCGTCACTGTATGGTGGAGACTCTCAGATGCTACTTCGAGTGTTTAAAGTGTTTCATTTGCTCACTTCTGCATTCTAGGCTGGACTCTGGGAAGTTGAGGTTGAAGAAACACTGACCTCTGGGTAAGGGAGGGCATGTTGCCATGTTGCTGTATTTACACTATTGTAGATTAGGTCACAAATTAATTTAGGGATAGAAAGCAAAGTCTCATATCTGAAAAGTGGAGACTTTTCCATAATCAATCTGATAAGATAATAATTTAGGGCTGGGCATGGTGGCTCATGCTTATAATCCCAGTACTTTGGGAGTCTGAGGCGGGAGGATCGCTTGAGCCCAGGAGTTTGAGACCATTCTGGAAAACATAGTGAGACTTCCATTTCTACAAAAAAATATAAAGAATTAGCCAGGCATGGTGGCACATGCCTAAAGTCTCAGCTACCTGGGGGGCTGAGACAAGAGGATCACTTAAGCCTAAGAGGTCGAGGCTGCAGTGAGCTGTGTTCGTGCCACTGTACTTCAGCCTGGGCGACAGAGTGAGACCCTGTCTCAAAAACAAAATTAGCTTAACATGACGTTATGAAAATAAAGACATTCTACACCAATCTTGAGTGCCTTATTCAAAATATACACAAACACATACAATATTTTGTTAATTTCACAGCAGGCCACTTTCTTAAACCAGAGATAAATGGTTTTCATTTCACTAACTGGGAATACTGTCGTATTCAGTGTTTCTAAAAAGTGCTATCCCCAGTAAGTCCCAGCATGGTGCTCAGGAGAGCCAAGCACTGCAGAGGAGGCTAGGCACACCACTCTGGATAGAGACAGAAAAGAGAAAGAGTCACTTTGAAAATCACAACTTTTATTACTGAAAGATTAAGACATGCCATGATTGGCTCACTGCTTCTGGTTTTGTGTTAAGCTTCTTGATGGTTGCTTGTGAGTCCTTATCAGTAGTCAGGTGGGCTTTTCATGTGTCCAGCAATATGTAGCTTTTTTTTCTTTCTTTTCTATTTTTAGATTCTTCTGGGTGTGTTCATATAGATACTCTCCTTTCTCCATGCCACTTGCTATTTTAAAGAAAATATAGTAAGATTTAAAAATTATGATAACTTCTAGATTGACTATTTTGAAATGTTATAGAAATGGTTTGATTACAACCCCATTAAAAAGTGGGCAAAGGATGAGCACAGATGCTTCTCAAAAGAAGACATTTATGTGGCCAAGAAACACGTGAAAAAAATCTCAACATCACTGATCATTAGAGAAATGGAAATCAAAACCACAATGAGATACCATCTCATGCCAGTCAGAATGGTGATTATTAAAAAGTCAAGAAACAACAGATGCTAATAAGGCTGTGGAGAAATAGGAATGCTTTTACACTGTTGGTGGGAATGTAAATTAGTTCAACCATTGTGGAAGACAGTGTAGTGATTTCTCAAAGACCTAGAACCAGAAATATCATTTGACCCAGCAATCTCATTACTGGTCATACACCCAAAGAAATATAAATCATTCTATTATAGATACATGCACGCATATGTTCACTGCAGCACTATTCACAATAGCAAAGACATGGAATCAACCCAAATGCCCATCAATGATAGACTGGATAAAGAAAATGTTGTACATATACACATGAAATACTATGTAGCCATAAAAAGGAACAAGATTATGTTCTCTGCAAGGACATGGCTGGAGCTTGAAGCCATTATTCTCAGCAAACTAACAAAGGAACAGAAAACCAAACACCGCATGTTATTTATAAGTGGGAGCCGAACAGTAAGAACACACGGACACAGGGAGGGGAGCAACACACACTGGGGCCTGTCAGGGCAGTGGGGGGGCAGGGGGAGGGTGAGCATCAGGGTAAATAGCTAATACATGTGGGGCTTAATATCTAGGTGATGGGTTGATAGGTGCAGCAACCCATGTTTACCTCTAACAAACCTGCATGTCCTGCACATATATCCCTGAACTTAAAATTAATTTAAAAAAGAAATTGTTGATTAAAACCACCATTCAGATTACCTTTAGTAATGTCAGCAATAAGAAAATCTGTTCTTCTGGAAAATTAGAGTAGTGTTTGTATCTCCTTTTATCTGTCTTTAGTACATTTGTGCAGAGTGCCCAAGAACACAACATTCCCATTTCATACATGGTTAAACTAGAACCCAGGAAGGACCAAGGGCTCAATGTCATGCTGGGATATGGATAACAACAGGCCAGGGCTGTTTAGAAGGAACAAGACTTGTAGTTTAATTAAGCAAGAGGGGTTTGGTGGCAGCAAATTAAAGTGCACCTACAGAGGAGTAATTTACAAGAGAGGAACAAGTCTAAGCAAGTAGATAGGTTTCCAAATTCTAAAGGCAGGTGATAAATGTGGATATATTAACAAGCAAAGCTGAAAATCACTCTTAGGGATGGGAGATGTTATGCTGTTTGCTGGCACAAGTGGCTCTAGGGCTTTCGGATTTTCATAGCCACAGAGAGGTCCAAAGACAAATTCTGCTCCTCAGTGAGACAAGAACACAGATACAAAGATTTGCTCATCATTGATCCTACTTAAGGGGCATGCTGAAACTGAACCTAATATTTCTAAGTTCATTGCGCAATTTCTTCCATAAAATTATGAAGTGACTTGCAGTATTTGAAAAGTCTTTCTCTTATCTTAGAAAAATTGTTTCAAGAAAGATGAGAGCATTCAATTTTAAAAAGGATTCTGATAACACCACAAAAAGAAAAAAACTTTTGAGAAAGCTTTTTTTCCTTCCAAGCAAATGGTTTTTAAATTACTTTTGCAAATGCTTGCATAATCAGTATAGGGGATATAGAGTTATTAGGAAAACATAGCAGGTATTTCACAACACATAGAAGCACAACATGCTTCTCTAGGAAGAGACAAAGATGATATATTTATGTAAAAATTGAATTAAAGCCAAATTTAGAAATTAATCAGTCTCTTCCCCCAAATAAACACCTTAAAAATACTTTCTAGAGCAGTAACAGTCAATATCACCTTGGGATGTTGAGATGAAATTCATCTTAAATAATAAGATTGCCATTGCAATGGTGATGGGGAAGGGGAGACATGCTATTTATGGATTGGCTACTTTGTGTTTGGGGTTTTGTTTCGTTCCACATTTAAACTTCCCAACAACCCCATAAATGAGGAAATGTTATTTCCATTTTACAGATGAGGAAGCCATGGTTTTGAGCAGCTTGCCCAACATCACACAATTATTCATAATGGTAGCGCCAGGATCCAGCGCTGAGCTTTTTTTCCCCAAAGACATAGCTCTTTCCACTATCACACATTGTCCCCTCCCCACCCTTAACTGAGGGGATTTTATTATATTTGAAGGAAATTGGGCATTGAGCATAGTTTGATAAGTAACTGTTCACCAAACTGAGATACAGATTTTGCCTCGTGAATAGAAATGACAGTTGATTCCATTTATTTCATGACCGAGAAAGGGAAATTCAGCAAGACATTTTTGGCTGAATTCATAAGGTATTTCCTTGCTCTTTTTAAAAAGTTTCACCTTAGTCTCTCTAAAGCTTTTGGCTATAACAGCGTTGATTAATACAAGGTGGTTTGAGGACCCAAAGGCTAAATATATTTGATTCTTTCTCTTTTCATTTTTTTGTTGTTGATTCATATTGATGGACATGGATTTTTTTAAGTCCAATGTGCCATTCTTACTCATTCTTGTAAGCAGATTCTCCTTTTTCTGACATAACATTGATGCAAATATTACCATGTACACATCTAACTTTTTATTATCTATAATAAGGGCCACCAAACTTTATCTGTGATGGGCCAAAGAGTAAATATTTCAGGCTTTGCGGGCCATATGTTCTCTGTTGCAACTACTCAACTTGGCTATCACAGTGAACAAAGCAACGATAGAGAAGAGTAAACAAATGAGCATGACTGTATTCCAATAAAACACAGAGCAGGCTGGATTTGACTCAAGGATGTAGATTGCTCATCCCTAATCTAGAATATACAAATTTGTTTACTAACATAAATTAAAAAGCAATCCAGATCCCTCTCTGGATTGTCATGAAGAGTTATTTGCTAGTGTACAGTGGAAGATGGAGAAATTATAAAGCTCACATGAGGTCTGATATATAATTCATATGCAAAAAACTGCATTTATTTAAAGTATACAGTTGATGAGTTTTAACAGGGCTTACATCCGTAAGACCACCACCAATCAAAACACAGACCATCTTCATCATCTCCAAAAGTGTCCTTGAGATCCTTTGCAGTCCATCTCTCCCTCCAGCTCTGGCCCTAGGTAAGCACTGATCTGATTTTTGTCTCCATACATTTGTATGCATTTTCTATAGTTCTGTATAAATGGAGTGAAACAGTATGTACTCTTTTGTGTCTGGTTTCTTTCATTCAGAATACCAGTTTTGAGACTCATCCATGTTGTTGCATGTGTAAGTAGTTTGTTCCTTTTTATTGCTGAGTAATATTTCATTGTAGTGTGGATATATCGTGGTTTGTTTATCCATTCACCAGTTGGTGGACATTGGGTTGTTTCCAGTTTTTTCATATGCTATCAACATTTGTGTACAAGTCTTTCTGTGTACATATATTTTCATTTCTCTTTAGTAAACTCTAGGAGTTAGGATTATTGGGTCATGTGTTACATGTATATTTAATTTTGTAAGGAACTGCCAGTTGTCCAAAATTGTTTACCATTTTATGTTCCCATAAGATCATATGTGAGTTCCAGTATCTTCAACTTTCAGTTGTCAGTCTATTCTATCTTAGTCACTGGAATAGGTGTGTAGTCATTTCTCATTGTGACTTTAATTTTCATTTCCCTGATGGCTAATGATTTTGAGGATCTTTTTATGTATGTATTGAGCATTTGTAGATCTTCTTCTGTGAAGTGTTTGTCTGAATCTTTTTCTTTTTTAGTATGCTATTTATCTTATTATTGAGTTTTAAGAGAGCTTTATATATACAAAATATGTCTGTCATATTGTATGTATTACAAATATTTTCTCTCAATTCCTGTTGTGTATTTTTTCTTAGTAGTGACTTTCAAAGGGCAAAAGTTTTAAATTTTCAGCAAGTCCAATTTACCATTTTTTTCCTTATAGTTCTTTGTTTTTGTATCTTATCTTTGTTATCTTTGCCTATCCTCAAAGTTGTGAAGATTTTCTTCTATGTTTTTCTCTAAAGGATTTAGAACTTTAGCTTTTACATCAATGTTCATTATTAACTTGAGTTAATTTTTGTGTATGGTATCAGGTAAGGATCAGGATTAATTCTTTTCAATATAGTCATTTAATTGTTCTAACACCATTTGTTGAAATGACTTCCCTCCACCCCCATTGAGTTTCCTTGGCATTTTTGTCCAAAAAAAAAATCCATTGACCATGTAAGTGTGGGTCTATTTTTGACTCTTTTCTGTTCCATTGATCTGCTTGTCTATTCTCTCTTTAACACCACACTGTCTTTGTTATTGTGCCTATATAGTGAATCTTGCAATAAAGTAGTATAAATCCTCCATTCTTTTTGAATTACTTTGAAAATTCTGGAAACTGTGTTTCCATGCAAATTTTAGAATTAGCTTGTCCATTTCTTCAACAACAGCAAAAATATATGCTGAAATTTTGATTGGGATTGCTTTGAATTTATGGCCCAATTTGAGAAGAATTAACATCTTAATAATACTGGAGTCTTTCAGTCTATGAGCCTGGTATATCTCTGCATTTCTTCAGACCTTTTAAAACTTCCCCCAGCAATAGTTTGACATTTTCACTGCAAAGGTCTCATACATTTTATTAGTTCCTTAGGGCTATTGTAACAAATTACTACAATATGGGTTGTTTAAAAACAACAGAAATTTATTCCTTAGTTTAAGAAGCCAAAAGTCCAAAATCAAAGTGTGGGCTGGGCTGATTCTTTCTGGAAGCTCTGAGGGAGAATCTATTCCATGCCTCTCCCCTAACTTCTGGTGTTGTCAGCAATCCTTGACATTCCTCAGCTTGTAGGCACATCACTACAATCTTTGCCTCTCGCTTCACATGTTCACATGATCTTCTTCTTCTGCATTTCAGTGTCTCCTTTTCTGTCTCCTATAGGAACAGTGTCATTAGATTTAGGGCCCATCCTTATTCAAGATAAGACCTTTACCTTAATTACATGCGCAAAAACATTTTATTCCCAAAAAAAGATCACATTCTAAGTTCCAGGTAGACATATCTTTTGGGGGAACCAATGCAACTCACTACATTAATATTTTTGAAAATTTATTTCTGAGTGTTTTATGTTTTATAATGATAAGTGGATTTTTTAATTTTATTTCCCTTTATTTGCTGTTAGTATTTAAAAATATAATTGACTTGTGTGTATTAATCCTGTATTTTGGTATTTTACTAAATGCAGTTATTAGCTCTAGTCATTGTTATGTAGATTCCCTTAAGATGTTCTGGTTACATGAACAATTATGCTGCTTACAAATAGAGGCAGTTTTACTTCTTTTTCTATTTATGCTTTTCTCTCTTTTTTTTTTTTTTTTTTTTTGCTTCGTTACAATGACTAAGATAGCTAGAGCAATGCTGAATAGAAGTGGTAAGAGCAGGTGTCTTTGCTTGGTTCTCAATCTTAGGGGAAAATTATATTATAGTTCACCATTGAGTATGAAGATAACAATATATTTTTTTGTAGAATGTTCTTTATCAGATTGAGAAAATTCCTCTCTGTTCCTGATACGCTGAGAGGTGGGTTTTTTATTTGTAAATCATCAATAGACGTTGAATTTTATCAAAGTTTTTCTTCATGTATTGAAATAATGATATACGTTTTCTCATTTATTTTATTGATAATATCAAGTATGTTGATTGATTTTTGAGTATCAAACCAAAATTACATTCCTGGAATAAACCCTAGTTGGTCAGGCTGTATTTCTTTTTTCTTTTTTATTGAGACAGAGTCTTGATCTGTCGCCCAGGCTGGAGTGCAGTGGTGTGATCTCAGCTCACTGCAACCTCTGCTTCCTGGGTTCAAGCAATTCTACTGCCTCAGCCTCCCGAGTAGCTGGGACTACAGGCATGCGCCACCATCCCGGCTAATTTTTGTATTTTTAGTAGAGATGGGGTTTCACCATGTTGGCCAGGCTGGTCTCGAACTCCTGAGCTTGTGATCTGCCCACCCTGGCCTCCCAAAGTGCTGGGATTACAGGCGTGAGCCACTGCGCCCGGCCAGGATGTATTTTTTGTATGTTGTTAGATTTGATTAAAATCTTGTTAAGGATTTTTGCCTCTATGCTCATGCAGAATATTGGTTTATAATTGTTATGTAACTTTTTTGCCTGATTTGATAAAAAAAAAAAATAAGTTGTCAAGAATTGCCTGTTCCTCTATTTTTTGAAGAATTTTATAAGACTAGTGTCATTTTGTACTTGAATATTTTGATTCAAATCTCCAGTGATACCATTTGAAGCTAAAATTTTCTGTGTGGAAAGGTCTAGATAAAGAATTGAATTACCCTAATAAATATAGTGCTATTTAGGTTTTCCGTTATATCTGTGTCAGTTTTAGTAGGTTGTATTTTTCAATGAATTTGTCCATTTTATCTAAGTTACTAACCTAGTTATTTTTGTATATCTAGCCTAGATATTTTCTCCTCTGTGAAACCTTCCCTGACACTACCAACAAAAGTGATTTCTTGTCCTTCGAGTTACTTCTTTACTCAGTATCATTTGTTCTCTCCATCTTCTGTTGAAGTTTGTTCACATGTCTCTTCCTGTACTAAATTAAGGGCCTAGGCCGGGCGTGGTGGCTCACACCTGTAATCCTTGCACTTTGGGAGGCCGTGGCAGGTGGATCACTTGAGATCAGGAGTTCAAGACCAGCCTGGCCAACATGGTAAAACCTTGTCTCTACTAAAAATACACAAATTAGCTGGGCATGGTGGCGGGTGCCTGTAATCCCAGCTACTCAGGAGGCTGAGGCAGGAGAATCACTTGAACCTGGGAAGCAGAGGTTGCGGTGAGCTGAGATTGCGCCACTGCCCTCCAGCCTGGGTAACAAGAGCAAGACTCTTGTATAAAAAACAAAACAAAACAAAACAAAAAAAAACAGAAGAAGAAAAAAAGAAAAAGAAAAAAAATTAAGGGCCCTGGAGTTCAATAATTATACATCTTTGGGTCTTTGCCACCTTGTATGGTGCCTGGCATATAATTAGATTACCCCTTCTCCCAAATGTTTAAATAACCAAATTATTCTACTTAACCTTGTCTAATGTATAGTGACCCAGCATGTTTCTAGCTTTCTCAGTAGATTATGAGTCTCTTTTATAAAAATGGTATGCATTATTTATTCTTCATATTCCATGTCTCACATTATAATAAATTTTAAAAACTGTTAAATTGAATAGATTTGCCACAAAGTACAGAAAATTAGTATTCTATAAACTCAAAGAGAAGAGGCCAAATAGAAATCTGGAAAGCATTCATCAATAAAGAGAGGAAAAAAACATTGCAAAGTGCTTACTATATACCAGATCGTGTGATAATTTATATTCCTTTCCTCATTAATCCCCCAAATAATTGAGCAAAGAAGATATTATGGTCCCCATTTTACAAATAAAGAATCTGATGTTCAGTAAGGTTAAGTACTCTGCCCAAGTTCAGAGTTATTAAGCAGCGGACTTTGGTTTGAAATCTGTATTGAATGATCCCATTATCCACATCCTTGGTCTCAGTTTTACTTTTATGCATTCAGTTTTCCACAAGACACTTGATGGAATTTCTTATACTACCTATAAATTTTGCTAGAGTAGAACATTCTGTGTTCCCCCTAATTGAATGTTACAGGCCCCTCTGTAAATTTAGGAAAGTTCCAAAGTGTTCCCTGGATACTTGTTCTGCCTCTAGCATGAAATGTACAGAAGTAGCAGAGAAGATCCAAACCAGACTTTGCTCTCAGAGTAGGCTGCATAACTCCCTCTTGTCTTCTCCACTGGTCTACATCAGTCTTTTGTCTACAACCCTGACTTTTTAAAAAATGGTGTTGGATGCTACCATTATGGTTATGGTTAATTGGGGGCATCATTGGTGCCTGAGTTTCTACTCAAATAACATAAGGGAAATCAAGAGACCAAGGCCATGATGACTCAAGCAATCTCCATGGCTTGGTGGTAAAGGAGTGAATCCTTCCTTACAGCTGATCTTGCCTTTGTATATGTCACATATTGGTCCTGATTAGAAAGGTCTATAGGCTAATTTGTGCAAGACACATTCCTTCTTATTATACCATGATACAGGCCATGTGAAACACCAGACTCAATCTTATAGCCTCTCTGCTGCTGCTAAGTAAGAAACTTCTACTTTTAGTGTCTTTTCTCTCTCAACACAAAAATACTCTGTAAGTCACCCAGATCTGGGTTGCCCATGATTACCAGGCTTTTCCCAATTAGAAATGTGACTCATGTTCCATTTTACCAATACATCTCAGGCACAGAACTAGCAAGGAAAGACAAAATTAAAATGTTTCTGTAATTCCAGCCCATCAATTGAAACAAGATGTTTCTGAACTTTTCCCAATGTGAAGAACAAAAAGTAATAGCATTTTGTTTATTTATTTGTGTACAACACTGTGGTCAGGAACTTGTTGCTTCCCCAGGGAAATTGCTTGCGAGCATCGCTGAGAAGAGGACTTAACAATTCACACTGATCATTCCCTGTGGTCTGCCATGGCGAGGGTGATACTTTCATGTTTTATAAGCACCAGACAAGAGAGCTGGATCAATTTTCTCTCTCGACATTCTAGTCTCTGTTGAAACGACTCCCTCAGGCATCAGCAGCTCCGGGTTCTTTCTAAAAAATAAAGTAAGTACTCTTAGGTCTGTTCACAGTAAGGGACAAGAAGTCCAAAACGTATCCCTGCCTTTTACAATTCAGAAATCAACGTGGGGATCTTTCCTACTTTTAGGCAGTACATACAGCTTCGCTGAGGTCTGTGTGTCAAACTTACTGAGAGGAGGACATTGTGGAGACGTATCGTTAATTAGCAATGCTTATGCATGCAAACCTTGGTCAGATGATGTTGTGTTTGGAGAAAAGAGAGAAGAGAATTGAATAAGTACATGACCCCTTGGAAGCTGTTTTCAGTTGAGGATTTTGGTGAGTAGCCACTTGAAATCAAGGGAAATTCCATGAATAGTAGGAGCTGGGAAGAAAGGAAGAGGAGGAAGGATCCCACCACTTTTTTCTTCCCATCTAACACCGTGCTTAGGCAAAGCATAGTCCGTATGAGATCTGCCTCATAAAAACTTGCTGAATAAAGCGAATGGAAGTTAAATTTTGGACTTTGTTCCATAATAGCTTCAAATTGTGGTGACTTTGTTGCCTATAGAGGGCCGGGAAATACATTTCTTTGAGATCCTAGAATCTGAGTGTGTGCTCTACACAGGATGGATAGAGCGAGCCTCTGGCAGTTCCATTTATCCAGAGGCAAAAGCATGCCTGCCACTGGAGGCGCTCTTGGGTTCCAACAAAGAACCTATGTTGCCTAAGGAAACAGTGCTTTCTCTTACAAGGTACAATCTTGGCTCCTCTGCCATGAAGCGGAATGTTCCTGGACATGTGCTTCAGAGACCTTCTATGTAACCAGGATACAAGTTACATTGTTATGCAATTCCTCTGCTGAGGCCCTGTAAAAGGAGTGAGTTAGGACAGATGCAGCAAGATATTAGGACAGATTTCGCCCATTATTCAGGCTGCACAACACAGAAGGAAACTTGATTTCAATAAGACCCAATTCTTAACAGTCTTTTCTACCCACTTTTACCCATAACTTTTCCAAATTTGGTTCAAATTGTGCAGAGAAACAATAAAATGTTTAAAAAGGATAAACTGGCTAGTTAAAAGTAAATGGCATTTAATTAAAACAAATCTTGCAAATTCATGAAAAAACAAAAAGCTATGTGATGGTAAACCTTAGGGCAGCGTACAGTGCCACTGTCCTTTGCAGTTTTGAGTGTATTTCATTTGTACATTGGAAGTAGGTACTTGTCATATTATTAACAATTACTCTACTTAGTTGTACACTCAGCATTTGGCATCAGAATAATCTTGTGTAGTCACAGGGTTTTCATTTTCTTTCTGTATTTTTTAAGCATGTTTCTGAGTGGTGGTTCACATAAGCTTTCAATTTTAAATAACACAATCCATTTATTTCACTAGGCGTCTTTATTTGCTTAAAGTGAAGAATCAGAGATTGTCATTGTGTTGTAAATAAGTCTAACCTTTCTTTCCCTTTACAAAAAAAAAAAAAAAAAAAAAACCTGTGGAACTGAAAGAAATAGAAATTGCAGTAATTTTTTATGAACTCTGTTATTAGAGTGAGTAGAACTAAATCTGTGGGGAAAAAAGGAAAAGGAAATGGAAAAGGTGTTTTAGAGCTTTTACTTTAAGCTATTCTAGTGTCCCCTTCTCTGCTTTCTTTCCACTACCCTGACCCATACCTACCCACAGTGAGAACTGAGCCCGCAGGGCAGCTCAGAAGCTGGGAGGAGAGAAAGAGTGAGGATCTGAGTTATTTTTCCTCAGTAATCTTAAAAGCTCCAGGCAGAAAAGACCCTGCCTGTAGAACCTCCCTTTTGCATTTCTCAATTGCATCGGAGAAACTCCTAAATTGCATCAGTGATCCTGAAGCTGTTAAAGTAAAGAATTTTCTGTAGAAGAAAGAAAAGAGAAAGAGAAAGAAAAGGCAAAAACTTAATCATGCTGGGATCTTTTGAGGTAGAAAAAACTGGCAAGAAACAAACTTTCCTTATATTCTAGTGTGTTGGAAAACAGTGGAAGGACTGTTTGCCAAATTGTCTTAGCGGTTCTCAAAGATGGCTGGCCAAATCATAAGAGAATACGCTTAGGTTCGTGTAGTTCTGAGTCCAGCATTGTGGGTAAAGCACAGGTTTCAGCGTAAAGAAATCTGCTGTCTAGAAACCATGGGAAGTATGTCATCCTCTCTTTTCTTTACCATATAGAGATCCTTCATGGATATCCTGTTGTTTGAAGAAAATTTTGTTTAGGAAGTAAGAAAAATATAATTAACATTGCCCTAAAGAAGCAAAGCTCTTTCTTTTCATTTTCACTTCCTTTTGCTTTTGCATTGAAGAGTTAAGACAACATTTCAGCAGAGAAATGTGGAGAAGGGTAAAGAGAAATCAATAAAGTTATTCTGTGACTTTCCCCAGGAGGGAGCAGTGTTAATCGAGAATGGCTTGCTTGGCTATATATCAAGTCCGAGAAGAGAGCAGCAGTTGATTTTGAAACAGATTTCCCAGCTAGACTGGAAGAGATATAAATACATACTTATCTATCATATACATATAGACATATATATACACACACACACATTATACATACATACACATGCACATATATGTAATTTTTATAAGAACGGTGTCTATGTGTGTGTATATACACTATTATAAACATTTAAATATAAATTATATGTATTATATATATGTGTGCGTGTGTGTCTTTGTGTGATTTAAAAAGTAGATAATAATAATTTCTTCAGATAATTGGTAACGCCAGACAAAACTCTTCGAATAATATTTCATATATATTGATCTGGGATCGTTTTACATTTTATAAGTTTCTCTCAAAAGTTTTTTGATTACTAGAGAAGGAAATTAATAGGCAAGAGCCCCAAGTGACAGACAATGGAATGGAAACTGGATTTCTTGACCCAAGGCCAGCGAAAGCATCTTGACCGCAGGAAATCTTCTAAGGAGCCTCTATGGGTCATTCATGCAGTTACTTTTTCTAGCAATAAACATTACAGAAATTTTGAGCAGGTCTGATTGCAGCAGAGGTCATGAGACTGAAGCTGGCTCTGGGGCTGCCCAGTTTTATTGGGCTGTGGCACCATGCTCATTGGAAGCAGTGGTGATTTCTTTGTTGACAAATTCAGACAACATAATTGGGTGGGAAGTTGGCTTCGCCATCACAGTGTGGTCTTGAATGAGTTATCTATCTTTTCTGGGCTTCAGTTTTCCTTTCTATGAAATGGGATGAATAATTCTTGTCCCTTCACAACAACATGCTTTCTTGTTGCCCAAAAACCTTGTCAAATTTTCTTTGTTCCATCAAGCATCGGGAGATGTGTAGATAGCTAAATGGGAATCCCCTTTTCATGACCCAATCTGCTATGATGAATTTCACCATGCTGAGACTCTTCACATCTCTCTTCTCCCATTGTGTATATTCAGACTCTATTTTTTTTCAACATCAGCTAAGATGCTGTATTTATTTTCTAAATCCAAATTCCATCTAAATCGTAGCTGTTAAGAAAATATTCTTGTAAGAGAATGGAATCTAGACAGAGAGAGGAACTATGCAATTCTAGAATTTCCCTGGAGGGAACTTGAAAATTCATCTAGTGTAATCCTCTCGTTTTATAGTTGAGGCAGCTAAGGATCTGAGAGGTGAAATGTCTTGTCCAAGGTCACTGTGACAAAGCTAAGTGGAGAACCTATGTCTCTTAACTTGCAGTTCTATATTCCTTCCATTGGGTCGTGTGTCTTGGGACCACTATAACCAGAAATAGAAAATGAAGTCGAAGTAAGCAGACCAGACAAGGATATGTCATCCTTTGGTTTTCCCCAGGGCCAGATTCCAACTCTGTGTACATAACTCAGTGGCAGGACTTTAGCATCTTCATGAAGGATGGAAGATTCATACTGAACACTCTTTTTTACCCCTTCCTGTCCCATTAGACCCAGCCCAGAATCTAGATCTAATTGAGCTCTCACTTTTCCTTATTTTGGACATGGTTGTGCTTGCACTTCATCTTATAGCTCTTAAATCTTATCTTCACATTGACCCACTCATTTTATATTCCACATTTACTGAGAGCTTACTGTGTGCCAGTCATTCTATAATGGGCTAGAGATACAGGGAAATATATCTCTCCGTGTCTTAATTACAATCATAGTGCAACATGTCCTGTGCATGGTGTGCTTACAGTGCTGATGGGGTGCTGAGGAAGGGGAGACTGAGATCACTGAAGGCAGACAAAGAATACTGAGTAGATCATGTGATAATTCTTCTACTTTTATTCCCCTGCCCCCTTTATTATCAGGGCAGAGAAGTTCATTCTATGCATTGGCATTTTCTAGGTTAAGCGCTCCCTGTTTTTTTTTTTTTTTTTTTTTTTGGTTGTTGTTGTTTTTGTTTTGTTTTGTTTTTTTGAGACAGAATCTTGCTCTGTCTGCCAGGCTGGAGTGCAGTGGCACAATCTCGGCTCACTGCAACCTCCGCCTCCCAGGTTCAAGGGATTCTCCTGCCTCAGCCTCCCGAGTAGGTGGGATTACAGGCACCTGCCATCGCACCCAGCTAATTTTTGTATTTTTTAGTAGAGACGGGGTTTTGCCATGATGGCCAGGCTGGTCTCGAACTCCTGACCTCAGGTGATCCACCCGCCTCGGCCTCCCAAACCCTCCCTGTTTTTAGCAGAAGAGAAATAACATGTCGAATTCTTCCCTTCCTTCCATGCCCACCGCCAGACTAGCTACTTCACCAGTTCTTCATGAATTTCCTTAACAAGGCTAATTTACCGGTACTTCAAATAATTCTTACTGCTCTGTGGAAAGCAAGGCATTGGGGCTCAGAGATATATGCATATGTAGAGTAATTGAGGTGAACATGCTGGTCATCAGTTATTTCCTCCTGTAGTTTGGTTCTCCAATCTGTTTTATCTGTTTACTTTGGTTTTAAAAACGCATTAAGAGACAGACATGATGGTGCTCACCTGTAGTCCCAGCTACTTAGGAGACTGAGGCAGGAGGATCACTTGAGCCCAGGACTTCGAGGCTGCAGTGAGCTGGGATCATGCCACTGCACTCAAACCTGGGCAGTGAGACCTCATCTCTAGAAGGAATAAAAATAACATTAAAAGACATTGACAGGTAGACTCCTAACTATTTATTAGAAGCACCCAAATCACTGTTCACATTCTAAACAGAATCTAAACAACAACCAGATGTTCTTTTTATTTTCAAACTATGTTTTTTCCTTTCTTACCTTGGAACTTTTCTTACTTTTCCATAAATTATAAGATGTGTATTTTGAGTAATTCAACTCATGACAGGAAAGGCAAATCATCAATTAAAGATTCCTTTTGTGAGTTCGATCTGTTGATTGGTCTGTGCTCCATAATGCTACAACCTAGATTATATTAAATTTCCAGAAGAGTGCAGAATAAACAATCATTTGTAAATCACCTATTATGCAGCAGACATAGTGGTAAGCATTAGTAGAATCAAAATGAACACATGTCCTCATTCAGTACGTGTAAGTATCATGCACAGTTAAGCATATAGACCCATAAGCCCGTAAATCAAACAGTCCAGAACTGGGCTAGGTAGTCATAATATCACAGTGAATGTTTAAAGGCTTGGCTGGGTGCGGTGGCTCGCACTGGTAATCCCAGCACTTTAGGAAACCAAGACCTTAAGATAGTTTGAGGCCAGGGGTTTAAAACCAGCCTGGGCAAAGTAGTGAGACCCTATCTCTACAAAAAGTAAAAACATTCGCTGAGCATGGTGGTGCATGCCTATAGTCCCAGCTACTTGGCAGGCTGAGGCAGGAGGATTGCGTGAGCCAGGGAGTTTGAGGCTGCAGTGAGCCATGATCATGCCACTGCACTCCAACCTGGGTAACAGAACAAGATTCTGACTCAAAATAAAAATTAAGAGCAAAAATAAAGGCTTAAGAATGTGAAAAATATTTACCTACCTCCCCCAGATTTTGGAGTGCAGGTTGGTTGCAAACTGTAGTTGGTTTGCTCAGTGCTGACCTGGATTGGAACATGCGATGGATTTTCACGAAGGGGAAAGCAGCAGACCCCAGAAGGTGAGCCTGGCTCCCTTCGACATAGTTCCTGTGGTATTCATGTCACTGCTATTTGTGTCAGGGAGACTCCTTGAGAAGTGTAGAATGTGCCGAATTTAAAGTCTCTGAGGTAGCAGTTTCCACCTTTAAAATATTTCTTGGCTTCTGCAGAGTGCCCCCTACTCATTGCTCTCTGTTTAAATCTCAGTGGGAATTCTGATACTACTGCTGCACCTTGGACCCAAAAATATGTCTCAAAATATGTTTCTGTATTCCTTTAATTTTACTTCTGCACACTCAGCACTTTTGACACACTTATCTATTTTACAAATGCTCAGGTAAACTAATCGCGTCTTGTTGAAGCTCTTCCTTTCTGCGCTGTCATCAGTTAATTATGAGGGAACCAAGATGCACAGGGTATGATTATTATTAACAACACCTCAGATTTACACAAACCCACTTTTTGAATGATTTTGAGGCAGTTCATACATATTAGCTCATTTTTCCTCACAGCGGCTAGATTGAATGAAAGACCTAGATTCTATTCTTGGTGCTATAACAACCTTCTTAGGAAAAGTATTTAGTCATTAATTGCCTCAGTTCCCAACTATGAAACAGGAATCATGATATAAAAATATTTGCTTCTCCCTCTCCTTATCCTAAGCCTTTAGAATCTTAGTAGCTTAAAAAATGTAAAAATCTGAAGTCTGAAAGTAAAGAAGTGTGACTTTTTAAACATTAATAGAAAGTTGAACAGCAATATTGGGAATATGACTGGAAACCCTGAAATCTGAATTACTAGGTTTGGTGCAAAAGTTATAAAGTTATAAAATTTGGTGCAAAAGTTATAAAAATTTACCATACTTCTTGATAAAGAAGTAGATACTTCTTTATCTACTTCTTGCCTATGTATTGGAAAATACTTAGAGATCCAGAGGTGGTGAGTACTACAAAAGGAGCCCTATCTTCAAAAGAGCATTAATTTGGTCAACAAAGATATCCCTAGGAACCATGGCATCAGTAAGACTGATTTGAGATGAGAACAGTCTCAAATCCAGTCCTATTAATGCCATGGTTCCTAGGCATCAATAAGATGTCTCTTTACTCTTCCTCCACCTCTTTTCTTTCCCTCCCAACCACCAGGCTATCTGTAGCAGTTTCAAAACAATACAAACAACTCCAGAACAAATCCCTGGTCTGTATCCTTGCTTGAATATCATCTCTAGGTTCTTGGCCTTACAATCGCAATCTTCAAAAGTTCCAGGGGCGAAAAATATCCCTCTTTGCTTGCCAGCCTAAACCTAATGACTGAATGGCAGGGAACCTAGACTGAAATAGCATTTGGCTCTTAGATGACATCCTCTAGCCAAGAATAATGACTTTTATAATGTCAGACTCAATCCGCTTAGTGCACAGGTAATAGGCATCTCACCTTAGGGAGGGGAATGGTCTCTCTTTCCCTCTGTCTCTCTTTCTCTCTCTGTTTTCCCATTGTTAGACAGAAGCTTTTCTCCTTCACCTTCCTAAAACCCAAAGGCTGCTAAAATGTACTTCCTACAAATTGGTAGAGTTGGGCCCCAGTGCAATCAATAGGCCATAGATTACCTTCCAGAGAGCTTCACAAACCACCTGGGCCCATCAGATAAGCACCAGCTCTCCTATGGAGTTAGGATGGAAGCCAGGAAAAGTCCTCTGAAACTCAACCAATGAGGTACAAGGAGGCAACAGAATTATTTTATGTATTCATATCAATAAATATCACTAAATATATACTGAAGGATTAGCTCAGCATTGATTTTTCCCCTAATATCCTAAGATACTAATGAAAGCATTTTTTTTAACTAGGCAAAAATCCAAGTATTTTGCCTGACACTACTTAGCCTGACACTTGGAGACGATGTGGATTTCGGGTATAAAATCTGCCAGATGATTCCCTTTGAGACCACTTGAGCTATAGAGTGCCTGTACCAAACACTGCCCCCTACTGGTCTAGAGCCTCATTGCTTTAGGAAAAGGGCTTTACTGACCAACGGGACTAACTTCCACTTCCTCTTCTTCTTCCTCTTCCTATGATGAGTAGTAAGAAATATTTTTGCCAGTTAGTGAAAGACTCTTGCTGAGGGAATTTAGATCGTCTTTATCTTAAGTACATTTAGAGTAGAATGATGTGTACCCATCCAGCTTTGCCTTGAGAAATGCCAGCAATGCCCCAAAGGATACAGTTTTAGAAACTGTGTTCTAGGTTAACATAATGAATATTATCCCAGCCTAGTACAGATAGTAACATATTTGTAACAAAAGTCAGTCAATGCTAGTGGAAAACAGAATGGAGTCCATGATATTCCCCGGCTTAACTCTATTCGGAGACAAGAACTGCTCAGATAAAGAATAGGATAGAAGCTAGCCTGCCAAGGGTAGCCATTATACATACTTAAATATTCTTTCCTTAGGCAAAATAAAGAATTGCCTAATCTTTCCTCAGAATATACATTATGAAACCCTAGAGTCATTTAGGTCATATGATCATGAACCATTTCTATCTTCTCAACCTCTTTTTCTGAAATGAGGGCACCCTGAGCTGTGTTGCTTATCTCAGATCTGGATTTAGCCACACACTCTAAAGTGTAAGAGCTCTCCCTCCTCACATGTAGCCCAAAATAGTCCTTCACAGCCACGCCACCCTGGACAGTTTATCACTTGACATGACCTCCTGCTCTACCGATTGGAGAGATTTCAGACAGAGCTTAACTGGCTTGAAACAGAAACAGCATGACTTCAGAACGTATAGGATGAATTAAACAGACCAATTTTCTAGTTTTCAGAAACACAAACATGACTATAAGTGGGACCTCAGCCAGAGTACAGTCTTAGAAAATAAGGTTGCAATCCACCATTTATTAAATGCCACGTTTATGTGGCATTTTATTAAGCCTTTTTAAGGGTTATTTAGGCATGAATATTGCTTTCTCAAAATGTTACAATCAAAGCCATCTTAGCATAAAAATGTATTCTGAAACGATTTGTTGAGCTCCTGCTGTGTAACAGGTGCTATGCCATGTACTGTGGATACAGAGAGACCTTGTCACAGCCTCTGTCTTTGTGACCTTAGAGTTGGGAGATGGAGTAGCAAAGTACACAGATGATGCCAGTACTACAGCATCACTTCCTGCCCTCCGGCTAAAGAAATTTCACTGTCCAGCACAGTGTCTGACATAGAGTTAAGTAGTCAGTAATTATGTACTAGATCCGCTTAGTACACAGGTAATAGGCATCTTACCTTAGGGAGGGGAATGGTCTCTCTTTCCCTCTGTCTCTCTTTCTCTCTCTGTTTTCCCATTGTTAGACAGACTAGATAAAATCAGCAAAATGAAAAGAATGAATGAACGCTAAGATAGTGTTAAGTATAGGGTGCTATGGAAAATACATAGGAGAAGAAACTAAACTAGTTTGAGGAGACTAGCTGCAGAAAGTGACATTTACACTGGGACAGGAGTCAAAGAGTATATTGATGCAAAGGAAAGACCATGAATTAGACCTGAGTTCAAATCCTAGCCGTGCCACCCATGAGCTGGGCAATTCTAACTATTTCAAACCTTATTTTCTGCATCTGTAAAATACTGATGATACCTTTTAAAGGCTGTTTTGGGGACCAAATGAGATATTAGTTACCTGTGTCTGACACAGAGAAGACCTTCAATGATATGTATTAGAAGTGTCACAGAGAGCGGACTTGCAACATGAAAGCCATGAATATCTAAGTAGTAAGGTTAAGGGCACAAATATTTTAAAGAATGAATAGCAATAATAAGCTTAAAATCATGATGGAAATAAAAGAGAGGTGCTATAGCAGTTCTTAACCCCTAAGCCCAGACAAGGGTGGAGGGAGGCAGATGATTTATAGGAGTTTGCCATCCTCTTCCAATGCATTCCAGAAGGCTTTTGTATTTAGCTTTCAGCTGAAGAACCATGTGGCCCTGCCTGTCCCATTCACAGTATGGTAAATACTTTTTCAGATAATCAGATAATCTTAGGGTATTGTGACTTAACTGCTCAGCATGGATGCTTGATACAGATATGTGTGTGTGTGCATGCGTGTGTGTGTATGTGTGTTTGTGTATGGTATTTTCTCCGTAAGTTCTTGCCACAATTAGCTTTCATTGCTTTTATCCTAAATGTTTTTAAGTATACCAGATTCCTTTCTTCTGTTCTTCCTTCTACCCACATGCATCAGGCCCTTTCCTGCTACATTCACATAGTTAGGTTATTTAACACACACATACACACCTGCTCTCTGCTGGCTTCAACTCTTTTTAGGTGAGATTTTAGAACATGCCTTGAGATCCATTGGATTGTCAGATACATTAAATGTAATGCAGGGGAGGATAAGGGAAAGATGCTAGCAGCTGACTTTTGGTTTGGGTTTTCAGTCCTAATATGAGACAAGACATGGCAAAAAAAAGTGTCAAACAAGAGAATGAGAGTGGCCAAAGAAACGAGGTGGTGGTGGCCAGACATGAAACAAAGTACAAGACATAAAAACATTTAAGTTTGAAAGAGACAAAATTTGGAAAAGGGAGAACTAGCTCCGATGGGGGAGGGAAAGCCATTGATTGGGCCTTTGAAACCATGCCAGGAACCAAGAGCCAGGGGTAGTGGCAGAGGGGACGGCCAGGTAGGACAATTAAAACGGAAGTCTGGCTCCTTACAACACAGCATGGAGCGGGGCTACAGCATTTGCTGCAGTGGGAGGTGGGGCCAGTCTGGCACAGTCTGTGGGTTTGAAAGGAGCTGGGCGGGTTGGAGAATGCCAGTCAGCCTTTGTAGTTCTGAGCTCAGAGAGGGGGTGACACGTACTGGGCTTCAGGTCAGAAGCCTGGCTTGGGTGGCTTTTGGAGAAATTTTCCCTCTGCTCCCAAACTCTTAAAAGGTGCTCATCGCACCAGTGGCCTCCAATCACAGCATAAGCACGTGTTCCAAAGGCCATCCTCCAGCAGAGATTTCGGCAGTGGTACCTGTTGGCTGGCTCATGGGGTCCTTTCCTTTTTCCATTCCCTGGAAGCCGTCAACTGGACTGAATACAACATCTTTGCATCTTTTTCTTCACCCTCCCCACATGCTTGCATCTCCCAGACTCCTAGGGTTAATCCCCAGGACAACCTTGCTTTGAAAGAAAAAATGTGGTGAGCCTACTTGAAGATTTGGATTCCAAGAGGCCTCTGTCTGTCCTGCCTCAGCCAGAGCCAGACAGCCAGCTCAAGGAGATGGGCAATTTACAGAGAAAGCAGCAGTAAGTTTTTGTTGTTGTTGTTGTTTGTTTTCAAGGCTTGGTTGCTCTCCAGAATTAGGTCCCTGAAAGCATGGGATTTTCTTTTCCTTTTTTTTCTTCTTTCCTTTCTTTTTTTATTTTCTTTCTTTCTCAGCAAAAATTAATAATACCCCCTTCTCCCCCGAGAGTGAGTCATAAAAGCAATTAAAAAGTTGCTTCTTCATCGCTGCTCATAACCTGGGTTAAAGTTATCTGAGGTTGATCTGTGTGTGCCTATTCTCAACATTGTAATATTTTAAAATGTATGTGCATTTGTTATAATAATTTGTGCTGATGGTTCTCCTCCAGAATCAATGCTATGTAACTGGCAGATAGATTGTCATTATGCTGAATTTGTCCCAGGACTTGCATAGATATCTTCTTTGGGGGTTTTTGTGCTTATTTGCTGCTTGTGAGAGAGAAGGATAGAAAGACTTTGGAAGGAGGGTGTGGTCAGCAGATTTCGGCTTCCTCCCAGCCCATCAGTGACTCCTTCTTCCTGCTCCTCCCTTTCCTCTCCACTTCTATCCCAGTTCAGTTCCTCAGATCCAACCGGAGCCAGCTGTCAATGAAATACCTTCTGCCTTTCTTTTCTATTACAGTGTGGGTTAGACTCTGTCAGGTAGGAAACTACTCCCCGTAATCAAACTCATTATGTTTGTGATCTCAGCATATTTGCAAACTTAGACATAGACCAGACAATAACATTTACCTTCTCCATTTCTCCCATTCTGGGATTTTTAGCCAAGGTAATAATAACAATAATAATACTGTATTTAGAAGGCCTCTAGCAATATTTCATCTTCTGAGAGTCTTACAGATGTTAACTAATTAATCTTCACAACACTCCATACAAGAGAGCTAAATATTATTACCCATGATAGAAGATACATATGTATATGCTAAGGACAGCAAACTAGTTCACTTATTTATCATGGTTCACTTGATATAGTAACTGGTATTTTTAAAACACCCATCATAGATACAATCATTAGAGATGTGCTTTTGTTAACAAAGCCACTACCCACTTCTAGCGTACCCTTGGGTACTAAATAATTACCCACTTTGTGTGGTTATCTAGCTCACTAATTACCCACAGAAATTGGGGTCAGGTGTTAACTGCTTGAAATAAGTATCCTCCAAAGACATCGCTGAGTTGTATAGAGAAAATGATGTGTTCATAGCAAAACTTTCATAAGCTATATATTTGTATATCTTTGTAAGCAGAGTGAATACAAGCAAGAGCAAATTAGCTTATTATGTGAAAATCATGCTGAACTATTGTTGCAAATATAGAGAGGTTTAAAAGAGTCTCGGGAAATCTCGTCCTCTATTTACCCTTCGTTTTGAAGATGGGTGCAGTGACATGATTCCCATAATCTGGCCTTCATATAGAAGTACACTAAGACAATTGATGATTCTGGTTAGGAATGATTCATTTTGGTGTACAGGGAGGCACCCAGTGAGTCAAAGACTTTTTTTTTTTTTTTTAACAGCTCCACCCTTCATGATTATTCTAGCGTGTTTCTTTTTTCTCCATCAGTCTAGTGAAAACACCCCGTTAGCCAAATCTGAAAAAGATTCTAACCTAGTCACCAACTCCTGGCAACCACCTCTTTCTCCTTCCCAATAACGACAAAAAGAAAAAAAAAGTATTACAAAAATCCAACACTCTCGTTTTGCCTTTAGCTGTTATGCGCTCCTCGCCTTTCCTCTCTACTTCTCTCCTCTCCCTTCTTCCTCTGTCTGTATCTTCTTCTTATTTGTGCATTTTCTCCTTTTCCTTGGCATCTAGGTATGCTTCTGCAGGTCTCACAGTCAGAGACAAAGCACAATTATGTGTGAGTTGAGCACAAAGAAACTATCTTTTAAAAATATTGACTTGGAGGAAACCTGCATCCTCAGATACCTTTCTCCCTTTCCTTGCTATTTACAGAATCTGACATTATATTTAATACCACGCTGCCGGTTGTCTGCATGATTCTAGGCAGGAAAATTGGGTTAGAACGGTAATATACCCACTGTGTATATAGATAGGTAGAGACCCTAATTTTCGGCAGATCCATGCCTTAAAGGATCACAGCAGAGCAGAGCTTTAAAAATGAGTGCCAACAGAAATGAGAGGAGATGCTCCCCCAATCAACTTAGGATGTCTTCCTTTTTTCTTGTGCCTCTTTTTTTTTTTTTTGTCATCTGAAATATTACTTGTCATTATTGGGGAATTTGAGGCTGATCGATGAAGTGTATATGTGTCTGTCAGACATTTGAAGAAGAAAAACATGCTTCGGGAATAAGGAAAATGCCTGCAGTGAAAGCAAAGGGTCAGGATGAGCTTCAGTGACTGATGAGTTCATTTCAAAATCCAAGGGCACGTAGATGGTAAATTAGTACATATGGCAAATACAGTCAACGAGCAAACCCCAGCCACTGGAAGGAAAGGGAATTTTAGCTCTGTAGTCATCACATGCCTGAACAGAGAGTCTACATATCTTAAATGTAGATCCGAATCATTGCTCTTTTATCCCGCTAAATGCTGATTGCAAAGAAATATTTGGGCATTGTTGACTTTCTGTCCATAAAGAAAGGCCACCAAGATTCACAAAATCCATCACCTGCACTCATACATGCATGTGTGCTTGAAATTCCCCTAGGATGTGAAACAGTTAGGCAGAGAACTGCACTGTGGTCTCCCTTCCTCACTTCTTTCCCTCCCTGTTTTTCCTTTTCGAAAATGTGATACCTGATCTCTAGGTCTTGCGGGCTGAGAAATTTTTTGTATTTGTATAATGCAGTGTCTGGCCTTCCCCCTGACCTGCTGATGTATTTTTGGCCTCATTAGTAGTCAGGGAGATGCCTTAGTGCATCCAGCACTGCAAGTCAGGGATGAGACACACTACAACAGGAGAGGGAGCAAGCGCGAGAGGATATTAGAAGAGAGGCTTGTCTCCAAGATATGGAAGGAAGTGAGAAATGACAGGGCTGCAAGCTTTGTATGTAGGAGCCCGGCAGGGCGGGGGAGCGGCGAGGGAGCCAAGTGGATTCTCAGAAAAGGGGGGAAGCCATCGAAGAGCTAAAGGTGATTAGAGGGGGATATTGATTTCTCATTCTGCCAGAGATTTAAGCAGGCATGCGAGGAATCTGCACCATGGTTGGCAAAAAGAGACCCGTTGCCTCCTGTAACCAGACACTCAGGCTTTCCAGGAGCCCAGGGAGCAAGCCGAGAAGAAAGGGGGCAGTGTGGTCTAGGAAAATTCAACTTGTCGCTGATTTGTGCCTGATGCCTGCTGTCCGTCAGCAGCCTCCCTTACAATCTTTTTTTCTCTCTCTCCTTTTTTTTCCCCTTGCCTTCTCCTTCTTCACTGAAGCCTAGGGGAGCCAGTAAAGATTAAATGTGCTTCTCAAAGGCAGCCACTTCATGCTGCTATGTCGAAAGGGCCATTATTATTATTATATTTTAATAGTAAAAGAGAAAAGGAGAGAGGTTGAGCGAGCGAGAGAGAAGCTAGGTGTGATGATGACAGACTAGCTTTTCTGAGAGGAAAAGGAAAAGGGAAGGGAGAGAAAAAGGAGAGCCTCTGAGCTCAACGGAGGATTGTGCCTGAGAAGAACCCACAGAGGTGAGAAAAAAGTTGTCTTGAAGGTGGGGGTGGGGGTGGGGGTGCTAAACAGACACTGTACAGAGGGAGAAGAGACATAATTTAGCTGTGTTGCTAGTATGATTCCATTTTTAAAGGAGGGGAGGGGGAGACTCTAGAGCTCTAACTGTTTTTAGTTGCATATGGAAATATCTAAAAAATATTTAGCATTTTTACTAAGTGCGTTGAGGCCTCTCCAGTGTCCTCCTGGCTGTGGCTGCTTTGTCATTCTCTTTGACTAGCCAGCCATCTACCTTGCTTAGGCCTGGAATAAAAGAAGAACAAGAAGAAGAAAGAAATGAAATGAAAAACAGAAAGAAAAAGGAGAAGAAACATTTGAAAAAGGGTCATCTTCCCATCTGCCTCCCCTCCTTTTCCTTTCATTTTTGGTGGCGGCACAGGAAAGCCCCACTTCCAGTCTGATGAGGAAAGCGACAATCTATCAGGTACAGAACCAGGGGCTGTCTGCGAAGATGGAGGGGAATTATGCTTCGGATTCCTCTGAAATATTGGCCAAAGGCTTCAAAGAATCCGCAGCGGGAGGTGCGGGGGGAATGTCTCTCCCCAGCCCGCACCCAGCCCTTCCCACTTCGTGTCTACCAAATGACAGCCTGGTGCTCGCTCTTGGTGATTTGGCCTTGACTTCAGCCAAGCAGCTGATGCAGACGAAGCCTCCGTTTGCAGGACTGGCAAAGTGCACGCTGAAGAAAGAAGGAAGAAATTTTTCAAAAAGCAGCTCTGGGGAGGTTTCATACTCCCCCCCCCCCCTTTTTTTAATTTTTAAGTGAATATTTTCCAAATTTGATCAGTTCCAGCCCCTCCCTCCACTCCCACCCAACTGCCCTTTTTTCTCTCGTCAAAGCATAAGCTACAGAGTTACAGTCTCGAGATTTGGTGTATCGCTTCCTGCCCCCGCCTCCCCTCCCCGCCCCCGTTCTCCGTCCTCTATTGAAACACCTCGCCCAGCCTAGCGCACTGAGAGCTCTCATTTCCCCCCCTTGCTCGGGATGGTGCCACAGGAGGCTGTGCGGGCCCGCTCCGCTTCGAATGGGTGAGTTCAGAACGCTATTCGTATTTACACTTCTATAGCCTCCGAATCCTACTTCTTGGTCTTCTCCTTTGAAAACCCGATTTCTATGATTTTTGCATGCGGCATACTTGCCCTGGGGGAAGAGATGCCTCCTATTTTCTCTTCAGTCATTTGTGCTAGTCGTAAATTAAAGCTTTGAAAAGACACTAAATCCTTATTGTAGACTATGGTTTTAAAAACTTGGGCATTTCTGAGTCTGTGCATATTATTTTCCGTTTTAGTGAACTATTTTGCCGAAATCTTGAAAGAGTTTTCTCTGATATACTCGTGATCGTATGTGTATGTGCGTGATTGTATATGCGCCCCCAGATACTGCGTATGTGTGTATATATGTATTAGGCTTAAATGGAATCTCAATTTGTGAAGGAAAGGAGCTTAGAGAAGAAATACCATACCACCTGTTTGTTGCATCTTAGTTATGAACCTCGAACAGAAATTGCCTGTCATTCTTGTTTTGCTTTGCTTTGTCTCAAGAAAGAAAACATTGTTGCGCTCCTCTCAGTCCCTGAGACCCTAACTTGTGATGTTTACCGTTTAAATCCACGGGTTAGGCTCTTGGGAGCTGCGAGTCGTGCTTTTGCATCCTGGAAATTTGGTGGAATTTTATTCTTTAAAGCAAAAACAAAAGAAAAGAAAGTTTGTCTGAAGTGATTGAGTATACCTCTGAGGTTTTCATTGTTAGATGGGATCAGGTGACCAGAGAGTGGCAGCTCCTGGATTTCTGTTAAAGTAGGTATATATTTTGCTTTAATAGCGTGTTGGCTGCTATGTATATGTACGTATGTTATTGATGCCTGAGGCTTGTGGAACTCATCTGCCTGGTCTATTCCTTGAGAGCAACACGCAGTAGTATACGAGCGTAACAAGAACAGCTCAGTACCTGGTGCTTGACCTCAGAACATCTCAGCTGAAGTCCCAGCATGCCCCATGTCTCCAACTTTCAAACTCCACAGTTAATCTTAAAATTGTGCCCAATTAAAATGGGCATGTGAATATATTATATATTCAGTGTCCACACATGTGTATCATGGATGGCTAGACAGTGAACATACAGACGCAGATAAAGGCAAACTAATAGTTTGGAGTAAAATATTAATAGGTTAAAATTCTATTCTTGCAATTCCACACAAAGGATGGAAGTTATGGTATTAATAAAAATTAAGTTTGTATGACTTTGCAAGATTTTTTAAAAATAAAAGAAGGGATACCACCTCCTTGCTTGGTATCTTTTACAAAACGTTATACTTTATGGATATAAAGGTGATAAAGATTGGAAATAAATCTTCTAAATATGTAAAATGAAAGCAACAGCAACAGCAAACACAATTATCGTATTCTTTGGGAGTAACAAATACTGTTTTTCATTTTAAAACTAAGAAAAATTTTATCAGTACTTAAATTCAATCCAAAAAAGGTTTTATAACACCCAAACCGTACATTTAAAATTATCCTTTCTTAAGGTAATGGCTAGCATTACCTAGTTTGTAGTTTTCTTGAGCTGTAACTTTTTATAACTGAATCATTTCAGTGATTTAGGTCTGTCTCGTAGTTGGGGAAGAGAAACAGTAACTTACCTTTCCTTTGTTGTGAAAAATTCTAGTATAAAATATCATTGAAACAATTTTCGTATTATTGGGCCAACATTTCTCTTCTATGTTTGAAAAACACCTAAATCAACCCCAATCCAAATGCTTTCTTCTTCTAAAGACTTTATATTGGTTGTAGCCTTGTTTTATACATGTAATTGAAGGTTAGGGAAACTGTTCTTTGCCTGTTATTGTTTTTTATTTTAAGTGTTTATTGCAATTTTAGTCATTAATGCCAAATTGCAATCAAGAAACCATTTTGTATCAGAAAATTGAACTGAGAATATGAACTATGCAACGATTGCACCACGTCTTTTGTTGAAACCTCTTGTGTAGTAATATTAGAATATTACTTTCCAGTCTTTGATAGTCCGAATGTGCTTCAAAAAAAAAATAGTTATTTGATTGTCGAGTCGTCGTTAGTTTATATTCAATGGTTTAATGACTTCCCCTATCTTAGCTGATGTGTATGCATAGGTATTTGGAAATTATAGCAAGGCATCTATTTAACTTACGAATCTATATTACCGCATTATTCATATCCAACATTTGTAAAACAGTTGGTGCTTTTTGAAGTTAAAATATATCTGCAGTTTACTCTATGAAAATGTATACATGGATCAATAAAAACATGCCAGATAAAATTCTTCCGTGATTTTCAATGATAACAGGGTAGTAATTTAATACAAGTGTTTTAGTTTGTATTTCAAGGCACTCTCAGGTTTTTACATGTTTTCAAGTGGATTGCTCATGTTCCGAGGTTGCTATCATACAACTGATCACCCAGGCATTTAAAAGTGCATAACGACACAAGATTTTATATTTCAGCAGGCAACTGCTTCAGTCAAGGGCAGGTTTCTCAACACCCCTTCTTCCTCACCGAGCCCATCAGTGAAGTTCAGTGAAATGAATAACATAATTGGTGGTTGGTTCAATCACTACCAGTCTAGACTAGCCCAGACGCATCAATTAGAGGGGGCTGTCTTTTAAAGGGAGAGTGCAACCGAAACAAGCAGGGCATTATTGATACTGATCTTTAAAAGTGCAAATCCAGCTTGGCAGATTAAAAAAAAAAAAAAAAAATAAGGCGGGGAACTGGGGTGGGGGTGCGTTGCGGGAAGAAAAGAGAAAGAAGTGAACTGGAGCTTTCGGACACAGAAGGACAGGAAGCTTGAGAGAAAAGGAGAGGATAATGAGTGAAATGCAATGCAGCACCTCCTTGGAACACACAGTTACAATTCAGTTCACAGGGCACACTGGCTCACCGTATTTTTAACTAGTTTCTCTCCCCACCTCCTTTTTAAAAATTCCTTTTTTGCCTCTGTTTCCAAAGAAATGCCAGCTCAAAACCAAGGCAGTTGGAATTTAACAGCTCTAGGAAGCTCTAGTGAGAATAAAGCCAAATAATATGAACCAGCCAAAACTCCTTTTGCAACATTTTTCCCCAAAAGAAAAATACAGAAGATATTTCTTTTCAAGTCTCTAATTCTACCTTTAAAAAATATGTGTACTAATGAACAGTATTCATTTTAAATCTAGCACCTGGGAATATATTATTATAGGCAAGACACCTTTAGGTAAAGAGCTCATAATTTTCCATTGAATACAGTAAAATTATAAAGAATGTAACAAAGGCTTTGGTAATTTGGTAGAGGGGCTTTTTGATGAAAAAAAGACAGATGATTTAGAAAGCGAGGAACACATCAAGCCTCAGGGAAAGAAAATGTTTGATTGGTATTAATTAAAACACTGCTAATATATTCTAATAAAATCAAATTTAACATTCTAAAGTAATCCTCTTGGTATGTCAAAGGAAAAGAAAAGTATTATCTTATTTGCATCTCTGCAATCCAAATGCATTTGCTCATTCAGCAGAATTAATTTTTATCACCAGCCTGTTTTATCTCCTCACAGATTTAGTCAAAGTTATTCTTTCAAACTAGAAAGGATCAGGGTGGGGAATCCATGGAAGGTATTGGAAGACTAGTGACTGTATTTAGTACTGGCTTTATATTTTACGATGTTCTTTCTCTTCATTCGCTGTAATGGGGTGTGAAGGGAAACGGTGAGACCGCAGTGAGAATGATGAACGGTTCATTTTTCCTCTTTCTCTCCTTGTACCTGCCAGATTATTTAAGAATTTCAGCTGCCAAATTATACGAATGCCATTTATTTACGTGACTGGTGTTGGTCTGTTGATTAATGTCTAATGTTTTTCTAATTTCAGACTTTAATTTACCGAAAATTCCTAATGAAAAAGGCTCTTAAGCCAGAAACCAATTGCCTCTTATCGGTTATCCCCAACTGTAGATCTTCTGTGAGAAAGTGGGGAAGTGAATGTAAAATTTTATTCACTACAAACTGAGTTCTTTGTTCCTTTATTGAGTCAAAATTTCTCCAGGAAAATTTCATATTTTTATGAAACAGCAAGTTTTATGTTCTTTATTGTTAAACTCTCACAACTGATAAAATTATCCCGAAATGACATAACCAAAATGCTTCTCCTCTCATTAGTCTACCATGACTATGATATCTTATGTAAATATGTGACTAACAAAAAAAAAAAAAAAAAAAAAATGAATGGGCCATAAATACTGAGGACCATATTTGCGTGCTTCCAAAGTGAGGGGTTCTGCGTCCTATCAAGGAGATGTAAACTACTGACTACACTACCGATGATGCTGGCTTTTTGCTCCATTGCCTTTTCAAGTCTTCAACGTAAAAGAGCAATCGCAGTTCGGTTTCACATGTATTGTTCTATAATCCAGGCAATAAATGCTAATTAGTAATGCTCAAGGATCCGACCATTCAGAGTAATTATCATAATTTACTTCTTCCTTGTTAAAGACATTCCTTGCTGATTAGAAAAAAAAAAAAAATTAAATCGTCGTTTTACCATTCCACTGCAGTGGAAATGCACTAGAGAGATGATCAAGGTATAGTAACACTGTTGCGGTTGCATTCCAAGTCACCGACCTGTGCCTCTTAGCTTATTACGAATGGAATTGCCACTTAATTTCTAAGAAGAAATTCATTTAAATGCATAAAGTTTGGCATGTAGACCAGGAATATATGATTTTATTTTACAAACCCCAGGGCTCCACCTTCCCGGCCCACCCTCTTTCTAAAACCACTTACTGAGCAGAACAAAGGAAACAGCTAACTATAGAGGCATCATTAAGTGTGAACTGCAACAGCATGATAAAGTATGTGATATGACAACATATTTTGTTGCACAAAAGTGCAGATAATTAAATAATTCAATAGTAACCCTGACTAATTAGCAGAAAGATCTTGAAGGAGGAATCAAGAAAATGGATCCAATCACCTTGAATAATATGCTTCGTTCTCCAAGATCGCAAATTTATTTTGGTTATTTGATGATTGATTAACTCATATAGAAAGATGAGGACAAAAGCCTGTTTCTCAAAGCAGAGCTTTGATCTGGTGTCCTCTTTAGGACAAATTAATCCTATGTTTTAGAAGTGCTGAATTTAATGTAGGGCTTTCTGTTTTCAGTCAAAGATATAACCTGCCATTCTGTTGAACATTTCTCTATTATCGATTGATCTAAGAAATTATCAACCCTTAGCTTCTTATATCGCTGCCTCAAAATATAGATGTAGCCTCGTTCACATTTTCTAATGAGTCTCCTGTTTAAGGTTGTTTCTTATTGCTTGAAGCAAATAAATATCATGGGCACAGAAGGAAGAGAATAAATAACCGTGCTGAATATTATGTATGGTGAAACCCTCCCCCCTTCCTTTATCAAGGTAATATTCCTAGTGTTCATTGTTCATTGGTCCTTTAAGAGAGAGCTTTAGCTTTTACTTGAGGGTCGTAAGCACATTAGAGGAATAATTCCCTTTGGATACTATACAGAAGGAGCCACCTGCAAAATGTTGATGCTGTTATTGAAGTCTCAAGTGGAATCAGCTTTCAAAAAATTAGATATTAGATACATCCGATATAATTTGCAATGTGTAATTATACTAATGTGCATATAGTTGTCTGTTGCTTTACATGTTGCCTACTTGAGTTTTTTTCTTTTCTTGTGCATTTCTCATCATTGAAATGGTTCCTGAGTAGAATCTTTTTAAAATAAGCTTATTTTTTAAAAATTCTTTGTTAATTAATATAGGGATACGAGGACTCTACGATCTGTGTTCTTATGCAAGAATAAATATGTGCGACCTAGATGTTGGAAATTAATTATCTCTGAAAGGGTTATCATTGTGGACACTTGCTTAATTTGTAAAATATTTGCTACTCTTGATTGATTTAGTCTTTTTCTGACTTTAGACAACTTGAAGTAATTGAGAATATTAGTTCCTTTGTTGGAATAACAAAATAGAATGCCAGGGAAATGACCTTAGGCAGAGATAATAATTTTAATTTAACCAAAGTAATCAAAACAATAACAATAATCAGCAATTTCTTTTATTGTTTTTCACTGTTTTGCATGGCACATGTTGAATGCTGAAACTCTGCCTTAGGTTATTTGTGCACTAACATCAACTTCCCTTTTAACGTCTTGACATGATGTCCAAGGTCTACTGATGGCCCCACTGGAGAGCCTCCTTCCAGGGAACTGATCCCTGAAGATCTACCTATTAAGGAATAGCCCAGTCAGAGCAACAGCGAGTTGGCTGGTCAGCCTGGTAGTTGGCTCAGTAGGTGAAGAGGCTCTTGATGCAAATTTGGAGAATCATTACCATCGGGTCACAGAAGGACCCCGAGCAAGGCAATACAAGGGGCTCGATTTATGCTTATGTGTTTGGGAGACAAAAAGGATTCCAAGGGAGGCTTATATTGAGATACAAGATATGACTCATTGCAATTGAGTAGGCATAGAGCCCAAAGAAAGCTGATTTGTAGAACAGTTGACTCATAGTAGACACCTGGAATATGGTCATTCACATATTTATACTATCTGTTTCTCAAAATTTGTTTTAATGATGGAGTCCCTATTAGAAAGAGACATTTTGCGTGATGTATAGCTACCTAATACCAAAGCAATACAAGGTTTACTTTTCACCTGCTCATGTATTCAAGGATTTGCCATCATTAGATATCCAAATGAGCCATAAAAAATTGTGCGAAATGTTATTCCTTAATACATAACATTTTAATTTATTAAAAAATGAGTTTTACAAATGAGTATCAAAAGCTTAGCACCCCATCATCCCTGTCAATGTTCACAAAATAATAAATTCTAAAATCTTTAAGATGTATATTTAATTACTCATCCAAGGTCAGTTATTGCATGCTTAATCAGAAAAATACCTATTAATGTTTAACACTTAGTTACTTTACAGATTAAAAAACATATTATACCTGCCATCTAGGGAGCCAGCATCCTCAGTGTATCAAAAGTGTTTAGGGCAGAAAGCAGTGTTGTGTCATAGTGTACCCCTTTTGGTGTGCCTGACTTATTAGACATCTTCATTGTGTAAGCATGATGAAGAGGCTGATGATAAGGTCTTCAGTTAAAGAAACATCTACCTGAGAAGTATATTTTATTCATAACAACTTTTATAAAAAAAAGAGAAACATTAATAACAACTCTTCTCAAATACCCTTACCTTTAAAATGCATGGGTTGGATTAGTTGGGCTCTAAATTCTTTTACAGCTTTAAGAATTTTTGAAGGTATTCTAAAGTATGGAGGCATAGGAACAACTCCAGAACCGGTGGATCCGGAGCTCATTTGTTCCAACAGTCGTCCTTCAAAGTTATATTTGATTCCACCTCCACGTTCTGTATTTACTAACATATTTTGCGTTGATGCTAAAACAGTAAGGACTGGAGTTCACTTTCAGGAAGGGGCAGTAGCAGAAAAGAAGAACAGCTGAAGAATGAAAAAAGCTACACAGTGGGAGAAGCAAATTCTTGATCTGAGTTCTAAGCCCATTTCTCTCAATTAACATTAACATAGAAGAAACCCCGACAAGCACCTGCCTTTCTATTTTAAGACTATATTCTTTAGGCCTGCCTTCATTTAATTTCTTGCAGTATGGTTCGTTTTTTTCCATTGGATTAACTCCTTTGAGTTTCACGTTTTTCCTTCCACTTGATTCATTTGAGTCATCTTAATATTCCTCTCAGAAGCCTACAATAGTTACAGTAACACATCATACTTCCCAAATTAAATCTTAACGTGTTCAAAGCCACCTGGAAATTGCCCTACCCCATTTTCTAAAACCACTCAGAATGTGTAATCTCTTCTTGAATTAAGTGAGCCTGCTTTCTCTGGCTTCTAAGTCATTGAATATGCTCCAGGATATGCTTTTCCTTTCTGCATAATCTGTCCCCCCACCTCTTCTACACTTTGAAAACCTTCTTCTTTATTTCTCTCCTTCCCTCCATCCTTCTCTGTTTTTCTCCTTTCCCCCTTCCTCTCTCTTTTTCTTTCTTTTCTTTCTTTCTCTCTTTCTCTCTTTCCTTCCTTTCTTTTTCGTTCTTCTTTTTCCTTCTTCCTTCCTTCATTCCTTCCTTCCATCTTTCCATCTTTCCCTCTTTCTTTTTTTTTTCTTTTTTTCTTTCCATACCATGTTCTGTGCCATGCGCTGGGAATACAAAGACAAATACAAGGAATTGACAACACCTAACAATTCTAGTGACTTCATTCAGCCCTGCATTCCTAAGCAGTTATGTACCCACAGCTATCTTACTTTGTTTTCACTCCTTGGATTTATTTGAATGTGTCCTCAATGTCATGTGTTCTTTCGTTCTTTCCCTATGTGTCCTATTTTAGTAAGTTCCCTGTTGGATAAACCTGAAGCTTTTCTTACACAGCATTTTCTCCCAGAGCCATTAGAGTGGTGTCTCACACACACTCAGGCAATGCCATTGCTGACTGATTCTTTAGCAAGGGGAACAATGTAAAACAACAGCATTTTTCTAGTGATGCAGCATTTCATCTGTAGTGAGACTTAGCGTGGTCCCCAAAGTATCATTACATTTATTTATTATTATTAAAGAGTCAATGTGATAACTTTCTGTGACATGTTCTGTTATTTTTTTAGTTGTGTTGATGTTCCTTTCAGCTGGTCCTATAGTACCCCTCCTCAGGAATGTCTCCCCAGTGCAAGGACAAAGACTGAAGAGACTGCTATATTGATGGACTCTCAAGCCAACTATGAAGTTGAAACAAAGAAAGTGATCACCTGAAGACACCTCCTCTGCTAAGAAACACCCCCAAATTGTGCAGCTTCTGCCACTAGAACTCTCAGAACAAGAGACAATCTTTTCAAGAAACAGAAAAACTCAATAATGACATCTAGATTTTCATGAGCCAAGAACTTTCCTTTCCTCATGTGTATTCCTCTGTTTGTACTTAAATTCATGTGACATTCATTTTTTTCCTAGTATGGATATGCTTATTAATGCACTTGTTTCAAAATCCCAAATTGCACAAATGTGTTAATATTTTAAGAAACAAAATGAATCCTACAAGGAGAATGATGTTTAGCCACACATAGGGTTGGATCTTAAGAGTGACCTACAGAATAAAAGTACTTTTAAAATAAAGTAGTCAGAGGCTATTCAAAGGGTAAAATAATCATAGTACCACATTGGTCCACTTGACACTAACCAATCGATCATTTTTTTTAAATCAAGAAAGCTAGATTCTATCAGATAAAATCACTGCTTCTAAAGAGTTTAAATCTAGTTAGAAAAAGTTATAGAAATGTTTTCAAAGATAAGTAACAGATAGAGTCAGTAGAGGATAAGATCAAAAACAAAACCAAGCAAAAGATGAGTTCAGGGGAGTTTGCCATCAAGTTGGCAAAACTGACTTACTTAGGGAAGAAAGTTATAAAAGAGGAAAATATGAGATGAACCTTGAGTGATGTCAAAGATTTAGATAAATGGAAAGGAAGGAGAAAATGGAGTTCTTTAGGTGGTTGTAATTGGAGGAGGAAATGAATACACACATCTTGTTGACTTAAACCCAGACATTCAGCAGCTCTCTATACATATCTGGAAAAGACTTTGCACAGTCACCTCCTGTCTCTCACCCCAGGTATTACTTAGAATTATTATCATATTTCCCTTCCTTTAAAGTAAGTAAGGGTGATTGGTGACAATATGGAGAACTATGATTTTTCCATTAACCTAATAATAATTGGTATTTATTGAGTTCTGTTAAGCATGTTACATATTAACTCACTTAAGCCTTTCAACAGCCTTGCAAAATAGGTATTATTATTCCCATTGTACAGGCAAGAAAACTGAGGTTTAAGTATCTTGCCGAAGTGCCATTTACAGGGCTCACCTTCAGTATTGCAGTTGCAAAGCTCATGATCTATAGTGCCAAGTTGCAATATTGTAGTCAATGTCACAATTATTACCCCTTTTTATATTCCTTGATATTTTTCCATGGCAAACAATTAGCTATTTTATTTAATAATCACCTAAAACTTTTCAGTCTTCTGATTAAAATTACACTGGAGTGATAGAATGTATTTTCATGATAGAAACTGGGAAAAAAATGGGGAATGAAGTTTATCAGCATTTCAGACTTTTTTTTTTTTTTTTTGCAAGACTTTGATGAGATTGTTCACTTTTGTCTACGTAAAATCCCAAATCCTTGAGAATAAAAAAGGGGGAGGTTTAAGTCACTTGTTGCAATGCCCTTTTTAATAGAGGCAATAAATCTAAAGGCCATAAATTTAGAGTGACTTACAGAAGATCGAACTTTGGAGTGTGGCAGAGTAAGGGCTGGAAACCAGGCCCTCCAGTTCACTATCAGTAGCTCTTGCACTGGTCTGCCCTTCCTAAATTAAGTATGCACTTCAATTTGATGAGTGGAAACAGTCTATCTGGGCAGTAACCAGGGAGCTTTGTGCCTAGTAGATTGCTTCTGTTCTGCACTTCTTTGGTTTCCCACCTCAATGTAAAAAATAGCTAGCAATGAAGTCCAGAAGTTGTCAATGGTTCATCCCCAGAAGAATGCATAATGTCCAAAGTGGTATGTGTATGATGTCTTCAATGGTATTAAGTTATTTCAAATTCTTAGTTCACCTACATAAATCATTTCTAACAAGCATCTTCTTAACCAACTTTATGCATAGTGTATGTTTGTAAGTGCTTCTGCACGAATGTTTATACATGACTGTTTCCATAGTACTTATGTTTTTAAAAATATTCAGTCATTTCCTATTATAATCCTCATGTATCCATGTAACTGACTCAAAAATACTTCAGCCATAGAAAGCTAAAACTGAGCAAATCTCATTCTCTTTTCCATCCCCTTTGCATGTGGCTGGCATTTAGTAATGATTAATAATATGGCCAGCTGAATAACAGAGATTCGAGACACAATTCTTTCTCAAAGGAGTCAGCTAAGCTGGGTCTACTTATGGACAAACATCTAAATGTGTGGAAGTATCTGATATTTGACAACGGTAAATTTCCACTTAGCTAGCTAGCATTGTCAGACTTCAATCTCCTCATGGCTCTGGCCGTCCTGTTTTCAGCATGATAATTGTTGGCCACATCTCACATAGTTCTCATTGAGTGAGTTCATAAATAAACAGGGTTTTTTTTTTTTAAGAGCAGCCAAGCACAAAGTGTGACTTTGTTGACATTTTATGTGACTTTGTCATATGTTCCTAACCCCCAATAAAAGCAATGCTGCATCAACTGTGAATTTGTGTTGATTTCTTGAAAAAGCATTCTCTTATCATTTATTTGTTTTCACTAGTGTATATCAAAGTTAGTTTCAAGATCCACGAGGAACAAGTCAGCTAATGTGATAGGAAAATTTAACTGTGGAGACAACTTCTAAAGGATCCCATGTTACCTTTAAATAAAAGGTACTGTCATCTACCAAGTCAGAAACCAAGGTCTGGTCCTTGTCTCTTCCATTTCCGCCAGCCATGGTCAATCACTCAGGTAATCTTTTGATTTTTTTTCTCTTTCCATTGTTCAAATATGTCTACTTCTCTCCATCTATGCTACTGCGTTAAAGAACAACACTCATTTCTCACCTGGACTACAGCACCATGCCTCCAGTTTTCCTCTCCACACTGCCAAGGGGCAGCCGGGGAAATCTCTCTAAACCACAGATATGATTGTATTATTCCATGGCTTCAAACTCTTCACTGGCTTCCCATTGCCCTTGAGATATTGTGACACCTAAAGCCCTTCATGCCCTGATCCTGGCTCCAACAGTCCTCTCTGGACTCATCAACTCTTCAGCCCCTCTGTGATTCTAGGCTCGTGCCATCCACCAGCCTTTTCTTAATGTTCCCTCTATCTTCTGGGCTTTCTCACACACTTCAGCTTCTACCTAGTACTTTCTCCACTACACCTTCCAAACTCCATCCCTCATCCTTCACATCCCATCCTAGAAGTCATTTTCTCTGGAAAGTTTTCACCCCAACCTCTACCAGCGCTAAGACTAGCTTCCCCACCTAGGCGCTTTCATGTCATTCTGAGCTTACCTCGTATTAGCATTTATCTTCCAGTGTTGTGCTCATATTTGAATATGAGATTCTAGAGCTGCACCATTCAACAAGGTAGCCACTCATCATATGTGGCTATTTCAATTTCAATTAATTAATATTAAGTAAAAGTAAAAATTTAGTTCCTCAGTTGCATTGCTCACATCGCAAGTTCTCAATAGCCACAGGCAACTGGTGGCCACTCTGTTGAACAGCACAGATATAGAACACATCTATCACTGAGAAACTTCCATTGGATAGTGCCACTCCAGAAGATAAATGCTATGTTTTGCTTGTTATTTTATCCTCTAGACTTGCAGCCCTTTCTTAACTGGGGTTTGCTATGTGAACCACAGAGAACAAAGATATGATTTGAATGCTATTTCCTCAATTCTCCCAAGAATGATATATTAAAAATACAATTTTACATGCAAAGGAAGGAAAATAATTCATCACGGGTAAAGATGCTCAGAGCATTAGGGTTCAATTCTAGCATAAAACCCTGGTCAGGAAAGTCTACGATAGCCTACCACAATGCTTGGCATCAAAAGTACTTCGTAAGTGTCCGCTGAATGAATATCACATCTGGACACATAAAGACAATTAGTTTTCTTAATTTTTACCTAGATGTGTAAAGTCATGTAGGAGACATGTCTTTAGCTTCCAGAGGACCCCTTCTCTAGAGAATGTGATAGACAATTTTTTAAAATTTCATCCTAAGGATAGGTGAATTGTATTGCAGCAAAATATTACCTATTATTTCACTTTCTTTTGACGTTATCCAGACCAAAAAAAGAAGAGAATTGAGCTCTTATTAAGTGAATGAGATGAACATAAAAATGATTAAAGTAGATACAGCTATCTACTTTGATATGCCCTATATCTTTTAGTAATTGGCCAAAGTTTCCTAAAAATATTAACTATTTACTGAGCACCTACTACGTGCTGGGCACTTTGTTCAGTTTTGAGGACACAGGAAGGAACAAGATGGACACAATTCTCATACTCATAATAGATAACATTAATATGATTATTTCAGTTCCTTACTGCACTGTATCCAAAGCATGAGTTTAAAACCCTGGCTGTATGTCGTAACCACCTGGGGAGTTTTGAAAATACTGATACCTGGGACAGATTCTGACTTAGTTGGTGTGAGTGTGGCCTGGGAATTTGAATTTTCTAAAGCTCCGCTGGAGATTGGAATGTGCAGGCAAAGTTGAGAACTGTTGACTTATGGGAACATAATCTTAGACTCAGCTCAGAAAATCGAGAGTTTTTGGTATCAATAATTGATAGCATATTAGAAGGAAAACCATCTGTTTAACACAGTTTTGTTTATTCCTCAGAATATAAACTGATACTTAACAGTTACTGAGTTGTCCAGGTCAAACAGCCAGGTCATGATTGAGATAAGACCTGACCCCCAGGTTTCTGATTTTAACACAACACTCTTCCTGCTACACTAACTATCTCAGGGAAATGGAAAATATAATTATCTTCAAATCAAGAGACAACCAATATCCACTGTAGTCATAATTTTTAACAGCAAAATTGAATTTGGACCAATTTGAATCCCGTATACTCAAATAATTCTGCTAATCTGCTAATCAAACGTGAAAATGCAACTCCTTTAAAAATATCCATATATATATATATATATATATGCGCCCATAACGAGGGTACAGAGGATGCTCATTTCTCCAGGAATCCTGAGCACATTTTTACAAATTCAAAAATCAATATACATATATTAAACTCCACTAGAAGGATATTTTGCCTTTAAACTTGAATAACTCAATAGCAGAAATGGTAGTGGGAAGACAAAATTAAAAATTGCATTGTGCTCCCACATTATCTGTCCCCACCCAACTTATTATATTACATTCCATTCCATTTCATATTTCACAGTACAGGAAAAATTGACACTCTGTCCCCATGAGAAAAGTTCATATTAAAAAATAACCACTATAAAAAATAGTTACTTCTCACAGTTACCACCATGCATCGCTTTTAGATTCTACTCATAGATCAAGAGAATCCTGGAACTCTGTCGTCAAATCTACTCTTCTTCATCCATGTAAAACCACATAGTGAAAATGTGCCGTTCCATATTTTAAAGGCATCAAAATAAAACTAATGTCCACATACTTCCTTCAAAATGCATTTCAGTGTTTGAGATTCTACACAGTTGGGAAATTCTTATTTCTATTCCAAATCCCTCACGCTGTAGTTTAATCCCATTTTCTCTTGTTCCCTGTGGAGAGAAAGAACAGCCGGCCTCCATTCTTTTAAACTCAATCCCTTCATGTCCTTAAAGACAACTACCTCCCAGCCTTCTCTTCTCTGGAATAAATAAGAACAGTTCCTATCAGGAAAACGTCTCTCTTGGATTGTGCGTATTCACTGCCATATCACAGATATTCATGCTCATCACATAATGCTCATAGCTAAAACAAGCCAAGGCCAAGAGCAAAAACAAGCAAATGTATCATTGTTTTCATGAATGAAGTTACAGAACCAATAATAGACACTGAATAAATAGTTGAAAATGATGATCTTCCAATAATTGTGTGCCAAAATTATCATAATTTCTTTTACAAGTATTGGCAATGTGTTGCTTTTAGAGAGGTGAATTAAAAATTAAATGATTAGGTTTCAATTTCTTTTATGCAAGTTCTCCCCATGCCCTGCAATGGAATATTCCATTCAGCATTCCACAGCAGGAACCACCATTGCTTTGACAAAAATAGATACAGTATTGGAACATTCAGTCAATGGAGTAATCCAATTGTCTGAACATTCTTTTCTGCTTTGTCATTTACATTTTAATAAATCCCAGAATATGTCAAGCTGTATCCAGTCGTACCAAGTGTAGCTAACCACATGCAGTTACCAGATGCAATGAGGGAATCATAACATGCAACTCCTACAATGAATCAACATTTGGTTTGTGTATATTTTTAGGCTCCTACATTTTAAATAGGGATACTTTTAAAAATGAAAAATAGATATTTTGAAAAATCTGTTAGTATATTGTATATTCAGCTTTTACAAAGGAAGTTGTGGGCAAAGGGTGCACTATTTAATTGATCTAGGAATTCTGGCATCTGCTAACCTCAAGGACAACACTATATATAGATAACAACAATGTGGAATGTCAAATTATTATTTTATGCGTATTTCTCTGCCAGTTTACTCTCTCTTCATTTAGGAGACTCAGATAAATGTATATATAATATACATGATATATCATGTATATTATATATATATATATATATATTTTTTTTTTTTTTTAGACTGAGTCTTGCTCTGTCGCCCAGGCTGGAGTGCAGTGGCATGATCTTGGCTGACTGCAACCTTCGCCTCCTGGGTTCAAGCGATTCTTCTGCCTCAGCCTCCCAAGTAGCTGGGACTACAGGTGTGAGCCACTGTACCCAGCCTCAATTTTTGTATTTTTAGCACAGATAGGGTTTCACCATATTGACCAGGCTGGTCTCGAACTCCTGACCTCATGATCCACCCGCCTCAGGCTCCCAAAGTGCCAGGATTACAGACATGAGTCACCGTGCCCAGCCAATAATCATATTTTAAAGACATTTGACATTTGACATTCCATGATGTCAAGACTTCAGGCAAACCAGTCCTAAAAGATGTGTGTGTGTGTGTGTGTGTGTGTGTGTGTGTGTGTGTGTGTGTTTATTAACTTATATACATAACTTAGTCCATGCATACATCAGCCACCAAGTTTTTCAACACTTTGAGAAGTTGGTTATCCCGGCTTAAAAGATCCTAGTGAATTTTTACTAGGATGATGAAAATAATGATGAAATGAGCCTCAGCGTGTTGGGTTGGGGATCCCTAAGTGGCAGGTACATGCTTAGAAAGGAGGGTTGTCCAAAGATGAAACTATTAAAACTAGTCTCTCCTAGTAAAAATCACATGGGACATTACACTTGGCTCTGGTTATACCCTTTGTACATAACTATCTAAGTCACTTAATTTCCCACATTAGGTAAGTCCCATTTTAGGTTTTTTCCTCTCAACTTTCTGATTATTACCCTTTGGGATAATGACTGCCAAAAGTCCCAGGTTATTTACTGACATCAGGTAAATCCAATTAGGGTTAAACTTGTGATATACTCAAGGACTAAAAGGAACCACAAAAAAATTTTTTTGTTTCTTTTCTTGCTGGTGCTTAGAGCAGTGTAAATGCTTGCCACAGGGATTGTGAGCAGTGCACCATGATTATTACAGTACCCAGCATTAGGTATTGTGTTGAGGAGGCTATATCATTGCTTACCAATAGTGGGAGGGAGAAAATTAAAAGTGCAGTAGCATTGTAATACACAAGTATTACAGAGTTTTTTCTTACTCTGCTCATAGTGTGATAACTGGTAGGTTCAGTGGAAAAGTAGGAACGAGCCAATGGTAGAATAATCACACTATCTAGAAAAGGACCTCTGCAACTTATCTTGAAGGCCTCTAGAAAAGGACCTCTGCAACTTCCCCACGCACTTGGAGTAACAGCAACACTTGCTCTCATAAACTACTATCGTGATTGTAGACTATGACTTATTCAACGAACTTGAATTAATAAACTAAGCAATCAACATTAGGGAGAGTTTGGGGAGGAATGTTAGACAGTGAAGGTCAAGAGACACATGTTCAAAGTTTCATTTTCGTGAATCAAAGGGGCTATGTTATAGATCTAACTCTATCGATAATTATTTTCTTTACAATTTCCATAGTAGAGTTAGCTCTTCAGTAAGAAGAGAAACAAGGTAGTTGACTTGTTCTTACTTTACAAAGATGTTGAATGTAAATATGGTATAGTGTTTTGAGAAGGTCTTTAGATTACACACCACTGGCTTTTAAATACCCAGGTTAACAGAGAGGAGCAGGGAATTTGACTGAAGTGAGCATCTAAGGCATATTCTGAAGACCATATGAATACTCTTTCTTTCTTTCTTTCTTTCTTTCTTTCTTTCTTTCTTTCTTTCTTTCTTTCTTTCTTTCTTTCTTTCTTTTTAATTGAGACAGAGTCTCGCTTTGTCACCAGGCTGGAGTGCAGTGGCACAAACTCGGCTCACGCAACCTCTGACTCCCTGGTTCAAGCGATTCTTTTGCCTCAGCCTCCCGAGTAGCTGGGATTACAGGCACACACCACCATGCCCAGCTAATTTTCGTTTGTTTGTTTGTTTGTTTGTTTGTTTGTTTGTTTTTCAGTAGAGATGGGGTTTCACCATGTCGCCCAGGCTGGTCTCAAACTCCTGACCTCAGGTAATCCACCTGCCTCGGCCTCCCAATGTGCTGGGATTACAGGCGTGAGCCACCGTGCCTGCCGAATACTTTTTCTTAATATTGAATCACAAAGGCATCGTCTTTTATTGTTTCTTATTTTAGCCTTAGGAGATATAGTGTAAGTCTATTAAGTCTAGTCTCTCTTCTATTTGTCAGTCCTACAGATATTTCAAAGAAGAAATCATGTTCCGTCCAGAGTCATTTTTCTCTGGGCTGCGCACCCTTAGCACTTTCAGTCATTCCTCCCATGGCATTATTTCACATGCCTTCATCATTCTTGTGAGTCTCCACATTCCAGTTGGTTTGGTTGCCTTGTTAAATGTGCTACTCTGGATTGAATGCTTTTTTCTAGATGTGGACTGACAAATGGGAAGAAATGCATGATGATCACCTTTACAAAATTTTTCCCTAAGTACTGGATTTCCAGGAATAAAATTCCTATTAATCTTTTTAGCAACCATCTCTCAGTATTGATTCATCTTATCTTACCATCTATTAAAACACTTAAGTCTTTTCTATACATGCTGCTGTCAAACTCTATTTCCCTCATCCTAAAATTCAACTCATCATTCCATCTCCCAATATTTTTTTTTATCCTAAGACATCTGCTAAATTAAGATTGTTTTTCAGAGTCATCTTATTCAAATGTTTGACTCAAACTTACCCAAAAGAGATCATAAGAAGCTTAGTCAAGTCACATACTGAAGTTAGGATTCCAAATGTCATTCCCCAAAGCTATCAGTCTAATAACCAACAAAGAAAGAAGTGAAGTTAGTTTTGCATGGTTAGTTTTATTTGTTTGTTTTCATTGGCCTCATATTTATATGTTTTGTTTTGTTTTGTTTTTTCTTAACAACTACTGATGCTAGGAAGAAGCTATCTAGATAAATGATGGATAGCCAGAGAAAGTTGATCTGGGATCAACATTTTCCTTCAGGTAATCAAAAAAGGCAACATTTTGTATGTGAATAATTGAGATTACTATAGTGCATACATTGATGTTTTAAATAACTGGATTTTTCTCTTTCTTGCTATCTTATTGGGTTGATAATTATCCTTACTTGAAAGAGGAGATTTAGGGTAAGTAGAGTAGGAAATCTTTTGTCTATACTATTTATGGATATTAACATGTCTATATATCCTCAAAACTTACCTATCCCACAAAATAAAGTAAAAGTAAATGTGATTCAAAAATATATGTTTTTGGCTTCTCACTATAGTAACAATCCTCTATATAAGGTGGGTATGATCTGGCACCTGTTCAAGGGGCTTATCTACCAAAGTGCCTAAAGAAATTAATAGTAAGGAATTTCAACTCAATTAGAATTCTTTAAATGAATTGAAATTCATGAAAAAGCAGTTTCACAATCTGGCTCCCGAAGACAGAATTCTTAGCAAGGCTCCAATGTACTATGCTGTTGCATGGTGATGTGTATTGGGTCATTGAAAGCACCGTTTTCATTCCTGCCCTCACTCCTGTGCTGAGAGTTGGTGATTCTTTCTCTGTATTCTATTTGCTTTTGCCCTTCCTTCTTTCCTTTTTCTCTATCTTTCCTTTTCTCATTGGTATTTCATGTTTTTTTTTTCACTGATTTTCTGAAAAGTCATGGTTCTTTCCACTAATTATGATTTTTTTTTTTTTTTTGAGATGGAGTCTCGCCCTTCACCCAGGCTGGAGTGCAATGGCGCAATCTCAGCGCAATGCAACCTCTGCCTCCCGGGTTCAAGCGATTCTCCTGCCTCAGCCTCCTGAGTAGCTGTGATTACAGGCATGCACCACCATGCCCAGCTAATTTTTTGTATCTTTAGTAGAGTTGGGGTTTCACCATGTTGCCTAGGCTGGTCTTGAACCCCTGACCTCATGATCTGCCTGCCTCGGCCTCCCAAAGTGCTGGGATTACAGGCATAAGCCACCACGCCCAGCCAATTATGGATTATTTAAGAGCCATTACTGCTTGAATTTGGTGTACATATTTGGCTTTGCTTCTGATGCTACTATTGTTCCCTTAAAACTTCATTTGAGTAAACCAATGTTAAAATTACTTCTAAAACTTCATGTAGGAAGTCATATGGATTCTGTACTCTCCTTGAAGAAAAGGAAGAAAGAAAGAAAGAAAGAAAGAAAGAAAGAAAGAAAGAAAGAAAGAAAGAAAGAAAGAAAGAAAAGGGCCCTTTCTAGATGGTTTCTATGCTTTTTCTCCGAGTTACTTGTATACTGTCCTCTTTTGCTATCTGGTTTCTTTCACAGGGGAAAAGATTAAATACTTAAAAGCTGTCCCAACCCTTCTTTTCTGTTTCAATGAGTATCACTATTCACTTTCCCTATTCTCTGCAAGACCACTGCTCCTGTTCACCAAGTGGTTCTTCAACTAGGCTGAGCATCAAAATCACCCTGGAGAGCTGGTAAACCACAGGTTGTTAGAGCCCCTCTAGACTTCCTGATCCAGCAGGTGTGGGATAGAGGCCTGGGATTTACATTTTCTGTAAGTTTCCAGGGGTTGCTGCTGTTGTAGGTCCTGGGACCACACTTTGAGAATCATTGCTCTAATTCCAAACCATGATTTCATCCTTTCTCAAACATTTCTTCCACAGGATAAATAATCCCAGTTCTCTTAATGTTTTTAAAAAATACCATCTATTTCTAGAACTCTTACCATCAGCAAAGCTTTGAACTGTTTCTGAATCTATCCTTAGCTGGATGGCTAGAACTAGATACAGGGCTGTAGGTAATTCTGGTGTAATAAAAATACAAACTCCTTATATTTTAATGATTTCTCCCAAAGGGTTAGAGCAACACATTTTAATCTATTATTTAGTTTGTCTGCCTAGTATTCATATGATATTATCTCATTTTGGTAAAGGAAATATTTGGGGTAGAATATTGAGCAGGTACCATGAAGACCTGCAGGACAACACTTGAGCCCAGTTTTCCTGACTCCTCGTTCACAAGTCTTTTTTGTGAAGACTTGAATTTTTGGAGGATTTTTGTAAATTTTAAAATCCAAAGTCCAGTTCAGTTCATTGAATCAAGGTGAACTGCTTCAGCCTACTAATACACTGTTTAAAAGGGAGAAATTTGCTTGATTTTGAGTCCAAATTGTTATTGGCTGTGCTTGATTTAAAGAATTCTCTTCAAACAATATGAAAAACTCGAAGTCTTTTATCTAGACTTTTATTTATTTGTTTTTATTTTATATTATTTTATTTTATTTTTGAGACGGAGTCTCGTTCTGTCACCCAGCTTGGAATGCAATGGCATGATCTCGGCTAACTGCAACCTCCGCCACCCGGGTTCAAGCCATTCTCCTGTCTCAGCCCCCCGAATAGCTGGGATTACAGGCATGAGCCACCACACCTTGCTGATTTTTGTATTTTTAGTAGAGATGAGGTTTCACCATGTTGGCCAGGCTGGTCTTGAATTCCTAACCTCAACTGATCCACCTGCCTCAGCCTCCCAAAGTGCTGGGATTACAGGCGTGAGCCACTGCACCTCACCCCTAGACCTTTATTTTTATGACCACAGGTAATGTCTTCATACTGTGTGGCTTTTAGTTTACTAAGCATATTAATGTGGGTGCAGTGTGTCCCAAAACTTTACCTCTTGTAGTAAAATAGCCTTCTGTCTCTACAAGTTGATTAAGACATTTTTTCATTGTTTCCAATCTTGCTATTCACAAGATCATTAGGAATTTCTACATTCATCATTTGCTTGATTTTATGTACATATTTCCACTTGCAAAAATGGAAATAGAGATTAGAGGGAAAGCAGTTTCTCCACCTACCAATTTTATTATTTACTTGATCTCAAAGTCCTTTAGCTCCTTAAGCCGCACGGTTGCCTCTCTGCTTTTCTTACATCCTGTCTTATCTCCCCATCATGAAAAAAAAATGAAGAGCCTGACAGCTTATAAGGCCATAAAGCTGGATTAGATAGGTTTTTAAGGGTCCTATTGTTTGCCCCTAAACCATTATTGCAAAAGTGAAAGGCTCCAACTGTTCCACTGACGTTCAAATTGCCGTCAGCAAGGTATTAGAAGGAATCTCATTTATTACCACCAAGGAAATAAATAACACCAATGGACTGAGTGTCTTTCATCCAAATTAGACTAACCAAATCAATTCAAATCATTAGAATACATTATATCCAATTAAATATAAATCTGCCTTGTAAATAGCCACTTACCTGCTTGCCCAGAGCAATGTAATGCTTTATGCTAAACTAACAGTTTAAGAAATTATAGAATTGACTGGCAAAATATCTTAATGAGTTGTTACATATTTTTATAGTTAATTCATTCAATAAACATTAATTTAGGACATACTATGTCCTGGGAATACAAAGATGAATAATACATAATCCTTGTCATCAAAGAACTCACCTCATTAGGGGAAACAGACATGTAAAGAAATGCTGACCCTTAGTAACATTTAGTCTCTGGAAAATTAACGGTGTGAATTTCTGCCTGATTCAAGCATGGGGGGACAGCAGGAAGATGAAGAGACTAGAGAAAATATCTATAAGAAAGTAAAAGATGAAAACTTGAGACAGACTGCATAAAGGATTATGTCCAGTGCCTTCCAGTGGACATGGAAATACAGGTTTAAGTTAAGTTGAACATAATGAAGAAGGTGGGCCTGTGTAGGAGTGGTAAACATTGTATTCCAAAGTCAAATAGAAATGACTTTCTGATTATCAAGAAGGTTGAAGTACCTGTGATCCCATTCCATCTGTTCTCACGGATAATTATACCAAATACGCTAAAAACATATTTGCAGGGGAATCACTAGCAATGGGGGAAACATTCACATTCTTTGACTTATGCTTCTATCCCCTAGATAGTCCATTTACTTAAGTAATAATATGCTCTTTCCTTTATATATCAAGCTTTAACTCACCCACATTTAGGTGAAAACATATGTTAAAGACACACAGGGAGCCACCCACACTTTCCTTAAATAATGGCCCTGTTCTCTTTAAACAATGGCATTTGGTAGGTGGCCAGCTGGACTTAGGCTGGACTATCTGAGATCATGGTACATAGTGAGGACAGACAAGTGTTTGTGCAGTAGAAACTAACTGATCTATACAAGGATTGAATTTACATCTTGAACACCAAGTCCAAACCAGCTGATTATAGAATCATACTAGGTAAGAAGTTTATCTTTTTCATTTTAGGTTTTCAGTATCTTCTTTGAAAAGGCACATTCCCCACTGAATCTCTTAATTGAGATTAAGTGCTGAGTTTGAGAACCCCCACCGTGGTGGGTCACCAGGGCCTTTTTTAGACCTTTCAGAGAAAAGAGGTTCTACAGTGAAGTATCAAGTTCATTGAATGTACAACCAGGTTGACTCCAGAAATGAAATAACCTTAAAAGCAATGCTGAGAAAAATGTTATAAGTAGCTTTTGAACCCTAAAAGAAAGTCATATAAAAAACAAGTTAACTTCTTCCTGAGTCATTCATTTTTACCTTTTTAGAAAACTATTTATTTCCATTTTCAGCCCTACTCACCATCCTGCATTGTCCAAGATGTTTTGCAATAATTATAGTCTTATTATTAGCTAATAACCATGAATTCATCTTTTTACCCGATTCTTCAGTTTATACGTTCTGCTCTAGAGAATGTTTAAAATCTTGCTATCAGGTTCTGCATACTGGCATTTCTTGTGTGTGTGCGACCAGCTTTCAATCAGAGCATTGCTGAGTTCTCATTGGCCAATTTTCTTACGGTCTGAATGCCAGTCAGTAATGCCCATTCACAAAAGCATGGGGTGAGGCAATCATGCTTGCAGTGAGGAAGTCTCTCTCATGCTTTTTATTTTGTATGTAGCTGATAATCACTTTTTCTTGCATCTGGCTAAATGTCTGACCATGTGAAGTCCCATGAATACTAAAGAGCAAGTGCCCCAAATATGTGCACATTTTTATTGTATAATTGATGCAAGTGACTGCTCTGTGAATAAAATGTTTGCACATACAGTGACTTTGTGTTGGGCCAGGAGCTATTTACTGGGAGCCAGCAGAGGCTCTTTATACAACTGAGGCCCTGGTTGAGCCTCCCTTGTGAAGTTGGACAGAATTTTCTCCAGCATTCTCCCATGTGGTAGTGCTCTGCCTAACCCGTAGCTCTGTCCTGTGTCTCCTGCCTTTAGGGTCTTGAGCTCAGCTCTCTGTACCTGTTAGAGAGTACCTGATAGAGTAACGTTTCTCTAACATATTATTTAATAAGCTGGGGTCCTCCCATGGGTATTAGGGCCTTAATAAAGGAACCTAGAAGATTGACAAGACTTCACTGCTCAAGGAAGGATTCTCCAATGATTGATTTTTTTTTCTTTGACCGCATGGCAGACTTGCAGGGGTGAAGGGAGGAACCCAAGCTAAATCACTCTTATTATATTTTTCAACACAATTTGTCTGGGAAGACTGTTAAGCAGACAAAGCTTATCTTTTGTTCCCGCAGCTCTACTTCCTACTTTGCTCCAATAACCTGGACACTCTATGCCCTTCTGTTTCTGTCACTTGCTTTCAAATCCAAACCCACTGAAGTTCAATTACAGATGTGCCCTGAGACAGGTTCTTGCTCCTGTGTCTCCATCATTATTGTGCCAGCAGAGCGAGAGACATTCATTCCATCCACGCAGGAGGACCAGAAAACATGCTACTTTTGAGGAATGTACATGAGCAAAAGGATACCAATCGGTATCCTAAAAGGTTCACGTGACAATAGAATCATTAATACAGTGTCTCAGAGTTCCAGATGCACCTTCTCCCTTTGCTTTTTAAATACTTAAGATTTTAATCACTGGAATGGAACTTAGAGGTCATCTATACAACTCGCCGCCTTCTTCTCCAGTGCAACCTTCAGCCGTCCCATTTGTTTTCCTAAGTTCAACTACACCTATGTTTACAAATAGATATCCAGCCCCAGCAAAAGCTGCAGAGAGGCTAGCCCCAACCCCTGGCACTTAATCCCATCTAATGAAAGACCAACTTAGGATTTCCTTAACCAGCTTAGAATTTCCTTTTAGCCAAAATTCTTTCCTTAAATTCTAAATGCAGAAAGTTTAACTGCAAACAAAGATATACTTCTCGGTTAAAGGTTTATGGGTTTTATTTGAGCTACTCAGGACTGATATTAGTGGTATACTCACCATTTCCTCCGTTTTGCCTTGTGTTTAATTTCTTTACTTCTTCAGATTTATTATTTATTCTTTGAGCTATTTCCTCCCCTCCCCCTGGCTTTATCTCTGTCCTGCTTCATCATGTTCTTCTCCGGGCCATCCTTCTTATTGGCTGCCTACTTTATTTTCCACACACACTGAAAATTATTCCACACACACAGATGCTAAACCACTTCCCACCTTCACAATCCCAGAAACATCTGACTGCAGGGTAAAATGCCTTTAATGGCCATTCTATTCAGTCCCCTGCAGTCAAGTCACTGCTCTGCCTATAAGCAACTGCTATCATCATTCCAAATCTGAACAGAAATACCGACTCCTCAAGAAAGCCTTCTTTGACCTCCTCCCAATTAGATCCTGTCCCTTTGTTTGTGTTCTCATAACTTGCTGTAATGTTTTTCTTATATCATTCATGGTTTGTAATTATGTATTTCGACAATGATTTGATAAATGCATGCTCCTCCCATAGGACTTTCCTCCAGAGAAGGGAGATGTGTATGGTTTACTCACCACTGCATCCCTACCTCATAGTTCAAGTGTGGCTCATAATAGGAAAAAATAATAATTCACTCTTATTATTACTACTAATACATCTATGATCAGCCTTGTTTTTATTATAAAACCAAACCTGGTGATAGGTCAGGGAGTTACAGATTTGCTTTTTCCTTTACTCACTAATTCATTCATATATTCATTCATATATATTCATATATTCATATATATTATCAAACAAATAACAAAAGATATATATATTTCATGATTGCTGTTTAAACCCCTTTTCAAGCAAACAAGGGCGAAACAGCTAAAAGCTCTACCAATAGAAGAAACTTGTAATTGTTTAGGGGATAACAGGCAGATACAGAAACATACATGATTCTAATACAAAATAGAAACTGTTCAGTGCTCAAGAGAGCACTTTGAGCTTGGAGGACTGGAGAAAGATTTACAGAGGAAGCAGCCTTTAGCTGAGACTTGGTGGTTATGGGAAACTTGGACAGATGGAGATGGGAAGAAACAGTGTTCTAGATGGAAGCAAGAGTGAGATCAAAAGCTTGTACCTCTATCTGTAGAAAGTCATGTGCATGTATAGTAAATAGTCAATATCTTAGTAATCTCAAAAGGGAGATGGTGCAGAAACTGAAGACTGAAAGCAGGTCCTGGAAGAAATTGAATGTTGGTCATAGGAGCTTAGATTTTTATTCTTAGGCCAGGGTGGAGTCATTGGAGGCCTTTGAGAATGGTGACCTTATCTGAATTGTGAATTTGGAAAAGTAATTTAGCACCACTGTGTCTCAGGTTTAAGTTGGCTGTTGTGCTAATGTTGGAGACTCCTGTCTCTGATGTTTGATTCCCTATTCCTTAGTGTCCAAGGGCAGGGACTTTAACCTCTGCTGCTCTGGCCTGAAATCATCTACTAAGTGTCCCTGATATTCACTGCCTGCAGTTTTAAACTCTGCTTATCATTTGCATGTTCTCAACTGACACACTTGATCTTGGTCTCCTTAAATAAATAGACAACTTATAGCACATCTTTCAAGCCAGGTCTTCTTCCTTCTATTTTCAGATGAGGAAACTGAGGCTTGTAAATGGCAGAATTGATTTTCAAACCCAAGTCTTCTGATCCCAGGTCTACAGCTCTTTTCTGTCATAAGTTGACAATCTCTGTTAGCTCTAATAAAGGTTAAAAAATGAATGAATACAAATCAACCCACAATAATTAAAATTTATTGAATCCTTTCTATGTGCAGACCCTGTTCTGAGTGTTTTTATGTGTATCGAATCACTTAATGACCACAAACATTTTGTGAGGTACGTACTATTGTTATCCCCCTTTTACAGGTGAGGAAATCGTGATATGAGAATTTAAATAATGTACCGGTCATACTATTAAGTAGAAGAGCCTGGACAGATACCCTGGCATCTGATTTTTGAATCTGTGCTTTACTGCTGTGCAACTGCCTCCTAAGTTTAGGGATATACATATGTGAATGCACCTATTCATTTTCCCATATGCAGTGGGTGCTTAATAAATATTGCCTGAATGTTAGTTTTATCTTTGATTTCAACTGACGTTGCATGCATCCCACTTGTCTTGTGCCTCAGAACAATTTTGCTATCTGTGATTTGTTCTCCAGATGCTCCAACACAGGTGGTCATCCCTAGATTAATGGCTGTACTGCTGTGCGTTTATTTCTGGTCCTTCACCCTCTGCAACCCCAGGGGTCTACATTCACTTTCCATCCTGGTCTTTCCAGTCAAATTCAAACCTTCCCTGTTCTAGTTAATTACAGATGATATTTGCTCTTCTGTGCTTGCAAAAGACATGGTGACATGTCACATACACATTTTTAGGGTCACATACACACTTTTGGGGAATGAATCTTTTATAAACCTATTACCCCTCTACCAGCATTGTATGGGTTTCCAAAGACTACCAGGAAAGATCTTTTGGAATGGCAAGCAACTCACTAAAAATTCATCAAAGCAGTTTAAATTTTTTAAAGAAAAACTAATCGCTGTTTTATATCTACTATGTTATGCTAGGCACTAAGCATTTTCAAATATCATGTTTCTTATTTAGAAATCACAACAATTATGTGAAGAATTATCACTTTATTTTACGGAGAAGAAATCAGGCTCAGAGAAATAAAGGTGCTCATGGTCAGGACTAAGGAGTTGCAGAGCAACAGTACAAATATAGGTGTGTCTGACTTCAAAGTTCGGTCATTTGATTGACAAATATTCATTAAGTGCCTACCATAAGCCAAGTACCTGTTAGGTCCTGGGGATGCGTCAAGAAGCAAGATAGGCATGGCTCCCTCTGTAAAGAGCGCACAATCCAGCAAGAACAGATAACTGCATAAATGATGATGTCAAGTGTGATAAATGCTGGGACAGAAGAAATGCAACTAATATGTCCCTTCTTTGTATTCCAAAGATAGTAAACAGTGTAAGCTTTAATTTTATTTTTTAGAAATGTACATCACATTTAATAAAGTAATTATTCCCTTCTCTCCAATCTTCAATCTTCACATTCTCACTCTACTAGGGGAGTTTATTTGAACAACTGAGGATCTTAACACTATGCAATGCACCATGATATCTACTGTTGGAAAATTAAAAATTATAGGTGCGATGTTAGGCCATTAGAAGCTTAGACAGGACTGCCAGTGGTAATTTGCAAGATGTGCTAGAAAAGTTTAGGAAATCCTGTAAGAGGGTCCATTTTGGTAACTAAGCTCCTTTTGCATGAATGGTCAGGAAAACCTTGCTAGCGTGAGATAGTGCTTTGGCAATGGCAGTGGCAGGCTGTGGGCTGTGAGAGGAGCTTGTGCCCCGGTCTTGTTTACAATTTGTCTGAGGCTCCTTGAGCTCAGCCCAGCCAGATGGACTCTTCCTCTCAAATATCAGACCTGATCTCTTCAAATAAAACAGTACAAAGCACATTAAAAGCTTTGATCCAACTGTTCACTTTGCATTTGTGTGTGTTGGGGAAATGGGGACAAAGGAAGGATTTATGAGGCCTTGCTGTGGGTGGCCAGCGCAGACACTGGGTACGTTAGAGGGAGGACGGGAGTGCTTGCTCTGTGGCGAGGCTCGCTGGACCCATGGCCCTAGCCTGCTCGGACGCCCCCGTGTGCTCACCACCTTCCCGGAACTTGCTCTGTGGGCCTCTTTCACATTTCAGTCTCCTGGTCATAAAGGGAAAGTTCCTGCAATAGGAGCCCTGACTTGGCTGGTCAATCTTTTTCTCTGCCTCAGGGCGGGTTGGAGTCGGACACCTTTCTTTAGGATTTTTCTGGAAAAGAGGTTTGTCAACATCTCTTGGTGACACTGTCTTCCATTTTCATGACCACATTGTACCCTTGAATCGTTTCACATAGAGTAACTTATTTGATTTACATCGTTCCAAAACAGGTGGTTATGTATACATTCTCTCTCTCTCTCTCTCTCTCTCTCACACACACACACACACACACACACACACACACACACACAGTACAGACATTTCTATTACACATATTAGAAAACTGGGTGTTTTGATTACAGGAAGGAGGAATCTTTAAGTGACTCCTATTATATACCAGACACTTTCAACAGATGATCTCATGAATCCTCTCATTCCCATGAAGTAGATAAGATTTGCCCATTTTAAGGATGAAAACTACTGACTCTCAGAGAGTTTAAGAACTCTCTGGTTCATTTGTAACAGATACCTATTATCATATTACCTATTATGAAAACTATGATTACCAAAAGGATGGAGCTAAGATTCAAACTCAAGTATGTTGATTCCGAGGCCTGTTTGGTTTGCTCTTTGACCTGCAGTTGCAAAGCTGCACCCCTCACAGGACTTTTGTCCTCTAACTTCTAGCTCAGTGTTCTTTGCCTCTACCAAACCTGCGGTGTAAAGGGACAGCGGCTCTCAGAAAATACTCTTTTATGTCTGTTTTCTTTTATTTGTGTTCAGTAGAGACCGAGAAGATCTCACAGGAAAGCTTCAATACAAGTTTTGAGATCAGTAAATGAAAGGAAATTATATGGACAGAATATGCAATATATTGAATGAGGATCCAGGAACCTTCTTATGCTTAGGAATGGGGATATAGCAGAAAATTGCAGCCTTCCTTTTGCTGAATAGAAAAGCAACTCTGATTGCTTAGTAAATACTTTGAGTGAAGTCTATAGAATCCATGAGTGCTAATATAATATTGCCCTCTTATTTCTCAGCTTCAAGTCACCTTGCCTCCCTCACCCCACCCCACCAACCCTGCATCCAGATAAAACTGTTGCACATTAAGCATTTGGTCTCTGGATAGTTCTGGGATGGGCGCTAGAGAGAAAAGGAATTTAGAAATTCCAATACAAACACAATACATAAAGCTTAATAAATTTCAGTGATTAATGAATTTAAATGCCCCTTTAAAAATCAATTCTTCCTAGATTTCAAAAACAAATGAAGCATTTGGAAAAATAAAGATAAAACATGATTGTTTCATGTTTCTCAAATAGTATTTAAAAATAGCTAGTCAGTGTGTGTGTGTGTGTGTGTGAGAGAGAGAGAGAGAGGGAATGACTAGGTACTGTAATTTTAATTGCTTGTAATCTAACTTGCCTTTTTGTTCCTTTTTTCTTCCTTTCTTTCTTTTCTTTTTTTGTATCAGTTAATCTGTTGGTTACATTTTCAGCTTTTCTTTGCTTCTGGTTTCATTTTCAGATGAAAAAATGCTAGGCACACAGTGCTGCTGTCTGGTTGCCATGGCGACCACAGCCTATTATCCTGCCTTGTCATTCATCAAGAAAGAATTACACTTGACAGAGGCAGAGGAAAATGCCTGCAGTCTGCAGCATAGGAGGAAAAAAAGCGTTTCTTGTCTTCTATGTATGTAAAAGGTCTTTAATGCCCATTTAGTTACATGTTTTATTTAGCATTATTTATTACTTGTAAGGACAATAACTGATACCTGTAAAAATACGTCCCCTCCCTCCTAAAGTATTTAACTTGCAATTTGTCCATTTGCCTCGCTTCCCCGTTTCAGACATATACCTAGTGTCATGCTCCCACCCACCACCACAAACACAGCTTCCACTGCCGCAATAGAAACAGCCAAATGATTACATTCTCCACGGAGAATGACCACTGCAAAGGTAGCTAAGAGAGCCAGTTTTTCTTCCAAAAATGTTTTTTTCTAATCAATAGTTCTGTTGACCTGCTATTCTTAAAACTAATGAGTGCCATACATAATCAATGAATAATTGAATACATTAATAAGTTTTGATTATTTCTCCAAGTGTGCAGTGCCCATGAAGTATAGCATCAAGAAACTAATGCAAAACTGCAGAGATCTTTCCGTGAGATAATTGAATATAAAATCATGATTGCTTTTCACAAATTTGGATTCATCCCAAATCCATTGTTCTTCAAAGGCAGGAAAAGGTAATTACTTGTTATTCGACTATTCCTCATCACGGCTATTTGGATTAACCCAAATTATTTCCAAAAATAAATGGTGTGATAACTTTTGTATGTTTAAATATCTAGGCTTTTTTTTTTTTAAGTCTGATATTTTCCCACCTCATTATTCAACTCTTACAATGGCTGTATCCAGTGGGCAATTTTAAACAACTTTTCTCTGTGGATTTCTTTGCTTTGCTCCCCTTGAATTGTTTGATTTCCTTGTTAAGATGGAGAATGTGGTCATAAAAGAGGCAGTATTTTAAGTTGAGATGATCCTCTGCGAGTGTTTTTTAAAATATTTCTGTTTGATCTTTTGTCTCAGTGATCAGAGAAAAGGTGGACGGTAACAACACTTCGCCTTGAGCTGTTAGAATACCAGCATTTAGCATAACTGATATTTGTTGCAATTAAGCCATGCTACGTTGAGTGCAAATGGGCAACTACAATGAGGACCACTGGACTTCTGAAGTTCAAGTTCTATTCTGTCTGAAGACAATTTCCCTGCCAGAGGTCAAACTTTAGCACACACATGCCAACACAGAAGTCATAGTCCTGCATTGTAAGTGAAACAGAGTTGGACAATTATCTGGTCAGTTTTGGTTTTGAAATGGTTCAGATTCTAACCTTCCCACTACTTCCTTAATTATCTCAACAATTCTGGCAAGAGGAGGTTTGGGGGTGGAAAAAGATAATTCTAAAAGAATTAAATAATTATAGCTGTCAGGAAATCTGTCCTGGATTTTATATATTCCTGCATAATAATTCAAAATCTCTGGATTTTTGCCGTATCTAAGATAAGTTCTTTTAATGCATACCTCACAGCATCTTTTATACGTCCTTGCAATGTAAACATGTAGAAACCATGGAATGTTTTTCTTTAATCTTGACATTTGGGAGAGCAAAGGAAACAACAAAAAGGAGAAAAGACGTGTTGAGTTTAGAATTGTGGCTATTTCTTATTGGTTCTAAACTTTTACTTTAATATTGCAGCAACACCACTGTTCATTTCCTGTTAAACTCCAAGCCTACCTTTTGATTTTCAAATGTCCCTTAGGCTAATGTTTTCACTGAGGAACGAAATGAACAGGCAGAAACAATTAAGCGAGCAGATACAGTGAAAACGAACACCACACCGCACTTTCACAGAAATGGAAGTGTATGAAGGAATTCTGCTTGGAATTTGATCCCACAGCAGCAAAGCTTTTGCTTCTTGTCATTTTTCTTCTGCCTACCCCCAGTGCACACCACTTCCCCTGTATGGGGAAAAAAAGATTTAGGCACACAAAGGAACTCCTAAATACTCACAGGCGTGGGAAATATTTTCTCTGCTTGTTACTAGTACAGGATAATCTCCAAGGAAGAAAATCCAGCTAGATATTCTACACTGCAAATGTCTCCCAAAGCCTGTTAAATGTTCACATATGTCTGTATGAAATTTGTAATATGGATTGTTTATATAGTCCTGATTAAGAGCATGAACATCATTAAAAAGGGTAAAGTCAGTTTGAGGACAGAAAATTATAATGTCAGCTAAAACGGTTACCTACCAAAAAGTATGGACTTTTTTTTTTTTTAACTTAATCATCTGTGGCTCTTTAAAGAAAAAGATACATAAACAGCCAAAAGTGAGTTGTTAAAGAGCCTTCTAAATTCTATCAGGAATTAACAAAGAAGTAATTAACTCTACCCCAAACAAATCAGCCATCACATGTTTATAGCATTTTTGTCCCTCTGTGAAAGCTATATCTTCTTTTTTAGTCCTACACTAAGAGATTTTACATTGCAAGACCTTGGCATTCCTATTTTTGGACTGACTGTGTTAAAACAGGGTGCTATAATACACAAAGGAGACTGCTTACAACATAGCAAGGTAAAGGGGCTTAAGGAAGAGGCATCATTACATCCATTCTGGGAGAATCTATATAATTATCAGATACAATGCTTGTATGATTGATTCAAGTTGAGCTCTGTCTGAATTCAAACTTTATTTCTAAAGACAGTATGCATTTGGAAATTGCCTTGTGAAACCGTCAGAATACAGAAAACACAAAGTTTAAACGTTTTGGATGCCTTCTGTAAGGTAAAGCAGTACCTCAGCAGTGAATCAGGAAGATGGACAGCATCGGTAAGATTATACTGAGCGGAAGGCATGGCTTTTGTTTTTCATTGAATCCATCCCATAGTATTTTCCTAATAAAACAACTCTTGTAAACCAGGGTCTTTGTATTTTTGTTGTTGTTACAGGAGTTTTTTTAAATACCAGTACAATAGTTTTACTCTACAATAGCGAAGATGGGAAGACAGCTGCTAGTAAACATAAAACTGGTCATATAATGGCATTACAATGGATTTTTTATTTGAGATTCCAGGATGGGGTAAATTTGTTACCCCAGCAAATAGCTGGTTACATGGAAATTGACTTTATATAATAGGGAACATTTCTCTGAAAGAGAAGGCAACTTATATTGGTTAAAGCACTAAACACCAACACACTTCCTCTTTTTTGTCATTTATTCAAAAACAAAACAAATCAGAACATACCTATGTGGTGTCTAGACATCAGAACTTTCTAGTAAACCATTCTTGAAGGTGTTATAATACCATTCTTGAAGCAATGAAAAGGCACAAATGAATTTTCAGCAGTGCATGGAAGATATAAGTGGAATAGGATAGTTTATCTACCTTATCTGCAGTTATCTACCACTGGCATCACTGAACTAAGAAAACTGAGATCATTTGATCATCTTGCTTGCCTTTGCAACACAAAAAGATAAATCTAAAATATTCATAGATGTATTTACATATTTGCCAACACAGTTCATTCTTCCGATTATAGTGCTATATTTGTTAAATGTCTAAATGACCTTACAGGAAAAAAAAAAAAAAAGGTAGCGGTAGCAGCAGGGAAAGTGTAATTAAACATGAAAAACTTCACTAGGATGGGTAGCACTAAACTTTGAAACTAGTCACCACTACAATTTGCAATTCTCTTTTGCTAGCGGTCCATTGTGGCCCCCCAAAAGAGGCTCCCAGAACCTGTGAATGTGACCTTGTTTGGAAAAATGTCTTTGCAGATACAGTTAAGCTAATGATCTCCAGAGGATATCGTCCTGGATAAGGGTGGAGCCTACGCCCAAAAATGAGATTGCCTGAAAGAGAAAAGAAAGGGGGAAAACACACAGAGATACAGTCAGGGAGGCCACATGAAGATGGAGGCAGAGACAGGAGTGATGAGCCTGCAAGCCAAGGAATGCCAAGGGCTGCCAGCAGCCATGAGAAGCTGAGAGACACAGAGAACGAGTCCTCTGCCAGAGCCTCCAGAAGGAGCTAACCCTGTCAATACCTTGATTTCGGACTTCTGGACTCCAGAACTGTGAGAGAATATATTTCTGTTGTTTTAAGCCATTCAGTTTGTAGTAATTGGTTACAATAGCCATGGGAAGCTAACATAGGGTCCTTCAACAATCAAAGCAAAAAAGGGGACCTATTAGCACATGGAGTGCAAGGGAGGAAGGAATGACTGAGCTGTTTGAAAGTGCAGCGGGATGTCATGGGCAACCAGAACTCAGGTCCAAATTCTGCCAGAACTCTCCCTCTGTGTTAGTCTATTCTCACACTGCTAATAAAGACATACCTGAGACTGGCTAATTTATAAAGGAAAGAGGTTCAATTGACTCACAGTTCTGCAGGGCTGCGGGGGGGACTCAGGAAACTTACAATCATGACAAAAGTGGAAGCAAACACATCCTCCTTCACGTGGCAGCAAGGAGAGTGCCGAGCCAAAGGGGGAAAAGCCCCTTATAAAACCATCAGATTTCATGAGAACTCACTCACTATCATGAGCACGGCAGCATGGGGATAACTGCCCCCACGATTCAATTACCTCCCACCAGGTCCCTACCAAGACACGTGGAGATTATGGGAATTACAATTCAAAATGAAATTTGGGTGGGGACACAGCCAAACCATATCGGTCTCTTTCCTCTCTGCTTCACTGTCTGTCATTGAAAACTGGCATTCTTCACTCGGCAGCAAACATTGCTGCTAACATCTTTTGAGTTTTTTATTGTATGGCTTCAATCATCTCAGACATACTAACTTCCTTTCATATTTCCAAATTATCTGAAAGAATCTTACTTTCCTAATTTGGGTCATGTCTCATCCTGAACTAACCAACAGAGGCTAAGCTGCCAGGATCTTATAAAATATGACAGCTCCTGAGGAAACCACTTGAATGGGTGGAGGTGCTGGGCACCCAGGAGTCCATCACATGGGATCTTTTCTGTCTCTGATATGATAGCCATTTTTTTAAGGACAACAGTGTGGCATTTGCAAAGACATCTGTTTTGTGGGCAAGACGTGCAAGTGAATCTGAGCTCTGCCATTTACTGGAAGTGTGACATTAGCAAGTCACTTGGCCTTTCTGAGCTTTCTTATCTTGTAAAAAATGAGGATAGATTGATAAACACTCTACACCTAGAAGGATCTCAATCATGTTTGTTAATAATGGTCATAGAAGTATAGAACTTAAATGGACCTTAAAGACAGACAAGGTTAATCACCTTGTTTTTGCAGATGAGATTTCAGAATTTAAGTTGGTGAGAAAACCAGGGCAAGAATTTAGGTTACTTAACTACCAGATTAGTGTTTCTTTGTTATTTTATATGATCTGCCCCCATCCCTGTGGATATAAAATAAGGTCTCATCTGAAAGGTGTTATTCAACTAAAGAAAAAGCAGCTTTCTTACAACAGACACTGATATTAGGCTTTAGATTAGATATTAACACAGGGATAACGGTGTCAAAAAAGAAAGACCAAAGAATTGTGTTGGGAGTTAAAACGTGAAGGACACAGTCAAGTGCCTGCAAAATCTTGCCATTTTTGAGCCTATAAACAGTAATTATTTTGAGACAGCATTCACACAAATAAACTATGATGGGTTCAGACCCCTCTAATTATTAAGCCATCTTGTTTACATCCCTCTATCCTGTGTTTCTTTTCCTTTGGTTATCCTTATTATATAAATAAAAACAGTTAGAAAGAGCCTATTTGCCTCAGTTTGACAATGAGAAAATCAAGAGAAAGGTTTTTCCTTCTTTGGGCCAAGCTTTGGTCCTTGTAAGAACAATTGCTAATATGTCTAGTGACTATAGTTCTGATCATTTTTATGCTTATAAAAGCCTGATGCTGAATGCCTATGTTTTAAAATTTTTATAAGATCAACTTTGCTTTCAGATAACCCTCCTTCCTCCACCTCACAAAAACTCACAAGCTGCAACCCTTCTGATGTCCACTCCCACACAAACCAGCTTCAGGCCTTTTTCAAGGTAAAGTGCCATATTTATTGTAGCATTTATGAACTTCCTAATCGCCTAACATGTGTAAAACTGCACTAGTGTTTTTATTAGGCTCCTACATATTTTTATGTGTCACTGATGAAGTGTTTGAATGTTTTGCCCAGTCTCATTTTTGTGCTAAACCTTATGATGTGACTTTTATTGCATGATTTTATGTGGCAATGGCGATTTTTAGGAATGCATATTTCATATTATGGTAGAATTGACTGTATCTTGTTGGGATATGGGTTATATAAGCAAATTCAGTAGCCAAATATAATCATACTGTAACCCCTAAAATCTGCATTTTGCAACAGGTAAATGATAACTCAATAATAATTAAATCAATATTAATAATTTCTTTCTGCTTAAGGTTTACCTCTTAACTGTATATTTGCCCATGATTGCTTATGCATTTCATTTTACTTCTCGGTGAGTAGCAAACTACTCACAGTTCCCTGGATGCGCCAAGTTCTCTTATGGCTCTTAGAACTCAACGTTACTTTTGTTTATTAAATTCTCACTTTCCGTCTTTGCCAGATTAATTTCTACTAATCATTTAGACTTTGGTTAAAATATCACTTCTTTCAGGAAGTCTTCCTGGCTATTATTTCCTCCTCAGTTTGGTTAAATGCCTCTTATACGTGCTCTCACAGCATTTTGTGCTTAGCTTTATCATAGTTTTTGCTACATTTGGAAGGAATTATTTGTCATTGCTTTTAGATCCCAACTTTCAAGTTAAGAGCTATGCATTTTAATCCCAAATCTCCATGCCTAGGTCAGTGCTGGCATGAAACAGACTCACAGAGTAATATTATCTGAAAATTATCTAAATAAATTAATGAAGATACTATTTCTTGAGCTAGTTTATTAGTTTCCTATTTCTAATTAACAAAAATGAACACAAGTTTAGTGGATTAAAACAACAGAAACTTATTATCTTACAGTTCTGGAGGTCAGAATTCTGACATGGATCTCACTGGGCTGAAATCAAGCTGTTGGCATGGCTGCATTCCTTCTGGAAACTCTAGTGAGAAATTCATTTTCTTGCCCATTTCAGCTTCTAGAGGCCACACCTTGTTCAGAATTAATAGATCATATAAGTGTAAATTTATTTTCAACTTTCAGTTCTTGTCTGGTGGAAGAAGGTGGGTTATCTGAAATGAGACAGAGTAACACCAGATGAGGTTGTGTTTGACTCATAATACACGGGTGGATGTGGGTGAACTGAGCAGCTGGTAGATGTTTGCGGTGTGTTTGTGTGGTTCATTAATCTATTCGTTCATCTTTACACCAATACCACACTTTTCCAATTTCTATACTTTTTTTGTTTTTATGATATTGTAAATGGTATGTTTATAGTTTCATTTTTCAAGTTTTGATTGCTAGTATGCAGTAAAGCAATTGACTTTTGTATGTAGACATTGTATTCTGTGATAATACTAAATCAGCTTATTAGGATTTTTTTAAAGACTTCTTAGAATTTTCTATATATTATGTCACCAGTAATTCAAAAGAGTTTTGCTCTTTTCTTTTCGGTCCTTATGCATTTTGTTTATTTATATTGTCCTATTTTACTGGCTGGGGACCTCTAGTACAAGGATGAATAAGAGTGCTAAGAATGGACATCCTTGCTTTGTTTCCTAAGGGAAAAGCATTCAGTATTTTATAATTAAATATAATATTATTTCTATTTGTAAAAAATAAGTGGACTTTATCAGATTGAGAAAATTTTCTTTTATATCTAATTTTCTGGTGGTTACTATTATTGTTACTGCTATCATTATAGTTGGCTGTTGAATTTCATCAAATGCTTTTTCTTCAACTAATGAGATAATCAAGTGATTTTTCATTATTTTATCCTGCCAATATGTTTACTAACATTCATTTTATTTTGAGTGTTAAAACAGCTTTGGATTTCTGGTATAATCCCACTAGGTCATGATGTATTCGCCTTTTTATGTATTCCTGGATTTGGGCTGATCATATTTTCTTGAGGACTTCTGTATCTGTGTTATTGAAATGTATTAATCTGTAATTTTCTTTTTTTGTAATGTATGTGAATGGCTTGGTATCAAGTTAACACTGGCCTCATAAAATGAATTGGGAAGTGTTCCTTTCTTTTATATTTTTGAAAGAGTTTAAATACAATTTGTATTATTTCTTTCTTAATTGTTTGATAGGCTTTACCAGTGAAGCCATCTAAGTTTGGAGATTTCTTGTGGAAAGGTTTTAAAATTATGAATAAATTTGTTAATAGATATAGGGCTATTCTGATTTTTTATTTCTTCTTGTGTTAAGTTTAATTGTATTCTTCAAGAGACTTGTTCTTTTAATGTAAATTGCCAAATTTTTACTCACAAAGTTGTTAATAGTATTCACTTACTGTGTTTCTGGTTTGAATAATCTGTAATAATATTTCCTTTTTCATTTGTAATATTGATAATTTATATTTTCTCTTTTTTCTTAATGAGTATAGCTAGGAGGTATCAATTTTATTAATCTTTTTAAAGAATTAACTTTTTTTAGTTTTTCAATTATTTGTCAATTTTCTATTTAAGAAATATCTGCTCTTATCCTTATTATTTCCCTCCTCATTTTTACTTTGGGTTGATTTATCCTGATTTTTCTAGTTCCTTATGGCAGACTCTTAGATCACTGTTTTTAAACCATTCTTTTTACCTAATGGAAATATTTAAAACCTTGTTTCTTTCTGCTTTAACTTCATCTTACAAATTTTGATGTCATATTTTTATTTCATTTAGTTCAAAATATTTTCTAATTTCCTTTTAATTTTGTATCTGACCTATGTCTTAGTAAGCATTTTAATTAATTTCCAGATATTGAAAGATTTTTCAAATACATTTTGCAATTGATTCTTAATTTAATCCTGTTGTGGTCAGAGAACATTCTCTAAATGATTTAAATTATTTTAAACATATTGAGATTTGTCTTATGGCCTAGGACAAGGTTTATCTTGGTGAATGTTTTATGAACACTTGAAAAGAATGTGGGTTTTCTGATTGTTGGGAAGAGTGTTTTATAAACATACTTAGAATTGTGTTTGTTGATAGGATGATTCAAACCTTCTATATGATTATTGATTTTATGTCTAGTTATTCTGTCACCTGAGATAAGAGTGTGAAAACCTCCAACTGTAATTTTGAATTTGTGTATTTCTCTTTTTTGTTCTATTTATTTATGCTTCATGAATTTTGATGCTCTGTTATTAGATGCATGCACTGTTATGATTACTGTGGCTTCTTTATGATTTGACACTTTTATCATTATGAAATATCCCTCTTTATCTCTGGTAAAACTAATTTTCCTGAAGTCTGCTTTGTCTAATATAATTAGAGCTACTCCATCATTCTTAGAATTAGTGTTTTCATAGTATACCTTTCTCCAATCATTTTCATTTCTAAGCTAAATGTGTCTTTACATTATATGTGAGTCTCTTGTAAATAGCACATATGTGGTGATGCTTTTTAATAAGGTCTCACAGTTTCACCTTTTAGTAAAATATTTGGTTCATTTACATTTAATATATTTATTAAAATAGTTGGACTAAAGACTTCCATATTGCTATTTGTTTTATATTTTTCCCATATGTGTTTTATTCTTTTTTTCCCTCTTTTCTGACTAATTTTAGATTATTTTTTACTATTCCATTTTACATCTCCTATTGGTTATATATATATATATATATATCTCACTGTATTTATTTTTTAATGTTATTTTTAATGGTTGTTACAGGACTTATCATATGGATCTTTTACTTATCATAGTCTGCCTTGCATTAATACTATCCCACTGTTTGTAAAACACAAGGAAATTAAAAGTTTCCCCTCCTGTACTTTTTTTCTATTTTTGTCACACATTTAACTTCTACATGTTTAAAGAAACCTCACAATTCATTGGTATTATTTTTTCCTTAAACAATGAATTATCTTTCAAAAAATTAAAAAACAAAAACATATTATATATTTACCTATCTAATGGCTATTCCAAGCGCTTTTTATTCCTTTATGAACTGAATTTCCATCTGAAATTATTTTCCTTCAACCTTAAAAGTTTCCTTTGACATTTTTTGTAACGCAGGCCAGCTGGTGACAAATTTTTAGTTTTTTATTAATTGTTTTGGTCAAAAAAATAATGTATCATGAAGACTCAGGCACTAAAATATGTCAAAATTTTCTAGCTAATATTCAAAGAAAGCTGTCTAACATCCAATCATGTGTAATTTTACTGAGAAAAATAAATGAAGAAAGCAGAAAAAAAGTAGTTTTATTTTCTCTTCATTTTGGAGGAGTAGTTTTCACTGGATATTGACTGTTGACAGTTTCCTTCTAGCACTTAAAAATTGTCCTTCTATTGTCTTTTCGCCTGCATTGTTTTTAATGAGAAGTCAGTAGTTTTTCTTATGATTGTTTTTGCTGTGTGTAATATGTCTATTTTCTCTGTCTTCTTTTAATAGTTTTCTTACTATTACTGACTTTCAGCTAATGAGTGATGATATGCTTTGGAGTTATTTTCTACAGATTTATCCTTCTTGGAATTTATTAAGCTTTTTTGGATCTCTGAGTGTATAGTTTTTATCAAATTTAGAAAATCTTCAACCACCATTGTTTCAAACATTTTTCTGCTCTCCTCCTCTTGTCTCTCCCTCTAGTATGTCAATTCCATGCATGTAATTAGATATTGTCACAGGTCATTGAGGCTCAGTTAATTTTTTCAGTCCACTTAACTCTCTGCTTCAGTTTGACTCATTTCTATTTTTCTGTTCACATTCACTGATCTTTTCTTTTGCTGTTAAACTCATCCAGGGAAATTTTCATTTCATGTATTTTTTAGAGGGGGGAACAAAGTTCTATGATTTATTTTTTATTCTTCTATTTTATTGCATTATTTTATTTTATTTTATTTTATTTTTAGAGATGACATCTTGCTATGTTGACCAGGTTGGTCTAAAACTCCTGGCCTCAAGTGATCCTCCCGGTTTGGCCTCCCAAAGTGCTGAAAATATAGGTGTGAGCCACCACACCCAGCTGAGGATTTCTTTTTTCTTTTATGTTCTTTTATAAAATTTCCATTCTCTATTCTGTTTCTCTACTTGTTTCCTCACTTTATTCACATTTCCCTTTAAATCTTTAACATAGTAATAGTAGTTGTTTTAAAGCTATTTTCTATTAATTCCATTATCTCTTTCTTTTCTGAGTTTGTTTCTATTCTGCTGCGGTCTTTACACATCAAGTAATTCCAGATTTTGTGCTGAATGTTATAGTTCCTATGGTGTCTGATTTTAGTCTCCTTCTTAATAAAGTGTTAAGTTTTGTTCCAGAAAGCAGTTAAATTAAACCATCTTGATTCTTTTGATCCTTAGTAAAATTTTGTTAGAGCAGCCCTAGAGTAACCTTTACTCTAGGGATAAATTTTTCCTTCTAAGGCATGGCCTTTCTGGACTCTACTAAGAACTGTGGGTGTTTAGAGAGGCCTCTGCTCTCTAATTGGTTGGAACTTAAATGTCTCTCGGCCTGTGCAGGCTATAGTACTTGTTCTATTCACAGCTCCTCAGTAGTTTTTCTTCCTGTGGTAGCTGTCTTTGCTCAGTAGTTGTTCTATGCTGGACCTCATATTTTCTTGGCCTGCCCATGTGAAGCTGTGTTTCCCGTCAAACACTCAAGGGTCCTCATTATAGATTTCTGAAGCTCCTGCTCTGTACAGCTCCCTTTTATTTGGACCCTGACTCATACATTCTAGCAAATACTGGAGCTCCAAATTCTGTTCTCTTTCCCCTTAGCCCAAAAAAATGACCACTGTGCTCTGGGTTTCCTCTCCTTCCACTGCAGTTCAGAAAATGCCTCCAAACAGAAAGCCAGGGAGATTGTTGAGCTAACTTTTTTTAGTTTTCTTTATGCAGTAACCACTATTTTGCATTGCCTGTTGTACAACATCTTAAAATGGTTATTTCATATACTTTGTCCAATTTTATAGCTATTTATGACAGGAAAATTAGTTGTGTATCAGTTACTCTGTCATCACTGGTAAGCAGGTATTTTAATGCAAACCATTTTAGTTGTCAAGTTCTTTGAAGAATAGGTCTGGATGCTTTTCTTCATAATCAGACATACCACCTTAGTAATTGCACTCCAGTAAGTTTGTTGTACATATGTAAGTTAGTTTTAATGTATGTATATAAATGTGTGTGTGTAGAACATAATGAGGTTTCAGTAATCACATGAGGTAGCAGTCATTTACTTTTATGCATGCAACTTCCTTGTCAATTTCATGTTTTATGTCAGTTTTCCTAGTTTGGATCTTACTTAGCCCTGTGAGAACTGTAGCTAGAGGAACCAAAATGAAAGCACACTTTTTCTATTTTCTTTTAATTCTAAACTACATTACTTTTTAAAGTGTTATTCACCCAAGGTAAAGAATAATTCCGTTGGTGAGAGAGCTAACTAGAGTCAATTATACCGTATTAGACTTGGCAGATTTTACATGAACTGCAATGTAAAAGTAGGTTTGTTCTCCGTATTCATACGGTTGATTCGGAAAGAACATTGTTCACAGTATTTGTGAGATGTCAAACGTACTGTTCAAGTCAATGGAACAAAAATGGGTCCATGATTCACATGTAGTTTTATTCAAATAGTAAAAATGTGTGTACATTAACTTGTAAACAAAAATGTGTTCGTAAATTTAAGCCAAATTTTATCTGGTACTATTTTGAACTTGATTTCTATAGTACAGATACACATAGCAGTTTGCCTTAAGAGTTCCTCTAGTGTACATTGTAATTAGGCTTTGTACATGTGGAGTCCCTAGTAACACCCTGGTAGACATGATCAAAACCAAGGTTGCAAATGTATAGACTTCTGTGATAATATAAATACAAATATTTATCGGGTGTCATTTATGTTTCTACTCCCTCAACAGATGCATTTTGAGTACCAGGTACTGTGTTAGGTGCTGGAAAAAAACATGATTTTAGGTACATTGTAGAATGTGTTTTAGAGAAAGCCTGTGTCTTATCAAGATGTAAATATAAATAACTATTTTCACTATTTACACACTGCATAAACCAAGAACTTGAAAACCCATCTTCCTAACCTTCTATTTCAGGAACACAAAGCCATCATTCATCCCCCACACACACAAAAAAATCATCTAGCCCATGAGAATTTCCTCTTTCAAAAAATTAAAGCAGCATTGGTAGTAGTCATTACTACGTTTTATACCTGCTAACCTTAAGATCAATCTCAGCTGCAAGTAAACACCTGTGGGTTAGGTTTCTTCTTTTTTTAACTTGTGGTTCTTTTTTGTTTGTTTTGTTTGATTTTGTTTTTAGGTCATAATTTCCTTGGCCTAAGTAAAGGATGAAGGAGTTTGCTACTTGGGAATCTTTTTTCTTAATGCTACATGGAATCGTCTCAGTTTCTACATAGCTTCTAAGAATTGTTAAGAGCTAAGATAATTTTCTATTGTAGTGGTAATGTATTACATCATATACAATAGAAGATCTCTGAGTGATAGTCTACAGGATTTCTCATCAGATGCATCTGTTAATTAGTTAATTTTTCTAAGGCATTTTCAAAATTGAAGAAAGAAGATAATTCATTTTTAGCAGCATTGGAGTCTCTTTCTTCATGCAGACTGGAAGTATACTTTGAATCACAGTCATAGATTTTATTGCAGCCGGCACTTGAAGCTTGTATGAGAAGCAAGTGCAGATCAATTTTTGTGATTCTCATCTAAAAATACATAAAGCCCAAGTTGTACTCTGGAGATTAACTAGCTTTATCAATAGCAAATGTCTTCCTTCACCTGAGATTAGTGAGAATTCAGACTTGGTCAAGCTACTTTTATATCTGTCCTGCATGGCACTTTCAATAGATAGTATCTTACCAAAAAATATAGATGTGTCCTTGGTATTTAACATTTTTGAAGAGAAATTGCATCCAGACATTTTAAATATAAAAACTGTTAAGTGTATTAAATATAACAACTATAGATATACTATGTATTGCATATTCTTTTCTTTCTCCTGAAATAAATCTTTGATATCTGAGGATGTGTGTATGTAATTAAAAATGGCTGCAGACACACAGACACACACACACACACACACATACACACATACACACACATACACACACACAAATATAAATCTAAGGATTTTTAAATTCTATTACAGTTTTTTTTACCCATGAAGCTACAAATGTCCAAGCTATGTCATATCAAAATGAAAGAAATGCAACTTATCAAAAAGTAAAAGGTTTTAGTAATCAATTTCATTCATGAAATTTTATTTGGCTGATTTTTTTACAATATGACCAATTGTTTTGACATGATATAGACATTTTGAAGAAACGTGTTTGCTTGTAATTGTTAAATGATTAACTTTGTATGTAACCTATGTTAATTTTATATTTTAAAAAATTCTGGATTCTTAAAAGTTGTTATTTATCCAGCTCCAGCATAAGAACTTTATTTGAAATCAGCTACAGCAGAATGATGCCACACAATTCTTTAGTCTTGAAAGGACAGCTAACAACAGAATTATTTCATTTTAATGCAAGGAGGAGAGTTTCTCAGAGACAGATGGAGTTCCGTAGAGACCCTCAATGGGTAAGGTCTACTTAGGAATTTAAAAATAAAAATAACAAAAGGGATATTTTCTTCAGAATAACTGAGAAAAATAAAGCTACTTTCTATGAAATCAAAGGAAAGAGCACGTTAAAAAACATACTAACATAGGATTATAAATCAGATTTTGTTTAAAAACTACCTGAGCTTAGCATTGTGAGAGAGTCACACTAAAGTTATTCATAAACACACAAAAAAGGTACACTTTCTGTGTTTTATTCATATTTCATTTGTTTAATATTTTAGTGTTTTTAAAATATCAATGTATTTTGATAATATGTTTTAATTTTAAAAGAATATTACATAGGTTAAATTATATACTAATCTATTTAGTATCTTCAGTCTACTTGGAAACTATGAATAAGAAAAAGTGGTTGTTTTAGGGCCCCTTCACTTTAATCCTCAACTTGTGATGAATGGTGTCCAAGTAGACTCATAATTTTTTATGTAACCACTATCATACAAATAGTATCTTTAAGCAATAGTTTTTTAACAATTTTAATTTTTTTATTTTTAGGAGCTTTCCAATAGTGTTAAAGAAGTAATGACTGTCATTAGTATTTGTGGATTTTCATATATGGTGGAGGGTAACTAGTTATCCTGATTTGCCTGGGCCTGAAAGGTTTCCTGGAATGTGAGGCTTGCAGTGCTAAAATGGGAAGAGTCCCAGGCAAATCAGGACAGGTAATCCCCCTAAATGACAGACACTGACTTAAGTGGCTAATACAAGTACAGCTAACATTTATTGAAGTCTTAAATGTCAGCCATTTAAGACTCAGCAGCTAAGCACATTGGCTCTTTTTTTAATTGTTATTTTTTTATTATACTTTCAGTTTTAGGGTACATGTGCACAATGTGCAGGTTTGTTACATATGTTTACATGTGCCAGGTTGTTGTGCTGCACCCATTAACTCGTCATTTAGCATTAGGTATATCTCCTAATGCTATCCCTCCCCGCTACCCCCACCCCACAACAGGCCCCCGTGTGTGATGTTCCCCTTCCTGTGTCCATGTGTTCTCATTGTTCAATTCCCACCTATGAGTGAGAACATGCGGCGTTTGGTTTTTTGTCCTTGTGATAGTTTGCTGAGAATGATGGTTTCCAGCTTCATCCATGTCCCTACAAATGACATAAACTCATCATTTTTTATGGCTGCATAGTATTCCATGGTGTATATGTGCCACATTTTCTTAATCCAGTCTATCATTGCTGGACATTTAGGTTGGTTCCAAGTCTTTGCTATTGTGACTAGTGCTGCAATAAACATATGTGTGCATGTGTCTTTATAGCAGCATGATTTATAATCCTTTGGGTATATACTCAGTAATGGGATGGCTGGGTCAAATGGTATTTCTAGTTCTAGATCCCTGAGGAATCGCCACACTGTCTTCCGCAATGGTTGAACTAGTTTACAGTCCGACCAACAGTGTAAAAGTGTTCCTATTTCTCCACCTCCTCTCCAGGACCCGTTGTTTCCTGACTTTTTAATGATCGCCATTCTAACTGGTGTGAGATGGTATCTCATTGCGGTTTTGATTTGCATTTCTCTGATGGCCAGTGATGATGAGCATTTTTTCATGTGTCTTTTGGCTTCATAAATGTCTTCTTTGGAGAAGTGTCTGTTCATACCCTTTGCCCACTTTTTGATGGGGTTGTTTGTTTTTTTCTTGTAAATTTGTTTGAGTTCATTGTAGATTCTGGATATTAGCCCTTGGTCAGATGAGTAGATTGCAAAAATTTTCTCCCATTCTGTAGGTTGCCTGTTCACTCTGATGGTAGTTCCTTTTGCTGTGCAGAAGCTCTTTAGTTTAATTAGATCCCATTTGTCAATTTTGGCTTTTGTTGCCATTGCTTTTGGTGTTTTAGTCATGAAGTCCTTGCCCATGTCTATGTCCTGAATGGTATTGCCTAGGTTTTCTTCTAGGGTTTTTATGGTTTTAGGTCTAACATTCAAGTCTTTAATCCATCCTGAATTAATTTTTCTATAAGGTGTAAGGAAGGGATCCAGTTTCAGCTTTCTACATATGGCTAGCCAGTTTTCCCAGCACCATTTATTAAATAGCGAATCCTTTCCCCATTTCTTCTTTTTGTCAGGTTTGTCAAAGATCAGATAGTTGTAGATATGCGGCATTATTTCTGAGAGCTCTGTTCTATTCCATTGGTCCATATCTCTGTTTTGGTACCAGTTTTGGTTACTGTTGCCTTGTAGTATAGTTTGAAGTCAGGTAGCATGATGCCTCCAGCTTTGTTCTTTTGGCTTAGGATTGACTTGGCAATGTGGGCTCTTTTTTGGTTCCATATGAACTTTTAAGTAGTTTTTTCCAATTCTGTGAAGAAAGTAATTGGTAGCTTGATGGGGATGGCATTGAATCCATAAATTACCTTGGGTAGTATGGCCATTTTCATGATATTGATTCTTCCTACCCATGAGCATAGAATGTTCTTTTATTTAATCCTCATGACAGTTCTTTGAGATAGGTGCTAAATTTCATCTCATTTTGTAGATGAGGAAACTGAGTCACAGTCAATTGTAAAACATAGGTTTGATTAACACATGCACATTGAATATACTAGAATATATGTTCTTCTAAACCAGTATTTCTTCTTATGACTTAGTATGACTTAAACAATATTGTTTTATAGTAGGCTTAATAAGCGATTAGACTTTAAAGGTAGGCTTTAAAGGGAACTGTTTCAGATATCTACAATGAAAACTTCAAAACACTGATTTAAGAAATCTCACAAAAAAATTTAAGAGGAAAAAAATTTAAGAAATACCCCCAAAATTTAAGAAGACACACAAAAAATTGAAAGATATTTTATTTTCATAGATTGAAATAATCAATATTATTAAAATATCCATACTACACAAAGCAATCTACAAATTTAATGTAATCCCTATCAAAACGTAAATAATATTCTTCACAGAAATAAAAAAATCCTAAAATTTATATGGAACCACAAAAGACCCAGAATAGTCAAAGCTATCCTAAGCAGAAAGAATAAAAATGGAGGAATCACATTACCTGACTTTAAATTATACTACAGAGCTATAGTAACTAAAACAGCATGGTACTGGCTTAAAACTAACACATAGATCAGTGGAACAAAATAGAGGATGCAGAGATAAATGCATACATCTACAGTGAACTTCTTTTTGACAAAGGTGCCAAGAACACACATTGGGGAGGGGACAGTCTCTTCAATAAATGGTGCTGGGAAAACTGGATATCTATATGCAAAAGAATGAAACTAGAACTCTTTCTCTTGCCATATGCAAAAATCAAATCAAAACGGATTAAAGACTTAAATATAAGACTTCACACTATGAAACTACTAAAATAAAACACTGGGAAAACTCTCCAGGACAATGGACTGTGCAAAGATTTCTTGAATAGTACCCCCACAAACACAAGCAACCAAAGCAAAAATGGACAAATGAGACCACATCACATTAAAAAGCTCCTGCACAGCACAGGAAAATATCAACAAAGTGAAGACACAATCCACAGGATGGGATAAAATACTTGTAAACTACCCATCTGACCAAGGATTAATAACCAGAATATATAAAGAGCTCAAACAGCCCTATCGGAAAAAAATCTAATGACACGATTAAAAAATGGACAAAAGATTTGAATAGACACTTCTCCAAAGACATAAAAATGGCAAACAGGCATATAAAAATTTGTTCAACATCATGATCATCAGAGAAATGCAAATCAAAACTACAATTAGATGTCATCTCACCTCAGTTAAAATTGCTTATATCCAAAAGACAGGCAATAACAAATGCTGGTGAGGATGTGGAGAAAAGGGAAACCTCACCCACTACTGGTGGGAATGTAAATAAGTACAATCACAGTTTGGAGGTTCCTCAAAAAACTAAAAATAGAGCTCCATTATAATCCAGCAATCCCACTGCTGGGTATATACCCCAAAGAAAGAAAATGAACATATTGTTCTGATATCTGTACTTCTATGTTTATTGCAGCACTATTCATAATAGTCAAGATTTGGAAGCAACCTAAGTGTCCATCAACCAATGAATGGATAAAGAAAAAGTGGTATATATACATGAAAGAGTACTATTCAGCCATGTAAAAGAATGAGATCCTGTTACTTGCAACAACATGGTTGGAACTGAAGATCATTAATGTTAAGCGAAATAAGCCATGCACAGAAAGGCAAACTTTGCATATTCTCACTTATTTGTGGGTGTTAAAAATTAAAACAATTGAACCCATGAAGATAGAGAGTAGAAGGAAGGTTACCAGAGGCTGGGAAAGGTAGTGGGAAGAGTGTGTGTGTGTGTGTGTGCGTGTGTGTTTGGGGAGCAGGAGGAAGTGGGGAGGATTAATAGGTACAAAAAATAGAAAGAATGAGTAAAACCTAGTATTTGCTAGCACAACAGGGTAACTACAGTCAAATATAATTTAATAGTACATTTTTAAATAACTGAAATAATATAATTGGATTGTTTGTAACACAAAGGATAAATGCTTGAGGTGATGGATACCCCATTTACCCTGATGTGATTATTATGCATTGCATGCCTGTTTCAAAATATCTCATGTAACCCATAAATATATTTACACCTATTATGTACCCATACAAATTAAAATTAATAAAAGAGACTTGTTTTAGCATACAGGAGGATCATCCATTGGAACAGTGTACCCTAACTTTGGTGAAACCGACTCTGTTCTTGTAGTATTAAGTCGAACAGAGGTGAAAAAAAACAGCTGTTTTTAGGAACTTGAGGGCAATTCACCTTGGTGTAGAAAAGTCAAATTTATTTCTAATATTTACTTTGAATGTAAGAGACAGACAAAACCTAAAGCATACATTTTACTGGGTTCACTGTGCTTCACTTTTTTTAGGGCTATGAGAGAGGACTTAATGTAGTTGAGGCATGAAGGAAAAGGGGATTTGGTGTGCTCTGTGAGAGAGGAGTGAGTCTGGAGAGAAGAATGGCAGGAAGTCACTGAAACAGCTGCATGGGCTGGAGTAAGGGTAATGAAAGCAGCAAATGCTCCTTCACTGTCTTGCAAGACCCAACAGTCTGAATGTGGTGGTCTGGAGTTCCTCTTCTCTCCCACCTGCCCGTAAACCTTAGCAGAATCTGATGCTTGAGCATAATGTCTAAAAAGTATTATGGCTAGTATCATGTGGCTACATGTTAACTCAGTTAAATACTGAATTGGGTGGCGGGATTGACAAGGAAAGTTTTGAGATCCATACAAGGAACAGGGTTTTTCCCAATCAGGCCTGATAGGAAGCTTGACTCACACTTTTGTAGGTGGAGTTCTCTGCCATGGCTGTCAGATAAGTACAAAGACAAAGAAACAAACTTGGAAAAACACAGGGATGTATTATCTGTCACCTCTATTCCTTCAAGCCAATTTGACGTTCAAATACTCAAATGCAGATTGCCAGCATTTTTCAGATGAACAACAACAAAGAAGAAACGAATGAATGGACAAATGAAATGTGGTATATACATACAATGGAATACCATTCAGCCTTTTAAAGGAAGGAAATTCTGACATATGCTACAACATGCATGAATCTTGAAGACATTATGCTAAGTTAAATAAGCCAGTTACAAAAAAGACAAATGCTATATGAGTCCACGTATAGGAGGTACTTACTGTGGTCAAATTCACAAAGACAGAAGGTACAAAGGTGGGTTCCAGGGACCGGGGATGGAAGGAATGAGGAGTTAGTGTTTAATGGGGATTCAGTTTCAGTTTTGCAAAATGAAAAGAGTTCTGGAGATGAATGGTGGTGATGGTTGCATAACAATGGGAATGTATTTAATGCTACTGAACCATACACTCAAAAATGGTTAAGATGATACATTTTATGCTATGTGTCTTTTACCACAATTTTGTTTTTGTTTTTTTGTTTTTTTGTTTTTTTTTGAGAAGAAGTCTCACTCTTGTCCCCCACGCTGGAGTGCAATGGCGCGATCTCGGCTCACTGCAACTTTCGCCTCCCAGGTTCGAGTGATTCTCCTGCCTCAGCCTCCCGAGTAGCTGGGATTACAGGCGTCTGCACCACGCCCGGCTAATTTTTGTATTTTTAATAGAGACGGGATTTCACAATGTTGACCAGGCTGGTCTTGAACTCCTGACCTCGTGATCCGCCCGCCTCGGCCTTCCAAAGTGCTGGGATTACAGGCGTGAGGCACAGTGCGCAGCCCCCAATTTTTTTTTTAAAAAAAGAGAAGAGGCCGGGCATGGTGAGTGGCTCACGTCTGTAATCCCAGCACTTTGGGATGCCAAGGTGGACGGATTACTTGAGGTCAAGGGTTTGAGACAAGCCTGGCCAACATCGTGAAAGCCCATCGCTACTAAAAATACAAAAATTAGCCAAGCGTGCTGGCAGGCACCTGTAATCCCAGCTACTCAGGAGGCTGAGACAGGAGAATTGCTTGAACCCCGAGGCAGAAGTTGCAGTGAACCAAGATCGTGCCACTGCACTCCAGCCTGGGTGACAGAGCGAGACCCCATCTCGAAAAAAAAATTAAAAAATAAATAAATAAATAAATAAATAAATAAGAGAAGAAAAGAACCCTTAGGCTTTTGTATGTGCACAATTTTCCTCACCATCTAAACAGCCCTTCTATTTTTGTTTTTGCTCTGATAACAGCTCTTACTAAATAGTTAAACAAGTCCTTGATATGACTTCTTCAGGTTTTTCTTCTGTAAAATGGGAATAATCTTTTTTATTATGCAAATGCTTCTTTTGAGGTATAATTGGACCTTCTCTTAAACATCAGCTGAATAAGACTCATCTCTTCTCTTCTTTATCTGCTTCTACACTCAAAAAATAAAGAAGGAAAATTTAATCACAAAGCCAGAATGTGTTACAAGAAGTGCTGCTATGAGTCAGATTTTTCCTGCAGTACTTAGGGCCCATGGAAAGTGACTGCAGGGCTGAGATGGATTTACCAGGAGACCAGTGCTCAGGACATCTTACTAAAGTAGTGGCTTTCATGCCCCGTGGAAAGGCCTGGGAAAGCTGTGATTTCCCCAGAATTACTGACTTCACTTCTCAGATACCCTTTACAAAATCCCATGTATGGCAAAGTCTTTGTACCCATATCCCAAACCGTGTCCTTATTTGAGAATCAATCACTAAGGCAATGAGTAGAGGCACCAAGGCAGAATTTTGAAGAACTCTGAAGCCAGAAAGACTTAGTTAGGAATCCCTGCTCAGTCATGCACAAGCTACGGGTCCTTGTCCATGTTACTAAATCTGTTACAGCTTAATGTTTAAAATTTAATGGGGCTGGGCGCGGTGGTTCACGCTTGTAATCCCAGCACTTTGGGAGGCCGAGGCGGGCAGATCACGAGGTCCAGAGATCGAGACCATCCTGGCTAACGCGGTGAAACCCCGTCTCTACTAAAAAATACGAAAAATTAGCCTGGCATGGTGGCGGCGCTTGTAGTCCCAGCTACTCGGGAGGCTGAGGCAGGAGAATGGCGTGAACCCGGGAGGCGGAGCTTGCAGTGAGCCGAGATTGCACCACTGTACTCCAGCCTGGGCGACAGAGCGAGACTCCGTCTCAAAAATAAAATAAAATAAAATAAAATAAAATAAAATAAAATAAAATAAAATAAAACAAAATAAAACTTAATGGTGTCAGATCCCAAATAAAAGCCTTCCTCTTGGTGGGAATGCAAATTAGTACAGCCATTGTGGAAAACAATATGGAGATTCCTCAGAAAATTAAACATAAAACTACCCTATGATCCAGCATTTTTGCTTTTGGATATATATCCAAAGGAAGTGAAATCAGTAAGTCAAAGAGATAGCTACACTCACGTGTTTATTGTAGCATTATTCACTGTAGCCAGGCTATGGCATCAACTTAAGTATCCATTAATGGATGAATGGATAAAGAAAATGCGGTACATATACACAACGGAATACTATTCAACCTTTAAAAATAAGGAAATTCGGTCATTTGTAACAATGTGAATGAACCTGGAGAGCATAATGCTAAGTGAAATAATCCAGCCACAGAAAGACAAACACCACATGTGCTCATTTATATATGGAACCTAGAAGAGTTGAAATCATAGATGCAGAGAATAGAAATGATGGTAACCAGGGACTGGGGTGGGAGGTGTTAAAAAAGTCTTGCTCCGTATCTATAATTCGGACTTTTTTTGTTTGTATTAATGACTCTTAAACATATAAAATCTCCCACTGTATTTTTGGTCTATCTCTCTAGTTCCCTGATACTGTTTTATTCCTTAATTCTTTCCTCATCTTTAAAAAGAACTCTTTGTGTTTACCTCTTAGAAAACGTCACCAAAGGTTGTTATGAATCACAGCAGTCTGGCTTGAGAATTGGTCAACATAAAAGTTCCAAATATAATTTATCCCTGGATGATATTGTCTGTGAATTATTCATACAATCTGATTAGGAACTTGAGAGCATTTGTAGTCAAATAACAACTTTTCTCCAAATGACGCACAGCACGTCTGAGACAGAGCACAGTGATCTCAATTGCCAGATGAGAAAACCGAGGCCCAGGAATGCAGAGGGCTGAACCAACGTTGAATGAGAACTGTGGAATAAAAAGTCAAAATGTTTCTACCAGGGCTTAAGACGAAGTAGTAAACCCCCACCTACTCCCTCTCCTCCTCCTATTTCCTGTAGGATAAATTATTTTTAAGAGAAACACGCAGGTGAAAGGAAAACACGCTCTTTGAGGACATGTGGCTAAACCAGATGCTAACAGCATTCAGGCTCAGATACAGCAATAACAGCAGAAACCAAATGTGAACTAAAGCCAGTACCTAATCTGCTGTTCATAACCTGGCATCCAAGGCCTTTCATGAGCCAGCCCCGGCCTGGTTTGCCAGCCTTGGCTTGCCCACCGAATTCCCAACTGGAAACTGAAACCCCAAGTGCCATTCACACTAAACTCTCTCCAAACTCCCAGCATCTCCACCCTTCTTCTCTTCCTGCCTTACTTATCCTTCCATCTTTGACCTGAGCATCAATGCCACTAGGAGTACTTCCCAGCCTTCTGCCACCCCTCCTTGGGGTTAGAGTCCCCTCCCCTGTGTTCCCAGAGTATACTGTGCATATTCCTGTCTTAGTATCTCATAGTGTATTAACATTACCTGCTCCCTTGTGGCCCTTTCCCACCACACTGGGAGCTCCTTTAGAGGAAAGGCTGTAGCTTGAGTGCTTGGCACACATTAGTTCTTCAATAAATGCATGCTAAGAGAATCAGTATTGTCCAGGTCTCCAAAGAAAAATAACTCTTTGGCCAGGTGTGGTGGTTCACACCTGTAATCCCAGCATTTTGGGAGGCCGAGGTGGGTGGATTGTCTGAGGTCAGGAGTTCGAGACCAACCAGGCCAACATAGTGAAACCTTGTCTTTACTAAAAATACAAAAAATTAGTGGGGCGTGGTGGTGGCCATCTGTAATCCCAGCTACTCGGGAGGTTGAGGCAGGAGAATCGCTTGAACCCGGGAGATAGAGGTTGCAGTGAGCCGAGATCACGCCATTGCACTCCAGTCAGGGCAACAAGAGCGAAACTCCATCTCAAAAAAAAAAAAAAAAAAAAAAAAGAAAAGAAAAGAAAAAAATAGAAAAAGAAAAAGAACTCTTTGCTTAATTTCTTTTTCTTTTACCAACAGGTAATGAGCTTTCCCCTTGCATGTAGTAAGGCTATGATCTAGCAGACTTGTTCTATGGAATCAGTATGGCTTACCTAAGTAAAAAAAAAAGAATAATAGATTGTTTGACTTGAAAGGACGTTCAGAAGTCATTTATTTTTCACCCCCATCAGCCCCAATGTGAATTTCCTAGAAATTTGAAAAGATTTTAGTAATTAAAGGCCACAAAAGGTAGCAGTCAGCATTAGAAATAAGGACATGTTAACCTTAAACGGGCTCAGATGGCATGTTCAGATAAGTTTGGTTTTCAAGAATCAAGAATGAAGCTTCCAACTTTTCACCCCTTCCTGTTGAGACATGTGAGTACATAGAAAGTCATGTAATTCATAAGCCTATGATTCATTTACTCTCCATTCATCAAACTGCTGAGTGTCATGAATGCGTTTGACGCCTGTTTAAGCTTCCTTTTCTTGACAAGGAAGTTTGTTTTTGGGAGATAACTCATGTACTAAAATCTAGGGACTTACAGGGAAATTCCAAAGCAGACAAGTCAGAGATGCATGTAAGCTGGCCCCAAAACCTTTTTCCAGTATTGGTTAATAATCTAGGAGCCTTGAGGGGAGTAATAGTCTATAGATGACATGAGCCACTAGTTAATGGACTGAATTACCCAAGAGATCAATGAGCGACACCAGAACTTTGAAGGTTTCCCCAATTCTCTATACAGTCTTGGTTGGCTTCAGATTTATGGCATGAGACTAAAATGTGTAAAAATGACCCAAGGATTTTAGAAAGAAAAACACTCAAGTAAAATAGTGGTCACTTTGAAAAGTAGTAAGAATGGACCAATTCAAATCATAAATTGCATTATTGCCTAAGCGAAAATCCCATACTATACCTTTTATTTCCTCTTCTAATTTTTGAATTGTGGTAAAATACACATAACATAAAATTTATTACCTTAACCATTTTTAAATGTACAGTTCAGTTGTACTAAATACATTCATAATGTGCAAACATCACCACCATTCATCTCTATAACTCTTTTTGATGCCAATATTTAAAAAAAAAAAAAAAAGGAGTTTTTTTTGTGATTTTTTTTTTTTGGTGTGTGTGTGATTTTTTTAAATTTTTTTTTTGAAACTGAGTCTCACTCTGTCGCCCAGGCTGGAGTGCAGTGGCGCAATCTCAGCTCACTGCAATCTCTGCTTCCCAGGTTCAAGCCATTCTCATGCCTCAGCCTCCCGAGTAGCTGGGATTATAGGCGAGCCCCACCACACCCAGCTAATTTTTGTATTTTTAGTAGAGACGGGGTTTCAAATCTTTTAATGTTCTGAAATGACCCTGTACAAGGAAGGGTTGAGGTCTTTCTTTTTGTTTCTCTCTATGATAGAGTTCAAGATTAAGAATGCTAAAGTCAAATCTTCAAATGAGAGCATCAGTCAGAAGTCGACGTGAGATTACTAGCTATGACTGAAAAAAAAACAAATCAAAACAAAACCAACCAAATATCATCATCTAGGAAAAGGCTGTTACTTTAAAATAACTGTGATGTCCAGAACTGAGGTCTGACTCAGGCTTGACTAAGTCAGGAGCGGCAGCGGTCAGACTGATGCTGAAGAGACATCTTAGTTTGCTTGAGCTGCTGTCACAAAATGCCCGAGAGAAGGTAATTTGTAAATAACAGAAATTTATTTCTCACAGTTCTGCAGACTAGGAAGTCCAAGATCAGGCACCACAGGTTTGCTGTCTGGTGAGGTCCTGCTGCCTTGAACGCTGCATCCTTTGTAGAGGACAAACACCGTTTCTTCACAAGGCAGAAGGGATAGAAAGGAAAAAAGAGCCTAGCTAATTTCCTCTAGCCTTTTCATAAAGTTGTTAATCCCATTCATGAAGACAGAGCTCTCATGACCTAATTACCTCCTGAAGGTCCCACTTCTTAATAATATCACCTTAGGGCTTAAGTTCCAACATAAGAATTTTGGAGGGGACACAAACATTCAACCATAGCAGGAGAGAAAGCACTGTAGTTCATAATAGGCTGAACCCAAGGAAAATCAGTAGACTGAGATGAGTTCGAATTACAACTTGGGATCTCTAGAAACCTAAGAACCCTTCTAATTCTTAAATTACTGCATTCCTGCTTCATGGTGCTCCAACATCTGCTTGAACACTTCTGTATATACAAAACCCTTTGCTTCCTCAGCTTACCCATTATACGGATGGCTCTGAGTGTTCGAAGGTTTCTCCTTGTATTGGAGCAATATTTATCTCTGTTTCTTCCAGCCATGCTTCCTTTTAAAGATATGCACAGTAAGTGAAATCCTTTTATCCCATAAAACTTGGTGAGTTTGGGGACCCATCTGTGGAGATTTCCGTGATTGATGATTCTCTCTAGGTGAAAGCTTCCTGGATCTTTCTACTTCTCCTCATAAAATATAGCTTCTAATACCTCCACTTTCTTGATTGTTTTCCTCTGGAAATCCTTCTATTTGTCACTTCATCCTTTAAATGTGTTAATTAAACGAATGTACAGGCCTCTTCATGCTCAGATCTTGAAAAATTCATGGTGGAGTCACATTATTTTTTAAATGAACATGGACAAATTTTCTTCTGTTTCCCGAGCTCTCTCCCTCGTAGCCAATGAATGTGATTTTTCTGTGCTTATCACATCTAAGTGGCATGTTTGTCAGCATTTGTTTACTAGAAAATTCCATTCTCATTATTTTCAAATTCCTATGGGCTGTTGAGTGAAAGATGTTGCCTTAGACCACATTTAAATCATGACATCAAGTGCAGCCATACAATTCAAGGATAAATAAACCCCGAATAAAAATAAGGAAAAAGGAGACTCTGTATATCATTCGAAAGCAAAATGAAACATCATTTTTTTATGTGAGTGTAAGTGGAAGTTGACAGGAAATTCAGGATAGGATTAGTGAAGGGGGAAAAGCACTTATTGATTTATTTTTTCACAGAGAAAGCCAGATTGGGTATGTCTAGACCTTGGGTATATACACACACAGAATTAATCAAGAAGAGAATGTACAACTGCATCAATATGTTTTTATTTTTATGGTTATTTATTGAGCTTTATTTGTCTGTGCAATAGAGAACAGTCCATAGGCTCCATGGAAAGGTTTGTATGATATATACTGTAGCAGAAAACAGATGGTCATCTGATATTAATAACTGTGTTTAAACAAAGCTGAATTGCTATTAGTGATACCATCAATGATGATGTATTTGGAAAGCGTGGTAAAGGGACTTTCACCCCCTTGGAATATTTTTTCTTTCAGTGTTTGTGATTGTCTACACAACATTGAAAACATCTGCATGTAAACCAAAACTTTCAGCCCGTCATCTGCATGGCTGGCATATGCAATGCCAAACAACTGAGCACTGAGAAAGAAAAATGCAACTGGCTAAATTATTTAGACCAATACAACCAGATCTGAATAATTATTCAAAGGGTTGATTAGTATGGACACCTCACTGTATCTAGACACAAAATAGAACATCTAATTCAAATCACTCTGATCTGTTAAGATCTTACTTGGTTCCTGGTTACTTACAAGAGTACAGTTTGGATGCTTTAATGACGCCTGTCGTCCCAGCCTCATCTGCAGCTTCTCTTCACTTTATAAACTCGACAATCCAATCATACAGACTATGCACCAATTTAAGAGCCCGTGATGCTTTTTCATGTTTTCAAGCATGTCTTGGCTTCTTTGCATTCTACCTAATATTTTTCTTCCAATTTGTCTGTCTGATAAACTTCTAATCTTTGCATCCATTTTTAAAACCATGCTCAAATATAAACTCCTTTGGGGAAGTCATTGCTGACTTCCCTATACTAAATTAGTTGTTTCTTCCACCACACTCCAATAGGGCACCTCATGAAAGTTACCATCACACTTTGCATGGGGACCTTTGTCTGCAGTTGTCTCTTTCTTACTGGACTATGAGTACAGTAGGAGACATGCCTTTTTAATCTTTGACTCCTCTGTACCTAGAATACTGGCTAACTCATAATTGGCATTCCACAGATTATATTTGAACTAATTGCAATGTGAACTTCTTCATTGATAGGATTTCTATCTAAACAATTTTGGGTTCTTGTTCAACAATTCACTAGAGCTATACAAATGATAGCTAAAGGAATAAATCTCAATTCAATATTGATTGGATTGCATAAATTGAAATAACATGTTCAATCAACTTTAATTCATTGACTGCATATTTTGCATTTCATGCCTTTTTTCAACTGCATGGAAGACACATCTTTATGGTATTTGAATTATTATTCACAAAATGCACTTTAATATATTTGTAGTTGTGATATGTGGCTTATGAGGATGCCTGAACTCTCTAGGAATTTTCCAAATCTCCTACAATGCATGATACTAAAAAAATACAGCTAATGTTAAATACCTAGTAACCTTCACAGAAGCTATGTTCATAGCATGAAAAGGTATAAAAGGATTATAGTATGTCCTATTCACCTATTCAATTCTAGGCCCTGGAGAATTTTCATCATGTCTTTTTTGCTTTATATTCAAATATTTGGTAAGAAAAAGAAATTTCCCGTGTTATCGTTTTATGTGTAATATTAACTTGAGAAATGTACATGCTTTTATATCTGTAATATATATATTACATATTTTTATATATAGTTCTTTTGGGTGTGTATACAGATAGATACATGTAGATATATATTTATACACACACATAAACATATAAATATGCATTTATAGTTAGTGAAACAGAAACAAACAAAACCTAAAGGGAAAGCCACTTCATTCCCCCAATCTCACCCACATGCCAAATAATTTTCACTTTTTCACCAAAACTGTCAGTATAAAATGGACACTGTGGAAGGAAGGGCAGTACAGACATACTTTCGCCAGGCTTAAGGGTATGAGATAATGAAACTAGCTCCTGGGATAAGCATATTTATTGGGTTTGTTATGTATCAAATGTAACAAAAGTAGAGGATCTGAAGAACACCCTGTGTGGTTCTTTTCACACCCTTTGATCACACAATTCCTCTTTAATTCAGATGCAGTAGAGCTTAAGTGGCTTCATTGATGTGTTAAGTGTGGAATGATTTTTGTATAAAATAAAAAAGGCTCCATTATGTGTCCAGAAAAGCCTGTGTGCGCTTGTTTATTGAGACAGGAAGTCGGTTTCCCACACAGAACAACAGTTCTGCGATGCTGAAGCATTGTGTCTGAAAGAAGAGTAAAGGAAACTTAATTTTCTACCTGGCAGAAATCGGCTTCTGGAGGAAGGGACAGACAATGCGATTGGACTTCAGCTGAATGAGAGGGCTTGATTGATTTTCAGAAAATGTGCCGTGTACAGGGAGGTTGCTTGGAATACTTTTGTTAGGAAAACGCACTTTTTGTAGTTGGAGCCTGTTTTTGTACCTGGCTTAAAGTGATGCCTCCCAGTGAATACTTGCCACCTCTCTGAAGTCAGGTGGGGAAAAAAGAAATGCTCTCCCAGAATTGTTCCCTCCTAGATATTGTCTCCAGGTTATTGTTTTGTTATAGTTTTCCATTAAGTCAGCTGCCATTTGCTTTTTTTTTTTTTTTTTTTAGCTTGCTTGGAGAATACTTCTGAGACTTTCCAAGGTGAAGTTTATAAATCTATCCATAGTTTAAATATTGAGGCATGGATATAGTTCCTATCTGTTAGAAGTGTATCTTGACCTTGTAAATCCATGGAGTAAACCCTATACTGTGGCCACATGATGAAGAGAAATAAGATGAGAAGCCATATCTATCTCACACTCAAAAGACCAGGCTTTTTTCTCTATACCATGCTGCCTTAAATTATTAATACACAAGGTAGCAAAATTCCAGCCATTCTTCCCATCCCTTATGGAATCCCATGTCCACTCTCCTGGTTATTGTCATTGTCATCTTCCTCTTCATCCTCTTTATGAACTGTCTAAAGATTGATGCTTCCTAGCTGGGAATAGTTCATAGAGAGTATATTACATTATTGTTCTACTCAGCAATTTTACAATCTGAAACAGACAATAGTGAAGTGGACCTAAATAAGAAGAATGTATAGAGAATAGTGGCCGGGCGCAGTTGCTCATGATTGTAATCCCAGCCCTATGGGAGGCGGAGGGAGGCAGATCACAAGATCATGAGATCGAGACAATCCTGGCCAACATGGTGAAAATATAGTAGATATTTTTGTATCTACTAAAAATACAAAAACTTAACAGGGCATTGTGGCATGCGCCTGTAGTCCCAGCTACTTGGGAGGCTGAGGCAGGAGAATCGCTTGAACCTGGGAGGCAGAGATTACAGTGAGCTGAGATCATGCCACTGCACTCCAGCCTGGGTGACAGAGCGAGACTCCATCTCAAAAAAAGAAAAGAAAAGAAAAGAAGAAAAGAAAGAATGTATAGCAAATAGAATGAGCTCAGGGAATTTTTCCATTCATAACATTTATCTTACTAATATTTCAGAGTGAAGTCAATTTTCAGGGTGAAGACCTCAGTAAAGAATATAGTGGTTTCACATCCAAGAAAAATTTTGTTAGGCTGTGGACACTGTGTGGAGGTGACAGGATTAGAACTGCTATTGGATTGAGGCTTGGTGAGATTGGATGATCCAGGCAGATTCACATCTCCTCAGCCAATTGCTTAATTTTTTCCCATAGAGTGATTCCTTTTCTGCCCACCTTCCTTACTATTTTTCCAACTTAATATTAATGCAACTTCTACTTCACCTTCCCATCATGCATAGGTGATTTTTTTCCTTAAAATTGATGTCATAATATCCTTTTGATCATTATAAACTTGTTTATAAAAGGATTTCACAGTCAAAGAATTCGAGGGAGGGGATAAGTATTGAGATGGGATAAGGAATATTCTTTGAGAAGGTCCCAGAGTAATGGTTTAATCACGAAATTTCTTCCCCTTGGCATGCAGAATGAATTCTTCATTCTTGACTCCTTTATTAGCCTATCCTATTTTATCCCAACTCAGAGTAGCTTAGCCATAGCTGTTATCCTAGGTATTTAATGCTCCTTCTTCATGCATGTCTCACATTCCTCTCATGCATTTCTCATTAAGTCGTCTTTCACCCCTCCATCTGTTTGTGTAATGCTTGGTATGTGACTGTTGCTGTGTAATAATAGGCCCTAAGTCATGTGACTTTAATTTGTAAGGTCAGACACCATTTTTCCTGCAGAGAATTCATTTTTGTCCTAAAGTTAACTCTTTTACCTCACTATGCTACTGTTTCTGATGACCAAAGATAAAAACTGAACTTTAAAAATCTCTCTTCACCTGTGTGTATATATATAAAAAAAAAATACTGGACCTTTATCACCAAAGTCAACAATCCAGTGAAAAGATGGTCACATCAGGAATCCATAAGCTGGATTCTGATCCTGATATTGTAATTGACTTGTCACAACTCCAGTCCAGTTGCTTCAGCTCTCTGATTTTCGATTTATTTATCAGAAAATTGTCCTTCCTCTCTCTCTTTTGCCTCCTCCCCTCCTTCTTCCCATCTTTCCCTCCTTCTTTCCTCTTTCTTTCCTTCCTCTCTTCCTTCCTTCCTTTTTTTCCTTCTTTTTGTGACAGAGTGCAGGAAATTCTACCCCCCAAGTATGGCACCTTGGCATGCTGAGTATTTTAAGCTGAAGGAAACAGAGAAAACCACAGAAGCAGAAAGGTCTTTCTGACCTCTCTTGAAGACCCTCATGTGACAGGTGTCCTGCCCTACATCCAGAGAGAAGGAATGTTCCACAGAGAGACTAAGAAGAATCTGAAGAATCAGGCCTTACTAAGTGCCCTCCAGGTTATCTTTAAGTCATACCCCCTTTTTGTCCAATCATGCCTCTACATTCATCCTCAAACCTAAGCATAAAAATACAGTTTCTCCTGGGTCTTTGGGTCTTCATTTTTGAAGACTTGTGTCACATAAAACATGAATTACATACGTTTGTTATGCTTCTCTGTTGTTAATCTGTCTTTGGTTATAAAGGTATCAGCCATCAACCTTGTGATGGATAAAGCAAGATATTATTTTTTTCTCCTCTATACTTTCTTTCTTTTTTCCTTTCTTCCCTTTTCTTTCTCTCCCTTCCTCCCTTCCTCTTCCTTCCTCCTCTTTTCCAAACTTTCTCCCTTTTCCTTTCTTCCCTTTAATTTATATTTACTAAATGCCTCCATTCTCAAGGAGAGAGCAACAAACAAATACAAATTTCGTCAATTAAAAGTAAGTTGATTTTTAAAAATGAAACATTAAAATAACAACACAAGGCTATTGCAGTTAAATGAACAAATAAAGAGGAATAAACTTTGTATGCATTTGCAGAGCACTATATAAAACTATGATATTATTGTTATGGGAGAATGAAATTTCTAGAGAGACCAGATGATGTAGAGATTAAAAACTTGGGCTTTGAGATTACTAAAGAAACTTGAGTTTCAACTCTACTAGCTGAGTGACGATGGGCACATTACTTAAAGTTTCCAAGTCTAAATTTCCTCAGCAGTGAAATACAGTGTGTTAATAAAAGTACATAGCTCAAAGGGCTGTTGCAAAGATTGAACGACATTTTATATGTAACATGCTAAGCACAAATGCCTAACATATAATAAATGCTAAATAATGATAGCTATTATTATTCTTATCATTGTTCGTTAGGTAAGGCAGAGTAACTTATACTGTTGTCATTTTTGTTATGTAAAATAACGATAGTAATCTCAGAGGAAGCAAAGGTTGGTGGGGTTGGGGGAATTAGGACTTCTCCTGAGAACTGTCAGTTTCCTCTAGAGAAAGGAATTCATGGAAGGAGAGATGGGACTGTACCTGGTGGAAGCACAATAGGGTGGTGGTTAAGGCTGATATTTGTAAGCCCTCTCACTTGTTGATTGCCAGCCTCTTCCTATCACCTTCCGAAGACCTTTTTATCAGTTCCTTACTGAGTTTGTCCAGTATTACCTCTTAGTGTCCCTTGGCCAGAGGTTTCTCTTAGAAACAACAGCTGACAGCTTGAAAGTCTCACTCTTTTTCCTCGATCTGTCAAAATTCTATTTATTCTTCGTGGCCCGGTTTAAATACCAACTTTTCATGCAGCCTTTCTGGGCTGCCCTAAAATGCCATTCAGAACACCTACTCCGTGTTCCCACTGCACTCTTAGCAACCAGTAAAGCGCAATTGTGTTCGAGAGAGTGGGCAAATCTCTCTGTGCAATAACGATAATAAACTGTCTCTTGTATTAGACCGTGAGCTCTTTGAGGGGAGGAACTGCACTGCCCTCAGCTTTGGATCCTATATTTAGTCACTTGTGCCTCCTACATTTTAAAACTACACAAATGAAATTGCATTGTTTTCATGGAATTGAATCCTATGAAGAAAAAAACAATGGGTGTGAACTTCTAACTCTTTTAAGGTCTGGTTGGAGCTGACCTAGGAGTATACAACCAAGGAAAGGGCTCAAGCGCTCTGACTTCCAGCTCAAATCCTTACCTTCATTATAAGCTCCCTCTGGATCCCAGAGGCCCTCCATGACTGAGGAGGTGGCTCTGGATTCCTCAAAACTGAATTTCAGATAACTCACTTGCAATATTTGGATGAGTGCCTTGATGACATACACTCTAGAGATCATGAGGCAATGAGAATATTTCACTTAGCTTATTTTTTGCCGTGTGCTTATCAGGACATTCACATGGCTGGAGTTAGAAAAGGGTGTGGAAGCTATATTTGGCTAAATGCAATGAAGAAATTCCTTGGCTAAAAAAGAAAACAATCTTTCCTTTCTTAAAAATTTAAGTTGACGTAAAAAAAAAATCTTTGCAGTGCAAGATAGAGTTTCTTTTTCCTTTTCTGTCTGTCTTGGGGGTTTTATCTGATTTTAATCATTATTCAAATCATATGATTTGAAACAGCTGAAGCTGTTTTTTTTCCTTGGGGAAAAAAAAAAGAAATCTGCAGTTGCAACTATTGCAGCTATCTACCTACCCTACTCCCCTCCTCCAGGGTAGCATGGGCTGTCAAGTGTAAATGTTGAGGATTATGAATTTTACCTTTAAAATGCTTCAATGCCCTGCAGAGTTTTCTCAGCAATTTTCAAGTCTTGTTAACCATAATACATCCAGTTCTTGATTATCCACAAAAAAGGGAAATGAATAGTGGCACAGATAATCCAAAACAGAAAAACATTCAAAATGTTTCTTATATTTTACTTTGGAATGCTTTGTATGGCTTTTGGGGGGTTCCAATTTTCTTCCCAGTGATGTTCTGCTCAGGAAAAAGTTAAAATGAGTTTGCATTCCCTAAGCCCACACTGGGGGATGTGGCTCAGCCACATGCTGGGTGGCAGGGAGAAGGCAGCCCAAAAAATAAGGGAAAAGAATTCCACTGATAATCTAGAAGTGGAACTGCTCCTATGAATAATAAAGGGCTGATCAGAATATAATTCAGTTTTATAAATTCATGTGGACAATTTTTTGGTCCACATTAATAAAAATCTAGTTATCCTCTTCCGAAGAGTTAAAACTGGTATCAAAGAGAACTTTGGTATCAAAAATAAATGACCTCAAGATCCTTTACTTCTCACAGCCCAGTAGCACTGGCACTATGTGAAGGAGTCAGGATCTGTTGCTGGGGCCAAGGGGACTCAGTTCTCAGCTAATGTACTCCAGCTCCATCCTTCAACCTTCTTCAGTTGAACATGTGTAGATTTATAAAATGCCAGGCTATGTACTACTGTCCCATCTACCATGGTAGTTACAATTATCATTCCTATTTTACAGATGAGAAAACTAAGGCTCATACAGGCTCATTATTAATTTAAGTTCACAAAGCTACTCACTGTGAGCAGCTAACTTTGAGCTCAGGACTATCTCACTCAGTTTGGATAACTAAGTTGAGAGTCAGAAGTTAAGGGGTAGCAAGCTTTTCATTATTTGAATGTTTTCCTGGTTTCCCTCATTGTTCTTAGAAAGCAAATTCAATTAAATATTTATGAGCTCTGACTACTAGGTTTCTCGTATGTATATATGTATAATATGTATGTGTGCGTGTGTGTGTGTGTATATATATATATATATATATATATCATGATATTGTGTTGCAAGAAAAAAATCGAATAATATTTAGATATAATCTCTGCCCTCCAGAGTTTTCAGTTTAAAATAGAAACCAGATGAATAGAATAGAATGAGAAACCACGTGACTATAGAGTAAGGCAGAATGAGACAAGTAGATATAAGAAATGGCAGGGCAGGGTCAAATCACATCAGGATGGGAACAAAAAACAAGAGATTTCAGAAAAGGCTAATGAATGAACGAATGGAAGTCAGTGGGCAATTTCAATTTCAATATGCTGCGTATGACGTGAGTAAGGAACCAAGTGCACACTGCTATTGAGATGGGCCTTAACAACTGGATACCATTTTGTTGACAGCTCTGATGTAGATGGGATGGAATTCCAAGTGCTGGGAATACTTCTAGCAGCTAAAGTTAAGAGCGTACCAGATGTGTTCAGAGAACCTCGAGTTGATCTGAAAAGAGAATCTGCTCAAGGAGAAAACAACGTAAGCGAAAATGAAAATAGTAACAACAAAAAAACAAAATAGCATCATAATCTTGTCATAAAAAATCAGAGTTAGGGACAGAAATGAGAGAGAGAAGAGAAGAGAGAAGGAAGCCATTTTTAAAATCCCTCATGTTTTCACGTTTTAGAAAATTCAAATACTCACCTAGTAATTTGGTATAAAACAATGGGCACATTTTTCAGTAATTTTAGTACTGGAAGGAGAGGAAAAGAATAGGTAACAAAAACAAATTTATTAGTCCAAGGCTACCCTATTGCTCAAGTGGATCCCTAAAAACTCAGGGGTCCTAACTCCTACTCCAGTGATGAGCTGCTAGCTCGGCCAGCTTTAGGGTATGACGGTAGCACCAAGGCCAAGCTTCTGGGAAGCCTTAGAGTAGCTTCTGGGAAGAAAGTAGGGATTCCAGGGTGTTTACAAAATATAACTCAAGGATTATGTGTCTTCGATTTGTTCTGGAAGTTTCCACACTCATCTTAGCTAAATCACATTCCTTTTCCCTTGCAGACTTTTTTGTCTGTCCTTGATTTCTTCTTTGACATCTTCTCTTCCCCCATTATCTTTTACTCTATCAAACCTGATTTTACCCCCTGTATAAAAATGCAAAAGCCATAGTCGTTTACTCCTACACACCCTTAGCATTTGCTGGGTGTTTGTCTCTTTGGTCTCTTGAGCCTTAGATATCTCTAGGCCCCATTCTAGCTCCCATGAGCAATTTCACATCACTATGGACATGACCTCTATGAAACTGGCTATGGTACTCTGGGTTTTCAATGTACAATTCTATTTCCCTTCCTGTAGTGGATGCTGTGGGGCACCACCTCCTTGAGGACCAAGGCACTCCAGCTGCCAGGAATTTGGCTGCTAACCTCACACAGCTGAGCCTTCCATGAAAATTGCTCTCTGCCAAAGAGAACTTCCTAGTCCAAGGTCATGTCTACTCTCCAGAGGTAACTCTTAACTAATGTCTGTCCAGATCGTTTGCCACAATGTTAAACAACTGTGAATGGCTATCAGAGCTCCAGAACGCCCCAAGGGATCTGGGTAGCCCTCTCCTGTACATGCCCAATGTCCATCTTTTCCCTTTGCCCAGTCCTGCTTCCTTCACTCTCTCGTGAGTATCATCCCTGAGAGCACTCCTGATAACTCCCTACATGCAAGTCTCCACCTCAGAGTCAATTTCCCAGGGAACAGCCTCAATACCCTATATTTACTGTGGCTTGTATGTTGTTGCTGTAGTAACCTGTTTTGTAATGAAAGAAAAAAAATCACCATCTTTGAAGGGGTCAGAGATCAAGGTTTTGGTAGCCCCTATACAACAGAATTCATTGAACCAGGCCTATAGCCTAGTCCATCCATTTTCTTACCTCTTGACCTTGAGTTAAGTAATGTATCATTCCTATGTACTGGTTTCCTTTGGTTCAAATGGATAATAACCTATATGGTGGAGTGATGGGGGAGAAAAATGAACAGATGGTTAAACATCCCTAAAAGACCATTACATACTGTGAAAAGACTTAAATTCTGTGGTGAAGTCTCCAAAATCTTAATCCCCATAGACTGAGATTCTACAGAGTCCACTTCTTTGGAAATAGTTTTGAAAATACCCTTTGCTTCACTTTCTGTGAATTATGCAACCACAGAATTCCTCTGGGGACTCAGCCACACCCCAAATCTTAGCCTAAATCATTGAGTTTGACACAGATTCATAAGAATTTGGCAAGCAGCTCACCCACATTTTCTATCAAATTGAATCCAAATGTTGCCTAGGTTGGATGAGAGTTCGGTCAAGAGAAGGAGGCCCAGGCCAATGGACTGCTAAATGGTGATATTCGAAACCCAAATGAGTTTGGCTTGGCTTTAAGACTAGGAGGAAAGCTTTGAACCATAGCATATGATATAAGCCCTGGTCCAACTCAAAACCCTTTTTACTTTTTTTGGTTGTTATTTCAGAAATGCACTGACCCTGCACTCTACAGGACACTATGCTCATTCCGAATGCTAAGGTCAGTCCTAGGAAACTGCAGGCGCCTGTAGGGTCAAAGTAGAGTGGGGAAGCTGGTTCTTAACACCTGTTCCTTTACTTCCTTCTGGAACAGAGCAAACCTTGACAAGATGGGGTGGGGTAGTAGTGTTTGAAAGGACTGGAAGAACTACTAATTCAGGCTCCTGTGAAGAACCCAATCAGCAGTGGGCTTTGTGTTGAGGCTCTGATTGAATTCTCTCTCTTTACAGAGAAGGTGTTGGCCTCCTGCTTCCTGGAATAGTGGCTATGACTAACTCATGTAGCACTGGATACAATTATAAAACAGAGAAAGTTAGATTTTGCTGCTCACATCAAATTTTCTATCACAACTTCTCCTTAATTATCCTTTTTATTTAACTTTTGTATTAGGTTTGGGGTACATATGCAGGTTTGTTATATAGGTAAACTCGTGTCATGGGAGTCTTTTGTACAGACTTTCATAATCCAGGTAATAAGCATTGTACCCAATAGTTATTTATTTCTACTCCTCTCCCTCCACCCACCCTCCCCACTCAAGCAGGCCCCAATATCTGTTGTTCCCTTCTTTGTGTTCATGAGTTCTCATCATGAATTTAGCTCCCAGTTATAAGTGAGAACATGCTGTATTTGGTTTTCTGTTGCTGTGTTAGTTTGCTAAGGAATAATAGCCTCCAGCTCCATCCATGTTCCTGCAAAAGATATGATCTCATTCTTAAATAATTATCCTTTTCCTTCTCCTTTTTCCCCTTCTCCTTTTCCCCTTTCTCCTTTTCCTTTACCTCCTCTTCCTCCTAATCTTCTTTTCCTTTCCTCCCTCCTCCTCCTCCCACTACCCTCTTTCTTCCTCTTTTTTTCTCCCTAAGAAACTTCACACTCTCCACTGTCTTCAGGCTTCATCGATCACTCCTCCAAAAGCCCCCATTACACCAGCACCCCACCCCTGGGAAGACTTTCCCAAGCAGCATCACCCTCTCTCTACCCCCACACCACACAATCATCTTCACCCCAACCCTCTCCACACTCCTGCACCTCCCATCACCACTAAGACTTGTCTCTCAGAGGTCTTGTCTCCTAAGGCCCTAGCTGCCTAGATAAACCAATATGTTAATACACATGGGAAAACCCATGATAAAGCCAATATTAAAATATAGTATGTCTGAGTCTTGGCTTTGTCACTCCCAGGCCATATAATATTCGGTAAGACATTTAGACTTTTTAAACTTCCATTTCTTCACCTCTGAAATACAGCTAAGAAAGACTCAACATACAGGGTCTCAGTTTACATTTAGCTTCCACTGAAAAACATCTCTTGATCTTCCAAAATAAGATTAAATGCCCCTTGTCTATGTTCCTATGTCATTCTCTCAATTCACTTGTCATAAAGCTTGTCACTTGCATCCTAATTCCCAGTATACTTCCTGATTCTTACTGCAGACTCCTGAGGGCAAGACATATGGTTGATCCCCCTTGAAGTCCAGTGGCTAACACAATGTCTAGCACGTAGCTGTACTAAAATAAGGGCATTAAATGAATAGGCCACCTCTGGAAGCATTTATAAATAGTGGAAATTGTTTCTCCCAGATGGCATATTTATATTGGAACAGTGTCCTTTTTAGATCATGCCTCTGCTACAGAAGAGACCATAATGGAAATATCAGGTGCAGGAAGATGTTTTGGTGTCACTCAAATAGCTCCATGTAGGTGGCCTCTTGCTCTCTCCAAACATCCAGCTGGCTCTGGGCCCGTGCACCTGAAGGGAGATATCTGAGACTCAGAACACTTCCTGCTTCATTTCAGTGACACCAACTTGGCTCCGTTTTCACCTCCAAGCCGGGATCAAATGTTCCCCAAGTGCAGAGAGTTAAGGAGAGATGTCTCATTCTCTCCCTTGACCTCCTCTCTTATTCCCCTCTTATTATGTTTTTCATAAAACTTTAAATGAGATTCCCAGAGAAAAGCCCTGTCCTTTGGTCAGGCCAGCAGCCTCCCCAACTGTGGGCTCTGGCACTTCTCTAAAAAGGTCAAAATGGGGATAGAAAGTTCTTGATGAGGTGCTTGAGCACTTACATTAATGGGAGAAGAGATAAAGAGGGAAACACGGGGAGTGTGGGATGTGTGAGACTGCATGTTCACAGGGAAAAGTAATGTTGTGAAGAAAGCCTGCCACTGCTAATGAACCTGGTAAGAGGACAGGAAGGAAAGGGATTATTTCTGTTATCCCTTTTGGGAGACAATTTTCCATGTGTCTTACATTTTTACATCTGGCAGGTGCTGACAGTCCTTGTGCTGGGCTCTCTTTTTAAGGATGTTTCCATAGTGGAAACATATATGGAAAAATGGAGCTGGGCTGGAGCATAGGGCAGGTGCACTTAGGGTCCATTATGCAAAATTTGGGTTTTCTATACTCAGGGCTTCTCTCTCATAAGCCACCCCACAGTGTGTGCAGGTATTACCTGGCTCTCTTCACATTGTTCTGTGGGAATTGGGGCTTGGAGGGTCAAAGCAAATATGCTAATACTCTTATTGCTTGCTGTGCTGTGAGTAAAGTCCATTGTCTCTGACCCAGGAATCTTGTGTCTTCTGCCAGCATCCATGAATCTGTCAGGTTATCTTGTGAGCTTACAAGTAGTACAAAGTTTCAGCCCTTCACAGTTCTTGACCAAGCTCTGTTCTCTCTGCCTAAAGGCAGCTTGTGAAAGAATTCTGCCTTTATAGGTCTATGTGAGCCCTATCTCCTATGAGAAAAGGAGAAGAGGGAAGAGAGAAAAAGAGCACATACGTATTGAATGTCCCCTGTTTGCCAAGCCATGCTGAGCTGAGCTGAGCTTCTCCTACATTATCTCATTTAATCCTCATAACACCCTAGGAGTAGATATCATCCTGCCTCTTTCATAGATGAAGAGTCCCAGGCCCAATAAAGTGAAGTGACTTGCCAAGATCACTCACAGAGTGTGAGGTTTAAACCTAAGCCCGTCTGTTAAGAGAGCTACTGATCTTTCTGTTATATCATTCTAGGAAGTCCTTTATTTTCTGTGTATTGAATAGATGACCAATCCAAGATAACAAGAGAGATGCTAGCAAGTCTAAAATCATTTCCCTAACCACTCTGTTATCTGTTCTATGATTTTCCCCAGTTCTATCCCTGGACGTATTCCTCAGCTTAATGAGCACTTCTTCATTTTTGTAGTCTTTTGCCTTTCCTTTTCTAGGACCCCAGCCTCCAGCCAATGTTACTCCTTTTGCTTAGCCTTGGACTTGTTGACTCTTGCTATTGCTCTAGGATATTTTTTTTGGAGCGGGGGTCTACTCAGAAGAAAAGATGGGAAGCCCTTTCTCTGATATCACTGTAGAATGAATAACACTGTCCAGACGTCACAGTTCTAAAGAATTCTTGTTTGGTTTTCAGATGTGACTGGAGTGATTTGCACCTGGATGCCTAGACTCGCCATCTGCTGAAAGACTGCTCAGAAAGCCCTCCCATGCATTCCCCTGCTGCATACCAGCCCACTCTGCCTGCAGCTGCTGTCTGCAGGACTTCATATCTATGCCACACTGTGTAAAAGCTGTGCTTCAAGAAATCACAAAAACGTTTTCCTGCACCTACTACACAGCCTGAGTGCGGCATAAGTTGACCTTGCTTGCTAAGAAATGGGGCAAGAAATGCTTTTTTGTGTGTGTCATGTCTGTTTGTTTTTCAATTAAGAGAGGAAAGCATTAGGCAGATGGAATGTACATGTGAGGATGAGGAGACAGAAAACAAGTAGCCCTTTCCATCAAGATAGAGGGTTTTCTGGGGTTGCTGGCTGTTGAATGTCACTCCTGATTTCTCTTTCCAAGGCACTGTACCACCAGCCTACTGAGATTGTGTGGGAGCTTTCATGGGGGTTGTATTTCACTGATGAAAATAAATTTTGTGCATAATGTGAATGTTTATGTTTCTTTATAGAATAGACTTAGTTTAGCAATAAGCTAATAATACTGACGTAACTCTAATTCTCTGGGGAAAAAATTTGCTCCCCCACCTTCCATTCCTGCAACATCATCAAAGTACTCACAACAAGAACGAACCAATTAGCAACACTTACTAGCACTGCCTAGACTCAGTGTAAGCAAATTTTGAAATAAAAAGGAAAGCGTGATGGGACATTCTTATGGTTTAAATATTTGTCTCCTCCAAAACTCATGTTGACATTTAGACTCCAATGTAGTACCATTGAGGGGTGGGGCCTTTAAGAGGTAATTGGGTCATAAGGATCCTACCCTTATGAATGAATTAATCCATTCATGAATTAATGGGTTAGTGGATTAGTGGATGAATAAGTTATCATGAGAGTGGGACTGGTGGCTTTATAAAACAGGAAGAGAGACCTTAGCTAGCACTCAGCCCCCTTGCCATGTAATGTCCAGCACCACCTCAGGACTCTGCAGGGTCCCCCCCAGCAAGAAGGTCCTCACCAGATGTGGTCCCCTGATCTTGGACTTAGCCTCCATAGCTGTAAGAAATAAATTTCTTTTCTTTATAAATTGCCCAGTTTTAAGTATTCTGTTACAAGCAATAGAAAATAGACTAGGACACACATAGACCTTGCTTTACGGAGTTTATAACCAATTTGTAGAGAAAGACAATGATTCATTAAAAAGAAATAACCTACACCAGATAGTAGGTGAAAAGACACACGTGAGCAGCACAAAGTGCTACTGAAGTTGTGAAAAAGGTATCATTAGTCTCCTAGTTACCGAGACTCTAAATTGTGGAGTTATCTTCACACCCCAAACCTAATTCACTCCCACACAGTTTCCTTCAAAATGCCTCTTGCAGCCTCCTCTTTCTCCGTTCCATGCCTAATAGCATCACCTTACTTTAAGTCTTTATCAGTTTATATTTAAATTGTTAAAACTTTTTACTTGTCTCCTTGCCACTGGCCACTTCCCACTGGAACTCACGTGGAGCAAAAATTAAACTTCCAAAAGCACCACTTTGATCCTTTTCCTTCCCTATTCAAACACTTCCCTGGATGCCAATTTCCAACTGAAATAAAGTCAAAACTTGAGGATTGGCATGAAAGAAGGATCCAGGTTTGTGCTGACATGGGCTTGGTCCTAGGATGGTGGGAAAAAGAAAGAAAAAAATGAGCAAGTCAAGCAAGACTTGATGGTTGGAACACAGGAGCTGAGAGAAGGTAGCATTACCAAGAATTATGGGCTTGAACCTAGAAGACTGGAAGACGAGCAAAAGGCAAAAATAGAGAAGTGCACATTTAGAAGATGTGTTGAGGTGAAAAGACTCAGGGCTTTTGCAATATCACCTACCACTGAGTATGCACTTAGAGGGACATAGGAGGGACACCATAGATGCTTGCTGAGCAAATAAATAAAGGAATGAATGAATAAGCCTCCTATTTGCATTATGTCCATCGTTTCACTTTATAACAACCTTAGTTGGGGGTTCTTATTATTATCACAATTTTACTGATATCTAAACCAAGACTCAGAGAGGTTACACAATTTTCCCAATATCCTCCGGCAAATGAGAGGCAGTGCTGAGATGTGAAGCCAGGTCAACTAGATGTCACAGTCCATCTAGCACGTTCTGCCCTCCGGAAGCATCTAAATTGTGTAGCACCTGGAGACGTGGAGCTGTGGGACACATTTGCAAAAGGCGGTTGTTTATCGTCAAAGCTGCAGGAGACACTAGAGGAATGTTGCAGAGGACAAAAAAGACATTCTGGACCTCAGCAATGGGAAGTTTTGGAGATAGAGGAAGCGGCACTCTTGAAGGGAATAGAAGACCTAACAAAAGAAGAATCACGGAACAAAAAGAGAAAGGAGATTTGTCAGCAAATGCGTGATTAACAACATGACAAGCTACAGAAATAGTCTTAACAGGAGCAGTGAGGCAGCCTGGTTTGAATGGAAGGAAAGAGCCTGGACCACAGCAGATAGGCTGTGTTGGAACCACCCTTCTGTTTGAAGCTTGAGCACAGAGGGGAGAAAAAATAACTTTTTTTCACTTACTGCAAGGGACATGGTGGACGCTCCTATAATAAAAGACAGATTAACAAGAGAAAAGCATAACAAATTTATTTTAAAAGTTTTTTGTGACTCAGGAGGCTTCAGAAATAAAAAAAAAAACCCAAAGATCCAGGGAAAACGTTGTAAATCTGACGAAACGGTAAATCTGACGAAAGAAGTGTGAAGAAATGTGATTGGACAACAGAAAGGGGCAGAGCCTTATGGTAATGAACTATGGGGGGCGGGAGCGTGTTGCTGAGAGACGCCTATTTATTCAGACGCTTCTCGGCCTCTCTGTGCTGCATTTCTTTCCTCCGGATATGGGGCGGTTCGTCTCTCACATGAGGGTCTTACGATCTACTTGCAGGAAAGGTAAGACAGAGAATTCCTTTCTGTTTGGCTCTCGCACAGAAACGTGGTGGAAGGTCAGAGAGACCTTGCTTCCTAGGCCCTCTCAATCTCCTTCAGCTCAAAGGGCTTTGGGGTAGTGTTTTCTGACCCCCAACAAGCAAGCTGCCTAAATGACTTGAAATTGATTGTTTGTATTTATCACATGGTGATAATATCCGTTTGGCAGGATTAAATGTGATAATGCTATCATATAGCAAATAGCATCTAACATTTACAAGGCACCAGGCAACAGTCTAAGCCCTCAACACATACTATTTCATTTAATCCATACAACTCTGTTGGGTAGATTTTGTTGGAGTCAGCTTGTTTGCAGATGAGGAGACACAGGTTCAGAGAGTTTAAGTAATTTACTTAAGGTCACACAGCTTGTGAGTAGCAGGGCTGGAATTTAAACCCAACCATTCTGCTCCCAGAAGCTATGCTCTTCACTATCATGCTATGCTAAATTGCGTTAAACAAATTATCCATAAATAGTATTGCCTTTCCTCTCAAGAACACGTGAGCTACATTAATTTTTTAAAAGTAGGTAGATTATAAATATTCAAACCAGAGGTGAACAAACAACAGTCCATAGTCCCCAGATCTGGCCTACCGCCTGTTTTATTGTATGACCTGCAAGCTAAGAATGGTTTTCACATTTTTTAATGATTTAGAAAAATTAAAAAATAATATTTTGAGACGCATGAAAATTATAGTGAAATTCAAATTTTAGTGTCCATAAATAAAGTTTTATTGAAACACATTTTTTTTTTACATATTATTTATTCCATTTTTGCCCCAGAAGAGCAAAACTGAATACTTGTCAGGGGAACTACAAAGTCAAAAATATTTAATATCTGGCCCTTTACAGAAAAACTTTGCCAACCTCCTGATATAACCAAAAACTTTCTTTGGCTAACGGAAGAGAAGCGATTTAAGGGCTTGAATTTCTCAGGAAATTCTTCACCCCTCCGGGCGCCCCATCCTCTCATATTCTCCACTGGCTGCACGCGCACCTGCACTTCATTAGAGAAGAGTCATGGGGAGGAAAGAAATCCCTGACAGAGTAGTTTGTTGCATTTCTTGGGTGGAGAAAGAAGGCGGGAGGAGGCTTGCTGGGTAGGGTGAAGGTGAGGCTTTCTTCTCAGTCCTGAATTACAGCCAGATGAGTGTATCCCTGTTTCATCTCCAGAATTATAACTTTTAATAAGCATGGAAGTGCAGGAGCTCAGCACTGTGGAGGAGACACAATGGCCAAGTCACATCACAGGTGTCTTCTCTCTGAGGCTGGTCCATGATCAGCAAAGCAACCAGCTCAGCCCCCTTCCCAGTGTCTATTTGCTTTCTCAGGCTTACCGTGACGAATTCACTGGGAAGTGGCAAAGCCTCGGGGGCTTTTGCACAGAGCCGGGGGCCAGTCACTTGGGTTCTGTGTGGAGCTTTGTCAGCAATCTTCCAGCCTGTTGGTGGCAAGTCAATTGCTCTCTTTCTGCCTTACTTAGCGTAATTAAACTGAAGATAGTTTACCAAAGTCAGTGTGTTCAGGCATCCAGCCTGTAAGATATTAAGTAAGCAACAGAATGACAACAGCAAGGATGCGTAGGCTTTCTAAAATTTTTTAAAACTTTTTCTAAAATTGTGGCAAAATATATATAACCTAAAATTTACCATTTTAACCATCTTTAAGTGTACAGGTCTGTAGCACTAAGTACATTCACAGTGTTGTGAAACCATCCATCTCCAGAACTATCTCATCTTGCAAAACTGAAACTCTGTACCGATTAAACACTCCCAATCACTCTCTCCTTCCAGTCTCTGGCAACCATCTTTCTGCTTTCGGTCTCTGTGAATTTGACTACTCTAGGTACCTCATATAAGTGGAATCATACAGTATTTGTCCTTTTGTGACTGGCTCATGCCACTTAGTATGTCTTTGACATTCATCCATGTTGTAACATGTATCAGAATTTCCTTTTTTCTTTTTTTTTCGAGACGGAGTCTCCCTCTGCTGTCCAGGCTGAAGTGCAGTGGCACAATCTCAGCAAACTGCAACCTCGGCCTCCCAAGGTCAAGTGATTCTCCTGCCTCAGCCTTCTGAGTAGCTGGGATTACAGGGGCCCGCCACCACGCCCTGCTAATTTTTGTATTTTCGGTAGAGATGGAGTTTCACCATGTTAGCGAGGCTGGTCTCAAACTCCTAACCTCAAGTGATCCACCAGCCTCAGCCTCCCAAAGTGCTGGGATCACAGGCAAAAGCCACCACACCCAGCCGAATTTCCTTCTTTTTAAAGGCTGAATAATATTCCATTACATATATATGCCACACTTTGTTCATCCATTGATGGACACACGGGTTGCTTCCATCTGTTGGCTGTTGTGAATAATGCTGCTATGAACATGAGTGTATGCGTGTCTGTTTGAGCCCCTGCTTTCAATTCTTTTGGGTATATGCCCAGGAGCAGAATTGTTTTATCATACGGTAATTCTATTTGTAATTTTTTGAGGAAGCTTCATACTGCTTTTCGTAGCGTTTCTGTGGAACATATAAGGCCAGGAGGAGTGGCAGCCTAGCTGGGTAGATAGGCGCCAGATCCTAGACTTTGAGTTTTATTAGGGATGTGATTACAAGACTTTGCAAGTTTATCCCTTGGACCAGTCCTCAGTGCATATAATTGTTTGTTGAATTGATTTTAATCCAGTACAACAAAGATTTATGTTTCTTTCTTCTCAGACTTTGGCTCCTCCTGTTCTTTATTTTTGTTTTCTGTTTTTACCACTTTGTTCCAATCTGAGAATAGCGGCTTTCCTTTTATTTTATTTTTACTAGAGATACATCTCAGATATAGAAGAACATAAATAACGCTGGGCCATGAGTTTAGACAAACACAAAACAACAGAAAGTGAACTCATCCAAGAAAATAATGAAGCTACCTACATAGGTTAGGCTCAGTCGTGCTTCCAAATGTGTTTTAAATTAAGTCATCTCAACCGTGACTACAAGTTCAAAATATTGAAAGCAACCTTATTGGAATTGGAACAAGGCATATTTGGTTTCCTCTGAAGGATTTTTTTTTAAGTGTAGTTAATAGCAGAGCTCTGAAATGTAAAAATACAGGAAAAGAAAGCCCATATGCAAATTACTCTCCCAGTAAATGGCATTAAAACTCTCCATCTTTCAGAAGTTGTGATCGCTTGGTAAAATCTCACTTATATGAAAGTGCGTAGGTAGCACCTGCATTTGTGTGAGTAAGGCCAATCAAGTGGAAGTAAGCAGAAGAATTTGGAGCAATCTAAACAAATATTCGGAGTCCATAGACTCAGATAGGTTTTGCCTTTATTTTACTCGCAATACGTACAGGCAAACGTGGTTGCCTAGTTCCCCAAGAGGACAAAATAGAAGGAATAATTTACAAACATTCAAAAAGAGAGTTGGCTAAAATCAGGCAAAAGGGCTAAATCTGAAAAAAAAAATACTACTGAATTTATAAGGAGGGGATAGTAAAAACAGGAAAGGTACACAAACCCTGAAAGAAAACACTGCCACAGCATGCAGAGTATCCTTGAATTATTTGACCAGGAAATCGACGCTTTCCCATCTCAACAGCCTCCAGTGCATCTCCACAGGAAGGCATAGAATCCAAATTGATGCTCATAATGATTTCTTCCATCATTATGGTTATACCTTAAACAGTTGGGCCACAAAGTAGTAAAAATGAACTACTCTGGGAAATTCACATCTGCAGAGATAACTGGATCTTATGATGCCAGTTAAATGAGGTATCAGATTACAGCATCTAATCTTAGCATCATTTTGTTTGTTTGTTTGTTTGAGTCTTGCTCTATTGCCCAGGCTGGAGCGCAGTGGCCTGATTTGGGCTCACTGCAACCTCCACCTCCCAGGTTCAAGTGATTCTTGTGCCTCAGCCTCCCGAGTAGCTGGGATTACAGGCACCTGCCACCAGACCCGACTAATCTTTGTACTTTTAATAGAGACGGGGTTTCACCATGTTGGCCAGGCTGGTGTCAAACTCCTGACCTCAAGTGATCATCCTGCCTTGGCCTCCCAAAATTCTGGGATTACAGGCGTGAGTCACTGCACACGGCCCTTAGCATAATTTTATGTTTAATTATAGTAGTAACAAAACTTTATAGTTAGAGAGTTTATATAGTTTTCCTACATACTAAATATGATCTTAGGAAAGACTCAGTTTCCTTATCTGTCAAATGATGATGATAATCAAAGTACATCCTAGATCTGTTGTGAGGAGAAAATGAGATGATGCATGGAAGGCACCCAGCATTTTACATAGCCTGTGTTTCCTAAACATTAGATAGCATACAGTGCCACTGTATGATCACCACCATCACCTCTGCCACCACCACACTGTTGTCTAATACTGTTGATCTTTATGACAACACTGTACCTGGGCTCCTATCCTCGCTCTATCATTTATGATCTGTGTGACCTTGGGAAGTCAGAACTTCCTTCTGCTTCAGTTTTCTCATCTGGAAGATAAAGACAATGCTATATAATATCTACCTTATTCGGTTGCTAGAAGAATTAAGTGAGATAATAATAAAAACATTTAAAATAGGGAGAAGCACAGGGCAAGCATTTAAGTAACATTAGCTATGCTTATTATTATTTTTATTATTCGGTATCATTTCTAAGGAAAGTAGTTCTCAAAGTGTGGAGTGGGGACCCCTGGTGGTCCCTTTTTTAGGCAGTCCATGAGGTGAAAACAATTTTCATAGTGATACTAAAATGAGTGCCTTTTTCACTTCCATTCTCTCAAGTATACAGTGTTTACCTGAGGCTACATGAAGTATGATATCACTACAGATTGAATGCAGTCTTAACTCTAGCTGCCTTCTGTTAAACACTAAAGAAATTTGCAGAAATGTGAAACAATGCTCCTCTCTAATATTTTTGCAAAATATAGTTATTTTTCCATAAAAATATATTTTATGTTAGTCTATGGTGGGTTTATTGTTATTTTTAAATGAATACATATTTTTAAATGTTCAGTTTTAATGTCTAATGTGGAAAATATCAACAGATACAGTGTACATAAACAAAGGTTCTTTGGGGTCCTCACTAACTTTGTGAGTATAAAGGAATCCTGAGACAGAAAAGTTTGAGAATCACTGTCTTAGTTCATTAAGCCTCAGAGTTGTTGACTCCTCAAGGTAACTTGCTTGAGATTCAAATATAGGCAAAGCCAAATTTCACCCAAAGTTTCCTGATAAGGAAACCCAGTAGTCACTATAATACGCCATACCCCAAGAGTAACAGAGCTCCCCATACGGAGGAGGGCTCTATGGTCACCTCTACCTTTTAACAGTTTGGTACTATTACAGGGCTCTGTATTGGTAGGTATACTTAACAAGACTCTACCTTTAACATGGTATTCAAGGCTAATCAATGTTTTCCAGCATCTTGAGTTTTATTCCAAGTGGCCGATCATTGTTGTACCAAATTTACATGCAGTTTTTGCCTTGTGATTAAGAAGAAGGACCTAGTGTTAATACTCTTAAGTCCTGGTTTCAAAGCCAAAACTGATTCCCATCATAGGTTTTAAAATATCAAGCAAGAATTCTCAGCCATTTGTAAGCCACTTTAAATACAGTTTTCAGGAGTTCAAGAAGTAATCCCTGAAGGAACTGGGTCAAGTTCTTCCCAGTCCTGTGTTCCTGTACCACAGATGGCTAAATTTCAGCCTTAAGAAAATACGTTGGGATACAAGAGCATACTTAAAGGAAGAAAATAAACAGAAACAGTCTTGCACAAACCTGACATATGAGGTCTCTCTTTGAATAAGCATTTGATACTTGACACTTGAGTATATGCCACTGAAACAAATTGGTTTTAAGTATGTAACATTCTGATTTAGGGTTCTCACCATTATCTTGGTAAAAAATTGACACCTGCTACATTGTCTTAAGACTTTTGTCTCAGAGGCTTCAGATTTTTACATACATATAAGCACATATATACTATGCATTTGCTTGGGTTGAATTGAAATCTCCAGTAGTAATTTGAAGAGTTTGACTTATGGGGCAATGGCACAGGTTTACATGCATTATGCAAAATTTTCTGCTAAATGCAATGGGCTTTTGGAAATTAAATTGGTTTATTTCAATCCATGCTTGTTTGACATAAATGTCACATGTATGCTAAATAACTATGTCTTTCTTCTAGTTCTGCTCCAATATTAATCCTTAAAATATTATCTCAGATAAGCTATGACTACACAATGCCAAATATACATCTTGAAATAATAAAACTTGCTTTTATTATCCTGACATTCACAAATCTGATATTTGACAAGATAGAGTTAAGTAACCTAATACTGTAGAAAAACAGAACTAAGCAAAGAAATGAAAATCATTTTGATCCAACCACATAGTATCACAGAACTAAATAATTTTACTCCAATATTTTGCTAAATTTAATCATTTTAACTAAATGTTATCAGATCAGTTTGTGGAGCACTGACCATTTTACTATTGAGATAATGTGAGAGGAAGATACGGGAAACAAGCATGAAATATATGGGGCAAAGAAGATTAAACCCTCCTTTACGGAGGGGTCTGGGCAGAGCTTGCTGTCCAGCAATGAGCAGGGACTCAACAAAGGAGGCTGCCTCTGTGGTGCCTTCATTCCAGCAAGCACTGTGGATTTGGAAGAGAGGCAGCCAAGGTAGAAGATTGTATTAGGCAGGGTTCTCTTAGAGGGACAGAATTAATAGGAGAGATATATATTATATATACATAGGAGATCCATATATTATATATATATAGGAGATATATATACATGAGATATGTATATCCAGATATATATATATCTTTAGTTTAGTTTATTAAGTATATAATATTTAGTTTATTAAGTATATATATATACTTAATATAAGTATATATATACCTAATATAAGTGTATATATATACTTAATATAAGTATATACTTAAACTAAATATTATATATTATATATAGTATATATATTAAGTATATATACTTAATATAAGTATATATATACTAATATAAGTATATATACTTATATAAGTATACATATACTTATATAAGTATATATACTTATATAAGTATACATATACTAATATAAGTATATATACTTATATAAGTATACATATACTAAGTATATATACTTATATAAGTATATATATAATAATATAAGTATACATATTTATATTAGTATATATATACTTATATTAAGTATATATACTTATATTAGTATATATACACTTATATAAGTATATATATACTTATATATATAAGTATATATATATTAGTATATATATACTTATATTAGTATATGTACACTTATATAAGTATATATATATACTTATATTAGTATATATATACTTAATATAAGTATATATATACTTATATTAGTATATATATATACTTATATTAAGTATATATGTACTTAATATATATACTATATATAATATATAATATTTAGTTTAAGTATATAAGTATATATATACTTATATAAGTGTACATATACTTAATATAAGTATATATACTAATATAAGTATATATATACTTATATAAGTGTACATATACTTATATTAGTATATGTACACTTATATAAGTATATATATACTTATATTAGTATATATATACTTAAGTATATATGTACTTAATATATATACTATATATAATATATAATATTTAGTTTAAGTATATAAGTATATATATACTTAGTATATATATACTTATGTTAGTATATATATAATATATAATATATATACTTAGTCTATATACTAATATAATATATACTTATATTAGTATATATAATATATATATAATATATATTATATACTAATATTAATATAGTATTAATATTAGTATATTAATTAATATACTAATTAATTAATTAATTAATACTAATATAATATTAATATATTATAATAATATAATATATATACTTATATTAGTATATATACTAAGTATATATATTATATATTATATATATACTAACATAAGTATATATCTACTAAGTATATATATACTTATATACTTAAACTAAATATTATATATTATATATAGTATATATATTAAGTACATATATACTTAATATAAGTCTATATATATACTAATATAAGTATATATACTAATATTAGTATATATATATTATATATATACTAACATATACTACCTTGGCTGCCTCTCTTCCAAATATATACTTATTTAAGTATATATTATATATGATATATATACTGATATAAGTATATATATACTTATATCAGTATATATATCATATATTATATATATACTAATATAAGTATATGTACTTATATTAGTATATATATAATATATTTTATATATACTGATATAAGTATATATATACCTATATAAGTATATATATTATATATATACTAATATAAGTATATATATTATATTATAAATACTAATATAAGTATATATATTATTAAGTATATATATTTATATTAAGTATATACTTATATAAGTGTATATAGTATATATATACTTATGTAAGTATATATACTTACATAAGTATATATATTAATAAAAGTATATATACTAATAGAAGTGTATATATACTTATATTAGTATATACTTATATTAGTATATATCAATATAAGTATATATATATACTTAATATATTTATTATATATTTAATATAAGTATATATATACGTATATATATAAACTTATATATATACGTATATATATAAGCTTATATATATACGTATATATATAAACTTATATATATACGTATATATATAAGTTTATATATATACGTATATATATAAGTATATAATATATACTAATATAAGTATATATATACTTAATATAAGTATATAATATATACTAATATAAGTATATATATACTAATATAAGTATATATATACTTAATATAAGTATATATACACTAATATAAGTATATATACACTTAATATGAGTGTATATATACTAATATAAGTATATATATACTTAATATGAGTGTATATATACTTAATATAAGTATATGTATACTTAATATAAGTATACATATACTTAATATAAGTATACGTATACTTAATATAAGTATACATATACTTAATATAAGTATACGTATACTTAATATAAGTATATATACTTAATATAAGTATACGTATACTTAATATAAGTATACGTATACTTAATATAAGTATACGTATACTAATATAAGTATACGTATACTTAATATAAGTATACGTATACTTAATATAAGTATACGTATACTTAATATAAGTGTATATACTTAATATAAGTATATGTATATACTTAATATAAGTATATGTATATACTTAATATAAGTATATGTATATACTTAATATAAGTATATGTATATAGTTAATATAAGTATATGTATATACTTAATATAAGTATATGTATATACTTATATAAGTATATGTATATACTTAAATAAGTATATGTATATACTTAATATAAGTATATATATATAAATACTTAATAAACTCCCTATATATATATCCCGATATATATATATCGGGATATATATTGGGATATATGTAGGGAGTTTATTAAGTATTAAGATATATACATAAAGTATTAACATATATCCCTATATATAATCCCTATATATATAATATATAGGAGATATATATATAATATATAGGAGATATATATATCAGAGATATATATATCCCTATATATATATAGGAGAGAGATATAATATATATAGGAGATATATATATATCAGAGATATATATATCCCGATATATATATATAGGAGATATATATATCTTTTATTTAGTTTTATTGAGTTTATTAAGTGTATATATATACACATATATACACACTTATGTATATACACTTATATATATATACACTTATATACACTTCTATATATACACTTATGTGTATATATATACACACACATATATATATATATATTTATACACTTAATAAACTCCCTATATATATCCCAATATATATATATCGGGATATATGTAGGGAATCGGGATATATATATAGGGAGTTTATTAAGTATTAACATATATATATAAAGTATTAACATATATCTATTGGTAGTTTATTATTAACATATTTATATATAAAGTATATATATATATATGTATATATATAGGGAGTTTATTAAGTATTAATTTACATGATCACAAGGTCCCACAATAGGCCATCTGAAAGCTGAGGAACAAAGAGAGCCAGTTGATGTCCCAAAACTGAAGAATTTGGAGTCTGATGTTCAGGAAGCATCCAGCAGGAGAAAGATGTAGTCTAGGAGGCTAGGCCTGTCTTGCCTTTTCACATTTTGCTGCCTGCTTTATATTTGCTAGAAGCTGATTGGATTGTGTGCACCAGATTAAGGGTGGGTCTGCCTTCCCCAGCCCACTGACTCAAATGTTATTCTCCTTTGGCAACACCCACAAAGACACACCCAGGATTAATACTTCTGTATCCCTCAATCCAATCAAGTTGACACTCAGTATTAACCATCACAATCCACCCCTTGTCATCTTGAACCCATACACATCTCCTGAGATCATACATAGTCTTCAAATAAAGACAATAATGAGGTCATAGTTACACCTAACATAATACAACTATCCTTTGTACAACCAGAAACATACCAATCCCCAACCTAAATACTATTACGTAAAGTTAACAATACTTCGATGCTGATATGAATTCAATAAATCTTATGTCACATGATAAAGGAAAAGGAAATAAAATGAAGATATGTTCTTAGTACAAGTGTATGCATGCACAAACATGTTTTTAACAAAAGAAGGAGGAAATACTCATGGCAGTTACAGTCCTTGTTTCTGCAGCTGGTCACGTGGTTATAGCTGGTATTGATTACTACCTTCTTCTACTACCCATTCTGTATTCCCTTTACCTTCAGCAAGCACCTCAGCAAGTCATGGTTTTTTCCTGGTGGAGTGACCCAAACCTTCACTCCTGAAGGGTCTGGGTCATTTGTAGTCCTGTCTGGATTGTGCTGTTGTAGTTTCCCATTGACTTTAATCACAGGGTATGGTAATACTAAGAGACACCCTAATGGATCTCCTGTATTCCACATATACTCTTCTTTACTTCTGTTGTGGAGTAGTAGACTGATTTCATCTTCATAGTACAGGTCAATCACCCCAGCCAACATTGTAACTCCCTTCTTCTTAGCCTGTTGACTTAAAGGTAGGAGGAGCGCAGAGTGTCCAGGTGGCAATCTTAACTTCCAGTTTAATGGAATCATTGTTGTGTCTCCTGGTGGCAGCATTCCTCCCTCTGGAACTAAGACCTCTAGGCTAGCAGAACATAATGTTGCAGGCACAGGATGCAAAATTTTGCTAGTGGTTCACTAGGGGTGATGGTGAGTGGTGCCACTTTCCCTTCCCCGCTTTGATTCCTGGGCCCACGAATCCTGGCTATGGGAGAAACAGTGCCATATACTGGACACTGATTCGGAGCATACATGGCCTTCTGGATAACTTTGCCCCAGCCCTGCCAAGTATTGTCACCTAGTTGGCATTGTAATTGTGACTTCAAAAGGCCATTCCACTGTTCTATCAATCCAGACGCTTCAGGATGATAGGGAACACGGTAAGACCAGTGAATTCAGTGAGCATGAGCCCACTGCCACACTTCTTTAGCTGTAAAGTGAGTGCCTTGGTCAGAGGCAACACTATGTGGAATACCGTAACGGTGGATAAGGCATTACGTGAGTCCATGGATGACAGTCTTGGCAGAAGCATTGTGTGCAGGATAGGCAAACCAATATCTGGGGTAAGTGTCTATTCCAGTGAGGACAAACCTCTGCCCTTTCCATGATGGAAGAGGTTCAATATAGTCAACCTACCACCAAGTGGCTGGCTGATCACCCCAAGGAATGGTGCCATATTGAGGTCTCAGTGTTGGTCTCTCTGCTGGCAAATTGGGCACTCAGTAGTGACCATAGCCAGATCAGCCTTGGTAAGTGGAAGTCCATGTTTCTGAGCCCATGTGTAACTTTCATCCCTGCCATAATGGCCACTTTGTTCATGGGCCCATTGGGTGATGACAGGGGTGGCTGGGGAAAGAGGCTGAGTGGTGTCCACAGAATGGGTCATCCTATCCACTTGATTATTAAACTCCTCCACTGCTGAGGTCACCCGTTGGTTAAGTACTCACATGGGATACAAATATCTTCAGTTTTTGGCCATCCAGAGAGGTCCATCTGGGTACCCTTTCCCCAAATTTTTTTGGTCACCAATTTTCCAATTATGCTTCTTCCAAGTCCCAGACCATCCAGTCAAACCATTGACTACAGCCCATGAATCAGTATATAATTGCACTTCTGGCCATTTCTCCATCCATGCAAAGTGCACAACTGGGTGCACTGCTTGAAGTTCTGCCCACTGGAAAGATTTCCCTTCACTGCTGTTCTTCAGGGATGTCCTAGAAAGGGGCTGAGGTGCTGCAGCTGTCCACTTTTGGGTGGTGCCTGCATATCATGCAGAACCATCTGTGAACCAGGCCCTAGTCTCCTTTTCCTCTGTCAACTGATCACAGGGAACTCCCCATGAGGCCATCAGTACAGGCTGGGGGAGAGAAGGCAGGGTGGTGGCAGGAGTAGAGACCATGGACATTTGAGCCACTTCCTCATGTAACTTACTTGTGCCTTCAGGACCTGCTTGAGCCCAATCGCATATATACCACTTCCATTTGATGATGGAATTCTGCTGTGCATGACCCACTTTATGGCTAGATGGGTTAGAAAGCACCCGGTTCATGATAGGCAGTTCAGGTCATACGGTGACTTGATGACCCGTAGTCAAGCATTCGGTTTCCACCAAAGCCCAGTAACAGGCCAAGAGCTGTCTCTCAAAATGAGAGTAGTTATCTGACGAAGATGGTAGGAACTTGCTCCAAAATCCTAGAAGCCTCTGCTGCAATTCACCTATGGGAGCCTGTCAAAGGCTCCAAACAGCATCCCTATCTGCCACTGACACCTCAAGCACCAATGGATCTGCTGGTCATATGGCCAAAGTGACAGAGCAGCTTGTGCAGCAGCCTGTACCTGCTGCAGAAACTTGTCTTGTTGTAGACCCCATTCAAAAACGGCAGCCTTTCAGGCCACTCAAAAAATGGGCCAGAGTAACAACTCAAATGAGGAATATGTTGCTTCCAAAATCCAAATAGGCCCACTAGGCATTGTGCCTCTTTCTTGGTTGTAGGAGGGGCCAAATGCAACAACTTATCCTTTACCTTAGAAAGAATATCTCGACAGGCCCCACACCACTGGACTCCTAGAAATTTTACTGAGTTAGAAGATCCCTGAATTTTAGTCAGATTTATTTCCCATCCTCTGGCATGCAAATGTCTCCCCAATAAGTCCAGTGTGTTTGCTACTTCTTGCTCACTGGATCCAATCAGCATAACGTCATGAATGTAATGGACCAGTGTGATATCTTGTGGAAGCAAAAAGCGACCCAGGTCTCTCTGAATAAGATTATGACACAAAGCTGGAGAGTTGATATACCCCTGAGGTAGGACAGTAAAGGTACATTGCTGGCCTTGCTAGCTGAAGGCAAATTGCTTCTGGTGGACCTTATGGATAGGAATGGAGTAAAAGACATTTGCTAAGTCAATGGCTGCATACCAGTTACCAGGAGATGTGTTAATTGTTCAAGCAATGAAACCATGTCTAGTACAGCAGCTGCAATTGGAGTCACTGCTTGGTTAAGCTTCCAATAATCCACTGTCATTCTCCAAGATCCATCTGTATTCTGTACAGGCCAAATCAGGGAGTTGAATGAGGATGTGGGAATCACCACCCCTGCATCTTTCAAGTCCTTGATGGTGGCACTAATCTCCTCAATCTCTCCAGGGATGCGATATTGTTTTTGATTTACAATTATTCTAGGTAGAGGTAGCTCCAATGGCTTCCATTTGGCCTTTCCCACCATAATAGCCCTCAGTCTGCCAGTCAGGGAGCCAATGTGGGAGTTCTGCCAGCTGCTAAGTATGTCTATGCAAATTATGCATTCTGGCACTAGGGAAATGATCACAGGATGAGTCTGGGGATCCACTGTAAGTCAGACCTGAGCTAAAACTCTATTAATTACCTGATCTGTAAGTAAGACCTGAGCTAAAACTCCATTAATTACCTGACCCCCATAAGCCCCTACTTTAACTGGAGGACCATAATGATGTTTTGGGTCCCCTGGAATCAATGTCAGCTCAGAGCCAGTGTCCAGTAGTCCCTGAAATGTTTGAACATTTCCCTTTCCCCAGTGCACAGTTACCCTGGTAAAAGGTTGGAAGTTTCCTTGTGGAAGGATGGGAGAAAGATCCACTGCATAAATTGTTGGTAATGTAGTAGGGTCCTTCCTCAAGGGGACTTGGCCTCCCCTTCATTCAAGGAGTTCTGGGTCTGTAAACTGGCTCAAGTTTGGAAATTGATTGAGGGGCTGTGATTCTCTGTTTTTATAATTTAAATTAGTCTTTTTTCCATTCAACCTAGAAGTTTTCTGTTTGTACAATTTAAGTAGGAATGTAGTAGGCTTCTTATTAATTTCACTTCTGGGAACACTGTGATTAATTAGCCAATGCCAGAGCTCTACATGAGTCAGACTATTCTGATTGCTGCTGCCTCTGCTGTCCATTATGGTAGTCATGCCCACCTTGACTTTGATAGTTAAGTGCTGCCACTTGGGATCCAATTATTCCCATTGTATTTAAATTTTGTAGTTGAGTGACTGCATTTCCCACCATTAGATGTGACATACAGAGAAGAGCAATTACAGAGCTCTTCAAAGATGCAGGTACTGCCCTCACAAATCTATTTCACAAGGCATTGGTCAAGGGTATATCTTCTGAACCCTCCCAGCTGGGATGAGTAGGTCTAAAGTGACTAATCCACTCCACTATCCCAATCTCCCTAAGCCTTTGGATCATTTCCTCTGCATTAAACCAAGGGAGATCAGGCATTTCAGCTCACTCACAGTGGGCCATCTTATAATCTTTGTTTCAGCTAACCAAGCAAACAAACTATTAGAACCTTTTTTAACTCCCCAAGCTGCAACATTAAATGCAGAGTCCCTACTTAGTGGGCCCAAGTCAATAAATTCAGTCTGATCCAACTCTATGTTCTTTCCCTTATACCTTAATATCCATTCATTTCATTTCATACCTTGAAATGAATATGAATAATATTCATATCATTTCATACCCTTAATATCCATTCCTGTGCCTGTGCTCCAGATTGCTGTTTATATAAATTAGAGACCTCAAACAGTTCTTTTTGAGTGTAGCGTACCTCCTCATGGGTCACAATCTCAACCTCACCTCCAGGGGCCTGTTGGGACTTTAGTCTAGAAGCAAACAGGGGTGTTGGCATGGCTCCTGAGGAGAATCAACGTTATTTAGCCTGGCAACTGCCTCAAGGGAGGCCATCACTGTTGCCTCAGGCAGTGCAGGGTTTATCTCCTCAGACAGAGGTGGAAATGCTGATGGCAGCATGGGTAAGGGAGGGGATGTTGCCATAACTGGGGATGGGGAAGCTGTTCCTTCTGGCAAAAAAGTTTCATCAGGTTTTACAAACTCAATGTCCCCAGCTTCATCAGGGTCCTCCCACACATCCCCATTTGCAAGCTTCAGAATCCCAATCTTTTCCAATCAATGCCCTCACTTTAACAGTAGACACCTGTTGAGGCTGTGCATGCACCTTTCATTGCAGGTCAGCCACTCGCGTGATAAAAGCTTATGTCTTTTTCCACAGTTTCAGCCGTTTCTCTACAGGAGATAAGACTCTCACTCAGGGCAATCTTAGCATATTTGACGCTCAGTATCTGCTTCTGAAACTGGGAGACAGAATCCCTGAGTTCATCATTTTCTTTCATCACTTTGTCACTGAACTTAGGAGCAACCAACCAGGTTGATTATGTTCCTTGATTCTCCACATATGGTCAAAGGTATTATGCATAGAGTCACTAAACTCCTTGCCTCTCATGAGCAGTGAATCAGGAGTGTCAAATACATTTATTTTACATAACTCTCTACACAGTTCATGCCAAGGACTATCAGTGTTCTGCATACTATTAGAAGTAGAGTCCTTAGCATTTTTGGGTCAATCATATTAAGCAGCCAATTCCAGAAACCCTAAAACCAATGAAAGAACTCTATCCTTAGTATTCTGTTCCTCTAGAACCACTCCTGGTACCAAAATCTGTATTAGTCAGGGTTCTCTTAGAGGGACAGAACTAACAGGAGGCATATATATGAAGGGGAGTTTGTTAAGTATTAACTTACATGATCACAAGGTTCCACAATAGGCTGTCTGCAAGCTGAGGAGCAAGGAGAGCCAGTCTGCGTCCCAAAACTGTGGAACTTGGAGTCTGATGTTCAAGGGCAGGAAGCATCCAGCACTGGAGAAAGATGTAGGCTGGGAGGCTAGGCCCATCTTTCATTTTCACATTTTTCTGCCTGCTTTATATTTACTGGAAGTTGATTAGATTGTGTCTACCAGATTAAGGGTGGATCTGCCTTCCCCAGCCCACTGATTCAAATGTTAATCCCCTTTGGCAACACCCATGCAGACACACCCAGGATTAATACTTCTGTATCACTCAATCCAATCAAGGTGACACTTGGTATTAACCATCACAAAGATCTAACTCCTAAAGACAAAGCTGAGGATTCTCCATTCCCAGGCCATTCCATTCTCCATTCCAGTTTCCCAGGCCAATGACTCAGTTCCTACTGGACACCCTTTTGCGCTGAATGAATGATCCATTCATTCACTCCAGATCACTACCTTCATCTAAGACTTGGAAATTCAGGCAGTAGATCATACTGCAACATCCATAATCCACTTGCACTGTGTACTGGCTTATCTTGACCTAGAAAAGTATCTAACTTAGATAGTTCTTTGGACATATCCCCATACAGAACAAACAGGCTGGCCATATGAAAGCAATCTTCTATAATAAAAGCTGGCCAGACTTGAGATAGACCCTCAAAATTTTTGAGGCATTTAAGTATTCTAAGATTTCTATATAATTCTCTTTTTGTTCTTCCCAGAGTTTGGCTTCACTGTTCCCCTTCTCTAATGAGCCCTACAATATTGAAAGGAAGTTCAAAGTTAGCCATTTTCAGATAAATTTGGAAAAAAGTGAAGCCATACCATATTCCCAAGCTCTACGTTTTTCTTTATGTGGGCCAACTGGACCACAACATGGACTTGGTTTAATGACTCACTTAAATAATTTACATCTGTGTGGCCTTGGCCCTTGTCTCAAATGGGTGAAAATAAAAATCTAAATGGAGCTTTAAGGATAATCAGTGCCGGTAAATTGCCAAAAAATGATCATGCTTACTCAAATCTCCCTAATGACATGCAAAGATTGATAATTCATGCATTTTTGTAGTTTAACTCAGCAAATAAATCATTCGATCCACATTTATTGAGTGTCTATCACAAGCTAGTTTCTGAAAATAAGAGGTAAGTTAAAGATAGACCTATCTTAAAGAGCTTGTAGCATAAGCAGGAGACACAAAAGCAAATATAACTTCCTATAAATGTGATATACGCCAAGATGTAGGCATGCACAGGTGCTCTGTGAACACAGAGGGTAACAATATTTTTCTTATAATTAACAAGCATATATATACACACATATATACTATATATGTACTATATATTTATATACATATATACTATATATGTACTATATATTTATATATACTATATATGTACTATGTATTTATAATATATATAATATATTGTACTATATATGTACTATATATTTATATATCGCTATATGTGTTGTAGTGGTATGTATGTGGGTGTGTGTGGGTGGGTGTGTGTACTCAGCACAGAGCACTATATAGATATATGTCATATACCTATATATAAGAAAGAACAAAGCCACTTCCCAAATATTTCTTTCTTTCTTTTTCTGCCCAGTATGCAATGCTTCCTGTTTCTCTAGTAATGAAAATGTGTTCATTTGTCAAATGGAAAGTTATATATATAGTGTATATATATATTGCCCTGAGTATACAAGATATGGCTATATAATATATATACATTATATATATGTGTGTGTATATATGTGTGTATATATACTGGGTGTGTGTGTATATATATATATACACACAGACGCACATATATATTTTATATATATATATTTATATATATATTTATATATATATTTATATATATATATTTATATATATATATATATATTTATATATATATTTATATATATATTTATATATATTTATATATATATTTATATATATATTTATATATATATTTATATATATTTATATTTATATATATACTTATATATATTTATATATATATTTATATATATATTTTTATATATATATATATTTTTATATATATATTTATATATATATTTTTATATATTTATATATATATATATTTATATATATATTTTTATATATTTATATATATATATATATTTATATATATATATAGTGCCCTGTGCTGAGTACTCAGAAGAAATAGCCTAAGAATTCTGGGAGCCACCTTGTTACTTCCTAATTCTCTGATGCCAAGGCCTCAATGATTAATCTTCAGAAAAGCTACAGTTTAGCACCTGTTGAATGATATTAGAGGAAATCATCTGTGTTGCAAATAGAGAATATGTTAGGGAGGCTGGACTCAAATGAATCCAGGTTTTGATATCTTTCTCCTTCTGCTTTAGCAGACAAATAATCTGTTGCAACTTTGCTGCTTCTCTTCCATAGCTTGGCTCTGTTCCCGTGCACCATTTTGTTCTAGGGGATGCCTAAACTGATTCTTCAGTGTTAGCCAAAACAAATGAGGAGCTTGGCTCTCGGTCTGGTCGCAGCAGCTGCTGTGATTGAAGTTCTCTGCACCTAAGACAGTGGGGCAGCTTTCCATTTGACAGATGAACACATTTTCATTACTAGAGAAACAGGAAGCATTGCATACTGGGCAGAAAAAGAAAGAAAGAAATATTTGGGAAGTGGCTTTGTTCTTTCTTATATCAATTGTGGTTATTGTTCAGCTGAAATGCTGGTGAGGAGGTTGATGGTGTGGGAGCCTGATACCCATGCCTCAGCCTTCTTCCCATTAGACTGTAACTGTGAGATGACAGCTGTATGGTTTCTTGACCTCAGGTTGCCTCAGCCAGAAAAATTCTTTGCAGATCTGCTCTGGGAGGCAGTTTCTGTTCATGTATGCAGCAAAGGGCACAAAGAGGCCAGGAGGTCTAGGGAAACTCACATATCAAGGAAAGGGAAAGAAACATGTGGCTGTTTCCATTTGTTTAGTCATACAATGGAGCTAAACTGTAAAGTGGGTATTTGAAGGCCTTCAAAATGACTACTCCATACTACTATGATGGACTTCATTGCAGTGGGACTGGATAACGATTCTTCAGAGAACAGAACACATCTCCAGTAGGGCAACCTTGTGACAGACTTTCCTTCACCACTTCATACTCGGCATTTTAGTTAAAATGGTGGCTTGGGAGGCATCCTTGATTCCATGTTTTATGTGTTGAGTCCGTAGATCAATGTTGGTACCATTCACAGATATAAGAAATCCAAGAGGCAGAGGGAAGAAAAGCAGAGGAAGATAACAAGAACATGCATAAACCTAAGGTGTGAAGTTGCAAATGGAATGTTAAAATTTAGTGTAAGTATTGAGAGATGTTTTCAGGGCTGAGAGGAGTCTAGAGTCCTCACTGATATGTGATTTCTAGACCATGTAAACTATATTTACAATGATCACTATTTAAAAAAAAAAATGCCTGTCTACCACATATTGTATGGAAGAAGTTGGATTTCCAGTCAAAGAAATTAAAATATATTGAATAACCATTACCTGTCAGACACTGTGCTAGGTGCTTTATATAAGGACATACCTATAGCAGCACAAAATACGGGCACTAGATCCTTTGTTACATACATACAGAAGCTGAGGTTTGGGCTGTCCAAGGTCACATGGTTAAGTGAGGAAGCAAGAATTCCAACCTAGTTCCTGGTAACTTCAAAAGTTTCTGTGCATTTGAACAGTTCTTATTCTACACGCATGTCCCTGGGCTTTCCCACCTATATCCGCATCAGACAGTTTTAATAACTTTTAGCACTCTTTCCTTCTTGGCCTGGACAGAGTCACAGATCTCTCCACATAGGACTCTGGGCTGCTAATAATTGATGGGAGTTGGCATGCAAGGTGAATTGTATTGGCAATCATTGTGTCTTTGCCAATGGGTATGAGGTGGGGAACTAGTTTTGCTCTCATATATTTTTATTAAAGACTTGTAATATAGCTCACTATGCATTGTCTTATCATTGTTTACATCTCTGTTCATTAGTGGGTTCATTGAGGACTCACTGGGACTGTCTCCCACTTTTGCATGCTCGTCACATTACATACATAGTGCTATTCTCTGGTCTTTAGGAAAAGGACTCAGATTTGTTCATCTGAAGCATCTTCAGGTTCCTTCCTGACAGTCCATGTTCATTTTAAAAGCATTTGATGAGGTCTTATTTGTTGTGGTGACTATGATGTCATAAACGTTATGGGACTTGGTTAAGGTTCTGCAGTACATAAGTCACAAAACCAAGAAAAACCCAGTTTTCTGTTTTCCAGTGAACTGTTTCCTCTTAAACACCAAGATTATAAAAATCTCATAGAGGCCTAAATTTCAGTTAAAGCTTTCTAGGATTCTGTATGTGTTTGCAAAGCCAGTGGAGTTTTGTTTTAGTAAAATTACTGCAGCTAGAATAAGCTTTTGATAGCCCCCTCCCACCTTATTTTAATTCCTTTATTGATTGATTGATTGATTGATTGATTGATTGATTGATACGGAGTCTTGCTGTGTCGCCCAGGCTGGAGTGCAATGGCACCATCCCGGCTCACTGCAATCTCTACCTCCTGGGTTCAAGCGATTCTCCTGCCTCAGCCTCCCGAATAGCTGGGATTATAGGCAAGTGTCACCATGCCTGGCTAATTTTTGTATTTTTAGTAGAGATGGGGTTTCACTGTGTTGGCCAGGCTGCTCTAGAATGCCTGACCTCATGATCCACCCGCCTTGGCCTCCCAAAGTGCGGGGATTACAGGTGTAAGCCACCGTGCCTGGCCCTTTTATCTTTTCTTATCTCTAAATTCGCTTTTATCTTTGCTCGGTGCAAGTAAATCTGTTCTGAAGTACAATCAATGATATTTTGCAAGGGAAGCATTATGTGCAAATGCTACTTCCTATAAGCAAGAAAATTAAGTGTGTGAGTTGCTAGATTTTTCAATCTCTCAATTTTCTGATTGGCGATAAAAATATCAGTACTTACCTCACAGAATTATTATGGAAATTAAATCAATCATTTAATTAATTTATTAAGTAATTTTATATAAATAGGTTAGTTCATATATAATAGGCATTTACCAAATGTTAGCTCTTATTACTGTTAATACTAACATGATTTGCTTAAGGAATGACAGAAAAAAGAAAAAGTACTACCACCATGACTCCATGCTCTACAGTATTATTATTTTCAGATCTGTGATCCCTTCTTACCATAGATTACTGATTACAGAACAGTTTTGCTTTGATATTTCTCTATGCATCAATCTATAATCAAACAAGTCAAGGTCAACTATCATGCTTGCCATGCCCATGGCCTTTCCTCAGGGAAACCACCTTGTAGACATCTCTTGCTGAGGGATTAAAAAGAGCATTCCTGGACATACATAGTCTCAACCAAGTGGTCCTGCTTCTCGCCTCACCAAATGAGGCCATGGGTGAGCAAATGGCTTGAGAGGAGCCAGTGCCCAGGCTTGCCAGTGGCCTGTGAAATCTCTAAATCTCTGCTCAGGAACAAGCTAATCTGATAAGATCCTCTCAACTCTGCAGTTATGCTTGGGAATTGTGGAGAAGATTAGGTTATTAACAGTGGGAGCCGAATTCTGAAAGGAGTCACAGAAAGACTCCATGAAGTAGAGTGAGGGCATATGCTGGAGTTATGAGAAATGGAAAATTACTTAGTAGAAGACACGCTTAGCAGAAAAAACTAGCAGAAGCCATGAGGGCACGTTTGCTGCTTATGATGACAATCTCCTGATGAACTCCTGTTAAAAATCCCATGCACCTGTGTCCCTCATCCCAACTCTGAGGCTCCTTTTGGAGGTCTCTGAATACTCAGCTGCTTTTCTCATGTCATGTTGTGGCTTGAGGGACTCAAAGCTGTCCTCTGACCCATCTGTTGATTTCCTCAGCAGTTGCTACTCTACCACCCAAATGCCATATTGGACCTGGGGTTTCTCTGTGAGGCTTGCAGTCTTCCAGACTGCATAGAGCGAAAGAGAAAATGGTACATTCCTTTTCTTTTTAATATGGAATGCTTCACGAATTTGCGTGTTATCTTTGCACAGGGACTGTGCTAATCTTTACATTCTATTTTGAAATGCTCCCAGATCATCTGGAATTTCTATCAGGAGCTCTAGTGTTCCTATGATCTCCAACCACAGCTGGGACCCAGGCCACATCTCAGAGACTACAGAGCACCCCATTAATTCACCTTTTCCCCCTTCTGTTCCAGTTAATAAATTCCAGTGTCACTGCATCATCTTCCTGACTCTCTGGCTTATGGTATACATGGTGGGGTGTTTGGTTTGGTTTGTTTTAGTGGTTGTTTCAGAGTTTGCAATATGCACTTATGACTAATCCGAGTTCATTTTTAAATAACACTATACCACTTCATCAGTAGATGAAGTACCTTATAGTAGAGGATTCCCAGTACCTAACTCCCATCTATTACAATGTTATTGTCATTTTTCTCACTTATCGACAAGCTCTACTCTGAACACATTGTCACTACTATTATTTTGAACAAACTATTATCATTTGATGAATTAAGAATAAGAAAAATGAAAGATTTTACTTTACCTTCACTTATTCCTTTTGTAATGTTCTTCCTTCTTCATGTAGATCTGAGTTTCTGACCTCTATCATCATCTTTCTCTCTGAAGAACAACTTTTAACTTTCTTATAAGATAGATCTACTGGCAACAAATTCCCTCAAATTTTGTTTGTCCAAGAAAATCTTTCACTCTCCTTTTGAAGGATAATTTCATTGCATAAAGAATTGTAGTTTGTTGGGTATTTTGCTTTCTTTTAATACTTTACATATTTTATTCCACTCTCTTCTTGCTTCTTTGTGAAGAGAAGTCTGATATAATTCTTATTCGTATTCCTCTATAGGTTAGGTGGGTCCCCCCAGCCCCTAGCTTCTTTCAAGAGTCTCTTTTTCTTTTCTTTTTTTTATTTTTGCAGCTTGAATATGATATGCTGAGGTGTAGGTTTTTTTGTACTTTATTAAGTTTGGTGGTTTTCTGAATTTCTTAGATTTGTGGTTGGCGCCTAGTATTAATTTTGGGAAACTCTCAGCCAGTATTACTTCCAATATTTTTTCAGTTCATTCCTCTCTTTCTTCCCCTTTTGTTATTCCTATTACACATATGTTACACCTTTTTAAATTGTCCCACAGTTCCTGTATATTCTGTTCCATCTTTTTCATTTTTTTTCCTCTGCATTTCAGTTTTGGGAATTTCTATGATCTATCTTCAAGCTCACTGATTTTTTCCTTGGTCATATCCAGTCTACTGATCAAAGGCATTTCTTATTTCTGTTACAATGTTTATTATTCTTAGCATTTTCTTTTGATTATCTTCTCAGAGTTTCCATCTCTGCTTACATTACCCATCTGTTCTTGCTGTACTATGTTTTGAATCTTCTAGGCCTTGGCACTTTCACATTTCAAGCCAAGGAAGTAAAATAATTCTGTTTCTATTTCAAGTAGTTGGTACTTGCAATAAAAGACACAGCTTTTAAGGACTTTTTCCCTGCTTTAGATCTACCCAAATATACAGAAGAGCTCCAAAGAGAGGCATTTAACTCTTTGTCTGCTATCAGCTCTACTTTGAAGACAGCACTATAGCAAGTTGTTGATGCTGCTTGCATCATTAGAGAACAGGGAAAATGAGATTAAATAGACATCAATATTAAAATATCCTCCTACTGTGTTTTGCTTCTTAAGGGGTTTGTAAAACTTGGAACATAGAACTCACATTGCACTGGCCCAGCCAAAGGGCAAGACAGTCCTGACCAATCCTGTGAAGGTGACAGAAGAAGCCCTCCACCCCCAGCCTGATAATTATTTTTACAGGTTAATTTACCCATTGATTTGGCCAATTGATTCAAACCCTGGTGGTCATAATGAATAAAAGGAAACCCAAACATACTCACCCCACCTTCTGTTTAAAAATTAGATACATTTGATATTGTACTTGGGGCTGAGAAAAACTAACTGAGTTGACAGCTAACCAAAAACTCCAAAGAGAAAAAAAAATCTATATAGAGCAAAATAATCTAGATAGAGCAAAATAATCTAGTCTGTAATTCTGTATGCTATTCCCCTAGTATGTTGATTGTGTAGCATCAATGTCATCTATTTTATATGGGAATGTTACTGACTATAATGCTTCCGTTGATATTTCAAAAAGATTCTAATCTCATTTCAGTAATAGCTTCTGTCACTCCCAGCGACACATATGCCATAACATTCTTGGTTAAATTGACAGAAATATTAATGTGCTCTGATTTTATATTATTTGACCCACTATATGTCTCTTTCTTAGTATTAAATTACCTTTGTTTTCTACACAGTGTCAGAGCCTGGCTGCCCAATCCCAATGCATTTGGAGATTATTCACTAGGGACATTGGCCTTGTCATCTCTGTGTGATTTTGTTCTTCTCTAACAGAAGATCTTTTTAAAGCCCCATGACTTTTCTTCTCTAAATCTTATAATTTTCCATCTTCTGTGACCCAAAGAACTTGGTTTTTGTCTTACTCCTCATGTTCATTTTATTTCATTAAAATTATTACCTCTCGGAACTGGGATGGATTTATGGCCCAGGCCTAAATCTGATGTTCGGAACTGTCCTATGCTTTCCCTACCAATTTCCGACTCTATTCTTGAACTCATTGCCTTCCAAGAAGCATTTGCCTTTTTGCACTAAATATCCCCTGTTCTTTCCATCATTCATCATAGAAAATGGTTTCAAATCCCTTTATCAGTTGGTATCTCACTATGTGTTTGGGTTACACAGTGAGCAACATTTTGGAAGAGGTGTTACCTATGAAATGTCCACCCCTTGGCATCAGAGTCCGTATAGGAATGACTATGAGTAATGGCTATCTCTGACACTTTCTAAATGTAAATGGGGTTTTAGAAAAGTAAAAAAATAAAAGATGTTAAGTGGGAGTGACTTAATTCATACAATATAATAAAACAGTATTTAATTTTCTATAAATTTGATAATGAACATATTGATATGCCATAAAGCAGTGATAAGCAGTACCAAGGTCAGTGTCTGACACCTAGACAGTACTCAGTAAATATTTGTTAATAAATAATAGACATTTGTATATGAATTTCAAATTTCCCATCCGCTAAATATTGGTGCAAAGCCATAGGAATGCTATGAAAGGCTGGAAGAATTTTCTAGGAGATTTGATGATTGTTTCAGTCTACAGGGGTATTGGGGGAGGGAATCATGTTGGAAAGAGGAAATAGAGGGTTTCTCTTAAACCTCTGCATAGGAATTATTTTTGCCTATATTATACATGACAAATCAGTTAAGGTAGTGAGGTTTTCTTTTGTTATTATTATTATTCCAATAGCTTTTGGAAAATGGGTGGTGTTCTGTTACATGGATAAGTTCTTTAGTGGTGATTTCTGAGATTGGTGCACCCATCACCTGAGCAGTGTACACTGCACCCAATGTGTAGTTCTCTATTCCTCATCGCCTCCCACCCTTTCCCCCCATTCCCCCAGAGTCCGTTACATCATTCTTATGCCTTTGCATTCTCATAATTTAGCTCCCAGTTATAAGTGAGACCATACGATGTTTGGCTTTCCATTCCTGAGTTACTTCACTTAGAATAATGGTCTCCAACTCCATCCAGGTTGCTGTGAATGCCATTCTTCCATTCTTTTTTATGGCTGAGTAGTATTCCATGGTGTATAAATACATACCACATTTTCTTTATACACTTGGTTGATGGGCATTTGGTCTAGTTCCATATCCTTGCAATTGTGAATTGTGCTGCTATAGAAAACATGTGCAAGTGTCTTTTTCATATAATGACTTCTTTTCCTCTGGGTAGATACTGAGTAGTGGGATTGCTGTATCAAATGGTAGTTCTATGTTTAGTTCTTTAAGGAATCTCCAAACTGTTTTTCGTAGTGGTTATACTAGTTTACCTTCCCACCAGCAGTGTAAAAGTGTTCCCTTTTCACCACATCCATGCCAACATCTGTTGTTATTTGGATTTTAAATTATGGCCATTTTTTGCAGGAGTAATGTGGTTTCACATTGTAGTTTTGATTTGTGTTTCCCTGATAATTATTAATAGTGATGTTGAGCATTTTTTCATTGGTTTGTTGGACATTTGTATATCTTCTTTTGAGAATTGTCTATGTCCTTAGCCCACTTTTTGGTGTGTGTGGGTTTTTTTTTTTTTTTCTTGCTGATTCATTTGAGTTTCTTGTAGATTCTGGATAATAGTCTTTTGTTGGATGCCTAGTTTGCAAATATTTTCTCCCACACTGTGGGTTGTCTTGGGTGATGTGTGAGTAAAAGAAGTTCTCTAAAGATACTTTTACACATGGAGCACCTAAGATTAAGAGATGACCCATTGTCAATATTAGAAGTGATTATTTTTATTTAGGGTAGCTTTGGAAGGCGAGGGAGATTCTGGAAAGTTTAGGGCCATCCTCTCATCAAGACAGCTATTGGAGCCACTATTACTCAGATTTCTCACGTTATTGTTTTTGTTGTTCTAGGTAATTCTGCATTGGGTTTACGATGTTCACAGATGCCAAAAACTGTGAAAGAAGGTTTCAGTTTCTGTGATGCAACTGTTTAACACTTGCTTGAATAGCAAGACTTTGTTAGTTGTGGTCATAGAGAAATACTTCTTTGTATATGTATTATGAAGTGTCTGCTACCAATTACCTTTTATTCTGGCAATGGTTTGTTCTCCCTAAGTGCCTCTGCATTTTTCTGTCTCTGTGTCTGTCTGTCTCTCCCTCAGATGCCTGACTCTTTGTTCTATCTGTATTGTATTTCCAGAAGGGAGGAATATTCTCCTTATTTTCAGCCAGAATTGGCCATTTTTAGGTTAAAAAATGTGCTCCCATCAGAAAAACATTTATCCAAAACACTTCTAAACATACTTCCTGCCTACAGCTGCTCAAGATTTTACCCTCTAATCATTTCAGGCCCATTAATCCCAAGACTACACATGTGGCATTTTTAAAGTATGGAATCCAGAACAGAACTCGATACCACAGGTGAGATCTGATCCTAGCCTTCTCTTTTCTTGAAAGGCATGTAAATTCCATTTGGGAAGATGTTTTGAACTTGGAGAACTGATGACAGATTGACTTTATTAAGCACCTTCTGAAAAGAGAACATGTTCCACCTTGGAGGATCAACAGACTTATGGACAGCCTTGTAGAAGACAGAGACTTTACTCTAAAGAACTTTAATGTAAGGCAGAGCCAAAAACCAAGCCACTACTTGCTGCTAATCATAAAGCCATTATCAGATGAAATCCCTCCTACTGGTATTTGCGTGGCCATTGAAACATGAGAGATTTAGGTTTATAACGACATGCTTTATTCTGCAATACATATTTGATACATTTCTTATCAGTGTCTGATTATCCTGCAACACAATACATATTTGATGCATTTCTTATGGGAGCCTCTTTGGGAGCAGGTTGGGGAAAAGGAATGAATTAACAGTTGCTCAGGGATTACAATGCGCCAGCACTACCTCACTGAATTTTCAGCATTATCCTGTACATTCAGATTGTTATTCTTATTTTATGATTAAAGAAACTGAGTCTTAAAGAAAGAGTAAGCAGCACACATTTTAATTCTGGCAGAGCCAGGATTAAAACTTAAATGTTTTATTTTAAAACCCATGCTTTTTTCACCATAACATATTACCCAGGAGGCTGCCTGTGGGTAAAGTGAAAACTATGTTCTTGATATGACATTTGCAAATGTATATATTTTTAAACCCTATAATACAAGACGAGTAACCTATAACTGAAACAGTTCATAATTCTTCATTGTTGCAATGATTCTAAATTGAAATATACTAGAACTTACCATGTTATTACAAAACAGATATCATCAAATTATTTTAGGAATTTATATCACCCCATTTTTCTTGGTATATCCCCTCTTCTCTGCATATCTTTTATAAACTGTTGGTGATTGCATAGACAGTCTTGCATCGTTCACACACGTACATTAATTAGGCATTCTTTTCACTCTCCTTTTCTCTCTAGAAATTCTATTTCTTCTACCGAAGTGGTGAATTCTTTCCCTCCTTTTCAGTGTTGACAGGTTGCTGGGGCAGAATCCTTGCATTTTTAGACACTTAAAGCAGATAGAAAACTTTGATGCAAAGAAATCTATGAATGTGCAAGAAATCATAGATAGTAACGTCTTAAGCATCCGATGTCTTACTTAAGCATCCAGTTTTTATCAGTGAGAAAATGAAGACCCAGAAAGGCCTATAAAGAGAATGTTACAGTAATACCTACCCTATGTAAGATGACTAGGACATTCCTTTTCCAAACTATGAGACTTTCAAGAGTGGAAAGAGGTGCCACCTGGATAGGATGGTGGGAAATAGATATTGGGACTGTCCCAGGCAAACCAAAACATATAGTTATTCTAACCTCTTTGTAAATTTATGACAATGAAGTAAAATGGCATACTTCCAAGCACCTAGATTAATGCCGGGCACATATATAGAAAGTGCAGAGCAAATTTTGGTTAACTCTGCATCTGAAAGTCCAGTTGCCGAGAAAGTTAATGGAAGAGTTGTGAGCTAGGCATGGTTTTTCTAACTTCTAAGGTTAAGAGTCAATAGTACCAAAAAACAAACAAACAAACAAACAAACAAAACCACAAAGTGACAACTAATCCTTAAGTTTTTGTTTTATTTTAATTTTTTGTTTTGTTTTACTTCTAATATAGCAAAACCACCTGTCATTTTATTCTTCCAATTTCATAGGTTGGCCAAATTATCCAGTGACTTTAGTACAGAAACACATCAATAGACAACTGTGCAGACTCACACATACAGCAAGAAGGAAAGAAGTGACAAAGGGAGGGTAGAAGTAAGGGAGAAGGATGTTAGAAGCAATTCTTTCCTAAGATGTAAGATTATGTGAAATCTGTATCCAGACAAGATGTTACATATTTTATATGAAGCTCCTCTGAAACTAGATTCAGTACCAACTTGTAACTTTAAAATACTGTGAGATTTACAGTTACCCCCATTCTACTATCATTTCATTGTATGAAAATTTCCTACATCTCTGTTTCAGTTGGAGATTTCTTCCTGGAGTACAGTTTGCTTTCAGGGCCCTTGAACTCACCCCTTCTCCACTTTTGCCATAAGGATAGCTGCACCATTCCTTAATTTATGGCAAACCACAAAGTGAGTGACCTAATATCACTTGCTCCAGTGTTACGAGCACCCAAGAGTAGTTAAAAGGTAGTAGCTATATAAAATACTTTTCTAGGTTACGTCAGGTAGAAGCTCCAAGTTCTATGTTTTGATTCTCTCTGTCCAGAGTCAGAGAAGCATTCCTGCCCTACTTCCAAATCCAAAATATTGGCTTCCTCCAAGGTATTTCTCGTTGAAATCTTATCCCTGGAAAGGCAGCACATGGACATATTCTGCTAATTGCCATTTGTCTGACGGCAATGAAATTTCAAACGTCATCCAGTCTTGAAATCTGTCCCTTGCCCAGACCTGTTTCAACTTTTTCACTCTCCCCTATTCTGACTGACTGGCCATTGCCAGCCACGCTTGGAGGCTGGTTGTCTTCTAAGAACTAGAAGAGCTAAATCACCAGCTGACTTGCATTCCAGCTATCAAAAAGGCCAGCACAAGCTGTTCTCAATAGCTGCATACTGAGCCATCCCCAGTGAGTACAAGCCACTTACACAGAAAGCAGCCTCACTTTAGATATGTTCTGTTCTAGTTTTATTGCACTAGAAAAATAAAGAATCTGAATAATTCTGATTAGTCACCCTAAAGCAAATTAATGTAGAAAAAAAACTACCTTCCACTATATAATTTGATTATGTAGTTCATGGAGGGATATGACTTGTCTAACTTATCCTTCCCCTCAAAATGACTACATTTTTTTTTATTATTATACTTTAAGTTCTGGGGTACATGTGCACAATGTGCAGGTTTGTTACATATGTATACATGTGCCATGTTGGTGTGCTGCACCAATTAACTCATCATTTACATTGGGTATTTCTCCTAATGCTATATCTCCCCCTCCCCCACCCCACGACAGGCCCTGGTGTGTGATGTTCCCCACCCTGTGCCCAAGTGTTCTTACTGTTCAATTCCCACCTATGAGTGAGAACATGCGGTGTTTGGTTTTCTGTCCTTGTGATAGTTTGCTCAGAATGATGGTTTCTAGCTTCATCCATGTCCCTACAAAGGACATGAATTCATCATTTTTTATGGCTGCATAGTATTACATGGTGTATATGAGCCACATTTTGTTAATCCAGTCTATCATTGCTGGACATTTGGGTTGGTTCCAAGTCTTTGCTATTGTGAATAGTGCCACAATAAACATATGTGTGCATGTGTCTTTATAGCAGCATGATTTATAATCCTTTGGGTATATACCCAGTAATGGGATGGCTGGGTCAAATGGTATTTCTAGTTCTAGATTCTTGAGGAATCACCACACTGTCTTCCACAATGGTTGAACTAGTTTACAGTCCCACCAACAGTGTAAAAGTGTTCCTATTTCTCCACATCCTCTCCAGTACCTATTGTTTCCTGACTTTTTAATGATTGCCATTCTAACTGGTGTGAGATGGTATCTCATTGTGGTTTTGATTTGCATTTCTCTGATGGCCAGTGATGATGAGCATTTTTTCATGTGTCTTTTGGCTGCATAAATGTCTTCTTTTGAGAAGTGTCTGTTCATATCCTTCGCCCACTTTTTGATGGGGTTGTTTGATTTTTTCTTGTAAATGTGTTTAAGTTCTTTGTAGATTCTGGATATTAGCCCTTTGTCAGATGAGTAGATTGCAAAAATTTTCTTCCATTCTGTAGGTTTCCTGTTCACTCTTATGGTAGTTTCTTTTGCTGTGCAGAAGTTCTTTAGTTTAATTAGATCCCATTTGTCTGTTTTGGCTTTTGTTGCCATTGCTTTTGGTGTTTTAGTCATGAAGTCCTTGCCCATGCCTATGTCCAGAATGGTATTGCCTAGGTTTTCTTCTAGGGTTTTTATGGTTTTAGGTCTAACATTTAAGTCTTTAATCCATCTTGAATTAATTTTTGTATATGGTGTAAGGAAGGGATCCATTTTCAGCTTTCTACATATGGCTAGCCAGCTTTCCCAGCATCATTTATTAAATAAAGAATCCTTTCCCCATTTCTTGTTTTGTCGTTTGTCAAAGATCAGATGGTTGCAGATGTGAGGTATTATTTCTGAGGGCTCTGTTCTATTCCATTGGTCTATATCTCTGTTTTGGTACTAGTACCATGCTGTTTTGGTTACTGTAGCCTTGTGGTATAGTTTGAAGTCAGGTAGCATGATGCCTCCAGCTTTGTTCTTTTTGCTTAGGATTGTCTTGGCAATGCGGGCTCTTTTTTAGTTCCATATGAACTTTAAAGTAGTTTTTTCCAATTCTGTGAAGAAAGTCATTGGTAGCTTGATGGGGATGTCATTGAATCTATAAATTACCTTGGGCAGTATGGCCATTTTCACGATATTGATTCTTCCTATCCATGAGCATGGGATGTTCTTCCATTTGTTTGTGTCCTCTTTTATTTCATTGAGCAGTAGTTTGTAGTTCTCCTTGAAGAGGTCCTTCACATCCCTTGTAAGTTTGATTCTTAGGTATTTTATTCTCTTTGAAGTAATTGTGAATGGGAGTTCACTCATGATTTGGCTCTCTGTTTGTCTGTTATTGGTACGTAGGAATGCTTGTGATTTTTGCACATGGATTTTGTATCCTGAGACTTTGCTGAAGTTGCTTATCAGCTTGAGATTTTGGGCTGAGACGATGGGGTTTTCTAAATATACAATCATGTCATCTGGAAACAGGGACAATTTGACTTCCTCTTTCCCTAATTGAATACCCTTTATTTCTTTCTCCTGCCTGATTGCCCTGGCCAGAACTTCCAAACCTATGTTGAATAGGAGTGGTGAGAGAGGGCATCCCTGTCTTGTGCCTGTTTTCAGAGGGAATGCTTCCAGTTTTTGCCCATTCAGTATGATATTGGCTGTGGGTTTGTCATAAATAGCTCTTATTATTTTGAGATACATCCCATTGATACCTAGTTTATTGAGAGTTTTTTGCATGAAGGGCTGCTGAATTTTGCAAAATGACTACATTTTTCTATCTTAATATTGAGGATTGTGATCGCCTGTTTGTGCATCACCATAAAGAAATACTTGAGGCTGGTTAATTTATCAAGAAAAGACATTTAATTGACTCATAGTCCTGCAGGCTGTACAAGCATTGCTCTGGTATCAGCTTATGGTGAGGGCCTCAGGAAGCTTGCGATTATGATGGAAGGCAAAGGAAGAGCAGGCATGTCCCACAGTAAGAGCTGGAGCAAGAGATGGGGAAGGTATCATGCTCTTTTAAACAACCAGATCTGGCATCAACTCAATCACTGCCAAGAGGATGGTGATAATATTCATAAAGGATTCATCCCCATGGTCCAAACACCTCCACCAGGGCCCACCTCTAACACTAGAGATTACTTTTTTTTTTTTTTTTTTTTGACAGAGTCTCGCTCTGTCACCCAGGCTGGAGTGCAGTGGCGCAATTTCGGCTCACTGCAAGTTCCGCCTCCTGGGTTCACGCCATTCTCCTGCCTCAGCCTCCCAAGTAGCTGGGACTACAGGTGCCCGCCACCACGCCCAGCTAATTTTTTGTATTTTTAGTAGAGTCAGGGTTTCACTGTGTTAGCCAGGATGGTCTCGATCTCCTGACCTCATGATCCGCCCACCTCGGCCTCCCAAGGTGCTGGGATTACAGGCATGAGCCACCGCGCCTGGCCGGGGTTACATTTTAACATGAAATTTGGACTTTATTTTTAAGTCAAGTTCCATTGTTCTCTCTCTGAATTATGTATGCAAACCATATCTAGGATTTTATTTCTAAGTCAAGTTCCATTGTTCTTCTGTCTCTGAATTATATCTTCATCTTTTCTCTATGATGATATGGTTTCTTCCAAGTACAACCGAAAAGAATGCCTGAAAATGAACAGTTAAAAATGAATATGTATTTTTTTCATTGTGCTGTCTGTTTTACCAAACATATTGTTTCAGTTAGGATAGGATAGTTTAGGCTGTGGTAACAAATTAATCCTGAAATCCCAGTGCTTAACACACTAAAGCTTTATTTCTTGTTGTGAGACATTTTCAATGTGAGTGAGCTGGGGGCTGGGTTCCGCATTAGCTCACAAATCACAGGCTGATGAAGCCTCCATCATCCTAAACACGTGTCTTTGGGGTTTGCTGTGCCAGCCTTAGGAGACATTTATTCTTTTGTGTTTTAGACTGAATTGAAAATGTATCACTTCTGCTCATAGCATATTGGCCAGAATTTGTCACATGGCTCCACCTGGGCTGGAGGCATGGGTGGTCACTTGGATATTCCATAAGCAACAGGTGTCTCTGACACACACACTTACACCAATGTCTTCCATCACCATAATGACCTCATAACACTGATGCTCTTGCTACTACTAATAACAGAGAAACCATGTATCATTTCCCAGTTCTGTATTAGCAATGAACTCCTGAAACCTCGTTTTACTCATCTAGAAACTGAGGCTCAAGGAGAGTAGTGTGTCACTTCAGGTCATCCTGGAATCAGGAGCCACGGTACAGTTAGAAATAGCAGAGATTTAATAGGGCCAACCTCTCTGAAAAACACAGGGGAGAGAGCAAAATAAGACACAGAAAGCCTTCAGCCCATGGTGTAACTCTGGCAGTGTGAAAGGATGGAGGAAAAGAAGAGCCAGCCTCGGGTGATGAGCAGCCCTGAGAGTTGCAGCTAGCCCAACAGGAGCTCCCAAGGACAGATGGACAGTTGGAGGAGTCTCACATTGCATAGAAATGGCCAGGCCCTAGGACCCCTGCCATGCTCAGGCACTGGCTGGGAGCCCACATTTTTAGCTCTCATCTTGAGGCAGGTCCCAGAGATGCTGCAGTTGAGGCCATCAATTGACTGCACTCGGCACTACAGGTTTTCTTCTGAAGGGCTGCCTCAGATAGCTGTACAGACAGTAATTGGACAAGCCAGAATACAAGTTCTGGTGTCCTGGTACTAAGGCTTTCTGCTATGATAGTGTGTATTGCTGGCTACAGCAAAAGTTTTAATATAATTATATTGCTATTAACTGAATAAAGAAACACAGTAAGAATTTTTTAAAAGCAATGAGGAGAAATATAAAGGTAATGTAGTCATGTGATCACAACTCTAGCCTCATGTATGCCATTAACAAGGTATGTGACTTTGGCAGACTCATTTGACCTTTGTGCCTTACTTTTCTCAAGTGTTAAGCTAGATGGTAATTGGACTAGATCAGTCATTCTCCAGTTTTATCATAATCACCTACAGGACTTGCAGAAACACGTATTTCTAGATCCTATTCCCAGAGTTCCTGATTCAGTAAATATTGAATATGGTTGGAGTTTCCATCTCTAACAAGTTCTGAGGTGCTGCTACTAGTTGGGGCCCCACACTTTAAAAACCACTCGACTAGATGCTAAGGTTGTTTCAAACTCATACACACTATGTTTGTGATTCAGCTACACTATTTTAAAATTATCATTGCTGTGGTTTTATATCTATGCTGTCATTTCCCATTCTAGACTAATATAAAGATTGCCTTCATTTATATCTATAAACTACCAGTATAAATAACCCCGCAAATTAAATAAAAACATCTGATTTCTTACCATGTGACATGTGTTGTGCTAAATACAAAACTTTAGTTAGGAGACTAATAGAAAATACATCATTATCCTCATCTTTATCATCGTCATTGTCATAGCTAACACTTACTGAACACACACAATGTCCTCTACTCTGCACTAGCTTTTCAGATCCATTATCTCAATTACACAAATTCATGATTAAACATTATACTATGAGTGTTTTAAGGAAAAAGCAACAAACTGTAAAGCACACAGACAGAGAAGCAAAAGAGGCTTTAGAACAGATAGGATGTGGAAGGAGCAATCCAGTGAAAAGAGCAATATGAATAAAGTGGTAGCCATATATAGATGGCATGGTCTATTTGTGGAGTGAAGAGTAGTTTGGTGAAGTATCAATATATACTAGAGTGATTTTGGAGGTAAGGGAAAAATTGCTGTTTGTGTAAGTGAGAGAAAGAAATAAAATGGATTCAGACATGCAGTTTTTTTAAATTTAACTTTTATTTTAAGTTCTCTGTTACTTGTGCACGTTTGTTATATAGGTAAACTTGTGTCATGGGTTTTGTTGTACAGATACATTCATTACCCAAGTATTCACTGTAGTACCCATTAGTTATTTTTCCTGATCCACACTCCAATAGGCCCCTGTGTGTTTTGTTCCCCTTTGTTTAGTTATTTTTCCTGATCCACATTCCAATAGGCCCCTGTGTGTTTTGTTCCCCTTTGTGTGTCCATGAGTTCTCATCATTTATCTCCCTCTTATAAGTGAGAACATGTGGTATTTGGTTTTCTGTTCGTGCATTAGTTTGCTAAGAATAATGGCTTATAGCTCCATCTGTGTTTCTGAAAATATCATGATCTTGTTCTTTTTTGTGGCTGCATAGTGTTCCATGGTGTATACGTACCACATTTTCTTTATCCAGTCTACTGTCAATGGTAACTTAGGTTGATTCCATGTCTTTGCTATTGTGAGTAGTTCTGCAACAAACATATGCATGCATATGTCTTTATGATAGAACAAATTATATTCCTTTGGGTATATACTCAGTAATGGGATTGCAGTTCGGTTTTTAGGTCTTTAAAGAATTGCCACACTGTCTTCCTCAATGTTTCAACTAATTTATACACCCATCAACAATGTATAAGTTTTCATTTTTCTCTGCAACCTCACCAGCATCTGTTGTTCTTTGATTTTTTAATAATAGCCCTTCTGACTGGTGTGAGTTGGTATCTCATTGTGGTTTTGATTTGCGTTTCTTTATTAATCAGTGATGTTCAGCTCTTTTTCATGATTGTTGGTTGCATGTGTGTCTTCTTTTGAAAAGTGTCTGTTCACAGGTATGCAATTTAATTCTGTAGATCTAACACCTTTGACAACCACAGCTTAGAGCAGTCTGTACTGTGCCACCTGATAGGTCAGCAAACTCTGGTTGATGATTTTACTATAGATAAATGGAAAGAAAGCAGCGTAAATAGCATAAGACTTGTCCCAACTCTACTGCAGAATAGACTGTGTGGCTTTGAGCAAGTCACCAGGTTCTGTCAGTATCATGCTCTCCTCTGTAACATGAATTTGGTACTCACCATGCCTATCTTAAGGACAATTAGGAGTATCAAGTGTGAACAGTTTGTTAACCACAAAGGTCTGTGTATCTGTGTGCCATTATTAATAAGAAAGCTCTCTTCTATTTTTATCACATGTTTAGATTTTCAAAACATTTCTAGATTTCTTGTTTAGCAGCAGATTTCAGTTCCTTCCAAGAAGGCCAGGTCTCCCACAGGAAATTGTCTAGCATTTACCCATTTGACTGGGGGGTATCCTGAGCTCGGGGTAGCTTTACGAATGTGGAAAGGGAACCCCCTGCCTTATAACTTGATATACAGGAATTTCCCCACCCACTTGGGGTAGGTTGTCCTCTCCTCACTAAATGCAAATAAGAGACTCCCAGAGAGTTAGTCCATGTGATGTTTTGTGGTATAGAACAATAAAAAGATGACAAGAACATAATGGAAAACCAAAACATAGTCAAATAAAACACGTAATTAATATATCCCAGGAGTTCAATTGGCTTCCTTCTCTGGTTGGAGCCTAGAGAAACAAAGGAAGGGAGCAAAATACAATTCAATTAAATAAAATGCAACGCAGGCTAAGGTCAAAGCTGTGCTCTAGGGATCTTTCATTAACCACTTGAAGGCAAGTTCAGAATGGCTTAATAAAAGCCTTGACCTCTGGCATTAGGAATATATTGTCAAGGGAAAATCAGATTCTTAGCCCAGAGAAAAGATAGGAAACTTTGTCTATAATCCAATTAACAGATTCATATAGAATTGGTATTTGGAAAATTCAGTCTATCTCTGAGGAGAGTGCTATGGAAGCTGGCTGAACTGGGACACCTTGGTTTCATGGGTTATCATTCCCTTGAAGCAGATGGCTAAACTGAACTTGAAGGCATCCAAAGACGATTATAGAAAATAACTCAAAATTCAGAGAGGAGTATTCTCAAAGAGAACATGATATCAAATAATTTATACTTGGCTTTAGAGTATTATCCTAACTCATTTTCTGCAGAGAATTTGCCTACGTACTGGTGTTTGGTTGAGATCATTATTAAAACAGACCAGCATTCTCTGGGTCTTCAATAACTAGAGTGGGGTAAAGGTGGCTGAGAGTTCTATTTGGAAACATAAAGTGTGAGATGACTATTAGACACTTATGTGGAAGTGTGGAATATGTGAATAACCTCAAAAGCCGTCCCCTACACACTCAATTGTCTCCTAAGCTAAAGTCTCTTTCTTTCTTTTTCTGTCTTTCTTTCTTTCTTTCCTTTCCTTCCTTCCTTCCTTCTTTCTTTCTTTCCTTTTTTCTTTCCTTCCTTCCTATCTCTCTCTTTCTTTTTCTTTCTTTCTCTCTTACTTACTTTCTTTCTCTCTTTCTTTCTTTCTTTCCTTCTTTCTTTCTTTCCTTTTTTCTTTCCTTCCTTCCTTCCTTTCTTTCTCTCTCTCTCTCTTTCTTTCTTTCTCTCTTTCTTTCTTTCTCTCTTTCTTTCCTTCTTTCTTTCTTTCCTTTTTTCTTTCCTTCCTTTCTTTCTTTCTTTTCTTTTCTTTCTTTTCTTTCCTTCCTTCCTTCCTTCTTTCTTTCTTTCCTTTTTTCTTTCCTTCCTTCCTTCCTTTCTTTCTCTCTCTTTCTTTCTTTCTTTCTCTCTCTCTTTCTTTCTCTCTTTCTTTCTTTCCTTCTTTCTTTCTTTCTTTCCTTTTTTTCTTTCTTTCTTTCTTTCTTTCTTCCTTCCTTTTTTAATTATTCCCATAGTCTATTGGGGGAACCGGTGATGTTTGGTGACATGAGTAAGTCCTTTTAGTGGTGATTTGTGAGATTCTGGTGCACCCATCACCCGAGCAGTATACACTGTCTTATAGTCTTAACCATGAAGTGTTTAGACATTTCTGCCTGTCCCCTGGGATGTTCCCTCATCACAGCAAACCCAGTATATCTAAAACAAAACTCATCTTCTTCCTCAATAAGTCGCCTTTCTTTGTGCCATTTCTTTTTCTGCTATGGGTTTCATCATTTTTCCAAGTCACCCAGGTTGTAAACCTCTTGGGTAGTCTAGGTTCCTCCCTGTCTTTTCTGACCCAGGTCAAGTCACCAAGTCTTGTCCATCATAACTTTGTAAAGGCCATTCTATAGTTCTCTCTCTTCACTTAATCTCTTACTACTCTTGTTTAGTCCAACATCCCCGGAATTCCTTTATGTCTAGAAATCAGTCATCTTGACTACATCTCCCAACATTTACTTTCAGTCTTTGTATTACCTCCATACTTATCTTTCAAAAACAGTCCCCTGCCAGTGTCCCATTCCAATTCAGAAACAATGGACTTACCATTTGTGATAAAGACTGCTAGGTGACTTCCAGTGTTCATCAATCCACTTATTATTCCTTAAAAACAGAACCCTGGACAATGTGCATAGCTGAGACAATAATCTTTCCCAGGTTCCCTTGCAGTTGTATTCAGTCATGTAATCAAGTTCTAGCCAGTGAGATGTAAGCAGCAGTTATCTTTTGAGTTGTTTTCTTCAAAAGAAAGAAGCAATTTCTTCATCTTCCTTCCCAAGCCTGGAATGGGATAAAATTGCTGGAGCTCCAGTAGCTGTCTTGAATCTTAAAATAATCTTGAGGATGGAAGACAGCAAGGAAGATGACTGAACAGAAAGATAGAAAGAGACCAAGTCCCTGATGACTTTATGGGGTCGTCATACAACCCTGAACAGCTTAATTCTGTACCTCTTTTATTTACATAGAAAAATAAACATTTGTGTGTTTAAGCCACTATCCTGGGGGTATATTACTTATAGAAGAAGGCAAATCTGAACTGGCATATCTTTCCCCCCAGGATGATGTCTGAAGTACTTAATTTTATATTCACAATGGAAACTCTGCCTTTTCAAAGCCTATTTCTACAACACTTCTCCTACCAGAAAAATTTCTCTCAATCAGGTCAATATTCTTCAAATGTGCTATGCATTCTCTTGTTTCTGAAATATGCTACTTTATCTCAGGGACCCTGACTTTTGTTTATTTCCACAGCATCCAGCAAATACCTTGCATTGGTACTCAAATAAACAATAGAATATAATAGACTTTTCAAGATGAGGGAAAATTTAAAATTTCTCTTATCCAAAATTGTCCACATAGTGAAGGAAAATTCTTTATATACTTGGTACTCAAACTATGTTTGGTGGCCAACAGCATTTTATAAGACCCCAGGTGACTCAAATGCACCTTAAAATTTGAAAGGCATTGCATCTCAGCATCTCTAATTGAATGCCATTCAATTGCCATGTAGGTTGCTAACAAATAAACAAAACACCCTATCCTGTTCTTGGACAGCTGTAATTGTCAGTTAGTCATTCCACATAAGCTGAAAATTGCTTTTTTGGAATTTCACCTATGATTTTCCTATTTCTGGTCTCTGGAATAACAATAAATAATACTGATCTACCACAAATATTTGAAGATAGCTATCACTGGTTCTAAGCCTTCCCTTTTCTTTCTGTTTTTTTTTTTTTTTGGTGGGGGGAAGGGGAAGGTACATGTGATAATTTGATACATTCATGTGATTTGTAAAGATCAAATCAGTGTAATTGGGATATCCATCAGGTTAAATGTTTGTCTTTTCTTTATGCTAAAAACATTCCAATTATTGTCTTCTAGCTATTTTGAAATATATAATATATTATTATAAACCATAGTCACCTCTTTTCAAAGGTGAATAACCCATTTGAATTGACATTCTTTTAAAAATTTTAGTACCTTGAATGGCAATTTTTTTCTTTTATTTTTTGTTGATACATATTAATAACAATCATACATATTTATGGATTACAGTGTGATATTTTGACACAGGTATACAATGTGTAATGATCATATAAGTAGCATATCCATCACCTCAAACATTTATCATTTCTTTGTGTTGGAAACATTCTAAATTCTCTTTTCTAGCTATTTGAAAATATATAATAAATTGTTGTTAATTATAGTCACCCTATACTTCTATAAAACAGAATTTATTCTTCCAATCTAGCTGTACTTTCTATAGCCTGATTTTTAGACACTTTGTCTTCTTCTAATGAATACTATCTTGTTAGTGCTCTAATTAGAATACAAAACCAGAATTCAATATTATTCTCTGAATGTATGAGACTAGATGCCACATGAAACAGTGGGCTGTGACTTCCTTCATTTGCAGCCATAATTTACTATATGGAAATGTTCATTAATCACTATAGTTTTGATGTTCTCATAATTAACACATATTTTTACTTACACAAATTCTTTAAAATAATTTTTAAGTTAAAATGTGCTGAAAAATATCAAAAATCACATCTTGTTTATGTATTTGTTTTCATCAGAAGAAAAAAACACTATGTACGAATCAGGACTCCTCTTTTCTAGAAAGAGAGCCTCATTTTCTACCACCGAAAAATAAACAAAGTTCTATCTAGTACTGTAAGCTCTCTAGAGTGTCTCACTTTCTAACTGCCTATATAGGACACTTTCTCTTAGTTAATATGCATGTACCATAAACTCAGCAGCCTTAAGCCTAGCTTATTTTTCTGCTCTTTCTATAGATATGCATGAATGTGTCTTACCATCCTTTTAGAGAGCAGTCTCCTTGACAGCAGAAATTGATATTTCCCACACCTAGCACAACAAATAACTCATGCCAGACACTAAATAAATATTTGTAAATGAAGGAGACACTGTTTATTCACTGGGACATAGGACATTACTAGATTTGACTTCAGTAGCATGAGTTAAGATAGACAAACCAGTAAAATACCAGAACTCTTCTTGCTACCTTCAGGTGAAACGTATAGCTCCCTCTGGGATTGTCCCAACAAAGAAGCTGACCTAGTTTAATAGAGTATAAATATAGTGTGTTCCCAAAAGGTCCCCAAACACGAGATACACTAAAATGTATCTTCAATGTTTCAAGTGGTGCAACTAATACAGATTGACCCACTTAAAATGAGCCTTTTTACACAAAGTGGTTTCTATTTCACCAGGACCATCCCACAGAATTCTTACTGTCTACTGTCTAGCAGGATTCCACTTCTTTTTCTCTGAATAGCTTTTGAATAATTTGTATTTACCAAAAAACAAACTCACGGCACGCAGACAAACAACCACAACCACAAATCAGCAACACGACATTTGACCAAAATCATGTGATTCTTAAAAAGAAATGTAGGCAAATGCAAAAATGGAGAAGAACATCTAACTTCAACATTTTCCATCATTTTATAGTCTCAATTTGGACAACTTCACTCAACTTCACCTATACCTAGACGATGTAGGGAACTATATCTTCTAGATATTATATCTGAGATTAGGTAGCTGTCAGAGGGTAAATATTATTGCCTTGTTTGTGGTATCATAAAGTGCCCATTAACATTAGTATCTGGGGAAAATAGCATCCTAGTTGTATAATTTTAGGAAAAGGGACCACTTTACTGAAATAGGCAAAGGTAAGTCTTATGCAGTATTATTCATATCTTTCCCTAATTAATTAAATGATGACCAAGATTAAAATGACAATTAGTAGCGGTTCATTCTATACCTAGGGAAAGTTCACCCACTACCCTCTTCTCTCCCTCAATGTCACTTCAGTAAAGAGAAGCTTTGATTTTGTAATTAGCAGGGGATCGAGTGGTTTGCATTGCTCCCTCTTCTGTCCATCCCAAACTTAAGTTTATGTCCTAGAGATGGCCCAAGGCCATCTCCCACCTGGGGGGACTTCACTGCCTTGGAAGGTCTAAAGGGTTAGACCAGGGGAAGGATAAATCGCATAGATGGCTTAGGCCAGCTTCAGTCTGAGTTTAGGAGCAGAGGCTCATTTTTTTTTTTTTTCCCCACTGTGAAGCCATAAAAGCAAGCTAATGAAATGAAAAAACTGCCTTCTATTGATGGAAGTTTTGGGTTGCTTCCAATCTTTTGCTATTATTAACAATGCTGCAATAGATATTCAGGTATATCATTTTGCATGTGTCCTAGGATAACTCTAGGATACATTCTCAGAAGTGAAATAGCTGGGTCAAAGGGTATATGCATTTGTAATCTTAACAGATATTACCAAATTGCCCTCCCTAGGGGTTGTAACAATTTACATTCCCACCAGCAATGTATGAAAGTGACTCTTTTCCTGTAGCCTCAGGAACAGATTGTATCATACTTTTGGATATGTAACAATCTGATAGGTGAAAAACGGTATCTTAATGTAGCTTTTAAATTGCATTTCACCTATAAGTAGTTTCACATATTTAAAAAATACTTTGAATTTCCCTTTATATTTTTTTGCTCATTTTAATATTGGGTTTTATCAAACTCTAACAGCTCTTTACATATTGGGAGATAAGTTCTTTTTCTTGCTATTCATTGCAAGTATTTAAATTCAGTTTAACATTTATATTTATCTTTGTTTAATGGTATGCCTTCATGCTAAAATTTTCTTTTAATTTTATGTAGTCAAGTATAATTTTTTTAAATTTTGAATTTTGAGTTATATTTAAATAGGCTTTTTCCTATCCAAGCTTCAAATGGAACCTTTCCATGTTTTCTTTCAGTATTTTTATGGCTTCATGTTTTTTATTTAAATCTTGACCCATTTGGAATTTATCCTGCTTTGAGGTATGGTATATACATCCAATTGTTTCAACAACTTTAATTGTATACTCTCTCTTTCTCTCTGAGTTGAGATACCACCTTTGTTGTATATATTTGATTCTATTCCTAAACTTTCTCTGTGTTTCCCCATGAGTACATTGGTTTCTTCATGAGTTGGTGCCATGCACTTTTCATTATTCAGGATTTATAGTATGTTTGAAATCAAGTAGATTCTTCCTTGCTTTTCTTTTTCAGAATTTCTCTAAATATTGTTGTTGATTTTTGCCTAATTTTAAAAAATTATCTTTAGCTTTTTAAAAAAAAATTATAATTTTACTGGGATTATATTAATTTTCTAAATTAAGTTAGAGAAATTGACATCTTTGCAATGTTGGATCCCCCCAATCTAGAACATTCATGTCCTTCTGTTTGTTAAATTTTACTATCTGTAGTTAATTTTACAGTTTTCTTAATATGTCTTGGACTTTTCCTGTTAATTTTCTTTCAAGGCATTTTAACTTATTGTGTTGCTATTGTAAATGCTATTGTAAAGATCCCTTCTTCCATCTTATACTCCAAGTGGTTATTGTTTATATTTATAAAAAACATTGATTTATCCAGATCGATTACATATCCCCACTGTTTTTTTTTTATTAACACTTTTATTCAGTTGATTTTCTTGGGGTTATTCCAGGTTATTGCCAAGCATTTTTAAATACTGATTTTGTTTTCCACCTTGTTTCCAACTTAGTACCTTTATTTTTTTCTATTCCAACTGTGTTGACTAGTACTTCTAGCATAATGTTAAGTAATAGTGTTGATTATGGGCAACTTCTTTACGTTTTTAGGAGGAATTCTCCTGTGGTTTTGCAATAAAGAATGATACTCTATTTCATGCTCACATATACATATATTATCATATTAAGAAATTATTTAACCCTATTTTATTGAGTTTTTAAAAATCAAGGATGACGTGGATTTTTGAAAACATCAGGTTTATTAAAGGGTAATTTTCACATGCTAAAATTCAGCTTTTTTACATTCAGTGCTTGGAGATTTTGACAAATGTATTTAAGATACAGAATTTTTCATCACCACAGAATGTTTCCATGGGCCCTTTATAGCCAATTTTCCCAACATCCCCACCCCTGTCAACCACTGATTTGCTGCTTTTTACCTATGGCTTTGTTTTTTCCAAATTGAGTGGAATCATACGATATGTAACCTTTTTGTATCTTGCTTATTTCTTTTAGCAAAATGCTTTTGAGATGCATCCATGTTGTTGTATTTATCAGTAGTTGTTTCTTTTTATTGTTGAGGAGTCCTTTGTATGGATGTACTATGGTTTGTTTCTCCAACATCCATTTGACAGGCATTTGGGATGGATCTAGGTTTCAGTTTGCTCTAAACAACCTACGTGTCTTTGTGTGGCCTTATGTTTCCATTTCTTTGGGGTAAATATCCAGGAGTGAAAATCTGAATTGTATAGTAAGTGCATGTATAACTTTATAAGAATTTGCCAAACTGTTTCCCCAAGCGGCTGTATGACTTTGCATCCACCCCAACAATGTGTGAAACTTGCAGTTGCTGTATATTCTTTTCAGCACTTTGCTTTGTCCTTCTTTGTAGTTTTATAAGTGTACAGTAATATTTCATTGTGATTTTAATTTGAATTTTCCTAATGACCAATGACGTTTAGGATTTTTTATGTGTTTATTTGTCACCTGTATCTCCTCTTTGGTGAAACATCTGCTCAAATCTTTTGCCCATCTTTTAATTAGAAAATTTGTCTAATTATTTTAGTAGCTTAATTAACTGCAGTTGAAAATACTGAACTGCATGTCTTAAAAGTATACAATTTGATAAGTTTTGACAGCTATACATACCCATGAAACCACCAAAATCAAATAATAAATATACCTATTGCCCTAAAAGTTTCTTCTTTTTGACCTGTTAAAATTCCCCCCTCTAACACCTCTCCACTCTGACCCCCATCCTCAGGAAACCAGTGACATGATCCCTGCCACTAAAGATTTTCTAGAATTTTATATAAATGGAGTAATGCAGTATGTACTTGTTAACAAAATGCTGCTTTTTTTCACTGACATCATTATTTTGAAGTAAGTCTGTTGTTTCATGTAACAGATGACATTGAGCACATTCAGGGTGATATGACCACAGACTGCATTGCCCTTGCATCGATTTTCATTCCTTTACATTGCTGAGGATTAATTTAGGGAGTATTACCACGTTTACAATAGTAAGTCTTCCAATGCATGAACATGGCATGGCTTCGTTTCTTTAGCTGCTCTTTTACTTTTTCAACAAGGTTTCATAGATTTCAGTGTGGAATCCTTATTTTGTTACATTTATTCTCATTTTATTCTTTTTATACTGTCATAAATAGAATTATTTTCTTAATTTCATTTTTAGATTGTTCCTTAAAAATGTATAGAAAAACGAATTTTTGTGTATTGATCTTGCATCCTGTAACCTCACTGAATTTATCAGGTCTAATAGCTCTTTTGTGGGCTTCAAAGTTGTTTAATTCAGAGTCCTCACCTGTCCCAAGATCCCCTTGTGTACACAGAGCTAGCCACTCCATGCTACAGTCAACCCTAACACTGGAGACTGACTGTGGAGTTAGTCTGCCTCGGTTGAACCCTAACTGTAACTTTTGGACAAGTGACCTCTCCTCTGAGCCTTGCTTTGCTCACATAAAGAAATACATATAATAATAACAGTATCTACTTCATAGGATCATTATGTGGATTAAATGAGATACGATATATGAAACCTTCAGCATTATTTCATTTAGGGAAGTACTTTACAAACTATACTGATTGTTTATTATTCTTACTTATCAGGGGAACATTGTAGTTAGGTGGGTACACTCAATGGGAAAGTGAAGTGATTCACAGACTTTACATGCTTGCCTGAGAAAGGCAGGGGCTCAGGCTTTCCCCAACTCCCCCACCCAAAACCCTTCCAGAAGCCCTACACTGGCTGGATGTTAGGAGGATACTGTGTCCACTCTCCTACTCTGTCTAGACTTCTACATCAGACAGAGAAAGGTCACATCAATGGTTCTTCCAGAAAGGTAAATAAACTAGGCAGGAAGCCTTCTTCCTTAGATCAAACCTCATGCTTAGGTCAAGCTCCAAGGAAAAAAAAATAAAAAATAATAATAATTTTCTGCACTTTTACATTAAACCCCTTTGTGTCTCTGCATCTAAAGTGTTTCTTTTGTGGCCAGCATATAGTTTGGTTATTTTAAAAATCCATTCTGCCAATCTCTGCTTTTTAATTGGAGCATTTAATCCAGTTATGTTTAGTAGAATTACTGGTAATTAGGATTTATATCTGCCATTTTGTTATTTGTCTACTATATGTTTGATTTTTTTTTTGTTTTTTTATTCCTTCATACTGACTTCTTTTGTGTTAAAAATTTATTTTCTAGTAATTTTAATTATCTCGTTGTTTCTTTTACCATACATTTTGAGTTATTTTCTTAATGACTGACCTGGGATTTCGATTAACACCTTAGTTTATAACAATCTAGTGTATGCTTATAGCAACTTATTTTCAGTAGTATATATTATGCACTGAATTATGTTCCCTCCAAAATTCAAATATTGAAGCCCTAACCCCTAATGTGACTGTAATTGGAGACAGGATCTTTAAGGAGTAAAGTTAAATGAGGTCATAAGAGTTGGGCTTTAGTTTGATATAACTTGTGCCCTTAAAGAAGAGGACAAGACCACAGAAAGATCTCTCTCATTGTGTTTGCACAAAGGAAAGACGATGCGAGGACACAGTGAGAAGATAGCGTCCACAAACCAGAAAAAGAGAGCTCACCAGAAACCAACCCTGACAACATCTTGATCTTGGAGTTCCAGCCTCCAGAACTGTGAGAAAAAAAATTTTTGTTGTTTAAGTCACCAGTCTGTGGTATTCTGTTATGGTTGCCCAAGCAGACTAATACAGTATACAAAAACTTGTATTGTCACAATTTACATGTTTATGCATTGTATGCCCACAAATACAGATTTACAACTTTTGCTCTATGTAACTGTCTTTTAAGTCAGATAAGAAAAAAAAGGAGTTACAACAAAATACATTTATACTGCTTTTTTATATTTACCTATGTGTTAACCTTTATTAGTACTCTTTAATTCTTCATATTGATTTTAATTTCTTTCTAGTGTTCTTTCATTTCAGCCTGAAATATTCCCATTAATATTTCCCATATGGCATGTCTGCTAGTGATACATTCTGGTTTATTACCTGAAAATCTCTAATTTCTCCTTTATGTTTGAAAAATATTTTTTTCTGGATGTAGAATTTATGATTGAGAGGGCTTGGGGGTTTTTATTTGCTTGTTTTTACCTTTCAATCCTTTGAATATGTTATTCCATTACTTTCTAGCGTCCATGATTTCTAATAAGAAATCAGCTTATTGAGGGTAGCTTGTAAGTAGTAAGTCACTTTTCTCATGCTGCTTCCAAGATGGTTTTTGACGTTCAGCAGTATGATAATGATGTATCTAGATGTGAGTTATTTTTAGTTTATCCTACTTGGAGTTTATTGAACTTCTCGAATGTATAGATTAATGTTTCTCATTAGATTTGGAAATTTTAGTCACTATTTATTCTTTCTGGATATTCCTTTTTTGCAATGTCTTTTCTGCCTTCTTCTTTCTTCTGTCCTTCTGAGAGTATCATTACATGTATCTTGGTGTGCTTGTTGATATCCCACCGGTCTCTTAAGGCTCTGTGTATTTTTTTGTATCCTTTTTTATTTTATTTATTCAACCTACATAATTTTTTTTTGTTTGCTCTGTATGATTTTATTATTATTTTTTATTTTTTTCCAGAAGTTATTGGGTACAGGTGGTATTTGGTTACATGAGTAAGTTCTTTAGTGGTGATTTGTGAGATTTTGGTGCACTCATCAACCAAGCAGTATACACTGCACTGTATTTGCAGTCTTATATCCCTCGCCCCCCTCCCAGTCTTCCCCCCAAGTCCCCAAAGTCCATTGTATCATTTTAATGCCTTTGCATCCTCTTAGCTTAGCTCCCACATATCAGTTAGAACATACGATGTTTGGTTTTCCACTGTTGAGTTACTTCACTTAGAATAATAGTCTCCAATCTCATCCAGGAAATGATGTTAATTCATTCCTTTTTATGGCTGAATAGTATTCCATCATATATATCACAGTTTCTTTATCCACTCGTTGATTGATGCGCATTTGGGTTGGTTCCACGACTTTGCAATTGAGAATGTTGCTGCTATAAACATGCATTTGCAAGTATCTTTTTTGAATAATGACTTCTTTTCCTCTGGGTAGATACCCAGTAGTGGAATTGCTGGATCACATGGTAGTTCTACTTTTAGCTCTTTAAGGAATCTCCATACATTTTCCCACAGTGGCTGTACTAGTTTACATTCCCATCAGCAGTGGAGAAATGTTCCCTGATCACTGCATTCATGCCAACATCTGCTGTTTTTTGATTTTTTGATTATGGCCATTCTTGCAGGAGTAAAACCACATTGTGGTTTAGATTTGCATTTCCCTGATCATTAGTGATGTTGAGCATTTTTTCATATGTTTGTTGGCCATTTGTATATCTTCTTTTGAGAATTCTCTGTTCATATCCTTAGCCCACTTTTTGAAGGGATTGTTTTTTTCTTGCTGATTTGTTTGAATCCATTGTAGATTCTAAATATTATTCCTTTGTCAGATATATAGATTGTGAAGATTTTCTCCTACACTGTGGGTTGTCTGTTTACTCTGCTGAGTGTTCCTTCTGCTGTGCAAAAGTGCTTTAGTTTAGTAAGGTCCCAGCTATTTATCTTTGTTTTTATTGCATTTGCTTTTGGGTTCTTGGTCATGAAATCCTTGCCTAAGTCAATGTCTAGAAGGGTTTTTCAAATGTTATCTTCTAGAATTATTATAGTTTCAGGTCTTAAGTTTAAGTCCTTAATCCATCTTGAGCTGACTTTTGTATAAAGTGAGAGATGAGGATCCAGTTTCATTCTTCTACATGTGGCTTGCCAATTATCTCAGTACCATTTATTGAAAAGGGTGTCCTTTCCCCATTTTATGTTTTTCTTTGCTTTGTCAAAAATCAGTTGGATGTAAGTATTTGGGCTTATTTCTGGGTTCTCTATTCTGTTCCATGGGTCTATGTGCCTATTTTTATACCAGTACCATGCTGTTTTGGTGACTATAACCTTACAGGACAGTTTGAAATTGGGTAGTATGATGTCTCCAGATTTGTTCTTTTTGCTTAGTCTTGCTTTGGCTATGTGGACTCTTTTTTTGGTTCCACATGAATTTTAGAATTGTTTTTTCTGATTCTGTGAAGAATGATGATGTTATCTTGATGGGGATTGCATTGAATTTGTAGATTGCTTTTGGCAGGATGGTCATTTTCACAATATTGATTCTACCCATTCATGAGCATGGGATGTGTTTCCATTTATTTGTGTCGTCTATTATTTCTGTCAACAGTGTTTTGTAGTTTTCCTTGTAGAGGTCTTTTGACTCCCTGGTTAAGTATATTCCTAAGTTTTTTTGGTTTTTATTGTTGTTGTTGTTTTGGCAGCTATCGTAAAAGGAGTTTAGTTCTTGATTTGAATGATCTTGTGTATTTCAGTGGTGTCAGTTGTAATACCTCCTGTTTTATTTCTTAGTGAGGTTTTTTGGATTTTTCTCTTCTTTTCTTGGTTAATCTTGCTAATGGTCTATCAAATTTATTTATGTTTTCAAAGAACCAGCTTTTTGTTCCATTGATCTTTTGTATTTTTTTTTATTTCAATTTCATTTAGTTCTGCTCTGATCTTGGTTATTTCCTTTCTTCTGCTGGGTTTTGATTTGGTTTGTTCTTGTTTCTCCAGTTCCTTGAGGTGTGACCTTAGAATGTCAGTTTGTACTCTTTCAGACTTTTTGAGGTAGGCATGCATTTAGGACTATGAACTTTCCCCTCAGCACTGCCTTTGCTGTATCCCAGAGGTTTTGATAGCTTCTGTCATTATTGTTGTTCAGTTTGAATAATTTTATAATTTCCATCTTGATTTCTTTTTTTTTTTTTTTTTTTAAGATGGAGTCTCACTCTGTCACCAAGGCCAGAGTGCAGTGGCACCGTATCGGCTCATTGCAACCTCCTTCTCTTGGGTTCAAGCAATTCTCCTGCCTCAGCCTCCCGAATAGCTGGGATTACAGGTGCCTACCACCATGCCCAGCTAGTTTTTATATTTTTAGTAGAGACAGGGTTTCACCATGTTGGCCAGGCTGGTCTTGAACTCCTAACATCAGGTGATCCTCCTGCCTCAGCCTCCCAAAGTTCTGGGATTACAGGCGTGAGCCATGACACCTGGCCTTGATTTCATTTTTGACCCAATGCTCATTCAGGAACAGGTTATTTAATTTCCATGTATTTGCATGGTTTTGAATGTTCCTTTTAGAGTTGATTTCCAGTTTTATTCCACTGTGGTCTGATGGAGTGTTTGATATAATTTAAGTTTTCTTAAATTTATTGAGGCTCATTTTATGGCCCATCATATGGTCTATCTTGGAGCAAGTTCCATGCACTGTTAAATAGAATGTATATTCTGCGGTTGTTGGATGAAATGTTCTCATCTGTTAAGGGCATTTGTTCCAAGGTGTAGTTTAAATCCATTGTTTCTTTGTTGACTTCCTGTCGTGATGACCTGTCTGGTGCTGTCAGTGGAGTATTGAAGTTCCCCACTATTTTTGTATTGCTGTCTATCTCATTTCTTAGGTCTATTAGTAATTGTTTTATAAATCTGGGAGCTCCAGTGTTAGGTGCATATATGTGTAGGGTTGTGATATTTTCCTGTCAGACAAGGTCTTTTACCGCTATATAATGTTCCTCTTTGTCTATTTTAACTGCTGTTGCTTTAAAGTTTGTTTTGTCTGATATGAGAATAGCTACCCCTGCTTGCTTTTGGTGTCCATTTGCATGAAATGCCTTTTTCCACTCTTTTAAGTTTATGTGAGTCCTTACATGCTAGGTGAGTTTTCTGAAGGCAGCAGATAGTTGGTTGATTAGTTCTTATCCATTTTGTGGTTCTGTGTCTTTTAAGTGGGGCATTTAAGCCATTTACATTTAATGTTAGTATTGAAATGTGAGATACCATTGCATTCATTGTGCTCTTTGTTGCCTGCGTCCTTTGTTTTTGTTTTTTGCTTTTGCTTTTTAACATGTCTTTTTGTTTTATAGGTCCTATGTGATTAATGCTTAAAAGAGGTTCTGTTTTGATGTGTTTCTGGGATTCATTTCAAGATTTAGAGCTCTTTTTAGCAGTTCTTATAGTGGTGGCTTGGTAATGGAGAATTCTCTCAGCATTTGTTTGTCTGAAAAAGACTGTATCTTTCCTTCATATATGATGTTTAGTTTCACTGGATACACAATTCTTGGCTGATAATTGTTTTGTTTGAGGAGGCTGAAGGTAGGGCCCCAATCCCTTCTAGCATATAGGGTTTCTGCTGAGAAATCTGCTGTTAATCTGATAGGTTTTCCTTTATAGGTTACATGGTGCTTTTGTCACAGCTCTTAAGATTCTTTCCTATGTCTTAACTTTGGATAATCTGATGACAATGTATCTAGGCAATGATCTTTTTGTGATGAATTTCCCAGGTGTTCTTTGTGATTCTTGTATTTAGATGTCTAGGTCTCTAGCAAAGCTGGGTAAGTTTTCCTCAATTATTCCCCCAAATATGTTTTCCAAGCTTTTATAATTCTCTTGTTCCTCAGGAACATTGAATATTCTTAGGTTTGGTCATTTCACATAATCCCAGACTTCCTGGAGGCAATGTTCATATTTTCTTATTTTTTTCCTTTGTCTTAGTTGGATAGGGTTAATGCGAAGACCTTGTCTTTGAGCTCTGAATTTCTTTTTTCTACTTGTTCAATTCTATTGCTGAGACTTTCCAGAGCATTTCGCATCTCTTTTTTATTCTTTCTTATTTATTTATTTATTTTTGAGATGGAATCTTGCTCTGTCGCCAGGCTGGATTGTAGAGGCGTGATCTCAGCTCACTGCAACCTCTGCCTCCTGGGTTCAAGCAATTCTCCTGCCTCAGCCTCCCGAGTAGCTGGGACTATAGGCGTGCACCACCATGCCCAGCTAATTTTTGTATTTTTAGTAGGGATGGGGTTTCACCATGTTGGCCAGGATGGTGTCGATCTCTTGACCTTGTGATCTGCCTGCCTCAGCCTCCTGAATTGCTGGGATTACAGGCATGAGCCACTGCACCTGGCCAGCTGGCTTTAGCTCAGTGGTTACTTTGACAATGCATTTTGCATTTCTACAAGTGTGTCCAAAATTTCTTAAATTTTTAATTTTTTTTCTTTAAGCTATCTGTTTCCTTGAGTATTTTTCCCTTCACTTCTTGTATCGTTTTTTGGATTTCCTTGCATTGGGCTTCGCCTTTCTCTGGTGCCTCCCTGATTAGCTTAATAACTAACCTCTTGAATTATTTTTCATGTAAATCACAACCTAGATAATCTTAACAGACTTATCTTCAAGTTCAAGAATCTTCTTGCTCAAACTTTCTTTTGACTACCTCTAGTAAACTTTTAATTTCAGCTACTATATTTTTCAACATCAGAATTTTTATTTTTAAAATCATTTCTATATTTCTTGATATTCTCTATTTCATGAGACATAATTTTTATATTTTCCTTTAGCTATTTAAATTTTTTGTTGTTGTTCTTTGAACATTTTTAAAATACTGACCTAAATTCTATGTCTGTTAAGTCCAAGATCTGGGCTTCTCCAGGGACAGTTTCTGTTGACTGCATTTATCCCTGAGTGTTGGCCATACTTACTTGTTTTTCCATGTCGCATAATTTTGCATGGAAAAAATGGACATTTTACATAATAAAATATGGCAGTGCTGGAAATCAGATTCTCTCTGATCCTCAGTGTTTCTCGTTTCTGCTTGTTTTAGTTGTGGATTTTTGTTTTTGTTGTTTTTTACTGATTCTGTAAAGTATGTATTGTTTATTATGTGTGCCCACTGAAGTCTCTAGCTTAGTGGTTAGCTAACAACTGAATAAAGATTTTCTTAAATGCTTGTGTAGCAGTTTTCTATGGCTCTGTAAATATTTACCACAAGCTTAGTGTCTTAAACAATACACATCTATTTTTTCATAGTTCTGGATGTCAGAAATCTCAAACCAGGTTCACTGAGATGACATTAAGGTGTTGGCAGGACTGCACGTGCTCTAGAGGAACAAGGGGAGAATCTGATTCCTTGCCATTTCCAGCTCCAAGAGTTTTATTCTTTGCATTCCGTAGTTGATGGGACCTTCTTCCATCTTCAAAGCCAGCAGTGTAGCATCTTGCTTCAGTCCTCATGTTACCTTCTTCTTTTGTGTCACATCTCAATATCCTTAGCTTCAGGACATCGATAAGTTTCTTTTGCCATATAAGTCAACATTCACAGGTTCCAAAGATAAGGACTTGGGAATTGTTGGTGGCCATTATTCAGCCTACCATAGCCAAGAACCAAGCCATCTAGTCTTTGCCAAGAGGTTGTGTGTGTGCACATGCTGGGGCAGACATTCAACGTTCAGCCAGACAATTGACAACTTGTTCTTAGCCTTTACTTTCTGCTTAAGTAGCTAGCTCTTCATACTCCAGCTTTTCCTTTAAAGCCTTTTGTTTACTCTATTGTTCATCCCTAATCAATATCCCTCATATTAGGCAGCCACAAGTTTAAAACACTAGCCAGGAACTGTTTTAAACAAGTGCTCCCTGGGAAGAAAAGCTTTTCATATTGGGGAAGCTCTAAGTTAAATAAAATACTGTCAGCCTTGTAAATAGGGTCTTCTAGGAAACCATCGGACAGGTTAAATAATGACAATTCTTTGTGCATGATGTTTTGAAAGACTTTTGGCTTCATTCTGCTCCTTCCACTGTCTGGAAGGCTGCATTGAGAATGCAGGCTGTTATTTTTCAAGGCTATCACAGAGTTGGAGAAAGGAGAGGAGAAATTAGGCAAATTAAATACCACAAGTTTCACTGTTATTACCACGATTCAGCTATTTTTTTTCCAATAAATTCTCCCTGGGTTGCTACAAAACTCAGTAATTATTAGAGTTCTGAAAAAATCGAGTCTGGAAGTTTCTGCCAATTTTTTATTGCTTTTATGAAAAAGAAAAATTTTTGAGGTACTTACTCCACCATTTTTGTTGATTGATTCGTAAAGCTGTTTTAAAAAGTGGTTATACCATTTTATATTCCCATGACCAGTGTGTGAGATTAGCAGTTCCTGCACCTCCTCACCAATACTTTGTATGGTTAGTCTTTTTTGTGTGTCTGCTTTATGTGTGTAGTGGTATCTCATCGAGGTTTTAATTTGTGTTGTCCTGATAATGCTGAACATCTTTTCATGCATTTATTTGTCATCTGCGTATCTTCTTTGGTGACATGTCTTTCATGTTTGTTTCTCTGATTGCTTGCTTGTTTGCATAAGGATGTCTGAATATTCCAGAAACATTTGTTAAAAAGGTTGTCATTTCTCCGCTGAATTGCCTTTGCACCTTTGTAGAAAATCAATTGACCATAAATGTTTAGAACAATAAATATAAGGGTAAATTGCATTTATATCCAGAAATCATTTTACCTCTCCTTCTGCTGGGTCATTTGCGTGTGTCTATGGAGGGATTTTACTTCAATCTTGTCATTAATTGAAGGGGGTTTAAATTTTATAGTTACTGTTATAATCCTCTGTATGTGACAGGCTTCAAATTCCTCCAACTCTGGACCTCTGTTCCCTTGCAGGGCATGTAGGTGGGCATTCCTCAGTCCAATTCCATGCGTAGGTTTCAGCCATCCCTGTGTGTGTGTCATAGCGTAGGCTTCTTTCCATGCTTTTACCTCATTTCTAGTGATAAACTGCTATTCTGTGTTACTTGGTGCTAGTTCATGGTGCAAGGTGAGGGGATGAGTCTCAGTTTTTCTGCTGTATTTTGTCAAACATTTTTTTAGCATCTATGAGCATGCTTATATGATTTCGTTCTCCTTAAATCTATTAATATGATAAAATATGTCAAAAAATTTCCTAATATTGAACAAATGTTACCTTCCTTCAATAAACTCCACTTGGTCACTATGCATTTTGTTTTCTACCAGTTTTTGTTTATAAATATTTTGTTTAGGATTTTTGAAAAAATATTTAAAATGACACTGGTTCATTGTTTTATAATACAGAATTTGTCTGGAGTTTGCTTAAAAAATAATTTGAAAGTTAATGTTTAACTTCATACTCTAACTTGCAAAATGTTTTTTTTTTTACCATTCTTCAAAACAGCTAAGTAGAATTGGAAACACATTTGTAGTTAATCTGTTATATTGATTTCTTTCAAATCACTAACTTTTTTGTGCATTAATTTGTTTTTCTGTTTTCCTGTTTTCTAACTCACTGTCAGCTTTTATCTTTTGAAATTCTATTCTTCTAAGTTTACTTGTGGTATTTAATTACTTTATTTTTGTTCATGTTTCATTTTTAGGTTATATAATCTACCCTATATTTTCTGTAGTGTCTATTTACCATTGGGCTTCTTAAACTTTGATTTTTGTTTCTGCAATGAAAATTTCCCCTTTGCTATATTGTTAAGTTAGCTAAGCTCATGTTCCACCCTGTCCTGTTTTTTTACATCTCTTCTCTGGGTTCTTGTGATTCTGCTTTGGGCTATACCTTTCAGAGGCAATTTTTAAAAATTATTTTATCTCTTTTAATTCATGGTTACACTCTTCAGCTCTTCTATTGCAGCGTTTTCTGGAGTTGTTTTTTTTTTTTTTTTTGTCTATTGGTTAAGTTGTGCTTTTTGCTGTTATTATTATTGCTTAAAAATACAATCCATATCAAATTTGTTTTTGTGTGTAGGTAGTATTCCAGTTTCTTTCTTATTTTATTTTGCATATGTTTACCCTATTGTAACAATACTATTTGTTAAAAGGAGGGTTTTTTCCCCCATTGAATGGCCTTAGTACCATAGGCAATAATCATTGGTTGCATATGTGTGCATCTCTTCCTGGACTCTGTTGTGTCACATTGGCTTCTATATCTATTATTATGCCTGTCCTGATTGCTCTAGCTCCATAGTAAGCCTTAAACCAAATAGTATCATCTTATAACCTTTTTCTTTATTTTTGAGATTGATATGGCTAGTCTTGGTTCTTTGCATTTTCATATTAATTTTAGAATTAGCTTGCTGATTTCTACAAAAGATCCTGCTAGGATTTTTATTGGGATTGTGTTCAATCTACAGCTCAATATGGGGAGATGAACAAATTTGAAACTTCCAATCCACAAACTTGGTACATATCTCCATTTATATAGTTTGTTTTTAATAAATAGACTTATGTTTTCTTGTTTATAACTTTTGATGTTTTCCTCTTTTTATTATAGCATCATTCTATCAATGCTTTTCCAATTACCCTAATATTATTCTTGGATTCTCCTGGACCTGCTCTTTGCAGGCATTTCTTATAGAGGGAGAGGGGATAGAGTAGTCTTTTAACTGATACAAATATAGGCTGCTTCCAAAATATATGATTGATTGTTTTATTTTTTATATAGTCAAGACTTTCTTGGTTTTTGTTTGTTGATTTTAATCATATTGGCTTCAACCACCAGTGCTACCCATCCAATTTGCTGACCACATTTTGGCAAAGAATGAAGTGGGCCCTACCCCCTCAAGAAGTATATTGCTACTATTTTTGAGATCTGCCACTGTTGGGCATTATTCTACACTTCTCTTCATAGCTTCACTGCAATCTCAGCAGTTGTTGGAAGCTCTTATGTATTTTTTCAATATGCATATTGTATCTTTATTCTAGTTTCATTTAAAATTGAGTTTCAGAATGTTTTTGCTTTGTTTGAATTCTAAGAAAGAAAAAAAGATGCTGAGTTATATAGCCATGTTAAAATAAAGATTCTAATTTTGAAAAATCATATTTAAAACAGAATATATTAAACTTTCTAAACAAACTTATAAAATGGATTCTCCATATAGTACCATGAGGAATTATCTTATAGTGTTCTCAATGTCTACCTTGAGATGTGGGAGTTCTAGAGTCCCATCACCTAACCAAGAAATCTCCATTTCCAAAATATATAATCTTAAATAGAAAGACCTATTATGAAAGATTAAAACTAAATTAATCTGAACAATTAGTTAAAGGAAAACTTCTTCAATATTTTAATTTTTCTAATAGTCTTTTATCTGTATTCACTTAGATTCATAGGACTTTGACATTTGAGAGCTGGAAGAGATACTAGGTTCAGTTTTGCAGAAAATTGAACTTAAGTATCTTGACATAGAAGCCACAATTGAGTGGCAGAACCATAGCACTTAGACAGACAACTCCCAGCCGTTTATTCTTTTACTGGTACCTATAGCTTTCTTTGCTAGATCTGTAATAAATTATCAAGGATAATTTTTTCAATTTCAGTGTGAGAAAACAGATTTGAGTTAGATAAGTCTGTGTACTTTTGTTAATAACAAAACTAGAAATAGAATTCAGGTCCACTCAGGGTAGAGTCTCAATTATTGAAAGATCCAAATATTATGACAATCCATGGGAATCACTGTCTCTTCCCTGTACATACCTTTTTTTCTTTGAATGTGCTGTTTCAGAATAGCTGTAATTGCTTTGGTTTTGATGTCCTTAGAAACAAAGATCTGGGTATACAGTGCATTAAAAATTACCCAACAAACTATCTCATTGGCAGCTGCAGAAAGAGTGCTTTCTAATGGTGCAGGTCTTGTTCAGAGAGTAGTTTATGCTTAAGTGTTTCACTTATCTTCTTCCTTTTCTTCTTTCCTGGTCCCCTTACCACCTTCCTCATGTATCCAGATCACACCAAGACCATGAGTAATGAATGCTCACAAAAAAACAGTTGCAAGCCAAGACTGAAGGAGGCAGGAGACATCAAATATGGGCACAGCAGGAGTAGGGAAGATCCGGGGGGTCCTAGAAGCTGGGAGTTAAGAGACATGTAGGGATCTACAAACAAGAGATCCACAGAGTCTGTATATAGTCCGAGGCTAGGAAGATCAGAAATTAAACAAGTAGTCACAACAGTGAACCTAAAGAATTAGGAGCCACAAGTGCTGAAAACTGAGGTAGATCGGAATCTCAAGGAAAAACTAGGTTGGAGCGGATGGGTGCAGGATCACTATTTTGCACAACTCTAGTGAGCACCATTCATGTTGTCTACTGTGATGAGCAGGCCAGCAACATTGGGAAGCTGACCAGTGTCTTTAAAAAGGTTAAAGTTGGGCCAGGCATGGTGGCTCATGCCTGTAATCCCAGCACTTTTGGAGGCCAAGGCGGATGGATCACTTGAGGTCAGGAGTGTGAGACCAGCGTGGCCAACATGGTGAAAGCTTGTCTCTACAAAAAATACAGAAAAATTAGACATGTATGGTGGAGTGTGCCTGTAATCCCAGCAATTTGAGAGGCTGAAGCAGGAGAATCGCTTGAACCCAGGAGGCAGAGGTTGCAGTGAGCCAAGATTGCACCACTGCACTCCAGCCTGGGGGACACAGAGAGACTCCATCTCAAAAAAAAAAAAAAAAAAAAAAAAGGTTAAAGGCGAAACATGGGGACCTAAATCTCTCTCATAGTAACTTCTACTGTCAAACATGCTCTGGGGAAAAGTACTGAAACTCACATGAAGGTTATGTCTCCTCAGGAACGTTTGCATGCTCATGAAAATCAAAGCAGTAAGTAAAAGGACTTAACGTTCAAATGGGAAAGACTCTGTGGGAAGAAGTGGTTTCGAGCATTCTTGGGCTCCCTGACCCCTCTCATTGGTTGATATGCTGCCTGGGAGCCTAGGTACCGGCCCTGGTAATTGTAGAGTTATGGGGCGAGCACCCCCACTCAGCTCCTCAGTTCAATACACACGCCTTTAATTTGATGTTTTTTAATTCAGCTCCAAGACTGTCGTCAGCCATTTTTTCCTCTCTCCTTTAACACTGACCACCTTGTTCTCTTTTATACTGTGAACAGAGCCAAGCAGTGTGCATTGAAATCCAACATCCTTTGTGTTGCTTGAGAAATCTGAGGCTGACATCTCCAGGGCTTTTTTGTTTCTCTTGCCTCTCTCCTCCCGTGACCTGCCAACTCCTTTTGGCTTTCCTGGGCTTTCGTCATGTCCCATATCGATTGCTCCCCTTTTCATTATTTGCAGGATGCTAAGGATAGACCCTGTAGCACAATGACGCTGGCTTTGGATGTTGATTAGGTCAGCCTCCGACCCTGGGCACGTAGGTCCAGTGATATTTCACCAGGCCAGGGTTGTTGTTTCATCAGCCACTCATAAAGGAACCAATTGATTTTTTTTTTCCAGACTGCTATTCTAAACTCCCAAGATCTTTTCTGGGATTTTAGTCTGCTTCTTTGAATGCTCTCTTTCTGTTTCTTTTCCATCTTAGCCCTGTGGTCCTCAGGTACCCGATTTACTAATTACCCCCAATGCTGGCACCTGACAGCAGGTGGCCACAGTTCTGTTAATTATGTCCCCAGGCTTAGGAATTCTCTTTTAATGACATCCAATCATCTACCTCTGACTCTTGGGCTGAAAGCAGGTTGCAGGCACACTTCTCTTCCCTTGAGCTCTTAATATCTATTCTTCTGACCTAGCACCTTAAGATTCATGTGTTATGCCTTGAAGGTAAATGACAGAATAGCCAAATACTTAATTCCTTCTATAGCAACTGGTGGAGTCACAGCTATTTCAGGATGAGGTGAAGATAGAGTCTGAGAATGGCCAGCATAGCTTTGATTTACCAGGAAAACAAGCCAGCTGGGAAGGTCCTAGTCAGAGGCATTCTGGGTAGACATGTAGTAAAGTTAGGCCCTTGTGTTATCTCTCTCAATCCCCCCAACCCAATGTAAACTGTTCTTTTAGGCCAAACCGAGGTTGTGACTTGCCATAAGAGTCAAATGAAGAGTAGAGGGAGCCATCTGAAGTCAGTGAGAAACACTATGTTGTAAGAGGCTTGGGTTTTGAGAGCAATAGACTCTAATCAATTATAATATTCATTCTATGAGTGGCTGGGCCTCTGTTTTACTCCATTAAATGGGGGAAATGTCCATTTGTGTTTCCTGGTTTAAAGTTCAGCCAAGAGAATTCATTGTGCAATATTTCCAGAAGGCTTTGTATTCCATGGAGGCAGGTACTGTGTATGTATATGTAAACACAAAAGATACGTAGATATATAGAAAATCCCTCATTGACTGTTTCCAAATACTGAAAGAAATGACTTATGGGTGAGGAGAGCTGTCAAGCAGAGAGTTTTGGCCAATCTGTAGGTATTTTAAAGCAATCACGATGGATGTGGGGAAAGAAATCAATGGAAACATTATCAATAGGGATTTCATTGTAAATACAATATGCTAACAGTCTAGTCATCAAAAATACTGCCTGTCTGTAGTGTAAGCAAATTAAAAAGAGGAAATAAGATATTTGCATATAACTAATAAAAATACAATAAAAAATGCACTTAGTCTCACAACTGATGAGGCGAGGATGGGGGAAGGTGGGGGAAATAGATAAAATCAGTCCTGTTCAAGGTCAAAGGTGTCTTATCTGGTCCATATTGCAATCACAATTTTTATATATGTGTCATTGCAATTGGTTCTCATGATACCCCTGTAAGATTGTTAGGGCAGGTTTTCCTTTTATATATGAGGAAATTGGCCCAGCGGTTTTACCCAGGGTCACACAAGGTGCGCACAGGGATGTTTGAACTTGATCTTGGTCACTTCTCTTGAGCTAGGAAACTTCTTATAATTCCACATTTTCTCTGGGAATTAGGTATTTTCTTTGAGCCCTCACTTCTGTCCTGATACTCTGCCCTCTGTCTTCAGAGAATCTTGTTTTCATTGGTCCCTCTCTAATGACTTGGTACCCTAGATCCGTTGAATGCCTGTTCTCTGTAAATAAGACCTTCTCTTGAGTCAGCAACTCCCCCAGGGCTGCCCTGAATGATGATGCATCTTCCGGCCCTGGCGGGTTTCCAGCCCCTCTCTTCAGCTGATTCTACCTGAGAAGCCTCCCAGCCTGGAACTTCCGGACATTGCCCAATCAAAGGGAAGCCCCCAGAAGGAGAAGATAAGAAGGAAATAATTTAGGGGCTGCCTAAACAAATGTACACTAAGATTCTTGGCAGCTGCATAGTTTCCCTTCTAGATGCAGGTTGGCCTGGTTAGAAATAATTCAGGTTTTCTTGCTGAGCTCACTGATTGTTTGTCCACTATTCACTCCAGCACTGATTAAATAACACTCAAGAGGGATTTTTAATTTGTACTCGATTTTGTTGAGTCTTCTCTTTCATGCTTTCTCTCTCTAGTTATTGAACTCGCTGCACTTCCCTCCATCTCTCTCTAAGGTTGTCTGAAATCTTCTCAATCAATTGACTCCCCTCCACTTACTTGCAAATATATTTGGGAGCTTTGGTTCTCATACAGGTCAGGGTGCCATATTAAGAATGCTATTGGATATGCAGGTTAATAAATATGCCTGCATTATGACCATTGCATCCACATCTCCATAACAGGTTTAGACCTAGGGAAAAATTATCACCGTCTTAGGGCCCTTCCATCTCCTCTCCACCCCTGTTGTAATTTTTCCTGACCACTGGGAGACTGAGACAGAGTAGCAGTGGTAAGGATTTATGGCTCGTCCTTGATATATGTAAATAAATTGCATCATTGCAATGAGATCCGGACTCATACAACAGACTGTCCCTGCCGGCTTGGCTATGTTCTCTGCTCTGCAGACAACAAAAGATGACAGGTTGTAAGTTCCAGCATCAGAAGAGAGCAACTGGCTTCCGTTGGCAACCTTACTTGTCAACCGGCAGCTCCAAGAAACAAGGTCATCTAAGGACAGGCAGGGGCTGATGCATTTGAAAGTAGAGGAAGCAGCAAAGGAAGTGTTGACTTCAATTTCATGGGACTGTAATGCCACAGGCTCCCATTCTCCCCACACTTTCCTTCTTTTCTAGAGCACGTCTTCATCTCTCATCTCACCTTGGTACTAGGGTCAGAGTGTAAGAACTAGAGTAAGAAGCACTGCCTTTTCCTGAATGTGCTCATGGAAAGGACTCCAGGACAGCCTCTGTGGCTATGGAAATTATCTACTGAGTAAATGTCTCTCTGTGATCTATACCACACCTAGCCAGGTTGGCATCATCTGATACCAGTAAGGAATTAGGTATCACCCATTAGTTTTTTTCCATGGAAGGCTCCCACGTACTTAAATTCAATATTCTAAATCCAGTTAGGAGTTAGATCACAAATAAAGGATTATTTTTAATAAATATTTTTAAATCAGGATTTTATTTTGGAATAATTTTAGACTTATAGAAAAGTTGCAAAGATAGTGCAGAGAGTCTCCATATACCCTTCACCTAGTTTCTAGAAGATGTTTTCATACTTAGATGTTAATAAAGCTGACTAATGCTTTCCTTTTTTTTTTTTTTTTTTGAGACGGAGTCTTACTCTGTCACCCAGGCTGGAATGCAGTGGTGAAATCTCAGCTCATTGCAACTTCCGCCTCCCAGGTTCAAGCAATCCTCTTGCTTCAGCCTTCCGAGTAGCTGGGATTACAGGCACCCGCCACCACACCCGGCTAATTTTTGTATTTTTAGTGTAGACAGGGTTTTGCCATGTTGGCCAGGCTGATCTTGAACTCCTGACCTCAAGTGATCCACCCACCTCGGCCTCCCAAAGTGCTGGGATTACAGGCATGAGCCACCATGCCTGGCCTGACTAATGCTTTAAATAGGACCAATATAGACTTTTAAAATGTGTTAGGCCCATCTAATTTGCAGCAGCATCTCTTCTTACAGCCAGGGTCCTTACTGCCCACTCAGTGTCTAATCGCTTTTTGGCTCTAGGATAAGGCTGACCAGTGTAGAAGGAACTTTAGCAGCCCCAGTACCATATCCTGGCCCTCAGCCACAAGTTTCCCTATGGACAGCCCAGCCAGCCCTTGGGTCCCAGGTCTGAGCAAGTGCACACTGGACATCCACATTGGGAGGAGTGCTCCCCTTAAGCCTCCATCAGGATACCTGAGAACTATGTGCTTACCTCCTGGCTTAGAAAATAACTCACTCCCTTGACCTTGCTTTTTCCAGTCCTTTCTATGGGCTCCCACGGGCCCCGCCCAGCCCTTGCTGCTTTCCAGGGTATATTCCTGGTACTGTCTGTGCTTGGGTCTTAAATGTTTCCTCCCTAGACTCTATCTACTGCACCGTCACATAAGACCTCACCCTGGCACCCTCTACTTGCCTGAAATGAGGCCTGTTGTCACCACACTCTCCACATTTTGTGTCCTAGCTGCTGGACTGCACCTTCTTTTGATCCCCATTTTCTGCAATTAACTGGTCTAGACCCATGTCCAGACCCTTCCCGGGCTTCTCCACTCTGCTCACACTGACCATGCCAGGCTTGATTACATATGAGTTATGATAATACTCACTTGATTCAGTAATTTTTACACAAACATGTACTGTCTCACACTTTCTAGGCTCCATTATTGAGGGCCATGGAGATGGTTAATACAACTGTTTCCAAAGAGTTTGTGGTCAGAAGAGACAGGCAAAAAAGTGAGAGTTGCTGAACTGGAGGGTGGTCATTAAGAGGAAGATAGCCCAGCGTAAGGGAAGAGGTAGAACTCAGTTATCTAGAAAAGGGCACAGAGGAAGAAAAGCAGGCTCAAGCAGAACAATAAGCGCTGTCATTTTGGGCATGTTCTATTTCAAGTAGGTACAGGACCTTCAGGTGAAGATGTCCATTAAGTCTCAGACATAGAAGCCTGGAAATAGGAGGGAAATGTGGGCTGAACTTTTGAAGTTACCCAAATACAGGGACAAATTGAATCCTAAGGCCATCCAGAGATCCTGGGTAGAAGGAGAAGAAGGTTAAAAGGGGGCTTGAAGGAATTCAGTTAAGGGATGAGGGGGAAAACACAGTAATTTCTGAAAATGTCTCTCCAACTTGCAGCGTTAAAGGCACAAAGGAAGTGGCATTCACTCACGCCCTCTGTTCCCCACATCTGAGCTGTCTTCCTGTAGTGCAATCTGCCCAGGCAGGCAGCAGCCGGACATTGCTCTTTGCTATTGTTGGGAAAAGAACAAGAAAGCTGAATGTCATGGCCACTGCCATTAAAGCATAATTCATTCTCCTCCAGGTTGTTTAGGGTCCTAGTAAAGTCAAAGCAGAAGCTGTGGGATCTTGGCACATCCACAGTCCCTGAATGGATTTTTCTATCCTCATCCATAATCTGGGGGGGGCGGAAGATACTGCTCAGTGACATTCAAAGAAAAGCAATCTGTGCTCCTAAGACAGAGGTTCCCTGGGGATCATCAAGGCAGCAGGAGTGGGGTTGGAACTAAATGTCCAGGTTCTCAAAGAACTTCCAATGCAATGAGGACTCCCAAATAGGCTAATTGGTTAAGAATAAACTCTAGACTCTGTACTTGGGAACTAGAGAAACAAGTGGATCTGTATCAGGCAAGAAAAAAAAAACCATCAAGACAAAAATGTGTAATTGTAATGATAGTGCCCAGAAGTATAACAGGCATATTGAGCTTCCAAATTATTAATTGTGTTGAATTAACTCAGTGATAAATAAGATGATTGATTAACGATGAATATCATTCTAAAGCTCCAGGCAGGGAAGAAGTAGCATGATTATTATACTGTGGATCTTTGTCAACTCCCTGTTTTCATGGCTAATCCACAGTATATGTGTTTCCCTGGGAAATTTGAGAAAACAATATGAGTTGCTCTTGGATCTCCTATCTGAAAACATTTGTTAAAACAAAACAAAACTCTCGAGTCTCCAGCAACCAGTCAGATGTTCTAACAGGGTTCTCAAGCCACTTGAACTGGAGGAGGCTCCCAGAGAGGTATTTCTAAGTAACACAGATGAGTTATTGTCAGGGGCCTGGGTATCTAAAGACTTCAGGCAAACACTATCCTTATCCTGTTAATAGAGAAGCCCAGAGCCTTGATAAGTCCCCCTGTATCTCCCCGGAACAAGTTCACCCAGAGAGAAAACACAGGAACAGACCAATCTCTGCTGCCAATAAGGCTCACTGATGCTGCCGGCAGCAGGGAAAAGACTGGAAATGGGAGGAGATTCTGAGAACTGCATGCAACAGTATCCTTTCTGGAGTGCAAACTTTTTCTCATCTGTCTGGAAAGCAGTCACATGATTTGTCCTAAAAAATTTCTCCAATCTTGTGCCCTAAGAATAAGGAAGGAAGGTTGATTTTCTCATTTGATCTTCTTGTCATTCCTATAAAGAACAGATATCAACATGTTCCATTTTCAGAAGGAAAAGCAGAAACTTCATTTATTTATCCAGCAGATATCTATTGAGTACGTCCTAAATACCTGCACCTACTACGTGACAAACGTAAGATATGATCTTTTCCCTTACGCAGCTTGCAATTTGAGGGGGGCAGATAATAAATAAGAAAACCCAGTTTCAAAATTTAATAATGCTGAAAGATAATAGATACAGTAGATTATGTTATTTGTTCAAAATATTTGCTGTCTCATTCCCTCTAAGGTAGCTCCCTGCTGCCCCTCCCTGTGGGAAGTGTAGTCTTATCTCACTGTGATCGAGCTTGGACCTATGACTTGCCTTGACCAAAGAACCAAGAGTGGAAGTTATCTACGCCGCCTCGTCTAGACAAAAGTTTGAAGAACCACTATGTGGTTTTGCCAGCACCTTTTTCCTTCTGCCTCATAAGTGGAGTGTCCCAGAAAGGGGTTGCTTTTTCTACCTGCTTCTTATCTACATGGAGGAGACCTCTGCCTCCCCACAGCCCTTAAGAGTGTGACAAGAATGAGAAACCAACCCTTCATTGCTATAAGCCACTAAGATATAGGGACTGCTTGCCATTGCAGCATAACCTAGTGAAATCTGTTAGTGCAATGGGTATGTTTGTATGTTAAGGGGAGGAACAGAAGGGGACTCTTTAGATCAAGCTTGTCCAACCCACCACCCATGGACAGCTTTGAATGCAGCCGAACACAAATCCATAACGTTTCTTAAAACATCATGAGATTTTTTTTTTTTTGCATTTTTTAAAGCTCGTCAGCTATCATTAGTGTTAGTATATTTTATGTGTGGCCCAAGACAATTCTTCCAATGTGGCCCAGGGAAGCCAAAAGATGGGACACCCCTGCTTCAGATGGTCTGTGGGAGCTTGTCTTAGGAGCTGACTTTTTTTTTTTTTTTTTTTTTTTTTGCGACGGAGCCTCGCTCTGTCGCCCAGGCTGGAGTGCAATGGCATGATCTCAGCTCACTGCAAGCTCCGCCTCCCGGGTTCACGCCATTCTTCTGCCTCAGCCTCCCCAGTGGCTGGGACTACAGTCACCTGCCACCACACCCGGCTAATTTTTTGTATTTTTAGTAGAAACGGGGTTTCACCGTGTTAGCCAGGATGGTCTCGATTTCCTGACCTCGTGATCTGCCCGCCTCGGCCTCCCAAAGTATTGGGATTACTGGCGTGAGCCACCACGCCCAGTCAGGAACTGATATTTTTATTGACACACATGAGGTCACTGTGTACCCAACATAGTCACTAAGTTTCCTCAAGCCTGTTTGGACTATTTCTCCGCAGATGACTCTGTGTTCACACAAAACTGGATTCTGAGTAAAATTCACAAAGCACATGATGGAAAGATGCATAACTGGATTTCCATGCAGATTCATGAAAATTCCAAATGATTTCTGAAACATTTGTGTTTGGATTAAGTCCAAAGCATGATTTGCCTCAAGCTCCTTGCTCCTTAGTTTTAAATCTGTATGGATCATCAGGAAAATGAAATCCATACGTTTCTCATTTATTCATACTTACTTCATCAAAATACAGTTTGAAAGACTCACTTGATGCTTTAAGCACTTGAAATCATATTTTCCTTCCCAAATAGGGAAACTGCCTGTAGTCTGTGCCTCAAAGGAAGAAAATGTGTTCATCCTTTTGCAGTGTGGTGAGGTCTCAGCTCAGACTTCTCTCTGTTGGACTCAATAAAAACGTCTTCCAAATACAGCCTGTGTTATCATCACTACGTTGCAGTCTACCAAATTGAACCATAATGTCCAGCCATCAGAATGAGATATATTTCTTTCAAGAAAATGAAAGATTCAAAGCCAATGAGTCCAACATTTCTCCCAGGCACCGGCACTTTCCACTGACAGTCCTTTCCTTTGCAACCAGACAACTTCAATGTTTCTATCTTACTTTTAGCTGATAAGAAAAGTCATTTTGAAATCCCACTTGCTTTCGTATTAGGAAAACATTAAACATTTTTGGCATGTCATAACTAGCTTTTTCTGCCTCACCCTCAGTTATTTTAATCTCTCTCCCTCGACACCAAACCACATGTAATTCCCTAAACATGACCTGTTTCGGTTCCTTTGCAAATGCTGTCCTCACTCACTGGATGCCTTGATCCCCTCAGTCCACCCAGGTGCCTTCGAGATTCTGCTGGAAGGCTCTGTGGTCCACGTGCAATTACATGCTTCATCTCCAGTGTTTCCATGTGGCTGTACACATATTTCCACTCACATTTATCTCATGGTGTAATTATTTATATTCAGAGTAATCTCCTCCAATAGATTTAGTCCTATTTGAGGGCAGTAAACAGGCCTTCCTTTGTCTTTGTTTCTGTCTCAATGCCAGATAAGAGATCTTCAATCACTGTTCACTGGTTGAAAAAATGGTTAAATCCATGCAGGGCTGAGTGACATTTAATAGTCATTACCATATCTTTACTGTATCTATACTATGTAGAGATTTACTATATCCTTACTATATCTATAGTGAGAAAATATATATTCTAGGTTGGGGAAGTAGGGATTCAAGTTTCATGTGTAATAAAATATATCAGAGTTGGCATTTTTTCAAATTAGTAATTAAAAAATTCTGTTGCTGAAATGAAAGCAGAAACAGAAGAGAGACCGCCAATTATCCAGAGTATTCAGACAATGTGGAGATAGTCTAGATAGGGGAGGCAGTGCGTCCTCCACAGCTTCATAGGTCGGCTGTGCTCCATGTTAATTATGCTTTTATAATTTTTCCAGGATTTATTGTCCCCCTACATCTCTAGACCTTGTTGCTAACCCAATTTAAGTCTCTGAAAGTGCTGAATTTTAGATAATTGAACCGAAGTCATAGTTTCTAGGGGGAGGCATGGGAAAGACCAGGCAGTTTTTTAATAACTTTTCACGTATAAATGCTCTCTGCTTATCTATCTTTATACACACCATGTATGTGTATGTGTGTATACATATGTATGTATGTATATATACACACATATGTACACACACAAATATATATTTTATATATGTAAGAGTATATATATACATGCACACATACATATATAGGTAATATTGTATGTGTGTTTCTGTGTGTCTATGTTCATTTAACCTTGGATGTGAATATATTATCAGATCAATTCAAATCCAACCTTCTAATTACCATGTTGCCCTAAAGGAAAATTCTAGATTCCTACTGTGTGCAAGATAAAAAAAATTAATGCATTAACCACACATTATTACAATAATAAGAAATACCATAAAAGCTGAACGGATTCTGGCCTTCACGTTTTCAGTATCAAAAAGAAGAAATTGATGATTTAAAGAGGAAATGAGAAACTAAGCAAGTAATTCAAACAAAGTGCATGTGTCTTCTTTTGAAATAATGAAAGAGTCCATTAAAAGTTTTCTTATTGACCTCTCCTTGCCTCAAAACTTTGAGAAGCTCCTCCAATTTTTTCTGTTTGTTATGTTAAAACCATGGGTTGAGCAGTCTAGGGAGAGCTCAGGGGTGACAGGGGAATAAACTTCATTGGGTATTTCAGAGTCAGGAAAACCTTAACTCACATTAAAACTGTAAGCATTGAGAAGTAGGAAACGGTGATTCTTATCTCCTAAAGAGTTTTATAGTCATCAATGCCCAGAGTAAGCTGATGGACTGGGAGTGGGTGACCTTAATAGATATAACTATGTATGGGTTCATTGTACCATGAAATTAAATTTTAAATCTGAATTGATGAACAAAAATGCTGGTTTGATATTTTTGAACAATAGCTTTAATAATTTTGTAACTATTTCCTTTCCATTATAATTGATCTAAATTTGGGACTATGCAAGGAAGCTCCCGTTTTCCAAAAGACTGTAGCTGAGCTCTGCCACTAATTAGTAAATTTTAAATGTAACTAAAATTAGTACATTTAAAATGTTTCTGGAATAATGGGACTGATGATCCATGGATTAGAAGGATCTCCATATCTTCATCCTTTTTTTCCTTCTTCTTGCTCCTTTACAGAGACTGTCCTCTCCTCCCTCTTGCTGTGCTATTGATCCCCCTCCACTGTCTTTAGGACCCTATTGCATTACACATCTCCACTTTTTCATAGCTCAATCCCTCTCTGTCCACTCTTCCTCAGCTCAGGTTTCTCTTTTTCTGGTCCATGCAAATATCCTATTTCTTCTCCTTTATTTCATAAGAAAGACAATTTAAAAAGGGGTCTACTTTTTTTCCTTCACTTTTCCATCACATGCACTCTTGTATTGACACCAAATAACAGCTTCCTCTATAATCTCTTAACTAAACTGCAGAATCCAACAGCCTCTTTCCAGTCCTCATCCTACTGCTTTCTTTGTGTGGGCATTGCTAACGCTTCTCTTCTTAAGAACCTCTTCCTTCTGGCTTCTAGGACAAAGGCTTCTACTCCTTTGTTTATGACCTTTTCCTGTTTGCTGTGTTTTCTCCCATATTCCCCAAGGTCCTACCTTGGCCCTGATCTTACTTGCTCTGCCTTCCCCCATTTCCCCTCATCAGTCTCATGCTTTCTTGTGCTTGCACCACCACTGTTTCAGATGGCTCCCAAAACTGCACCCTCTATTCTGGCCTCTCATCTGAGCACTTGTGCCATAATTCTATTTGTCTTCTTGACATTCTCACATGGATGTCCTCCTAGCGTCTCAGAATCAGTAGGACTAAAACGCAAATCATAACCTATTTCCCCATACCAGCAATTGATTCCAAGATAGAAAGAACAAGACACATAAAAATCTTGAGAAGCTCTTGCTGAATTGTTTGTTGTTGTTGTTGTTTGTTTGTTTGTTTGTTTGTTTGTTTTTTGAGACGGAGTCTCGCTCTGTCGCCCAGGCTGGAGTGCAGTGGCACAATCTCGGCTCACTGCAAGCTCCGCCTCCCGGGTTCACACCATTCTCCTGCCTCAGCCTCCCCAGTAGCTGGTACTACAGGTGCCCGCCACCATGCCCGGCTAATTTCTTTCTGTATTTTTAGTAGAGACAGGGTTTCACTGTGTTAGCCAGGATGGTCTTGATCTCCTGGCCTCGTGATCTGCCCACCTCAGCCTCCCGAAGTGCTGGGATTACAGGCGTGAGCCACGACACCCAGCCGAATTGTTTTTGTTTGTTTTGTTAAAACCATGGATTGAGCAGTCTAGGGAGAACTCAAGGGTGGCAGGGGAATACACTTCATTGGGTGTTTCAGAGTCAGAAAAACTTTAATTCACATTAAAATTGTGAGCACTGAGAAGTAGAAAACAGGAATTCTTATCTCCAGAAACTTCCAAGTTCTGAGCAGTGAAGAGCTGGAGTAAGGAGTGTATGTGGAGACTAACTGTACCAGTTTCTCTTCAGGGTATTTTAGGATTCTTTTTTTACTTGCTATTTTACTTACTATTCATTCATTCATTTATTCATCCAGCTATTCACTTACCCTGCTATTCCTCATTCATTCATAAAGCATTAGTTATGAAAATTATTTGTGCAGGAATATAAACATCAGTAAGACATAGTCCTTGATTTCAAAGAATTTCGTAGGAAGGGACAAAAATTGCGTTAAACTTTTCAGATGCTATGATAGAAATATTCAACATTTGGAACCAAGTAGGAGATGGCCAGCACCACTGGGGACAGATAAGTTTAGGAAATGTTCAAAACTAGTTGGCACAAGACACATAATGAAGGATAAGTTGGTATTCATCATGTACGCAGGCTTGAGATACTGCCTGAACAAAGGCATCAGGATCTTAAACAGCCTGGTGTCCCAACTAGACAGAGGCAGGGAGACTGAGAGGTGAAATGACAGCGGTAGGCATGGCCAGATAGTGAAGATGCTTGTTCTCACCATGCTTAGGAGTAGAAGTTTTGTCCTGTAGTCTTTGGGGAGTTCCGAAGAGTTTGAGATGGGAGAGTCCCCACTAGAAAGTGGATTAGTTTCCTAGGGTAGCCAAATACCATCAATGGATGGCTTAAAACAAGAGAAACATTCTCGCACAGCTTTGGAGGTTAGCACAGTTCCCAAGGGCCATGCTCTTTTTTTTAATCCTCTAGGGGAGGTTCTTCCTTGCCTATCCTAGGTTCTGGTAGCCCCAGGCACTCCTCGGTTTACAGCAGCCCACACCACCAACCACAGTCTCCTTCATCATCACCTTTTCTCTTGCTATCTCTGGGTCTCTCCTCTTCTCACCAGTCATAATGGCTTAGGGACCACCTTAATAACCTTAGCTTAGCTTGATTATGTCTGCAAAGACCCTATTTTCAAATAAGATCACATTCTCAGGTACTGAATGTGAGGAATTCAACCTATCTTTTTAGGGGAAACAATTGTTCAAGCAATAACAGGGAGATGTAATTTTATTTTATCTTTGAGCTCCTGCTACCATCACCCTGCTCAAGTCTAACATTTACTGTTCAGACTTTAGGCTCTAGTCCAGTGAAACTCACAGCTTCCTTTATTTTACTCCTCTTGGAGCAGCCGGAATAGTTTCCAATTTTGAAATAGAACTGTATTAAATGCTAAAGAGGAATAAAAGGAAATTATTGAGGAAATGTCATCTGTATAACAATAATTTAGTTTCCTAAGTACAGATATATTTGTCTACCATCCTGTTTAAAAAAGCAAAGAGGTTTATTTGGTTTCCAAATCTCTTTCCACTAATCATACTACCGTTACCACCAGTACTGTTTCTTCTACCACCACCACCACTATTGCTGCTCCTGTCGCCACTAGCAGATTGCTGGCAGCTATCATATATGAAGTGTGTATCTTGTGCCAGTCACCATACTAGTTGCTTTATTTAATATGTTTCATTTAATCCTTATCAAAATAAATAAAAATGATGAGGTGTTTATCAATATCCCATATTATTGATAGGGAAACTAAAAACTTGGATGGAAATTAAGTAGCTTCCCTAAGATTACACAGCAAGTAAATAACAGAACAGGCAGTCCGTATCAGAGAACTCAAGGAGAAGAAGCAGGTTTTTGCTGCATGGAAGAAACCAGGGTCATGCATACAAAGATACCTCAATGCCTGACTCGCTGTAGGTCACACTAAATGTTGGACACACCCAGGCTCGTGTCCTTCTGCCCCTAAGTGTCTTCTCTACTGTTTATCTAACAAAGTGCTTGGTTGAGATGGGAGCTTAGCCTTTCTCATCTCAAAGCACTTCCCCAGAGCCAAGACTCATAATTCTCTTAAACAGGACATTCTATGGGGAAAAGTGGGGTGGGATAAGTGTTGATCTGATGTGTGGTCACCCAAATATGGGCCAAAGACAAATTAATAGATGACATTTGAATGTCATTTATTTCTTGCCATTCTCTTAGATTAAAGGCTCTGGGCAGTGAGGAGGAAAATAGTAAAAACTCAACTGCATCCTTCTCTCATGTGGTTTTGAGAGGATTCTTCATGCATTGTGTAGGTTTATGTTGTGCTCATTTCCAACAACTGAACCAGCCAAACCATCTTCAGATGTAAAATAATTAATCAGTCCTGGATTTAGTAGAGCACTGCCAATGCAAGAACATAGGTCACATCCCAATGAACTATGCCTATCTCTGAGAGTCATCCTATAGACACCCTATTCTACCATACCCTCAGTGGGGATGATAGCTAGGGCAGACAGCCCCTTTCACAGATTTTAGAGATTAGGATAACAATTCTTTATCATCATCCACATTTATGAAGCATGTATCATGTTCTAGGCACATCTTCAAATGTGTTATATATCTCACAATAACCCTATAAGAAATACTGTCTGCATATTTTAGATGACTATACTGAAACATTGTTAGGTGGGTAACTTATCCAATGTTGCACAACTAGTTCAGTGACAGCTAAGTTGCAAAACTGGATCAAACAAACACCATGCTTTGCTTAACATTCACAAATCTGTATTTGGGGCAGCATGACCTTGCTTTCTGTGCAAGACCCAGGGATACTGTTTCCCATCAATAGATCTGTTATGCCTTTCGCTCCTCTTTGTGCTAAGTTCCCACCCTGGACACCATCCACTGCTTATATTTTTAGATTGCCTGTACCTTTTAGTATGACCTACAATCTCCCAACACTGACTTCAGTCTACTAACAGCCCTGCCTCAATTAGCCTCTGCTTTTTGCCTATCTTTCCAGTTTGACCTGAAGTCAGAGAAGTTAAGTTCAGCCTCATATTCTGTATTCATGAGATCACACTGCCTCTCTTTCTACAGAGCCTTACACTCTGCAGTAAAGCCTCTGTCTTGTGTTCTGTGCCATCAGCCATACCTACTGCAGAACCATTTCTTATCCTTCTTATTCTTCAGATGCTCCTTACTGGCCCAAACAAAGAGACCAATGAGAAGGACTATGTGGCAGTGTTAATGAGAAATCAGAAACCAGACATTTTGAGGAAAAGCCACATTGACCAAGAGTTGTCAACAACTTTCTCCCAGAGGCAGTGACTTTATTTCCAAAGATCATAATCACTCAACTTTGAAGTCTTCAAAGTCTGTTCTTCCTGGTGAGTGTGTGTGTGTGTGTGTGTGTGTGTGTGTGAGAGAGAGAGAGAGAAAGAGAGAGCGTAATTATTTATTTGAACATGGAAATAGAATCTTCAGAGAAGCAATTACCATGCAGAACTGACAGCTCTTGCTTCCTAAGTTCAAATGGTGTATTGCAGCTTCTGCAAATTGGCTCATTTTCCTCTATCATCTAAATGCCCCAGATCTTCCTTGGTGCTCAAGTGCAAAGCTGCTCAAGGAAGATGAAGTATCCATCCAGCTCTTTGCCAAGGAAGCAATTACTTATAGCCCTAAGAGTTTTCTGTAGCACAAGCAATAATAATGGCTTATATCATCATCACTACCACCACCATCATATCATCTTATTTGGCATTTTACAGTGCAATCACAAAATGTTTCCACAGCGAATTTATACTTTGATCCTTATTAAAACTACCCCATGATTTAGGCATTGCTATCCCCACTTATATATATGAATACAGAAGTTCAAAGAGGTCAAACTACAAGAGAGTAGAATCTGTGCTAACCCCCTTGCCTCCTAACTTCTAGACCTGACTTGCTCCTTTATATCATGTTGTGCACAGTCAGAGGTAGATGATCTCTTACATAGGCAAGCAATGTGATATAGTGGTTGGGAACAGTAATTCTGGAGGGAGACAAAATTAATCAAATCGTGTAGGGGTTCAAATCCATGCTTTTGTGCATGCTAATTGCGTGGCCTTGGATATGTTTTCAATTGAAACTCAGTTTCCTCACCTGGAAAATTGTGTTTGTATGTCTACCTATGATACTGGAGAGAAAATTAAATAAAATAATTCCGGTAGAGTAATCAGGCTCAGTGCAGTGCTTGATACAAAGCAAGTGCTCAATAAGTGGGAATTCTATTACAAGAGGTCCACAATCATCCTTCTTCAATTCACGGCTATGTAAAAGCTCTGAAAATCAAAATGATAAATAATTTATTTAATCACAAAACCCAAACTAAATAAACCTGAGGCTAACTTTGTATTTCTTATCTTTAATGAGGTTGTTTTTAACTTCATTTATGCAACTTTGCTGTGCTGCAGAATTATCACTACCTTTGCTGCCAGAAACCCCACCGGGAGTGACATAATATTCAATATATGAAATACATTACCTTTCTAAAATTTAAAACTTCTGAAACACAACTTTCTAGGAGGGTGTTGGCAAATGACACTGGGTTCACGCTTCCATACAGGTGATACTAGCATTAGTAAAGGGTGTTAGTATTTTTAGTATGCCAAATTCCTTAGGTATTTGTTTCTTTGGCCTGCTGGGGATGGACTATCTTGCCCCTCGTTGTGGAGTTCTAGAGGCCTGGAGCTGAAATGGAAAAGATAGCCTGACAAAGTGTTAACCATAGGGATGACTGAGAGGTAAGTTTTGTCAGGTGCCTGAGAAAACAGAGGAAGGACACAGAGGGCAGGGGCCAGTGAAAGGAGTTGTGCCAGAATGGGCCCTCCAAGAAGAAGACACCAATCCAGAGTTAAACCTGCAAGAGACTGAGTGGAGGAACCACCTGCAAAGGATAAGGGGAAGGGGAAGCAAGAGTAGGCGAGGAAGGTCCACAGACCGCAGTGCTGGTCCAGCACCTGTAAAAGGAGAAAGAAGAGAAAGAAGGGCTGACTAGGAAAAACCTCAGATGGCAGCAGAGCTCTGAGAGTTTGAGCCAGGCTGATGGGGAGCCCTGGAGTACATTTTTGTGAAGGAAGTCCAGCTATGGGCAGGAATAGACCAGCCCTAGTGCTTTCCATGATCAGCCATTGGCTTGGAGCACCCTGGAGGGACTGTGGTCTCAGCATGGGCAGATCTGAATGGATAGCACCTGGGGGTTGTCAGCCGACCACATCCCCCCAGCAGTTCTCTTGCAGGAAGGTCTGAGAGGCATATCTCTATGGCAACTATGAAAGTCAAATTTTGTCAGAGGAGGCATTCCGAGCCAGGCAGAAATGCATCAAAATGAGAGCAAATTAAAACCAAGTAAAGTGAATGAAAGTGCATGATAAGCCAATTTCTAAAGACCTCAGAGGTTATTCCTAATTTACCTCTCTGGGCAGTGGATTTGTGCACTGGCCCAGGTGACTTAGGTACATGTCAGGGATTCTGATTTGTTAGGAATTTGTTTTTGGTTCATCTCACCATCCCCAGAAAAGAGAAGAGTCTATTGGGTCATACACCCAATCCCTGTGGTCATCTAGGGTAATCCATCACACCATCGCTCCTCCCTTCAGTCCTTTTTTGGAACACTGTTTATGGAATTCCAACACAATACCCCACACACAGCAGATTCCCTGGAGCTACTGTCCATGGTCTAGTGCTGAACCTGGACATTGTTGCTTGAACACAAGGAGACACTGTGTTCACTTCTGTGTGTTGAAATTACTGCTCAGGGCTCGGTCCTCTAGAGATTACTTCTTGGGTCTGATAGCTCCACTGAAAGACGAAGGCCTTCTCTTTCTCTATCCCTCCTTTGGACTTTTCCAGCACTCTCTGACTTCAACAGAATGCTCATTTAAAAGAAATGCTTTAGAGTCTTATTCTGAGCTGAGGATTTTGGAACTAGTCTTTATCTAGGACACGGAAACTTGCTGGTGTTGGCAGACAATACTGTTCAAGGGAACGGAAATCTGTGTCAATCGATGTTTTCCTCAAAGATCAATATAGTACTAATATATTTAGTGTTACTGAACTTCATTAAATATGTATTGGTTCTTTTTATTCTCAGCTTAAAATCATTGTAAGTGTATTCTGCATGCAAATGAGTATTTAGAAATGATGAACAAATTGAGGCGCAGATTGCTGTAATGCCCCGTTTCCAAGCATGAGATGTTTGCCCAAGCTCAGGCTTCATTCACAAAATTAAGATTCAAGGAGCACTGTATATTGAGTGCCTTAGTATGACTCTTGGCACAACTCTAGATGGACTAATTTCCTGCAGACTGAGTAGTCATGTGCCCTCCTAATGCCAATGGAAATTGAGATGGGCATTGAGCAAGAACTTTGGTAAACTATAAGCAAGAGTAATATTTGGACAATGCCATTTTGAGGCAAGCAGGACTTGAAAAAATAAAACGCAGCATATATTTCTACAGACAGCTCCATCTGGCCCTTCTTAAACAGCCCATGTCTGCCCCTCAGTTTGCATTTCAGGAGAAAGAGGACAGCCCAGGGCTACACGGGTTGGGAAAAAGATGACTTTTTAATTACAAAGTTGGCCAAGTAATGAACATATCTATAAATTAAGGGAGGATATGTCATAATCTTTGAAGTCTCTTGCAAGGCAAAAACTCCAAGAGACTCATAAATAACATTTAGAAGATGATTTTGCAGGAGTGAAAAAACACAAAGTTCAAGTTGTTCAGCCTCATCGATGGCTTTACAAAAGTTTGTTCTCTGACGTACAGATATGGCCATTTGAGTTTTGATTAGAAAGTTTATTTTTCTTCTCACCACTAGGAGAAAATGGGGCTTATGCCCATCAAATCCTAGATGAATTTATAATAGAGCATGAGATTTGCAGTCATCACCTGTGATCAAGGTGATTCTGCTTACTCTACTTTACATCTCTCTACCTTTTCCTGTCTATAAAATAGGGTCAATAAATATGGGCCTCATGTAGCTGATATATGACCTAAATGTGATAACTGACACAAGTTGCCTGCAAATATGATGTGATCAAAAAATGGCAGTTCCCTCCCATACACAAACACCAGAATCAATATGGGTTATAGCATCCCTGTGTCATTCTTTATAATTTAGAAGAATGAAAGAATTGGGCCTTAAAAGGGTCATGGGAGGCACAGGCAAAAGCAAGCAGACGTGAATGGTGCTTTTTAGGTGTGCAATAAACTCCCGGAGAATATATATGCTCAAAGGTGAAAATCAATGCCACTTTCCTCCAGGATAGAGCACCTCTCAAAAAGAGAAAGTTGGCTTTGTATACAGAAGGCAGAGAAATGTTCTCATGTACATCTGACAGCTGTACTAACACGTGGTTCCAGGGACAGATCACACTATTCTGGAGCCAGTAGTCAACAGCGAACATCAACTCTGAGAGTTTTGCCAAGAGATATTACAAGAAAGTTTAAGAGTCATTATGCTGTCTCTAGAAGAATGCCCAGAGACCTGCATAACAGCACAGCAGTTAAAACATAACAATTTTTTAAATGCATGATATTAGTAATCTACTGCTGTGTAACAAAGTAGTCTAAACTCAGAGGCCCATGCAGTTCTCTTGCAGGAAGGTCTGAGTGACATATCTCTATGGCCACTACAAAAGTCAAGTTTTGTCAGAGGAGACATTTTGAGCCTGGCAGAAATGCATCAAAATTAGAGCAAATTAAAACCAAGTAAAGCAAATAAATTTTTAATAGCTCAGTTTAATAGCTCAGTTTTGTTGCTTGGAAATCTAGGGGCAATTTAGCTGGAAACATTTGGTTCAGGGTTTCTCACAAGGTTGAAGTAAAACCGTTGACTGGGATTGCAGTTTTCTCCAAACTCAGCTAGGGAAGGGTCTTACAATGTCAGTCATGTGCTTTCTGTCTGGCCTTATAGCTCTTCTCTCTATAGGATGCCTGAGTGTCCTTACACCAAAGCAACTGGTCCTCCTCTCCCCAGGGCTGCTTATGACAGGGCAGTTGGCTCCTTTCAGAGTGATTGAAAAGACAGAGAGAGGGCCGGGCACAGTGGCTCACACCTGTAATCCTAGCACTTTGGGAGGCTGAGGTGGGTGAATCACAAGGTCAGGAGTTCGAGACCAGCCTGGCCAATATGGTGAAACCCCATTTCCACTAAAAATACAAAAAAAAATAGCTAGACATGGTGGTGCATGCCTGTAATCCCAGCTACTCAGGAGGCTGAGGCAGGAGAATCACTTGAATCCAGGAGGCAGAGATTTCAGTGAGCCGAGATTGCACCACTGCACTCTAGCCTGGGTGACAGAGCAAGACTCTGTCTCAAAAAAAAAAAAAAAAAAAAAAAGAGAAAAGAAAGAGTGCACCCAACACAGAATCCACAATCTTTTTATAACTGTATATTAGAAATGACATCCCATCATTTCTACTCTATTCTACTCACCAGAAGTGAATCACTGAGTGCAGCCTACCTTCAAGGGGAGGGGAATCATTCTCCACCTCATGAGGAAAAGAGAATCAAAGAAGGCATAGACATATTTTCAAAGCCACCACATGTATTGAAAGAAAGGATTCAATTACAGAAATAGTAAGCCTAGTGGTGGTCATGCTATGCAAGATCATAGATGAAAAGGAGACAATACAATCTGAACAAATTCTGTTATCCATTCTGTATAAGAAATTAGTGAGATTTCGAACTGTCTGGGTGAGACCACTGTGTTCATGGAACGTATTCCTTTTTACGTCTAGACATAGACTTAATTTCCTCACCTCCTTTACAGAGACTGTAAGACTGAGTTCTAGCCAGCGAAATATGGGGAGAAGAGGTATTGATCTGTGCTAGGCCTTCCCTGTAAAAACTTCTTCCACATCCCCTTTTTTTATCTACTGAGTGGAAATATTAATTGGAGAAAACTTAAGGACCTAGAAAAGAGTAGAGACATTAAAGAAATGAGTAATAGTTCCCAAATTTGCAACAGGAAGTTAGCCTGAGCAGGAATTCTGATTTGAATTAAAAGAGGCCCAATTGTCCCATAGAAATTATATGTATGGGTTTTTTGAATAAACAGAAGTTGACCCACCTGGTTTTGAAACTTGAAATTTACATTTGTCTCATCTGAATTCCTCCCTCAGGAAACTGACCCTCAGGCAGGGGACTGAGACTTACCAGATTACGGCATCCAGACACTGAGACACCAGACCCCTTGTTCCTCATGATTTCTTCCTTATCCCTCCTTAATTCCTGTTTTACCTTCTTCCCTGCTATATAAACCACTCAATATTTTAGTTGGTTGGGAGATGGATTTGAGACTGATCTGCAGCACCCGATTAAATCCTTCTTCCCTAGGGATACTCATTGTCTTGGTGATTGGCTTTCTGTGCTGCAAGCAACATGACCTAGACTGAACCCCTGGCATTTCAGTAACAGAGTGAACATGAGCAAAAATAGCCTTTTGATTGTTTATTGGGGCTTGACGGGTTGTTTATTATAGCAGCTGCCACAACTTATTCTAACCAATTCACTCTCTTTTAAGGGAGGTGGTTCAAAGGTAATAGAGTAAATAATGTTAAGTCTTTAGGACGTTCTAATCATGAATTAATAAGATTATACTTATCTGAAGACTTTTGAAGACATTCAAGAGTAAACTTGCAAAATAGTTATTTAATACCTGTACCCTGTGATTGATGAGTTGCTAGTCTTATGCTGATTCTTGAAGTGTACTATGGGAACTAGACCAGTAATGTATGCTTCTATACAATTATGATATAGAATCCATGATAGAGCATACAATTATTAATCAATGGAACGCACATAATCTGCATGGCCTTAGGGAGAATCAGCATAACGGATAAGGGTATATGTAGTTTTTGGAGTTAGACCTGAGATCCTATCTGTCCCACCACTTAAAACTTTCATAACCTTACTTTTCTTATGCAACTTGTCTCAGTTTCCTAATCTATAAATTGGGATTATGATAATAATAATTATAATAACAACAATTATAGTATTTACCTAAAATTATAGTGAGGATTAACTGAGATAATATATATCAAATACACAGAAACTTCACGTAGTAAGTGCTTGAAAAGTATTAGCCATTATTATTATCATTGTTGTAATTCGTGTTATTTTGGGGAGGGAAATTCATTTTTGCTAGTCTCCAATTGACTGTTTTTTGAGAATAGAGAAATAATGTTAGAGATAAGATAGAACTAAAGATTGTAATTTGTTGGAGTTAAAAAGGCCTTTTACTAAGGCTCATGGCAGCAATCTTCTATAGGACCCATGGAAAGATTTTACTGTGATAGGTGAACTCTGTGGCAAACTATAAGAAAAAATAATCCAAAACATATTGGCCAGATGCAAGAATCTGTGAGTTTTCCATCATAAACTAGGAAAAAGGTAATCACTTAGACATCTCTGCCCCTTATATTTTTCCTCTTGAGGCAGCTGCTATCGTGAAGTGCAAATCTTCAGTAATTTGGTAAGAAAGGTGAAGGTAAAAGCTAGAGCCTGGTAAGGCTGACTTGGGTGCCACAGCTGGTCCCAGAAAGAGCAACTGGTGGATCCAATGTATTCAGAAGGAATGGACAGCTTAAACATGGGTCATGCAGGTACCACACTGGTGAGAAAGAGCAGTCCATCTTAAAAGGCAATACTGGCTCAAGAAGAAATCAAGGTAATTCTCAAAGTTTTATTGGCAGTATTGTCATTGCAAGAGGTCAGTCCAACAGGCCAGGCCGATGAAGCAAGGTGTTGAGATGCAGGGGCTCTAACCAAGCAGGTGTGGGTCAAACTTTGAGCTGAGGCAGGGTCCAACTTTGAGCTGAGATTGGAAATGATGGAACATCAAGACAGAAGGATAGTTATATTATCTGGGACAGTGATGATGCTTAGAGTAGGGAAGTGGGAATGAATATTAAGAAATGCTCTGCCTGCCTTGCCACACCAGGAACTAGATCAAGTTGGCAAATATCTGTCAGAGCTGAGGGCTATTATTAACTTCTTTCAGAAGCCAGAATTGCCCAAAACCTATAGGTAGACCTCCTCAATAATGGATATAGCCAAGGAGAGCTGAGAAATGTCAGGACAGAGGAAATGATCACAGATTGACAGTTACTCAAAAAGCTGTAAACAAGTCAAAAAAAGCACACCAAAGTGATAGAAGCTACACTCCACAATGAAGAACTCTCAAGACTTTCTGTGGACTAAATATCAGTTTCGAAATTCAGGAAGCAAAGCCTCCAGAAATTACAAAAAACTTATCAGTAGAAGGGAACTTACTAGGCCTCTCTCAGCTAGTGATAGATCAAAAGATGATATTACAGGCAACATTCGCTGATCAAAATGCAATAAAACTAAAACTAGAAACAAAACTAACCTGTCATCTAGAAATTTAGAAACTCTTAAATAATTCTTGGGTCAAGGAGGAAATCAGAGAGAATTGGTCCCCATGTGGAAAATAGTATCGGACCCTACATGGTACAATAAAAGCAAAGCTCAGTGGAAAATTTATGGTTCTGAATACTGTTTATATAAATAAACAGAAAGATTAAAATAATTGAAGTAAGTATGAAACTTAAGAAGTCCAGAGAAAAAGTCATCCAAAAGAAAACAGAGTAAAGATAAAACCAGAAAATAATAAGAAAACCCAAAATGATAGAATAAATAAATATATGTAAGAAGGAGTTCTTTAAAAAGGTAGAATAGATTAGATAAAAAATAGCTAATTACAGCACAAATAAAAAAATAAGAAATAAGAATGGAAAAATAACCACAGATGGAAAAGGAAAGAATCTTTAAAAACTACTTTGCTCAACTCTTTGCACATAAATATGAGAACCTAGTTACAATGGATGCTTTTCTAAGAAACTATAAGCTGCTAAAACTAACCTCAGAAGAGATCAGAAGTTTCAAACAACCAATATCCATAAAAGAAATTCAGAAAAATTCAAAAAAACTAGGCCTAGATGTTTTCACAAACGAATTCAACAAAACTTAGAAACAAACAGACCATTTCAATGTCGTTTAAATCCTTGCTACTCAAAGAGTGATTGAGGACCAGCATGTGGGCAGCGCCTGGGAGCTAGCGAGAAATGGAGAGTCCTGGGCTACCCTTCAAACCTACTAAAGGAAAATCTAGTTTTAACAAGATTTCTAGGGGATTGTAATTGTATGCACATTGAAGTTTGAGAGAGCTGATTTATACCAGGGCTTGGCAAACTATGGTTCATAGGCCAAATCTAGCTCACCTCTTCTCTTCTTAAATAAAGTTTAATTGGAACACAGTCATACTCATTTATTTGCATACTGCTTATGGCTGCTTTCCCACCATTCCAGTAGAGTTGGGTAGTCAAGACAGTGACCATGGCCGGACAGAGTGGCTCACACCTGTAATATTAGCACTTTGTGAGGCTGAGGTGGGCGGATCACCTGAGGTCAGGAGTTCAAGACCAGCCTGGCCAACATGGTGAAACCCCATCTCTATTAACATACAAAAAAATTAGCTGGGCATGATGTGGGTGCCTGTAATCCCAGCAACTCGAGAGGCTGAGGCAGGAGAATTGCTTGAACCAGGGAGATGGTGGTTGCAGTGGGCCGAGATCCCGCCACTGTACTCCAGCCTGGGGGACAAGAGTGAAACTCCGTCTCAAAAAAAAAAAAAAAAAAAAAAAAAGACAGCCCACAAAACCTAAAATATTTACTATCTGGCCCTGTAAAGAAAAAATTTACTGACCCTAATTTCTACTGCTCTAGGACATAGGGAAAATAAGAAAAGCTTTCATTTATTTTTATGGTACCAGTTTAACAAAGATTAGGAAAATTATGAAACAGGTTGCAAAGACTTCAGACTTGGCAGATATTTCACAAGCAACAGCAAAATAAGATCACTTTCCCTTATGAATTGCAATGCAAAAATGGAACTCTGTTAAAATAATTCAAAAGAAAAATCATAAGATAATTATAATTCTCTCAAATATCAAAAAGCACTTGACAAAGTTCAACATCATTCTTGATTTTTAAAAATGTTAATAAAATGGGGATAAATGAAAAGACTTCCTCAACATTCTAATAAAATTTATAAATTTCAACTCAAATCTAGCAGCAAGCTTGATGAGGAAACAATAAATGATTTTTTATAAAATTGAGACCATTATTATTCTATGTAGACAATATTGCAATCCTAAGAAATGCGAGAGAATCAGTTGAAAAAAACTATGCAAGCAATAAGATAATTCAGTAAGGTATATGTATTAGACATCTACTGCTGCTTGACAAATTATCCCCAAATTTGATATTAGCAGCTACTGAAGACAAATCTGTAATTAGCTATTGTCCTCAAATTTAGCATCTTCTATAAAGACTGAATATTTATGTTCCCTCAAAAGTCATATGTTGAAACCTAATCCCCAATGTGATAATGTTTGGAGATGAGGTCTTTAGTAGGTCATGAGGGCAGAGACCTCACGAATGAGATTAGTGCCCTTATAAAAGAGGCCTTAGAGAGCTGCCTTGCCCCCCTGCCACACACATGCTATATGAGGACACAGTGAGAAACTGTCATCTATAAGCCAGGAAATGAGCCCTCAACAGACACTGAATCTGCCAGTGCTTTTGATCTTGCACTTCCCAGCCTCTAGACTGTGAGAAATAAATTTCTGTTGTTTATAATCCACCCAATCTATGGTATTCTGTTATAGCAGCCTGAACAGACTAAGATAGCAGATTAAAACAGGAAATATTTATCATTTTACACAGCTTCTGAGGATAGGAATCCAGTATCAGCTTAGCTGGGTTGTCTGGCTCAGGGTCCCTCATGAGGCTGCAGCCAAGATGTTGGCCAAGGCCACAGGCATCTGAAGTCTTGATAGGGGCTGGAGGATTCAGATCCAAGATGGCGCACTCACATGGCTATTGGCAGGAGACTTCAGTTTCTCCCTGGCTGTTGGCCTCAGTTCTTTGCCACATGGGCTTCTCCACAGGGCTGCCTGAGTGTCCTCACAACATAGCAGCCAGTGCAAACAAGTGATTCAAGAGAAAGTACAAATAAGCAGGAAGCCAAAATGCCTTTTATGACCTCGTTTATGAAGTGGCACACATCACTCTTGCGTTAGAAGGCAAACTCTAAGGATATCCCACACCAAAGGGAAGGGGAATTAAGCTCCACCTCTTGAAAGGAAAAGTATTAAAGAATGTAATAGCATCATGGTACCATATCATATACCATCATGGTATGTGAAACATTCATAGACAAAATTAATACAATAGCATTCCTATACAAGGTACTTAAAAAATATAATGAGATTAAAAAGAAAAAGAAGTAAAAATGCACAAAAGACATCAACAAGAGGTTCATTTTTTAAAAGAAAGGAAACCTAGGGCTAGGAGCAGTGGCTCACGCCTGTAATCCCAGCACTTTGGGAGGCTGAAGCGGGCAGATCACCTGAGGTCAGGAGTTTGAGACCGGCCTGGCCAACATGGCGAAACCTTGTATCTACTAAATATACAAAAATGAGCCAGGCATCATGGCGGGCACCTGTAATCCCAGCTACTCGGGAGGCTGAGGCAGGAGAATTGCCTGAAAAAAAAAAAAAACAAAAAACAAGGGAAACCTAGGTGGCTAACAAGTATATGAAAGATGCTCAAACTCATTAATAATTAGGAAAATTTAAATTAAATGAGATACTCTTTTACACACCCTCAAAATGAAAAAATAATAAAGTTTCACAATACAGGTGAAAGACAGGATGAGAAACATAGGAAATTCTTAGGCATAGCTGGCAGGAGTATTTTACCTTCAGAACAGTTTGATACTATCTTGGAAGTTGGATGGTGAATTTCCTCACAACCCTTTAATTCTACTCCCAGAGAAACTCTCTCTCCTGTACCAGGAGATATGAACAAGAACATCCCTACCATCATTGTTTCTTTCTTTCTTTTTTTTTTTGAGACAGAGTTTCCCTCTTTTTGCCTAGGCTGGAGTGCAATGGCCTGATCTCGGCTCACCGCAACCTCTGCCTCCCAGGTTCAAGCTATTCTCCTACCTCAGCCTCCAGAGTAGCTGGGATCATAAGCATACGCCACCACACCTGGCTAATTTTTTTGTATTTTTAGTAGAGATGGGGTTTCTCCATGTTGGTTGGTCAGGCTGGTCTCGAACTCCCGAACTCAGGTGATCCACCCACCTCGGCCTCCCAAAGTGCTGGGATTACAGGCCTGAGCCACCACACCCAGCCCCATCATTGTTTCTAATAGGAAAAAGAGAAAAGAGATACCCTAAATGTCCGTTTCCAGGATGATGGGTAAATAAATTGAGAAGTGCTCCCTCAACAGGGTGAATTAACTGGGAACATATATATCAGTATGGGTAAATTCTCACAAACACATTGAGCAGCAAAAGCAAGTGGGAGAAGAGCACATTTCCGTAAAGTTTAAAAACACTGAAAACAATTCCACATGCTGCTTAAGAATGCATACCTATGTCGTAGAAATACTTTCAGAAATGTGTAGGAATGATACACACCGAATGTAGATAATGATTATTTCTAGGAGTGAAAGAGAAGAACGTGATAAGAAGAGATAGATGGAACTTTATCACTGATGTTTTGAAGCAAGTCAACTGGTGGGCACATGGACATTTGTTTTGTTATTCCTTATGCCTTTTAAAATGTCATTTCATAATGGAGTTTTTAAAATAAAAGGTAATGGAAGAAAATATCCTATTTAAAATTGCAACAGGGAGTCTGGGTGCCGTGGCTCATGCCTGTTAATCCCAACACTTTGGGAGGTTGAAGCGGGCAGATCACTTAAGGCCGGGAGTTCAAGACCAGCCTAGCCAACATGATGAAATCGTGTCTCTACTAAAAATACAAAAAGTAGCTGAGTGTAATGGTACACACCTTTAATCCCAGCTACTGGGAGGCTGAGGCACAAGGATCACTTGAACCCCGGAGGTGTTGGTTGCAGTGAGCTGAGATCGCACCACCGCACTCCAGCCTGGGCAACAGAGCAAGATTGTCTTTAAAAAAAATTAAATTAAATTGCAACAGGGAAGAAGCTAAAATACCTAAGCTAAGAAATTAAAATAATCTCAGAAAGGAGAAGTGATTAATTGAAACTACATTTTTTTGCATAATAAGTAAAATATAAATAAAATGTAAAGATTAATAAAAACTGGGGAAGGTATTCCCATGTTCCAAAGGGTTAATGTTTTTTATACATACAGAGTTCTTTGTTATAAGTCATCTGAACAATAACTCAGAACAACTACAGACTAAAGTCATGAACTGACAATTTTCAGAAATATAAATAGCATTTACATATATAAGAGAAATACCAGAAAAAAACACAAAGTAATAGATTTGTGAATTAGATTGTCAAAGATGTAAATGTTGGCCAGGGTGTAAGGAGGCAGCCACTCTCGTGTGTTGTTGTCAAACTGTATGGCAGTGTATGTTGTGCAATTGTCTACAGCGAGGAATCTCTAATGATCTATCAAGATGTAAAGAGCTGGCATCCTTTGACCTAGAAATTCCATCCCTAGGAATCTTTCCTGGTGATATATTTGCACATGTGTGAAATGATTTATTATGCCGTTTATAATTGCAAAAAGTTGAAACAAATTAAATAGTCCTTCATAGGGGCTTGGTAAAATAATATATAACACATCCACTGAATTGAATATGAGGTAGTGGTCTTAAAGTGGGTCACCTCTCTGTGTACACTGAAGAATGATATTCAGGATAAACTGTAGAGCAAAAACCGATAGGAAGAATAAAGTGTATGCTACATTTGTAGAGCAAAAAAGAAATAGTGTACATATATGCTTGTTTATACATAGAGTATTCCTGGAAGGAGGCAGATAAAACTAGTAATAGTGATTGCCTCCAGTAGTATCATGGCAGCATAGTAGTATGGGAAAACCTTGAATCATGTAATAAACAAAGAGAAACCAACAAAAACGAAGCCTAAAACAAAGAAGTGAAGAAACCTGATCGAATTTAGCACCAAGTTTCAAATTTAAAAATCCACAGTGCCAGCCATTTGAAAATGGCTAGAGGAGTGTTGCTGATGTGCAATTCTGGCCCTAATTACTTTCTTGCTAACCTCTAAACCTTTCTGCTGAAAGGTTCTGCTACACAGCCAGTCAGAGAGAGAGAGGGGGGCAGACAGAAAGAGAGGGATGTGGCTTGTGATCAACATAGCCCCACAAATCCAGTCAGCATCCTGCAACTGCTTACCTGGTGCTTCTGAGTCGCTTCTAATGAGAGATAATGATGTCAAGGTGAGGAGGTCTCAGGTGCGTGTCAGGGAAGGATACCAGTGTAGACCAGCTCAATCTGGATTCATTGCACATTGAACTTTTCTCATTTCCTTCTTTGGCACATTTATAGTCATTAGTGAAGAACGGGGAAGCATTGCAAACACAAGCGTCGGCGAAACAGACTAGGTTCTCTGTGGATGTACCTGGGAACTGGGGGTTTCAATGAAGAGAAATAATGTCTATCCTCAAGAAGATGCCTTAGAGTGAATACCCCTGCATATAAAGGAGGCATGCTTGGAGGGGCAGGGGAGGGGAGGGACGACAGAGAAATCCTGTCCAAAATATGTAGAATTTGTCCAGATGTTGGCTGAAGACTGTGAGGAATGTAAAGTGAGTAAAGTTGGATGAGATTCATTAGCATATGTGGCTCTGGAAGCATAGGAAAGCTACATGATTTATCATACAGTTAATTGAAATGTTCAACATGGAACCATTCCATCAGAAATGAACATTTGTTGAGCACCTACAATATGCCAGGCACTGTCCTAGGTCTTAGGGATGTGTCAGAGAACAAAACAACATCTTGATCTTCACACTGCCTACATTCTCCTGGCCAGAGAGGGGTGTTGGGGAGAATGGATATGGAGAAAATTGATGACACACAAGTAAATAAGCCTATGACATGCTATTAGGTAATGATCAGAGTCCATTTGCATAGTAACAGAAGAGAAAGACAAGGAGTGGTGTGAGAACAGGGGCTATTTCAGATAAGGTGGTCAGGACAGCCTCTCTGATGAGCTGACATTTGATTAGAGACTTCACTAAAGTTACAAACCAAACCATGAGGGAAATGATATTGCAAAGGTCCTGGGGCTGAAACATGATTTTCCACCACACAGGTGAAGAAAAAGTGTTTACAAAATAATGATCAAAAATTAAGACACAAAATGTATATTTCCTATGATTATGTATGCATAGGTATACATGCATATATAAGTGTTTGCAAGATATATATTTATTATATATTTATGTATTTATATTTATTATCAATTTTTATGTATTATTGATATATTATTTATGTTGATAATATATAAAAGTGTTTACAAAATAATACAAATTAAGACACAAAATGTATATTTTCTATGATTATATATGCATTGGTGTATATATACACACACACACATACATATACATATATATATATATATATATATATCAGAAAAGACTACTGAAAAATATAAATCCTTATAGGACTTCAATGAAAAGACAAAAAACTGAGTGTTTCTTAAGAGCAGGCAGTGTCTTCTAATTCTTTGGGTCTGATTCAGCCATGATTGGTATAGGTAGAATCTTAATATCTGATGACTAAATGGATGAATCACTGCAATTATTGTGAAAATGTTTTATTCATCATTAAAAAAAATTAAATGTCTGTTTTTAAAAATTAAGTTTGTGATGACACATTGCATACTCTTCACAGTGGTGGGGTTACTCACAGGGATATGACTGTAGCTCAGGGCCAGCCCAAAATACATTGGGGAAAAAGACAGAAAGCTAGAATGTATGGATTATCTAATATCTGCTAGATGTTAGATGCTAGTACATCCATTATTGTGGGCAAGCCACAGAACAGCTCAGGGAGGAAGGTATAGTTATGCCTGTTTTGCAGTTTAGGATGATGAGGCTCAGAGAGGTTCAGTTTCTAGCCCAAGAGCTGAATAGTGAATCTTCTGACCCCATATTCAGACCTGCTGACCACAACTATGCATGGTCTACCCTGGAAGTCTTCCTTCATGCTCAACTGTGTTTGAATACCACTTCCCAGGACCCAGTACTTTCAGTGATCCTTCATTTTCCCACACCCTCCCAGAGCGGCACCTTGCTGGGAACTGTTCCCTCTGTCCTTCTCATCTATGATTTTAGTGTCAAAAAATAAGCTGACTCCAAAGCTTTGGAGCCATTTACCCTCTTACTAGTGGTGTGACTCTTGGCAGGTTACCTAACCTTTCCTAGTCTCACTTTTGTCATTTCTAAATGGAGATAACTATGTGTTAGAATTGTAGGGCAGAGTCAGTGAGATCATGCAAGACTTTGGACCAGTGTGTGATTATATGGCAGACACTCAATAAATACTGGGTGAATCTATTTGTGGCCGACTTATGTCTGGCTCCTGCTAATGGTTGGCTAACCTGATAAATAAATCCTGGATTAGTCACCAATGATACTAATAATGTAAAATCTTGTGCCTCTCCAGTAACATTCACAATTTAACATAATTCAAATTCATTGCTGATGGGATGAAGACCAGTCATGGCCACCAGGGAGGACCTCATTGTCATCCCTTACCTTGCAGTTCACTGGAAGGCAGCCCATTTGTTCAAAACTCATTAGGCTGTGACTTAGGCTCAGAGTAAATCTAACGTGGAGGTTGACTGTCATAAATCAGATGAAAATCTCCTACTCAAAGGAGACCAGTCTGCATATGTAGTCCCCAAATTTAAGGTTCAGGAAAAAAAAAAAAAAAAGAAACTCTTTAGAACATCCTGGAAGTGAGTCAGTCTAGTAAGCCATGTTTTCTGAAATCTAGGATTTATCTTTTCACATGACAATTTTATTTTCTTTATTATCTTGACTGAGCACAAGAGAAGGAAATAGACGTGGAACCTGAAAAGTGGGTACATCAGTTTCCCAGTGCTGCCGTAACAAAGTACTACCAATTGGATGGCTTAAAACAACAGAGATTTCTCATCTAACTGTTGTGGAGGCCCAGAAGTCTGAGATCAAGGTGCCACCAGGACCCTGCTCTCTCTGAGACCCATAGGGGTAATCCTTTCTTGCCTCTTCCTAGCTTCTGTGATGGCTGGCAATCCTTGGCTTGCAGATGCCTTATATTGTTTGGATCTGTGTCCCTGCCCAAATCTTATGTTGAATTATAATCCCCACTGTTGGAGGTGGGGCCTGGCGGGAGGTGATTGGATCATGGGGGTGGTCCCTCATGAATGGTGTAGCCCCAGCCCTGGTGCTGCCCCTGGTATCATGAGTCTCATGAGATCTAGTTGAAAAAAAAAACAAACAAAAAAAAACCATGTAGCTTCTCCCCCCACCTCTCTTCATACTCCCACCATGTTAAACACCTCTCTCCCTTTTTGCCTTCTGCCATGGTTGTAAGTTTCCTGAGGCCTCCCCAGAACCTGAGCACATGACAGCATCAGGCTTCACATACAGCCTGCAGAACTGTGAGCCAATTAAACCTCTTTTCTTTATAAATTACTGAGTCTTAAGTATTTCTTTAGAGCAATATGAGAATGGACTAACAAAATGCCTCACTCTAATCTCTGCCTTTGTCACCACACAGCCATCTTCTCCCTGACTTTGTCTCTGTGTCTCTCCTCTTCTTCATGGACACCAATCACTAAATAAAGGGCCTGACCTACTCCAGTATGACCACATCTTAACTAATTACATCTGCAACAAGCCTATTTCCAAATAGGGTCACATTCTGATGTATTGGGGATTAGGGCTTCAACATATCTTTTGGGCAACACAATTCAATTCATAACAGTGGGTAACCTGTTTTCCTTGGGGCATAGGGGGTCACAGGGCTGAGAGATAGAAAGAATGGTTTTCATTGCAGAGGGCGTGTGCCTCACATTCCGTAGCTGGTGGGAGAATCAGAGGGCCAGAAATTACCTCGCCCCTTCTTTCTCAATATTAAATGCTTGATTTACAGAAGCTGCAAATCTTGAGCTAGGCTTTCCCATTCAGTTATCTTAGAGCTGTAAGATGTATGGAACTTTAGGAGCTGGAGTAAATGACTGTACTCTATTTCCATTTTAAAAGCCAGATTTCAATCCTATGTGTGAGAAAAACATATTAAGTGTGACTTAGCACTGATTATCCTACTTTTGTTAGGTTGAACCATATGAAATTTCCATTTTTAGAGATAGAAAATGGTCAACTGTTGGCAATTTTACATGATTTGACCCATACATTTCATTAGATGCTGTCATGGATGATCCCTTCTTGGCTCTGATTCTTTACATTGGCCCCAAGACTTTGAATTTTAGACTGTGTTCAGTTCCTGCCTTTATATCCAACTGGGGCAACGGTGAGAACTTATACACTCTTACCCTGTCTAGTATCCTTTCATGGGCACATGCTCAGGAAAGAAATAAGGGTTTGGGTATTCCAAAAAATCTGTTTTCGAATTAGCGCTCTATTATTTACTAGGTGTTTGACCTTAGGGGGCCAATTATTTAGACTCCTTTTTGTCTCAAAATCCTTATTTGTAAAATGGGATAGAACTTCACAGCCTTATTGTAAGGATTAAATTATATATGTACATTAATTATAGTTTGTGTAATTATAATGGTGTGAAATTATACATTATAATATATTAAATTATATATAATTATATACATATTATATATATATATGCTAAGCATGCTATCAGCACACAGTAGATATTCAAGAAATGATGATTCCCTACATCCGTGACCCCCATGACCTCTACTACAGTCTCTAATAGTCCCAGGAACTGCTCAGAGTTGAACTGAAGCAATGAGAAAACCCACTAATGAAAAGGAACTAGGATTAAACAATGATGGCACAAAAATGGAACAAATAAATAGACTACCATGTTTGGATTCAACTGCAGACACTAGTCTCAAGGAATATACTTTGAAACTCAGTTAGCTAAATACTACATCATTATGTAATATTTTCTCATCTCACAATGACTAAACTCCATTTGAATTGCATACATAATACGGTCATGTTTACATCAAATGTCATTTTTGGCATAGGAGTTCTCAACTTTTTTTCCATTGAAAATTCATATTGAAATCCCCTGTGTGTATTTTCATGGCACACTCCCTGGAGGCTATTCAGAGACTTCTCTAATTCCTGATAGGCATTTTTTTTTTTTTTCCAATAGAAAGCCTATTGGAAGGGTGACATTATAGGGATAATCGCCCCATTTTTTTTTTCCAATTCAATAATTATCTACAAACTTTAACAAATCATCCACCAATATTATGCTTGTAACATGCCTGAAACCTGCGTGTGGTACAATACTGAAGTTAAGAATCACTCTTCTAAGACAGGGGTCCCCAACCCCCAGGCTGTGGACTGGTACTGGTAGGTGGTCTGTTAGGAACTGGGCCGCACAGCAGGAGGTGAGCAGCAGGCCAGCAAGTTAGATTACTGCCTGAACTCAGCCTCTTCTGAGATCAGCAGCAGCATTAGATTCTCATAGGAATGTGAACCCTATTGTGAACTGCACATGTGAGGGATCCAGGTCGCGCGCTCCTCGTGAGAATCTAACTAATGCGTGGTGATCTGAGGTGGAACAGTTTCATCGTTTTCATCCCAAAACCATCCCCAAACCCCTCGCTGTCCATGGAAAAATTGTCTTCCACAAAACAGGTCCCTGGTGCCAAAAACGTTGGGGACCCCTGTTCTAAGACATGCTATTATCATGACCATTCAGAATGGTTAAAGCACTCTGAAGCCACTAGGCATTTCAAATCCAAGTAGACAATCATAATCTCCAACATCTTAGATGTTTCTAGGTGCTCTACCCAGAGTGAATGTACAAAGTCAGGACACATTTTCTCTGCATGCTTATGAACAAATGAATCTATTTCAATGACAGTGCGTTGGCAGAAATGGCACTCCTACCTCCATGTCACAGAGGCATAGCATTCAGGAATGAGTAAAACCACTCCAGGCTTCCTGTCTTCCAACATATTCTATATGTGTCATATTGCCACTGATATGATCAATTCTATCTAACCACCAGAAGCAGTCTCCCATGCCTTTAGGCTCTTAAGCATTCCATTCAGCTCATCTACTCTCCCCTCTGGTCAAAGCCATTCATTACCTATTGTAAGTAATGTGACTATGGGGATGCTACCTGGGGCAACTGGAAACCCGCCATGGTTTACAGCCCTTGGAACAGACTCAGACATTGTAAGTGAAAACTCTTTAAGCCAAACCCAAACCTTTTATAATTGAAATTATAATAAATCACACCTCTTAAATCTTTCTGGAGAAGATTTAGGAAAAGTCTCTTCTTGCTCTCTTTCACTGCCAGAGAGCTCCTTAATAAGGGAGCAAGATTAAAATTAAAAACAAAACAAAACAAAACAAAACAATTTCCACTTCAGCTGTCCTCAGGGCTAATGCAGGGTGTATACGATTTGGTCAAGACATGGAAGCTAGGAATAGGGACAGATAGAACAGAAGGGCAAGCCAAATTAGAGTATGTTTGATCCCAGCTGTAAAGGCCAATGGCTTCCTATCCAACTCTAAGAAAAAGTCCACACGCTTGAGCATAATATACATATAGGGCCTCTGGGATCTGCCCTACTCCTGATGTGTCCCTCTCCTATAGCACTTACCTCTCTGTATTGCAACTATTTGTTTGCCTTCCCTATTAGACTGTGAGGCCTGTGAGGGCAGAGATCATGACTTAGTCAGTTTTAATCCTTAGTAACTTCAGAAACCCAGTAAATGCAGGGTCAGTTTGCACAATCCTGAAAAAATGAGCAAACTGACTCTGCACTAAAGCTGCCCATAAGCCAAAAGGGCAAAGTCAAGGGAAGTGGACCTCAGATTGCGCATAATCGGAAGCACTCAGGGGCATGTCTTTTTATTCTAGCTGGGACTGTAAGCTATTCAGGGAAGGCTATTACAAGCAGTGGCCATGAAACAATAAACTTCATCTCCCCACCCCGACAAATGTATCAGAATCTATGACCCCTTCCAAGTACTCTCCTTGGGAGGCAAAGTGTATATTCTGAAATGGCTATGTTTGCTCAATAAGCCTTTTTTGGAATTGTGATCAGATTCAGTTTATATACCACACAAACCAATCTAATTTCCTTATAGGCACATGTATTTCCAAAGCAATGTTCCCCAACTTGATTGCCCACCATATTCATTGGCCATAGCTTCCGGGCGACTTTTAATAGCTTTCAACAAATCCACCCTCTAAGGGTGAAGATGTACCACATTTCAAGATATTTAAGACAGTACCAACAGTGTCCATGCATAACTTTCCAGAAGAGTTCCAAAAATGCTTTGAGCAATTTCTCAGTATCTTGGGAATCAGCAAAAATCTACTGAGAGGACTGCTTTGCAGGCAATAGTGCTGCTTTGGAATTAGACATTCTTATTCATGTGTTACATAACAATAACAAGCACTTATTAACTGTTTACTATGAACCAACTCTATCCAGCAATGTTTGCGTGTGTATTCTCACTGAACCCTCCCAACAATTATATGAAAACAACAACAACAACAACAATGGTTGTTTTTGGCATTTACTGAGTGCCCATGATGGGTCAGACAGTGTTAAGGATTATTTCGTTTTAAACCCATTTTACAGACAAAAAAACTGAGGTTTAGAGAAAAGTAAAGAACTTTGCTAAGGTCCCAAAGCCAGGAAGAGAGGAACTAAGATTCATATGCAAATGTATCTGACTTGCTTATAATTACTCTGATTTATGCCTGTGGTAGGCTCTGCACTGTGATGTGACTGCTAGATTTATATATATATATATAAAATATGTATATTATATATATTTTATATATAAAATATATTTTTTATATATTATATGCTAGTAGAATGAATATATTATATATAATATGCTAGTAGAATGAATAAACTTATATCAGTGACAGTGGTCCCACCAAGGCAAATAAGAACAACAAGCAAAAGGGATACAAGATGGTTCAGCTCATCTAATTCCTAAACTACAGCCACGTTCCTGTTCATAGGAGAGAGCAGTGGGCATCAGAGACCAAACCTGGATGTCTCCAAGCCAGCTGCAGCATGGGGCTTTGTGATTTGCTGTTTCACTCCAGTTAAGCCCCTGCAGGGCCCTGAGTCCCAGTCACTCCAGCCAGGCATCAGGAATGGGTACATTCACCTCCCTTCCCCAGCCTTCCCCTATGAATATTTATAAAGCGCTCTAGAATCCTGGTATCCCATAAAAATGCAAAGTACGATTATTATTAATGATACAGTTAGCAAGAAGGACATTTGTTATTTCTACTCAATTGGTTTCCCCCGGGAGCAGAAACAATTTTTTTTGACATAGTATTAATGCGCCGTCTCCGCAACTTTGATCATCTGTCATTTTCTTTCGGACAAAGTTGAGCCAGTGTCTCAGGCAGCACCCTTCCTTCCACTTTGCAATATCGGCACTAGCTGAGTCCAAGTGGCTTTATGGTTTAGATGAAACTATGGATCTTTATTTGATTTCTGGTATCAGGAAACAATTTATGAGGATCAAGGCAGTTAGGCTACGCGACTTCCTTTCTTGCCGAGGCAGTCGCTAGTCGCACAGGCAGCCCTGGCTCATAAATCTAGTTTTATTTCCCCATCTATTCACCTGGAACTAAGTGATTTTTTTTAAGGCAAAGGGGAGAACACATTTCCTTATGTAAGCACTCTTCCTCCAGCTCGTAATCACCATTGTTTCTCAGACGAGCTAGTGAGCAGCTGAAGCAGGAGCCATTTCCATTTTCGTGCATCACACTTGTATTTTCAGAGTTTACAGAAAAATACTGCAACCAATTTGGGATTTCCCTGTAATGAACCACTTCCTCTAAATAAACCAGAATTGATTCCAATGTGAATTTCAGAGACGAAAGGGCTTTCTGAAAACATCTATTTTCATATGCCCTTCAGAAACTACCTTGCCTTTCTTTTTGCTCCCATCCCCCGCTCCCACCCTCCCTCAAGCCCCCCACCCCGCCTTCCCCTCCTTCTTAAGAAGACTTTCCCAGGTCCCTCTTGGCTGTGGTTGAACGACGTTGGCTCCTGTCCATGCTGCAACAAAGACCTGGCATTCCAGCTGTCTGCGTCTAATCTCCAGTGTCAGCTCTCGTTAATGTGTGAGCGTGAAATCAGAGGGGGCAGAGCTGCACGGAATATTAAAACCATGATCAGAATTCCACTGAAATGCTGAGAGTCTGCAAGCACCATTAGAGGAGGCTGTCAAATCACGGCTTCGCATTAAATAAAAGAAAAGATTTCTATCAGAGGAAAGTACAATCAGTGAATCGCTGAGCTAAATTAGCATTTTTTCAATTGGAGATCGAAGTTGATTTATTGTTCTACACGACATTAATGTAACTATGTGCTTGACCTGCTAAGGCAGCTAATTTTTCATTTAAATGGTTTCTTTCCTTCCCGGTGCAAAGGCTGCAATCATATTTCAACTTTGCAGAGTGATCAGAAAAGTCGTGGAATGCTGCAGAAATGTCTTAGGGCGGCCTTCCTTCCCCTCCCCTCTCTTTCCTTTCCTTTTTCCAACTCCAGCGCCTTCCTCCTCCCCTCCCCTTCCTCCCTAACCTCATGGCTGGTGGTCAAGGTCACAGAGGAAGAGTAATCTCAAAGCCACCGACTTCAAAGCCTCCATCAAAGAAGCCCCTACGTAGCCATTGAATTAAAAGGGAGTGGGGGAGGGTGGGGTCCTGGCACTAGACGTTCCTACCAGCAAGAAAGGACCCTTTAACTGCCCTGCTGGTGTGGCCAAATCTGGGGCGTCCTGGGTCCAGTTTTCTCCTGCAGGCCTCTCAGTATGTGTCTCTTCTCATCCTCCCCATCCCCCTCTCCTCCACACTCACATCGCCTAAAGATAATATACATTTCCAATTAGCAGAGCGCATTCTAGTCATGTTCTCTTTTACTGCCCTAACTATCTTCCTTTTGCTAAAAAGCTGGGCTGTCATTAATGAAATCCTGCAGTTCTGTTAATCCGAGATACAATGCTCCTTTCTCTCTCAGTCTCTCCCTAACATAAAAACTACAGTTACTGAAGCTCCCCTCTTCTGTTTGGAGTCCTCGTTGTTTGTCTTTCATTGCATACCTGATGTAGCATAGTAGCAGTCGAAGTTCCCGGACGGACGTAGAAGGAAAAAACACAATTATATTTGTTTCCCAGTGTCCTTGTTTGCAAAGGCAGCTGGCATTTTCTGTTTTTATTTTTTTAAGCACATTGATTTTTAAGCTCTGGAAATTTAGGAATATGTCTTAGGGTAGTTGGGGGCCTTTGCATATACCAAATTTGTTGGATTTAAAACAATTATAGCTGGAAGCCCTGGAAGAACCCTGATAAATTACTTTCCGGCGTTTGTCTGAAATGCCTCTTATGAATTAATGCATTGTATCCATAAGAGAAAGGGCAGGTGGGTGGTGGGCAGTGGTGCTGACATTTGCCACACCTTACCAATATCAGTATGACTTCCAAAGCATAGCGGACATTGGACCAATAGCTGTTACTTATATTTTGGTTTTCTTCTTCCATCCCCAAACATCTACATTCTGAATTACAAATTGGGAAATTTCCTATATTTGGAGGAGGCATGAAGTCAGTGTCAATCCCTTAGATCTGGAAGACTTGAGAATTTGAGGCTAAGAACGGAATCAGCCGCTACATACCCAGCTAGCCATGGACAGATGAGGTGAAGAATAGCCCCCTACCCCACCCCCGTGGCCTCTAAGACAAGGAAATCACTCGGGCGGGGGCAAGGGGGGGGTCAGTGGAATGAGGGAAACTTCCCTCTACCTTCATCACAATTGGATCTAATTAGCACCCCTTGGTTGGCCAAGATGCCATGGGGTGATTGGGTCGATGTACTGACCTCTGCTCTGACCCAGTGAAAACGGCTCTACACAGGCCAAAGGTGAGGTTCTTGGCAAGAGACTGTTTAGTTGAATGCTGGAGACAGGCACCAGTTGTCTTCATACCTGCTGCTATGTGGTGGAAGTTGCTTATCTTGCTCATCTTTTACTCCATTTAGAAAGTAACACCATCTCTCCCCCATGTTGACTACCACTCAAAACAACCACTCTAAAAAAGAAGCATGGATTTCATTCTCCAAAGGCAATGAAAGTTTGGTCACTAAATATAGAAAATGCTTCCCCATAAGGCACACTAGTCGTCTGCTTTCCCTTGGGTGATTTCCACTGGGATTCTGTACCAAAAGTCAGTGTTGGTTGATCAGAGTTCCCTCTGTCGCCTGACAATCCACATGCATTAGCCAAGAGGTGGCGTCGCAGCATGATGCTCCCAAATTCTCCATCTGTAGGGCGATCTCATTTGCAAACTCTACTAGAGGGCCCAGATGCAAAGCTCTGTAACTTTCTGCACCCACCATTTCCATGGGCATTTGTTCCCCAAACACAATGCACCTCTCCTTTACATGATAATCTTCTCCTGAGTGTAGTTTCATGGAATTAAGGACTTTCAAATGATTTTGGTCACTTAATTCTCCTGGCACCTGGAAGAGATAATGCAGATGTTTAATCAGTCAGCCCACATGGTCTGCAACATGCTGAGACCTAAGCAAGCAACATGAGTCTCAAAGGCTGGAAAGATCCAGTCTGGGAAAAAAGCATATGTTTGGGATCAGGAAACAAGCCGGGGAACCAATCAAGACAAGGAGGCAGACTCTACAGAAGGTAGCCAAAATGCACCAGGCAGTATAGTCAAAGGGCATGGTTCAGGCTGTTGGAGCTCAGAAGACAATACTCGAAAGTCTGGTGCTTTGATACACCGAATACTTCAAACTAAAGGAGACTGGAAGATCTCAGAAGCAAACTTTCCGATCTTTTCCTGCCCTCCTGTCTCTTGCCCCTCTTTCTCCACCAAAGCGAGTCCTACAAACCAGAATTCCTCTTCCCCAACACAGGTCATAGAAACTAGAATTCTCCTCCCCAAAGCAAGCCATAGAACCTACAAAGATCACTCTCTCCCTTCTCCTTTGAAGAACCTCATTCCAGAGGGGTCCTGCCCGACACCCAGGAGGAAAGAATGCTACACAGAAAAACCAGGAAGAATCTGAACACACAGTCCTCGCGGCTGGCCTTCTCCACTCGGTCTCTTACCATTAGAACACAGTTTTTTGGCCACATTTCTACATGGCCGTTTGTTCTTCACTGAACCTAAGCATAAAAATAGTTTTCCCAGGTCTTGGGTCTTCATCCTAAAGGCTCATGTGTCATGTACAACTTCAATTAAATAAAATTGTTATGCTTTTCTCTGGTTAACCTGTCTTTTGTTATAAAAATGTCAGTCGTGACCCTTATGATGGGTGAGGAAAGGCATCACATAGTTCTCCTCCTACAAAGCAATTCTTAGCACCCAGAGGCATAACCCAGTGGACATTTGAAGGGAAGACAGGACAAAGAATGGAGTCAGGAGCTTAGTCCGTTCAACACAAATGATCAGCACACAGGAACTACCCCAGAGAAAGGAGTGCTGTCGGGGGGTGAGACAAGCAGCTGAGCCCTGTTCCTGCTGGGCTTTGGGGGCAAAAGCCAGTCCTCAGGGAAAATGGAACTGCTGCTAGAATAGGTGTGTGGAAAGACTGAGGAACAGGCCCCAAACCGCAGCCCCGCCTTAGAAGCAGTCCTCATCTGCTTCCTCACCTTAGAAAAGACTCATAATAGTACTAACCCATAGGGTTAGTGTAAGGACTGAAAGATTTGATAGCTAGATCTAGATCTGGATGGTGGCAGAGGGGTGGGGGCAATAGATCCTACCTGGAACGCTGGAAGCCACTGTGTAAGTTACTATTGTTTGGCACTATCAAAGCTCCCAGGGCCATCTCAGGTATACCAGATTCCAGATTCAGTGGCCAAGAAGAGCTTCTTTATCTTTTTTAAATTAAAGAATAAAGCAAACATTTATTAAGACTATCATGCATGATGCGAGACACTTCCATATGTTATTTACTTCATTCATTCTCACAACACTCATTGAATCATCACAGAACCCTGAGGTTGGGGGTGGAGGATTACCTCTCCTTTTTAAGTTGAGGAACTAGAAGATTAGGGAGGTTGTATAAATTCTTCCAGGAAAGACACCACCTAATAGTGGTAAAAATATTGAAATTCATGTTCCAAAGTTTAACTCTAAATGACTTACTCGTCATAAATAGTATGAGAGCTTGAAAAATCTATTCCCAGCAGTGGCCTTTTTAAAACTGAGTCTCAAAACATTCTGAATACAAATCTAATTAGAAAGAATCATCAACAGTATGCCACCATAGTCAACTCTAGCTATGAATTAATTCATTTGGAGAATAATAACTAATATTAATAACTAGCATCACTTGAACATGTATTAAGTGCCATACAGTATTCCAAGTAAATGCATGTATGAATACATTATCCTTATACCAATCCTATAAAATATGTTCTATTATTCTTCTCATTTTAAAGACAGGAAAACCTAGACACAAATATGTTAAGTCACTTCTCCAAACGAACATATTCAGTACATGGCAGGGTCAGGATTTGAACCCAGCCAAATCTAGACTTCAAATTACACCTTGTTTTGCCACCATGCTATGCTATCCTGGAGAAGAACACAGCACAATTTCTTATCATTATTCTAGTTTCATAAGGAGTTTTAAGGAAGGCAAATTGGAGCCCTTCAGCTATATTTGAGCCAGAAGACTCTCAATGCAAAAATTATAAATTTAATTATAAGGCCTCCTTTTGTGAGGTTTAGGCCACTAATATACTTCCTACCTCTGTTAGAACTTTCACAGAACTCAAGAAGAACTTGTCCTGTAAGCTTTGGGAAGGTGGGAAAAATAAGGAGAAATAAGGTGGCAGCAGGCCCTTCTATCAAATACCAACTGTGCAACTTTGGAGTAGAGGCGTTGTGCTGTTGGAGCATGGGACAAAAGAACAATTAATTCTTACTGTGGGGAGGAGTGGTAAAGATGAGAAAAGAAATGCTCTTGGGCTGGCTTTTAAGCTTTGGGAAGGATATCCACAGGCAGAAAGTAGGGTGAAGTACATGCAGAGAGGAAGGAGAAGCATGAGCAAAAGCAGAGAAACAATGAACTAGAAGATGGCCTTCTCAAATGGCTTAGCTCATGGTACCTTCTTTAGTGCTTATGTATTCCTGGATCATAGTAGGTATGCAATAAATGTTGAATGAATTGAATGGATAATGCTTTCAGCATGCATGGATGAGTGAAATCATAGTGCATGTATGTCTAAATCATAGCAAGCAATCCAATGCAACTGAAGGTAATCTCCCAATGCATATATATATAGATCATGGAGAGTGGTTTAAACAATGAGCAAATCTGGTTCCTGGTGGTCTCTGTCTCCTGTCTCTCGCCATGCCATGGCATAGTTGCGATGTGTGAGAGATTTGTTTGGAGTGGGGGAAGCATATTTTTGTTTGCATTTGCTTAGCACATTGCTGTCGCACATTTTGCTATGAGATGTAAAGTCATCTGCATACACCGGTTGTGCAGTTAGAGAAAAGTCAAAACAAGCGTCAGGAGGGTTGTCAGCCACATGGCCTAGGCAGATTGTCATACTCCTTTGCCCATGAGTGGTGGCACCTTCTCCATCTTCCTCCCCCACTCTCCTCCTTGTCCCTGAATCCATACACCTACGTATGTAACCTTACATTCCAAGGGTCTAATTGTCAATTGCTGAATTATGTAGAAGACATATGTATGCAGACCTCAGATCCAATCCTCTAGAATAGCAATGCCTACACCACTCATACCTGTAATCTCATGGAACAAACTTTGCATCAGCTTCGACTACAAGCAGGTTTGTGTCAAAAACCCTCAGGAAGCCATCCCATCCTGCCTCATAGCATTTCCTGAAAAATGAATTTCACAGTGTGCACAGGCCAAATGACAATATTTTCTTTTTTTATCATCTAGAAATATTTCTCTTCTTTCAAATCCATCTCCATCCCAAGTTACAAAGGAGACAAGCATATTCAGAGCATCAACACCAAGATTATTAATGTCCCAAGGAACATAGGCACATGTTACCGGTAGAAACAGCTGTGATACAGAGAGGATACAGAGGGGGGAAAGCTAATAATCTGCAGTCAGGAAACTGTATTTTGAGTATCCAATCTGTAAACCTTTGGGAAAACCACTAATTTTTCTGAACTTATCTGTAAAATATCAATAAGGTTGAAGAAAAGAGCATCAATACTCAGACGTTTATTCAACAAATCTTTAGGCAGTGCCTGTTTTGTGCCAGAAACTGTATCAGGCTTCACAGCACAGCAGATAACAAAGCAGACTTAGTTCCAACCCTCTTGGAACTTAAAGCCTACAGGAAGAACAGATAAACAACAAGTGTAATGATTGCTATGCAAGAGAAGTATAGATGCTTGGAAGGGTGCATTAGCCAACAGGGAAAAGAACCCATAGGCTCTGTGGCTACCAAAAGCATGGACATTCATGGAAATGAAAACAGCCAAGGATGGCTTGGGAAACACAGATAATGCATGTGAGAGAATGTAGTAAACAGAAAAGAACTGAACAAATGCATTGCAATACAGGTAATATCTTTTGTAAGAGCTCATCTCTGATAGATGCTCCTAGAAGATTAGCAAAGGAGATAGAGCATATGCCACATAACAAACTTTTGTTCAACAATGGTGAACAAAAGCCTATATGATGGTGATCCCATAAGATAACAATATCTTATTTTAATGTACCTTTTCTATATTTGGATCTGTTCAGATACACAAATACCACTGTGTTATGATTGCCTGCAATACTCAGTACAAAAACATGCTGCACATGTTTGTGGCTTAGGAGCACAACAGGCTATACTCCAGGTGTGTAGTAGGCTGTACCATCTAGGTTTGCATAAGTACACTCTGATGTTCACGCTGATAAAATCACCTAAAGATGCATTTTTCAGAATATATCCCCATTGTTACATAACATATGACTGTATTTAGAGGCAAGAGGAGCCATTTCCACTTTCCGAGTCTCATCCTATAGGCACTCATCTGTTTTACCAACATTTGAGGCTGGCTCCACAGAAGAATATAGAACAGGAGTGTCCAGCCAACCTACAGAAGTGATAAAGAAGAAAGCTTGCTCAAATGCCCAGTGCCTTCTGTATGCTCCTCGGCAATATTCAGCCCATCTACACCCAAGTTCATGGGTTGGAAGATTCCATTACACACAGATTTTAACCATTACCACATGAAGGTCATGCCATCAAGCACTCATACACGTCCATTTATTTTGCCTTTGTTTTGAAATACTAGACCTGATGAGAATAGCTTTGCTCAAATACTACACACAAGGATGCATCAAAAGCCACACACCAGTAAGTGGTTCAGAAGTTCCCCCTGCCCCAGCACTCTCACAGCCTGTGAAATATAGGCATTGTAGGATTTGACTCTCTCTGGGTATTATTGGAAGGAATCATGCCTGGATAGTTATCTAAGTATTTAGCAGTGTTCTTTTCTACTTCCAGAGATTCACAGAAAAGACCTTCAAGGTCTCCTAGCCCATTCAGGAATCTCACCTGCATCAGCCCTAACAGTCAATTTCTACTTGAACACTTCTAATGACTGGGGAGCTTCCCACCTTGTCAAACCACCCACTCCACAGTTGAGCTGTTCCACCTGCTAGCTCTTTACACTAATCACCCCACTCGTGAATCTTAGTTCTTCCTTCTGCTAACCCAGAGAATAAATCTGTTTCTTTATTCACCAAGTATTTATTAAGCATTTCTTATGTTCCTGACAAGATTTCATACAAAGACATGTAGGATGTGACTTCTTCAAAAAGTCTACCATCTAATGGAGAGCACAAAAGCAAGGAGCAGCAAAGATGATGTCATAAAGACCCTAATAATACAAATACTTCCTGATGTGATGGTTCTGAGTAATACTTTGCTCAATTAACTACTAGATGTTGGTACCTGGCATTTGAATGGCCCTTTACATTTACAGTTCACACACGGCATTTACACCTGTTACTTTCAACAACTCTCTAAGCATCTTTAGATTGTCCCAATTTATAAATGACGAAATAGAAGCTCAATGAAAATAAGTAATAAATCTAAAGTCTCATGGTATGTGGGATACAAAGGAAGTTAACTTTCCACTTCTTTAAACATCAATTCCATTGTTCTTTGAAATAAGGAAATTCCTGAGTGTATCAGTGAAATGCCAGAAAAGAAAACCTGTTTCATAATATTCCCAAAGGCAGATGATGAGATGGGGAATAGCCAAAGAGGACAGGCTGTAGATAGTCCGTAACTGGATAGTGAAGAAAGAACTGCATGCGCCCTTTTCTTTTAAAAACAATTTGGGGACAGACATATCCCAATAATAGTTCCAGAAGTAAGAAATATCTCTGCCTTTATTTTACAGGTTAAAAAATTGAGGCATTAACAGGAAAAATGAGTTGTCCAAAGATATTTTCCAGGTTGGAGACAAAGCTCTATCTGCTTCCTGTCAGATCGGAGTGCAACTCAAGTGCAACCTCTTCATTCCGGTGCCCCCAGCACCCACCTACTGGCTATGACTCACTGGATGGATGTCCTCTCCCACCCAGAGCTGAGTACTCAGTGGAAGCAAAGACACTTATTTAAAATAAAATGAGGCAGTTATCCTTCACACCATGTCACTTTTGATAGCAAGGAAGAACCAGGATGAGTATGCCTGTCCCTGGCATCCCAGTCACAATCAATTCTTTATATCTTATCTCTGAGATCCAAGACAGAGAACACACAATAGAGTGAGTTAATGCAATCCTTCTCAGACTCTGGCCTACCCCATCTGCCGCCTCCTCCCCTCCTCTGTGTTGCAGCCATGATTCTTTCTCAACAATTCTCGCAAGCACCTTCCTGCTCATTATTTTATTCCAAGTGCCTAGATAAATCCCCAGATGGCTCACTTGCTCTAAACCTATCTACTCTGACATGTCAGGGGATTCCTACCAGAAACAGTTAAGCATTTGCCTAAGAGACTAGTGGACTATATTTCTTCTGCTCTGCAAAAATGAAGGAAGGAGCTTAATACATACCAGGTCCCTGAGAATCCCACTTAAAGACTATGAATCAGAGAGCTTTCCAAAGACTCCTCTGGACGATCTCTTCCATCCTACCGTATAGTTCTTTAATCAACCAACCGGTTGATAATACATAACTATCTCATGTATAATTGATCTGGGTTTATCCTTTCATTCAACCTCTTGAACACCGTCTATGAGACCGATTATTATCAAAATCCATGGCAACAAATACAGAGCCCCTTCCTTTCATTAAAGGACAAGAGGAAGTATATAGGAAGAGCTTGTACAATTGCTGTATTTTTCTTAGTCCACAACATTTGTGGACAGTTGCTCAGAGAGGTCCATAGAAAATGTTGCTTGAGTGATATGGCCAGAACATCCTCCAAGGAAAAGTGAAACTGAAAGAGCATCTAGTTTTCTTCTTCTTAATTATGGTCAACTCTACTTTGGCCCCACAAGTTACTAAACTTAGAAAATGATGACTTTTGTGGACAGCTAGCCCTTGGAGAGCTAAATAGACTGGGTACAGTTGCCCCAGAAAAACACGTGTAATCCTATAAAGCAGTATTTCTTCAACTTGAATAGTATATAGATGTCTTTTTAGAGAAAAACAATTCTAATGAAGCCCCCTGTTGACTTCAATTTTTTTTAGTTTTAATGTTTCTTAAATATATGTAACCATCAAGATAGGTATAAACTCCTTATGCAGATAGCCCTTATGCAGTACAGTCAAAACTAATTTGCAATTTATATACAAACAAAACTAAAAACTTAATATTGTAATTATCACCATTAAAAAATGACCTGTGAGGCCGGGCGCGGTGGCAGGCGCCTGTAGTCCCAGCAACTTGGGAGCTGAGGCAGGAGAATGGTGTGAACCCGGGAGGTGGAGCTTACAGTGAGCCGAGATCACGCCACTGCACTCCAGCCTGGGTGACAGAGTGAGACTCCGTCTCAAAAAAAAACCAAACACACACAAAAAAACAACAACAAAAAAATGACCTGTGAAAGTTCGATAAAAAAGTAATCTCGGCTGGGCATGGTGGCTCATGCCTGTAATCCCAGCACTTTGGGAGGCTGAGGTGGGCAGATCACGAGGTCAGGAGTTCAAGACCAGCGTGACTAATATGGTGAAACCCTGTGTCTACTAAAAATACAAAAATTAGCCGGGTGCAGTGGCGCGTGCCTGTGATCCCAGCTACTCAGGCAGCTGAGGCAGGAGAATCACTTGAACTCGAGAAGCGGAGGTTGCAGTGAGCCGGGATCGCGCCACTGCACTCCAGCCTGGGCGACAGAGTGAGATTCCATCTCAAAAAAAAAAAAAAAAAAAGGTAATCTCTTCAATACTCCAAATGCACATATTATTCCCAGGGTTGTTATGCACTTACTTTTGTGTTGAGGTGGCCTCTGCTATCATTGCTGTGCCAATGACTCCCTCCTCTCAGTGCATCTCTTTATGGAAATTATGACAACCCCCCATTTCTTCAGCACACTTTGATGTTCTTTGGTCTTCACTGAGGAGCAAATGAATTCTACTTCAGCCCTTTTGCATTAGTGAGACCATTAAAGTGGTACCAGTCGGCCCTAAAGCAAATGCATCTGGGGCATTGAAATCACATGGCAGTATTTTTATGAGAAGGTCTTCCAGTTGCTCCAGAATATTCTCATACATGTCTTAAAGATTATCAAAATGAAAATATAACTTTGCAAATTTCTCATAAAGAGCTTTTGACTTCCCAAGAATAAGTCTCCAGCACCAACCCTTCCCACTCCACTATAAGATCCCACATAGTCCTGCTTGACAAACACTGCTCCAACACGACCAGGGAACCACCATGGCTTCCATCACCCTACAATAACAGGGTTCCTATACTACTGTCCAAGCAGAGCTGGCTGGCTATGCTGGCATCACAGAAGTATGGAAGATGAAGCAGAAGGCACGGCCGCTCAAACTGAGCAATGTCAAAAGTCTTCCAGATGGGAATCAAGCAGAAACTTACCTGATTTGGAATAGTTTGCACTTGCCACAAATGGCCAAGAGATTATTACAATCCAACCCTGTGTAGGATGCTTTTATGGGATGTTATAAAAGAGAAAATACACATACACTGGTTAGCCAGAGAGCCTCTATGACATAACGACCTATTTCATCTGTAATTTCAGTGATTATATAAATGATGAATAAAATCCAACTGCAAGTGCTTTTTTATTATCTTCTCAATGGGGCAAGACCTGAAAGCTTGACCCCTGGAACATAATAGGCTTCTTTAGATGCATCCAGAGCTGGGAATCTGGACTTTGACCTGAAGCTCTTAAAGAGAATATTGCTTATCACTCCCCTGGGGATAGAAAGGTTTCCACAATAAGATCATCTTACACTGGAGGTGTCATATAGATAACTCTTAAAATAAAAGGAACCTACCCAATGTTTCTTCTACCAGGGGCAGTTAGGATATCTGATTGGCAGTACTCAACTATTCACCAAAGGCCTCCTACCTTGAGTAGGATAGAGAAGGAGTACAGAGGTCAAGCTGTTGATGTTCATGACAAGGTAGCAAGTGATCCTCTCTATATTGAGATCACTGGATGGGACCAGCCCTGAATCATTCTCCCCAAAAATGCTTGAACTCAGATCAAGTTCTTAAAAGCCAGCAAACCAACTTCTGTGCAAGCCACCTAACTATACATTGAATTAGATATCCTCCAACCCAGATGGCCACAACCTGGGTTCTTCCAAATAGAGTAAGATCTCTGGGTTACACTTGATGGTCTAGCATCCTGGGAAAGTACTTCATCATGCTTGGGTGAGGTGGCTTATGACTCTTGCCTGTTAGGCATTTGTACTTGAAATCAACCTCACTTCTAAAGTTATTTGATTGAACCAAGAAGCTTCTCCTCATTACTTCTGCCCATCTCAGGGCTTGATCTGGGTATTAGTAACTCACCAGCCATCCAGATAATTTTGGACACTATTTCCTATCATTAGATTCAGCTATTCACTGGAGGAGACAGGCAGATCTAAGCAACGCTGTTTGGTAAAAATACGCAGCTGAAAGGAGGAATTTACAGATCTTTAACACCTCTGATGGTAATATACAGTGTCCATTAGAGAGACACCTAATCATCTGCAGCTGTCAAATCCAAACTGCCCTCTTTTAAGAGCCAATTTGTTTTCTTGCCAGATCAATGCTCTTATCTGTAATTGTGTGCACACCAGCATCAGCCAATAACCAGTTAACATGCAATTCAATTTCAGAAGAAAAGAAATGTCTTAATTCAAACATTGTACAACTGTGAAAATGCCCTAAGTGAAATTAATTGAGGCTCAGAGGCTATAACTTATAAATCAGTTTGTCCATCTAGAGCAAAGTGACAGAAGAAAATAATATAGGTTTTGGAATAGAGAGTCAACTTTGCTTGGTCTTTCAATTTTTAACCCTGGTGCTGCTATCATTATTATACTACAATGATGATGGTTGTCAACATTACTGGATCTTAGCTGGCACAGCAACTGGAGCAAGGTTTCAAGTTTGCAGTGCTCTTGCAGGTCTTCTGGGCGGAATGATGCTCCTCTTCTGACTCACTACATTCTCCTGTTCTCTTTAGCTGGGTAGCTTTAATCCCAGGATAGATGTATCCAGATGCTGATTGTTACATCATTAGAGAATCTATCATTAGATTCTAGCCTTTTATTTGAATGGATGCAAAAAAGATTTCTACTTATTGAGATACTTTTGTGTTGTACAGAGCTTTTGTCCCGATTCACACTTTTCTAATTAGATGAATCTTGTTCCCTATCATACTCCAATGTATTTGCTCATAAAGCAAAATAACCTTGGAAAGTGCTAAGCAAGTGAAACTTTTAAGTTGAGACAACATAGAAAAAAAAAGTAGAAAGCACTTTCTACCACCTTCTGACTATTGAACATGTGTGTGGTAGAGAATGACCAGCTGTTCGCCAAGCCTGATTCCTCTTTTTCCTGGTCACATAGCTAGACTACACGTATCCCCACCTTCCTTTTTAGCTGGGCATGGCTGTGTGACTGAGCTCTAGCCAGTGGAATCTAAACATAAGTGATGGGCTTCACTCCAATGCTTGTACTTCCAATATTCCTCACGTACCATTCTTCATGTTCTTTCTTCTTCTGTTAGCTTGGTGTAGATGAATAATGACTGTTTGGGAAGCCAAGTGTTGATGATGAAAGAAATCTGGGCCCTGAATCACCCTGTGGAAGACAGCTTTCCATCAATCAGGAACACCTATTTTATGCTTTACCTAAGAAAAAAGTAAATTTCACATATGAGCCATTAATGTAATTTTGGGTTTGTTTGTTATAGCAGCAAGCATGAACAGAAATAATACAATGTGTTCAACTGAGTACAAACAGAATGGAAGATGATATCCTGAGATTCCCAACAGCTTTAGGATATCTTCTGGACAAAATATATTTGAAAAAGAATATAGCATTTTCTTTTGCTTTGAGATTCAGGTTCCTTATCTGAAAAGAGAAAGAGAATTTTAGACTTTCATAAACCCATATAGTGCTACTATTTTTTTGCTCAGGCAACTCAAAGTCATTCTTTTTTTTTTGAGAGAGAGAGAAAATTTAAAACATAGGACCATACAATAAAAAAAATTCTTTTTTCTAAATATGATAGAGAAAAATCAGGAGACCAAGTCAATATAGAAAGTAAAATAAATAGGAAATCTATTAGCATAAAACCAACTAGTTACCCATGTGGCTTTAGCATTGCTTTTGAGCTTTTTATTTATGCTATATATACATATAGCATAAATAAGCTTGAGTGTGTGTATGTGTATATATAAATAATATATATCATATAACAACACAGTAGATTATGAAGGGAGGAAGAAAGGGAGGGAGGAAGGGAGGAAAAGAGAGAAGAAGAAGGGCAGCTGTGATGCTGAAACTCAAGTTGAAACCAAAGCACGGACTCAGTGTTCACTCCATAACTTTCTGTACCCAGTCAACTCTGATAGAATGTGACCCCAGCTGTTAATGGGAAGAGCTATTACTGTTTGGTTTATGCTTGCCGCAACAACAAATGAATCTCACATGTACATAGACACATGTGCAGTCTCACACAAGCACACTTACAGACAACAGGTCATAATTCCCCTTCAGCATTAATTCCAAGAATTGCTACACTGTTAAATTCTGTCTTCCAAAGAAACTTAACTTTCATATGTAAATAATTCAGCATTACCTCTCTTCCTATGAGGGTGAAAAAAAATTTCTATAACACAGCTTCTAATTAATCCTCAGTATGAAATGTAACTTTACATTAAATGTTTAAAACATTCCCGGACATACCTTAATCCTTTCTCTAACCGAGAAAGGTCTTATAAAATTGACTGCCATTTATCAACCCGATAGAGCTGAAACCCACAATTTAACAAAATTGTTATCAGAAGCGGCTCCCCTGGTTGGCACGACACCACAAAGATGCATGAAATTCCACACACCCAACGCTTTGAGTTAAAAGCACAGTAATTCCATGAAGTTTTTTGTTCCGAGTTGAGAGAATGATTCTGTAATGACTAACACTTCTTCAGATTTATCAGAGTAACATTATGTTAAGTATTTCATAAATGGATCCTTTTTAAAAAAAATTCTCGTGAGAAAATTTTAAGGGAAGTTTAAAGTTGTTTTGTGGATCTCTTCTTGAAATTTTTATTACTAAAATTCAATTTTAATATATTAAAATTAAAAAGATTTAAAGAAAACTTTATGGAGAAATGACCTCCCTAAAGATGGCTCTGTAGCCAAAGGAGTTTCAGGGAATAAAAGGCTCTCCTACTTAGCCCACTAGACATTAAGCATATTCAGATTTCAAGCACGGTCTGGTCATGGAAGTGGAGAATGAAGATGTAGTAGGATTTGCCACACCTACTCTGACTCTCAAATGTCAGTTCTTTTCTCCTGGCACTCTTATATGGATGAGAATGGCTGTAGCTCCCAGGAGGTTGGCCAGTCACTGGCTCCCAGGCACTCTCTGTTGAGCAGTTTAATCAGACACATCAGAACAAGTCTAACCTCAGGGGGAAAGGGGCCAAGTCTGCATTCTGGACATGGTCTGGGCTCAAATCAAAGAGAACCGAGTGTAGATAACCTTTGTGACATTTCTTCCCATTTGTCTCTGTTTCATCTCTGCATATTTCACAAAGTATTGAAACAAATCCTGTTGGGGGTGGAGAGGGTATCAGCTAAAAATTATAAAATAAGAATTGAAAAGCAGAATGAAAGGCCACACAAATAAGCTAGCCATAACATGGATGCTATGACAGTCATGTTTGATCCTGGGAAAAATAAAACAATCACGAATATTGTTCTTTTCTTTCATGCTTTTTGCCCAACTGAGGTTCTTGCAACTTTAGAAAATGAAGAAAAGTGTAAAGATAATTTCAAAATATTTTGTAATCTCATGACAAAGAGATTTACAACTGTTAATATTTCAATGTGTTTCCTCCTAGCTTTTCTCTTTGTGTCACCGTAAATAGATTATATCATGAACATTCTCCCATGTCATTACTCTATGCAAACACTATTTGTTCTGTTCTTATGTGGAAATATCACAATTTTTCCATCCCACCTGCTTATTGTAGGACATTTTGATTGCTTCTAATATTTTGCTATTATAAATAAATTAATGATGAATAGTTTATCCAAAATATTCTTAAGTGATTCTTATAATTTTCTGAGGACATGTTCTTACAAGTGGAATTATCGGCCAAGTGGCAGAAACTTCTCTATTGTTCTTGATAACTATTGACAAATCTCTTTCTAGAAAGTCAGTACCTTTCCATTGTAACAAATAATGCATGAAGTAATTTTCTAAAATTCTTTTCAAAATGAAGTATGATTATTTTGAAAACTTTCACAGGTGTAAATAGTATTTCCTTATTTGATTTTCTTTTAATTCTAATAAAATGGAATAAGCATTTGATTTCCTCTTTGGAGAACACCCTATTTACATGTTTTGCCAGTTTATGTTTAGATTTTCATATGTTTAATTTTTTTATATTTTATTGATTGGTTTTTCTGTTTGAACATAGGCTTTTCATCTTTTTTAAATATTTGTTTGTTTGTTTGTTTGTTTGTTTCTTTATTGAGACGGAGTTTCGCTCCTGTTGCCCAGGCTGGAGTGCAATGGTACGATCTCGGCTCACTGCCACCCCCGACTCCCAGGTTCAAGCGATTCTCCTGCCTCAGCCTCCCAAGTAGCTGGGATTACAGGTGCGGGCCACCACGCCCAGCTAAGTTTTGTATTTTTAGTAGAGACGGAGTTTCTCCATGTTGGTCAGGCTGGTCTCAAACTCTTGACCTCAGGTGATCTGCCCACCTTGGCCTCCCAAAGTGCTCGGATTACAGACATGAGCCACCATGCCTGGCCTATTTTCATTATATTCTTATGTTTATTATATTCTTATGTTCTTATAAATCTATTACATTTTTATCTATCTTAGTTTTATCCATTATATTTTCTAAATATTTACAGTAGAAAAGTAATTGAATATCATATATGTACTTTGTAATCCACCACTTGATTTAACACTAATTCATTCTGATATTTTTTCAGTTCACTATTATTGTCTACTAGAGATTCTGAAAATAAAGTATCAAGTATTCTGAAAATTGTGAATATTTAGTTTATCCCTTGCAAATAATTTAACTTCTTGATTCCGTTTCATATGTAAGCATCTTTTCTCCCACCTCCACCAGTTTTATTAATGAGCTTCATAATTATAATTCATTTAAGATATAAACTTTTGTTCATATTAAGAAAGAATATTGCTTGTCCTACTTCACTGTAATTTAGTTTTTCAATACTAGATACTAAATTCTATCACAACTATTGACATAATCATGTGGCCTTTCTTCATTTTGACTTACTGAGAGACACAGTACTTTAATAAATGTGAACTATTTTATTCAAGAATATACTCTTCTATGTCAAAATGGGTTTGCTTTTGTTTTTCTTTTTACCATGCCTTTATGAGTGTCTTATTTTAAATTTTTGTATCCACATTCTTAAATAAGGCTACTCCACAGTATTGTTGTGTGCATTATAGAAAAGATTTTCTTATCAGTCTTATATTATCTTAGTAAATGAATTCAGACATGTTGAATATTTTTCTCTATTATGGAAATGTTTACATTTTACATTACTTTCAATGTTTAAAAAACTCATCAGTGAAACTAATTTTTTATCCGATAAAATAATTCTATAATGATTCTTTGAAAATGTTGGTCATATTATTTCTTTGGCTCAAAATTTCCAATTCTTTTTTTTTTTTCCTTTTCAACTTTTATTTTAGGTTCAAGGGGTACATGTTCAGGTTTGTTACACAGGTAAATTCTGTGTCATGTAAGTTTGGTGTACAGATTATTTCATCACCCAAGTAATCAGCATAGCACCCAATAGGCAGTTTTTCAAGCCTTACACTCTCCCTACCCTTCACCCTCAAATATGCCCCAGTGTTTATTATTTCCTTCTTTGTGTCCATGTGTTCTCAATGTTTAGCTTCTACTTACAAGTGAGAACATGCAGTGTTTGTTTTCTGTTCCTGCATTAATTAATTAATTAATTATCTTAAGATAATGGCCTCCAACTCCATCCATGTTGCTGCAAAGGCCAGGATCTCTTTTTTTTTTTTGAGTCAGGATCTTTTTTTTTTTTTTGAGTCGGAGTCTTGCTCTGTTGCCCAGGCTGGAGTGCAGTGGCATGATCTCGGCTCTCTGCAAGCTCCGCCTCCCGGGTTCACGCCATTCTCCTGCCTCAGCCTCGCAAGTAGCTGGGACTACAGGCACCTGCCACCACGCCCAGCTAATTTTTTGTACTTTTAGTAGAGACGGGGTTTCACCGTGTGATCTCATTTTCTATAGCTGTGTGGTAGTCCATGGTGTATATGGACCACATTTTCTTTATCCACTCCACTGTTAATGAGTATCTAGGTTGATTTTGTCTTTGCTGTTATCCAAATTGCTGCAATGAACATACGTGTGCATGTGTCTATATGGTAGAATAATCTATATTCCTTTGGGTATATATCCAGTAATGGGATTACCAGGTCAAATGGTAATTCTATTTTAAGTTCTTTGAGAACTCTTCAGACTACTTTCCACAGTGGCTGTATCCATTTCTTCTTGAATCAACTTTGGTAATTTGTAAATTCCCTAGAGATTTATCTTTTTGTTATGTTTTACAAAGTAGCAGGAAGTTTCATATAACATTTTCATTAACATTATGTACATTAACACTTTGTTATTCATTTATTTTAAATATGATGTGTTTTTTCTTTATTTTCTTGTTAAAATTTCTCTTAATTTTGTATGTTAGAGGATTTACTTATTACTCCTACTGATTTTCTTTTCTGTTTCAAATTCATTTATTTCTGTTGCTATCTTTACTATTTTCTTTACTATTTTATTCCTCTGCCTTCCTTGGGTTAATTTCATTTTTCTAACTATTTGACATGAATAATTATCTATTCTTAATAACTAAATGATGTTAGGCTATCAATTTGTTTCTAATTAGAACTTTGGCTAGATTCTACAAGTTTTGGTCAACAATTTTCATTGTGATCACATTATAAATATACTGTGACTATAATTTTGACTTTTTTCTTTGATATACTCATTCAAGAATGGTTTAGCATGCTTTTGTGAACCATCTTCCTCTAAGCACACATACATTGCTCACACACCTTCTTCCTGTAAGCACACATACATTGCTCACACACCTTCATCCTGTAAGCACACATACATTGCTCACACTCCTTCTTCCTCTAAACACACATACATTGCTCACACACCTGCTTCCTGTAAGCACACATACATTGCTCACACACCTTCTTCCTCTAAACACACATACATTGCTCACACACCTGCTTCCTGTAAGCACACATACATTGCTCACACACCTTCTTCCTGTAAGCACACATACATTGCTCACACACCTTCTTCCTCTAAACACACATACATTGCTCACACTTCTTAGTTTTTGTTAATATGATCTAAAAGTTAGAAATGTTTTTCAAGGAATATTTCAAAAATAATTCTTACCATCTGTCTTCAATTTTATATCCAAATTTATCACAAATGACCATATGAAACTCTGTGTTTTACCAGCTAAACACTTAAACACAAACTACAGTGGTTTTAGTTTTTGAAACTATTCTAGATCCCATCACATTTTATAAATTAATCTTTTATAAATTAATTTTTAATAATTTTTAAAAGTATTAAATTTTATCTCAGTGCTATTTGGTACTGTGAGCTAAACCATCAGATTTGATAGCATTAAATTAATGTGTCCAGGAGACAAACCTGAAGTGATATCCTCTAGAAATTCTCCCTATAAGCACAAAGGCTATTAGATTGGCATGGTGTTTGCAAATACAAGTTTACCATCCCCCACACAGTTTCTCCTTCCTCAAGTTAATGCCTACTTTTCCTTCAAAACTTAGCAAGACAATAGATTCCACTGGAGTTTATCCTCCATAAAGTCATCCTGAATTTCCAGTTGTCTTTAACTTTCCCTCAGGACTTCCAAGACCATCCTGTACATATCATAATTCCACTGTGTGTGCTGTTGACTTTATATGACTTCTCCTTTCCTAAACATTTTGAGGGCAGTGCCTAGCTTATTGCAGAACAATTTGTAAATGGTTAATGCACGTTTTGTTAAATGAGTGGAACTAATCAAAGGGTGACTTGCTCAATCAATCAATCATCTTGAATGGGCAGTAACTTCTATCTATTCATCCCTCTGCTTTGATTGACTCTTCAGTCGTACAGCTGCAAAGAGGAAAAGTTGGAATGAGCTTCCCCTGTGAAGTGAAAATGAAACCTTCTTATGAAGTCAGGATGAGATCTCTTTATGAAGTTAGAGAAGAAAGCTGGGCTCCAAGGGAGTGGACCCATACTGTATTAGCAGATGATTCACTCTTTCACTATAGGGACAATGGCCATAAGAATATTGTGGCTTTCTGGGAACTTCGTCACTTGGCTCCATCTGTTATTGGTTTGCTCTTTCCCATTATTTCCCACAGTGGCAGTTTCCTGCAACATACTCAAATAGGAAGAGCCACCTCATCTTCAAGACTGGTCTCACGTTCCAGCTCCTCCTTATAGCCTGCCCTGGCTGCAGAGGGAGTGAATCCCTCCACCTCTGAACTTCTTTGCTACATGATGATCATAGCAGCCATTTGGCTTCTAACACTCACTGCTTTCTGCTAATTTTTTTGTCATTAACAGAGTTGGAGATCTTTGAGGGTGAATGGAAAACTACATTTGCACTTCCCGAAGTTTCTAGCAAAATACCTTGCACATTGCATGTACTGAATGAGCATGCTACTGCATACATGTGTATACAGTCACATGAGAGAGTGTGTGTGTAAAATTATACACTGCACAAATACCCATTTCAATACCTTCCTTCCAAAACAAAATCAGAAAAAGGGGAACGTGAGAAATTTGTGTAGGGAGGGTGAGGTGATCCCAACTCAAAACTTTCTCAGAATATCATCAATCTCACTTTTTTTCCTCTTTGCTCTAATTTCCAGAAATAACTTTCTGAAAATTTTGCCCCTCCTCTTTCAGAAAAGATAAAATAGTTATTATTTACTATTCCTGTGTTTCTTCACATTAAGATGGAAATACTTCTGGATCCTCAAGAAATCTTAAAACGTCCACCAGGTTCATTCCAAAATCATCACCAATAATCAAGAAATGCCCTCAGATATGAGCATGAATCCACACCCACATACACAATCTCCAAGTACGTATACACATATACATGCAAAGCTGTGCCTGGAACCAAGAGTTAAATGCATAAAGCCAGGTACACACAGGTGCCCGCACACACAGATGCGCATTCTCCTCACTGGCTTGGGAGGACCCTCGCTGAGAGGGTGAGGATGGAACTTGGGGGCTCTTGGAGCACAGTCAGTTTCCAATAGCAGCTGTCATCAAGCACTGGTCCAGGCAGGCAGAGGGACCATGTGGCTGAATTTCAGGGTAATTAATAATGTAAAAGGGAACCCTGGGTGCCACTGGGCACTTAGCAGCATGTGCAAAATTTTCCCAGCAGATATCCAAGTGGGCATGAGGCCAACCATCTTCCCACCCCTGCTTCCTTTGGCAAGTGAGGCTCAACCTGCTCTGGGGAACAGGAATGTAGGAGCAGTGGTGGTGAGGAAGACTCACATTAGGCGGCCAACACATTTTGCTCTCCATGCAGTAGTATCAGTTACATGCTGTTCCATCCCCTTAAACTGTCAGCTCTTCTTAACAGCCTATTGGGATAGTTCACTCCCTACCCAGCCAGACTGTCTGCATCAACAGTTGTAAGGGAGATATTACCAGCAGCAGTAGTAGCCCCCTTACTTCTCACCTCATGGGGGAGTCAGCTTGCTCTTCCAGTGAAGGCTTTTCCTCCTCATCTTCACCCGTCTTCTATTATTTTGGCTCCTCAATTTTTGGTTGGATTTCATTGTCACATGGCTATTCACCAGTGTCAGCTAACAGCAACATTTGGAAGTAAAGGATTTTACCTCCTCTTAATGTCCCCTGTTTCTCATCTTAACTCAATAATACCTTTAATAAGAATTAATAAATATATCACTGATGGTAGAATGTTAGGTCTTACGATAACAGGATAGGAGAAAAGTTGTTTAAAGAGGTCCTTTTGGAACCACTTGATTATTTATAGGGTTGACTGTAATGTGTTTGTTTCTTCTTCCAGCACTGCCTCCTTAGCACCGCCTTGGTCCTGTTTTCCTCTGAATATGCACCAGTGGTTATAAGGTTATTTCAACATCAGTGCTTATACAGGTGAATCAATGGCAAAGATATTCCCCTCTTCTTGTTTTTCTTTGGAACGAATGTCCCAAGGCGGGCATGAGAAAGTTAAGATCCTGAGCTTAGCAAAAGAGACCTTTCAGTATTAGCTCCTGACTACCTCTTTAGCTTCAATCTCAATCACTTACATTATACTTCAGCTATGCCAAGTTTCTTGCAATTCACTGAATGTGCCAGTCTCTGTCATGCCTCTGTGGCTTTCTACTTGCCATTTCTATCACCCAGCATGGCCTTTGTTGAGTCTCCCATGGCACCCTGTGCACTAATTTCTCATAGCACTGGGCTATAGGAACACAAAGAGGACAACCAGCTGGCTGGGGGAATGTTTTAAGACTTCTCTGTGGGCAAGACAAGGAGGTCACTATGACTTGAGTGTGAAAAAAAGTTTCATAGAAACAGAGAAGGAAGTGGGAAGTGGCAGGAAATGGGTGGGCTAACACTTACCTTGTTGTCTGCTGTCTCCGTTAGGATTATATTGACTGCAAGTGGGAAAACAAATTGCAGTGGCTTATGTACAGTAGTTTATTTCTCTCTCAAATGCAAATCAGCCCAGGCAGGAAGTCCAGGGTTAATAGGGTGGTTCTATTCCAACAAAGCTCCTGGCTCCTTTCAGTTCATAACGCCACTCTTGTCTTCATGTCTTATGGTCCAAGATGACAGCATCCTCATTCCAGGACTGCATCCTTCATATGGACTTTTAACTTGTCTCCCTACATTTTATAAACCACCACAGTCATCAATTCTACTTCCTTTCATGTATTTTCACCAACACTGTCATCATACCATTCCTAGCAACCACCATGTCTGACTTGACTCTTGTCACTGCTCTGATCTTTTCTTTGAGGACTGGTGCAATTTTACAGGAGAAATAAAAATATAATGTGATGGTTGCTTTATTAGAAGTAAGGGAAAATTACAAAAGCAATGTAGAAGAGGGAGAAATTACTTTTAGCTCTGATGATCATAGGCTTTTGAGAAATACTTTGAAGAAAAATAATTTTTTTTTCTTTTTGAGATGGAGTCTCACTCTGTTGCCCAGGCTGGAGTGCAGTGATGTGATCTGGGCTCACTGCAACCTCCACCTACTGGGTTCAAGCAATTCTCCTGCCTCAGTCTCCCAAGTAGCTGGGATTACAGGCACCCGCCACCACGCCCGGCTAACTTTTATATTTTTTAGTAGAGAAGGGGTTTCGCCATGTTAGCCAGGCTGATCTCAAACTCCTGGCCTCAAGTGATTTATTCACCTCAGCCTGCCAAAGTGTTGGAATTACAGGTGTGAGCCACAGCGCCAGGCCTAAAATATCTTTAAATATAAATACTAGCAAGGGGCACTAAGTAAAAGAAACTGCATAAGCAAAAGTAGCAAAAGTATAATATGTTCCAAAATAAAAGGAGTCTAAACTGAGTAGTATATGATATAGGCTGTATATTAGTTTGCTAGAACTGCCATAACAAAATGCCATAGACTGTGTGGCTTAAACAAGGGAAATTTATTTTCCTGTAAATCTGGAAGCTGGAAGTCCAAGATCAAGGTGTCATCAGGGTGGGTTTCTTGTACGGCCTCTCTCCTTGGTATGTAGGTGGCTGTCTTCTCCCTGTGACTTCCATGGTCTTTCTTCTCTCTGTATGTGTCTATGTCCACAACTCTTCTTCCTATAAGGACACCAGTCATATTAGATTGGGACCACACTGATGACCTCGTTTTAACTGAATTACCTCTTTGAAGACCCTATCTCCAAATACAGTGACATTCTGAAGTATCGGAGGTTAGGATTTCAACGTGTGTATTTTGGGAAGACACAATTCAGCCCCAAATAGGCCATTATATTTCAGGATCTTGGAAGAAATAGGTTAGAAAGATAGGTACAAATCAGATCATAAAGAGCCTTGAAGGTTGGAGTAAGGAGTATGGACTTTTTCCTAAACTAATGGACAACAGAAGGGTTTTCAGCAAGAGTGGGCTTTGATCAATAAACATACGTGTGCATGTGTCTTCATAGCAGCATGATTTATAGTCCTTTGGGTATATACCCAGTAATGGGATGGCTGGGTCAAATGGTATTTGTAGTTCTAGATCCCTGAGGAATCGCCACACTGACTTCCACAAGGGTTGAACTAGTTTACAGTCCCACCAACAGTGTAAAAGTGTTCCTATTTCTCCACATCCTCTCCAGCACCTGTTGTTTCCTGACTTTTGAATGATCACCATTCTAACTGGTGTGAGATGGTATCTCATTGTGGTTTTGATTTGCATTTCTCTGATGGCCAGTGACGGTGAGCATTTTTTCATGTGTCTTTTGGCTGCATAAATGTCTTCTTTTGAGAAGTGTCTGTTCATGTCCTTCGCCCACTTTTTGATGGGGTTGTTTGTTTTCTTCTTGTAAATTTGTTTGAGTTCATTGTAGATTCTGGATATTAGCCCTTTGTCAGATGAGTAGGTTGCGAAAATTTTCTCCCATTTTGTAGGTTGCCTGTTCACTCTGATGGAAGTTTCTTTTGCTGTGCAGAAGCTCTTGAGTTTAATTAGATTCCATTTGTCAATGTTGGCTTTTGTTGCCATTGATCAGATGCATGTCTAAGAGGACTGTGTGAGGTCCATAGCCAGGACCAAGCAGAGCCTGGAGGTATTAAGGTCATTCAGGAGTCTATTGCAGTGAGACAAGAGAAAGACAAGGAAGGTCAGAGATCACAAATTTGAGAGACATTTTGTTCATAGAATTGAGAGGATGTGGATAGGAAACCTGCAGACTATCAGGTTTCTGGCCTGGTTGGCTGAGGAAGGTGTTGGAAATGAAAATCAAGAACACATGTTGAATTTGAGGTATTTAATAGTATAGAATATCTAGGTGAAACATTCAGGAAACATGCATCTACAATTGAGGAGCTGGGTGTGGTGGCTCATGCCTGTAATCCCAGCACTTTGGGAGGCTGAGGCAGGTGGATCACCTGAGGTCAGGAGTTTGAGACCAGCATGGCCAATATGGTAAAACCACGACTCTACTAAAAATACAAAAATTAGCGAGGTGTGATGGCATGTGCCTGTAACCCCCAGCTACCTGGGAGGCTGAGGCAGAGAATTGCTTGACTCCAGGAGGCAGAGGTTGCCGTGAGCCGAGATCGTGCCACTGCATTCCAGCCTGGGTGACACAGTGAAACTCTGTCTCAAAAAAAAAAAAAAAAAAAAAAAAAATCCAGGAGGGAAAACTAAGTTGAAAATATAGCACACAAATGATAGTTCAGGTCAGAGTTGAGGCCAGCCTGGGAGCATAGGCCAAGAAAAAAAAGATATGCAAAAGAGCGTCCAGGTGTGTTGGCTCATGCCTGTAATCCCAGCACTTTAGGAGGCTAAGGAGGGCAGGTCACGAGGTCAGGAGTTCAAGGCCACCCTGGCCAACATAGTGAAACCTCCATATCTACTAAAAATACAAAAATTAGACTGACATGGTGGCACGTGCCTGTAGTCCCAGCTACTCAGGAGGCTGAGGCAGAAGAATCACTTGTACCAGGGAGGAGAGGTTGTGGTGAGCTGAGATTGTGCCACTGCACTCTAGCCTGGGCAACAGAGCAAGACTCCGCCTCAAAAAAAAAAAAAAAGATATTCAAAAGAGGAACCAGAGAGAAGTGCAGCACTTAAGGGGTGGGTGGAAGGGAAGACAAGTCAGAGACAGAGGGGGAAAAACAGAAAAGAGCCGTGCCACAAAAAGAACAGAAATCAGCTTCAAAAAAGAGGAAGGCACAAGGTCAATCAAAAAAGCAGAGTAAGAATTTAAGAGAGACTGCTGAGGTTGGCCTCCAAAAGAGAAGTTTTAGTGGAAGAGTAGAGACAGGAGCCTGACTGCAGCAGGTCTGGGAGTGAGGGGAGGTTTTCATGGTGGGAAGATGAAATGTAGACCATTTCTGGAAGCCTGGCTGTAAAAAGAGGAAGGAGCTAGGAGGTGTTGAGGGGAAGTTTTTGGTTACTGTCCCAGTCTGGTTTTCATACCCACAGATTCCCAGATGAAAATCTCCATTCTGCACCTTGTACCAGAATGACAAGCTGTGCAGAACATTTCACTATTTTGCTCCATAGCTCTGCTTCATGCCCCTACAGTGGAGTGTTCATACTTCTGTCTCAGGATCTACATGTTATTTGTTTGTTTGTTTGTTTTTGAGACAGAGTTTCTCTCTTGTTGCCCAGGCTGGAGTGCAATGGTACAATCTCGGCTCACTGCAACCTCCGCCTCTTGGGTTCAAGCGATTCTTCTGCCTCGGCCTCCCAAGTAGCTGGGATTACAGATGTGTGCCACCACACCCAGCTAATTTTTTGTATTTAGTAGAGATGGGGTTTCACCGTGTTGGTCAGGCTGGTCTCAAACTCCTGACTTCAGGTGATCCACCCACCTCAGCCTCCCAAAGTGCTAGGATTACAGGTGTGAGCCACTGTGCCCAGCCTGAATCTATACACACGGTTCTTGTTCACAGCCTTGTCCTTCAGTGTTATATCATAAACCCCTCAAGGGCAGGAATCACATCTCATTCATCTTTGTACTTCCTACATTGTATGTTTAAAAGTGTATAAAGAAGGAAAGAATAAAGGGAGGGAGGAATAAAAGAGTTACTACTGAGCATTTATCCTGGGCAAAGTGTTATGCTAAGTATTTTTCTTAATCTAATCTTTATACCAAACCTGTGATAGAGTAACTATTATTATCTCCATTTCACAGCTGAAGAAACTGAGGCCCTGATATAATAAAGTGACCTGCCTGAGGCCATGTAGTTAGTAAACAGCTGAGTGTGCATCTGAACTCAAGCATTCAGAATCAAAAGTCCATACTCTTAGCTGTGTAAAAATCAACTCCAGTATTGTGACAATTTTATGTGTCAATCTGACTGGGCCTCAAGGTGCTCAGTTGGATATTTGGTCAAACATTATTCTGGATGTGTCTGTGCAGATGTTTTTGGATGAAGTTAGCACTTGATTCCCTAGAATAAGTAAAGCAGATAGCCCTCCCTAAAGCAGATGGGTCTCATTCAATCAGTTGAGGCCTGGATTGAGCAAAAGGCTGACTCTCTCATGAGTAAGATGCAATTGCCCCTGCATGAGCTTTGAGCTGGGGCATTAGTCTTCCCTGACCTTCAGGCTCACACTGAAATATTGACTTTTATGGGGTCTTGAGCCCACGGCTTTTAGGATGCAGCTTATACCATTAGCTATCCTGGGTCTCAGGACTTGGGACTAAGACTGGACTACACATTGTCTCTCCTGGGTCTCCAGCTTACCAACTGCAGATCTGGGGACTTGTCAGCCTGCATAATCATGTGAGTCAATTTTGTATAATAAATCTGTTTCTCTATATACATCCTGCTCTCTAGGGAGCCCTTACTAATGCAAGTATTTTGAAAACTTGACCTATATGACAGGATATACTGGAAATAGTTTGAAATATTTATTTCCTAAAAGAAAAAGAGCAAAAGCCAAGAAGAGTTACATTTGATCTGCTGAATTGCACTTCAACTGCCTTACATGGTGCAAAACAGAACATATGATCATCCCATCATTCCTGTGCCGTCGGGTTATGTTCAGCTGTCAGGTTTGTTGGTTTCCTAAATCAACCAGTCATAGACCATCACCTAAAATATTTTTCACTGTCAAGTTCTAGAGCATAAAATTAGTCTTTATTGCTTTGACCATTACTGATTTTGAAGGCCGAGGAATGATCACATAGAAAAGGCAACAGAGCCTGGACCAGAAGGGCTCCCAGATGAAATGCATTTTGGCTGATGGCTTTCATTGGAACACTGACATGAAGGAGCTGTCAGGGCTCTGGGCGGTTTCCCTAGGGTCGTGAAGGCCAGGCAGGTCATGTGGTTACTTTTCATCCTCTGCACTACTTCCTGAGAGCTGGACAGTGTCATTGAGTTTGGGCCCATGGACAACGCATACAAGGGAAATCTTGGAACTGCCTGACCGTTGTTTAGGGCCTCTGGTGCTGAAATCCTGCAAATCTCCAGGACAGAAGTCAAGATGTTTTCTGAGAAGTCTCCAAAGTCTCTCCAATGAATAAGAAAATAAAGTCAAGCTAGTGGCTTCTCCTTCGAATGATACCTGGTTTTATTTTTTTTAATTTCTTTTTTTCATCAACGTTTATTTTAAGTTCTGGGGTACACGTGCAGGATGTGCAGGTTTTGTTACATAGGTAAACATGTGCCATGGCTGTTTGCTGCACAGATCAACCCATCACCTATGTATTAAACCCAGCATCCATTAGCTACTCTTCCTGATGCTCTCCCTCCCCCGACCCTCTCAACTGGCCCAGCATGTGTTGCTCCACATGTGTCCATGTGTTCTCATTGTTCAGCTTCCACTTACAAGTGAGAACATGTGGTGTTTGGTTTTCTGTTCCTGTGTTCAACCATGGTGGAAGACAGTGTGGCAATTCCTCAAAGATCTAGAAGCAGAAATACCATTTGACTCAGCAATCCCATTACTGGGCATATATGCAAAGGAATATAAAGGTACCTGGTTTTAGGATAAGGAGAGCTGCCAACTTAATTCATAAAATCAAACTTGGATCAGTCACAGTTTGAGATGTGAAACAGGCAGACCATGCCTCAGTTTTCTCTTCTTTAAAAGTCACTTTCCTTTTGGTAAACTTTTTCTAATGATTACTGTCCCCACTACCCAGATCTTAGAGGAGTTTCTGTACATATAGTGTTTCAGTGGGTTTAGCGGGAAATCTCAAGATGATGATAGGTTTTGGAGGATGGGAGTTGAGAATACAAAGTTGAATTGCCTCTCCACCCAGTGGATGTTTTCTTTAATAAAGCCACCTTTTATTGAGGGCTATTTGCCAAGCATCCAGTCTAATACTTCAGATGTGCTATTTAATTGAATCCCCACAATATCTCTTTGACTTTGCTACTATTATAACCCTCCACTTTTCAGATAAGGAAACTAAAGCTTAGAAAGATTAACTTCTATTATGGGTTGAATTGTGTCTCCTCAAAAGATGTGTTCAAGCTCTAGCCCCTGGTACCTGTGAAGTGACCTTATTTGGAAATAGAATCTTTGCAGATGTCATCAAGTTCAGATGAGGTCATTAGGGTGGGCCCTAATGCAGTGTGACTGGCGTCCTGATAGAGGGGACCAATCTGGACACAAGAGACAGACATGCACAAAGGGAAGATAATGTAGAGACACAAAAGAAGAGGACAACTAAGCCAAGGTGGAGGCAGGGCAGAGATTGGTGTGGTGCCTCTCCAAGCCAAAGAAAGCCAAGAATTGTGGGCAAACACCAGAAGGTAGAGGAAACAAGGAAAAGTCCTCCCCTTATATCTTTCAGAGCGAACATGGATGTGCCAATGCCTTTACTTCAGCCCTTGAGATTCTAGATCTGTGAAATAATAAATTTCTATTGTTTTAAGCCACCCTACCTCCTCGTACTTTATTACAGCAACTCTAGGAACCTAATACAACTATCTTGCCCCAAATCACAGAATTAGCAATCTTGCTAATCAGGATTTGAATCCATGTCTGTCTGACCCTTAAATCTATATTCATGTTTCATATTGTCTATACTTTACTACCAACTAACTAAGGCAGCATCTAGTAGAAACAATCAATTCTACCTAGGGAAGCTTTTACAGAGAAGGTGCCATTGAAGTCTGCATCTGAGGATGAGGATGAGTTTCCTAGGGGAGGAAGGGAGGAAAGAGAAATCCAGATGGAAATAAGAGGGCAAGCACATTAAAATGTACCCTGTGCTTCAGGAATAAATGTGGCTCATGCCTGGGGTTGCATGGGACTGTATGATAGGGAAATGTGATCATGCAAAATGGCTACAGTTTCTGAGAAAATCCTGGGAGCATGCCTGCAGGTATGTTTCTATAGTCGAGGAACATCCAAAATTCCGAAATGATAGGATGGCCAGTCTGTACCCATATCATGAGGCTCCTGCCCTGCACTTGAATGATGGAGCATTCCTGGCAGTGAATCCTTTTGGCACAGTCAACCTACTTACCCAGGGTGGGCTGGAAGATTCCATTAGCGAAGGAATTTACGAGATAAGGAACATTTTCTTTCCTTGTCATTAAATGCTGTCTCTTAATTAAGTTGTCTTCTTGCTCCTGATCAGAAAAGAATACCAAGAAGTCCTTTTCCAGGAAAAAGCTGATTTCTCCTCTCATCTCCTCTACACACACCCTGCTTCCCTACCCCCAATACTTCACTCAGTGATGGGCTAGTGCAGACAGCTGAGTAAGGCAAGCCACTGTGGAGGGAGTCCCCTTCATCTCAATGTGTGTGCGCCAGGGGAGAAGCATGGCCCAAGCACGCTGGCAGGTGCAAAGGGGGTGCTCAGAGCATGCATCTCAGACACAGCCATGCTGAGCTGTGTGATATCAGCAGCCGATCCTTTAATCTCACATAGAGAAGGTCACATGCTAGTTATTAGACGGTATCACTATTGTACCTCTAGATTCCCGGGTCTGCCTAGTTTCTACTAATAAAGAATCTTTTACTGAACACTGTAGATTTTGGTTAAATTCAGGTAAAGTTAATTTAAATGAGGCAAAAGAGGCTACATAGGCAGTGGCCACTGGTACTAGAATATCTCTACATGAATAAGAGGAAGAGAGTAAACACCTCGTAGCCATTTATAGCTTGTCTCTTTCTTTGTTCCGTGCCCCATAGTGAAGCAGTTTCAAAACGCTGCCAATTCTTTCTTTTTTCTCCTGCCTTTATCCGTCTCTTTCTCTCCATTTGCAGTATGTAGTTGACATGCACCTACTCATGCTTAAAGTTGCAGCTCATACTTCACCTCTCCTCTAAACACTTCCCTGACCTAACCACCTTCCCTCCCACACTACGCCGGCAGAATCAGGCACTTTCTTCTCTACGATTCAATTGCACAATGTCAGCACAGCTATTATGAGACTTATCACATCATGCTTTAATTATTTATTTACACTTCTCTATGGCTGCAAAACAAGCCACCCCAAAACCGAGTGTCTTAAAACAACATTTATTACGATTGTTATGTCTCATGGTTCTGGAGTTTAATGGGCTCAGCCAGTTCAGCCAGTTCTCACTCAGGGTCTCCCAGTAACGACCATCAGACCAGGGCTCAGCTGGAATCATTGCCGACACTTCATCACTCACATATCTGTGATGGGAAAACTCAAACAGCTGGGGCATTTTGGGCCACCTCTTCACCTCTGTGTAGTCTCTCCTTATAGTTTGTCCCTCACAGTAGTTTCAGAGTGGCCACACATGCTATGTGGCCCCCCAGGGCTCCAAAGGCAAGTGTCCCAAGAGAGTGAACCAGGCAGAAACTGTATTGCCTTCTACCACTGAGTCCAATCACTCAGTGCCACTTCGACACAGTCCCAGGCCCACCCAGAGTCAATGGGGAGGCAGGGTAACCCATCTCTCAACCCCACAGGGGAAGGTCAGCAACCTGTTGTAAGGAGAGCATGTGGGATGGGAAACACTCATGCAGCCATCTTTCTTTGGAAAATACAATGTGCCACAGCTATAAATCCAGTGTTTGGCAAAATGCCTGGCACTTAATGGTCTCTACAAATATAAGTGGTTGAATGAATGAATGACCCTTATCCCCCTGTATAGACCTTCTTATCTTATGCCCAGCTATTGAAAATGCTTCTATGCTTGCCTCTTTCTCTTTAGACTTTCTTATATCCAATTTATCATTTACCCCACTTCCTGAAGATCCATTTTCTAAAGCCCCTGCTTTTCTCATGTCTCCTTTTCAAAAACCTTCAGCGGTTCATAATTCCTTACCACAGTGTGAGGATGTTGTCCCAGCTTGTGATGCTGTGGAGTTCTGGTGAGTATAACACAAGTACACAGGTTCATATATGTACACCTCAACTTAACTATGGACTGAAAGAAGAGCATGCCTGGCACATGGATGTGCTGCTGTCTTTCAGATGAGCAGCTTCTTTTCTTGATAGAAGTTGTCCCGAGTTCTGGTTCTAAGTGATGGAATAAAACATTATGTTTACTTCTGTTCCCTCTTGAAGTTTCTCTCTCTCTCTCTCTCTCACACACACACACACACACACACACACACACACACCAGCAGAAGGATAGATAGGAAACAGATCTTTAAAAGACTAGAAATAGAGATACAACCTCAAAAATGTAGAAGCTGGAAAGCCAATGGGGAGCAGCTATTGACTTCGTTGAAGTGGTTTTTTATCAAAGAACTTCATCGGGGCTTAGGAATTGGAAACACCAAATGCCTCTAAAATCAGGAGAGAAGGTTAGGTTGTAAAATGAAAATGAGCTAAAAGGGTGTATGAGAAGCAGTAGCTGCCCCTTCCCCACACTGGCAGAAGACAGGAGTTTTATTCTCTTGGACAAGATGAACCAGGAGGACTCTAGACATGGATCAGCAGGCACGCTGATGATGGGAATGTGTTACTGAAAACAAAGAGAAGTAAATAAAAATCTACGCACGGAGCAGTGATATCTCGGGGTCCCTTTTCCTATTCATGAACTCTGATAGATCTGGCCTGTGCCCCTTCCCCACACCAATTAAGAAATTGCTGAATTTCCTTCTCGCAGAGGAAAAAAACCAACTTATCCATGGAACAAAAGCCCATGAAAAAAAGACTTAAAGATTTTTACCACTGTTTTTCCCACATGTATTAACCTACAATGAGGCTCACCCTTAGACAAGCCTCTCCTATGTACAAGGAGTTGCCAATATGATTTTTCAGTGCTGATCTCCTAAATAGGAAGAGATAAAGGTCACCATATACTGAAAGGAAGCCATATCTGAAAAGTCAGGGACCAAAACAAATCAGTGGGACCAAAAAACTCAGAGGAAAGAAGAGCAATCCTAGGAGTAGTAAAAGGAGGGGTGGGAAAAGGAAGAGGAGGAGGAGGAGAAAGAAAACTGTAAGTATGACCTTCAGAAAGATTAAAGAAGATAGCAGAGATAAAATATTCAATATACAAATTGGAAAACAAAGGTGAAGTATATTGCAAGGTGGGACAAAAGATAAAGATGGAAACTAGAAAACCTAAGAAAATTAAAGGATTCATGATCATCTAGCACGTGAATCAGAGGAGTTCTAGAAAGAGAGAATGGAAAAGATGAAGGCAAGAATTATCAAAGAATTCATGCAAGAAAAACTTCCAGAACAAAAAGACCCAAGTCTCCAGACAGGAATGGCTGTAAATGTCCAACAAAATTGTAAGAGAACATCCTACAAGCTTCCACAGAAACAGAATGAGGAAGCTATAAAGGATGGTGGGTCTAAATAGCATAGGACTTTTCACAGCACCACTGGAAGTTAAAAGACATCAGAAACATATCTTCAAATTTCCAAGGAAAAATAATTTACAATAAAAAATTCTACACTTGCTATCAATAAAAGGTCAAAATACAGCAAAGATATTTTTTCAGACAAGTAAGGTCTCAAAAATGCAGTTTCTCTGCACTCATTCTTAAAATACTGGAGGGTGTGCCCCACCAAAATGAACACATAAACAAGAAATGCAAGATCCAAGAAACAGGAAATCCAACCCAGGGGTGGGGTGAAAGGAATTTCCAGAAGATTCAGGGAAAATGTTAGAAAGACACTATGTAATAGGTCCATGAGAATCCAGCTAAGATTGGAGCAGAGACCTAGAGGGCTCCAGAAGTCCTCCAGGAAAACATGAAACAGAACGTCCCTGAGGTGTTTGAATGAACAAAAGTACTAAGAGGAGATTTAGCCACTAAGCAAAGTCTGGGGGTAAATTAGTGTTGACTACATCAAAAGTGAATTTTAAGTAGTATAATTATTAATTCCAGGGAAAACAACATATTGTAAAAGGAAAATGTAATCCCAGTACACCACATGGCTCAACTGTGAAGGAAATGTACAGAATCCTAATTGTGTACAATATAAAAAATCTAGAAATGTAAAAAGAAGGAAGGAAAGGGAGGAAGAGGGGAAACAAGGAAGAAAAAATATTTTAAAGTGTTACTTACATTAAACATTTTATTTTTCTTTTTACTTTTTTTTTTTGAGACAGGGCCATACTCTGTTGCCCAGGCTTGAGTGCAGTGGCACAATCTCAGCTCACTGCAACCTCCACCTCCTGAGCTCAAGTGATCCTCCCACCTCAGCCTCCCAAGTAGCTGGAACCACAAGCATGCATCACCATGCCCGGCTATTTTTTTGTATTTTTTGTAGAGATGATGTCTCACCACATTGCCCAGTCTGGTCTCAAACTCCTGACTCAAAGGATCCTCCCGCCTTAACCTCCCAAAGTACTGGGATTACAGGCATGAGCCTGTAATAAAAAGTTTTAAAAGCTGCTGTCTAAAAGATGAAATCTAAACCCTTTTACACGACATTTAGGTCTTTCATAATAGCTTCATGTTAACTCATGATAGATCAGTAACACCTGATTAACTTTCTTATTCTACAACTGTACTCCATCTTTTCCCTCCAAACTTGGAATTCTCCTACCACCTATCTCCACCCAATTTTACTCTTGTTCTAAATTCACTCAGATTCTCACCACTTCCATAATGCATTTCTTGTCCCCATAGATCTTTCCCTTCTCTAAATTCCCACAGCAGTTACTGTCTGTACGCAGTTAGCTAATTGGGTTCTTTGCACTTCAGCTTTCAAAGTCTTATGGCTTATGTAAGGGGCTTACAAGTTCCTTGAGGACAGATTCTCCCACAGTGGCTCATGCCGTGCTGCAGAGCTATCTACAGGGTAAGGACATTAACATTTTTTGAACAAATTAGCTAATTAATAATTAAGTTACTCCACCTTATGTCTCTCTGATGCTAGGCTTTTTTTGTTTCTTCTACTGAGCAACAGGGGTTTGTTGTAACTTTCCACTGATCTCTGCCTGTGGTTGCTGGGCTGTGCTGATGATTCAGTCATTACTTGGGTACCCTGCCCCCTTCATGCTCAGACCTAGGAACCCAGAAGGTGAGGGAGGTTTGGATCCAGATTGAGTAACCACGTTATGATACCTTGTTAGTGTCGATTTTGTTTTGGAAGATCTTGTTCCTACTGAACCCAAGGGCAAGAAGTTGCTAGTGGAGACTACAACCAAATTAATTCTTAGCACCATATAATGAAAAGACAACAGAACCATCAACTCTTTAAAAGTGATTCCTGGCCCTGGCATGGTGGCTCAAGCCTGTAATCCCAGCTCTTTGGGAGGCCAAGGTGGGCCAATCACCTGAGGTCAGGAGTTCAAGACCAGCCTGGCCAACATGGCGAAACTCCATCTCTATTAAAAATACAAAAAAAAAAAAAAAAATCAGCCTGGCATGGTGGCATGGCCTGTAGTCCGAGCTACTCGGGAGGTTGAGGCACGAGAATCGCTTGAACCTGGGTGTTGGAGGATGCAGTGAGACCAGATCACGCCTCTGTACTCCAGCCTGGGCGACAGAGGGAGATTCCGTCTCAATAAAAATTAAACTTAAAATATTAAAAGTGATTCCTGATGATGCTAAAAAAGAAAAGTCATGTATGGCCTTTCCAAACAGAATTAGATCACAGGCAATTTCCTGCCCACAGGTGTCCCATGAGCATCACCTGAACTTTCAAAGGCCATTTGCTTGGCCTTGGGCACCCTGTCTAACCATCCACTTCCGACATCCCCTGACCCAAACACCCCCAGGTTAAAGGGGTCTGTAGCCAAAACACTCCATTCTTACTCTGCTTGTCAGATTCAGTCTCCTGAAGACCAGAAAGGCATGAGAATTACATATTCCCTTAAAAAGAAAGCAAAAATAAAATGCCCATCATGTGATCCAAAGCTCTCATTTCTGGGTCACAGTCTACTGGACCTACCTAGGACCTCAGAGTGAACAGATCCAGAGATCATCTAGACTAGCATCTCTCTATGTCTGCTGCTTCTGATGACAAATCCCCGTGGCTTGCCTGATGTGTCATGCTACTGCCTCTGCTTAGATATTACCATAAAGAAGAAGGACCTCCTTCAGCAAATCAATGGTGGGAGATCTATGTGCCATGTGCCAGGGACTCTTTGTTGGTAGAGGAGTAACTGAAGGGCATTTGCCTTGAATGCAGTGGTTGTTTACATTCTAAAATTACCCAACCATCACCACCTGCCCATCAAGAGAATATAAAGAAAGCTTTAGACCATCTTCTCCAGAAACGAGCACATAAACATATTTTCAATGTAATTTTAATAGGTTCAAAAACTCCTGAAACTGATCCATAGATCTCAAGCTAAGAATCTTTACTTTAATGCTGTTTTTGAGGACCATGCAAATGGTGCTGGTCCACGTACTAAAACAACAATTAAATTATTCTGTTTTTGTGGTGAAAAATTCAAGCCTTGGAAAGTGAGAATTTTATCTCAAATTGTAAGAAGTATCCACCTGGAGCAACTGTGTCTCAGGGACACTGAGAAGGTTAGGAACACTGAAAAGAAGTGGGACAGTCTTGCAAGCTAGTTTATGTGGCTGAATATTTCCTTGACGTGCTCATTGACATTGTGCATGGAAACACCACACTCCTCAGCATTGTGTTGGCAACTCCTAGGTTTCTGAAGGTTAATGATTTTATGGGTCCAGGCCTCACACATGTTGCACCTTTCAAAAGCTTCATTTCTCTTTTGTTTGGAGGATTTCCCAATGACTTTTAATTAAGTGTTTTCTCTGTTGGCAGGAAGGAGACAATAAAGGGAAAGGGTTTGTGCATTCTTGCTCACAAAGCCAATGCTATGTATTTGTGGTCGATGATTGATGGGTGGAGCACTTAAGGTTGCAATTGCAAAGTAAAACCCACAGGTAGATGTTGCCTATAAAAACAGTCTTGGGAAGGTATCTTCTGCCGCACTTGCATGGTGCATTCCATGGTCTATTTGGACTCTTGAAGCTTTCTTAGGCATTGGGTTCTTGCTCCTAGGGGCATGTACTTCCTGAAGAACTTATGGACAAGAAGTCAGCCCACTTGAATGAACTGATGTCAACAGAGAGCTGGACCAGATGTTTGGGGAAGGGAAGAGGTGTGGAGATAATTACTAGAGTTAGGGGATACATGTGTCACTTCTTACAAGGATTGAAAAGAAGTTTCCTATTATGCCAAGTGAGATGACACAAGAAGCAGATCTTATTTCTCAATATTGATGCCTTAGTCCAAAAGGAATGAATCCATTCTTCCACCTCCAGGCAATGCAACATTCAAAGAGATTGGGTTTTTGTTCTTTTTTCAGCATTCTCAAAGAAGGGCATTCCGGCCTTCTTTAACCTTGCATTCCAGAGCCTCACAGTGCCTATACTCAGGAAATAACTTCCTCAGGTTTAACTTCAATCCCTCTCCCTGCAATGTGAGACCATTGCTATCCTCCAAGGATTGGAAGAACAGCTGCCTGGCACCTTGCCAGTCACATCATTCCACTTTCCCATTGTTGAGCAAAGGAAATGGCTCTGGGAATCTGTTGCTTGGCTCCTCGTCCGTCACCCAGCAGGAACCCAGGTCAGATCTTCAGGCTCCTTTGAACAGTCACTTTGCTGCTGCACCAGGTATCTACTTGGAGCACTATTTTCCCAGGCTTCTAAAATTACCACAAGTGACTTATCACCCTCTGAAAACAAAATTCTCTCTAAGGGGCTTTGAGAGATGATATAAAAGAATGTTCTACATTTTTACAGTGCTTTACCTAACATTTGTGCCCACAGAATTTCCACGATAGGCCTTATAGCCATCATTTTAAAGATAAGGAAATGGGTCCAGCAAGATTGGCTCAACCAAAGTTCACGCAGATAAGAAGAACAGAAGCCAAGAGTTGGCCTTCAAATTATGATACTTAAGTTCAGCACTCTTTCCACTACACCAGAGTAAAGTTCTGGACCATGGATGTCTTGCCTTTGTGATTCTTAGTCTAACAAACTAGAGAGGCAGATACACAAGGAAATGAGTGTTAAACTCTTCAGTCACAAGAACTGTGGAATCAGTTGGGGTTGGTTAGGAGAACAGCAAGAAAGCCTCGTGGGATAGGTAGCATTTTAGGATAGTTAAGGGAGGTTCTAGAGACAGAACGACCTGACTTACAGTCCTGGCTCTAACACAGGCTGTGTGACACCAGACAGATTCACTAACCTCTGAGCTTCAGTTTCCTCATGTATGAAATGAAAATAATATCTTTTTCACAGGGTTATTTTGAGAAGTAAATGAGATAATTAATATAAAGTGCTTAGCACAGGATCTGACAGATAGAAGAGCTAAATAAATTTTTAAATAATAACTATTCATGTTAAGGAGTGAATAGAGCAATGAAACTGAATGGAGTTAAATTGGGAAAGGTTTCATGGAGGAAGTGAAAGTGCAATAGGAATTTGAAAGCAAGACTGGGGCTTAGGGGAGAGGACAAGAAGCGGATTATTTCTTTGCCCTCAGTCTCGCATAGGGAGGCTAGTTTAATCTCTGCATGGGGGTTCCCATCACTGCCTGTCTGCAGATTTTCAGATTTTTAAGTCACTTTCTGGAACAGTGTAAAAGCAGTACATCATAGGCGAGGCTGTGGACGGCTGGCTTACAGGATACATGGGGAGATGCCAACGTTAAAGCAAATTCTATCCTAGAATGAGGAACAGCTTCAGTATAACTCCATTAAAAAGGGAGTGTGCTGTAATGTTGAGCTATTCTTAGTGTGGATAACTCCTTAAAAGGTTAAGTCTAATGAGCTGGCTTGCTTGCCATAGATGTGCTGCTTCTGATACAGATGAGAGGGATGACCTCTTTAAGATTCTACAAATTATTGGAAATAGGGATATTGCAATTCTTGGAACTTTCCCATTGATTGATTAAGTAAATCACCTACTAAATGCAAATCTAATTTGAAAGGTATACATTTAACAGAATTAATAAGTGAATTGATTAGGCAAAACGTTAGAAGTAGCCAAAAAATGCCCTAACTGATTGGAGACTTGTAAACAGGCTCCAAAGAGTGAGGAACTCAAGAAGGAAATTACTGGAGGCTCTTAGGGATTGTGGCAACACTGCTTTGGACATCTGCCCAATCCAGTATGGATTTGTGGAACATGAACCACAATGCCACAACTATTTCCAAAGGCATGTAAATCAGGAATCAGTTTCTGTTGGTGTATGACAAGCCATTTAAGGCGCCCAGGCTGAAGGACTGTGGGATGTCCATCCTGTGCCTTGGTGCTGCCAACTCACAATGTGGGTTTCTGTGACTAGTGGAATGGAGCCAGGTAGTTCCACAGGCTACGCTGCCCTGAATGTTCCTCCTGCCTGGATTGCTGGCAATGCAGAGGGAAACACTGGTCTGGGAGACCCAGTTCATAACCTGCTTTGGAAGGACACTCCTCAAAAACAGGTGCTGAAATTAGATAAGCAAAGGGAAAATGGAAAGGGAGAAAGAAAATCATATTTATTTAAAATCTACTCTATGCTAGTCACTTTACATACATTGTTTTATTTAATCCTCACAGCAATCCCCAAGATAAGTATTATTAAACTCACTTTACAAAGGTTTAGTAGCAGTACTTGGATTGGAAACCAGGTCTGACTCACTCCAAAGTCTACAAGTCCACAGTTTTTTTACTGCACAAGGTTGCCTCAGGGAAATGAACTATAGTCTAATTCCTCTGAGACATTAGGATCTGTGTGTTAGACTAGAATGAGCTAGGGTTGCAGAGTTGGTTTCAGATAATGAAGACATGGAATCACTGAGTATCACGTCAAGCGATTTGAAGGTCATTCCATAGGCAATGGGCAGTCAAAGAAGGTTTTAGAATGGGGATGGGAGCAGAGAAATAATCAGAATTGTCCTTCCTGCTCAGAGTGGAATTCAGTGTGGAAGGGAATAAGAGAAGACTGAATGGAAAAGCAAATAAAAAGGAAGAATAGGTCCTAACCCTGGCAAGTTTGTAATAAAGGTTTGAACTAGATGGCAATCAAAAGACCAGAAAAAAAAGGTACAGAAGATTGTATTTTCCTAAAACGGCCACAGTGATATTTCTCATCACACGTGCTCTTCCAGACGCTTGTCAGTCCCCTTCAAGAGGTGGAGCCTATGTCCCCTCTCACTGACCTGGGCAGGCCTTTGTGAATACCTCAGCTAACAGAGTATGACAGAAGTGATGCTATATGATTGTCGTAAACTGGGATACAGCTTCCACCTGGTTCTCTCTGTCTCAGGATGCTTGCCCTTGTAAGCCATTATGCTGTGAGAAAGACCAGGCCACCTAGGGAGACCAACATGAAAAGAAATGGGAGTGCATAGCCACTGGCCCCTGCTAAGCTGCCTGCCAACATGGCGCTCTAGCTTACCAGATGTGAGTGAGTCATCCTGAAGTGAATCCTCCAACACTTAGGGAGCTTCTCCACGTGATGCAACATGGAACAGGGATAAGCCTTCCAGATAGAGCCCTGCCCAAATTGCAAATTTGTGAACAAAATAAATGATCGTTGTTTTACGTGCCTAGGTTTTAGGGTGGTTTTTAATGCAGCAAGAGATAACCTGAACAAAAAGGCCCAATGGGAGAAGATTCACTGTGTGCTTCAACCAACACACATACAGAAGAATCCTGGCCAAATAGTAACAAAAGTCAATTTTATTTACTTGATTGTGTCTCTATTGCTCTGAGGAGTAAAAATTTTAGAGTTGGAAAATATTTGTGCATCTATTTGCAACCACATAACAAAGTACTAATCACTGCGTTTCTATAGTATCCACTCTAATCGGGGGAGATGGTGATGCAGATGGTCCCCCTTAATGACTGACAAATGATCTGATGGAGACCAAACCTGCATTGAAAGTCTACTATGTGGCCAGGCATGGTGGCTCACACCTGTAATCCCAGCACTTTGGGAGGCTGAGGCAGATGGATCACCTGAGGTCAGGAGTTTGAGACCAGCCTGGCCAATATGGTGAAACCCCGTCTCTACTAAAAATGCAAAAAAGTAGCTGAGCATGGTGGTGTGTGCCTGTAATTCCCGCTACTTGGGAGGCTGAGGCAGGAGAATCGCTTTAACCCAGGAGGCGGAGGTTGCAGTGAGCCGAGATTGCACCACTGCACTCCAGCCCGGGCAACAGAGCGAGACTCCGTCTCAAAGAAAAAAAAGAAAAAAGAAAGAAAGTCTACTGTGTTTTAGGCATGATGTTAGGAACTTTCACATTCCCCTTCTCATGTAATCTTCATAAAACTCCCGCACAGTCTTGCTTCTATTTTACAGTGTCCAGGAGAAGGTCTAGAAAATTGATAAAAACCTCAAACCGAACCAATGAGTGGTAGGGACAAGATTCATATTCAAGTCTGATTCCAATGCTTAGTCTCTTTCCACTACGTCATTCTCCATATTTGCCAAAAAATGATTTCCTTTGGTTTTGGTGCACATGTATATTAACATTTTTTTTTTGAGTTGTTTGGAGAGGATTCTTTTTTCCTTCCGCAGCAGCATGTTTACCTTTCCTAGCTACTGTTTTTTAAAAAGAGAGTTTGCATTCCTGAAGCATATACAACCCAGTGGTGTTGAAAGCAGATGGTCCAAAAGTATGCTGTGAGACATGGGGACTGAAAATTAAAAGAAATTTTTTTGGTCACAGCTATAGAGTGCTATGGTGCTGTGTATATAAGTATGTATAATACCGAATGTGTCATAAATAGAAGTGAATTTTTCTTTTTTATTAAGTTGGCCATCACCCTTAATAAAGATGTTTTTTGCAATATAAGCTAAGATATTTTGCTCCAATGCATGAGTGTCTTATAAAGTGCAGAACACACAGTTAATTGTGCAAAACATACAGATGTCTGCTCTGATCAGTCCGCTTTAGAATTCTGTCAGGGGTTTGTGATTGTTTGAAAGGGAAGTGTTCCCTGAGAAGGAGAAGTCATGTGGAGGGCAAGAGGTGAGAGTCTCTCCCTCTGAGTGTCAGAGGGTTCAGTGATTGGCGGAAGTAAGCGTCCAGCCTCCTCCATTCTGTCCTGGCACTGTTACTGCACACTGTGACCTTGCTCAAGCATTAACCCCTTGTCTTTTCTTGTTGGTTTCTTGGAGAACAATCACACTGCGCCAGCCTTACTGACTGCAAGTTATTTCTTCAAAAAAGTCATCCGCCTTTGTGCAAATCCAAATGCTTTTTATTATAAACAACCCTCTCTTTTTCCTTTTTTCCCCCTGACAATAATGCATGTCTTCCTCAGCATGCCATTTTCAAAACCTTTGACATTTCACTGCACCTCATCATTGCCTTCATTGTGGATCGTGCCAATTTGTCAGTTTTAATCTGTCTAAAAACCTGCATCTGCCAGCATAAACCTTTTTATTTCTTATATGTTGATACAAAGATTTCACACATTGATTTTTGTGTAGCTCTGATTTCATGCAAGCTAAGCAAACAGTGACAGGTTGGTACTTGGGGTAATGAATGCTCAATCAGATTAATACAAATCAATGGCATTGGCAAGTTTTGGATGAGGCGCAGGGAGTAGGGTCTGGACAGCATGTGCTGCCAGAACAAAACAGATGGTCAGAAGCTGACACTCTTACCTCTTTATCTTGATGGACTCATTAGCGGATTTCTCTCCTTTGGGTCTCATTTGAGTTTCTTGGCTTTAAATGGCACCCCATAGATTGCCTACCATCCTGGAAAACTACTGACATACCCTTCTTGTGACCTGGCACAGAGAATATTCTAGTGCCCAGGGTCTGTTTAGCAGCCTGGAAGGCCAGGACTTAGGTAAATGGGTGCTGGAGCCACTGTTATCCAATAGGACTACAGGATCCAAAGAGTTAATGTTCCTTTTAAGAACCTACTTTTCTAAAAACTACCATTTTTTGAGTGCCGAGTCCTGAACCCGGCAAATTATTTTATTTAATCCTCACAAGAAGTCTGAAAGGTAGATTCTATTATTGTTGTTGCTCTTGTTTTTATTATTGTTATTTTATAGGTGAGAAACTCAGGATTAAGCAATTTGTCCAAGAGGGCACAGCGCGTGAGTGGAAAAGGCACAGTTTGGCTCTGGGTCTGTAGGACTCTGAAGCCTTGTGGTTAGCTACTGGTGTAACCCGGCATCGACTTTTCCCCGGGTCTCATATGCAAGGGCAGATGGCTACGCCTTCAGGCAGCTTTTTCAGTCCTGGACTGATTCCTACACATGGTTCCTTCTTTTCTTCCTGCAGGCCTCAGAGGCTGTCAGCTGTCTCTTTCCTCCCTTTTTAAAACATACCTCTATCCAAGGCTGGCAGAGGGCCAGGGCATCGTCTCCTTGGCTCCGCCTCTGCTACTCTTGCTCCAAAGGGAGCACCATCCCAGGAAAAAGATAACGGGAGCCAAGAGGTTTCAGTCTCCCTCAGATTTTTATAGCCATTGATCTAGCAAATAGAGATCCTGACTTCCTATTTTTAAATTTTTATTGTTTTTAGTGATTTCCTTTCTAGATGGTGTCTTGAGCTCTCTGTTAATTGACTTGGCTGCTTATACTGCATGAGAGCTGAGAGTGATACAGCTTGAAAGAATTGCTAAGATGTGAGATTCTTAGGCCTGGCCTAAACCTCCTTTATAATCTTTGCCCCCAGAATGAGTTACTTCTGCATTTCTTCATTTCTTTGCATCTGTTCAGCTTCTCCAAGAACACTTCTATTCCAGGCATGGGGCTTCAAACTTCAGCTTTGCAGATGCTTTCCCATACTCAGAGCAATCTCCTCGGCCCCAGATGCCAATGTCCTGTATTCTGCTGGTTTGCCAGCAGATGCCAACCCTGCCTCTACCTGCCTTTACTGTCCGCCATTATCTAGGAAACATCCTTTTCCACAAACTCAGCCTCTGAGCTTTGCCACCTTGTTTCACAGTCACCCTTCAAACTTCTTTAAAAAAAAAAATTTCTCTATCTAGAATTCTTTCTTTGACACTGTTTTCCTGGTTTCCCAAACTCTGTGGTTTCTCCTCTAACTTATTTTTCCACCACTGCTGAAAGTGTAAACCCCTGCTCAGTCCTTTCTTTCTGCTCTTCAGCTTTTACATTAACTGCCCTCAAGAGTTTATCCAGGCTCATGGTTTCAACTACCATTGCAATAATGATTCACACATTTCCAAACCTAGGAACTCTCTGCTCTCTTCTTAATTCCAAATAGCTTCCTATGGGAAATTTCTATGCAAAGATTCTACCATTGTCTCAACTTACTGTGCCTAAACTTCCCATTTCTCTCCTTCCCATTCTTCCAGGCTCACTGGTTTCAGCTTAAACATGTTCTCTCCCATTAAATTTACTCATTTATCCATTTATTCATCCATCCACTCAGTTATTCATTCACTCATTCAGTAAACATTTATGAAGCTCCTATTCTGTCATGTTCTGGGCAAAGCACTGAAGATACAAAAGTAAATGGCATATCCTGAATTTCTAATGTTGAAGATCCTCCATCAATCAACGTCATTCCCTATACAACCTTTCTTCTTATGGTTTCCAACCACACTAAGGGCTTCAGTCAAACTGGTCTCCTATCCTTCACACAAACATGTCCTTTCCTTACCTTTACGCCTTTGTTGTTGTTGTTTTTCCCACCTAGAATAACTTTCTCCAATCTTTTGCCATCTAAAATCAACATCTCATAGGATTTTGTCATTCAATGGTTCCTTTCTTCTATTGTGATCACAGGCAGTAGGAGGGCATGGCAGAGAATGTTTTAGTAACAGAAAAGTCTTAGAATCCTTTACCAAAGTTGTCATAAGCAAGCGTGTATTTTCTCAGTAAGAATAATATTGATTCTTTCATTGACTCATTCATCTAATCATTCACTTCTGAGCTCTGTGGAAAAAGGCATGAGCTTCCCGAGTATATAAGGCCAGTGCCTGGGTGACTGTCCATGCCACTGCTCACCATGGACCCTGGGTATGACTCAGGGTCTTAAGCCAACCACACACAACTCCCACTTCACAGCCAACTGCAGAGAAGTGGGACAGGCAAAGGATGTGTTACAGACTTTGGCCCAAGCCAAGATGTTTGTAAACTAAGTGCTGGGAAAGAAAGTTGGGAGGCACAAAAGAAATATAGTTATTCTCCCAGCTTTGAAAAACTCTTACATGGCCTTTGAGAGATTGAATGAGTGCAGAAGCCTCAATCCGTTCGTTTTTTAAAAAATTTGATGCATACTGAGTGCCTACTAAGTGCCATTCACTCTGCTAAGTTCTAGGGATACCATGGTGAGTAATAACTGCAGAAAAGCTACAACACAAGCAGAACTCAGCTCTTTCCCAAACAGATCCCTCTTCCCAGAGCCTTCTCTCTAGGCCTTTTAACATTCTGATGTAAAGGCAATCCCATTCTACACAGATGGATATGCTGAGACCTAGTATAACTGACTTTTCAAGTTCACATTGGGAGTTAAACACTATCAGAATAAGAATCTTGAGCTGTAGGATTTTTCATGGGTATTGCCTCCCTCCTTCTCATTCTGTCCCATGTCACATCCTCAGGTGAGTGGAGCTGGGTGCTGGGGTATGGTCACAAGGGTCTTTGGTGTTGACCTATGCCCTAGAGCAGGAGTGTCCAATCTTTTGTCTTCCCTGGGCCACACTGGAAGAAGAATTGTCTTGGGCCATACATAAAATACACTAACAATAGCTGATGAGAAAAAAAATCACAAAAGAAACACATAATGTTTTAAGAAAGTTTATGACTTTGTGTTGGGCTGCATTCAAAGCCATCCTGGGCTGCATGTGGTCCATGGGCTGTGGGTTGGACAAGCTTGTCCTAAAGGATAAAGCAATTAATCTTGCCACTATTGACCTGATAGCCTTGGAATTGGATATCCCCCATTCGTGTAGCAAATGTCCTTGGAATACTATGTAGAACAGACACTTCTGACCATCACACCTTCTTTCAAGCTGTGACTCCATAGCTTTTCCTGTGTTGGATGGATGCGTGAATAGATTATCATTCATCTGCTAGTTCCCTGCAGATTAATGTTTAGGTCACATTCTTTTTAAAATTTTCAAAGAAATGGTTTCTTCATGATGTCATATATGTAGAGATTTGTTATCAGGAGTCACTAATTTCTTAAGTTCGCTTCACTTAAATCTAAATCTAAATCATGCTGTACATCCACAATGGGCCATAGCAGAGGACATTATCTTTTGCTACCACTTGGTAACACAGGCAGAACTTAAGGACAAGATAAGAGCTCTGGTTCTGGTTTAATTAGAGCCCTGGCAGTCTCACCTAGAACTCAGGTGGGACCGCCAAAGGGAGGGATAGTAACTATCAAAATGACCTTTTTCTTCCAGACTCAGCCTCAGCTGCATAGGGAAAGCAGTTGCCCTGTCACTTGGACCTGCATAGATGGGACCCAGGTCTCTGTCCTTTATAGTAGACTAAGGCATAGGAAGGCTGGTGAAAGGCGCATGGCACTAGAAAGCTGGAGAATCTAGCTCCAGTTAACATCCTTAGATCGCTTCCACCTACTCTGTCCCTCCCTCCACCCCATCCTCCTCTCTAGGACTGGCCCCAGGAGAGAAAGCCCACACCTGGACTTGGGCTAGGCAGAGAGCTCTCAGATGAGACTAGCAGGCTCCAACCAGTTTTTAACTCCAGCTTCTAAATCTTCCTCCTCTTCCACTCTGATCCATAACCCATGTCTCAGAGTGGGAATGATGTTAAGAGTCTTCATTTCACTTCTTTCAATTGGGTAAATAGATTTGTTAACACAGTGAATAATTACTCACCACTAAATGAATTCGCTTAATTTGTTTAAGTGCAGATCACAGATGAAACATCATGTACCCATCATTTTAAGGTATTGATATAAACAAGAGATCAAGTCAGACAAAGGCCATGAATTCAGTGCTGCATGAAGGACAAGTTAATTTAAAAGCGAAGCAATCAATTCAGCACAGTGCCAGCTGCCATGAGGGATAATGAAAGCACAGTTCCCTGTCTTCAAGGAGCTTTGAATCAAATGCAGGAGTCCAGAAATTCATGGCAATTAGGAAAAAAACAAAGATACTACAGATATAAAACAAAATATATGGAATAAACCAGACTTTTCAGGTAGAAAAATTTCTTTTCAAATGATAGATTTTGATTTGGGTATATTAATACGTAAAATCACCAAAGCCATTTATTAAATCAGAAAACTACATACTCCCAAAATTTTTAAAAATTTTAATATCTAAATTATAAATCGTAAGTTATTCAATATCTCAGAGATAAGGACTGTTACTATTTTGGTATATGTCTATTTAGAATCATTTTTGTTCAAATAATTGTCATTTTAAATAAACAAGTTCACACCATAATACAGTTTTTAACTTATTTACATTTAACAATATATTATGAACAAAAATCAAAATATGGTTACAAACTGTAGATGATACAAAGCCAGGGAGGATAGCTGGTGGGAAAGAATCACAGTCTAGAAGAATCTAGAAAGATCTTGGCAACACAGTAGGAGGGCCAAGCTAAAAAGATTAAATTTAAACAGGGATACTTTTAAAGTCCTGAACTTAAATTGAAGAACTTTAGGTCTTAGTTGCCTGTGAATATTTCTTGGCTTTCAGAGTATTGATGGAAACTAGGCTGTCTCAACAAAAGCCTGGTGTCCGTAAGAGGAGGGGAACATCTCTCTTTAGGTTGTGCTGGTCTGACCATATACTGAGTTCTACACTCAGTTTTATGACCAATGTTGGTCAAGAGGACAATAAACAAGATGAAAACTATGTCAAATGAGTCATAATTGCAATAACTAGAAGTGCTTAGCTGGAGAAGAGGAGACTTTAGGCTGTGTGTGTGTATGTGAATTCTTGTATACACATGCAAAGAGCTATCCTGTAAAAGAAAGATTTGATGTATTCTACGTAACTTTAGAGGGCAAAAATAGTTGGACGACTCTGAGATAATCCTCACAGCATCGTAGGAGAAATAATTATATAAACATCTGAGCTGTCCAACAATGGACCAGACTGCCTTTGTGGTAAGGAGTTCCCCTTTCTTGAAAATACTTAAGCATAGGTAGACAGTGTACCAGAGGTTCATGACCCTGGACTTGAAGAATCCTGTGGTCCCTCACAACTCTAAAGATTGTAAGACAAGATGAAATAATATCACCAAACCAAATAAATAACTTACACTTGATTTGTGGATTTGTGCATGTGTGTATGTTTGAGCACAGTTGACCCTTGAACAATATGGGAATTAGTGTGGCTCACTAACACTAATGCTCCGTCGAAAATCCAACATGTAATTTTGACTCCCTCAAAACTCAACTACTAATAGCCTGCTGCTGAATGGAAGCCTTACTGATCACATAAATAGCCGATTAACACATATTTTGTATGTTATATGTATTATATACTGTATTCTTACAATTAAAGTAAGCTAAGGAAAAATGTTATTAAGAAAGTCATAAGGAAGAAAAAATGTACTTACTCTTCATTGATCCAAGTGGAGGTAGGTCATCATAAAGGTTTTTGTACTCATAATTTCATGCTGAGTAGGCTGAGGAGGAAGAGGAAGAGTTGGGGTTGGTCTTGCTGTCTTAAGAGTGGCCGAAGCACAGGAAGTGGAGGACATGGAAGGAAGGGCAGGAGAGGCAAGCACACTGAATATAACTTACATTGAAAAAAGTCCACATGTAAGTGAACTTGTGCAGTTCAAAAGTGTGTTGTTAAAATACGAAGTGTATATGGATGTTTAAATTATCTACACGTTCAAATACTTGCATCTAGGGAACTTTCTTTTAAAAATATATCTTGAGCTTAAATCTAAAATCAGTTGCCTGCCTACTTCTCCAAGATGTAGAGGAGAAAAACAGACTGAGCTTGAATTCCAGTTGCCCTTTATCCCAGCAGTACGACCTTGAGAAATAAGGGTAAACTTTGAGTCTTATCACACTTATTTCAAAAATAAGGAAAAAACAGAGAATCAAAGGAGCATTGTGAAGATTAAGTGACTTATGCTATCACACTGCATGATGCATATCAGGTACTTAATACATAGTAATTATTATTATTATTATCATACTGGCCTTTGTCATCCTCTTTCTTTCTCCCCTTTCTCCCCAGTGTCTCTTCTCACTCTCCAACTTTATCTTTCAAGTCACTGTTGGCTTATGTCTGTGTCAATATTCGTCTGTCTCATCTCTCCTATAATTCTGCAAGTGGTGTTTAATGAAGATTAGAATGACAAGGGTGTGTGGAGTATAAACTATAAACACGATGGTATAAGAGAAAAAAGTGAAGGAAGAGAGTGCCAGAGAAGCAGAACAGGCCAGCTCTTTCCCCACCTCCAATCCCTATGTCCTTTCCCCACCCCCCAAAAAAAGAGAAACAGGAAAGAAAGCCAGTGGAGGAAAAGATACTGTCAAAAGAACAGAAGTGGAAACATTGGATCAAGGCAGGATCTCACACTGGAAGGGGCCAGAAGGAAGTGAGAAGCAACAGACAAATCGCCAGGTCCAGAGTGAGTGGAATGAAAAAGATAGATGGTCTTAAAAAGAGATAACTAACGAGTCTCCGATAACTTTAATTTTCTGGGCCTTGGTGAGCTCTGCCTAATCTTCAATTAAATGGAAATATAAGTAGCTGAGAAAGAAGCCAGTGGATGGGAACTGACATAATGGACTATATTGACTCTCTGAGAGATATAAGGAACCTTCTAAAAGCATAGTATTTTACACGATCATTTGTCAGGCTTCCTCTGGGTGAATGATCTCCTTCGGGGGAGGTAAGTGGATTGGCTAATCTTAGTGTTTTGTTTAAAGTGAACCCTGCATTGTGCTAGAAATCTGTTCACTTTACTGAGCAGACAGGGAGAGGGAAGGAACACAAACACGCCCACCACTCTTTCTTTCTCCTGAGGGGCCTGATTAGCCGATTGCCCAACTGAAGATCCAGCATCCACTTTTCTCCACCTGCCATTTTGCTCTTTAACTCATCACCTTCTCCATCAGGGCCCTTGTTTGAATGTAATCGTTCTTATCTTCCTGCTCTCACAGGATGGAAATAATCTACAGACCATCTAAGCATGTACCCCATGGATACCACCTCCTCCCTCCACCCCATTTGTCTACCCATAGAAATACACTTAGCTCCATGACTTGCCTCTTCTATCTCTGTACTTAGTGCTGGGAGAGTCCCTGACTCCCAGCCTACAGTAATCCTCCTGTCTCTCTCATTATTGTCTTCACTAACAGTTCTCCAGCTTGTCAAAAAACCCAAATGCAAAGGTCCAGGCAGAATTTCCAGGAACAGGGCCTGAGGATCTGTACTTTCACAAGTTCATGGTTGATTTTAATGCAGAAAACAGTTTGAGAACCACAGGGTTTTGTGTGATTTGTTTAGGACTTAATCTACATTGCCATGTCTTGTATGTTAATTTTTCACAAGTTGGGTCTAGCCTCCAAAAGTGAACTATGATTTCCTTCTTGATATTTCCCTTCCCTTGCACATTGAGAGGTGCTCAGAAAATGTCTGCTGGAGACGATGCTAGGATAATTTGGGTTTTGGTGTTAATTTTAATAGCAGCAGGTTGAGGACATGCTGGTTTTGCACAACTCTATCTTACTAACATCACGAAGCCTACCGATCTCTAAGCACTCAGCCCTTGAAGATTTGTCCTAGGGATTGGGATTTTTAGAAACTTCCCATCCAGCATTCCCTCCCAGCTTGTCCATCCTCCTCACATCTAATACAATAACGCTAATGCGCTCTCACTACCAACAGCAACTTACTCCCTGAGGAGAAAAAAAAATCACCAGGTGACCATTGAACAGACCCTGGAGACAAAAACTCCTTATCTGAGGAATTTAGAAGGAAGCAAAGACCACCTGGTGACTCTCAAAACAGGCCATGGGAGGAGGCAGAGGCAAAACTCCTTATCTGGGGAAAATTAGCAATAATTAGACTTCCCTATTATCCAAAGCAAGCATCTCACTCCAGATTTCTTCCCACTCCCTCCACCAAAAAACATTATAAGTAACTAAAATTTCTATATGTCTCTGGAATGCCATGCAGAAACTCATTTTACAACCCTAAGTTCCCACTTTAAGGTCCATAAATACCCCTAAGGAAAACTCCAGGTCAACGCTGGGTCCTCTGGCTGAGGCACCCCACTGCACTCTTCCACAGCATTCTTCCTTTCTGATAAACTTTCCTTTTTCAAACCTATACTGTTGTCAGTAGATTCTTTTAACCAACCTGTGAGTCAACCACTTTCCAATGCCAGGGCTCTGACACCTCGCCTGGCACTCCCAGTGCTTCTGATACTACCTCAGTGAAATGATTTTTGGGGGTCACAATTACCATATGACAAAAGTTTTCATCTAAGTTCTTCATTCTCTCCTATCACTTCATCTCCCAAGAGAAGAGAAATCTAGACAGAGAGGACAGAGACAAAGGTCCTGAAGCAGATAAAAAGCTGTCTTTGGTTAGAAACTGTGAGGATCCATTTTATTTCAACTTGACTGATCTAAGAAGTGCCCAGGCAGTGGGTAAAACATTATTTCTGGGTGTGTCTGTGAGGCTGTTTCCAGACAATATTAGCATTTGAATCAGTGGACCAAGTGAGGAAGATCTGCCCTTACCAATGTGGGTGGGCATTCTCCAATCCATCGGAGGCCTGAACGGAACAAAAAGATGGAGGAGTGGATTTTCTCTCACTCTTCTTAAGCTGAACCGTCCATCTTCTCCTCCCCTCAGATAGCAGAGATCCTGTTTCTCAGGCCTTTGGACTCCACAGCTTATGCCATCGGCTCTTGTGGTTCTCCAGCTTGTAGACAGCATATTGTGGGACTTCTCACCCATCATAACGGTGTGAGCTAATTCCTGTAATAAATCTTCTCTTTATCTATCAATCAATCAATCTGTCTATCTATCTTCTATCTAATTTATCATCTTCTGTCTATCTAATCTATTTTCTATCTCATTTATCTATCTTCTATCTTTCTATTTATTTGTCTATCTATCTATCTATCTACTATCTATTGATATCTATCTATCTATATCTATCTACCTATCTCCCATTGGTTATTTCTCTGGAGAACTCTAACTAATACAAGAACATACCAGATATCTCCAGTAAAGTGACTAAAATGGTGGATCATGTAAACCCAAGAAGAAAGGGGACACACTGTGTTGGAAAATAATTAATTCTTAGGTCATATTCATATACATTTTCATTTTATGAATGGGGGTTAAATAATTTCAAGGTAATTCGAGATGTATAAAAGCAGTCTCAAAGTCTGAACTGACAATATTAAACGTGTTTCAGTGAGAACATAAGATGTTTGCTTGTGTACAAGGTGTTTTCTGCCTGACTCACACTTTCACTCAGACTGTGGCTCCCCCGTAAATAAGAACACTTCCCTACAAGTCCTTCTGGACCCAAGCGAGGGCAAAGTTACAAAATGCAAGAGTCGATTTTCTCTTTCACTCTCTTGTCACTTAATTCCTATTTTCAGTAGACAGAAAGGCCGGTGGCTATTTACAATTACTATAGTTTCAATATAAAAATTCTTACCAGTTGATCCAAGAGTTTACTTCTAGGATCCGAGTGAACCACCATCTATGAAAGTTTACCAGCTCTAAATCCTACCCATGCTGAATTGAGTCCAGTGCCAATCTTAACAAATAGGAGTGCACACTCCCTGTTCATTCTTTGCTTCTAAACCCTCAGATAAAGGCATGCCAGTTTTTTTCTCTTTCCTGCCCTCAATTTGCCATTTCTACTTCCAGTTCTGAAGATGCTCTTTTCCCCACCACTGTTCCTCTTTAAATTCCACCTGTATTTCAAAGCTTGGTTCCGGTAATATCTTTTTTACAGGACTTTCTCCAACAACTTATCCTCACACTGATCACCCGGTGTTCCTTTAAATAGAACATCATTGAGTCAACTACACAGGTTAACTCTCTGGTCTTTATTTCTGGTGTTTGTGCTTTGTCTCTTCAAGTAGATGCAAATGTGTCTGGATTTTGATATCAGACAGGCACACCTTCCCACTGACTAGTCTTGTGACCTTGAGCAAGTCACTTCTAAATGCCTCAGTTTTCTCTCTGTAAAATGGGGAGAATGTAACACCCCATAGAGAGTTATAGTGGGGACTGGTCAAAGTAATTGTTCATTATATGTTAGATATTATTGATGTTAAACAGTCCCTTACAGAGGTGTCCAGCTCAATGTCACAGTAACATGGCCTCGCAGTCCACATGTAAGCCTCTAACTGGCATGACCTTTTTCTCCAGCACCTGATCTAGTCTGTAAGCCTTCTAGAAAATTCTTAAAGCTCATGGTAGAAGAAAGTTTTTTCTTACATACATGATATACAATATACACACACACTTACAAAATAGATATCCATATACATCTTCCTACTTTCTAAAATTAAATATTTAAAATGGAAACTTAAGTTGTCAAATAAAATGAAACTGGCTCCCAAGGAATACAGGCACGTTACTTTGGTAACTCCCTGGACCTACCGAAAGTGCCATCCGGGCTGCTTCAGGAGTTATAATCCTGGAAATTTTATTACGTACTTAACCATCCATGTAGACTTGGAACAAAAATCTTTAGTTGTTCATATCTAGCTTTATTTGTAGGCAGCCTAACAGATGTGAATTAAGGAGTAGCAGCCTCTGTCCAAAACACCTCCCTCATTTGCTGTGGAAGTGCTAATGGAGAGTTACTCCTCTGTGATAAGACTGCAGATATGTTTATTAGAGAAAAACCATCTATGGTGGTGTTAAGGACTGAATTATGCCCCCCTCCAATTCATATCTTGAAGCCCTAATCCCCAATATAACTGTGTTTGAAGACATGGCCTTTAAGGAGGTGATTAAGGTTAAATGAGGTCATATGAGTGGGGCCCTAATCCAATATGACCCATGTCCTTATTATAAGACAGACATCAGGAATGCGTATGCACAGAGAAAAGGCCATGTAAGGACATAGCAAAAAGGTGGCTGTTTGCACACCAAGAAGAGACGCCTCAGGAGAACTGTGCTGGAAGTTCAAGAGCTGGCACCTTGATCTTGAACTTCCAGCACCCAGAACTGTAAGAATATTAATTTCTGTTATTTAAGCCAACGAGTCTGAAATGCCAAAAGACATGCATTCTCCATGTTAACGAAAGTGTCCTCAAATAGACTAATGAGTGAGACTCCTGACCATCGCCACGGAAAGCAGCTGACAGCACTGAAACTCAAAACAGGGCAGTTTAGCTGGAAGAAGGGGCACTAAGAGTAGATGGGAAAGACTATTTCAGCATACGGACTGTTGTCAAGGGAAGACAGATGAGAACAAGGTGCTAGAGTGGGCGGCCCTGGGCAGTTCTTTCTTCGAGGCAGTGGGGCTTCTGCAAATGAGAGGGATGGAGGCTGCAGGTTCAAGACAACTCTTCTCTTGCAATGCACTCTGACCATGGCAACATGGTACCAGGGGAATGATCACTACCATAACCAGAAGGGCTGTGTCAGAATATCTATTCAGCAGTCTATCTCAACAGACCCTGAGCCATGATGTCTGCAGTCTCTTAAAATGTTTAAGAAAAATACAGCCAGCAGAATTCCTGGGGATGGTGAGGTCAGGGCTTGAAGGGGTTCAGGACTCAGAGTATGGTGCTTGGAGAATATTTGAATGGTTTTCTTTCCACCACTGCTTTTCCAAGCACATCTAAACACCACCCACATGCCACTCCCATAAGATGATTCTGGTTTGGTAGTCCAGAGACCTGAGTTCAAGACCTTTCTAAGGGCCGGGTGCAACGGCTAATGCCTATAATCGCAGTACATTGGGAGGCCAAGGTGGGAGTATTTCTTGGACCCAGGAGTTCAAGACCATCCTGGGCAACATCACAAGACCTCGTCTCTACAAATAAAAATAAAAATTAACCAGGCAGGGTGGCACGCACCTGTCGTCCCAGCTACTCAGGAGGCTGAAGTGGGAGGATCGCTTGAGCCTGGGTGGTCTAGGTTGCAGTGAGCTATGATCACACCACTGCCCTCCAACCTGGACAACACAGTGAGACTCAACAACAACAAAAAAATATATATGTGAAACTCTTCTAAATTCATTGCTTTTAAAATACAACACTACAAGTTATCAATCTTGCAAGTCCAGGTTTCCTCCTTTTTAAAAGTGTGGTAATTTTAGGTGGTGAAGTATACAGAGAACCCTAGGCCACAGCATGAATCTGTACTCTAATCTCTGCACCCCCTGCTCGCTCTGTGGCATTTGGCATCCATGCCTCTTTCCTGTCTAGGTCTCAATTTCCTTGTCTATAAAGAATGGGGATAAATTTTATCATTTATAAAGTCCCTGCCAATTCCAGAGCTCTGGTGTGCTATAAAAAAAAAATCCTTGAGGGCAAAGCACAGAGCGTGTGTTTGCATGTGTGTGTGCACACGTGCACGCACTGCATCCTCTTAGCTCTGCAAGAGGTAGAATGGACAAAGCAATTGGTTCACTAAAATGGCACAATCATTCTTGCTTTGATTTGTCTGACTATAGGAAGCACTCATCGCCACAGCACTTCTACCCACACATTAAATATTACCAATCAGCAAAATGTGAAAATATACATGTGGAGTGCAGAAAAACCCACTCAGGGAGGATACTTAGAGAAGGTAGGTCCTAAATTGCAAATGCCAGGAAAAAAAAAAAGAAATCCACCCCAGCTGCCCCTCTGGCTGCAGTGAAATGCCAGGGCACTGCACAGGCATCCTGAGAACTTGGAGCCACACAACAGGGTGCATTCAGTGCTCCAGAGCCATCCGCTGCCCCACATGCTCTGGCACCAAGATACAACGTACATGCCAGTCCCTGAATTACAGTCAACCTGAAGCAGCGTCCGCCAAAGATTAAATCAAAATTTACCAGGTAAAACCCAAATGTGGTAAAGGTTCCAACAGGACAATTGGGAAAAGTGTATTAAAATGAAAAAAGAAGAGAAAAGTTTAGGGGAAAAAAAGATGCAGCCAAAACAAGGCAGCCATTGGAATTTGCCAAGTGGCTCCTTTAATTAAGGATGGTCTTCTTAAATTACATTCATTTCTCTTACCCTTTTCAGGGCAGTCCAGGGTGAATAATATGTTTGTTTCTGGCTGAAGAGGTGCCAAGTTGAAGGCAGTTTTTGGTTAATAAAACTAGTTCATGCTATCAGTCAGAAATCCTGTCTACTTTTAGAAATCAAGAGAAACTAGTTGGATCTTAATCTTCAAGAATGACAGAACCTATTAATCCATAGCATTTTCATTTTAAAGCATATTCAGGACAAGTGAGAAGAGTAAATAATATTTCACCCTACTTTTCTGTTCCTTGAGCCTCCTTCTACCTGGCTTAACACATACTAATACTTATGTTTAGCACAGCCTGCACACAGATGCCAGGCAAATCATTCCAGAAACTCTTTTAATTACTTTTTTCCCAACTCAAAAACTAGCAATCGTTTTCCATTATCTATAAGACACAAAAAAAATCCCCATTCTTTATTTTTTAAAGATGGAATCTTACTGTGTTTGCTCGGGCTGATCTCAAACCCCTAGATTCAAGTGATCCTCCCATCTCAGCCTCCCAAAGTGCTGGGATTACAGGTATGACCCACCAGGCCGGAAATTCCCATTCTTGATTCTGACAGTTAGAAATCTGAGCAGTCAATTGCTTTATCTCCTCTACCCTCATCACCCACCCCTAAAGCTTAGCCCTATTTATTCTCAACACAGCCCTTGGCGCCAACCAGACTGTCTTCTTCAATATCACCCACAATCACAGACTTACCCATCACTGTGCCCTTGTGGATACTGGTTTCTATTTTATTTGTCCAATTCACTGCTTTACCCTCAACTCCTAGCAGAGGACCAGGCATGTAGGAGGTACATAACAAGTATATGCTGAAAAAAAGAAAGAATGCAAAAGGGATAGACAATGGACTTAAAACCATTCCATTGCTTCCACCAGGCTGTATCTTAATTATCCCTATAAGGGCCACTTCACGTGCAGCCTGCTCCATGAATCCTTCGGCTGTCTATCACACACTAACCTCTTGTGTCCTTTGAAGTTATGTAGACCTTACTAACCTGTTGAGGATGAATTTGACTGCTTGTTGTTTTTCTCACAGTGCCTAGCCTACAGCGAGTCTCTCAGTGGGTTCCTCTAATTATCCATTTGAAGAAAGAAAAGGAAGTCAGTATTTAAAAGACTTGGATGCTATATTTCCCTTTCAGTGCTGTCCAAGATGTTTTACTTAAATGATTTTCCTCTTCTTTTTCTTTTTTCTTTTTTTTGAGATGGAGTCTCGCTCTTTCCCCCAGGCCGGACTGCAGTGGCGCTATCTCAGCTCACTGCAAGCTCCGCCTCCCAGGTTCATGCCATTCTCCTGCCTCAGCCTCCCGAGTAGCTGGGACTACAGGCGCCCACCACCAAGCCCAGCTAATTTTTTGTATCTTTAGTAGAGACAGGGTTTCACCGTGTTAGCCAGGATGGTCTCGATCTCCTGACTTCGTGATCTGCCTGCCTCGGCCTCCCAAAGTGCTGGGATTACAGGCGTGAGCCACTGCGCCCAGCCTCCTCTTCTTTTTCTGATTTGTGTGATGTGGTCCTCATCTGCTGTCCCTTTGCTCTCTCTGCAGTTCAGTGCTGCATTCAGAGGACAGGGTTGGAACTAGATTGTCTTGGCTCACAGCCCAGATGTGGAATTTCCTAGCTCTGTGACCTTGGGCAAGTTACTTAACTTCTCTGAGTTCTCAGTTTTCTCATCATAGACTTGTTATGAAGGTTAACTAAATTAAACTGCTTTGAACATTGCCAGGTACATAAAATGCCAAATTCATATGGCCTTTGATTATGCTGTAGCCACACTGGTCTTCTATTTCTTGAAACACGCCATACACCTTTCTACTCCAAAACTTTCACATGTGTTCTGGAGTACCTGAAATCTCAGTACCTGAAATCATTTCCTTGCTCATTCTTTCCCTTCAGGTCTCATGTTAAATGGCACTTTGTTAGGGATGCCTTTCTTGATTCATATGCAGTCTAGGTTAGGTCTCTTCTAATTTGTTCCTAAAGCTCCCTAAATATCAGCATGACACTAGTCACATTCACAATTTTTTGTTCAAAGATCATTTCCCAGGTTAGACAAGACACTCCAAAGGCAAGAAGGGGATGTATCTGTCTTATTCATTTTTTTTTTTTTTTTTTTTTTTTGAGAAAAAGTCTCACTCTTGTCCCCCAGGCTGGAGTGTGATGGTGCGAACTCAGCTGACGGCAACCTCCACCTGCCAGGTTCAAGTGATTCTCCTGCCTCAGCCTCCCGAGTAGCTGGGATTACAGGCATGCGTGACCACACCCAGCTAATTTTTGTATTTTTAGTAGAGACGGGGTTTCACCATGTTGGCCAGGCTAGTCTCGAACTCCTGACCTCAGGTGATCCACCCACCTCGGCCTCCCAAAGTGCTGGGATTACAGATGTGAGCCACCACACCCAGCCTGTCTTATTCATTCTTGAACACAGAACACCTCACATGGAAATTACAAATACATATTTATTGGGTAAATGAATCAATGAACTATCGTGGGGAAACTGGAAAAGATTCATAGGACAGTCCCAGACTTCGGAACAAGGTTGCATCTGACAATAAAATTATGAGATGCAAAATAAAGTAGATTAGATTGGCCACCTAGAGAGTAAACAGAAAATTGGTAGCTGAGGAGATCAAGAAACACCGAAGCCCAGGCTAGGTTGATTGGAATGTGCTGGCCTTTAGCATTACTGCAAAACAGGGATGCAGAAATGTCAGCGGTGTGTTATATAACAAGTATTTTTGCCACCTGTAATAAATCATCATGGCACATATCCCAAAAGCTTTCCTCTCCAAAGGGAGCCTGGGATCCAAGTTGCCTAGATAATTTTAGCGGTGCCCCCTTTTGGTACATGTCTGAAGAACAATGGTTCTCCCATGTTGTTGCTTTATTCACTTCTTATTTGGCTGAAGGGGAGGGGAACAGGGTAGGGAGGTGAGGCAAGTAGGTCAGCAACACATGCCAAAAAGGACTAGAGATTAAAACACATGTTTATGGCTGGCAAAGGGCCCCTTCCCACCATCTATCTGGAGAGTAGAAAATAGCTCACCATGAAATATTAAATAAGTGAACTTGCTACAAGCACCCACAGTACAGTTTCTAAAATATACTCACACATTTCTGAGCCTCCTAATTAATCAGAGGAAGTTGGAACCTCATGGCATTGTAGACAGCTCTAACAAGCTGGTTTTAAAGGAGTTAAAGAAATGTGTTGATTGGAGCAAGTCAGCATTCACAATAAGGACAGAATGTTCTCAAACGCATCGAGGCAGTTCTGTAGTGGAGAAGGAAGTGAACTTAGGCCTACTGGGAGATGAATGCCTTTCTCCAGAATCCCAGCCTCAAAACTTCCCTTTCTGAACTGTCTTCACAGCCTCTTATTGGGATACCAATACCTGCATTTTAGTTTGTGTTCCTCAGACTGCCAGGTGGAACGAGTACAAAGGAGTAGCAAGTGGCAGAGGAAGCCTGCAGGGAGAAAGGAGTGGGGTCCCTGACGGCCTGCAGAGCCACAAACAGAGGGAAAAAAGTCATCCTTCTCGTTTCTGCAGAAAGTGAAAGAGGGGCAAAAGATCCGCAAATCAGTTCATTATGAACGCCTTTGTGAATAACCTCCACGTCTGCTCTCGAGTAGATTTCATAATTCTTTCGATAGCTTTGAGAATAAAATGGGTAAAAAGTTAACTTCCTTTTGGTCCTCTTATCAAGAGTAAATAAAGTTCAACTTTGCATGTTCTCGGTTTAGCCAGCCCCCCTTCCTGGGACCCAGTGATCAAGTATGTGATTGAGAGAATTCAATAAACATGAGGAAATGGGACCTGTTTGGAACAAAGATCCCAACGGGCTCTTCTCCAAAGAGAACCTGACTCTTCCCTGACACCATTCACGAGCCTCAGCTGGAGAGGCTTTCTTACCTTTGCAGGCAGGTGCTGAGCCACCAGGCAGGCCTGGCCTGACCCTAGAACTGCAGTGTGCTTCCCTTTTAAATAAACTAAGCTGAGCAGGAAGACAAGAAGAAAGATAATGTCCGTGATGAATGGGCAGTCAGGCTAGCTGGCTTTCCAAACTCGGTTCCTCCAGCATCCCTCTAGGTGACCTTGTCTAAATTATCTCCTGTTTCGAGGCCTTGGCTTCCCATTCTGTACAATGCAGATGACAATTTCACCCTTACCTTGTTTGCTGGTTCAGCATCAAACTGCCATCCGACCTCATGGTTGCATGGAGGGCATCTGACCTTCATGTAATATCAGACAGAATAACCAATATTTCCAGTCAATGCTTATGTTAAAAAAGAAATAAGCATTTCATCCAAATAACCTGAAAAAAAAAGACAAAATCGGTATTTCCAACAAAAGTATTTAAAAATTTTTTAAATTTTATAAGCTGTGCATGTGCTACCTACCGAAAAATAACTATTTTGAAAATCGAATCAACAATTTCAGAGCTTTCCCACTAATTCTTAATGTATTATTTTACATCAAGACTTAACTCCATGGGTTGATTTTGATTAGATGAATGCTTTGTAGTTTATCAGTGTTCTCTACTTTACCATCAATCACCTTCCCTAAAACAGCACAACTCAGGGGCTTCAACTGCCCCAGGTGGTGGGATGCTCCTTCCACTCTCTTTCAGCAGGGGGTCTTTACCGGGAGTGATCTCAGAATATATGAAACACCCTTTAGGGACTTGTTTAAAAACCTTGGCTGGGCGCGCTGGCTCACGCCTGTAATCCCAGCACTTTGGGAGGCCGAGGCGGGCGGATCACGAGGTCAAGAGATCGAGACCATCCTGGCTAACACAGTGAAACCCCATCTCTACTAAAAATAAAAAATAAAATAAAAAGATAAAAAATTAGCCCGGCATGGTGGTGGGCGCCTGTAGTCCCAGCTACTTGGGAGGCTGAGGCAGGAGAATGGCGTGAATCTAGGAGGCGGAGCTGGCAGTGAGCCGAGATCGCAGCACTGCACTCCAGCCTGGGTGACAGAGCAAGACTCCATCTCAATAATGATAATAATAATAATAAATAAAATAAAAACCTTTTGTATACAAAAATTCAGAGCAAAGAATAGCCTATTCCATAAGGGTCATATGAGGCCTCAGAGATTATCACATCCAATTACAGATGAGACAACAAAGGCTCAGAGAGGTTACATACATTGCCAAAATGTATACAGCTAATTGACGACAAAACTAAGTTTGGAACTCAAGTTCCTTGAAACCCACTACAGTGCATTTTGCAATATATTTTATTTACAGTCAAATTAGGCTAATAAATATTTACTGAGTGCCTTGAAGGCGAAAAACACCATGCTAGGTGAGGTGAGGGATACAAAAATAAAAAAAAAACCACTTTCAGTCCTCCCAGGGCTTGATACTAGGAGAGGAAAGACATTGCTTTAATTTAAGGCAGCTTTGGAAAAACTACAGTATTCCAGATTAAATAGTAAAAGGTTGGGAAAGATGAAAAAGAGTAATTTTGGTTCTGAAGGAACCAAACCCATTGAAGTTTTCTTTTGAGCTCAGCCTTGAAGGATGCTACATTTGACAGGAAGCCATGCAGATAGAAAGCATTCTAGAAGCTCAGGGCACAGTTGTAAAAGTAGATGTGGTTATGAGCTCTCTGCTGATTTCACTAGTTCATTAGAGAAGGTGGTGTCTGAATCTGTAGCGACTAGATACGTGGCTCAGTACTCTGCGCTGGGTGTGCACGGCTAGCCTCTGATCTGTATTCAGTCATAGCATAGGCCATAGGGTTTACCCATTGATGAAAAGCCTAGAGTGTTTGGGTTCATTCCCATCACTTACCAGCAGTGTGATTTTGTGCAAGTTATTGAACCTCTCTCTGCCTCAGTTTCCTCATTTGTAAAGTGGGGATTATAACAATACGTCTCTCTTAAGATTGTAGTAAGGGTTAAATGAGTTCATTTAAATAACCTTACGCACATGGCTCACACCTGTAATCCCAGCACTTAGGAAGGCTGAGGTGGGTGGATCACTCGAGGTCAAGAGTTTGAGACCAGCCTGACCAACATGGTGAAACCCCATCTCTGAAGCTACATCTCTACTAAAAATACAAAAATTAGCTGGACGTGGGGGCGGGCACCTGTAATTCCAGCTCCTCAGGAGGCTGAGGCACGAGAATCGTGTGAACCCAGGAGATGGAGGTTTCAGTGAGGTGAAATCATGCCACTGCACTCCAGCTTGGGCGACAGAGTGAGACTCTGTCTCAAAAAAAAAAAAAAGAGGAAAAAAATAAGCTTAGAACAATGTCTGAAACATGGTGAGTGCCAGGTACGTATTTGTTCAAAACATCTAATCTGACTGAAGGCAGCAGATTCTTTCAAAAGATCCCCTAGAGAGGTAAGGAATAGCTGTGAAACATTCCTATTCTATTATTCCACTTAGAAGAAGAAGAGAAATACTCTAGTATTCATTCTGTGATGAATTCTTTAAAAAAATTTTTTTGAGGTAGAGTATCCTAGGTCATTGCCCCGATGCCCTTACTCACTTCTGCTAGCAGGTCTCAACTGTATGAGATGACCCCCCCTAGAATGCACCTCACCCTGAGATGATGGGTTTAGCCTTGCTTGGAATCATAGTTTGCTCTTGGTAATGCACCGAAGTCACATGGAGCTTGATTTTCCATGGCTCAGAATAGATCCTGACCTCGCTGTGGGCTGCTCCCCTGTGCTAATGGTTTCATGTACTCCAGATTGCATTACTACCAGGAATCGATTTTTCAGCTTTTTAAAAGCGGTCTATTTTGGTCAGCCTTCTTCCACTCTTAGAGATGTATTTATTTCCCAGAATGTGTAGCAACTCTTAGACAAAGTAACTTTGGATGACTGAAATGGAAGCAATCTGCTGTCCAGTTGTCGGGAAAGCTGGGAGGTTTTCCTCGGAAAATTCTTTTGTAGGTCAAAGCACAGGAAATTCATTTATCTCATATGGAGGATCAAAGTGAAACCATGTAAAATCTAACTGAGATTTGAGAACTTTAGTAAAGGCAGTCACATCTATAGAACTCATCGGTTCATACAGCAGCACTGCCCAATATGGAAGCTACAAGCCATCTGTAGGAATTAAGCACCTGAAATGTAGCTGATGTGATTGAGGAACTGAATTTCTAATTCTATTACATTTTAATTAATTTAAATTTAAAAACTGATATTCGATTCAGCTACAGAAAACCTTTTTAGGCTTGCGGAGATTTAGGGATGTGAATCTATTTAATCAACTACATTATGCAATCTAAATACGTATCAAGTATTTCTGATGAGAAGTTAGCATCCAAATTGAGATATGCTGTAAGTGTAAAATATGCCAGATTTCATAAACTTAGTAAAGAAAAGAGAATGTAAAGTATCTCCTTAATATTTGAAATGATAATATTTTAGTTATGTTGGGTTAAATAAAATATATCATTAAAATTAAGTTCACTGGTTTCTTCACACTTTTATTGAATGTGGTTTAGAAAAATTTAAATTACATATGTGGCTCATTATATTTGTACTGGACAGTGCTATTAAAGAACAATTTCAAATACATCAATCCATTTGTTCTTTACAACAACCACATGATTTGGTCAAAATAGGTATTGTAATTTCTGTTTTAAAGATACGAAAACAAAGGTTCAGGCAGTTGTGGCTCACCCACCCTTGGAATGAAAGACAGAGCCTGATTCCATAACTTCTGATGGAATCCAGGGCAGTGCAATTACTTGGCTTAAGATCAGAAACGAAACTTTGTAAAGACCTCTTAGACTCTCAGACTGAACCTGTTAATTCTGTGCATAAGTGGCTAAAGGGAGACTAACAAATCTCAAGCCTTAAACGAGCAACAATAACGCAAGCAAAGGTCACATGAGCATGCAAACACACAGACATCTGCAATGGGCACATTGCATTTATTTGACCTTCATGGTTATTTGGGGAATCCTTCGAAAAGCATTTCCATACTACAGACAGGGTATCCAATGTTTCATATAGCCATTCCTCTGAATCCTTGAAGGAATGTGGACAGTGAGGTTTGGGCAACAATCACAAGGCCAATAGCAAACTGACTAACCACAGGAAGTTAAAATGGAGGCTAAACACAACAGCAAGAGAAAAACTGTAAAGAACCAAAGAGTAAAACTAATAAATGTCCAATTCATTAATTGAGAAAACCCATAAAACTGTGCAGATAATAAAATTAGAACTTAAAAAATAAAGGGCAATATGTTCATGAATGGAAACATAAATTATTATAAATTGTTACTTCTCACTGGGCACAGTAGCTCACGCCTGTAATCCCAGTACTTTGGGAGGCTGAGGCAGGTGGATCACTTGAGGTCAGGAGTTTGACACCAGCCTGGCCAACGTGGTGAAACCCTGTCTCTACTAAAACTACAAAATTAGCCAGCCATGGTGGCAGGCGCCTGTAATCCCAGCTACTTGGGAAGCTGAGGCAGGAGAATCATTTGAACCCAGGAGACAGTGAGCCCAGATTGCACCACTGCACTCCAGCCTGGGTGACAGAGTGAGACTTGGTCTCCAAAAAAAAAAAAAAAAAAAAAAAAATTGTTACTTCTCGCTCCAATTATCAATTTACAAGTAGCACTTAACAAAGGAACATGTTAAACTACTGACTTAGTTCATTTTGTGTTGCTATAACAGAAAACTTGAGACTGGATGATTTACAAAGAAAGGAGATGTATTTAGCTCATGGTTCTGCGGGTATAAAGTTCAGGATTGGAGCCCACATCTGGTGGCCTCTGGTGGCAGCCTTGTGCTGCATCATAAAATAACAGAGAAGTGAAAGGGAAGGATGCATGTGCAAAATGACACACACAAGAGGCTGGCCTTGCTTTATAACAACCCGCTCAGGCAGGAACTAGTCCATTTCTAAGAGAGTGAGAACTCACTCCCAGGACATAGCAGTAATCAATTCATGAGGGTAGGCCCCTATGATTCAAAAATCTACCACCAGGCCCCATATCCCAACACCATCAATTGGAAATCAAATTTCAATATGAGTTTTTGATGGGATACACTCAAGCCACAGCAACTATATCATATAAGAGTGATAGAAATACAATCAGCAAAATCCATGCAGTGAGGAACACCCAGGACAAACAAGACTAACTCCCAGATTCTGCAAAAATATATGTCAAAATAAAAACAAAAGAAATGGAAAGTTAACATGGATATTAAAAGAAGCTTAAAAGGCAAATCAACAATTATACTTTGTGAATCTTGTTTGAATTCTGAAATTTATGAAACTGTAAAAAAAAAAAAGACACCTATGAAGCAATTGGAAATTTGAACATTAGATAGTTGATGGTATTAAGGAACTATTGTTGAAATTTTTAGCTATGATAGTAGAACTATGGTTATTTTTCAAGGGTCCTTTTCTTTTAAAGGTATACAGTAAAATATGTGCAAATAAAATATGTCTGATATTAGCCTCAAAGTACTGCAAGAGAAATTTAAACTCTGGTACAATCATAAGTTAGTGTTAATTCTATACTGGTAAAAATAATTGAGGACATAGAAGAATATACACTAGTGGCCCTTGCCACAGACTAACTATTCTTCTAAAAATCTTGCTACCAGCGAGTTCTGCTTTTGGCTATGATGAAGTAAATGGCATCAGATTAGCTTTCTCACTTTAAATAACAATAAAATTGTTCAAAATATAGGACACAAATATAGTGCACATATAGACTGCAACCTTATGAGAAGATATAAAATTAGGTAAGCCTAACAATTATCTTTTCTTTCTGCTTGGACACCCATTCCAGAGCATAAAACTGAGAGGTGGGTTTGTGAGCAGAGCAGAGTTCTTACAAAGTTAAAAAGACAGATATCCAAGTTTGGATAGGCTCGGATATCTGGAATAGGCAGGCTGGAGTACTTGGGAGAAGGGTATTACGCTAAGAAACAAGTTCCACAAATCTGGAAAGGAGTCTCCTTGAGTTTTGTATGAATATTAAGCAGTGAATGAATAGGATAAGATCACACAAGGCTGGGTAAAGAATAACAACTAAAGAATAATCAATTAATCAATAAATTGAAGAATAGCTACCAGCGTTCACACAGAACTGGGAGACATTCAAATTCCCTCCAGACAAGTGAAAGTTCTCATTAAAACAGTTGGAGAATTCTACAGAGACCGCAGAAAGGGCATTACTTACTGTGGCACTGAAATCACCCTAGAATTAAGATTCTAAAACCACCCTAACAACGTTTCAAAAACAAGCCTCAAAGGATCAAACTATTCTGGAATTAAAGTAACTCCTGGCCAGACTAAAGCCCAACACTGTTTATATAAACACAACAAAATCCAGACACTCAACAAGTAACATTCTAAATATCTCACGTATAATCAAGCATTACTAGTCATGTGGAAAAGCAGAAACATGTGGCTCATATCCTGGAGAAAAATCAGACATTTAAAACAAACACATAAATGATGTGTAGATAAAAGTAGCAGAAAATACTTCAAGATATTATAAATATGTACAAGGATTTAAAGGAAAACATGAACACAATGGACACTTCATGTTGTTTCTGAGCTAAATCAAGAAGACAAATCTAATGTATAGTGACAGAAGGCAGATCATTGGTTGCCTGGAGGTGGTGATATGAGATTGCCTGGAATGAGGCTGTAGCAATTATTTCAGAGTGATGCAAATGTTCTATAACTTGATTGAGGTGATGATTATACTAAAAAATTATCAAAATGTACACATAAAATGGATGCATTTAATTAGTATGAATATACTTATATGATGTATTTTATTATATACATTATATTAGTATAGTTAGTATGGTATATTTAGTATATAAATTATATATCAAAGTTGATTTTAAAAGCTCAAAAACTAGGTAAAAACAAAGGGAAGAAAGAGGATAGGTTGTGAACCTATGGAGATTGACCATAGATTGATTTGGAGGGCTGGATGATGGCTACATGGTGATTTGCTACATTATTCAATATACACTTTTAATCTTTGAAATTCCTCATATTTTTTAAAGAAGAAGACAACTAGGCTGCTGGTTTTGTCAGAGGGAATGTAAAATTGCAGATAATCTTTTTTTAACTTCCCATAACCTTTTATTTTTTTAAAAAAAATATGTATTTTTCATTTACAACCTTGATTCTCATTTCTTTTTCACTACCCCTTCATAGACACCTGATCGGTAAATATCCTTGGATAATTGTGTCTTGGAAACTTTTAGTATCGCCATTTGTACTTTTTTGTATTTTAAATTTATTTATTGAACTGTGCAGTAGGTCTCATTCTCTTTCCTTTTTTTCACTCAGTACTATTTAGATCTATCCATGACACTATACGTAACTGCTGTTCATTCCTTCTATTTCAAGAGTTTTACTCATTCATTCCCCCTAGTGATGGCTGACTCAAGAACCCCCTATTCCTCACTCTTAAAAACCCAAGGAAAACATTCTTGTGTATGTCTTATTATGTATCTATCTACTGAGGTTTCTGTCAAATTTGGCCAGGAGTGGAATTGCTATCTGTTAGACCATATACATGTCTAATTTCTACAAGGATCCCTTCCACAAAACCACTGAATAACTTCCCATCCTATTCAGAGTGAAATACAAAGTTGTCAAAACACCTACAAAGCCCTTTTCTATCTCCTCCAATTTACCTCTCTTACTGCATCTTCTCTTATTCTCCTCTTCATTTCCTCAGATCAGGCCACACTAACCTTGCTTTCCTTAAATATCTAAAGCATGCTCTCCACTTATGTCCTTGTGCTTGCCATGAACTCTGCCTTAGGACTCTCTTCTCCAGGGTATACATGTGATTTATCTCTCACTGGGCTTTGCTCAAATGTCTCCTCCTCAATAGGGTCTTCCCTAACCACCAAATTTAAACTTGTAATTGTTTCCTTTTCATTTGACCACCTACTTTACTCTCATCCTGTCTTTATTTTCTCTATGCCTCTTATTACCATCTAACATACCTTACTTTAACATTTTGTTTGCTGTTTTCTCTGTCCACTAGATTATAAGCTTAAGGAAGGCAAATATTTCTATATGTTTTGTTCACTCACTGCTGATTTCCTAGCCCTTAAAATAGTTTAAATATTTGTTGATTAAAATACTGCCAGATTTATCTCTAGAATGGCTATACCACTCTTTACTACTGTGAGCAGCATGAAGATTCTCGTTTCTCTCGTTCCAGCTCAGTATTTGGTGTTATATGACTTTAGCTTTTACCATATAGAAAATGTTTTTGATATTTTGTTTTGATTTTTTCTTTTTTTATTTTATTTTATTATTATTATACTTTAAGTTTTAGGGTACATGTGCACAACGTGCAGGTTTGTTACATATGTATACATGTGCCATGTTGGTGTGCTCCACCCTTTAACTCGTCATTTAGCATTAGGTATATCTCCTAATGCTATCCCTCCCCGCTACCCCCACCCCACAATAGTCCCCAGTGTGTGATGTTCCCCTTCCTGTGTCCATGTGTTCTCATTGTTCAATTCCCACCTGTGAGTGAGAACATGCGGTGTTTGGTTTTTTGTCCTTGCAATAGTTTCCTGAGAATGATGGTTTCTAGTTTCATCCATGTCCCTACAAAGGACATGAAGTCATCATTTTTTATGGCTGCATAGTATTCCATGGTGTATATGTGCCACATTTTCTTTTTTATTTTATTTTATTATTATTTTAAATTATACTTTAAGTTTTAGGGTACATGTGCACATTGTGCAGGTTAGTTACATATGTATACATGTGCCATGCTGGTGTGCTGCACCCACTAACTCGTCATCTAGCATTAGGTATATCTCCCAATGCTATCCCTCCCCCCTCCCCCCTCCCCACCACAGTCCCCAGAGTATGATATTCCCCTTCCTGTGTCCATGTGATCCCATTGTTCAATTCCCACCTATGAGTGAGAATATGTGGTGTTTGGTTTTTTGTTCTTGCGATAGTTTACTGAGAATGATGTTTTCCAATTTCATCCATGTCCCTACAAAGGACATGAACTCATCATTTTTTATGGCTGCATAGTATTCCATGGTGTATATCTGCCACATTTTCTTAATCCAGTCTATCATTGTTGGACATTTGGGTTGGTTCCAAGTCTTTGCTATTGTGAATAATGCCGCAATAAACATACGTGTGCATGTGTCTTTATAGCAGCATGATTTATAGTCATTTGGGTATATACCCAGTAATGGGATGGCTGGGTCAAATGGTATTTCTAGTTCTAGATCCCTGAGGAATTGCCACACTGACTTCCACAATGGTTGAACTAGTTTACAGTCCCACCAACAGTGTAAAAGTGTTCCTATTTCTCCACATCCTCTCCAGCACCTGTTGTTTCCTGACTTTTTAATGATTGCCATTCTAACTGGTGTGAGATGATATCTCATAGTGGTTTTGATTTGCATTTCTCTGATGGCCAGTGATGATGAGCATTTTTTCATGTGTTTTTTGGCTGCATAAATGTCTTCTTTTGAGAAGTGTCTGTTCATGTCCTTCGCCCACTTTTTGATGGGGTTGTTTGTTTTTTTCTTGTAAATTTGTTTGAGTTCATTGTAGATTCTGGATATTAGCCCTTTGTCAGATGAGTAGGTTGCGAAAATTTTCTCCCGTGTTGTAGGTTGCCTGTTCACTCTGATGGTAGTTTCTTTTGCTGTGCAGAAGCTCTTTAGTTTAATTAGATCCCATTTGTCAATTTTGGCTTTTGTTGCCATTGCTTTTGGTGTTTTGGACATGAAGTCCTTGCCCACGCCTATGTCCTGAATGGTAATGCCTAGGTTTTTTTCTAGGATTTTTATGGTTTTAGGTCTAACGTTTAAATCTTTAATCCATCTTGAATTGATTTTTGTATAAGGTGTAAGGAAGGGATCCAGTTTCAGCTTTCTACATATGGCTAGCCAGTTTTCCCAGCACCATTTATTAAATAGGGAATCCTTTCCCCATTGCTTGTTTTTCTCAGGTTTGTCAAAGATCAGATAGTTGTACGTAAGCGGCGTTATTTCTGAGGGCTCTGTTCTGTTCCATTGATCTATTCTCTGTTTTGGTACCAGTACCATGCTGTTTTGGTTACTGTAGCCTTGTAGTATAGTTTGAAGTCAGGTAGTGTGATGCCTCCAGCTTTGTTCTTTTGGCTTAGGATTGACTTGGCGATGCGGGCTCTTTTTTGGTTCCATATGAACTTTAAAGTAGTTTTTTCCAATTCTGTGAAGAAAGTCATTGGTAGCTTGATGGGGATGGCATTGAATCTGTAAATTACCTTGGGCAGTATGGCCATTTTCACGATATTGATTCTTCCTACCCATGAGCATGGAATGTTCTTCCATTTGTTTGTATCCTCTTTTATTTCCTTGAGCAGTGGTTTGTAGTTCTCCTTGAAGAGGTCCTTCACATCCCTTGTAAGTTGGATTCCTAGGTATTTCATTCTCTTTGAAGCAATTGTGAATGGGAGTTCACTCATGATTTGGCTCTCTGTTTGTCTGTTGTTGGTGTATAGGAATGCTTGTGATTTTTGTACATTGATTTTGTATGCTGAGACTTTGCTGAAGTTGCTTATCAGCTTAAGGAGATTTTGGGCTGAGACGATGGGGTTTTCTAAATATACAATCATGTCGTCTGCAAATAGGGACAATTTGACTTCCTCTTTTCCTAAGTGAATACCCTTTATTTCCTTCTCCTGCCTGATTGCCCTGGCCAGAACTTCCAACACTATGTTGAATAGGAGTGGTGAGAGAGGGCATCCCTGTCTTGTGCCCGTTTTCAAAGGGAATGCTTCCAGTTTTTGCCCATTCAGTATGATATTGGCTGTGGGTTTGTCATAAATAGCTCTTATTATTTTGAGATACATCCCATCAATACCTAATTTATTGAGAGTTTTTAGCATGAAGGGTTGTTGAATTTTGTCAAAGGGCTTTTCTGCATCTATTGAGATAATCATGTGGTTTTTGTCTTTGGTTCTGTTTATATGCTGGATTACATTTATTGATTTGTGTATGTTGAAGCAGACTTGCATCCCAGGGATGAAGCCCACTTGATCATGGTGGATAAGCTTTTTGATGTGCTGCTGGATTTGGTTTGCCAGTATTTTCTTAAGGATTTTTGCATCGATGTTCATCAAGGATACTGGTCTAAAATTCTCTTTTTTGGTTGTGTCTCTGCCCGGCTTTGGTATCAGGATGATGCTGGCCTCATAAAATGAGTTAGGGAGGATTCCTTCTTTTTCTATTGATTGCAATAGTTTCAGAAGGATTGGTACCAGCTCCTCTTTGTACCTCTGGTAGAATTCAGCTGTGAATCTATCTGGTCCTGGACTTTTTTTAGTTGGTAAGCTATTGATTATTGCCTCAATTTCAGAGCCTGTTATTGGCCTATTCAGAGATTCAACTTCTTCCTGGTTTAGTCTTGGGAGGATGTATGTGTCGAGGAATTTATCCATTTCTTCTAGATTTTCTAGTTTATTTGCATAGAGGTGTTTATAGTATTCTCTGATGGTAGTTTGTATTTCTGTGGGATTGGTGGTGATATCCCCTTTATCATTTTTTATTGCATCTATTTGATTTTTCTCTCTTTTCTTCTTTATTGGTCTTGCTAGCGATCTATCAATTTTGTTGATCTTTTCAAAAAACCAGCTCCTGGATTCATTAATTTTTTGAAGGGTTTTTTGTGTCGCTATTTCCTTCAGTTCTGCTCTGATCTTAGTTATTTCTTGCCTTCTGCTAGCTTTTGAATGTGTTTGCTCTTGCTTTTCTAGTTCTTTTAATTGTGATGTTAGGGTGTCAATTTTAGATCTTTCCTGCTTTCTCTTGTGGGCATTTAGTGCTATAAATTTCCCTCTACACACTGCTTTGAATGTGTCCCAGAGATTCTGGTATGTTTTGTCTTTGTTCTCGTTGGTTTCAAAGAGCATCTTTATTTCTGCCTTCATTTCATTATTTATGCAGTAGTCATTCAGGAGCAGGTTGTTCCGTTTCCATGTTGTTGAGCAGTTTTGAATGAGTTTCTTAATCCTGAGTTCTAGTTTGATTGCAGTGTGGTCTGAGAGAGAGTTTGTTATAATTTCTGTTCTTTTACATTTGCTGAGGAGAGCTTTACTTCCAACTATGTGGTCAATTTTGGAGTAGGTGTGGTGTGGTGCTGAAAAGAATGTATGTTCTGTTGATTTGGGGTGGAGAGTTCTGTAGATGTCTATTAGGTCCGCTGGGTGCAGAGCTGAGTTCAATTCCTGGGTATCCTTATTAACTTTCTGTCTTGTTGATCAGTCTAATGTTGACAGTGGGGTGTTAAAGTCTCCCATTATTATTGTGTGGGAGTCTAAGTCTCTTTGTAGGTCACTAAGGACTTGCTTTATGAATCTGGATGCTCCTGTATTGGGTGCATATATATTTAGTATAGTTAGCTCTTCTTGTTGAATTGATCCATTTACCATTATGTAATGGCCTTTTTTGTCTCTTTTGATCTTTGTTGGTTTAAAGTCTGTTTTATCAGAGATTAGGATTGCAACCTCTGCCTTTTTTTGTTTTCCATTTGCTTGGTAGATCTTCCTCCATCCCTTTATTTTGAGCCTATGTGTGTCTCTGCACGTGAGATGGGTTTCCTGAATATAGCACACTGATGGTCTTGACTCTTTATCCAATTTGCCAGTCTGTGTCTTTTAATTGGAGCATTTAGCCCATTTACATTTAAAGTTAATATTGTTATGTGTGAATTTGATCCTGTCATTATGATGTTAGCTGGTTATTTTGCTCGTTAGTTGATGCAGTTTCTTCCTAGCCTCGATGGTCTTTACAATTTGGCATGTTTTTGCAGTGGCTGGTACCGGTTGTTCCTTTCCATGTTTAGTGCTTCCTTCAGGAGCTCTTTTAGGGCAGGCCTGGTGGTGACAAAATCTCTCAGCATTTGCTTGTCTGTAAAGTATTTTATTTCTCCTTCACTTTTGAAGCTTAGTTTGGCTGGATATGAAATTCTGGGTTGAAAATTCTTTTCTTTAAGAATGTTGAATATTGGTCTCCACTCTCTTCTGGCTTGTAGAGTTTCTGCCGAGAGATCAGCTGTTAGTCTCATGGGCTTCCCTTTGTGGGTAACCTGACCTTTCTCTCTGGCTGCCCTTAACATTTTTTCCTTCATTTCAACTTTGGTGAATCTGACAATTATGTGTCTTGGAATTGCTCTTCTTGAGGAGTATCTTTGTGGCATTCTCTGTATTTCCTGAATGTGAATGTTGGCCTGCCTTGCTAGATTGGGGAAGTTCTCCTGGATTATATCCTGCAGAGTGTTTTCCAACTTGGTTCCATTCTCCCCATCACTTTCAGGTACACCAATCAGACGTAGATTTGGTCTTTTCACACAGTCCCATATTTCTTGGAGGCTTTGTTCATTTCTTTTTATTCTTTTTTCTCTAAACTTCTCTTCTCACTTCATTTCATTCATTTCATCTTCCATCACTGATACGCTTTCTTCCAGTTGATCACATCGGCTACTGAGACTTCTGCATTCATCATGTAGCTCTCGTGCCTTGGTTTTCAGCTCCATCAGGTCCTTTAAGGACTTCTCTGCATTGGCTATTCTAGTTATCCATTCGTCTAATTTTTTTTCAAAGCTTTTAACTTCTTTGCCATTGGTTCAAATTTCCTCCTGTAGCTCCGAGTAGTTTGATCATCTGAAGCCTTCTTCTCTCAACTCGTCAAAGTCATTCTCCATCCAGCTTTGTTCCGTTGCTGGTGAGGAGCTGTGTTCCTTTGGAGGAGGAGAGGTGCTCTGATTTTGAGAGTTTCCAGTTTTTCTGCTTTGTTTTTTCCCATCTTTGTGGTTTTATCTACCTTTGGTCTTTGCTGATGGTGACTTACAGATGGGTTTTTTGTGTGGATGTCCTTTCGGTTTGTTAGTTTTCCTTCTAACAGACAGGACCCTCAGCTGCAGGTCTGTTGGAGTTTGCTAGAGGTCCACTCCAGACCCTGTTTGCCTGGGTATCAGCAGCAGTGGCTACAGAAAAGCGGATATTGGTGAACCGCAAATGCTGCTGTCTGATCGTTCCTCTGGAAGTTTTGTCTCAGAGGAGTACCAGGCCGTGTGAGGTGTCAGTCCACCCCTACTGGGGGATGCCTCCCAGTTAGGCTACTTGGGGGTCAGGAAGCCACTTGAGGAGGTAGTCTGCCCATTCTCAGATCTCAAGCTGCATGCTAGGAGAACCACTACTCTCTTCAGAGCTGTCAGAGAGGGACATTTAAGTCTGCAGAGGTTACTGCTATCTTTTTGTTTGTCTGTGCCCTGCCCCCAGAGGTGGAGCCTACAGAGGCACGCAGGCCTCCTTGAGCTGTGGTGGGCTCCACCCAGTTCGAGCTTCCTGGCTGCTTTGTTTACCTAATCAAACAACTAACTCAGCAATGGCGGGCACCCCTCCCCCAGCCTCACTGCTGCCTTGCAGTTTGATCTCGGACTGCTGTGCTAGCAATGAGTGAGACTCCGTGGGCGTAGGACCCTCCGAGCCAGGTGCGAGATATAATCTCCTGGTGTGCCGTTTTCTAAGCCCATTGGAAAAGCGCGGTATTAGGGTGGGAGTGACCTGATTTTCCAGGTGCCGTCTGTCACCCCTTTCTTTGACTAGGAAAGGGAATTCCCTGACCCCTTGCACTTCCCGGGTGAGGTGATGCCTTGCCCTGCTTCGGCTTGCTCACGGTGCACTGCACCCACTGTCCTGCACCTACTGTCTGGCACTCCCCAGTGAGATGAACCTGGTACCTCAGTTGGAAATGCAGAAATCACCCATCTTCTGCGTCGCTCACGCTGGGAGCTGTTGCCGGAGCTGTTCCTATTCGGCCATCTTGGCTCCTATCCTCTTGATTTTATTTTTCTAATTACTTGTGAAGTTGAGCATTTCCTTATTTATTTATAGATTACTTAAATTTCCCCTCTGTGAATTTCCAAGTTATTACCATTCCGTTTTTTTTTTCTATTGAGTTTCTCAGTTTTATTGTTGATTAACAAAGTTCTCTGATGGTTTGACTATCGTACATATTAATCTCTTCAGTTTTTGACATTGAAATATCTTCTTCCAATCTGTCACCCATCTAATCCAAGGCACATTTCTATTGATATTATTTATGGTGTTTTTAGGGAACAATAATCACATACTTTGATATAGTCAGATTCATAAATTTTGCTTAATAATGTTTTTCCAAATCAACTTCTTTGAGGTATAATTCCCACACAGTAAAATACACTACCTTTAAAGTGTACAGTATGATTATTTTTGACAAATAAATTACCCACATAACCACCACACAATCATGACATAGAACATATTCATCTCTTCAAACAATTCCCTTATACCCCTTTCAAGTATGATAGATCCTGGCCTCAAGACCATTGACCTATTTTCTATTACAGTTGGTTGGTTTAGTATGTTCTTGAAATGTATTTACATGGAATCATACCATATGTACTCTTTTGTATTGCTTATTTTACTTAGGATAAGGTTTTGGAGCTACATCCATGTTGTGTTTGTCAGTGTATTTATCCATTCTCGTGCTGATGGACATTTGGGTTGTTTTCAGTTTGGGACTTTTATAAAAATAAAACACTAAGAACATTTATGTACAGGTTTTTGTGTAGACATATGTTTTAATTTACTGGGGGTAGATACCTAGGAGTGGAATTGCTGGTTCATGTGGTAATCACATGTTTAACTTTATAAGAAACTTCCAGGCAGTTCTCCAAAGTGGTTTCACTCAAATCTACTAATTTTCCACAGTTTGTTTTGTGCTTTTGTGGTCTTGTTTAAGAAGTTCTTCCTCACTAAGAAGGTCATAAAAATAGTCTGTGGTGTTTTGTGTTTTTGTTTTTTTTTCTATTAGCTTTATAGTTTTACTTTTTACACTTGGGCCTTTAATTCATCTGCCATTCACATTTGTAAATGGCATGCAATAAAAAATCCAACTTTACTCTTCTGCATAGAGTGAGCCAGTTGTCCTTCCACCATCCAATTTACAATCAATATTTTCTCCACTGATTTTGTTGGCACTTCCATAATATATTATTCATCTACATACATGGCTGGTATTTAAACTGTATGTTTTATTTTTATATTTCTACAGCAGTATCACATTTTGTTTTAAATTCCTGTGCCTTACAGTATGTCTTCATATCTGATAGATTACTTGGTAGTTACATTTCTTTGCTTTTTTATGAAATTTACTTAGCCATGGGCTTATTCATTCAAAACTTTGAATTTTAAGTATTAACTTTGTTTTCATTTTGTTGATTTTTTCAAAAATAACTTAGGAAAAAATTAATTTTAAATTTCATTGAATTTAAATTTGAAAGAAAAGTTTTATATTTGTCATATTAACTTATTCAAATACAGGATAACTCTTCATTTATGTCTTTTTGGGTTTTCAAATTTTCCACATGAAGCTATAGAGTTCCATTAATTTTATGTATATCATAAGTTTTTATGCTATTTAGAATGATATTATAATTTTTATTTTCTTGTAATTCTCACTTAAGTAAGAGAACACTATAACTTTTTTAGAACTCTCTTATTAGTCCTAATAGCCTGGTTTTATAATATTTTCTGTGTAGATAATCTTATCATCTATGTATAATAAGAGTTGTATCTCCTTTCTCTCTAATGCTATACCTTTTACATCCTTTTTGTTTTTTATTATATCTTCCAAGACCTCCAATACTTTGTTGAGCTGTAACAATAATAGTGGACATCCTCATTTTATTCCTGACATTAGAGAAAATGCATCTAAAGTTTTCCTGTTGAATATTAGGCTTGATGTATTTTTTATATAATGTTAAGGATTTTTTAAAATTCCTTGTTATTTGATAGCTTTCAATTATAAATAGGTTTTAAACTTCATCATAGTTTTTTTCAGAATCTACTGAGACAATAATTTTTCCCCTTTCATTTCAGGTAAAAATTCTAGACAATATTGACACATTATTTAATACAGTGTTTGTTTTAGTTTACCATCTATTTAGAATCTATGTACTTATGTTTATAAGTACAATAGGACTACAATTTTATTTTGGGGGGTAATACCTATACCTGGATTTTGGAATCAAAGTTATACTTCCCTCACAATGTGACTTGAGAAGATATCCGCCCTTGTATGCTGTATAACACAAGGGTTATCTCTTCCTTGAACTTACCTGTAAATTATCTGAGCCTATGACTTGCAGGGAGTTGGGAGGAGAGAGCATCAGTATACAATAATGATGTAATATCTGTGTCAGCAGGGTCGTAAAAGAACAAGGGAAAGAGAGTGAAACTGAAGAAACATTCGAAGAAATATAGCTGAATAATTTCTGCATTTGGTAAAAGACATAAACCTATGATTCAAGAAGTTGAGTGAACGCCAAATGAAATAAACCCAAAGAAATTCATATCAAAACACATCGTAATAAAATATTTGAAAACTAAAGATAAAATAATCTTGAAAGCAGAGAGAGAGAGAAATTATGCACTACCCATAAGAGAAAAAAAAATTTGAATGATAGCATATCTCTTGTCAGAAATCAAGGAGGCTGTAAGAAAGTGGTAAAACATTATTCAAATAATGAAAAAAAATAAAACTATTACTCCAGAATTCTAACCAGTGAAAATATCCTTCAGGAATGAAAGTAAAATAAAGTTATTTTCAGATGAACACAATTAAAGGGAATTTGTTGTCAGCAGACTTACTCCAAAAGCTTTGCTAAAAACATTTTTCAGACAGAAATGATAATATAAGGAAACTATGAGAATCAGGAAAACAACAAATGACAATGCAAAGAGTAGATACATGGATAAATATATTTACCTCTTAAATTTTTTAAAATTTTACTTATGTTTAATTAAACATAAACATATAATGTAAAAATTATAACATTATGTTCTATAATTCTCAATGTAATACTTGAGATAACTATATTGTAAAGGGGAAAGGAAAGGAAAAGGAACTGATAGCAACAAGGTATTTATAATTCTCCTTGAAGTGGTGATGGTAAAATGTTGATACTAGTAGACTGCAAAAAGACTATGTATGTGTATGGTAATCCCTGAGGTGATTATTTAAAAATACAGCAATAGGTATACTAAAAAAAAATTATAGATAGATCAAATTGATTTCTAAAAAATATTTAATCTACAAGAAGAAAGGAAGGGGGAAACAGAAGATTGAAAATAGAACAAACAAAAAGCAAAAAATGAAATTGCAGATTTAAATTCCAACATATCAGTAAATTCATTAAAAGTTAGTCATCTAAAGGTACCATTTAAGAGATTGAGATTGACAGAATTAATTAAAAAGAAGAAAAAAGTGGCATTGGGGAACATGATCCAACTATATGCTGTTTACAAAAAAATTAACTTCAAATATAATTACAGTAGTAGATTAAAATAAAGTAAGCCTGGGCAACATAGCAAGATCTCATGTCTAAAAAAATTTAAAAATTAACCAGGCATCCTGGCACATGATTATAGTCTCAGCTACACAGGAGGTTGAGGTGGGAGGATTGCTTCAACCCAGAAGGTTGTGATACAGTGAGACATGATCATGCCACTGCACTCCAGCTTGGACAACAGAGTGAGACCCTGTCTCAAAAACAAAAAATAAATAAAAATTTAAAAATAAAGTTAAAGGGTCGGAAAAAATACCATGCAGATACTAATAAAAAGAGAGCTGAAGTGGCTATGTTAATAGATGAAAGAACAAAAAAAAATTAACAGAGTCAAATGAGGATATCATATGATAAAAGGGTGAATTCACTAAGAAGACATAACAATCTTAAATGTGTATGCACCATAAAACAAAGCTGCAAAATGTATGAAGCAAAAACTAGCAGAGAAAAATGGAGAGAGAGAAACATCCACAAATATAGTTGAAGACTTCAGAACCCCTCTCTCAGTAATTGATAGAACCATGAGACAAAATTTTAGCATGAATCTAGAACAACTGAACAATACCTTCAACTAATGGGATCAAACTGACTATTTATAAATTGCACCCAAAGACAACAGAATACACATTCTTTTCAAATGTTCATGGGATGTTCATAAAACAAACATTAACAAATTTAAAAGAATTACAATCATGCAAATTATATTATCTTACTATCATGGAATCAAAGTAGAAATTAATAAAAGAAAGGTAGCAGAAAAATCCAAACACTTGGAAAGGGAACAAGGTATTTCTAAATGATCCATGGCTCAAACAGAAAAATCTCAAAGCAAATTTAAAATTTAAAAATACATATAACTGAAATGAAATAAAACTATAACACATTAAAATATGGGGGATGCAGCTAAAACAGTTCTGAAAAGGAAATCTATAGCACTAACTGCTTACATTGTAAAAGAAAAAGCAGATTAATAATCTAAAATTTCACCTAAAGCAACTAGAAAAACTCAAAATAGGCAAAAGGAATGATATAATAAAAATAAGTCCAGAAGTCAGTAAAATTTAAAACAAAACAGTAAAGAAACTATAACAAGACAGAAAATTCATCAAATATAAAGCAGATACTTTAAAAAAAATAGTAAAGTCAAAAAACTTTCAGCAAATCCAACAAAGTTAAAAAGAGAAGATACATTAACAATACTGGAACTAAAAGGGGATATCACTACAGACCCAACAGACATTAAAAAAAAAAACAAAAACAAAGTACTACAAATTACTCTGCATATGTAAATTTGACAATTGAAATGAAATTGACTGATTCATTCAAAATGGCACACTACCAAAACTCACTCAAGATAAAATAGATAAGGCATGTAATTCTATAGTATTAGAGAAATTGAATTTATTATTTTTTTATAAAAGAAGTAACAAAAACTGCAGGCCAATTTCCTTCTTGAACAAAGATGCAAAAAAATCCCCATCAAAATATTAGCAACTCAAATGCAGAAATACGTAAAAATAATAGTACACCATGACCAAATTGGGTTTATTGCAGGAATAAAAGACTAGTTTAATATTTGATACTATGATGGTGGGAGTCTGTTTATGGGAGAAGGAGGAAGAAATCTTGGAGACCCTCTTCCCCATTCTGGCTCAATACTCAGTACTTTTCTACTAGTAGTTTCCCACCCTCACTCTCTCCCCAAACTTAGGGTCCATAAAAAAAAAAAAAAACAGAACCTTTTGTTTAGGGCTCCCTTAACAATGAGACGGAAGTCAAAGAACTAAATTAGTGAAGAGACAGATTGGAAGACTCAACATAGTAAATATATCAATTTTCCTTAAATTGATCTATAGGGTTAAAGCAATTTCTATCAAAATCATAGCAAGATTACTTGCAGGTATTGACAGACTGATGCTAACATTTACATAAAAAGGCAAAGAAACTACAATAGCCAAAACAATTTTAAATAGAAGAGTGAAGGTAGAGGAATAACATGACCTGATTTTGACTTATACAGATGCAATAATCAAGAGTGTTGTATTGGTAAAGGCACAATATAGAGGCATTTCTCACACATTGCTGATATAGTCACCAGAGAAGTTTGGCAGTTTCTTATAAAGTTAAACATATGCTGATCATATGATTCAGAGCACAATGGAGCACAATATAGGGTCCCACGGCAGAGCTGCACAAATATTGCCAACTACTTTTTGGCAAGATGCAAAAGCATTTCAATGGAGAAAGGATTGTTTATTCAACAAATGCTGTTGGAACAATGATAGGCAAAACAATGAACCTCAATCTAAACTTTACATCTTGTACAAAAATTAACCCAAAATGAATTATGTACATAAATGTAAAGCATAAGATTATTGAAACTTTTAGAAGAAAACATTGGAGAAAATCTTCATGGCTAAAGGTTAGGCAGGGAGTTCTTCAACATGACACCAAAGAATGATCCATAAAGAAAAAAGTTAATACATTGAGCTTTATCAAAATTACAAATATGTGTTCTATGAAAGATCCTAAGAAAGTATTTGCAATATTTGCAATGTATATATGTTTTATATATATATATATATATAAAACAAAGGTATTCAGAATACATAAAGAACCCTCTAAACTCAACAGTAAAAAAGCAAACAATCTAACTCAAAAATGAGTGGCAAACTTGAACAGACACTACCAAATAGGATACATGGGTATGTGGATGACAAATATAAACATGAAAAGATGTTCATTATTAGCCATTAGGAAAATGCAGATTAAAGCTCCAAATATGATATCATTACACATCTATTAGAATGGCTAAAGTTAAAATATTGAAATTAATACTGATGATAAAAATATTTGTAATAACCACATGCTGGTGGAGTGACTGCATTTCTCCCACATTGCTGATATACTCACCAAAAAAGTTTGGCAGTTTCTTATTAATTAAACATATACTGATCATATGATCCAGCAGTTATACTTCTGCATATATTGCCTAGAAAAATGTAAAGTTGTGTCAACACAAAAACCGGTACACAGATGTTTATAGCAGCTTTACTATAATAGGCAACAACTGGAAACAACACAAATTCACTTCAACAAGTGAATGGATCCGGTACATCTGTCCGGGCACGGTGGCTCACACCTGCAATCCCAGCACTTTGGGAGGCCAAGGCAGGTGGATCACGAGGTCAGGAGTTCAAGACCAGCCTGGCCAAGATGGTGAAACCCCCATCTCTCTTAATAATACAAAAAATAGCCAGGTGTGGTGGTGGGTGCCTGTAATCCCAGCTCCTCAGGAGGCTGAGGCAGAGAATTGCTTGAACCTGGGAGGTGGAGGTTGCAATGAGCCGAGATCGCACCACTGCACTACAGCCTGGGTGACAGAGCAAGACTCCATCTCAAAAAAAGAAAAAAAAAAAAAAGAATTCTGGTACATCCAGGTCAAGGAATACTATTCAGCAAAAAGGAACAAACTGCTCATACATGTAGCAACTTGAATTTTTTTAAAGTTAATATCAAAGAGTTATCTATTATACAATCCCATTTATATAACATGCTCAAAATGACAAAATTGTAGTGAGAAAGAACAGATCAATAATTGTCAGTGGCTGACAGAAGGGAGAGACTAGTAAGGTATAACATGAATTTTTTTTTTTTTGGTGATAGAATATTTCTGTATCCTAATTCTGATGACTCTTCACCAAATCTAACATATGATACAATTTCATAGAACTATACACCATAAAAAGAAGTGCATATAAAAACTGGTGAGATCCAAATAAGATTTGTACTTAAGTAATAGTGTTGTACCAATGTCAGTTTCCTGGTTTTCAAAAGGTACTATGGCTATGTAAAATTTTGTCCTTAGGGCAAGCTGGTTAAAGGAAACACAGGAACTTTCTGTACTTATTTTTGCAACTGATCATGATATTAAGCTATTTCAAAATCAAAAGTAATAAAAATGAACTTTCAAATATTACTGACTTTTATTTTCTACCATGTACTCTCCCATTTTCTTTGTCAAAAAAGATTTGCACTTTTTTTTTTTTTTTTTGCTGTTCTTTGAGTAGGGCTTCAGAAGTAGTGATAAACATGTTTGACAAGCAGTCCCTCTATTATAGTTTCTTTTTAATTTATTAAGTAGCTGCTCGAAAGAGTTCATGGACTAGTCTTCATGATATTTGTCTTTTGATATGACATCTATACTTTTATTTCTGTTAAGGATCAATAATTATAACCACTGATTACCCAATCTGGAAAAACAATAAGTTAAGTTAAAAACACTTTCTTTACTTTGTGTTCTTTCATAAATTTACTTTTCAAAATAAAAAAACACATGCAGAAATATATACACATAAATGTATAATTGATAACTTTTCACAGAATGGACATACTCATACGACCATTGTTCAAATCAAGAAATTAAACATTATTAGTACCTAGAATCCACCTTCTCTGTGCCTTCTCTGAATCACTCAAAAGTTACTCTAACTGTAGAGATGGGAAAAATCTAGCTCAGAGAGGTGAAGGAATTTGCCCAAATACACAGTTAAGAAATGGCAGAGCTACAATTCAAATTCAAGTTTCCTAAACACTAGAGCATTTTTCACTTCCACTTTTGCTAAGATTTCACTTAGCAATCTTTCCCCTCATATTGGCTGTATTTTCATACTACATAAGTCTTATCTCCAAAGTTAGTGACCATTTTTTATTTTTATTCATGACATTTTTTAGGCATCAGCAAATAGAATCAGGTAAGTGGCTTTTTGGTCTCCTTATCACGCATAGAAACTTTCTAAATTAAAATTGCATTAATTCATTACTTCATTTATTAATTAACAAACTCCATGAGAGGGATTAAAAAAAACATAGCCCCATCCACCAGAAAAGTAATTGCAAAAATTATTGACTTTAATATAAAGTAGTGTTGATGATAAAAGTATTAAATAAAAATATGGAATAACCTGATCTAATTCATACTCTACATGGCCAAAAAAGTCATCTCTCCAAAACACTAATCTAATCATGCATGCTCCCACAAGGGTCTACACTCTTCCCAACACATATCGCCTAAAGATAAAGTCCACATTCCTTTGTTTAGCATCTGACATTTTTTTTTTTTTTTTTTTGAGACGGAGTCTCGCTCTGTGGCCCAGGCTGGAGTGCAGTGACACAATCTCAGCTCACTGCAACCTCCACCTCCCTGGTTCAAGCAATTCCCCTGCCTCAGCCTCCTGAGTAGCTGGGATTACAGGTGCACACCACCACATCCGGCTAATTTTTTTGTATTTTTAGTAGAGACAGGGTTTCACCATGTTGGCCAGACTGGTCTCGAACTCCTGACATCAGGCAATCCACCCAACTCAGCTTCCCACAGTGCTGTGATTACAGGAGTAGGCCACCATGCCCAGCCTTGGCATCTGACTTCTAACGAATCCTGCATCTCATTATTCTACTGCTTTCCACCCCCAGCACCACTGAGAGCAGATTTGTCTGAATTTGAATGCCGTATCTATCTCTTCCTAAACGTCTGGCCTTGAGCAAATTATGTAACCATTCTCAGTTTCAGTGTCCATACTTATAAACTAGAGATAAACTTTATTCACAGGGCCTGTAAGGTAAAAGGAGATAAAGAATATAATGCATTTTTGCCCAGTGCTTGGCACATAGTGAGCATTTTGTGAATGGTAATTATGTTAGCTATCAAATTATGCTGGGCTGCTTATAATTCCCTAACAAATGTTATCTAACTGTTTCTTCTGTTTCAGATGTTCTCAGCCTCTCCCTCTTGCCCTTCTTTGTTTCAATAATTTCTGTACCTTCTTCAAAACCCAACACAGACATCATCTTCTTGGGGAAGATTTCCTTGTACTCTCTCTTCTTCCTTCCCCACCTGTTTCCCAGTTATTCGGTCCTTCTTCTGTATTACCTACTTACCATCTATACATATTTCTGGTGTGGTATAATCATGCTGTGTCACAGTCTGCTTACATTTCTTTTCCCCTACGAGCTCCTTCAGGGCAGGGACTATGCTCGATATCTAATATGTAGAACGCCCTCAAGAAGTATTTGTTCAATGTAATTGAATTCAAACTGAGTATGGTGAAAATATAGAGAAATAAGTATTTAAATCTACTCAAGGAGACAAAGGAAAATCTTCAAGAAGTGGGTAGCATCTTAGCTCGTCTTCAGGTATAAGTAGGATTTAGCTGGTCAGTAGAGAAAGGGAGGAGAATACAGGCTCAGAACACAGTGAACAAATGCAAACCAGCATAAAACCCATTGTGTCCAGTATGATAGGCTGTAGAGGGACAAGTGGAGATGAGACTAGAAAAATCGGTTGAATTTCTGAACTCCATGCTGAGGCATTTCTCCTTCATTCTGCAAACCATAAAGAACCATGCATCTACAATTTTAGTAAATCACTCTTGGGAGTGGAGGGAGAGGAGAGAGCTGGAAAAACAAAAACAAAATGAAGATAGGTAGACCAGTTAAGAGGCTATTGCCTCAGTCAAGCAACAAGATAATAAGGGGCTGAAGTAGTGTGATAGCTGTAGGAATTAAAAGAAAGAATGGGATAGATAGGCAGATACTGAGTAGCTAACAGACATGAACTGGTGAATAGGCCCCCAAATAAGAGATGGGGAAGTAAATAAGAAACAACTATGCCAACTGTTGCGGTTCTAGTTTGAGATGAGCTTTTTAACTAAATAAGAACTACAGTAGAATCACACATATTAATGTTTCAGCTGTCAGTGATCACTGCTCTGGATCCTTTCCTGACATTCCGAGATACAACACTCCCCTTTTTGTCCCACAATGACATCTTGTCAAAATAGTAACTGCTCCTACAGATAGCAAGTACAGTTAAGCTGTGTGTTAGATATTATAAAGCTGCACTATTACTCAACTTGTGCAATAACCATATAAGTTTGATATTATCTTTCCATTTGAGAGATAAGAAAACTCAGATTCACAAGACAATTAATTCACCAGAGGTGGCCTAGCTGGTAAATGACACAGCTGGGATTCAAACTCAGGACTATATTCTCTTCTTCCTTAGGAATATAAGTCCCAATAGGGACTGCATTTCCCAGCTTCCCTTGCAGTTGAGTGTGACCATGTGACAAATTTCTGGCCAGTAAGGTGTTAGCATACAACTGACCATTGTTCTTTACAGGAGGCGTTGTCTTTTCTTCTCCCCCTTCCTCCTTCCTGCTGGCCAGATGAGCATGTGATAACTGGAGCAAAGTAAAGATATCTTGGATCATGAGGTAGAAGCTAGGAGCCATGGAAGGATGTAGGAGAAGCCCAGATTTCTGTTGACTTCTAAAGCTGTAATGTCAGCCTTCAACTACCTACCTACAGACTTATTTTTGTGAAAGAAAAATAAATGTGTTTCAAAGGTTTTCAAAGGTTTTTAGTGGGTTAATCACAGCTGAACCTGCATTTTAACACATTCAGACTTAGAAACTTGCACTCTTTTATTCATACATTCTCTCAAACAAAATAATATTTCATTACAGCAAAGGCCACAGAATATTTCATTCTGTGCAGAATATTTCATAGAGTGTAGAACATATCTACACTGTAAGAAACTTGAGGATAATTCAAATTTACAATTATTCTCAACTTCTTGCACAGTGCCTGTTGCAGAGCAGCACCTCAACCAATATTGTCAATTAATTAATTCATAAATGAAGGAATCAATATTTTAAATAATCTGAGATCAATAATTACCCCATGCTAGCTTTTGCCTATTACCCATCATTCCCTTTAGCACATTGGCACCAACTCTGAAGAAGTGCAAATTGACCTAATATTGACCATAGAAAAGCAGTAAAGATAAATTCAGCTTCCACAACAAAAAATGCATTTGAATTCCCCACTCTTGGATTTCCAGGCATCCTTCCATTAGCCCCAGCTCTAAGAGGGTTCTACTCAACATTTACTGCAGGTGTCCTGTCTTGTTGTAGTCCTAACATGAATCCAAGATGCTCCACAGAGCACGGAAAGGCTCCTGTCTGATCCCAGTGTCTGGGCTGGAAACAGAAGAGGCGTCTGCTACCTTGTCACACTGAAGAGTAAGTCATCCCAACTCATTATGTGTGCATGTAAGGGAAGAAAGAAGAACTGAATAACCAATTCCCAAATTATGAAAGGGCAAGACTACCTAAAAAAAATAAACCTTGGCCGGGCGCGGTGGCTCACACCTATAATCCCAGCACTTTGGGAGGTCAAGGTGGGCAAATTACCTGAAGTCTTGAGTTCAAGACCAGCCTGGCCAACATGGTGAAACCCTGTCTCTACTAAAAATACAAAAATTAGCTGGGCATAGTAGCAGGTGTAATCTCAGCTACTCAGGAGGCTGAGGCAGGAGAATCACTCGAACTCAGGAGGCAGAGGTTGCAGTGGAGCTGAGATGCTGCCATTGCACTCCAGCCTGGAGGACAAGAGCCAGACTCTGTCTCAAAATAAATAAATAAATAAATAAATAAATAAATAAATAAATAAATAAATAAAATAAACCGTGAATTTTGGAGCCCCCAGTGAGGTGATTCAGTGGAGATGTTTCATATTTAAGAAAAAGAGATGAGTTTAGCAAGATGTGGAGCCCAGAGCTGGAGCTCATGATGTTCCTACTGAAGATTCTACTGTGCATGAGCCCTTAAAAATACAAGATAATAGATTTTTTTTTTAAAGGCAGATGTGGATATACTTCCAAATATACATCCACATCTGGAAAGAAAATGTACAGGGCTCTAGATGGAAGGAATTAAGCGGGTATTTGTATTTGTATTATGGCGATTGGCTTTACCTTCTCATTTTGCATAATCTCTTTTTCAATGGTGAGGAGTGTAATTTCCCTTCACTTCATAGAATGGTACTTGGAGAGGACAGAGAGGAAGTCTCTGCATTTTGTGAAAGAGAAAATTACCGGCACCCCTTTTGTTCTCTTAGGCAGGATTTGGATGGATTACGCATACTTAAAATGGAAGACGGCTTTTAACCTTAAAAAAAAAAAGAAGAGAAAAGAAAAAGAGAAAGAAAACTCCTTGCATTAACACAGTGCATTGACATGTTACTAAATCTAAGGAATTTTGAAGGATAAATTCCCAGACTTTATCCAAAACATGAAACAAATTCTTCAAACACAAGCTGCCAAGCTCATCTACTTGTTCAGATCCCTGCAACTTTGGTCTCACCAAACTGCTTGCTTAGCTTTTTGATTGGTTGCTTAACCCTTCCGGGCCGATTGAAGTAGTGGGCAGGGCGAGCTGGAGGGGGCTGTTCAACCAGCTCAGAGCATTGCCTCCTCTCGGAAGATCAGACTTCTGGAATCGATTTTGGTCCAGAATTGCATTACTCAAAGAATGCGGAGTATGCACAGGCCTTGATGGCTTGTGAACCACACTTCCTGAAGCTGGCCACAAGCCAGAGCTGAGGCCATCAGCATCTTAAAAATGAATTGTTTATGAGACAAAGAACAATCCACTCAATTTCTGAAATCACTGAAGTGGAAAGCTTGTCTGTAAGTAACCTAAAACTTGGTTGACATTTAGGCTCCTTTGTATTTCAAGTATATGGGAGGGATCAAATGTCACCCCAAAATGTCTTTTACTCTCCACAGGCAGGCATTGTAAGGCATTGAGTAGCCTAGGATTATATCTTGCTGAAACTAAACTGCTCTGGTCAGAAGACTATTTTTCTATCAATCAAAAATATTGCCAACTCACATCTCAAAAAGCAGAAGAGATAGGACAAAATGTGGTAAGGAAAGATAAAGAGGAGTGATAATTCTGTCTCTCCAATAATTTAAAGACCAGTGGGCAAGATGAGACAAATGTCCGTGAAGAATGCCTAAAAATGAAAATAAAGCAACTGTTTGAAGGGGAATCCTGCACAGTTTTTTAGGACAGGGTTGTTTATGGAGTCATGGCTAGAAACAAGGGGAACGTTCCAGCTGTTGAGAAAAGATTGGGATGAAGGCTTAGAGGCAGGAGTTAGTAAAGTTAGCTGTGGGTGTGCGTGGTTGGAGTGAAGAAATCCTAGCCTGAAAAGAAGACAAGGTAAGCACAGAGTAGGGATGAAATGAAAGGAGAGCCATGTGGGGCCTAGCTTTGCTTTATGCTCCAAGTAGGTTATAATTATCTTATCGTTATATTATTACTCTCTACTTAGGCAAGGAATGATTTTCACCTGATATCTTTCAGACTATCTTTTCCATTTCTTCTCTTGTTTGGAACATTTTCTTCAAAGTTACCTCCTCTAAAAATGTGCTATTGGCTCATAAAAGCCACTTCTGGCTCTCGAATTCCACAATACCATGTAAGTTACCATACTAAGTAGCTATCCTTTATGCAAAGAGAGAAGTATGTCTTTTCAATCAGGTGATGTATGTAGAATCATAGGTCAGACATCTGTCCGAATAATTGGGTAATTGATTATCTAGCACTCTGCAGGCAAGTCTGAAGCATTTTATTCCTCCGCTACCGAATCACAGCATCTTAAATAGTAATGATAATGACATTGCCATTTTCACGTTTCCTACTGAATTCCCTTCTCTGCTCACAAAGAAGCCTAAGAAAACTCTACCTGAAAGGAAAATATCTTATTTTCCTTACTGTCAGAATCACACACCTAGTTAGCCAATTTTTTTTGTGATATCAATAATAAAAAGTAACACATTCTCAAAGGGTATTCATTGAAATTCTAGTGAGGCCAATGTCTCCAAGTGAAACCCTAGCATTGATTCTAGTGAACTGAATCACACCAACTTCATAGGAACCTAGAGCCAACCTGACTGAAAGAATTACCCCAAATTGAATGAATCTTGTGCAACTTTGGCTGTGTTTTAAAAATTTTTGCTTCCTAAAGTAACCCAAGGAGGTAAAGGACTGCTTTGAAAGCAAACATGGCAAATGCAGGCAAAAATTGACCCTCTTTTTAAACAGACTATGGTCAATAAAATTAAGTGAGCTGCAGTATAAATTTTTCAAGGATGTAGATAGTGTCTATCATAGCGTTTTGGTGATCAAATGAGTTAAAGAATGAATGGCTTGTTTTTTTAAAAAGCTCATATTCATTAGTTTGAGAGGGACCAATCAATATGAAATGGTTGGAGAAGATAGTAAATAAAATGGGTTAACTCTTTCAGTCTATCTTAAGGTAGCACTAGCAAGAACATTGAAGAAAACAATTAGTTTGCTTGTCCAGAAATAAAGGTTGTTGCAGTTGTTATCATCAGGGACTACCATAGACTGATTCAACTAATTTTCCCATGAGCAGTGCATTCCAGAGCTTTTGAAAGGCCCCAACATTTCACAGCATGTCTCACCAGCAGGGAAGGCCCCTTAAAGATAATTTAATCCAGTCCATGTGTTTAGGAGGAAGAAACAAATCCCCACAGAGGTGCTATAACTTGTCCAATGTCACACAGATATTTACCAGTCCAGCTAATGCCCCTTCTATGGCACCATGGGTCCATCCTATAAACTCATGGGAAGCAAGAACAGCTAGGCCAAAAGGAACTGCTGAACCCAAGTTGCTGGAGCCAGAAGGGCTACTTAGGAAAGACTAAGCTGGTTGCAAGTTATTTGGGAGAATTGAACAGATACAGAGGAATGTTAAGCTAGGGCACAAAAGCCACAAGATCCCTATCCAGATGAAGTAAAATACAGAACAAGGGGAACACGAAGCTTTGTTGGTAAAAGCATGGAGAAGGAACATTGCAAAAATCCAGTGAGCTTGACTGCTGCAAGGATCTCCAAATGCAACAGTGTCAGAAGAATTTGAGTTTCTTCTGCGGTTGGCTGGGAGAAGGATACAGTGGCTCATGAGATCTTCATAGCAAACACTGCTGAGTGAGACACCATCATTTCCAGTGACACAGAGCAAAAATAAAACTGAGGACCACAAAGAAATGACAGGGTACTCAAATCCAGGCAGAACAAAAGTGCAGAGAATTTTCAGTTGTTTTAAGAGAAAAATATCTTCACCGTAATGTCAAGGATAGATATTACAAAGAAGAGAAAAGGGACCGTCTTAAGATTTCTCTTGACACAACGTTAAAGAAATCTATATTACTCTTAACATGGTAGCAGGCAGTGTTACTATGGCAGACAAAGGCAAGGCGGCAAAGGGTACTTCGTAGAAGAGGATTAAACAATTTTCATAGCATGGAAAAATGGGCCTTAAGTGGAACGTGAGAGAAAGGTTTTATATCTTAGGCCAGAGTCTGGAAAATAGAATGTTTGAATACCTCCATGGGGAGGAAGGACAGACCTGCACAGCATTCCAAAGGGTGGGATCAGCAAAAAGCCCAGACAAGAAGGGCTGCCCATTGATCATTTCACCCAAACTCCATATGAAAATATTAAAATTCAGATTCTGCCTATAGACGAACAGCAGGACATAACCTAAAAGAGAGAAATGAGGCTTCTTCCAAGGTGGAGTGGACTCAATCAGGCAGATGGTCCCTCTTGTTTCAACCACACAGTGATGGAATTGGCAAGGGTCAAAAAATCACAGTTGTCCTGGAGCCAGGGCTGACTGGTTTGGCTGAAATGGCTTAGTAGCAGTTTGGTTGCCATGCTTGCAGAGGCAGCTTTGGTTAATTATCTGGGCGTTTGGGCTACATGAGGTCAAATATTTGGAGAATTAGAAAAATCCAAATAACTGACACCATTTTTTCTTTGAGTTTGTCTCCAAATGTTTTGGCATCACCATCCTTGAGTCAAGGAAGAAAATATGAAGAATGTAAAAGTACAGTAAAAAGGCAGATTTATGTTCCTGGGTTTTTACTGATATCTGATAATTGTACATATTTATGAGGTACGTGTGATATTTTGATACATGCATAGACTGTGTAATGATCATATCAGGGTTATTAGGATATTCATCACCCCAAACATTTATAATTTATTTCTTTTAAGAATATTCCAAATCTTCCAGCTATTTTGAAGTATGCAATAAGTGATTGATAATTATAGTCATGCTACTGTGCTATCAAACACAAAACTTATTCTTTCTAACTGTATTTTTATATGCATTAACCAGCCTCTCATCAACCTTCCTTTCCTCCAACCCTTCCTACCCTTTAATAACCAGCATTCTACTCTCTACCTTCATGTGATCAACTTTCGTAACTTCCATATATGAGAGAGAACACGTTATTAATCTTTCTGTGCCTGCCTTATTTCACTTAATGTAATGTCCTCCAGGCTCGTCTGTGTTGCTGCAAATGACAAGATTTCATCCTTTTTATGGCTGAGTAATATTTCATTGTGTATAAATACCACATTTTCTTTATCCACTCATCCTTTGATGGACATTTAGGTTGATTCCATATCATGATTATTGCGAATAGTGCTGCAAAAAACATGGGCATGCAGATATCTCTTTGATACACTAATTTCCTTTCTTTTGAATATATACCCATCAGTAGGATTGCTGGATCATATGGTGGTTCTATTTTTTGTTTTCTGAGGAAACTCCATACTGTTTTTCATAACGGCTGTACTAATTTCCATTTTACCAACGGTGTATTAGAGCATCCCTTTCTCTGCATCCTCACCAGCATGTTATTTTTTGGTTTTGATAAAAGTCATTTTAACTGGGCTGAGATGATACTGCATTGTGGTTTCAATTTGCACTTACCTGATGATTAGAGATGTTGATCTTTTTTTCAAACACCTGTCAGTCATTTGTGTCTTTTTTGAGAAATGTCTATTCAAATCATTTGCCCATTTTTAAATCAGATTATTTGGCTTTTTGCTATTGAGTCTTTGAGATTCTTAGATAATTTTTGCTATTAATCCCTTGTCAGATGGGCAGTTTGCAAATATTTCCTCCCATTCTGTAAGCTGTCTCTTTATTGTGTTGATTGTTTCTTTCACTGTGCAGAAACCTTTTAGCTTGATGTAATCCCATTTGTCTATTTTTGCTTTTCTTGCCTATGCTTTTGAGGTCTTACCCAAAAAACTTTGCCCAGACCAGTGTCCTGAAGTGTTTCCCCAATATTTTCTTCTAGTAGTTTTATAGTTTTGGGTCTCAAATTTAAATTTTTAATTCATTTTCATTTGATTTTTCAAAATAATGAGAGATAAAAGCCTGGTTTTATTCCTCTGCATTTGAGTATCCAGTTTTTCCAGCAACAACTATTGAAGAGACTGTCCCTTCCTCCAAAGTATGTTCTTGGTGCCTTGGTGTCAAAAATGATTTGGCTATAAATGTGTGGATTTATTTCTGGGTTCTCTATGCTGTTCTATTGGTCTAATATGTCTGTTTTTAAGCTAGTACCGTACTGTTTTGGTCACTGCAGTTTTGTGGTATATTTTGAAGTTAGTGTGATGTCTCCAATTGTGTTCTTTTTGCTCAAGATTACTTTCGCTATTCAAGATTTTTTGTGGTCCCTTACAAAATTTAGGATTTTTTTCTATTTCTGTGAAGAATCTCATTGAAATTTTAATAGAGATTACATTGAATCTGCAGATCACTTTGGGTAGTATAGACATTTTAACAATATTAATTATTCCAGTCTATGAACATGGGATATCTTTCTTTTTTGTTTATCCTTTTCTATTTCTTTTGTCAGTGTTTGATACTTTTCATTTTAGAAATCTTTCACTTCTTTGGTTAAATTTATTTCTAGGTATTTTTGTGGCTACTACAAATAGGATTTCTTTCTAGATTTCTTCTTCAGATAGTTTGCTATTATTGTACAGAGGTGCTAGTGATTTCTGTATGTTCATTTTGTATTCTGAAATTTTACTGAATTCGTTTATCAGATCTAAGAGTTTGTGAAGCCTTTAGGTTTTCCCAAATATAAGACCATGTCATCTGCAAACAAGGACTTCTTCCTTTTCATTTTGAATGTCCATTATTTCTTCCTGTTGCCTAATTGCTTCGGCTAAGACTTCAAGTACTATGTTGAATAAGTGTGCTGAGAGTAGAACCCTTGTTTTGTTCCATATCTTAGAGAAAAAGCTTTCAATTTCTCCACATTTAGTATGATGTTACCTATGGGTTTGTCATATATGGCCTTTAGTGTTTTTATGTCATATATGGACTTCTATATTCAGTTTGTTGAGTTTTTATCAGTAAAAGCTATTGAATTTTATCAAATATTTTTTCTGTGTCTATTAAGTTTATTATATGGTTTTTGTCCTTTATTCTGTTAATGTGGTATATCACATTTATTGATTTGTATATATTGAATCATTCTTGCATTCCTGGATAAATCCCATTTGAGTATGCTGTATTATCTTTCTCATGTATTGGTGGATTCGATTTACTCAGATTTTGTTGAAAATTTTTGAATATATGCTCATCAAAAATATTGGTCTGTAGTTTTCCTTTTTGTTGCATTTTTCACTGATTTTGGTATTAGGGCAAGGCTTGCCTCATAGAATGAATTAGAAAGGATTCCTTCTGGTTTAATATTTTGGAACTGTTTGAAAAGAATTGGTGTTAGTCCTTCTTTAAAAGTTTGGTAGAGTTCAGCAGTAAAGTAATCTGGTCCTGGGCTTTTCTTTGGGAGGCTTTTTATTACTGTTTCAACCTTTTTATTAATTAATTATTTGTTCAGGTTTTCTATTTCTTCCTGTTCAATCTAGGTAGATAATATGTGTACAGGATATTGGCCATTTCCTCTAGGTTTTTGCATTTGTTAGTATATAGTTGTTCATAATAGTATCTAATGATCCTTTGCATTTATGTGATATCAGTTGTCTCTTTGTTTCTGATTTTATTTGGGTCTTCTTTCTTTTGTTTCCTTTTAGTCTAGCTAACAGTCTGTGGGTTTTATTTATCTTTTTTAAAAACCAAAATTTGTTGATTTTTTTTTATTTTCTATTTTGTTTAGTTTTCCTCTGACCTTTACTATTTATTTCTCTTTACTAATTTTGGATTTGCTTATTCTTGCTTTTCTAGTTCCTTGAGGTGCCTTATTAGGTCATGTATTTAAAATCTTTCTACTTTTTTTGATGTAGGCATTTATCTCTATAATCTTTCCTCTTAGTGCCACTTTTGTTGTATCCCATAGGTTTTGGTACATTGTGTTTAAATTTCTGTTTCAAGAAAGTTTTTTATTTCCTTTAATTTCTTCATTGACCCAGTGTTCATTTAGGAGCATATTATTTAATTTTCATGTATTCCAAAATGTCTAAAGTTCCTCTTGTTAATGATTTCTGATTTATTCCATTGCAATCTGAGTAGATGCTTCATATAATGTCAATTTTTAAATATTTTTTGAGACTAGTTTTTGGGCCTCACATGTGGGCTATCTTGGAGAATGTTGCATGTGATGATGAGAAGAATGTGTGTTCTGCAGCTGGTGGATGAAATGTTCTAAGATTTGTCTGTTAGGTCTATTTGGTCTATAGTGCAGTTTAGGTCTGATGTTTCTTTGTTAATTTTCTGTCTAAATGATCTGTCCAATGCTAAAAGTGGAGTTGAAGTCCTCAGTTATTGTTGTAAAAGTCTCTCTCTTTTGTTCTAATAATATTTGCTTTATATATCTGGTGCTCCAGTATTTGATGCATAAGTATTTGCAATTGTTCTAGGCTCTGGCTGAATTGATCCCTTTGTCATTATATAATTACCTTCTTTTTCTCTTTTCATGTTTTTTGACTTGAAGTCTATTTGGTCTGACATAAGTCTAGCTGTTCCAATATGCTATTGGTTTTTGTTTGCATGTAATATACTTTTTCATCTTTTCACTTTCAGTCTATGTGTGTCTTTACAGGTGAAGTGAGTTTCTTATAAGGCAGCATACAGTTGAGTCTTGTGGGTTTTTTTTAAAATCCATCTAGCAAGTCTATATTTTTAATTGGATAATTTAAATTGTTTACATTCAAGGTTGTTATTAATAGATAAGGACTTGTTCCTGTCATTTTTGTTAATTTCTGGGGTTGTTTTGTACATCTTTTGTTCCTTTCATCCTCTGTTATTGTTTATCTTTGCAATTTGGTGACTTTTTGTATAGTGATGATGTTTGATTTCTTATTCTCTTTCATTTGTGTATCTTCTTTTCCAGCAAGCTTTATATTTTAGTGTGTTTTCATGATTATGGACATTGTCCTTTCATTTCCAAACACAGGACTCCCTTAAGCATTTCCTATAGTGCCAATCTAGTGGTGATTAATTTCCTTAGCTTTTGTTTCCCTGGGAAATGCTTTATTTCTCCTTCATTTCTGAAGAATAGTTTTACTGTGGACAATATCCTTGGCTGGCAGTTCTTTTCTTTCAGCACTTTGAATATATCATCTCATTTTCTCCTGGCCTGTAAGGTTTCTGCTGAGAAGTCCACCAATTGTCTGATGGGGATTCCCTTATACATGACTTGTTGCTTTTCTCCTCCTGTTTTTATCATTCTCCCTTTGTCTTTCAGTTACAACAGTTTGACAATAATGTGCCTCACAGGGTACCTTTTAAGGTTGAATCTATTTGGGAATCTTTCAGCTTCCTCTATGTAGATGTGTATATCTCTTCCAAGATTTGAGAAGCTTTCGGTTATTATTTTATTAAATAGGTTTTCTATGCCTTTTTCCATATCTTCTCCTTCTGAAATTCCAGACATTTGAAAGTTTGTTTGCTTGATAGAGTTCCATATTTCACATAGGTTTTCTTCATTCTTTTTTCTTTTTCTTTTTTTTTCTGATTAACTATCTTCAAGTACAAAAATTATTTATTCTATTTGATCTAGTCTAATTTTGAAGTTCTTGATTGAATTTTTTATTTGATTCATTGAATTTTTCAGTTCCAGGATTTCTGATTGGCTCTTTTCCATACATATCTTCTTATTGAATTTCTAATTCAGATCATGAATTGTTTTCCTGATTTCTTTGTATTGTTTATCTGTGTTCTCTTATATCTCACTGAGCTTTCTTAAGATCATTATTTGAATTTATTTTCAGACATTTCTTAAATGTTATTTTCTCTGGGGGTTTGTTAATGGAGAATTATTGTGTTCCTTTGGAAGTGTTCATGTTTCCTTGCTTTTTCATGTTTCTTGTGTCCTTATATTAATATCTGTGAATCTGGTGCAGTTTTTTTCTTCTTCCAAGTTTATAGAGTGGCTTCATAAAGAGAGATGTTTTCCTATAGATGTATTTATAATGTCAGTTGGGTAGGGTGCTTTGGCTTTGGTTGTGGGTGGGCATTGTAGTGTAGTCACCAAATGATCATTTCTGCTGTAATCAGCATCAGCAGTGTCCTTGAGTTCCTGAGTGGCTTAGGCTGTGGTTGTTTGTGGAGCTTATAATGTGGCTTTTCTGGGGAGGGGTGCACCAGCTGGGCTAGTCATCAGGCCCTTAGGTGACATGTCGGGGCACCAGAAGTGGTGATGGCTTTCCCCTAGTGGACCAGTCTTTGAACCCCAGGTGGGATATGTGGTGCCAGTAATGGCAACAGCAAGTCAGGCAGGCCAGTCTTCAGGCCCCTGGGTAGGGAATATGGGCACCAGTGGTGTCTGCAGCTAGTCAGGTATATTTTTGTTATGTTTTGTTTTGTTTAACTCAATGATATGCTATAAGCCAAAGTTCTGGCTATTTTTCACAGGTAAAAGGAAGTGTAGCATTTACGGCATTAGATGAGAGATCACCTTAAATTTGCCTTAGTGCAAATCTCATCTGTCTGAATTTATCACGAACAGGCATATTTGGGCAAATAAGCATATATATGATCCAGAAAGGATGATTCAAGGTTTGTTCTTTGTGTGGAAAGTGGTTCAGAGCATAGAATTTGAAGTCAAATAGAGCTAGCTTCAAATCATGGTGTTCTTGTGTCCAAAGACAAATTGCCTTTGGACACAATTTCTCTGAACCTTAGTGTGCATATCTTTAAAATGTGATGAAAATAGCACAACTTTACAGGGTTACTGTGAGCATTAACTGAGATCACACCCATAGGCCATATAGTACAATGCCTGGTACAAGGGATGTGCTCAGTAAATATTAGCTGTGACATAAATAAGATCAAAATAAATTGAGGGAGGAGACCTAAGATATTCAGATGGGTTCTTTTTGTTGTTATTGTTTGTCTCTTGTTTTACCTTGAAGTAATATACAGAAGATGTTTCGAGGACTATTGAGCTACATAACCTCCAAGGATCACTTCAATTCTAAGGTACCAAGTCTTTATTTTATAATTAAATATCTTAAGCCATCACTCACCTTTTCTATTGGTTGTCCAATCATCACTAATTTGTTAAGAAAGGACACCCAACAAGTGCTGAAGCCAGTGTGGAGCAATTACAGGCCAGAAAATTAAAAGGAGAAAAGACTGTTCTGCATGCAGTTCAACAATTGCATAGAGCAACCAAGGTGTCCTAAGTCATCATATTGTGCATGCACGCAAAATAATGGCCAACATGTTGAATGAGATGATACATGCCAGGCTCTGTGCTTGGCATTTTGCATGCATTGTCTCACTTAAATCTCATAACCCTGAGATAGATACACTCATTATCACCATTTCATAGAAAAGAAAAAAAAGCTTAAAGAGATTTTAAAACTTACCTGAGGTTATATAGCTAGGAAGTAGCATGAACCCAGCCTATCAAAGCTCAAGTTTAACCACTCTACTACCTATCTATTATACGTCTTCCAGCCTTTTGAAAGGATAATTAACACACTGCTTTTCAATATTTTGTTTTAATCTATAAAGTGTTCCACACTGTCTTTGTGAAGTAGAAAATCAGCAGGTACTGTGAATTAAGTAATAGACTGGAAAACTAGGTTCTGATCATAATTTGGGCACTAAATAGTGGGCAAGCCATTCAAAATCTCTGTCCTGCGAATCCTCTGCTTTAAAATAAAGTTATTGTGTTTTACATCTAAAACCCATGAAATTGACTATTTGACTAAGAGTTGGTTTCATGGATGAAAAGTTGCAATTTCTTTTTTTCTTTTTTTTTTCTTTTTTTTTTTTTTTGCTTAGACGGAGTCTCGTTTTATTGCCCAGGCTGACTGCAGTGGCGAGATCTCAGCTCACTGCAAGCTCCGCCTCCTGGATTCACACCATTCTTCTGCCTCAGCTTCCGGAGTAGACGCTCTGCTAATTTTTTTTTTTTTTTTTTTTTTAAGACGAAGTCTTGCTCTGTTGCCCAGGCTGGAGTGCAGTGGCGCGATCTCGGCTCACTGCAAGCTCCGTCTCCTGGGTTCATGCCATTCTCCTGCCTCAGCCTCCCGAGTAGCTGGGACTACAGGCACCCGCCACCATGCCTCTAATTTTTTTTGTATTTATAGTAGAGACAGGGTTTCACCGTGGTCTCGATCTCCTGACCTCGTGATCCACCCGCCTCGGCCTCCCAAAGTGCTGAGATTACAGGCGTGAGCCACCATGCCCGGCCTAATTTTTTCTATTTTTAGTAGAGACGGGGTTTCACTGTGTTAGCCAGGATGATCTGATCTCCTGACCTCATGATCCGCCCGCCTCGGCCTCCCAAAGGCATTTTCTTAACCATCACAAAATGTGTAGAGGACAGTTCCTTGGTATTTACCTGACTTAGTAACACGGAGCATTTTCTCATTGAAAGCTCCAAGGCCTGGCACTTTCTCTTCTTCTTGGCACCTTTGCTTCTGAGATTTCACTTTCTACTGCAATATCTTCTCTCCTAGATCTTTATTATCTCTACCCAAATTCACTTTGTAACCAACATACAATTAAAGGTGAAAATGTCATAATAAAATCCATCTGCTTTATCTATCCAAGGCTGGAGACTTTCTTCAAAACCAAGGACGTTGTTAAATTGCTGACTACCCTAAGGGTACTAGTCCTTGGTATGCCTGAGAAACAATAGCATAGTACTATTACTGGTGACCAAATCATTTGAGATTAAGAAGAAAATAAACTCATTTCCAGAGTTGGTCATGGGAGGAGAGGGGAGAGAGGAGACCCTTTTAATAATCAATTATTAACTCATTCTGCCCATGAAAATATTTTTCAGACTTGCTTCCAACCCTTAAGAATGGAGCAAAAGAATACAAAATGACATCAGCCCAGTCATTATTTTCATTCTCTCCAATACCAGTAGGTAGATTTTTGGCTGATAAATCATAGTTTTCAAATTCCTCCGATGGAAAATTCTTTGACTATAATGATTGAATACCCATTAATGTTGACAAAGTTGGACTGCCTGGCCTTGTTCTTAGGTTAAAACTGATGAGCAGACCCACTCCTTACCTTGATGATGTAAAAAAGACTAACACAATCCTAGTACAAAACAATTTTATGACTCTGGCCAGTGACTACTTGGAAAGCAAAAGACATCAAACTTTCCCCCCACATTTTGATAATACCAAATGTCCTCCCCAAAAGGTGTTGAATAGGAGAAAGAGAAAATAGAGATGCCAGTGATACTGTACAAAATCAAATCTGAATTTCAACTATTGCAACCTAATAGGGGTTTAGTCACTTAAGAAAAAAAAACCTATTATTGGACACTTACATGTGCCAGGTGATATGAAGATAAAGAATACCATTCTTCCCTGAAGGAGTTGACAGTGTACTTACTGAAGGAGATGGTGAAGTAATCAGAGAATTCTAAGTTAGATTTGAGTGCTTTCCCCACCACGACCCATCACACCCACAGCAGAGTTGGTCTAATTCTAGCTTTAGGAATCAGTTCACACCAGCTCCTTGAACAGTTGGATCCATAACCAAAAACCACAAGATGAGGGGTGAAATGTTCAGCCATCTCTGTAACAATGACTCAAGCCGTCAGAAGCCCACAGAAGGCTGGAGCTGTATTGGAGATGCTGCTGCCAAAGCTTCATGCTGACTCCATCTGTGTCATCAGCATTAACATCACACCTCCTCAACATCTTGGGGCAGAGCTCACTTCTGACATTTTCACACTAGCAGCCAGTCAGATTCTGAAACTGATGTTTATGCTGCTGACATGTCATCTTCTTTTAGCCCTCTTGCATCAGTCTGTCTGCTGTGCCTTTTCCACAGCGCAGCTCAGCTCAGTGTGGATCACAGGCAGTCAAAAAAAACAAGACAGGAAGTAACCCTAACGTCATGGAGTCCCTCCACAGGAGATGAGTAATTTGTGGGGAAATATTAATGTTCTGAGTGTCCTCATCCCATCCTCTCCTGTTTTCATATTTCTGGTCCCACTGGCCCAAGCATCTTATTCCTCCACGTTCTTTGCCCTGATGCAGAGAAGCTGGCTTTGTTTTTCTTCTTAAGGACACTTCAGCCTTTGCTTTCAATCAGCCAGCTCTTCATTCAAGAGATCACCCTTTTGCTTCCTTGTGTCCATCACAATTTTCTTCTCAAGATAATCACCTCAGGTCCATAAGAGGCTGCTCCAGACACTTTGCAATGAATATGCTAATGTTGTCCTGTTTTTTAATTCTGTGATTTTTGAAAAATCTCCACAAGTTAGTATTATTCCAATTTAAGTTACATTTACCGCATATTTACTACTTTCCTGATGTTTTTCCTTTTTTTTTTTTTTTTGAGACGAAGTCTCGCTGTGTTGCCAGGCTAGAGTGCAGTGGTGTGATCTCGGCTTACTGCAACCTCCGCCTCCCAGGTTCAAGCCATTCTCCTGCCTCAGCCTCCTGAGTAGCTGGGACTACAGGTGCGTGCCACCACACCCAGCTAATTTTTGTATTTTTGGTAGAGATGGGGTTTCACCATGTTGGTTAGGATGGTCTCAATCTCTTGACCTCGTGATCCGCCTGCCTCGACCTCTCCAGTGCTGTGATTATAGGCGTGAGCCACCGCGCCTGGCCCCTGAATTTTTTCTTGTACCTTAGAACATCTATCTGCAATTTTCCTTCTGCATGAAGAACACGTGTTAGAATTTCCTTTGAAGAAAATGTGCTGATGACAAACTCAGCTTTTGTTTATTTAAAAATAACTTTATTTACTTTTATCTTGAAATATGCTTTCCCTGAGTGTGGAATTCTTGGTTGGCAGTTACTACATCAAACTGAGAATAATCCACTATCTTCTGGCTTCTATTGTTGCTACTGAGAAGTCAACTTCAGACTAACTTTTATTCTTTTAAAGATAATATATCTTTTTGCTGTGGCTGCTTTTAAGATTTTTCTCTTGGTCTCTGGTGTTGTACAGTTTTCCTATGATGTGTCTAGGTATAGATATCTTTTTATTTATCTGGTTGGGGCCAAATTCTAAAAGAGCTATAACACTAGTTATGGCATTTTTATTTCCAGGGGTTCTCTATTTGGCTCTTTCATCAAATTTGTGATATCATTTTTATAGTATCCTATTACTTGAAGTCATTTTCAAACTTGTCTTCTATTTCTCTGAGCATATTTAACATGTCTATTTTATAGGCTTTCTCTGATATTCCAATATCTGAAATATTTGCAAGAGTTTTTCTTTTTGTTTTTTGTTTGCTTTTATTGGTTCTTATGCATGTCAATTTGTTTTCTTATAGGCTTGGTTATCTTTGGCAGTGTGATGACTTTTTTTTTTTTTTTTTTGAGATGGAGTTTCGCTCTTCTTGCCCAGGCTGGAGTACAATGGCATGATCTCGACTCACTGCAAACTCCACCTCCCAGATTCAAACGATTCTCCTGCCTCAGCCTCCCGAGTAGCTAGGATTATAAGCATGCACCACCATGCTTGGCTAAATTTTTTCTTATTATTATTATTTAGTAGAGACGGGGTTTCACCATGTTAGTTAGGCTGGTTTTGAACTCCTGACCTCAGGTGATCCACCCGCCTCAGTCTCCCAAAGTGCTGGGATTACAGGCGTGCACCACCACACCCAGCCTGTGATGACCTTTCTACTCAGGGGAAAAAAAAAAAAAAAATCATTGGAATGATCTCAGGCTTTCTTCATAGAGTACTTGGATTTTCTTCTGTCAGGTGCCCAAGAAAACCACCAATTGAGAACCACCTTGTTTTGTCTTTTATTAGATTTCTCACCTTGTTTGAACCCTGGATTTTTATCTCTGTAATCCTCATCTTACATCAAAACAATAGTTTAAAAGTGCAAGAATACCCTCGGAAGAAAATAAGCTTCCATGGTCAGCTTTCCTTTCAAGATTTCTGGTTTCTCTTCAGCTTCTCTTGTCAGTTCTTTGATATTTTAAGATTTTTTTATTGATTGGTCTGTATAATCTAGAACCAAAAAAGCTTTGGGTGTGATGAGATTGTGCATTATTCAATATTACTAGGACCACACAACTTTAAGGATATTTTAAAATACAACCAATTGAATTTAATTTTTTACATGGTTTTAGATGACTTATAGCCCCAGTTTATGAGGACTTCCTCCAGATCTGATAAAATATGATTTAAGGTAATGAATGGAGGAAAATGCAACCAAATACTACAAGTTACATATGTGCATATAACTCAAGAACATTTTGTCTTGTAAATTTGACTGTAATTCTTTATTTTTAATGTCCCCAAGATATCTCATTATACAGCTAAACTATACTTACTTATTACTTATCATCAACCATTATATTTTCCAGTTTTTCATCATAATATCTAATACCATGTTGTATTTGTTAGTTCATCAAAGAGTATAAGCATATACGGCTCTTGACAAGTACTGCCAAATTACCGTCCAATAAATATATACTCTCCAGCCACATGACCTGAGTTTTTGTTTCAACGATGATAACATTGACTGTTGTCACCAAAAAAAATACATACAGTTGCTTAATGGAAAAGTAAAAAATATATAAATTTTAAAAGAGGGTGAAAGATATTATATTGTTTTAATTCTAATTTCTTTTATTATCATGACAAACTTTTTGTCTAAGCTTATTGGTCATTCACATTTCTCTCATAAATTATCTGTTCTCTGCTATTTCTAAATTTAAACATATATCATGTTTCTATTAATATATTATAATACTTTACAAATTACATATATTGACCCAGTGCCTTTAACATATTTACAAATATTTTTATACTTTGCCTTGTAGATTGATTTATAATACTTTGTTACATACATAAGTTTGTAGTCAAGTATTCCAATGTTTTCTCTATGGTTTCAATAATGATGATGGATTGACAGGACATACATTTGTATAATTTATTACATCAATAATTTTTGAAGACCCAGAATAGCCAAAAGAATCTTGAAAAAAAGAAACAAAGTTGGAAGGCCAACACTTCTTAAACTTCAGAGGTTACTACAAAGCTATAGTGATCAAGACAGTGTGGTATTAGCATAAGGATAAGCAGATTGATCAATGCAATAAAATTTCAAACCCAAAAATAAACCCTTACAGTTGTGATCAGTTGATTTTAGACAAGGGATCCAATACAATACAATTCAATGAGGGAAAAAATAGTCCAATAGTCTTCTTAACAAATAGTGCTGGAAAAAATAAATGTCTACATGCAAAAGAATGAATTAGGTCCCTTCCTCAAATCATACACAAAATTAGTTCAAAATGAATGTAGGAGTTGAAACTATGTAACTCTTAGGAAAAAGAAAACCATAGAAGTAAATCTTCATGACCTTGGATTAGGCAAGGATTTTTTTAGACATAACACCGTCAAAATCACCAACAATAAAAGAAAAAGACAGGTAAGTTGGACATCATCAAAATTACAAACTTTCATGCTGCAAGTGAAACCATCAGGAAAGTGAAAAGACACCCCACACAATGAGCGAATATTTGCAAAAAGTATGTCTAATAAAGGATGAGTATCTAGAATAAGGAACCCTTAAAGCTCAATAATAAAAAATAAACAATCCAATTGAAAAATTGGCAAAGCATCTGAATAGGCATTTCTCCAAAGAAGATAAACAAATTGTCAATAAGTATCTAAAAAGATGTTCAATATCATTAGTCATTAAGAAATAGAAATCAAAACCATACAACTACACACCCACTTGGGTGGTTATAATCAGAAAGACAAATAAAAATGTGAATGAAATTGGAACTCTCATCCTGCTGAGGAGAATTAAAATGAGGCAGACGCTTTGGTCTGGAAATCCTTCAATATGTTAAACATAGAGTTACCGTATGACCAAGCAATTCCGTTTCTAGATGTATACCCAAGAGAAATGAAAACATATGTCCACACAATGACATGTTCACAGCAGCATAACCAAAAAGCAGAAACAACCTGCATGTCCATCAAATGATAGTTAAAAAAAGTAGTATATCCAAATAAATAATAAAATATAATTTGAGCATAAAAAGAATTGAAATACCGATACATACTGCAACATAAATGAACTTTGAAAATATCGTGCTAAGTAAAAAACTCCAGATATTCATGAAAAAATACAAAATGTTCACAATAGGCAAATATATAGAAACACAAAGTACATTAGCAGTTTCCAGGAGATAGAGGCAGGTGGAAATGGGGAGTGATAATAAATGAGCTTGGTGTCACTTTTTGGGGTGGTGAAAAAGTTTAAAATTAGGTTGCAGTAATAGCTGTATAATCCTGTAAATACACAAAAAACTAGGTTGAGTTCTACACTTTAAATAAGTAAGTAGTATGTGTGTGAACTATATCTCAATAAAGCTGTTAAAAAATAAATGCTGGAAAGCAATTTGATAAAATTCTTAATCTATTAATGATAGAAACAAAACTTTGCAAAGTGGAATTTAATAATGCTTTGACGTAATAGAGAATATCAAGCCAATATTATATTTCCACACATTTAATAGTAAAATACTGGAGGCACCCTCATTAAACAGATAAAGCAGTGTACTAATATTTAACATATTTCTGGAATATTGAACCAATGCAATAAAACAAAAAGAAATGACATTTTCAACATTCACAAGAGATATTTTCTGTATATAAAATTCAGTAGCTTAAAGAATAACTGTAAATTCTACACATGTTCATCCAAACAAAATACTGAAGAGAATATTCCTCAACTCATTTTATAAGGCCAGTATTACCCTAACACCAAGACAAAACAAAGACATTACAAGAAAAAAAATTATGGTACAAAAGATCTCACCAACAATTTGCAAAAATTCTTAACAAAATATTAAGAAATCAAAAACAGCAGTACATTTTTTAAAATCATCATAATAGACTTAGAAAGGCAAGGTTCCTCACTATTTAAATATAAATAAATGTAATTCATTATATCAACAGACTAAAGGAAAATATGATTATCTTAATATAAGTACAAAAGTCACTTAACCAAATTCAACATGCATTCATGATTTAAAAAAAAAAAAAACACGCTCTCAACAAGCTACAAATAGAAGGAAACTTCCTTAGTCTTATAATAGGCATCTACCAAGAAAATCTGCAGGTAGCATGATTCTTAATGATGAAAAGACTGAAGGCTCCACTAAGTTTGGGAGCAAGGCAAGGATGTTTTCTCTCAACATTTCTACTCAACATCCTACTGAAGGCCCCAGTCAGTGCAATAAGGCAGGAAAAATAAATAAAAGATAAGCAAATTGAAAGGAAGAAACAAAATTATTCATGGACAATATGAAAGAACGACTAGAATTAATATGTGAGTTTAGCAAAGTTGCAGGTCAATATACAAAAAAAATCAATTTTATTTCTACATATTAGTAATGAATACTTTGAAATTGAATATTTTCAAAATATAATTTACAAAAGCACCAAAAATAAATATTGTATTATACTTAAGTATCGGTGTTTTTAAAAAAGAAAATGTGCTTACTCTGTATGCTGAAAACTTAAAAACACTGTGAAAGGAGTCCTAAACAATTGAAGATGTATATTATGTTCATGGATTAGAAGACTTAATATTGTTAAGATTTCAATTATCCTCAATTATCTAGACATGTAACATACTCCAATATATTTCCAGGACATCTTTTCTTTCCACTGCTCAGAGAGAATGTAAAGTGCAGAGATTCTTAATCCTTTTTGAATTACATATCTTTCAGAAGAAAATTTTAAAACAAAAAGGAAGCAGGGAGGGTACCTTAATGCAAGACAACATGAGCAAGGGGAAATAGGTTTCTATATAGTTCATATTATTAAGGAATATTAGAGCTGCATCCCTGGAAATCACCTTGCCCAACACTCTGTATTACAAACGAAGAACTTGAGCCCCAGAGAGCTGATGCAGCTTGTTAAAACTCATACAGCCTCACAATTTTTGGCACGTCCTGGCAAAAGATAATTCTCCTGAATATGTATCCAAATTACTTTTCCCAAAACACTACATTATATATATGTAAAGAGTGATTTCCACCTGCCTAGAATACTTTGCATCTTGAGACCATGAATCTTGTTTCTCACTCTGCAGCACTTACATACAGTAGGAAAGCAATAAAATTGTACTAAATTGCATTCAAAAATGCCCAATAAATTGGTCTATGCTGAGCAACTGATATTTGCTTATTCTCAGATGAGGTTAGTGCACTTCATTTGAAGTATGTATGGCCCAGGATTCTCTGGATAATCTGGAACCAAGAAATTACCTGGAGCTAAGAAAGTCTTTTACCTCACCAATGGCAAGGATGGAAAAGGAAAACAATTCAAAATCACTGCCACAAAGCATGCATCAGAGAAATCAAGTTTTTTTTTTTTCCTATCTAAGACTTAAAGCTGAAGATAACAGAACCAAGCACCTCACTTTTTTTTTTTTTTTTTTTTTTTTTTGAGACGGAGTTTTGCTCTTCTCGCTCAGGCTGGAGTGCAATGGTGTGATCTCAGCTCACTGCAACTTCTGCCTCCTGGGTTCAAGCATTTCTCCTGCCTCAGCCTCCCAAGTAGCTGGGATTACAGCTGCCTGCCACCATACCCAGCTAATTTTTGTATTTTTAGTAGAGACAGGGTTTCACCATATTGGCCAGGCTGGTCTCAAACTCCTGACCTTAGGTGATCCACCTGCTTCGGCCTCCCAAAGCGCTGGGATTACAGGTGTGAGCTACCACAGTCAGCACCCACATCTCATTTCGTAATTCAGGGAATTTTCACTCTCAAGGCTACTGAAAAGTACCAATTCAGAGGACTACCCCTACTAAAAACTGGTACTCCTGTTCAGCCCTGCCAATATGAGAAGAAAGCTTGATGAAAAAAAATTGTCTAGGGCATTGCAGGGCTTGTGAAAAAGAGCTATCCCTTGCCTCATCTTAGGGAACTTCTCTTGCCCCTTAACTGAGAACAAATCACTTTATAAAGTTTGAGGGTATCAGCAAGATGGAGAGGCTGATATTTCATTCTGTGGCTGGAACTAGGCATGAGTTGAGAAGATTAAGAGCTACAGCCTCCCCAGAACTGACACAGCAAGGTGAGAGGGGAATATAGGAGAAGCAAAGTGTGATGCCATCTCCTGGGAGTCAGCAGGAAGATGCAGCCGAATCTTCTAAGACATCACCAATGACTTACTCCTCTAGATGAAGAGTTCCTCGTCCGCAAGGCATGTTTAGCAACTATTCACGTACTTGGAGTTCATGGACAATGAGCAAGAGCAGCCATCATGACCATCCAAGGGCAAAACTGCAACATGGCTCAGTCATGAAGAAAGTTTTCATTTTTCTTTTTTTGTTTTTTTCCTTTCTTCTGTCCTAACATCTAAGAAATTACTTGCGGGAAGAACTGTGTAGAACTCTCTGAGAGCCAGTCCACACCACACAGATCCTCACTATAAGACAATAAAGCCCCAGTATTGGTGGAGGAGGGAAGAACTACTTTGAATATAATATGAGATGAAAGTTTTAAATTGGAAGTACTGGATCTTAGAAACCAATATAAAACCACTTAAATAACTAAGAGCAATAGAATTTCTACAACCAAGCCAAGCTATCATTAAGTGAGCCACTATCCGGGATGAAAAGTGAACTCAACATGACATGGGGGCAGAGATAAAGAAAGTAAAATTTTTCAACTTTATATATCCAACAAAATGCAGTTTGTCAATAAATTGGTTACATATATTGAAGTATTATATATATAAGTGAAACCCAGAAAGATTCTAAGTTTAAACTTCCCCTAGTTTCTCCCCACCTACCTGGTTTGTAAGCCAAAATTGACCAGTGAAAAAAATTAGGTTCCTAAAACTCCTACACTGATCACAGCCTTCTCCATGACTAATTTCATATAAAACTTCTCATCTCATCCTGCTCCAAGCCATGCGAGTTTTGTGCTTTTGACTCACCTTTCCATTTACAACTTCATTTAGCTCTTAGACTCAACATTTGGCACAGCTTCCCTGGACATGACCTTTTGATTCTCCCTTCAAATATGATTCACATTTTCCTTCCAGTTCCAGAGCCTTCAATCATCCTGGGTCAATGTCTCACCTGATTTAATTTAACATCTGGGCTTGCAGGCTTCAGTGCCACCCCAGGCTGCCAAAGCTCCCATTTGTGTTTTTTATCTAGACTAGGCCTAAGGAGTCAGACCATGCAAGAACATAAAGAGGGCTATTGCACGGGGGGGACAGTCTTTTTTTTTCTTCTTCTTAGATCCTATGTTAGTAAGTTTGATGTTGTCTCCAACCAGTGCCCAGATCATCCCATATCTAAGGAGTCATTGCCTGGAAAGTATCAGACAGGGTTAGCCTCATTAGCACCAAGTACCATCCAGCACTGAGATAGTTAACCAGAAACATGTTCTAGCAGAAACCTAAGGTTTCATAGATAAACAAAAAGCCACTTAAAATGAGGATATGTGGATGGGGACTTATAACAAAGTACTATAGATTTTAATTTTAACTATATCAAATAGAAATGTAAATTTATTTACCAATCTTATAATAATAAGGCCACAATTTTTTCTTTGACTCTTCTGATCAGAGTTCTGCTTAGTTCTTACTGTATAAACAATACACTTTCAAGCATCACCCATGATCTCTGGTTTTTGTTTCTTTAAAGTGAAGCCAGAACTTCAAGTCATTTATAAAGAAAGCTACATGGAAAAAAAAAAAAAAAAAAAAGCTAAGTGCAGAATTCTAGATTTTTAGATTTTTTTGTCAACATTTTTGTAGTGGTCTTATAACTATAAAATCAACAGCAGCTTTGTAAAGTAATCCATCTTTACTGAGTGAGTCATTCAAAAATATTTCAAGTTTGTTTTCAAATAAACAGCAAACATCTTTTCACAATCATATTCTATTGCTTTATATATTAGCAAATTAAAATTTACAATTATAATTTCAAGTACAACTAGAATAAACAGGTTTTGGAATAAACTCAACTGGCTCAGTAAGCTTACAATTTTTTCTGAGCATAATTGTACAGGCTTACTAGAAAGTAGCCTGCTAGTTATAAGTACTTGCTCTGCTAAGGGCATTAGTTAGAATGTCTTAGAGGGAATGAAAAACATTCACTAATCTGGCAAGTCAATTAAACAGACGCATGTTAAAAGAGCTTCTGCTATACACAATAATATTAATAATGATCATTTATAACATGCTTTATTGTTTACAGCATGCTATCACACACATTACCAGGCACACACAAAACACTCTTTGTAAATCCCCTTTTTACAAACGTTTACTAAATGTAAAAAACTAAAATTAAATCAAATGATGAATAGTTATTTTTATATTTATTTCTCATTCGTTTTACTTCACTTTAATTGCAGTGTCTTTAATAGCTTTGATCTTTCTCCAATTTCCTGAAATCTTCCCCATTTCAACAACTGAGACAATTTAAGGTTTCTAGTAAACATAAAAAACGAGAAACGTTGACATTGAAAAATAAATAAGTCAGTGAAAGTGATGATATGTTAAGAATTAAGATACTTCTATAGAATTGTATATTTAACTTCTTAGAATCAGGGAAAATTTCATGAAAAATGAACTCCAGACTGGGTGTGGTGGCTTATGCCTGTAATCCCAGCACTTTGGGAGGCCGAGACGGGCAGATCACGAGGTCAGGAGATCGAGACCATCCTGGCTAACACAGTGAAACCCTGTCTCTACTAAAAATACAAAAAAAAATTAGCCAGGCGTGGTGGTGGGCACCTGTAGTCCCAGCTACTCGGGAGGCTGAGGCAGGAGAATGGCATGTGAACCCGGGAGGCAGAGCTTGCAGTGAGCCGAGATCGCGCCACTGCACTCCAGCCTGGGCGACAAAGCAAGACTCCATCTCAAAAAAAAAAAAGAAAAGAAAAAAAGAAAAATGAACTCCATATTACACTTGGAGTAAAATAATGGTCACTGGAATTGGACTTTTAAGAATGGATATAATTTTAATAACTGAGGAAATAAGTGGGTAAGGAAAGGAATTTCCTCCAAAGTGAATGGCAGGAAGAGAATATAGGAAGGTATAGAGTGTGCTTTAAAGTGCCGAGTATACAAAAGAATACTAGCAAACCAAATCCAGCAGCACATCAAAAAGCTAATCCACCAACATCAAGTAGGCTTTATCCCTGGAATGCAAGGTTGGTTCAACATACACAAATCAATACATGCAATTCACCACATAAACAGAACTAAAAACAAAAACCATATGATCATCCCAATAGACCCAGAAAAGGCTTTCAATAAAATTCAATATCCCTTCATATTAAAAACCTTCAACAAACTAGGCATTAAAGAAGCATACTTCAAAATAGTAAGAGCCATCTATGAAAAACCCACAGGCAGCATCATACTGGATGGGCAAAAGCTGGAAGCATTCCCCTTGAAAACTCGAACAAGACAAGCAGGTTCTCTCTCACCACTCCTATTCCACATAATACTGAAAGTCCTAGCCAGAGCAATTAGTCCAGGGAAATAAATAAAAGGCATCCAAACAGGAAGAGGAAGTCAAACTATACCTGTTTGCAGATGATATGATTCTCTGCCTAGAAAACCTCATAGTCTCTGCCCAAAAGCTCCTTTATCTGATAAACAACTTTAGTAAAGTTTCAGGATACAAAATCAATGTACAAAAATCAGTAGTATTTCTATACACCAACAGTATTCATGCTAAGGGCCAAATCAAGAACCTAATTTTCTTCACAGTAGCCACAAAAAGAATAAAACGCCTAGGAATACAGATAGCCAAGGAGGTAAAAGATCTCTACAAAGAGAATTACGAAACACTGCTCAAAGAAATCAGAGATTACACAAACAAATGGAAAAACATTCCATGTTCATAGATAGATAGGAAAAATCAATATTGTTAAAATGGCCATACCGCTCAAAGCAATTTACAGATTCAATGCTATTCCTATCAAACTACCAATGACATTCTTCACAGAATTAGAAAAAAAATTCTAAAATTCAGATGAAACCAAAAAAGACCCTGAATGGCCAAGGCAATCCTAAGCAAAAAGAACAAAGCTGGAGACATTACATTACTTGACTTCAAACTATATTATAAGGCTACAGTAACCAAAACAGCATGGTACCGGTAAACACACACACACACACACACACACACACACACACACATACCAGTGGAACAGAATAGAGGGCTGAGAAATAATGCTGCATATCTATAACCATCTGACCTGAGACAAAATCAACAAAAAACTAGCAATGGGGAAAGGACTCCTTATTCAATAAATGTTCCTGGGATAACTGGCTAGCCATCTGCAGACGATTGAAACTGGACGCCTTCCTTACACCACATATAAAAATCAACCCAAGATGGATTAAAGGTTTAAATGTAACACCTAAAACTATAAAAACCCTGGACAATAACCTAGGAAATACCATTCTGGACATAAGATCTGGCCAAAATTTCATGCCCAAGACACCAAAAACAATTGAAACAAAAACAAAATTGACAAATGGGATCTAATTAAACTTAAGACCTTCTGCCCAGCAAAAGAAACTATCAACAGAGTAAACAGACAACCGACAGAATGGGAGAAAATTTTTACAAACCATGCATCCAACAAAGGTCTAATATCCAGAATATATAAGTAACTTACAGATTTATAAGCAAAGAACAGTTGTATTAAAAAGTGGGCAAAGGACATGAAGAGACACTTTTCTACAGAAGGCATAACATGGCCAATAAGCATATGAAAAAATGCCCAACATCACTAATTATTAGAAAAATGCAAATCAAAACCACAATGAGATATACAATCTCACACCAACCAGAATGGGTATTATTAAAAAGTCAAAAATTAACAGATGATGGTAAGATTGAAGAGAAAAAAGAACACTGAATACACGCTGGTGGGAATGTAAATTAGTTCAGCTATTGCAGAAAGCAGTTTGGTGATTTCTCAAAGAACTTAAAACACAATTACCATTTAACCTAGCAGTCCCATTATTAGGTTCATACCCAAAGAAATATAAATCGTTCTACAGCAAAGTCACATGCATTCCTATGTTCATCACAGCACTATTTACAACAGCAAAGACATGGAAACATCCTGAATGCCCATCAGTGCTGGACTGGATAAAGCAAATGTGGTTCATATAAACCATAGAATACTGTGCGGCCATAAAAAAGAATAAGATTATGTCCTTTGCAGCAACATCAGTGGAGCTGGAGGCCATTATTCTAAGCAAACTAACACAGGAACAGAAAACCACTTAGAAGTGGGAGCTAAACATTGAGTACATATGGACACAAAGAAGGCAACAACAGACACCAGTGCCTACTTGAGGGTGGAGGGTGGGAGGAGGATGAGGATGGAAAAACGAGTACTATGCTGATTGCCCGGGTGACAAAATAATGTGTACACCAAATCCTCACAACATGCAATTTATTTACCCATATAACAAACCTGCACATGAACCCCTGAACCTAAAATGAAAGTGAAAAAAAAAAGAGAGGAGAAAAATAAAATAAAATAAAATAAATAAAATGAAGGGTATGTGCTGGAGCAGTAAGAGGAAACTCGCAAGCACTGATTCAGAACCCTGCCTTAGAGCAAAACTCTAGCAGTCCCAGAGTGAGTCAGTGAGATCCAAAAGGCCCATTCCTGAGAGACAGATGAGTAACTCTCTCCAGAAGCCACCAACGTGGATATTATTGAGTTTAGATTTTCTGAAGCAAACTGAGAGAGATTTATCTTTTCTGGGTCTGGTGGTTTTAAATTTTTGAAACCATAGCCTCAAAGACAGGAAAACAGAATCGTCAGTCAGAGGGGGCCACCCATGCAAAAGCGTGAAGCCTCTAGCCAGGCCATTTATTCTGGTCGTGTCTTTGGGCACAAGACAATTGTTTGGGATGAAAACTTGGGAATCCACAGCAAGTGTAACATAATATAGACATTATTGTGAAGGAAAGTTTGCTTTTCTAGTGATCAGGCTTTCCGATAATCAAAGGGGTGATGTGACCAAGCCGTATAATATGGGGTTGCTTTTGGCAAAATTGCTCAGCGAACTATGTAGATGAAATGTCTTTCTCTTCATAGGATATTTTAGAATTTAGTTTACTATAAAGTATGAACTCTAAAGTTAATAAACAGGGTGGCACTTGGTGCCAAGGATTAAATATTTACTGGTAAAACATACAGTGATGAAAAGGATTTTCAAACAGGCAATAAATCATATGGTCTGAGCTCTGTATTAAATATTATTTTTACCAAGGAAAAAAATAAAATTTAGCCCAAGAAAAAAATTAACCCATTGTTGTGGCTCCCTGGGGCTGAACTTATCAAGAACCAGTAAATATTCCTTTGAAAAACCAGGTAAATAGCAAGATTTTATTTAATCTTTGTAATGATTCATTTCTTTAGTGAAATAAAGAATGCTAACATCCCATCCTTCAGGTACTCATGGTTGATTCTTCCTTCCACAGGCCTCTCCCATCCAGCCTTTCCTATTTTACCTACCTGGTCTACTTTTAAGAGTCCAATTGCACAATGGTTAAGAGCACATGTCCTACCACAAGTCTGTCCGGGTTCAAATTCTGATTGCCAGTTCCTAGCTGTGTTACTTAACCTTTCTGTTCTTCAATTTACTTATCCACAAAAGCAATATATTAATAGTACTACCCTATAAGCTTCTGTAAGAACTAAATGATTAAACAAGTTAATATGTACACAAAAGCACTTAGAACAGTCTAGAAAGTAGTAAATTCTTCATATTATTATCCTTTATCCTCCTTTTTAATTATCCAAATATTTTCCATCTTTCAAAACCCAGTTTAATTCCGTAATGAGCTTTCTTTGGTTAATGCAAACCTTCCCTAAATATGCATATCCTTTTAGGCCTGCACCTGTCTTTTTTGATATCTAATTGCATCTTATGCACCATCCCAAATTGTTTTATGATTTTCCTAACAGATCAATCTCCTAAATAGAGGACAAGGAATAACTTTTTAAAAATTTCTTTCATCTGGATATGCCTTTAGGAAAAGGATGACATCAATAGTAGCGTCCACAAATTTTGCATTTATGGAAAGCATACTATGTGCATTCTGCAGAAAACTGAGCACACAGTTTTCCCCCATCCTCCAACCTGAATAGTGAGAGAGGTGGGTGCAGGGTGTAAATCATGTTTCCTGTGTGTTGGCTGACACTTGGCCTGAATAGATATGCTCTTGATAAACCATTATTTAAGACTGGTCGGTGGATGGATGGTTGGATGGATGAATGGATTAATATAGGACCTGAGGGGAAAAAATCCTGACGAACAAAAGAGAAGACTTTGCCTCTGGAAATGATTTACTATGGAAAGCAGGAGTACATTTTAGAAGATATCTGCTTCACATTATCTGTAAGGCACAGGAAAAGACTATGAAAAAAGAATGAGTTGAGATAAAAACCCAACAGGCAAGATGTTGGTTAGGAATATTGAGTCAAGACATTCATTGTAGTTGGAAAGCGGAGGAAAAAAGAAGGCCACAGAGGCACAAAGAGGGAAACAGAGAGAGGAGGACAGAGAAAGAGAGAAACTGATACTGTAATACTGCTCCGCATTGTAATTCTATTTCGTTTAAACGCAGCATTCATGGAGAGCTGCTAAGTGCTTTTCTACAGCCTGAAACTTGTGTTCCTAATTAGACTTATTTATGCACAACACTAAGAACATGCAACTGGTGGAGACAATAGAAAGAAACGGGGGAGCAATCAAAGGTCAATGCTTTGCCTGGGTTAATAGAGATAATAGTGGCTGAGTGCTATGTTCTCCACTTTCTTTATCATCGTGAAGACAAAAAACCCTACTCAGCATAATATAAAATCATAGGTCATGATCAAGATCATTTGAGACATATCCCTGCTTCAAGATAGGGAGGCATTCTTTCAAATCACATCCAAAATGATTTTAAAATAGGTCTCCAGAGGGGTAGATTCTAGTGTGATAAATAGGACCTGCAAATGGAACTATTCTGCCAATCATATTTCTACCTGAAATCCTATATACTGTGAAGGGGATTCAACAAGTGAAAGTAAGGTACAGATTGGTGAGAAGATCTCACGTGAAACTCAATGCGTGGAAAGTTGTAAGACCTGAATTTTAGTTCCATCCTTTTCTGTTAATTTCTTCAGCAATTCTACCCCAGTCATCAAATTTCTGAGGCTTGTTTTCTGGAGCATGAAAAGAACAAGCACAAGCCGTAGGTCCCAAAACAAAAGTGGGAACCACTAACCATTCACCAGGACTTTATAAGATACAAAGCACTATGATATACATTATTCCTTCTAGAGGTGATAGATTTGAATGGTAAATACTTAAAAGATAAGCTTTTAAATTAACTATGGGATTTCAAGTGAGGATAGAAATTATGCAAATACGCTAGTTTGCTTCCTTAGCACCACTTCCCACAGCCCCATCTAAATCCTCTTGCAAATTAAACTCCTATAAATGTTCAACCTTCTAACTCGATTTCAGAGTTTCCTGGTTTCTTTTATGCATTCTGCATAAATACAAACTTATTTCTGTTTGACCATATCAATACACATTGCAAACAGTTTTCGCTCAGAGATCATAACTCTGTGGTCTCATAATAACAACTGAAGTCTACAGACCCTGTGGCTGAAAACAATGATCATGATGATGGTGATTAACACTATGTTGAAAATGGTAATAGTGATGGACTCCTACCATGAATCCAATGGAAGGTAGCTCTAAGGCTGCCTCTGTGGTCTGAGTTTCCAACCTTCCATGAGGTTCCACTTAAACACACAACAGATGCACAAAAAGCCTCAGCAATTGCCAAATTATATTATTTTAAATAGCAAACCAAATCTGCAAGCCTTAGGCAAAAGTTTTCACAAAGCGCATTGGGAAGAACGCCAGCTTAGATGATGGTAGAAGTTTTGATTAGGAGTTTGCCCACATCTTAAATAAATAAATAGCAACCTTCCTTACCACCCAGAATGGTTTTTCTTTGAATGGGATTATTCCTCAGTGGAAAGACAAACACTGAAATTTGCAGCAGAGGTTTTCTATGCCTTGAGATTAAACTATAAGAAATAAACCTGGAAAAGGAAGGGGTAGAGGAAAGAATAGCTCCCTGTTGGACACTGCCTGTCCTTGGTCTACATGCCCACAATAAATCCTGCCATCCCCATGCTCTTCGCTCAGCCTGGGGTGGACCTCCTCCCATCATTTTGCCTCCTAGTAAATGCCTCATGGACCCTCAAAGGTCCCTTTTCTATGAAGCCTGTATTCAGTGCCCCCATCATTGTCCTTCTGTCATAGCCTGTATATCTGACTGTATTATAGCTCATCTCAGGAGGCAAGGCTACTCACCCTGGAGTCAGGATTCCAGACTTCCAATCTAGGCTACCAATTTGTAAAATTGGAATAATAATAACTGCCTTTTTAGGGTGTAGTAAAAAAAATAGTCTGTGTCCAGGGCTTTATGCAGTACATAGACGAAATCACCAAGCAATAAATTGCTTGCTTTTACCACGTTTTTCATTTATATATTTGGGTATATTTTGTCATTTGTGTATCCCCAGCGTCTAACATGGTACCTAGCACAGTGCAGGCATTTAAAATATTTTTTGTCATTTAACAAATGAATGAATATGTACAGTGCTTCACACTTTTAAAAGAATTTCCACATTTATGGTCTCATGGGCTCCTCATACTAACCCTCAGAGAGAGGTAAAGCAAGCCCAGGACCCCTTCCTTGGAGGGAATGCTCTCCTCTAGCTCCATGGACATCGGCTGGGCTGCCAATCATGAGACACATTTCTCCTGAGTGCAAGGTAGAGCACATGGCCAGACTGAGCCAAATAAATGATTTCTAGCAAGGTTGAACTTTGAAGAAAAAAAACAAGGGACTAAAACCTGTTGGAGCTACTTTAGTCAATAGTAGCATTGCTGGAAAATTTTACCAACTGCTGGTACTGAAATTCCAGGAGTTGCCTTATCCAGCCCTTCCTGAGGTCTGGTTGTTGAGTGCTTCCTCTGAGTCTGAATAACACTAGATCCTTCCAGTGAATGTCTTTCTTTATAAACCCAAGACCAGTTTCTAATGCTTAGAAGCAAAGAGTCCTAAAAATAAAATTAAAATCTCCGATTTACCGTAAGAAAACTAAAACTCTATGTAGAGTTGAAATCATTCATGTAAAGTCCAAAACATACAGAATTTAGTGACGTATTTTTTAGGAACACATATATAGGTAATAAAATTATAACAAAAACAAAGGAGATGAAAAATACAAAAGGCATTGGAGAGTGCTTATACTTAGGAACAAGGAAACAGAAAATGATCAGGAGAATCAGATAAAAGTCATGGAAGACTCTTGTAATGTTCCCTTAAGCTAGAAGATGAGGTAAAATGTGATGTGTTGTATTAATCTTGTATGCACATGTGTGTGTGCATGAATATATTAATATATTTCATGTATAGAATATCTCACAGTGAAATTATTTTTTCATCAATGAAATCAAAGGCCCAAAGAGGTTAATGATATGTAAAAAGCAGAGTGACAAATCATGGCTAGAACCCAGGCTTCCAGTGGTTTCTCCACTCTGTCCTAATTTATTGTAACTATGAGCTGCTACTCCCATAGTATGGAAAATGGGAAATAGCACATGGGACCTTTTCAACTGAATTTAGAACGAAAAGCTGCGGATTAATAGCTGACCTATAGTATTAGAAAGGCTTAAAATGGGCTTTCCATTCCTTGCGAAAATCAGACTCTTGGAAAAAACCTCAGAGACCACTTGGTTCAACTCCAGGGCAATGTCCTCTCCCTCATTGACAGTGGGCCTGCAGTGAGTGGGCACCTCCATGTCCATGAGCCTTCTGCAGCTATACTGCTGATCACAAGATGTGTGTACATCAGCCCTGGCCATTCCTAAAATCAGTGAGCATCAGACCAGCAGCATATCAGTGGTTTCCTCCCTATATCTGTTGTCCAAGTGTCTGGACATGAATAGGAAGTGTTGTCAAGAGCACTGTCTATTCCCTTTGTGTGGAGCAAGACTGGACCATCTACCAATCTCTGCCCCTGCCTTTGCCAGTGGAGACAAAAACCCAGGCTCAACACTGCAGCCAGAGTGTGAGGTCACCAGAGTCCCTGACTCCTTCTTGCTGAGTTTGGACCTTCATCCTGGTTTCCTGGCATTCGCTCAAGTTTCTAATTTAAAAACTTGAATTCTCACATGATGGAAGAGCCATAATTCAGAAACCTTGAAATGATCTTTGATCAGATCCATCAGACGTGCTAACTTGCACATAATTTTGCCTCAGACCTCTTGGACTTGTCCCATCGGGCCTGAGCTGATGCCCCCATCAGCCTTAGAAGGAGGCTTTTTCTCTCCAGAGTTTCCCAGTCTCCAAGTACTCGGTACTTATTGAGTTTTTGGTCCCCTGTTAAACATGTACAAATGCAACTAATTCTATAATCTGGCCTACATCTCCCTATTTTCTTGACTACAATATCAAAACAGATTTATCCTAAACATGCCCTAAGTTTCAGATTTATGTGTCTAACAATTTTCCTAATTTACCAGTCAAATGACTATTAAAATGATAGCAGCTCACAGCTACATTAATTGCTCCTAGTGAACCCATTCTTGGTCCCAGTGCCAGGAACTCCTTTTTTGATTATTTGAGAATCACACATTTAATAATCTGTTTTAAAGTGTCCTAGATGTCAATGCCAAATTTACTATCTATCATTTGCAGACTGTTCCCCTTTAAGAAAATAGGACAATATTGTCTATTGCTAATATTTCCCTGAGACTTCCTGATTCCTTAATGCTGTTTTAGTCTTCAGATTATTGTTTTCAGCTGTAATTTTTCTTGGTACTTTAGGATGTAACTAGTCTGAAGTGAGACATTGTAAATAGCCAGGGGCTTACTTCCAATTCCTCACTTGTGTTTTAATTCTCTGTACATGATGTTATCATTATCAAGTCATATGATACAGTAGACACGGCATCAAACTGAGCATCCCAAGATCTAAGTTCTAGGTCTATCTCTGCCATTCATAACTGTAGGCAAATCTCTTAATCTCTCTTAGCCTGATTTTCAATATCAATTAAAATTGAACAATACCACCTGTTCTGCTTACCTTGTGGGGTTGTTGAACGGTTCAAATGAGATGTTTTATGCAGCAAGATTTTGTAAACTACAAAGCGTTATACAAATAGAAAGCATTACTATCCCCCCCCCCCCCCACTTTCTGGGCAATAGGCCATTTCCCTTGATGTAGAAGATAGAAATTTGTGTTGGATGCAGCACCTTTCCATGTGGCCAAGTCCTAATGAGCACAGGCTCTCTCTTACTCTTGCCAGGTTCTCAACTTTTGTCCTGAACCTATTTGTGTTTGCCCCATCTCAGTCTACTATCTGACCTACTGCTGATCTCCTGGGGCCCTAACCCCTAGACATATTTCCTGTCTGTGGTCTAAAATTCTCCCCCAACAGCTGATATTTGATATTGAGTTCAGTGCTGCCATCTTTGAAGGATGAGAGTGGCAGAAACTTTGGCTCTTCTGGTACTTCTTATGTAGCAGGAGATGGGCCTGCAGACCCAAGGCTCAGGCCAAGGCACATAGTCAAATGACAAGCTCCAGCTTTGGTGACTTTATTGACCAAAAGGGCCCATGCCCGTTTGTTGTCCTTATCCAGGACACATTTTAAAAAGGGCTTTTTATTACCCAATAAGTCACAATGACAAAGTCCAAAAGCAAAGATTCGGTACTATTCATGCTGAGAATGGCTATTAGCTTTCTGTAGCTATATTATTTTATCTATTTAGGATGAGGGAATTCCCATGAAGCCAAATCACCAGCCAATGTTTTTAAAGCTTGAGCCACTATTTTTCTCTATGAAAACTAACTGAAGGTAAAGAAACAAGCTTCATTCCCTTCCCATGCCTGAGGCAAATATTTCACTGGCAATTGGAAAGAGATCTCTTCACCTGGTGCCAAACATTCTCCCAGAACCTTCTTTGGCTTCAAAGGGCTTTACTTCATTTCCGCTGGAGCCCACAAAAGGGCTTGAGAAGCAGTCGTCAAGTCACAGGAAGCCAAGGGGGCTCAAGGGAATATAAGATCACAAAATTACAAATGGGTGGGAAAGATGGAGTATGTGTGTGCATGTATAAAAATTATCTTAATAAAAGGTAGAATGAAGATTCAGTGAAGCTTGCTCTGGTTCCTAAGTAATTTGGTTCTGGAAGCCCTATTCATTCATTGGGCTCCATCAGATAAATGAGAAAAGCAAAGGACCCCTGGACAAGCCAAGGCAGAAGCAGACTCCCCTGCTCAGACAAGCCTTCCCACATGCGGCCTCAGGGCCTGCAAACTACAGTTGACTTCTCCAAGGATCCTGTTACAGTACCAGCCCTCCAGCTGTCTGCAGCTGTGTGCCTTCCAGCCCCTCACAGCTGGCTTTTCAAATAGAAATGGCCTCTCTAAGACAGTTTACCAGAAAACATTGTTTCAATCGTGCAGTGTGTTAAAACATGATTCTAAAAGCAGCGATTACACGAAATGAATTGCAATATTAAATATGAAGGTGCACTTGGCTCAATGCATCACATGTGGTAGGTACTCAGTTGAGTGGCAGATTTTTTTCTTCATTTCTTCATCTCCTCTACTTTTTATTCACATCGAATTGCAGACCGGTTGGAATACTGTAAAAGCATTTTCCCTGGGGAGCTCTGGACGTTTCATAGGTATGCTCATTTGTGTTTGCATGGTGTATACATATGTGGGTTCCTGAGTTTGTGGAGGGGGTACAATGCATCTGCAGTTATATGTGTGCATATATAAAGCATGCCTCAGTGTTTTTTTTAAATATCAATCATATGTATTCCAAATGCGTAGTTCACGACCATGTAGGAGGGGAAAGGGCTTAAAGGCTTTTCCGGGTGAAAACAGCCTGGGAGTTGAGTTTCATGCTTTTATGAGGTAGATTGGGTTGGGTTCAAGATAATAACTGAATTAGAAGGAAGTCATGGAGCAAACAATAGTTCACGCTGTATCCTATTTTCATTTAAATCAGAGGCTGTTGCTTTCATCTGTTCTTATCGACACAGTTCAACTATTGACTTCTTGTTGCTTTGAGTATGAGGCTCACAAGCCCAGGGGAATCTCCCTGCATAAACAAATGGGGGGGAGCGGGTGAGGGGCGTGTTGTTGTTTTAAATGCTATACACTTCCAACTTGTCCATTTTTGAAAGGTGAGTTCTTAAGTTCATGTCTATGTTAGGCTGTTCGTTCTGAGCACAGTAATTTTAACAGAAATGGTGGATAATTTTTAAATATGCATTTGTATTAGTTCTTTCTACTTCTTTTTCCCATTTACTTATCCTCCAGGAACTCAAACTATGGTTTATTTATGGTGCATTCACCTTTCCTTTCTCTGTTTTTTCTTCCCTTTTTTTCTTCCTACCTTTTCTTTCTTCTTTCCTTCTTCCTTCCGTCCTTCCTTCCTCTTCCTTCCTGCCTCATTCTCACTCATTTGTTTCCTGAACCCTGGCTTTTGATTCATGACGCAACCTCCCTTTTGCCAGATCACATAAATCAGGCAGCTTCTTTTCTTTTTTTTTTTTTTGTAAAACACCTTCTTCTAAACTGTGTTTTCCTTCCGATTTAACTTTTCAAAAGTAGTCGGTCTCAGGGTGACTGAGAAACCTAGGTATGAGGGAAGTGAATGACAAAAGATGGTTTGGCAAAGTCGCAGCTCCCCCACCCCGCCCCAACAATGAATCTCACCAAAGCCCTCTTCAAATCTGGAATTATTTTCATGCAGCTGAAGAAGGTCGAGTTGTTGAGTTGCTCCTTCCGGCTTCTTTATTTCTCTCCCCTCTCACTGCCCTCCCCAGCCCACCTGTCTTCCTCACTGAGTAGAGAAACAGAGCTCAGCAAATTAAAAGGAGGAAGCAGATAATGTAGGAAGAGCTGAAAACTCAAGGGAAAACAATAAAACATTTTGAAGTTTTGGGGTCAGATACAGAATCCAGAATAAGGTGCTTAGTATTTTTCCTACATTGCAAACCCTTTGTCTTTCTAAGCTACTCTGGCTGGCCTGCTCTCAGGCTGTGAATTCTGTTATCCCTGGTAGAGCCCCAGCCTCAGCGGATTCCACCTACATTCCTTCACTGCCCTGTTTGGGAGGGGGGGTCACGGGGGACTCAGGGGAGGGGGAGGAAGGGCAGACCCTGGGGATTGTCGGACATACAACACTGCTCTGCACCACAGCTAGGATTTTAGCCTATTTGTTTTGAAGTTCGCCCAAAGTCGCAGAGTTGAAATGCCTGAATTCAATACCACTTCCCCTCACCACACACTCAGCCAAATGTCCTTGGCTTTTCAATAGTCCTAACCTCTTGGCACTATTGAGTCTTGATGTTTTGTATTCTCGTTTCTTAGATTTTTAACCCTCAACTTTCCCTTCTCTGGGTTAAGCTTCATAAATCACTCAAATGTCTTACTGCCTGGGAAGAAATGCTTCCTTCCTTCCCTGCTTCCATCCTTCCTTCTATCTTTTCATGCTTTCATCCCTCCTTCCTCCTTTCCTGTCTCCCATCATTTTTGCTTTCTTTCTTTATCTCACTTTTTCAGAAGGGGAAATGGAAAGCAGTGGAGGAGGCCTTGGGACCCTCCCTGGAATGTGGCATCACAGGGATGGAGCCAATGTGGAGTGGTGGGAAATGGAGAGGTGTAAACATGATGCTTAGCCAGTCTGCCTAGAGAACAGAATTCTCTTTTTCATCTCCCCAGTTCCTTTTTGCTATATTTGTTGGAGTAGCTGCAGAAAGCTAAAATCTAATCCTTGTCCTTAGGATTGTCCCAGCCTTTGGCATTGAACACAGTCAAGCGTTGCCCTTGAGTAGCAAAAAGGGCTTATTGGGTCCATTTGTCCCTTTGTGCTCTTATAAGTGCTTTTCTAGAGACCTTCTTCTTCTCCTGGCCATGTCTACCATGGCCAAGTTCCTTAGTTTACTTCTAGCTAGGATTGGTGTTAATTTTTAGAATTTAGGTGTTTTTCATAGGTTTGTCTTCACTTTTTAACCATTTGGGTCTTTAACCCTAGAAATCCCATAAGACTTGCCAAAGTTCACAATCCTAGTGATAGGCACAGCAGCAGAAAGCACACACGCATCCTACTTGTGCTCACATACAGGCTGCATCTCACTCAAGATAGTGGAGAAATTATTCTAAGTTAACCAGCAAGTGTAATTGTTATGGTTTTAATGTCCCATCCAAAACTCATGTTGAAATGTAGTTGCCACTGTGACAGTATTAAAAGGTGGGACCTCTAAGAGGTGATTAAGTCATGAGGGCTTCACCCTTATAAATAGCTTAATGCCATTATCTCAAGAGTTCACCCCCTTTTTTCTCTCCGTCTCACATGCTCACTTCCACCTTCTGCCTTCTGCCTACTATGATGCAGCATGAAGGCCCTCGCAAGATGCTAGTGCCATGCTCTTGGACTTCCCAGCCTCTAGAACCACACAACAAATACATTTTTGTTCATTATAAATTACTCAGTTTGTGGTATTCTGTTCTAGCAGCAGAAAATGAACTCAGACAGTTCTTTTACACGTAAAAATATTTTTCATAAAACTGACCAGTTGTAAAATCATAGAATTGATCCATTAGTTTTGTTGGGTTGTTTTTATTTGTTTGTTTATTTTTTTCATCATAAAGCTAAAATGAGTCAGAAATGCCAAGTTACTATTTCTGGATCTCTACAGTTCTTCAGCAAGAAGCTATTTTGCAAAGTTCTTTTGCAACTAGCTTGTTACGCTATCCTTCATGCATATTCTCCATAGTGATTATGGTTACCCTTATTGAGTACTTGCTATGTATCAAGCAATGTGCTAAGGGCTTTACACACCAAGAGACAATCAAGGTATGTTGTATTATGATTCCTTCCAAATGTACCACTGTTAGAGGCCCAGAAACCACTTCCAGCCTAGACAGAGCAGTGGTGGTTCTGTGAGAAGCTAACTTTGAACTTTGTGGTGTTCCACTTTAAATCTCAGTGCCACAATTGGGGACTATGAACTCACAGCTACGAAAACATAAATACAAACATTCATTATCTTCTCTCTGCTAAAATGTTGATACTTTGTCAACACGAGAGGCTCAAATCATCCACCTCTCAACTCTAGGTGAGAAAGAAAATACGTGAATGGTGTGGTATATTTGCAGGAAACATCAAGTCAAACAAACCTTGAGAATTTACTTTGTTCCAAGACCCAGTATACTGGTTCCATATTCGATAATTTCTTATACTTAGAGACCCAGATTTCCCTGGCATTAAATCTATCTGTATTCTTGATGTTGCTTTCCCTTTTCATCCCCCACTTCATTAGTCAGAATAATACGGCCAAAGAAAACGCAGGATTAAGCCATTCCTTAGTGCTTCAGAGTTCAGTGGCACTCTTACTATTGTGGTCTCTATGTTCCACCAGTTTATTGAAATTGTTAGGGTATTCCTGAGTGACATTATCGGATCTCTGCCTTTTGCTCAGTTTCTAGCTCCAAATCAGAGGAAGCCCCATCTAGTTCTCTACATCAGTTGATAACACTTGCTACAACCCACACCATCTAATTAATTTGGTCTTACCCCTAGATGTAGAGTGTGTTCATCCCAATCTGAGTAACTCTGATTCCATCTATTTAGAGTCTACTCACTGCCAGAATTGAGTGATGAGAACCAGAAAGGGCAGAAAAAAGAGGAAAGTTCTCTCTGGAAACACTCAGTTATACCAAGAAACACTTTTCCAAGCAAACAGTCGATACAGATAGGGCCTGTTATTGAAGCAGGAGCCAGAGGACACAGAGGAAAGTAGAGATAAGGTGGTCTTAACACGCAGGAAGCTTCAAGACTAAGAGGGAGGTGTGGGCAGAATCAGGATGCACATACAAAGACACAGAACACAAAGAAAACATACTTTTAAATAAGTAAATTGCAAACTATATGCATAAGTTGTCTCTCTTCTGTCTACCCAGAGATGAAATCAGACCATGAGCTAAAGTATGAAGCCAGGGAATTGATGGACCAAGCAGCTGACTTCACCACCTTGGCATAACTTTTTGGACTCTTGAGTTTGAACAATCTATATTAATTTTTAACTGGGAAGAAAATAAGTGAAATATTATGCCCAAAGAACTAAGACGATAATTTCACTGGTCTCCTCTAGAGTATTCTTCGAATAAGGCCACAGTGTCACAATGCTACATTTTCTAACCTCACCTACCCATCCTCCAGGGCCTTTTCTCCATATTCATGTGGAATAGGTGCCATCCTTCCTTCCAACTCCTTCTTCTGGGCCTCTGTGCTTGGGAAAGTTGACATTTGGTATGCAAAGTGATTCAGACCTACCTGATGAGTTGGTTCCTTTTCAATTCCAACTGGGAACATTGGGCCTGCCCCCATCCTTCTTTGCAGGCCTGCTTCCCTCCTCACCTAACCAATGGCACAGAGGGAGACATTTAAAGCAGGTCTCAAAATGGAATCTCAAGGAAAAGATGCAGTGACCTCAAAGAAAAGGCCATGCAAATGAGGACAGAAATTGAAACAGGAACTATGATGCAAACCTACCAAAAAGAGGCTGAAAAGAAAAGCTAGAAGGGCTGGGCAAAGAAAAGCTCGAGAGTTTGAGAAAGCGAGGTTGAAGAAGGCAGAATAACAGTTTCTACTCTAACAATGGTGGGTGAGTTTACTTCCACTAAAGCACAAATGTTACAAGAAAGGGGTCCCAATCCAGATCACCACAGAGGGTTCTTGGACCTCGTGCAAGAAAGAATTCAGGGCGAGTCCATAGAGTAAAGTGAAAGCAAGTTTATTAAGAAAGTAAAGGAACAAAAGAATGGCTACTCCATAGACAGAGCAGCCCCGAGGGCTGCTGGTTGCCTATTTTTATAGTTATTTCTTGATTATATGCTAAACAAGGGGTGGATTATTCATGCCTCCCCTTTTTAGACCATATAGGGTAACTTCCTGATGTTGCCATGGCATTTGTAAACTGTCGTGGAGCTGGTGGGAGTGCAGCAGTGAGGACAACCAGAGGTCACTTTCGTTGCTATCTTGGTTTTGGGGGGGTATAGCTGGCTTCTTTATTGCAACCTGTTTTATCAGCAAGGTCTTTATGACCTGTATCTTGTGCTGACCTCTGTCTCATCCTGTGACTTAGAACACCTTAACCGTCTGGGAATGCAGCCCAGTAGGTCTCAGCCTCATTTTACCCAGCCCCATTCAAAATGGAGTTGCTCTGGTTCACATGGCTCTGAATAAAGACTTTTTTAAAAGACCACAACTGGAACATGAGAGTACTGACTGAGAGCTCAGGCTTTTGAGGCAGACAGGACTGGCTTTTATTCCTAGCACAGCTTCTCATCGGCTAGGTGACCTCAAGCAGGTTGTTGAGCCATAAGCTCCTATCTGCAAAATGGAGATTATCATACCTGCACCACTGGAATGTTTTGAAATTAAAATTAGCACTTGTATAGCACCTACTATGTGCCAGGCACTGCTAATTAATTAACTTGCCCAAGATCACACAGCTAGAAGTGGCATGGTGGTGATTTGAACTCAGCAGTGATCCTGCTTCTGTCTGTGCTCTTATCTACCATGTCTCTCAATATAATGCTCGTAAGTCATTCGGCCCCAGTGCTTGGCATGTGATAATAGTGCTATAAATGTCAGCTGTCATCTTATTATGATTTTTCTTACACGGGGCATAAGAAAAATCTTCTTGTCAATAGAGAGTAGGAGAGGAAAAAGAGGGTCTGGAATGCCGTACCTGGACTTTGCATGCCCGAATAGTTTTTCTAGGACAGTTGAGAAAGGGCTCACCAAAGAGATATGTTGCTTTTCCCAGGAGATGTGTCTGGCTCACACAGTGTTTATTGGCTTAGCATTATGGTCTTTTTTGTTTTTCAAGACTGACCCTGGGTTCTAAATCTCAGTGTAGAATTATAGATTATCCTCACCCTCTCATTTAATAAACAATTGAAGATCCAGGCTATAGTATTTAATTACAGAAGATATGTGAATTGGCAACAGGGCCAACACTTGAACCAAAGTCTGTCGATGCCCAGATAATGCTGTCTCCTAAACCTATATGCAATACATATGCCGGATTTTCTAGATTTCAAGATTTCTTCTCCATTGTCTGCAAATATGCAGTCCTATTTGGCCAAATAAGAGATTTAATTACTGATTTGGAAAATGTAGTTACGAAGGTGATTCATCGCGTGGAAGACAGCTACAGAGCATCTCTTTTTGCCTTTAGTGGTCTTGGGAAGGGGGATGGGAGGTGGCTTAACTCAAAATGTCCCTAATTACCTTCCACAATCCTCTTGGTCTTCGATGGTCCTGAGGTTTGGAGACCTGTTTGCTAATGTTGACACCCAAAAGCTCACATTGAATTAGATTGTTAAAATGCTCCAGAGGGGACCTGAAACACCGAATCAGGGACCTCCTCCTACTCCCCCAAAAATATCCTTTGCCTTTAAGGGCTTTTTTTTTTTTTTTTTTTTTTTTTTTTTTTTTTTAAGCAAGCGAGTTTTCTCTGATCCTCCTTAATAAAGTGCCCCAGCAGCAACAGCAGCAGCGCTCCCCTTCCTTATTTGAGATCTGTGCAGTCTCATTAAATTTGATGTGTCACAGAGGGCTCGGATATGTGAAAGGCAGGCTGTGGGAGCGGGCCTGGAGGTTGCCAGCTTTGCTAAGGAAACGTAATTCATTACAGCTTTTCAAAATGGACGCCCCTCTGGCTTCCTGCTCCATTGATTTTTCCCCTTTTGCAAGTAACAAGTGAAGGGCCAGCTCAGCCTGCAGATTTAACCCTTATTAACAGCTGTTTAAATTAGAGATGCGGTTTGATGGAGAGACAGGAGCCTTCTTATATCCCCACTCAAAGGAAACGGAGAAGAGACGATTAAAGATGAAAGCGCGCAGGCGTCTGGTGCTAGGCTGGCGATGCGGCACCTACCCCCGTCTGAGGAGGGGCTAGCCCTGCTATTAAGTAGTTTATCCAAATAATGTGCTCCTACTTTTCCCCGATTAAATATTCATGGCCTGCTCGTTCCTCCCTCACCACCCCCGCCCTTGAACAGTCATGGAGGAAGGAGTGTCTGCTGCGCAGTGTAGGCGAGGACTGCTCGGACTACCCCGAGCTCCGAGGCTAAGGGCTGCCTCTTCGGAGAGCTCGATCGGGGGCAACTCGGACGACCCGCCTCGCCGGGGGCTGCCCTGGGACCTCGGAGTGAAGATGTGGATTGCTTTGGTGCTCTTGAATGGAAGACCCTGAACCAGGCCAACCTGTTCTGGGAACGGAGCCTGCAGAAGACAACAGGAGCCACGCAAATGCCAGCTTCGCCTCTTTCTGTGGGACCAGTGTGTTTAGGAGCCCCAAATGCATCAGAAAGCAAAATAGCAAAGGCAAGGGTAGCGCCAGGATAAAGGGAGGGAGGGTGCAGACAGTCCAGAAAGAGGCTGCACATCCCAGTCTTTGTTCGCCTGTTACTTGGCACCTCCTTATACTCAAGAGTCCTTAGGCCTGTAACCCTAGAGGCGCTTAGGGGTGGTGTTTCTCTAAATTCCTCTCTTAAGAGAAGAACTCGGCCATCACATCGGTATTGAAGATATGACAAAACCTAGCTCCCCATTGCAAAAATGCACCACTGCAAAAGACGATTGTGGTGAAGGAATGGGGTCACATGCGTCCCCTTCAAACAGTAAAGCCCACTTTGTTCAGATTTTTTTGCTCCCCCTACCTCTTCTACCAAGCTCCGTCTTCCATCAAAACATAACGAAAATAATCCCTGGAATCAGAATTGTATCCTTTGAAAAATGCACACACAAACACTGCTATAAGAAGAAGTATCAAGCCAACTCCCTCTTGCTCATCCGATATAAATTTATTTTCCTGACTTGCAGCGTCTAACTCAAGGAATCTCAAAGAGAAACATTCTATGACGGAAACAAAACAAGACAGGCCTAAGTAAATCATGCGCTGACAGCAGCCACATTTACATATTGAGTGAAAGAGGGTGCCAGCTCACTAGGTCCTTATTTCTTCTTCAACTGAATTGCCATAGAAGCTTTCTGCTACAGTCTCAATTTTATTGTAGCAATTCATAGTGCGCAAACCTTAGTGCACCTTCGATAAGTTCTTTACTGCACAAGGAGTCATTCTTCCCCCGAGCCCCCACCCAAAGTCCCAAAATAGGAGAGAAATACATAGCAAGTATGGCTGTGTTCCTCCCTACATCTTCAGTTCATTTGGTGAGTTTTACCCAAGTTTTTCTGGGAGAGTCAAAGTTTACACAGAGTCTGTTATAAATAGGGTTTTCTTCAAACTGTTCTGAAACAAAGTTTTAAAGCATTCATGCTGTCAGAGAAAGTTATTGCCAGCATGCACTCACCAAGAAGTGGCAAACATTGGAAATGAAGGCCTTCCACTTTTTTTGCTAATTGACACCATCAGGGAAATGCACAAAGATGAAGCATGGGGAAAATAAACTATGAATTTCCAACGTACATCCCGTCCAGGGACACATTAAGGGAGGTGCATAGGATGAGAGCTGCCAAAAATTTCTAGGTTCAGAACAAGTGTCCAAGCACAATGTAGACTTGGCAAAAGTCCTTTCCTCTTAATTTCAACCTTGTGCATACATACGTATGGGGAAATGTAATCTCTGTTTTTCTGAGAAGCTTTCCCTTTCTAGAACATCCAAGTTCTGCTTTATAAGCACGTACAGCATGAAAATGGAGCTAATTATATGGAGGAAACTTCCTGTCAAATACGAAAATTACTCCCACAGCAGTTAGAAGTCTTGTGTAATGAGGTGGGCACTTCGGGGGAGGATACAGCTCAACTACACCCTGTGCTCCACACAGTGTGATATTATTTCCGTGACCCCTAAAAAATGTGTAAAATTGTAAAGGTAAAAGTGGAGACTGCATAAGAAAAGAAAAAAAAAGTAAGTTATATTATTGAGCACTTAATATGTCCCCAGGAATGTGCTAGGATCTCTGCAATATTCCTATAAGATCAGTTATCTTTCATTCTTTCCTTTTTTTTTTTTTTTCATTTAAAAATGAAGACATTGAAAACCAGATGGGGTAACCTCTCCAAGATCTACAGAGGGATGAGGATCACAGTCTAGCTAATTTTAAGGCCACTTTCTTTCTGCTATACAATATTGTCTCCAATTGTAAGGGTCCTTAAAAACTACAGAGCCAAACACCACCAAAGTCACACAAAGAGTGGAAACAAGGTCTTGATTCTTTGCTCAGTCATCTTTCCATTTTAGCAGTGACCAATGCTATGTCTGCTTAAAAATGTTTCTTCTACTCACTGGACCTCTAAGATGAGCCTAGAATTCTCCTGTTTCAGTTCTTAACCCAGTGTCATATGCAATCAGACACAGGCCACACTATGCAACGATGTTGATAGTAAAAGGCATCAGTTGTATGGATCAAAGATTTCAACAAATGTTTACTTGTGCCCACTATACTACAAAGCTTGTAGGGTAAAAAAGTAAAATCCATACAGGCATAGCCTTAGCCTGGCTACACCTATAGCCCCTTTGCCCACCTTCCACTCAATCACATTATGCTTATTAGAAGCTAAGCAGACCTTGTCAAAGCAAAAACAGACACAGGTGAACATCCATGCAACAGGACAGAGGGGTGGTTCAAATTCCCACAATGAAGGTAGAATGCCTTGTCAGCAGTCTCCTCCCCTGATGACTAACACAGGTCTGCAAACTTACTATGGCCCCAAACGCAATCTTCCTTCAGCTCCAGTATCCATACTTCCAGCCTAAGCACAGACCTCACCCACCTTGGCTTTTCCCCCCTACTTTCCCATCAGTCATCCCAATTGCATCCAAATCAGTTTTCCTTCCACGCCTCCTATTTCATCCCATCTTTTCAACTAGCCCCTTCTTTAGTGTCCTGTGGAATCCTGCTCTGCTTAAAGAATAAACTCCCACATAGACTCAAGTTCTTACACAAGCATTCTTTCCACCCCACTGTCTTAACAGACACATGGCTTTTCCTTAACTATAAAATGGATCTCAAATGCCTTTCCTAAAGAATCTGTTTTTTCTTCCCCAGTCTTCCCTGTGGGGCATTGTTCAGCAGCCATTGTACAAGAGCCCTCCTACTTTGCAACACTCTTCCCTCACTTCTTCATGTCATCTTCTGAACTTTGATGCCTTGAGCACCTGTTCACATTAGATTCCATCAGCACACTAACCATATATTGATGGTTGATGACCTTGGCCTCACAGGATCTCAACCTCCTCAACATCAAGGGCTTTCACCTCCTCTCTGTTTCTCATTCCAAAATCAGTGGCTCTCAAAGCACGGTCCTTGGACCAATAGCATCAGCATCATCTGGAAACTTGTCAGATATGTGGATTCTCAGGAGTCACCCTAGACTTGTTGAATCAGAATCCCTAGGGGTGAGACATGATGTTAAAACCTGTTAAAGCAATTTCTGCTTTAACAGGCTTTCCAGGTGATTCTGATGCATTAAAGTCTGAGAACCACAATGCTAAGTATGGCCACATTATGGATCATGCCATCAACTGGAGCTTTTCTTCTCTAAGATATTATTTATTATTATTATTATTATTATTATTATTATTATTATTATTATTATTATTTTAGATGAAGTCTCGCCCTGTCACCCAGGCTGGAGGAAATGGCACAATCTCGGCTCACTGAAACCTCCGTCTCCCGGGTTCAAGCAATTTCCTGCCTCAGCTTCCCAAGTAGCTGGGATTACAGGTGTGCACCATCATGCCTGGCTAATTTTTGTATTTTCAGTAGAGACGGGGTTTCGCCATGTTGGCCAGGCTGGTCTTGAACTCCTGACCTCAAGTGATCCACTAGCCATGGCTTCCCAAATTGCTGGGATTAAAGGCATGAGCCACCGCGCCTGGCCTCTAAGATATTTCGGCTTCACTTCCTTACCATTACATTTTCTATTCCCTCAAAATTGCTAATCTAATATTTGCATGGTGTGGATGTCTAGAGCCTCTTCTGGCCTCACTTTCAACCAGTCTGGACCCTGGTCTGCCATTATCATGATGCCTCTAAGTCTGCAATTGCCATTTGTTTTCTGGGACTTGGGGAAAAAACTATGAAATTGTGCTGATCAAGTCCAAGCTACTTATCATATCTGGACCCTTGATGCTAGTTTAAAACCATACTATTTGTTTCTTTTGGACTTGCTAATTCGTTCTTTACAATATTTCTAACATTTACCCACTTTCTTTAAGTTTGACATTTCTACCTAGTCTTCCACGCACTTAGCCAAGTTCCCTCAATTTCTATCACTGCTCTTCCAACCATCTCTATGGCTCTTCCTCTTGCCTCTGAAGTAGAGTTGAATCTCCTCCTTTCTTATGCTCTGAAACTCCTCCATCATGACTCTACCAGAACCCTGCTCCTCAGGAATGCCAGTGGAATGTGGGGTCTCTAAGAAGAGAAGTTCAAGACCATGTCTTGCCAGGGGGTGGAAAGGCTGTGAGTGATTAGTAGTGTCATATGCCAGAAATAGATCAAGATAAAGAGACTGAGGAAAGGTTGTTGTGGCCGTTAGCAGATAACTGGTTTAATTAGAAAGGTTATGACAGAAGACATATTATAGGAGATTAAGAGAATATAGTGAAGATAAAAGGGTGTGTATGGCCCCCTACTGAAATAAATCTAGCCATGCAGCAAAAGCCGAAAGTAGAAATGTAGCTAAAAAAAAAACTGGGGATTCAATGGGTGGTCTTCTATCCACCATTGGTGAGATCTGTATTTGTTCTGTGCATCCAGTCAAGAGGAACAGAATAAAGGCACTACAAGATGGGATTATTGAAGATGAAAGGTCCTAAAAAGCAAAGAAAAACAGAATACAGAGCACAACTAGAGGGACATATTTAATAGGAATCTTAGTTGCAAGTGACAGAATACCTCATCAACCAACTTAGGCCAAAATGGGAATACATTGGCTTACATAACCAGTTAAAGTAGGAATATAGCTGGCGATGGCTGTACCCAGAGACTCGATGCCTCCAGGATCATGGGCTCATTTTTGCTGCTCTCTAGGTACCTTCTGTATGCTCTTCTGTCATATAAAGACTAGCATAGGCTAGACTCATTCTAAATATTGCCTCTGGTACATATCTTTTCAACTTTTCCATCAGAAAAGAAAGGATTTCTCCCCAACTCCAGTTAAATGCTATAAGGATTCTGATTGGCCCAGTCTGTTTTGTGTTCTGCCCTATGGTTGGGGTAAAAGGGAGAAGGTGAAGCATTGTGATTGGTAGTTTCCATTAGAAACATATGGATGGATGGAGGAGCACTTCCTCAGTCCCACACAGAAGGAATGGTACTTTCACCAACAAACTATGGAGGAATGATGTACAGGGTATACAGAAACAACCCATGTCAACTAGAAGTGATTAGCCCTGGACAGGAACAGAGTCATCTTTTTGGAGATCCAAATGGGTACCAATTTGTGTGTGTGTGTGTGTGTATATACACATATACATAGACTTCATCAGGCTCTCAGACCTCAGGGCTGTCGGAGAAGGCTTCAGCAGGGGAACTGATGGTGAAGGCTAGTGTTCTCCATCCTCAACTTTCCTTGCTTGGATCACACATTTGTACATATGGAAGGGCAAAAAATGAACACTGTTTTTCATTGCAGCCGTCTTCTGTGACATGGATGCACAGTCTGCTATGAAGACCTTCTCTCAAGTGGCAGCTGGGGGTCCATGCCAGATCATGGTGCTTCATGACAAACTAACTAGCTACCAGGGGTAGTGGCACTTAGTGAGGACCCTCCTCCCCCACTGTGTGCTGATGACATATACACATCTGACAATAGCTTCAGTCTTCTCTGTTCCTTTTACTCTGTAGCCACCATATGCATGATTTAAAACACTTCTTAAATATCTATCATGGTTCACCCTTGTCCAAATGCAGAGTCAAAGCTGTTTGTACTTTATTATTATTTCCAAGGTGAATAGATGGCTTGCTTTTTGCAAAAATAATTAAAGCTTTTGTGTTTTGAGTTAAAATATATATGTGTGTGTGTGTAAGATAGTTGTGTATTTGTGCATAAGATTGTCATGTATGTGCGTGTATAGATATACATGTGTATATGTCTATATGTATGTAGAGGTATACACACACATAATACGTATGTATAGAGGTATGTCACAGGCCAGGTACTCTGGAAGCAAAAGCTGAGACAGTCTTGTGTGCAAGATGTGTACTGGGGATCAGCATCTTTGAAAGGAAGAGCAGGAAAGCCATATTTGGCAAAAGGAGAAGTAAAACTGCAGTGCAGGTCTGCCAAAGCCTCCATCAACCCCATGGAGAGCTCTAGAGTAAATGTCACTAGCCAGAATTGCCTAGGAAGAAACAGCTGGACCAAAGTGACCAGGCCTTGATTTGCCAGCCTCACTCAGTCGCTGGACATGGACTGCCCAGGAAAAGCATAATATCTGGGAAGAAACCTCTCCACAGTTGAGGCAGACCCTGAAGATGCTGGCAGCTAGAGGCTGTTATTTGCATTTCCCATAACTGGGCAGCAAGCCCGTCCTTAAAGAGGAATCTAGACGGTGCAGCTCCACGTCTACTCTTTAAAAGTAGAAGAAAACTTATGTCAAATGTCATAACAAAGGCCATAGGGTAGAGTGTGGTCCTTTCACTATGTTAGTGCCCTTGTGGGAGCAGCAAAGCTGAACAAAGGCATCGGCACTAAGGGTAGTCTTCAATGAGTCCACAGAAAAGAAATTCTCAGTTCTAAAATGGAGAGGTAGCATAACTTTCAAGTGGCAACAAACTCTCTGACACACTTCTTATCAAGAGGTGGAGTCTATTGCTCCTTCCCTTGAATTTGGGCTGCCTTATGATTGTTTTGTTCTCTAGAGTATGTGAGGGGAGACACTATACTCTCTCCAGACCTACTGAACCTTCAAGAGAATATGGTCCCCGGGAGCCCTGGGCTGTCAAGTAAGTCCAACTACCATGCTGGAGAGATCACACAGAGAAGCTCTGAGACTACTTGGAAGTAGAGAACTCATCCAGCCACCCTTATCAAGGTGCCAGCAAAGGGTTGAGGACTAGCTACCAGCTAAAACCACCAAGTGACCCAGCTGATGTCAATCAGCCAATCCTTGCCTGAATACCTGACAAAATTGTGTGATATGACAAAATGGAGTTGTTTGAAGGCTCTAATTTTTAGAGGTTTGATAGGTTTTGTATACAGCAATAGATAACTGGAAGAATGACCAAAAGCAGAGCCAAGGACATGGAAAGTTCTGAAGCAGTCAACAGAAGACTCAAGAGTCACCATACAAGGACAGCCCAGGGAGGATCAGGGATGGGCAGGAACTCATAAGTAAGCAAGTTGATGGAAGGATTAGAAAGCACATGTGACCGCAGCGCCACAAAGCCGCTGTAGACAGACTGCCTCTCTAGATTCCTCCTCTCTGGGTAGGGCATCTCTGAAAGAAAGGCAGCAGCCCCAGTCAGGGGCTTATAGATAAAACTCCCATCTCCCTGGGACATAGCATCTAGGGCAAGGGGCAGCTGTGGACACAGCTTCAGCAGACTTAAACATTCCTGCCTGCTGGCTCTGAAGAGAGCAGTGGATCTCCCAGCACAGTGCTCGAGCTCTGCTAAGGGTTAGACTACCTCCTCAAGTGGGTCCCTTATCCCCTTGCCTCCTGATGGGGAGAGACCTCCAAGCAGGGGTCAACAGACACCTCATACAGGAGAGCTCCAGCTGGCATCTGGCAGTTGCCCCTCTGGGACGAAGCTTCCAGAGGAAGGAGCAGGCACCAATCTTTGCTGTTCTTCAGCCTCCACTGGTGATACATGGGCAAACAGGGTCTGGAGTGGACCCCCAGCAAACTCCAGCAGACCTGCAGAAGAGGGCTCTGACTGTTAGAAGGAAAACTAACAAACAGAAAGCAATAGCATCAACATCAACAAAAAGGACAACCACTCAAAAACTCCATCCGAAGGTCACCAATAGCAAAGACCAAAGGTAGATAAATCCACGAAGATGAGGAAAAACTGGCACAAAAAGGCTGAAAATTCCAAAAACCAGAATGCCTCTTCTCACAACTCCTTGCCAGCAAGGGAACGATACTGGACAGAGAATGAGTTTGATGAATTGACAGAAGTAGGCTTCAGAAGGTGGATAATAACAAACTCCTCCAAGCTATAAGGAGCATGTTCTAACCCAATGCAAGGAAGCTACAAACCTTGATAAAAGGTTAGAGGAATTGCTAACTAGAATAACCAGTTTAGAACAGAAATGACCTGATGGAGCTGAAAAATACAGCATGAGAACTACATGAAGCATATACAAGTTTCAATAGCCAAATCGATCAAGGGGAAAAAAGGAGATCAGAGATTGAAGACTAACTTAATGAAATAAAGCGTGAAGACAAAATTAGAGAAAAAAGAATGAAAAGAAATGAACAAAGCCTCCAAGAAATATGGGACTATGTGAAAAGACCAAACCTACATTTGATTGATGTAACTGAAAGTGACGGGGAGAATAAAACCAAATTGGAAAACACACTTCAGGATATTATCCAGGAGAACTTCCTGAACCTAGCAAGACAGGCCAACATTCAAATTCAGGAAATACAGAGAACACCACAAAGATACTCCTTGAGAAGAGCAACCCCAAGACACATAATTGTTAGATTTACCAAGGTTGAAATGAAGGAAAAAGTGTTAAGAGCAGCCAGAGAGAAAGGTTGGGTTACCCACAAAGGGAAGCCCATCAGACTAACAGTAGATCTCTCTGCAGAAACCCTACAAGCCAGAAGAGAGTGGAGGCCAATATTCAACATTCTTAAAGAAAAGAATTTTCAATCCAGAATTTCATATCCAGCCAAACTAACCTTTGTAAGGGAAGGAGAAATAAAATCCTTTACGGACAAGCAAATGCTGAGGGATTTTTGTCACCACTAGGTCTGCCTTATAAGAGCTCCTGAAAGAAGCACTAAATATGAAAAGGAAAAACCGGTGCCAACCACTGCAAAAACAAACCAAAATGTAAAGACCATCAACATTATGAAGAAACTGCATTAACTAATGGGCAAAATAACCACCTAGCATCATAATGACAGGATCAAATTCACACATAACAATATTAACCTTAAATGTAAATGAGTTAAATGTGCCAATTAAAAAACGCAGACTGGCAAATGGGATAGAGTCAAGACCCATTGGTGTGCTGTATTCAGGAGACCCATCTCACATGCAAAGACACACATAGGCTCAAAATAAAGGGATGGAGAAAGATTTATCAAGCAAATGGAAAGTAAGTAAGTAAATAAATAAATAAAAGCAGGGGTTGCAATCCTAGTCTCTGATAAAACAGACTTTAAAGGCCAGGCACGGTGGCTCACGCCTGTAATCCCAGCACTTTCAGAGGCCTACACGGGTGGATCACAAGGTCAGGAGATCAAGACCATCCTGGCCAGCACGGTGAAACCCCGTCTCTACTAAAAATACAAAAAAAAAAAAAAAAAAAAAAAAAGCCGGGCATGGTGGCGGGCGCCTGTAGTCCCAGCTACTCAGGAGGCTGAGGCAGGAGAATGGCATGAACCCAGGAGGTGGAGCTTGCAGTGAGCCAAGATCATGCCACTGCACCCCAACCTGGGCAACAGAGTGAGACTCCATCTCAAAAAATTAAAAAATTAAAAAATTTTAAAAAAGAGAGCCTTTAAGCCAACAAAGATTAAAAAAAAAAAAGAAGCAAAGAAGGACATTACATAATAGTAAAGGAATCAATGCAACAAGAAGAGCTAACTATCCTAAATATATATGCACCCAATACAGGAGCACCCAGATTCATAAAGTAAGTTCTTAGAGACATACAAAGAGACTTAGACTCCCACACAATAATAGTGGGAGACTTTAACACCCCACTGTCAATATTAGTCAGATCAAGGAGACAGAAAATTAACAAGGATATTCAGGACTTGAACTCAGCTCTCGGCCAAAAGGACTTAATAGACATCTACAGAACTCTCCACCTCAAATCAACAGAATATACATTCTTCTCAGCACCATATCATACTTCTTCTAAAATTGACCACATAATTGGAAGTAAAACACTCCTCAGCAAATGCAAAAGGATGGAAATCATAACAAACAGTCTCTCAGACCACAGTGCAATCAAGTTAGAACTCAGGATTAAGAAACTCACTCAAAACTACACAACTACATGGAAACTGAACAACCTGCTCCTGAATGACTACTGGGTAAATAACAAAATTAAGGCAGAAATAAATAAGTTCTTTGAAACCAATGAGAACAAAGACACAATGTACCAGAATCTCTGGGACACAGGTAAAGCAGTGTTTAGAGGGAAATTTATGGCACTAAATGCCCACAAGAGAAAGCAGAAAACATCTAAAATTGACACTCTAACATCACAACTAAAAGAACTAGAGAAACAAGAGCAAATAAATTCAAAAGCTAGCAGAAGACAAGAAATAACCAAGATCAGAGCAGAATGAAGGAGATAGAGACATGAAAAACCCTTCAAAAAAATCAGTGAATCCAGGAGCTGGTTTTTTTAAAAGATCAACAAAATAGATAGACTGCTAGCCAAACTAATAAAGAAGAAAAGAGAGAAGAATCAAATAGACACAATAAAAAATGATAAAGGGGATATCACTGCTGATTCCACAGAAATACAAACTGCCATCAGAGAATACTATAAACACCTCTATGCAAATAAACTAGAATATCTAGAACAAATGGATAAATTCCTGGACACATATACCCTCCCAAGACTAAACCAGGAAGAAGTCGAATCCCTGAATAGATCAATAACAAGTTCTAAAATTGAGGCAGGAATTAATGCCTACCAACCAGAAAAAGCCCAGGATCAGATGGATTCACAACCAAATTCTACCAGAGGTACAAAGAGGAGCTGGTACCATTCCTTCTAAAACTATTCCAAGCAATAGAAAAAGACAGACTCCTCCTTAACTCTTCTTATGAGGCCAGAATCATCCTGATACCAAAACCTGGCAGAGACACAACAACAAAAAAATTTCAGGCCAATATCCCTGATGAACATTGATGGGAAAATCCTTCATAAAATACTGGCAAACCTAATCCAGCAGCACGTTAAAAAGCTTATCTATTACGATCAGGTCAGCTTCAACCCTGGGATGCAAGGCTGGTTCAAAATATGCAAATCAATAAATGTAATGCATCACATAAACAGAATCAATGACAAAAATCACATGATTATCTCAGTAGATGCAGAAAATGCCTTCGATAAAAGTCAATACCTTGTCATGCTAAAAACACGCAATAAACTAGATATTGATGGAACGTATCTCAAAATAATAAGGGCTATATATGACAAACCCACAGCCAATAACCTACTGAATGGGAAAAGCTGGAAGCATTCCCTTTGAAAACCGGCACAAGTCAAAGATGCCCTCTCTCACCACTCCTAGTCAACATAGTATTGGAAGCTCTGGCCAGGGCAATCAGGCAAAAGAAAGAAATAAAGAGTATTCAAATAGGAAGAGAAAAAGTCAAATTATCTCTGCTTGCAGACAACATGATTGTATATTTAGAAAACCCCATCATCTCAGCCCAAAAACTCCTAAAGCTGATAAGCAACTTCAGCAAAGTCTCAGGATACAAAATCAATATGCAAAAATCACATAAACCAATAATAGACAAATAGAGAGCCAAATAATGAGTGAACTCCCATTCACAATTTCTAGGAAGAGAATAAAATACCTAGGAATACACCTTACAAGGAATGTGAAGGACCTCTTCAAGGAGAACTACAAACCACTGCTCAAGGAAATAAGAGAGGACACAAACAAATGAAATGAAAAACATTCCATGCTCATGGATAGGAAGAATCAATATCGTGAAAATGGCCATACTGCCCAAGGTAATTTATAGATTCAATGCCACCCCCATCAAGCTACCATTGACTTTCTTCACAGAATTAGAAAAAACTACTTTAAATTTCATATGGAACCAAAAAAGAACCCGTATAGCCACGACCATCCTAAGGAAAAAGAACAAAGCTGGAGGCATCATGCTACCTGACTTCAAACTATACTACAAGGCTGCGGTTACCAAACAGCATGGTACTGGTACCAAAACAGATATATAGACCAACGGAACAGAACAGTGGCCTCAGAAATAACACCACACATCCACAACCATCTGATCTTTGACAAGCCTGACCAAAACAAGCAATGGGGAAAGGATTCCCTATTTAATAAATGGTGTTGGGAAAACTGGCTAGTCATATGCAGAACACTGAAACTGAACCCCTTCTTTGCACCTTATACAAAAATTAGCTCAAGATGAAATAAAGATTTAAACATAAAACCTAAAACCATAAAAACCCTAGACAAAAACCTAGGCAATACCATTCAGGACATAGGCATGGTCAAAGACTTCATGACTAAAACACTGAAAGCAGTTGCAACAAAGCCAAAATGGATAAATGGCATCTAATTAAACTAAAGAGCTTCTGCACAGCAAAAGAAACTATTATCAGAGTGAACAGGCAACCTACAGAATGGGAGAAAATTTTTTTTTCCAATCTATCCATCTGACAAAGGGCTAATATCCAGAATCTAAAAGGAACTTAAACAAATTTGCAAGAAAAAAACAGACAACCCCATCAAAAAGTGGGCCAAGGATATGAACAGACACTTTTCAAAAGAAGACATTTCTGTGGCCAACAAACATATGAAAAAAAGCTCATCATCACTGGTCATTAGAGAAATGCAAATCAAAACCGCAATGAGATACCATCTAATGCCAGTTAGAATGGTGATCATTAAAAAGTCAGGAAACAACAGATGCTGGAGAGGATGTGGAGAAATAGGAATGCTTTTACACTGTTGGTGGGAGTGTAAATTAGTTCAACCATTGTGGAAGATAATGTGGTGATTCCTCAAGGATCTAGAACTAGAAATACCATTTGACCCACCGATCCCATTACTGGGTATATACCCAAAGAATTATAAATCATTCTACAATAAAGACACATGCACACATACGTTTCTTGCAGCACTATTCACAATAGCAAAGACTTGGAACCAACCCAAATGCCCATCAATGATAGACTAGATAAAAAAAAAAAATGTGGCACATATACACCATGGAATACTATGCAGCCATAAAAAAGATGAGTTCATGTCCTTTGCAGGGACATGGATGAAGCTGGAAACCATCACTCTCAGCAAACTAACACAGGAACAGAAAACCAAACACTGCATTTCTCACTCATAAGTGGGAGTTGAACAATGAGAACATATGGGTGCAGGGAGGGGAACATCACACACTGGGGCTTGTAAGATGGTGGCGGACAAGGGGAGGGATAACATTAGGAGAAATACCTAATGTAGATGACGGGTTGATGGGTGCAGCAAACCACCGTGGCACATGTATACCTATGTAACAAGCCTGCATGTTCTACACATGTATCCCAGAACTTAAGTATAATAAAAAAAAAGAAAGAAAGAAAAAAGATAATGTAGCCCTGCAGAAAAAAAGAAAGCACATGTAAGGCTGGGCATCCCAGTAATTCCACCTGTAATCTCAGTACTCTGGGAAGCAGAGGCAGTATCACTTGAGCCCAGGAGTTGAAGAGCAGCTTGGGCAACATAGGGAGACCTTGTCTTTACACAAAATTTAAAAATTAGCCTGGAATGGTTGTGCACATCTGTGGTCCCAGCTACTTGGGAGGCTGAGTTGGGAGGATCACTTGAACTTGGGAGGTCAAGCCTGCAGTGAGCTGTGATCACAACACTGCACTTCAGCCTGGAAAGTAGAGCAAGATGCTGTCTCAAGAAAGAGAGAGAGGGAAGGAAGGAAGGAAGGAAGGAAGGAAGGAAGGAAGGAAGGAAGGAAGGAAGGAAGGAAGGCAGGCAAGCAAGCAAGCAGGCAAGCAAGGCACATGGGATGCATCTAATTTGACTTGTACTGAGATGGACACCACTGGCTTCCAGAATCCTAGTGAAGCAGTAAATGAGATAATTTACTGATACTAGTATCTGGGAGAAAATAAGACTATAGCTTGGAGAACATGAAAAACTTTAGAAAATTATGGAGCAACAATGGCAAGAAAAATGAACAATATGCATAATATGGTCACCAGCAAGGGCCACTGAAATCAGATGTCCAGGCCAAGTCATTAATGTTCTGAGACCTTCTGAAATGATGCTGTGCCCCTGAGGAGCAGAATTAGGATTGACTTAATTATGGTGGACACCATAGCAGATCAAAGGAGATTAACAAGAGATGAATTGATGAAGGTGATCATGTAGCAAATCTGGCCAGGGACGTGGATGCAGTAAAAGGGGAAATGAGAAGGTTGAGGGTGTTGAGATCTTAATGAAAGTAAAAATTAAGGTTCTAGGGAGTGGTTATGAGTAAAATAATTCACTCATCATTCATTCATTTCTTCATTCAACAAATATTTGAGTATCTACTATGTGCCAGGTACAATTCAAAGCTACTAAGTTTCTCTGTCTGAAGGTGAGCAAGGATAGGAAGAGAAAATAAAATTGACTAAGTCCACTTAACAGAAGTTGAAACTCAGGGACCATATGTTCTCCTGCATCATCTGTGAGATTGAACTATATTTCCATTGCCATTAAGAATAAAGGGTTTACCATTTTCTAATTACTTAAACATATTGTAAATGTAATGCAAGTAAAGGCCTTGTTTGATTCCAAGTATAGGCTGGCCCCTGAAATAGATCATATTCAGAAAGATTTTAAATAATTTTTAAATAGTCCAGACCCTGTATAGACCAGATAGAAAACCTGACCTCTGACCACTGCTGAATAATCAAGAATAAATAACTTAACTTTTCTATACTTCCATGTAGTTACCTATGGCAGATAATGATTCTCATCACTCCCGTTCTGAGCACTCATTGATTCCACGCATTCAATAAGCATTTACCGAATATCCTACTCTATGCCACCAACTGTGCCACTTACTATTGCTATAGACCTGTACTGTTTGTATGTTATCTTATTTATTCCTCACAAGAATTCTACAAAGTAGATATCACTTGCCCTATGCTCTATGGCTTGAAGAGGAAAGTAGCTTGCTCAGGGGTAGGTATGTTACAAACGGCTGGACGAGAATATCTGTTTTCAAAGTCCATGCTATTTTCCCAATACCATGAAGCCTCATGGAATACTACATTTATTTGTTTATGTGTCTGTCTTTTTAAAAAAAATAAGAATTTGGCTGGGCACGGAGGTGCACGTCTATAATCCCAAGCACTTTGGGAGGTCGAGGCGGGAGGTCAGGGAGGATCACCTGAGGTTGGGAGTTTTAAGACCAGCCTGGCCAACATGTTGAAACCCCGTCTCTACTAAAAATACAAAAAATTAGCTGGGCATGGTGGCGTGCACCTGTAATCCCAGTTACTCGGGAGGCTGAGGCTGGAGAATCTCTTGAACCTGGGAAGTGGAGGTTGCAGTAAGCCAAGATCATGCCATTGCACTCCAGCTTGGGTGACAGAGCAAGACTATGTCTCAAAAATAAATAAACAAACAAACAAACAAGAATCTTGCCAGACTCATATGTATTTTCCTCTTATGCTTAACGTATATTAAATAATCAACAAATATGCAATTCATAGCTAAAATGAGGTACAAATTTGACAAAAAATGTTCCCTAGATGCATGTAATTAGATTAATTATGTGAATTTCTAACTCACATAGCCAATTGCTTCTTCAGTTATCTCTGTGAATGAGAGGCTACATGAATGAATGAAGGAGAGAATGTATAAATGTGCAAATGAAAGTCCAATGTGCTTTTATCTTGGGGCACTGGCATTTGCTCTCCCGCCTGTCTGCAATGCTTTTCCCCCAAATTGTTATATAGCTTGCTTCCTCAATACTTTCTTCAGTTCTGTGCTTGAGGTTCTCATCATCAGTGTGACCTTCATTGGTCACCATATATAAGTAGCAACTACCCTTTCCAACTGCCATCTCTGTATCTTTACCCTGCGCCACTATTTTTCACAGCATTTACTACCACTGCATATATATATATATATATATATATATATATATATATATATATATATATGTTAATCCACTTATTCTGCCTCTCCCACTAGAACATATATGATATATGCCATGAGAACAGGAACTTTTTCTATACTGTACCCTGGTGCATCCCCAGTGCCATAGGTGCCCAATTCATATCTATTGAATGAATGAACTTGACTATTAAACTTAGTCATAGAAATCAAATTCCTTCTTACCTTTTCTCTTGTTGTGCTTGAGAAGTCAAATAATTTTATCAACAATTGAAACAGTGCTGTGTTCCAGAAGTATAATCCTTCTATGAAAAAAGGCTATGAGATTGACTTTTTGTTTTCTATTATTTCTTCGTGTTTGTGTGTGTGTGTGTCTGCACAGGCACGCGTGTGCACACGTACACACACATGCTGTGGGGTTTGGTTGGGATGATATGCTGCTACTTTTTCTGTCTGCAGGAGCCGGAGAGAAAGCCCAGGTGTATCCATTCTCTCCTTACTGAATTCAAAGGTTAAAGTGGAGCTTTCCACCTACTAAGTGGAAGTCGCTGTGACTCTACCTCCACCTCTTCTTTCCTTCTCTTAACCACTTGATTTTGGTAGTGGTTTGGAAGTTAAGTGAAATATTATTTCATCCACTGTGATATTGGAAGAGGGAAAAAAGGAACCCTAAAGGCTAATATCTACTTCGTGGCAGGACAAAAGAGGTGCAAACAGCTCAATTCAGATTTCCCCTGTCTACTGCAGATAGCTCATGATGAAATACTTGCATTATAAAAGAAGGCCATTCACTAACTTATACAGGTTTTTTTTAGGTAATTAGTTTGAGAAAGTACCCCTTCTCAGATAGCATTGAAGCATAATACTGTAATAATATTCATTGTAATGGAATATTATTATAATATTACCTAGTGGCAACCAATCTCATTCTCCAATTCACTGTGTCTCCAATTACTTAGATAAACATCCTAACATTGTGATATTTAAGTGTGGGCCCTATGTGGCCAGGATGTTAACAGACTTTCACGCAGAACTTTTGGAGCCAAAATAAACTAGATGCTACTGAGCTCATGGCCAAAGCTGAAATGGTAATAATACTTCATATTACTTCGTATTTCCCATGTTATCTTCACCACCCTCTGTGTCAGGAAGAAGTCAGGTATTTTCCCAAAATTACAGATGGTGAGACTTAAGACTCTGAGACCAACAATGTTTCATGGTCACACAGCTAGACATGGTACAACCAAAACTAGAGCCCAGGGTTTGGGGCTCATGTGACTTCCTCTGCTTGCTTTCCATGGCCCAGAAAAACTAGGATCATGCCATGGACTGCAGGCCTTCCTCTCTGGACTCGAATTTCTAGATCTCCAAGTTAATAACAACTCACAAGTAGGGCCACATCAAGAAAGGTAAGGATTTGTGGGCGCAATTCATGATGAGAGCCAACGTGGAAATTGTGCCTCCAGATACCCAACCCAGGCCAGTGACTATCGAGAGAAAGCCCTGGATCCTACACTGAACAGAGGGAAGCAGAAGGCCCCAAATGAGCCTCCCAGAGCAGCCTGCTTTCCGGTCTGGCCAAGCATTTACTGTGAAACCCTGAAGGATTCAGCAATAAATCACTGTTTCCCATCTTAAATTCCTTTTCTGCAATAAGGAGAGTTATTTACTTTATGATTAATAGTTCTCTGAAAATATCCATGTAGGTGCATTTCTTAGACATTGCTCTTTTTTCTCCTTCCCTCCCAATCTCTTTCCCTTTTTTTATCTCCTGCCTCCCTCTTTTTCTCCGTTTCACTCTCACTCTCTCTCTCTTTCATAGACTTTTAAATCCTCAGTCTTCCTCAGAACGTTAGTTTTCTATTGCTGCATTAAAAATTACCGCAAAATCCCATCTTAAAACAACAGAAATTTATTATGTCACAGTTTCTGTAGGTCAGAAGTCTGGGCATGGCATGGCTGGATTCTCTGCTCAGGGTCTCACCAGGCTGAAATCATGGTGCCAGCTGCGGTTGCAGTTCCTGTTTGGGTCCTCTTCCAAGCTCACTGGTTGTTGGCAGAATTCACATCCTTAAGGCTGTAGGATGAAGATGCCTGTTTCCTGCTAGTTGTTGGCCAGGGACTAGTATTAATGCCCAGAGGCTACTCACAGTTCCTTGCCCTGTGCCCCCCAATGACAGGTCACATCATAAATGTGTGTTTCCTCTGGACAGCTGGAGTTTGTCTCTCTGGCGCCCTCATCTACATCCAGCTGCTTTTAAAGGGCTCATGTGATTAAGTCAGGTCCACCAGGATAATCTCCCATCTTAAAATCAACTGTGCCGTAGAGCATAACCGAATCCCTGGAATAACATCCATCATATTGACAGTGCCAGAGATTACACAGGACATGTATAATAAAGGGCATGGGGAATCTTGGGCACCATCTTAGAATTCTGCCTATCACACTTAACAACAGCAAACTCCTAACATGAACGAAAGAGTGTTCTTTTTTCTTCCAAGGGATGACTCTGTCCTCCTGCTTGAAATACCCTTCACGTGTCCTCCAAGAAGCCACTCTTTTTTGGGGACTCTTCGAACTCTGTTGGTTTCTTCCCATCCCCTAACCTCTAAATGCTGAAGTTCCTCAGGATACTCACCTCTTCTATTTATCTAAAGAAATGCCTGGAAATCTCATCTCCCTCCTGGGGTTGAAGTACCACCTACTCACAGATGGCTCCCTAATTTATCTCTGTAGCTCAGGCCTCTGCCTGAATTTCTAACTCACATACCCAATTGCTTCTTCAATATCTCCACTTGCTTTTCAATACGAATCTCAAACTTCACATTTCTAAAGGGAAACTTGGTTCTGCTGCATTCCCAATTCCTCCCCATCTTAATAAGTGGTAACTCTCCCATTCTCCCAATTTTTCAGGCCCAAAGGCTTGAAGTCTTCTTTAACTCATATTTTTCTCACATATCTGAGACCTAACCCATCAGCAAAGCTTGTTGGCTATACCTTCAAAACATCTGACAGTTACTACCTTCACTGCTCGCAAGCTGCCGTTGTACAATGCCTGGGTTTTTGCAGTAGACACCTAGCTACCCTATTTATTTTCACCGTTGTCCTCCTCCCTCCTTGGATTCCAATCTATTCTCCACAAGGCAGCTAGAGTGATCCTTTTAAAACAAAAAATACAGTAATCCCTCCTTCTGCAGTTGTACTTTCCACAGCTTCGGTTATGTGAGGTCAACCACAGTCCAAAAATATTAAATGGAAAATTCCAGGAATAAACAATTCGTAAGTTTTAAATGGCATGCTGTTCCATGTTGACATCTCACACCCTACCGCTCCATTCAGCCCTGGACGTGAATCCTCCCTTCAACCAGTGTGCATCTACGGTGTATACACCACCGCTCATTAGGCACTCAGTAGCCATCTCAGTTATCAGACAGAAAAAATACACAGGGTTTGGTACCATCCTTAGTTTCAGGTATCCACTGAGAGTCTTGGAACTTTTCCCCTGCAGATAAGGGGGGACAACTGATTATCATGCCACTCTTCTGTTGAAGATGCTTCAGCAGCTTCCCATCTCACCCAGGGAAAATGGCAGTCTTGCTTTATGCTCTGCCCTCCTGCTCTCTCTCTCTCCCCCTCTTGTCCTGCTGCTACCCCCAGCTCCGCTTTGCTTACTCTGCTTCACCACAACACCCTCCATGACTCCCCTCAGACATACCAAGCATGTTCTTTCCACAGGGCCTTTGCACTTACTTTCCTGCTGCCCTTCTTCCAGATATCCACCAGGCTCACTTCCTTACCCTTTCCAGTCTCTGTTCAAGTCATGCTTTATCGGAGGGAATTTCCATGACAACCCTATATGCAAGAACACCATCCTTGGGACTCTCTATCTTCCATACCTTGTTCTACTTTTCAGCATGGTGCTCTTATCTCCTGACCTATGAACTAATTCATCGTATGTGTTTATTTCTCATCAGCAGATTTAAATATAAGCTCCATGACAGAGGTGATTTGGTCAGTTCACTGCTGTGACCCAGAGCCTTGATTCATAGTGTCAGGAACATTATAAGCATTCAATGAGTAGTTGCCGAATGAGTGAAAGATGTCCAATCACTTATTCATCAGAGAACGCAGACTTTCTTCACATGGTAGTTTTGATTAGAAAATGTCATAGTGAAAAGATCTTTAGGATATCTTGTAATTCTCTCTCTCTCTTTTTTTTTTTTTTTAGATGGAGTCTCACTCTGTTGCCAGGCTAGAGTGCAGTGGCGTGATCTCAGCTCTCTGCAACCTCTGCCTCCAGGGTTCAAGTGATTCTCCTGCCTCAGCCTCCCTAGTAGCAGGTACTACAGGTACATGCCACCACGCCAAGCTAATTTTTGTATTTTTAGTACAGACGGGGTTTCACCATGTTGGCCACGATGGTCTCGATCTCTTGACCTTCTGATCCACCCACCTCGGCCTCCCAAAGTGCTGAGATAGGATATATTGTAATTCTCTTTTCAGCATGAGCAAATTCAGTTCATACAACATCAAGGTGAGAATAGAGGAAGGCCTTCATGGAAAGAAGGTGTTCAAATAAACTATTTTCTTTCATCTGAAGGTCTATGGAGTAAGTTTGGATCAAGTATACTTATTGGAAACCGAAGGATGTTTTCCTCCCTACCCATTTTTTCCACAAACCAAACTAGATTCTCACTTCCACATCTTGGTTCCAGTGGCTCCCTTCCTGGCCTACTGTCACCTCAGCTTCTCACAATTCTATTGATCCTTTGAGATTCCTCTGGATCACCATCCTCATCACCAGATGCCCTTATGCCATGTGTGACCCCTTCTGCCTTAGACCTCCCCAGGTCCCCTATCTTACTTATATAGCGATCACTGTGGACTTTTTACTCTTTCTCCCTTCACACTTTCTGATCTTGAGGGGTGGGAGTGGTTTTGTCTTATCTTTCTATCTTCATAGCACTTGGCACCATGTATTACCCAGAGAAGATGGTCATTATCTGTCTGTAGTATAGGATTGGATTGATTCAAATTATTGCATTTATTCAGGAATTAGGCATTGAGCTTGCAGACTGCTTTGTTTCACTTTCAGGACACAGAGACTCAGAGCAGTTGCCTGACCTTTTGAAAGTCGGCTCAATGGCCCGAGACTATAGTCACCTGTCCAGCTTCCTTAGGGGACACTCCCAACCAAAGAGCTATGATTTTGTCAAGTATAAAGAGCTGTCAAAAATGATCAGGGGAAAAATATCCTCTTTGTAAGTAAATTAAACTCTCTACCTATTTTCTATTTCATGCTCACTATCTGTGTTTTCCAAGAAAATTGTACTTTAAAAGTCTCTATGAAAAGCAACTTCTTTTCTATTCAAGTGGAATAACAATTCACCCTGTGCTACCCATGGCCCCTGCTAATGCTTCCAAGGGAATACAGCAAAGGGCTACTTTCCTTTACAGCCTTTGATTTGTTCTTTCTGCATCCTGTAATTTCCATCCACACCGGAGAGCCAAGTGCTGTGCGGAGCTAATTAAACACTATAATTATCCATGAGCTATGGCCCAGAAGCAGAGAGAAAATCTAACACATGTCTGATTGTAATATCAGGTAAATACTCAAGATGTGTGACTGGTGAAATGCAAAATATTCTATTCATTTAATATTCTTGATGAATAGTGAATTAGTCTAATCACATTAGCTATTCTATTCATTTATTAGGTGAGAGTGATTAGAAGTGAATAGCTGCAGAAAAACCCTCTCAAGTTGCAAAAATTAGACTTCTATAGTTTTATTATGTTTATTTTCAACTGAGGGTAATTGTCTGTAGCTTTCTCTGCGACTAGTCTATGCCCCTCCCCTGTCTTTGCCCCTTGAAAAACTGAATGTTGGTTACACGTGTAGAGAGAGCAGATAAGACAATGAAGATCTGGTACACAAATGCTCCTGGACATTGTATAAACATTCAAAATATCACACACAAACATTGCACTTCCAAGGGCATAACCACACTATTTTTTATTCTTTTTAATTGAGGTATAATTTACATATAATAAAATACATAAATCAGTCTGGGCGCCGTGGCTCATGCCTGTAATCCTCGCACTTGAGCCCGGGAGTTTGAGACCAGCCTGTGCAGCATGGTGAAACTCCATCTCTACAAAACAAAAAAAAAATTAGCCAGGTGTGGTGGTGCAGGCCTGTTGTCCCAACTACTCAAGAGGCTGAGGCAGGAGGATTACTTGAGCCCAGGAGGTTGAAGCTGTGGTAAGCCATGATCAAGCCATTGCCCTCCAACCTGGGCGACAGAGTGAAACCCCATCTCAATAAAAACAAAAACGTGGATCTTAAGTGCAAGCTCAATGAATTTTGACCTATATATGTGCCCGTGTAATCACCACACAGTTCAAGACACAGAATATTTCCTAGAAAGTTTCCCTGGAAGTTACCACTGTTCTGACTTCTATCACCATTCAACGCCGTAGCCTGTTCCTAACCTCATATAATGGAATCATACAGTCCCATATTAGTTTTAAATAACAGTATAGTCTTTTAATACCAAAAAAATAAAATAAACAGCCCATAATTCCAGCACCACCAACATAAAAAAGGCCTCAAGATTAAAACAATTAATAAAAGTAACGCAAGAATAGCATGAGGTATTTCAAACATTATAGAAAAGCATTTGGAAAAGCTCTGATCTCCACCCTTCATCAAAAGTTGTTCATTACTAAGTAAACCCTGCTCGGTATTCCCCATTGGCTCCTTCAGATCTTCCCTCCACTTTGCCATCCTACCCTGAGCCCCTGGAGGCTGAACTCCATGGGCAACATCAATGGCTCCCTTGCTGTCTAGTGCCCACTGTGTTCTGCCAAAGGGAGGTGCTACCAGCAGAAGGGAAGGCAACTGGTGGGTTGGGTAGGGGTATCTACTCCCCTGGCTCACTCTCTCCATTACATTGTCTGAGATAGCTGGATCTGAGGCAGCCTTCTCCTAGAGCTAGCTACCCTTCCCAAGAGTAGGAACTGCTCCTTTCCCTTGCTACTTCAGGCCTAGCTGGTCACAGTTCCCAGCTTTGGCTTGCCCCTGCTTGCTTCAGCACTTCTGTTTGGTTTTCCTTAATCCTTCCAACACATTTGTGAATAGCCCCTTCATTAAACTCTCCTCACTTGCCCCATCTGAATGTTCTGCCTTCTGCTCTTGACTACCACTCATGTTAAATTTTAAATAGACTTTATAGAAAACATATTGGCATCCATTGTGTACATAGGCTCTAAACTGCTCTATGGGTGATAAACCATTTCCAGAGGGTTTCTTTATTAGCCACCTCTTTCTAATCAAAGTAAACTTAAGTCATCCACACACCTAATTCATTCTGATCTTTAAGCACAATGACAAGTGATCCAAAGTACGTAATCTACTATCTTGAAGCTTTTAAGTTATTTTTACCATTTGAATTTACTTTAGGTCTACCAACAAATCTCTTGTTGCAATTTTAGACCTTGTATATACAAGAGCTTTAGAAAAGTCATTTATCTTTCCCAGTAAGCCTAGCATATGCAGGGTATAGACAAGAAGAGCTTTGCTAAAGCTCCACGTGGAGAAAAAACAAGCTGGAAAAAGTGGATCCACTGCTTGAAGACAAAGGTATAAAGTTGACATAAGACAGAGAGGGTCAAGGGGACTTTGACATTTATAAGAGTCTGCTATGTGCCAGGCATTGTGTTAAACACTTAACAGACATTAATTCTCACATTAGCCACATGAAGTTATGTGCTTGGCATAATTCACAGATGAGGAAACTGACAAGTCTGAGATTTAAATCCACTATCTCTTTGAGTTCCAAATCCCAAAACCCAGCTCTCAGTCTAGAAGTCTGGTCTTCAGACATGAGTGGGTAGAATCAACATGGCTATGGTGAAGCTGAAGCCCAAAGAAGACAAGAAAATAGGCAGCAAACAACTATTTTAAGTGTTCAAATCCCTAAATCCAGACAAACCACATGGTGGAGTGTGAAGAAACTCAGATGTGTTGCCAGAGCCACCATTTTATTTAAAGAACTGTAGAAAGAACCAGAGATGTTTACCACCAAGAGGCAAAGGCCTGAGAGGAAGAGACAGGCGAGAACTCTAGGGAGAAAACCATCTCTGGAGCTCCAGAAGATGGATGCTGAGCCAGGGGATGGAGCTTACAGTGAATGGGGTTTGTTCATTCATTCACTTGTTCAACAAATAATTATTGATAATCTATCGGGTGCCAGGCACTGTACTCAGTGCTAGTAAATATAACAATGAACAAAAGAGACAAAGTGCCTGCTGCTGGGAAGATTACATTTTGTGGGAATAGACAATAAGTAAAAGAAGAGAAGAATATATGTCAGTTACTGACAATTCCTTTAAAAAAACAAAGCAGAGTAAGGAGGCTGTAAAGAGCTGGGGGCATTACTCGCTTTTATCCAGGGTGGTCAGGTTCAGCTCTCTGAGAAGGTCTCTTCTCTGAAGAGAGGAAATGAGCCCTGTGGGTATCTCAGAGGATTCATGTGAATATCCAGGAGGTAAATTTTCCAGGTTGAGGGAACAGACCCTACAAAGGCCCTGAGGTAGGCGCATATTTCACTGTGTTTGAAGATTGGCAAGAAGGAGACTGTGACTGACACTGAGTGATCCTACCCAAGGGTGGATAAAGAAAGTGGCAGAAGTTAAGCCCAGAAAGTTTGTAGGGGATTGTATGGGGCCTTGGGCTGTGGAAAGTACATTACCTTTTACTCTGGGTGAAATGGGATACTACTGGAAGGGTTTGAGCTGAGGAGAGACTAATTATGATGAATGTTTTCTAGGGATATTGTATGGAGAATAAAGTATAGTTGAATGAAAGTTGAAGCAAGGAGACAAGAGGCTGTTAAGATAATCTACATGAGAGGATGGGGCATGAGACTAGACTCAGTGTGGAAGTAGATGTGGTGAGAAGGGGTCAGATTCTGGATATATGTTGAAAGTAGAGGCTATAGCAGTTGCCCTTGGAATAGATGCAGGGTGAGATAATAAATGAAATGTCAAAGATGGTCCTAAGGCTTTATAGATCAGTAAACTCTAGACTGGAAGGGTCACTCATGAAATTAGGACAATTTCAGAATAACGAGTTTCAGGGAGATATCAGGAGTTCATTTTCGGACGTGGTGAATTTTAGACGTCTCTTAGACATGCAAGCAGTTGGCTGTATGAGTCTGGCTTTCAGGACACGGGGTCTAGATGGATATGTAAATTGGAGGGTTATCAATGTGTAGATGATAAAACCATGAGATTAAGTTAGCCCTACCCTGCTCACTGTTTGTAAATGAGAACTGAGCCCTGGGACATTCCAAAATGTAAAGGTTAGGGGATGGGGAAGAACAACGTAGAAAAGACTGAGGAGGAACTGTCAGTGAGGCAGGAAAACCAAGAGTGAGTGGTTCCCCAAGGACTAGTGAAGAAACTACCTCAAGGTGAAGATGTGATCCACTGTGGCTAAAAATCAATCATAAAAGACCTTCTGGCAATGTGAAGGTCTTTTTCAACCTCCACTGGGACTGCGGATTAGTGGAATAGTGAGAACAAAGACTGAGTGGATTCAAGAAAGAACAAGAAGAGAGAAAACAAACAACGCATAGACAACTCTGTCAGTGAACTTTGCTGGAAAGAAGAGGACAGAAGTGGGGTAGTAACTTCAGAGGCATGTAGGGTAAGGGAAGATGAATCTTTTTTGCTTGGTTGATGATGGCTTGGTTGGTTTGTTGGTTGGTTGGTTGAAAGATGGAGGCTATGCCATCATGTTCTCAGGCTGGCAGGGATGATCCAGTAGAGCAGTGTTACATGTAATATGATAGACAGAGAGAGCATTGCTGAAGGCACGCCCTTGAAAAGGACAGAGAGTGGGAGTCCCAGTGCACAAGTAAGAAACTTTCCTTAGAACCAACCAGAGTAGCTCTTACCTTACCTGCTTTATATTTCACATTCCACAGAAAACTTCATTAGGGGAATGTGATGGTAAATATTGAGTGTCAACTTGATTGGATTGAAGGATGCAAAGGATTGTTCCTAGGTGTGTCTGTGAGGGGGTTGCCAAAGGAGATTAACATTTGAGTCAGTGGGCTGAGAGAAGCAGACCCATCTTCAATCTGGGTGGACATCATCTAATCAGCTGCCAGTGTGGCTAGGATAAAGCAGGACTAGACTTGCTGAGTCTTCTGCCCTCCATCTTTCTCCTGTGCTGGATGCTTCTTGCCCTCGAACATCAGACTCCAAGTTCTTCAGCTTTTGCAGTCTTGGACTTACACCGGTGATTTGCCAGGGGCTCTCGGACCTTCCGCCACAGACTGAAGGCTGCACTGTTGGCTTCCCTACTTTTGAGATTTTGGGACTCGGACTGGCTTCTTTGCTCCTCAGCTTGCAGACTGCCTATTATGGGACTTCGCCTTGTGATTGTGTGCGTCAATACTCCTTAATAAACTCCCCTTCAAATATACATCTATCCTATTGGTTCTGTTCCTCTAGAGAACCCGGACTAATACAGAGAAATATATGTTTTGTTGCTAATTTTAAAATAATAAATGATAACTCTCTATTTGCTTTATTTATTCCTCACATGTCCCTATGAGTCACTTTACTGCCATTTTACTAATAAGAAAACTGAGCCTCAGAAAATGTACATGACTTCATCAGGTTCTCAATGTTTGTATGAAAACTGGGGCTCAAACTGGGTCTGGCTAATTCCAAAGGCCATACATGTTCCACAACATCAGAGCCTGGAATTCCCCCAGAGGGACCACCCACTAATGAGAAAGGGAGGACATCATCTCACAATGCCAGGCCAGAACAGAACAACGGAGGTAAACCTAAAGGCTCTCAGGTACAAGTGCTAGGAGGCAAGACCAAGTGATGTGCCTGGGCTCCCTGCAGTGAGGCCTTTGGGGAAGGTGTGGTTCATCTCACAGCTTTTAAAGGTAGAGACGGATGGGAGCATCAGTACTTCACAAGGTTATGGGAAGGTCATGAGAAGAGCTGGACTCCCAAGTCAGGCTGATTAGTCTTGTGTGAATGAGAAGGAGCAAATGTTTCCACTTGAACTGAAAGTGCAGGAGCAGAAGCTGAAAAAAGCATGATGGGGCTTCTTGGGGTTTCCAGTGACTTCAGTAAGCGCTTCATAAATTCCTACCCTGTGTGCAGCATAATGCCTCATGCTCAGAAAAGAAAAAGGAACTGTCATCCTGCCCTGAAGGTACTTACACAATGAACAATTTCAATTCAGCATAAGATTTTGAAATACCTTCATTATTCAGTCTTCTCCAGAGAAACAGAATCAATAATACATAGATATAGAAATGTAGAATAGAGATAGAAACTTTCATTTATTTATTTAAAGAGACTTATTTCAAGAAATTGCCTCATAGTATTGCAGGGGCCAGACACAAGTCTGAAATGTGTAGGACAGGCCAGCCGGCTCAGGAAACTCAGGCAGGCATTGATGCTGCAGTTTTGAGGCAGAATCTTTTCTTCTCTAGGAAACCTCAGTTTTTGCTCTTAAGACCTTTAACTGATTGGATAAGACCCATTTGCACTATCCAACGTAATCTACTTAAAATCAACCAGCTGTAGCTGTTAACCACGTTTACAAAATACCATCGAAGCTACCTGTGGATTAGTGCTTGATTAAATGATGGGATACTATAGCCTAGCTAAATCGACACAGAAAGCTAACCATCACAGCATCCTATTACTTCCAGGATTTATTCCATAAAAGCCAAAAACAGGTACTTTATTTTAGAGACATTTGTCTTCTTGCAGTATTATTTCCTGATCGAATTTTAAACTGTAGACCGCCGAGAAGCCAGAGGAGGGGCTGTCTCTGAGCCGCTGTTCTATTAAGGGTGGTTTATAAAGGTTCTAATTCATTGTAATTAATTTTTATTGTGCAGACTCAGAAGCCTGACAGAGTGAAAGGGGATAATTTCACAAGTCAAAATAACAAATAAGTAAATACAAATAGTCTCCAACTTCCCAAGAGCATATCATGCTCTCCAGGTCTCCCCTCTCTGAATGAAACACAGACCCTGACCCCGGTTTCCTCCCAGGAGTCCTGGCTCTTTCTTGGACCCTCCTACCCACCAGTTTTCTAGAAAGCTAACCCGATCTCAAAGGCCCTCAACCCCGACAATCCTCTTCCTCACACCTGGACAATTTTAGGGCTGCTGTCAATCAGATGGAAGAGCTAGATTTAGGGTGTTGAAACAGTACCCTCCCCCAAAAGGGCGAGAGATTCACCACTGGGAGAAAAGCCCTCATTGGTAGTGCTTGTTGCGAACAATGAAACCTCTGCACGGAGGTTCTTTGTTCAGCTCCATGCTCGGAGCCCCTGCGAGCTGAACAGTGCACGCGCGTGTGCTGGATATTAAGTCTCATTTCAAAGACGTTGCAGTGGGCAATGACGTGGGGGCCGGCTGGGGGCCAAGAGTCGGGGGCTCCAGCCGCTTTGAGCATCGGTCTGGAGCGGGGAGAGCTGGAGATGACTTCAGTCCCTGTGATGGGGTGGGGGAACATTTTCTTTTCCAGAAGGTAAGGGAGCCAAGGGGCACTTTGAGTCTCTCAGGCAGGAAGCCTGTGTCGAGGTTTTAGGACAGTCTTGAGTAATGACCAGTGTGGGTTTCTCACGGAGGACTCATTTATCTGGGTGCCAGTGGGTGAGCCCGGCTTCCCAAGCTTGAAAATTTAGATTTATTGGGTGCCAGAAATTGGACTGGACACCATTTAATAGGCCCACGCACCATGAAGGTGAGGGTAGGGGGATAAGAGTCAAGAGGGCCGCATGGATGGTGAAGAGACAGGGTGTGAAGAAAGCAAAACCTGATTAGTCCCATAAAATTCCAGCCACAGCAGGCAGGAAACACAAGACGCTGGAGAAACTGATGATGGTTTATGAACAGAGCTAAGATGAGATAAAACTGTGGGAAGAGAGAGGTGGAGGCGAGTAAACAGTCTCTCTGAACTTAAGGAAGGGGTTACTGGAGAGAGAGAGAGAGAGAGAGAGAGAGAGAGAGAGAGAGAGAGGACACCACAGGCTTCCGAACTCTACATGAAGACAAACCTTATGTTAGAAGGGGTAGATCGATAAAAAAGCCATTTGCTGGTTACAAAAGAAAAAGAAAACATATATCTTGTTCAGCCTCTTGATCTGAAACAGAAGAAAAGCTTTGGGATCTATGGAATGTGGATTTACATAGAGAGACCCCAGAATATATAAATACTCAGGCGACTTATAATGTGAAGAGAAAGGCAGAGGGGGACACACTTGCAGGAGGGGACAGAAGTGGGGGTGGGAGGGATGTCCACACGCCTCACTCCTCAAGTGAACCCGGGGAATGCATATCCCTTCTCTGGGTGCCTCAAGTGGTCTTCATGATTTGTATCTACTTTCTCCCTGGGGCTGGAAGAAGCAGTTTAAAAATGACATTTTAGGCTTTGAGACATTTGAATAAAATGACTATGTAATGCGACACAGCTGATCTGAATCTCTTTACTCACAAACATAGATGTTCATTCAATATTTATTGTGTTTTTTCCTCTGTGCAAGGCACCACACTAGGGTCATGGGTGTAGGAAGGCATGGTAGGCACTTCATTCATTCATTCATTCATTCAGGAAATATCTAGAGGCAAAAAAAGAGCCCATGACTTCCCTGAAGATGCTCCCATCCCAGGGGAGGAGACGGACAAGTCAATTCCCATGTACGGCACTCAGGAGACCTGAAAGAGGGGCCCATGAATCAGACAGAAGAATCACAGAAATCTTCCCAGAAGAGGTGACTGTCACACCTAGATTGTGGGCTCCTGAACCTCAGTGGTCTGCTGAAAGTCACATTTGTCAATCAAAAACCCAGAAGTTTGGACTAGATGTCAGCACACATGTAGATATTTGGAAATACCCAGCTTTCTGGTGATTATAGCCAAATGCCCAACAGCATTTGTACATAGGAGTGCATGCATGTGCCTTGTAAATAATGCAAACATGCACCATGTAATAATTATTTTTATGAGCTATTCTTCTTCCATGAGAACACAAATTATCAAAATTCTTTGCTATTTTTATACATTAGTTTATTACTTCTCCTCAATTAATGTGGTGAAATTTATATCTTTGCACATGACCAAGGTAATAACCCCTGCGGCTCAAGGCAACTAGATAAGGCCTTAAAGAAATCAGACTGTGAACAAGGCAGAAGTTTAATAAAATTTGAAACTTACAGCTATTAAGCTATATGAAACCTCATGCTCACAAATATCAGGCAAATATCACTACAGAATTATTCCATGAAAGAAGCGCTGGTAAAAACTTTATATCCCATTTTTGTGACAGGTTTAAAGACTATGTTGGTGTGTGTGTGTGTATGAGACTGCATGCATGTATGTATGTTTATATGTATACATATGTATATGTACATACATGTATATATGTATATATGTACATACATACATATGCATGGTATATTTACTTGATGTAGGGATGTTCTAGAGGAAGAAAAACAAAATTGTGAAGGTGATGCTTCCTTTTAGCAGTCCCCAGTCACCTGTTCTATTTCTTCTTATTTCCTCTCTCCCTAGTCACCCACACCAACCCCTAGGGAGCTCAGAGTCTTCAAGCCTCTCATTTGTGTATTCCCTTTCCACCCCCAGGAAAGCTTATCTCCTTATCCCTGATTCACATAAATACCCTTCCTATGGAATATTTTAATTTAGACAAGCTAATATAGCCCTAAGCTGAAAGATAAATTCCTGATAAACGTAGAACTTCAGGAATGAATTAGCAACAATTCAAGGGTAGTCTGAGGGCGGGGGCTAGAGAAACAGGAGACTTGTCCTGGCCAAGCTAAAGGTAAAACAAAGAAAGCATGAGCCTGAACACCTGGAGAGTAGTTTTCATGCTACTTTTTAGTCCATTGAACAAGTCACTTTCACATCCTCTTGCCGCAGTCGGTCTGTCTCTTTCTGTCTTCTACAGCCCTCGTAATCACCTCAAATGGATCATGTGTCCAGTTGCATAATTACTTATTAGTTACTTGTTTCTGACCCTCTCACTCCCTAGACTATGAGTACCTAAAGTGAGGGGACCATGTCTTCCTAGCATGGTGCCTAGCATGTCATGAGTGCCCACAAGGGTGTTGAGTGCTTTTCAATGAATTTAACAATTCTGTGTCAGTTTCTTCCCCTGTAAAGTGGAAGTTTGTCCATTTATCCACTCACATACTTACTCACTATTCACTGTACAGCCTGCAAGGTTAAGTGTTGTATGAGGCACAGAGATGCATAATCTGCAACTTACGTAAAACAATATTCCCTGCCTACCTCTCAGAATCATAAAGAAGAACAAAGAGATCATGTGTATGAATGAGCTTCAGAAACTATAAGTGCTACCAGAGGTAAGGGACGATGTTACTTTTACAACCTGTGCCATGCTGATGCTGTGTGCTCTCCTGGCCCTGCAAGGGTTATTTTTGCAGATTCCCCCCGGTCTCCCTTCTCTGTGGCTCCCAGCAGATGTATTAAGTGTAATCTTGGAACCGTTCCAGGTTTGCTCTTTAAGACTCAGAATGTTCAATATTTCCTTCACGGAGCAGGCCGCCCTGGCCTGGCCTGGCGCCAGGGATTCTGACGGGTGCAACCCTCAAGTATCCCTGGAGTCTGGGCCCCAGCCCCAACTTGTCCAGGTTCCACGGGGCTTGCTTGGGAAGCAGCAACAAAGCCTGAACAGAGACTGCCACCGCAGCCCCACCAGCTTGTATCCAAGATGATCTGCTCTCCGACTCCCTCCAGTGCAGCAGCTGAGGAAGGGAAGTGGTACTGCTGCCTGTTCGAGCAGCCTGGGCCCCTCAAGAGGCAGGTGGGGCATCTGGGCTTCCCTGAGGCTCTGGCTTGGTTGACCACGGAATTAGTACTTTTGAAAGGTTTCCACAGGAAAATGAAAGAACAGCAGTGAGCTGAGTCCCCTGGATGCTTGCTGGGCTAATATCATGGAAGTTGACCCCACCTGCATAGTGTGGGTGATGAGACCCCATCTGGTTTTGCAGCGAGAGCTGCCTCCCTGTGACTACTCAGGGCTAAGGCGTCCTCTTTTTTACAGTGCCAGCACAAATGGAATCCATATCCTTCTCCAAACACTGATGGGGAAGGATGGGATTCTCAGGAATCTTTGGGAGCACTTCCTTTTGGACCCCTGTTCCCCTCCCCTCCTTCTTTTTAATTAATTTACATAATCACTTGCACAGGCTGAACACATGTGACACATTCTGGACTCCTGTTTGCATTTGAACAGGAATTAGATTTGTGCTTTCAATTGTCGTCTTTTTCCAACTTTTCCCCCACCCTTTGTCTTTTCATTTTAGCCTCCCATCCCCTCCTGATTTTTCTTTTTTCTCCAACTCTCTCATACTTGGTAGATGACATGATCACTTGCAACCTCCCTCCATCAAATATCCACCCTCTATCTCAACCACAATTCAACTGAACAAGTACATTCTGCAATAGAAAGGAACAGAACTAAGAGTTGTTGAGCTCCCACAAGGCACTAGGCATGATGCAAAAGTCCAAAATACAGACAGAAAAGCTCCCTGCACCCACAGAGCTCCCCTGCAGCCTGGGAGCCTGAGCTGGCATTAAAGCATCTATCTCATGCGCAGGCCTCCTAAGACAGTGAAGATGTATTACAAAAGTAAGGACGAGAGGTCCAGAGAGCTTTAAAGAACATGAGAGCCAAAGCCTAGCCAATAAAGAAATTTTCCCACAGCAGGCCACGGAAAGATGATTACCTTCCCATGTGGAAAGAATTGCAGTCCCAGGTATTTTCAAGTTCTGCCTTTAACTGACCTTTGTTGAGCTGTAATCTCTTCTGACCTCAGTTTCCTCATTTATAAACCAGGACAATTGAAACAAATAACCACTAATGCCTCCCAGCTCTGAAATGCTTTGAGTCTGTAACTTCAACAACTTTTGTTTTGTGATCCATGTCATAATAAAATTACATTAAAATAGACTGTAGATATAGGTAAATGTTAGCTGTTATCTTTTTTTCAGGAGAGCAGGTCCCTGATTTTGTCATAATGGTCTGTGTTTGGAGCTATAGTGTTTTATGATAGTTCTCTGTTTATGTACTGTGTCTGACTACCAAAATGCAGTGTTTCTTTAAGTATTTGAGTCCCATCCTAGTTGGAAAGACAGACCGTTATTCAGTCTGTAACCATTTTTACTGGAATCCTGTTCAGACAGAGCTTGAGCTGCTTGAGCTAATGAGAGAGACAGAGAGCTTATCAAACCCTGGAGGTCAGCAGATGTGGGCTTTATGGGAAAAGGCAAAGAACGGGGGAAATTCCATCATGATCAGGAAAAGGCACTTACAGTAAACTCTGTTATCCATCAGAGGAGCACTATAGTTTGTTCTGGTAGGTGGCTACTAAACAGTCTTTGTAGATGCTGCATGGATGACCAATTTTCAAAGATTGAAAGAAACATGGAAATACACCAAAAAGTTGCTATAAATAAATTAATTCTCTTTGAGGATTCCAAAATCCTTTGTATGGGCATTGCATAGCAAGTAAGAATTATGAGATTGGCAATAGTATTTTTGGTACGTGTTGCAAAACAACAGGGCCCCTGTTTATCAATCCTGTTATTTTTGGAAAACAACCACAGTAAAAAACAAATAATACTACCAAACACAAGCTGGCTTTACCCTCAATTCCTATTTCCAACATCTGCCTTGTTTCTGCCCCATGCTCTGCCCACTCTTGGCTGCAACCATTTCTAAAAAGAAAAAGAAAAAAGACTTGGAGTCTCCCCATACGCACCTGTGTTCATGAGGGTCTTCTCTCTGAGTGAAAGCCCTCCTTGTTGTCACTGCCTATTTCTCTACCTGCCAAGGTCAGCTATAGTCTCTTTCACAAAGCCATCCATCATACCTCCCACCCCAAGACATGATTTTTCCCATTTCAGAGCTTACACAGCACTTGGTTTTCACCTCTCTTAGGGTGTTTATTAATGTTGCACTCTTTGGAAACACATGAACCTATCTTGCCCTGGCACTTTCCTTTAGAGGATGTTTGACACATAATCTGCCTGAGGATATTAATGTTCTCATTGGGCTAAACTCTCTTGAGAGGAATAGACACATTTTACCATTTATCAACATTTTTAAATTTTGAAAGCATAGATCAGGTCTGTACTTATCCCTAAATGCCTTCAAGCATCCTGAGGGCAGAATCAGATCTAAGCAATCGCATTTCCGTTTCTAAGCAGAGCCCAGCATATAGTGGGAAGTCATCGATATTTGTCGAATCTAGCTGATCATAATAAAAAGACATCTTGGCACATTAGCACGTTAGCAGAATCCTAGGTTGGAAATGTTCACCAAACTCAAATCCCTCATCTTCAACAGAAAAAAAAAAATCATATTTTACATCGGAAACAGAAATAACAGCACATGCAATCTCATTTTGAAGCTTGGATGGTTTACTTTAATAAAGAAGTATCACTATCCTGTAATCTTTAAGGAGTTTGTTGACAATAGCTGCTTTGTCATGTTGAATCTTTGCATCTGGAGGAATAGATTCATCCATTTATTCAACAGATATTACTGAGCACCAACTACAGGCTAAGGGCCTGTTAAAGTTTTAGGGGTACCCCAGTGGAAAAGGACAAGATTCTTAAACTCATGGAGATTATATTCTCAAGCGATATAAAGAGATCAGGGTACTGATGGTTACATAAGCATTTTAGATAGGATGGTCAGGGAATGCTTTTGCTTGCAAATAACTACTTGACTTGAAAAAAGGTAAGTGACCCATGAAAATATATGAGGAAAAAGCTTTCCAGGCAAAAGGAAAAGCATATGCAAAGGCTCTGTGAGAGGAGAATGCTTGGTGTGTCTGAAGAAAGGACAACAATGTAGCAAGAGGGGAATGATCAGGGATGGGGGTTGGGATGGGTGGCAGGAGATAAGGTCAGAGCAATCGCAGTGGCCTAGATTTAGGAACTGTCGAATATGTGAAGACCTTAGGATTTTACTCTGAGTGGGATGGGTATCTTTGGAGCATAAAGTATCACACTTGAAGTGTGACAAGATCTAGCCTATGTTTTAAAAGTATCACTCTAGCTGCTATATTGAAAACAGATGAGGAGACAGCCAGAGCAATGGACGAAGATAGAGGCACTGAAGCCAACTGGGAAACTACCACAATAATCCAGGCTGCCGGTGACATGAACTAAGGTGGTGAGTTGTGAGGGTGGTAAGAAGTGATTGGGCCCTGGGTATAAATTTGAAGGTAGAGCTACCAGCTTTGCTGAATTATTAGATGTGGATTGTGAGAGAAAGATCTCTAAGGTTCTTAGCCTGGGCACCTGGAAGAAAAGAGTCACCGTTTACTGAGATTGAGTAGAAGGTGGAAGTAGGTTTGGGATGAAGGAGCTCAGGAGTTCAGTTTTGGCTATGTCAAGTTTGGGATCCTATTCATCACCCAAGTAGCGATGTTAAGAAGGCAATTAGACATAGGATATTGGAGTTCAGGAAAGACGTTCAGGCAGGGTAAATAAATATGTGAGTTGCCAACAAATAGTAAATATTTAAAGCCATGAGACAAATGCATAGAAAAGAGGAAAGATGAGGAGAGACTTAGAGAATGGAGCCCTGGAGTAATGGGAGGAAATAAGGTAGGACCAGCAAAGATCACAGAAAAGGAATGGTCTTGGGAGGGAGAGGGAGAACCAGGGGGTATAGTATCCTAAGAGCCAAGTACAGAAAGTGTTTCAAAGAAGACAGATGATCACTTGGGTTAAATGCTGCTGATAGATCAGGTGAGAGGGGAATGCAAATTGACCATGCATTTAGCAGCTGGCAGGTCATGGTCACCTTGACAAGAGCAATTTTCTGTCAAGTAAGGGGGGTGAAATTCTGACTATGATGGGTTCAAGAGAAAGTGAGACAGAAGGAATTGGAGCAACTAATATCAATCACTCTTTCAAGGCATTTTGCTGTGAAGGAGAGCTGAGAAAGGCATGATCCTTTGAAAAAGCAAACACTTCTCTGCTCTAGCTAAAGAACCACCTGGAGGAAACTCACTGCCTTCTGAGAGCATCATTTTTACTTACAGGGTGAGAGGATGAATCAAGGCTGGCCAGACACATTCAGAGGATGTGCCTATGTTCTGGAAACTTTGAAAACTACCCCTTTCACATACTAGAAGCACGGAAGATCCAGCTGCCGTCTAAGGCCTCAAGTCAATCGTCCCTCATCCACCAAAATGACTAAATACCATCTGACACTTTCCTTCTCTCCTGCCTGAGTCTGCAGACACATTTGGAGTCTCTTGCCACCAGCAGAATGACAACCCTTGTAGGTTTGTCGGGAAACCTGCAAGAAACCCGAGATGGGAAAAGGTCAAGAACTGAAAACCAATTGAAAACCCATATTGTGAGCAAACTTCTGTCTAAGGAGAAGGGAGAAAGAGGGAGGGCCATGACCAGGGACAGACAGGAGCAAAGGCACCCCCAGCTCCCTCAATTCCAGAGTGCTTGGGCATCCTGCAGCAATCTAGGAGCTCTTTGATTGCCTCTTTTAAATCTGCATCAAGTGATGCTGAGAACATATATTCTTTGCTGATAAATGTTTCCCCTTTGAGCCTGGGGCCTACTTAACAGGTACAACCTGCTTCGTCGGCTTTTCAATTTGGCCTCTTTAACTTAAGCTCAAAAGCTGGCAGGGGGTGACTCATACCAAAGTGAAACTTGGCTTTTTAGTTCAATTTCCTCCAGCCACTTGTTATCGAGCGCCTACTAGCGCTGCATACTCTGCTAAGTTGGTGCAAGGATACAACTTAAAAGAAAATACGACTTGTTTTCATGGAGCTCATAGTCTAAGTTAATCCGTTCTCAACCAAGGGTAAGGGGGTGATTTTACCCCCCTGGGGGACATTTAGCAATGTCTGTGGACATTTTTAATTGTGACTGCTAAGGGAGAGTGCTACTGCTATCTAGTGGGTAGAGGCCAGGGATGCTACTAAACATCTTACAACGCACAAGACTGCCTCCAACCACAAACAGTTATCCCATCTAAAATGGCAGTAGTGCCAAGATTGAGAAAGTCTGGTCTAAGGCATAGCACAGCACAGGTACAAATAAGTAACACAAAGACAGAAAGTAGGCTGTGATAAGCAGCAGTCCACATTTCCAGGAATCCTCCAAGTTGTAGAAAGACAACATCTTAGGTTCAGCAGCTAGACCCAACCAGCAGCAATTCCAGGCAGTCCTGAGAACTGTACTCTACAGAACAAAGCCTAGCAAGTTCCTTCGTGGGTCCCTGTATACCTGTATACATCCTTCTTGAGGTACAAGGCTCTTTTGTACATTCTGTCATGTTCTATCTTCACAATGATCCTATTCAAAGGTCCTCCACCTATTCTCATAAATAGTCCTTCTCTATTTGGAAAGGCCATTCTCTCCAACTGAGAGAGAGACAGGCACCTCAGCTTAGCCAACCAGAGCAGCCAAATTGACCCTGGCAGTCACCAATGACAGATGCCCCAGACAGATGCCCCATCCCTCTTTAGTGGCTGCCTGAAGCAAACAGAATTGGTATAGCTCCATTTTAGATTGGGAAACTGCAGTTTAGCGACATGACTAGGACCTCACTGCTCCTAACTTGCAGTATCTTGGCTCAAACCCAGGCCTTTGGACTCTAGATGCAGAATTCTTTCTACGACGAGAAGCTGCCTCTCTTTACAGTAATAACAATAGACATTAGCACGTTTATGGAGCTTGACAATTTACAAAATGATCTTCATGTTCATTCTTTTTCTCCTCAGGTATTTACTGGGACACGTGCATGGAAAGATGTGGAAGATACATTTTAGATTTAGATTGAAGGAGAGAAAGAGTCATCGCCTATATTCCTATCACTCACATTCCATCTATCCACGTTCATACATAAATCATGGAGGATACGCAGCTCCAGAGCCACCTTGCATCAAAATGGAGTCAGATTAAAGGGTTCACCAGGTAGCACTATATACCTCATTTACGTGCCCTTAAAAAACTTAGGGAGATTCATTCAAGTATGGTATGGCTTAAAATGACCAAGTAAAATCTGAGCCACATGCTTTCATTTAAATACAGATGGTCAGGTTTTGTTTATGTATACAGAGCCAACTGCTTATACAAAGCAGTGCCCTATACATATAAACCAGCAAAGCCATTTTAGAACCCAGAGTTTGAAAGAGTCTATATAAATGTAAATTACCAACCAAAGGGAGCATAAAATCTATGGATGTGAAAATGAGGCTACTGTCTTTCCTCATCCAGCTCCTATTGGCCAGCATGGGCTCACACAGTGTTCTTTCATTTGGGGAGTCTCTGGAGCATGGATTTAGCTGGGTTTCTGTGCCAGCGCTTCAGCTGGCAGTGATTGGGTGACCTGTGTTTCCTCGGTGGTTGTTTGTCATTGTCGGGGGGCTTCCAGATTTTACAGAGTCACTGAGGTCTTCACACATCTGACTTGTCATCCCAGCACTATTTTGATCCCTTGGATTCTCCAGCAGGCATCTTCCAGGAAAATTCTGGGAGTGTCTTGGCCCAATATTTCAGTCTAATGGCCAGTAGTAAGCTAGCTTTATCCAAGGCCAGAGCTGAGCTCTAGTTGGGGATAAAATGCTACTGAAAGCTGTATTAACTCTTGTACGCCACTAATGTGTTTCATTTGGGACCCTGCAGTAGCCATTCACTAAATGGGATTCTGAGGCATGAAAAAAGCTAAAGTGAGCTGCTCCCAACTTGTCATTCTCAACAAGGGAGGATGTGGCTCACAATGGGGGAGGGGATTGGTTGAATAAGAAGGAATGTCTGCAGACTGCTTGGAGATCCACGCAGGAAGAACCCGGAGAAGAGCAATCTAGCTAAATGAAATTGTTTTCTTTCTTTCCAACCACGGTATATTAATTGGGTACAAATCGGTCCACTTAATGCCAATTGACATGAAGCAATTTCCCATTTGATGGCAATTGAAAACCCATGCTTGCTGCTCCAAACCTGCTTGATTGTTCCAAACAGATTTCCCATCCTAAAGTGGAAATGGATTTAATTTGATCTCTTCAGTCTGTTCACCATTATGTGTGAAACAGTGGTATTGGTAGCCAGGAAATCAGCAGCTACCTGAGCAGTGGAGTGTTCAAAATGGAGGCATTCCAGCTGCTAGTGAAAATTCAAAGGAAAGAGTCATGCTATAGTTGTGATGGCTAGAGACCTGGGATAGCATAGCTGTTCTTTGTTGTTGTTGCAGCTGTCTCATTGTTTTGATTTTTCTTTTTCTTTTTTTTTTTCTTTGCTGTTTCCTTAAGACTAGAGAAGCTTAAAGCTAAGGAAAGTCCTAGACAGCAACCTTGTCCAGTTGTCACTTCAATGAGGAAACCCAGGCCTAACAAAGTTTTGTGACCTGCCTCAATAATAATCTGCCCACTCTTTCTCACTCCTATGTATTTTTTATTCTCATGCATTCCTCGCTCTCACTTCCAAGAATTCTAGCTCAGAGCTCTATCAGTGGAGAGGTAATAGAAAGAATATATGGTCTTATAACTGAAAGTCTTGAGTTCAAGGGATGCACCTGAGTCATGTAACTTCTCAGGGCTTTGGTTCCCTTATCAATGAAAAGGAAATACAGATCCATGCTTCCCAGTGTTTTTGCAAGAATCGAATGAAATAACTTATGTAAAAGCAGTTTACAAATTACACAGGATCATGAGATGTAAAACATTATCCTACCAAAGCCCAAAGCCCCTCCTAGACAGGAGACAGGCCAAATGGGTCAAAGGTTGGAAGCCAGTCAAGAAACAAGCTTTGATCAAGTGACTGTAAGAATCACGAGAGTACCAGTAGTACTCTCCACTCATACCTCAAATCAGAGAAAGATTAGGGATTAAAAAGCTGAAAATATTTGCAGATGTTTGGCATGGCTGTGGTTAGCCTTTTGACTTTTGGAACAAATAACATCTAGTGATATTTGTTTCACTTGTTTTTCTTTTAACTAAGTTGTCAGCATATTATTTGAAAACTTTTTCCATTCTAAAGCTCTATTTTGTACAGAGATATCTAATCACTTATCTGAACAAAGATGCAAACATGGCCATATGGCCTTTGCCCTGTCAGAGAAATCAGTGAAATCAGAAAAATCAGAGAGCCTTATCCTATATTCTACTGGTAATACACCCAAGTGTTTTATAAAAGTGTTTATAGAAATATGTGCCCTTGGTGTTTTCACAAGTACAAGCATAGATGAAACAAGATATAGGCAGATCATACTAGATGAAGCTCTGGGCTAGGAGACACAAAGTGTTGCTTCCTGGTAGCTGTGTGACCTAGGGCAAGTCACTTCACCTCTCTGAGCTTCTGAGAGATGAACAGGGGTACAAAATGGGGATATGACAATATCAACCCCAGGATTAAGTGAGATGACATCATCCAGGTCTCAGCTCAAATACCGCCTGTTCAGAGAGGCTATAGTGCATGCTGTGGTGGGTCACACAGATCCCCCCTATCAGGACTGAAGCATCATTTGCCTAGCTGCTGTGAGTGTTGGAAGCTGGATCCCCTTCATAGATTGCCCTAAGCTGCCCATCTCGCCCAAAATCTTCCCACCAAAGGCAGCACACATACAATAGTGGCAAATAAGAGGGTCTAAAGGCCAACTCCCCAGCCCCAACTCAAGATACACTGTAGGACTACCCCAGCTTCAAGGCTTTCTGTGGTGTTGGAGGCTGAGGTTTTGCTGTGACTATGTAACAGCCCAACTTCTGTTTCTGCCCAATCCTATTTCCTGTACATATGCTCCTAGACTTATAACAGGGTTACATCCTGATAAACTCATCACAAGTTGAAAATATCAAGTTAAAAATGCATTTAATACTCCTAACCTACCAAACATCATAGCTTAGCCCAGCCTACCTTAAACATGCTCAGAACGCTTACATTAGCCTATGGTCAGGCAAAACCATGTAACACAAAGCCTATTTTATAACAAGGTGTTGAATATCTCATGTAATTTATTGAATACTATACTGAAAGTGAGAAACAGAATGGTTGCATGTGTACTCGTAGTGCAGTTTCTACTGAATATATATCACTTTCACACCATCTTAAAGTCAACAAATTGTTAAGTTTAGCCATCTTTTTTTTTTAATGGGTAATTTTCTTTTTTTTATTTTATTATTATTATACTTTAAGTTTTAGGGTACATGGGCACAATGTGCAGGTTAGTTACATATGTATACATGTGCCATGCTGGTGTGCTGCACCCATTAACTCGTCATTTAGCATTAGGTATATCTCCTAAAGCTATCCCTCCCCCCTCCTCCCACGCCACAACAGTCCCCAGAGTGTGATGTTCCCCTTCCTGTGTCCACGTGTTCTCATTGTTCAATTCCCACCTATGAGTGAGAATATGCGGTGTTTGGTTTTTTGTTTTTGCGATAGTTTACTGAGAATGATGATTTCCAATTTCATCCATGTCCCTACAAAGGACATGAACTCATCATTTTTTATGGCTACATAGTATTCCATGGTGTATATGTGCCACATTTTCTTAATCCAGTCTATCTTTGTTGGACATTTGGGTTGGTTCCAAGTCTTTGCTATTGTGAATAGTGCCACAATAAACATACGTGTGCATGTGTCTTTATAGCAGCATGATTTATAGTCCTTTGGGTATATACCCAGTAATGGGATGGCTGGGTCAAATGGTATTTCTAGTTCTAGATCCCTGAGGAATCGCCACACTGACTTCCACAAGGGTTAAACTAGTTTACAGTCCCACCAACAGTGTAAAAGTGTTCCTATTTCTCCACATCCTCTCCAGCACCTGTTGTTTCCTGACTTATTAAAGATTGCCATTCTAACTGTTGTGAGATGGTATCTCATTGTGGTTTTGATTTGCATTTCTCTGATGGCCAGTGATGGTGAGCATTTTTTCATGTGTTTTTTGACTGCATAAATGTCTTCTTTTGAGAAGTGTCTGTTCATGTCCTTCACCCACTTTTTGATGGGGTTGTTTGTTTTTTTCTTGTAAATTTGTTTGAGTTCATTGTAGCTTCTGGATATTAGCCCTTTGTCAGATGAGTAGGTTGCGAAAATTTTCTCCCATTTTGTAGGTTGCCTGTTCACTCTGATGGTAGTTTCTTTTGCTGTGCAGAAGCTCTTTAGTTTAATTAGATCCCATTTGTCAATTTTGGCTTTTGTTGCCATTGCTTTTGGTGTTTTAGACATGAAGTCCTTGCCCATGCCTATGTCCTGAATGGTATTGCCTAGGTTTTCTTCTAGGGTTTTTATGGTTTTAGGTCTAACGTTTAAGTCTTTAATCCATCTTGAATTAATTTTTGTATAAGGTGTAAGGAAGGGATCCAGTTTCAGCTTTCTACATATGGCTAGCCAGTTTTCCCAGCACCATTTATTAAATAGGGAATCCTTTCCCCATTGCTTGTTTTTCTCAGGTTTGTCAAAGGTCAGATAGTTGTAGATATGCGACGTTATTTCTGAGGGCTCTGTTCTGTTCCATTGATCTATATCTCTGTTTTGGTACCAGTACCATGCTGTACTTGTCTCAGCCCAAAATCTCCTTAAGCTGATAAGCAACTTCAGCAAAGTCTCAGGATACAAAATCAATGATCACAAGCATTCTTATACACCAATAACAGACAAACAGAGAGCCAAATCATGAGTGAACTCCCATTCACAATTGCTTCAAAGAGAATAAAATACCTGGGAATCCAACTTACAAGGGACGTGAAGGACCTCTTCAAGGAGAACTACAAACCACTGCTCAATGAAATAAAAGAGGATACAAACAAATGGAAGAACGTTCCATGCTCATGGGTAGGAAGAATCAATATCATGAAAATGGCCATACTGCCCAAGGTAATTTATAGATTCAATGCCATCCCCATCAAGCTACCAATGACTTTCTTCACAGAATTGGAAAAAACTACTTTAAAGTTCATATGGAACCAAAAAAGAGCCCGCGTCGCCAAGTCAATCCTAAGCCAAAAGAACAAAGCTGGAGGCATCACACTACCTGACTTCAAACTATACTACAAGGCTACAGTAACCAAAGTTTAATCATCTTAAGGTGGCAACTGTCTGTACTTCCCCAAGAATGTTGATTCTGAAAAAGCTCCACAATGAACTTTCTGTGTGCTAATCTCCATCTCAGATTCACTTCCCACAGAACCTGACCTGCAACAGGGCTCCTTACTGGCCACACTGGATAAGATAGAATGACCTCTCCTCTGGTCACTTTCTATCCCATTGCTTTTTGTCACTATCTGAAAAACATATCATTTATTGATTTGCATGTTTATTGTCTGCCTTGCCACCATTATAATAGATAGTCCATGAGGGCAGGAACTTTGTGTTTTATCCGCTGCTGTAGGCACTGGGGCCTAGCACACAGTAGGCACTCACTAAATACTTGTTGAATAGAAGATTGACAAATGTTAAGAGATTCCAGTTTGCTAAAAACAATCAGCTGTACAAATGTTAGTTTATATATTTTCTGAGAATTTGATTTGTGCTTCAGAAATGATGTGTTAAAGATAGTTGATGAATATGTTGTAGGACACATCCAGTGAATCACTTATCAACAAATTAATGGGTCCTGCCTCAGTTGGCATTTCTGTTGTCAAACTAATGGCATGTTTATTTAAATTGTCTTTATTATGAGCCCTTAATTTATCCAAAGAGTGTTTTTAAACATGAAAAAAACAACTTGAAAAAATTGAACACCAGAGTGTTTTTATGTGTGCAACAGCAAGTACCATGTGGATAAATGAAGAGCTCATAAATAAGGAAACATCTATCAATAAAATGAACAGATTATTAGTTAAATAATGGAACAGTATTGTCATAAGCAAGTGCAATTCATGTGTTGATTCTTGTAAGACTCTACTGGGTCATGAAGGTTTCAAGTCCAGAGATCTGGGCTCTAGTCATTGCACCTCTGGTCCTGAGTGTTATCATCTGCGAAATGAAAAAGACGCTTCTTATTATCTCTCTTAACTCTGGAATTTTATGTGCCTATATTAGCTGATTGATGTACATCAATGATACGCTGACGTCAAAGAAGACGATATAAGCTGAGTGTCATGGACGCCTATAATCCCAGCAACTCGGGAGGCTGAGGCAGGAGTATCCCTGGAGCCAAGGAGTTCAAGACTAGCCTGAAAAACATAGTGAGTCCCCATCTCATAAAAATTTTTTTTAAAAGAGACAACATACAACATAGACTATACTACCCATTGTATAAAGGATAAGGTTAAAATGTCTTAACCTATAGATACTTGGGGTGAAAAGTAGACAGCCTATGTTTGATTACTTATTTGGTCTAAATTCAAGGTCACACTTAAACTGATTTTTAATGAGATTGGATTAATAACTAGAAAGGCAAATAAACTTGAAGCCAATGGACAATAGATCTATATGACAGTTTATGATCCGGGGATAGGATGTATATTTCTGGGCCTTGAAGGGCAGTGTTTTTCAGAGTGTTTCCTCCTAAAATCTCTTGAGAAATGCAATGCTCTCCTTTTCTTGCATGTGTGAACCAAATGAGGTGGTACCACACCCTATCTGCTATCACTTTTTATTTCGAGTCCCAGCTCAGAAGAATGTAACTTTCGTTTTTGTCTCTGTTTTCCTTTACAACTTCGCTTTCCCATCCTCCTTCATTCTCTCATTCTGGTCACCTTCCAAGGCTTCATTCTCTACTCTCTTCCCTATGTACTAATCTCCAATGATTACCTCATCTACCTACACAGTTTTGATTGTGAGCAGATGGTTCCCGTGGAAGTATTTCTGGCCACAACTACTTAATTTCTAAATCAAAATCCTAACTGTCTACTGGACACTTCCACTAGCTATCTCAGCAACTCAAACACATATCTAAATAGAACTTAACTTTTTCTTTACCAGCCATATTTACTTAAACAGCTCTTGATCCTCACTTTCCCCACTTAGTTTGTGATAGCACTCATCTTCAAGTTTTTGCTTCCTAAATCTGAATATTCACTCAGTTCCTTCCACTTTTCCTTTTTACTGTCTTCTGCCTATGCCTCATTTTCACCAATTGCATCCTAATAGAGACCTTGAAGAGGGTAACACATTCAATAACCAACAAAACTTACATCACTATATTGAAAGTTGAGTCTGGCATGATGGCTCATACCTGTAGTCTTAGCTACTTGAGAGGCTGAGGCAGAAGGATCATTTGAGCCCAGAAGTTTGAGACCAGCCTAGGCAACATAGAGAGACTGTCTCTCTCTCTCTTCCCTCTTTTTGTTGTTGTTGTTTTTTGTTTGTTTGTTTAATGAAAGAGAGAAAGTTGAAACAGGCAATAGTATGGAAAAAAATATAGTCCAAACTCGCTGTTAAGCATAGATAAAGCAGTGCTAAATAAAATATTATTAATAGAAAAGCAAGTCAAGCAATGAGAAAAAAAGACATTATGATCACGTTGGGTTTATACTAGGAATTCATATATGGCTTAACATTAGAAATTTGATTAATATAATTCATTACATTAACAGATTAAAGAAAAAAGCTATATGATAATACCCATAGATTTATGAACACAGGAAAAAAATTGAAAATTGATAAAATTTAACACCCATTTGTGATTTAAAAAGAAAAAACTTAGCAGCCTAAAAATGGAAGGAAACTTTGTACTTCTACCAAAAACTTCCCTCAGACATAATTTTTAATGATCAAATGTTAAAAGCCTTATAAAAAAGATAAAGAAATTTCTGCTACTGACACTTCTGACCATATAGACCAATAGAGGTCCGATGCATGACAGTTAGAACAAGTCAAAGAAATAGCAGGTGTGAAGGTTGAAAAGAAAAACAAAACTGTTAGTGCTTGCAGTGGATATGATTTTCTATGTGAACAATAAAACAATCTACAGAAAAATAGAATAAGAGCATTCAATAAGATTGTTGGATGTAGAACAAATACACAAAAACGAACTGCATTCCTTTATAATTTAAACAAAAATGTTAAGATGTAATTTGAAAAATATTACTTACAATACCCAATATAAAGTACCAAATAATCTCATAGAAAATGTACAAAATCTTTAAGGAGAAAATAATAAAATATAATTGAAATTATTAAACAGATCTAAACAAAGGGAAAGATGTATCAAGTTTATGGATAAGAAGACTCAATATCTTAAATATGTACATTCTCCGCAAATTAATCTAAATAAATCAAAGAAATTTCAGTCAAAACTTTAACTGAATTTTTCATGGAACTTGAGAAGCCAGTTTCTACAATTGTATAAAGGAGCGAACGGCCAAGGAAAACTAAAAAAAATGTCTTGGAAAAGACTTGCTTTAAAAGACTTCAGGACTGACAACACTGTGGGATTGCAAAAGGGATGGACAAATCAAAAAAACAACAAGCTGTAGAGCTGAAAAACAGATCTGTGTATATGAAGAACCTTCATATATAATACAGGAAACATTGCCAATAAGTAGAGAAAGGATGGGCTATTCAATAAGTGATGCTAGGATAACTTTTATACATATGAGAATTTTTAAAAAAGGATTTCTACCTAATTTCACATCCATTAAAACCCATTTGCAAAGAGGTATGAGTATAAACAAACTTTTTGGAAGTACTTATAGAAGAATATACTTATGACTCTGAGATGGGGAAGAATTTCTAAAAGACTCCAGGCATAAAATCTTTGTCTTAGTTTGTTTGTAAAGAACATACATTTATTCTCACAGTGCTGGAGGCTGAGAGGTCCAAGATCAAGGCAGCATCTGAGAGCCCAGTCTCTGCTTTCAAGATGGCAACTTGAATACTGTGTCCTCTCGAGTACAAGTGAATGCTGTGTACATGAATTCATGTACACATGAATATAAGAAATACTGTGTCCTCATACAACAGAAGGGGGGAGGCCAAAAGGGGCAAACTCCCTATGTCAAGCCCATTGATAGGGGCACCGAATCCCATTCATGAGGGTGCAGCTCTCATGCCTCAGTCAAGTCTCCCAAAGGCCACATCTCCCAATACTATTGCACTGGGAATTAAGTGTTGGTTGTTTCTTTATTTTTTAAGATGGGATCTGTATTAGTGCATTTTTACGCCGCTGATAAAGACATACCTGAGACTGGGTAATTTATAAAGAAAAGCGGTTAAGTGGACTCACAGTTTCACGTGGCTGGGGAGGCCTACAATCAGGCAGAAGGCAAAAGGCATGTCTTACATCGTGGTAGGCAAGAGAGAGCTTGTGCAGGAAAACTCCTCTTTATAAAACCATTAGATCTCATGACCCTTATTTACTATCATGAGAACAGCATGGGAAAGACCGACCCCCATGATTCAATTACCTCCCACTAAGTCCCTCCAACAACACGTGGGAATTGTGGGAGCTAAAATACAAGATGAGATTTGGGTGGGGACACAGCCAAACCATATCAGGGTCTCACCACATTGCCCAGGTGGGTCTCAAATTACTGGCCTCAAGTGATCCTCCCACCTCAGCCTCCTGAGTAGTTGGGATTATAGGCACATACCACTGTGTCCAGTGGAAATTAAGTTTTAACATGCATTTTGGAGGGGAAGAAAGCATTCAAACCATAGCATTCCACCCCTAGCCCCCCAAAATTCATGTTCTACTCACACAGAAAATACATTCATTTCATCCCAATAGCTGCAAAAAGTCTTAACTCATTCCACATCAGCACTAAAGCCTAAGTTCAAAATCTCTTCTAAACATCATACGGGTCACAGTCAAGGTACAATTTATCTTCAGGCAAATTTCCCTCTAACAGTGAGCCTGTGAAATCAAACAAGTTACATTCTTTCAAAATACAATGGTGAGACAGGTATAGGATATATGTCCCCATTCCAAAAGGAAGAAATAGGAAAAAAGAAAGGAGTAACAGTTCCCAAGTAATTCCAAAACCCAACAAGGTGAACAACATTAAATCTTAAGGCTTGAGTATAATCTCCTTTAACTCCTTGTCCCACCTTCAAGACATACTGGGGTAGGGGCCGAGCCCCCAAGGCCCAGGCAGCCCTACCCCCACAGCTTTGCAGGATGCAGCTCACACAGAAGCTCTCAGGGGTTGGAGTCGGGGGCTTGTGGCTCTCCCAGGCTGGCACTGCATGCTGGTGGCTCTACAAGATTGAGGTCTCAGAGTGGTCCTGCTCCCACAACTCCATTAGGCATTGCTCAAGTTGGTGGCTATCAGTGGTGGGCCTGTCCCTGTAGAAAACCTGGGCTCTAAGGCTGTCTGAAACATCCTTTAAAAGTCTAGCTGTAGGTTGTCATGTCTCCACAGTTCTTGCACCTGGTGAGCTTGCAGAGTTTGTATCATATGGACACCACCAAGGTTTATAGCTCCTTCTAGAGCGATGATCCCAGCTGCATTTGTGCCCACCTAAGCCACAGTTGGAGTGACTGAGGAGTGCACGGTGCTAGAATACGAGGAGTAGAGACTTAGAGTGACCCTGGGCAGTGGGTTTTGAGCACCCTGAGCCCCTCCCTGAAAACCACTTTGCCCTCAAAGCCCTGGCACTCAGAGCATGTGATAGATGTGGCATCCTCAAAGATCTCTGAAATGCCTTTAAGGTCATTCTCTTATTGTCTGGATGAATAGCACCTGGCTTCCTTCTATTCATACTAATCTCCTTATCAAAAGGTCATTTGGTCACAACCTTGGTTTTCTCTCCTAAACATGCTTTTTATTCTTTACACGAACAGGTTATGAATTCTCTGAATCTTTCAATTCTGCTTCCCTTTTGATTATAAATCTCACCTTTAAACCATTTCTCTCTTTTTGCATTTTACTATAAGCAGTTAAGAGAGACCATGTAGCTTTCTGAACACTTTGCCACTTGGAGATTTCTTCCACAAATATCCTGGTTAATCACTCTTCAGTTCTGCTTTCTGCAAAGTCCCAGAACATGGACGTAATTCAGCCAAGTTCTTTGCCGCTTTGTAGCAAAGATGACCTTTCTTCCAGTTTCCAATACCTTTTCCTCATTTTTAAGACCTTATTAGAATGGGCTTTACTGCGCATAGTTCTACCAGCATTCTGATCATGACCACTTAAGTAACCTCTGAGAAGAATGAGGCTTACCTTACAGCTATCCTCTTCTTCTGAGCCTTCACCAGAATCATCCTAATGTTCTGTTCATGGCAATACTCCATGTTTACTTCAAGACTCCTCCAGCCTCTACCCATTACCCAGTTATAAAGCTGTTTCCACAGTTTTAGGTATTTGTAATAGCAACATCCTACTTCTCTGGTACCAATTTCTGTCTTCGTCCTTTTGTGCTGCTATAACAAAATATCACAAACTGGGGAGTTTGTAAAACACACAAATTTATTTCTCACAGTACTGCAGGCTGGGAAGTCCAAGATCAAGGTGCTGGCAGGTTCAGTTGTCTGCTGAGGGCTGCTCTCTGCTTCCAAGAGGGCACCATGAATGCTGTGTCCTCTGAAAGGGAGGAACACTGTGTCCTCATGTGGCAGAAAGCGGAAGGGCAAAAGGGGCAAACTCCTTTGTCAAGGCCTGTTATAAAAGCACCTAATACTATTCATGAGGAGGGAGCCCATATGACTCAGTCTCCTCACAAAGGCCACACCTCACAATAATGTTACATTGGGGATTAAGTTTTAACATGAATTTTGGAGGGAACAGAAACATTCAAACCATAGCACCATAAAAGAAAAGATTAATTAATTTACCTATATTAAAATTAAAGTATTCTGTATGCCAAAATACAAAACTGGAGGGACTTTTGGTAGTAAAAAAAATGTGGGGGGGGGTCAGTTATTTATTAAAAATAAATATAACACTGGACAAAATTGTTAAAATCAACCATGTGAAGGTTCTGGAAATCAATCAAAGATTGACAACTAGTTGAGAAGCATTTATTCCTGTGAAGCGACTAGAGCTTCGGATAAGAACAGCAGGAGTCTCTACTCTTCTTGCTTGAAGCTGCCCTCATCCCTTGCCCCAGTTTGGTTGGTGAGAACTGTGGTTTTGCTGGTGCTAGGCTAAGCTGAAAATCCAGAAGTCTTGCTGCCAGAGGAAGCCAGCTCAAGTCACCATAGTGGTTGGAGGGGTGTTTTGAGGAACAAAAATCCAGGGCTTTTCCAGATAAAAATAGTTAATTATATAAGCAATAAATGGGGAGAAAAAACCCACAGTAGCTTGCTAATTTAAAATTGCAACTTCATTTGCAATAGTGGACCAGCCATAAATTTAATTGGGAGATCTTGGAAACAAGAAAGCCATAGAAAGGCCAAAATAAACTCTATTTACACATACTTTTGAGACTGGGAAACAGACTTGTGCCAGGGACACCCAAGACAGTCTGGAGATAAAAGCCACGGGAGACTTCAGAACTGTTTGCAAGCCTAAATGGTTTCCCAACTCACACACAGATCAATCATCACAGAATAAAGCCTTCCCAAATCAAGCACAGTCTCTCCCCAAACCATTGACTGACCATTAAGCTATGTAGACACAGGAATCTAGGATAAAACTTAAAGACTTGAGCAGACACATCAGTGACTAAATATCTTAGGGAAACAGTTACTTCTCATCCTCACCAACACTTAGTATTGTTCATCTTTTTTATTATAGCAATTTTACTGAGTATTTTGTGCTATCACATTGTGGATTTTATTTGCATTTTCTCATTGACTACTAATGATGTTGGGCATCTTTTCATGTTTTTATTAGCCACTCATATCCATTTCAGTGAATTGCCTATTCAAATTATTTGGTCATTCTTTTAAAAATACATACACTCCTGGTAGAGATAAAAATGGTACAACCATTTTGAAAAATGTTTGGCAGTTTCTTAAAGAGTTAACCACGGAATTAACATACAACTCAGCAATTTCACTCTATATATCTACCCAAGGAACATCAAAATATATATCAAACCAAAAATGTGTACACAAGTGTTCATAACAACAGTATTTGTAATAATTTAAAGCTGGTAACAATCCAAATGGTCAACTGGTGAGTGGATAAACAAATAATGGTACAGCCATAAAATGAAATAGCATTCAGCAATAAAAAGAAACTAATGTTTTATTTAATATCCTGGATGAGCCTCTAAAACACTATTCTAAATGAAAGAAACCAGACGCAAGAGACAACATACTGTATCCCTCCATTTATATGACACTTTTAGAAAAGGCAAAACCACAGACCCAAAGCAGATTAGTGGCTGGCTGGGGCTTGGTTTAAAGTAGCATTTGTGTTATATTCAAATGGGTCTCAATAGCTTTAAAGGGTAAATATGCTTTTATATGTGTTCAATGGGGCACACTGCTTCCTGATCCTTGAAAACTTGTAAGGCCACCTTAGCTTATCATGACAGGAAAGAAGACCAATTATGTTATGGAGCTCAAAGTAAATATTTTGGCCCTTTGTTATTTGGTCTTAATGGGACACTCATGGCAAATGAGGTTAAAATGTGGTTGAATTTAAGGGTATGATTTAACTTTCTTCTATTACAAATGAATGTGAGGTTAAAAGTCAGGTTGGTCAGAGAGAACCCTAACCAAAAAACGATTGTCTAAATGGACATGCCAGACCCAGATCAGAATTGGGAACCACACAGAGGCAGCAGAACTTTTGAGTAGAGTAGAACTCAGCAGACAGAAAAAAAGAGAATCTCATGCTCTAATCCTGGTCTGGTCACTAACTTGCGGTGTGACCTCAGAAAGTTCCTTCATAGCTCTAGATGTTTCCATGGACTCACTGATCTGTCCACTCTAGACCTGGGCTGCTGAGACTCATCTCTTTCTCAAACCTTAGTTGTTAACATCCCAGTGAGGCTGGTGAGACCCCTCAAAAAAGAGAGCTGTACTGGGTGTAGGAGAGAGAACTCAGTAACGATGGAGAATGGGAGACAGGGAATAAAGAAAGGAAGTGGACGAAAGGGAACATATAAAAAGACTGCACTTAATTGGAGTGGTTTCATGTCCATGAAATCAAAATAACGCCTTCACAAGTTCATGAAGGTATGGACAAGGTAGGAAACCTATATTACAGTATTAACTCTTAGACAAACTAGCTGTATGACCCTTTTAGTTTCCATATTTTTTCTCTATAAAACAGGAGGTTTCGGCTAGATGGTCTCCAGGAAAAATAATATGATGAGTCTAGGTTTAAGGATAAATAGCACATAATGTATACATAAACCTTGAGGGATCTGGGAGGAACCAACACATGCTTCGAAGTGGGCAGGGTTTCTATCTCAGAGCCTCCCCATCCTCCAGAAAGTGGGCCCCTCCCTGTCAGACTTCCCAGACTGCGCTGGCGTCACCAAAGTGCTGCTGGGAATTTCTCTGCACGGCCCTGTTCCTAAATCAGCTCCCAGGAGATTGGAGGATGGAGGAGGGTGCCAGTTTAAAGCAGGTCTGATATGATCCAGGACCTGATAGGGTTTCAGCTGCCGGCTTTCTGGCAATTTGCAGAGAAATTAAAGAGATTCTTACGGAGGTTAACTGGCTCAAGTCCTAGGGAGGGGACGCTGTTGCTCAGAAAGAAACACAAAGACTAGATTCATCTTGTTCAAGAATTATAAATAGAACAGTCAGATTAGATTCAGCAGAGGAATGGGGGCACCACGAAGGAGCCAAGTTCTCTCCAAATAAAGAGGCAAGGCTCCAAAGACTCCCAAAGCTCTGAAACAAACATAGCAGGCTTTCAAAAGGGGAAAAAGGAAAGATAGGAAAGAAGAAAACTTCAAGAAATGGGACTCTTCTTTTAACCCACAACTCTTTTCAGGCAAGAAGGCAAAATCATCAGGTCCTGAAAGAGGTTAAAAGTAAATTATCACCCCATAAGGAGTCATTCATTGTAAAAGGAATGAAAATAGTTTACTGCTCTATGGAAAATGCAAGCTGCTTCCAAACTTTAGGTTAAAAACTTGGCAAAGGGAGTCTGGCCTCTCTGTGCGTCTGTCTTGGAGATGTTTATCCAGCGGATGGAGATACTGAGATGGGCCTGGCTTTTCAGGTTTGTTTTTTTGTTCCACATAAGGTTTCCATCAGATACAGTCTGCAAATTGGTGCAAGCCAGGAGGCTGCTGGAGGAGAGGCCCTGATTTAACTGCAGCAGGCCCTGTCTAAACTAGAAAGAACTCTGCTTGGTAAGAACCAAGTGACGGTACACAGCCCAAGCTGAATGCAGCCCCGGGAGCTGGTGGAAAGCGTACCAGCTCCTGCTTTCCAGGTCTCCTTCCAGCACTAAATGCCATATGGTCTTAGACAAGTCACTTGACCTTGCTGGGCTACAGATTCCCCATCTGTTTCACAGTGAGTCTGGCTTCCACCTACATCTCAAGGTTGTTTTAAGGAATCATATAAAATGAAAAGTTCCGTAGAAATGCCTTTGGTAATGTAGGCAAAAAATAGTTCCCTTCGAGGAGGCCCTAAGTGCTTTCTACAAAACCAGAGATAATGGAGACTGCTGTCACATCAAACATTTCCTGTTCTCCACAGGATGTCACCTAAGTACCTCCAGTCTTCCATCTTCTAAAAGACAGTCTACAGAGGCAGTGAAACACAGGGATTAATAGCATGGGTTTTGGTTTAAGACAGGCTAGGATTAGAGCCCCTGCTGTTTCACTCATTAGTAGTATAATATTGGGAAATTTTCTGTTTGTTTCTCAGTTTACTTCACTGTTAAATGTGAACAATGCTGGCCTCCCAGGTTTTCTGTAAGGAATAATACAAATGGAGACTATGTAAAAACCACATAGCATGTGCTCAATAACAAGTGGCTATTATTTTTAATCATTACTCACTACCATGGCCACCAATTTTATTATCTCTGTATTGAATCAGACAAGCACGTCTTGATTTACTCAAATGACTCTACCTGTAATTTAAGTCATTTTGTTTTGTTTCCTTAAAATATGTATGTTTTTCTTATTATAAATGTAATATATGGATATAATTCTGCCTCCAGGAAGATGAAGAGGGCATAACTTTCCATATTCTTCCTGCTAAGTATAACTAAAAGCACTGGACAGAATATATGTAAAACAAACACAGATGGAGAGAAAATGGTAGACCACCTGGGGACCTCAGGGCTCCCCAAAACAGCACAATGTCAAGTTTCTTGCATTCTCTTTTTCTTCATATATCCCATATGTAGAGCTGAAGCAGCCAGCAACCAGAAATACTAATGGGCACAGATTAAAAATAGCCTCCCTATCCAAAGGACCAAGAAAGGAGTGGCCTAGGAAGATAGAAAGCTTTTTTAGATAATAACCACTCTGCTCCCACCAAAAGGCACAGAACCTACTGTGACCCCATCCCACTCATGCCAGCAAAGGCCAATGGGAAGCCTAGACTTAGAATTATATGACAAAGGTTTTTAAAAAGAAATGATAAAAATGCTTCAAAAAACAATAACAAACACACCTTTTTTTTTTTTTTTTTTTTTTTTTTGAGATGGAATGTCACTCTGTCTCCCAGGCTGGAGTGCAGTGGTACAACCTTGGCTCACTGCAACCTCTGCCTTCTGTGTTCAAGCAATTTTCCTGTCTCAGCCTCCTGAGTAGCTGGGACTACAGGCACGCGCCACCATACCCAGCTAATTTTTTTTTGTATTTTTAGTAGAGACAGGGTTTCACCGTGTTAGCCAGGATGGTCTCGATCTCCTAACCTCATGATTTGCTCGCCTCAGCCTCCAAAAGTGCTGGATTACAGGCATGAGCTACCACACCTGGTAACAAACACACTTAAAGCACATTTTTTTAAAGCCTCAGCAGAGAAATAGAAGATGTATAAAATAACTAAATGGAAATTTTAGGGCTGAAAATAAATTAATTAAAATTAAAACTTAAATATAAATGGATTAATATCTTCAACTAAAAAAACAAAGATTACCAGCCTGGGCAACATGATAAAACCCTATCTCTACAAAATATTTATAAATTAGCCATGTGAGGTGGTCTGTGCTTGTAGTCAGAACTACTTGGGAGTCTGAGGTGGGAGGATCACTTGAGCCCAGGAGGCAGAGGTCGCAGGGAGCTGTGATTGTACCACTGGACGCCAGCCTGAGCAACAGAGTGAGATCTTGTCTCAAACACAAACAAACAAAAGAACAAAAAAGCAAACAAACAAAAAATCCACAGATTAAAAAGAAAACAAATATGATTCAACTATGCTACCTACTAGATATTCACTTTAAATCCAGAAACAAATACGTTGAAAGTGAAAGAACAGAAGAAGATATTCTATGCAAATAGTAACAAAAAGAGAAGAGTGGCTATTAATGCCAGACAAAATAGAATTAAAATTTTTTTTAAATTACAGGAGAAAAACAAGAATGTCATATATTAATAAAAGATTCAATGCATCAAGAAGATACAACAATTATAAACATTTTCACATATAATAACAGACCATCAAAATATATGAACTAAAAATTGACAGAATCGAAGAGAGTAATAGTACAATGATAGCTGGAGGCTTTAATAATCTGTTCTCAGTAATGGATATAACAACCAGACAGAAGATAAGTAAGGAAACAGAAGACTTGAGCAATAAAATCAACCAACCAAATCTAACAAACATATACAGAATACCCTGACCACCAACGACAGCACATACTTTCCTCTCAAGTGCACATTGCATTCTCCAGAATGGGGCGTATGTTAGGTCCAAAGTTAAGTGTCAGTAGATTTTAAAAGACAGATATCTTACAAAGTATCTTCTCCAACCACAATAGGATGAAGCCAGAAATCAATAATAGACCAAAAATTGAAAAATGGACACATTTGTGGAAATTACACAACATAGTCTTAAACAACCAGTGGGTCAAATAAATCACAAGGGAAATTAAAAAATATCTTGGGACAAATGAAAATGAAAACACAACACAACACAACATATCAAAGCTTAAAAACACAGTGAAAGCAGTCCTAAGGGAGTTACCTATAACCATTAACACTTATATTAAAAAGGAAGAAATATCTCGAATCAACAACCTAACTTTACAAGGTAAGGAACCAGAACAAGAAGAGAAAATTAAACTCAAAGCCATCAAAGGAATAAAATAACAAAGATTAGAGCAGAAATAAATAAATAAGACAGAGAAAAACAATAGAGAAAATCAACAAAACCAAAAGTTGGTCTCTTAAAAAGATAAACAAAATTGACCAATTTTTAACTATATTGACTTTATCTCTTTCTTTTTGTCTTTTTTTTCTGTTTTGTGGAGTATGGGGTCTCGCTATATTGCCCAGGTAGGTCTCAAACTCCTGGGCTCAAGCTATCCTCCTGCCTCTGCCTTCCTAAGTGTTGGGATTACAGGTGTGAGCCACCATGCCTGTGTAGCTATATTGACTTAAGAAAAAGGAAGACTGGGCCGGGCGCAGTGGCTCATGCTTGTAATCCCAGCACTTTGGGAGGCCAAGGCAGGCGGATCACGAGGTCAGGAATTCAAGACCAGCCTGGCCAACATAGTGAAACCCTGTCTCTACTAAAAATACAAAAAAATTGGCCAGGCATGGTGGCACGTACCTGTAGTCCCAGCTACCTGGGAGGCTGAGGCAGGAGAATCACTTGAATCCGGGAGGCTGAGGTCGCGGTGAGCCAAGATCACGCCACTGCTCTTCAGCCTGGGCAACAGAGGGAGACTGCATTTCAAAAAAAAAAAAAAAGACTCAAATTACTGAAATCAGAAATTAAAGTGAGGACATTACTACCAATACTACAAAAATGGTTGTATGCCAGCAAATTGGATAATCGAAATAAAATGGACAAATTTCTAGAAACACAAAACCTACCAAGACTAAATCCTAGAGAAATAGAAATACTGAACAGACATAACTAGTAAGGAGATTCCACTGGTAATCAAAGAACTCCCAACAACAAAAAGCCCTAGGCCTGACTACTTTAGTAGTGAATGCTACCAAACATTTAAAGAGCTAACATCAATCCTTCTCAAAGTTTTCCAAATAATTTAAAAGGAGAGAATATTTCCTAACTCGTTACATCAGGCTAGCACTGCCTTGATGCCAGAGCCAGATAAAGATACTACGAAAAACAAACAAAAAAAAACTATAGATCACTATGCCTAATGAAAATTGGTGCAAAAATATTCAACAAAATACTAGCCAACTGAGTTTAGCAGCATGTTAAAAACATTATACATCATGATTTATTCCTGGAATGCAAGACTCAACATATAAAAGTTGATCAGTGTAATTCACATTAACAGAATGAAGAAAAAAAAAAGTGGAGCAAATACCACATGACCGTCTCAATTAATGCAGAATAGCATCTGATGAAATTCAACACCTCTTCATGATAAGAATCAAACTAGGAACAGCAGAAAACTTCCTCAACATAATAAAAGCTATAATATAAATGAAAAATTAACAGCAAACATCATGATCAACGGAAAACAAAACTGAAAGCTTTTCCTCTAAGATTAGGAACAAGACAAAGATACACACTTTTGCCAATCCTATTCAATAAAGTACTGGAAGTTCTAGCTAGAGCAATTAGGCAAGAAAAATAAAATGATCCAAATTGGAAAATATGTAAAATTACCTTTATTTGTGAATAATATGAGCTTATGTATAGAAAATACTAAAGATTCCACAAAAAAAAGGTTAGAACTAAAAAACAAATTCAGCAAAGTAGCAGGATACCAAACCAACACAAAAAAAGACTGTGCATTTTTACAGACTAACAATGAACAATCTAAAAGGAAAATTAAGAAAATAATTCCATTTACAAAAGCACCAAAAGAATAAAGTGTTTAAGGATTACCTTAACCAAGGAGGTAAAAGACTTATACAATGGAAACTGTAAAACATTGCTGAAAGAAATTTTAAAAGACATAAATAAGTGGAAAGATATCCCATGTTCATGGTTTGGAAGACATAATATTATTTAAGTTGTCAATATTACCCAAAGTGATCAACAAATTAAATGTAACCCTTATCAAAAGCCCAACAACATGTTTGCAGAAGCAGAAAAGCCCATCCTAAAATTCATGTGGAATCTCAAGTGACCCCAAATAGCTAAAACAATCTTAAAAAAGAACAAAATTGGAAGACTCAAACATTCAGATTTCAAAACTCAAGACAAACTACCGTAATAAAATAGTGTGGTACTAGCATAAAGACAGATGTATAGACCAATGAAACAGAATTTGGAGCCCAGAAATAAACCCTCATATATTGGGTCAAATTATTTTCAACAGGGGTGCTAACGCCTTTCAATGAGGAAAGGACAGTCTTTTCAACAAATGAATGTAAGCATGCAAGAGAATAAAGTTGGACCCTTACCTAACACCATATACAAAAATTAACTAAAAATGAACGAACTAAAACTATAAAACTCTTAGGAGAGAACCTAGGACAAAAGCTTTGCAACATTCTATTTGATAATGGCTTGTTGGATATGACACCAATGACACAGATAATAAAAAAAGACAAATTGTATTTCATAAAAATTAAAAACTTGTGCATCAATGAACACTACTAACAATAAAAAGGCAACACACAGAATGGGAGGAATTTGGGAATCATATAAGGGATCAATATCCACAATATACAGAGAATTCCTAAAACTCAAAAACCACAACAAAAAAGCAATTTAAAAATGAGAAATGTTCGCATGTTCTCACTTATAGGTGGGAATTGAACAATGAGAACACATGGACACAGGAAGGGGAACATCACACACCGGGTACTGTTGTGGGGTGGGGGGAGGGGGGAGGGATAGCATTAGGAGATATACCTAATGCTAAATGACGAGTTAATGGGTGCAGCACACCAACATGGCACATGTATACATATGTAACAAACCTGCACGTTGTGCACATGTACCCTAAAACTTAAAGTATAATAATAATTTTAAAAAATGAGAAAAGAACTTGAATAGACATTTCTCCAAAGATATACAAATGGCCAGTATGCACATGAAATGATGCTCAACATCACCAATCATCAGGAAAATACAAATCAAAATAACCATAGATACTACCTCATACCCATTAGGATGGCTACTATTGAAAAAATAGAAAATAAGTGTTGGAGAGAATGTGGATAAAAGGGAATCATTGTACACTGTGGGTGGGAATGGAAATTGGTACAGCCATTATGGAAAACAGTATAGATATTCCTGAAATATTAAAAACAAAATTGCCATATAATTTAGCTATTCCACTTCTGAGTATATATACCCAAAAAAATTGAAAGCAGGGTCTTGAAGAGATTTGTACATCCATGTTCACAGCAACATGATTCACAATAGCTAAAACACTGAAGCAACCCAAGTGTCCATCAATGGATGAATGAGTAAACAAAATATGGTATATACATATAACAGAATATTATTCTGTCTTAAAAAGGAAGGACAATCTGGGCCAGGCATGGTGGCTCACACCTGTAATCCCAGCACTTTGGGAGGCCAAGGCAGGTGGAACACAAAGTCAAGAGATCAAGACCATCCTGGCCAACCTGGTGAAACCCCGTCTCTACTAAAAATACAAAAATTAGCTGGGCATGGTGGCACATGCCTGTAGTCCCAGCTACTCAGGAGGCTGAGGCAGGAGAATTGCTTGAACCTGGGAAGCGGAGGTTGTGGTGAGTCGAGATCACACCACTGCACTCCAACCTGGTGACAGAGCAAGACTATGTAAAAAAAAAAAAAAAAAAAAAAAAAAAAAGAAAGAAAATCTGACATAAGCTACAACAGGGATAAACCTTGAGGATGTTATAGCTAAGAAAAATAAGCTAGTCACACACCCAAAAAAAAGACAAATACTGTAGGATTCCATTTATATAAAGTCCCTAGAGCAGCTAAATTCATTGAGACAGAAAATAGAATAACGGTTTGCAGGGGTTAGTGGAGGGGAGAATGAGTAATTATTGCCCAATGGGTATGGAGTTTTAGTTTTGCAAGATGAAAAGAGTGCTAGAGATGGGTGCTGGTGACAGTTGCACAAAAATATGAATGTACCTAATACCACTGAACTATACAGTTAAAAATGCTTAAGATGGTCAATTTTATGTCATGTGTCCTTTACCACATTAAAAATGTACTTATTTTAAGAAACAAACAAATATAAATGTTTTAAAATAAAAATTCAGTGGATGGGGTCAACAGCAGAGTAGAGAAGATAGGGGGATATTCAGTGAGTTGCAAGATAGAAAAATGGAAATTATTCAATGTGAACGGAGGAAAAACAGATCGAAGAAAACATGAACAGAGCTTTAGGGACTTATTAGATAATTTTAAAATTATCAAATATTTCTGTCATTAGAGTCCTAAAAGGAGAGAAAAAGTAGGGTAGAGCTGAAATGTACTCAAAGAAATAATGGTTGAAAACTTCCCAAGTTTGGCGAGAAACATAAACATACACATTCAAGAACATGAAAGAGCCCAAATAGGATAAATTCAAAGAAGTTCACACTAAGACACATCATAGCCATACTTCTGAATATTGAAGGCAAAAAAATCTTAAAGCAATGAGAGTAAAACTACATCATAGCAATAGAAGAAAAACTCTATTTGAATGGCAGCAGATCTCTCATCAGAAACTGTGGAGACCAAAAGGAAGTGGCACAACATTTACTGCAAGAAAACTGTCAAACCAAAAATCTATGCTCAGTGAAAATATCCTTCAGAAATGAAAAGGACTAGGGATGTTCAGATAAAGGAAAATTAAGAGTATTTTTTGGCAGAAGACCTATTCCAAAAGAGTGACTAAAATAATACCTTTAAGCAGAAAGGAAAATAAAAAGAAAATAAACAGGGAATCTTGGAACATAAGGCATGAAGAAAGAACACAGTAAAAAGTATATGGGTAAATAAAATAAACTTTCCCTGTCTTCTTAGGTTTGTAAATTATGTTTGATGGTGGAAAAAACATAGTGTCTGAATGTGGTTCTAGATGTATGTCTAGGAAATATTTAAGACAATTATACACAGGGAAAGGTAAAGGGAGGTAAGTTTTTATACTTCATTTCAGCTGGTAAAATAATTATGTCAGTAGACCATGATATGTTATGTATAAATAATATAATATCTACAGCAACCACCAAAAATAAAAAACAGCTAGGCAAAAAGATACATTCAAAAACACTATAGGTAAATCCAAATGGAATCTAAAACCATGTTCAAGTAACCCACAGAAATGCAGAGAAAAAGAGGAAATAAAAAACAGAGAACAAGAAGTAAAAATTAAAGTGGTAGACTTAAGCCCTAATATATCAATAATTATATTAAAGGTAAGTGGTCTAAATACACTCATTAAAAGCCAGAGATTGGTAGAGTTGATTACAAAACATGACCCAACTATATACTCTACAAGAAACTCATTTTGAAAATAGCAATATAGGAAGGTTAAAAGTAAAAGCACAGAAAAAAAAGATATATCCTGCAACCAGAACAAAGTAGGAGTGTTTATATTGGTATTAGATAAAGTAGACTTCAGAAAAGAGAAAATTACCAGAGACAGAGGGGGCATTATATAATGTTGAAAAGGTCAATCCACCAAAAAGACATAGCGATCCTAAATGTGTATGTATCAAGCAACAGACCTTCAACATATGTAAAGCAAAAACTTATAGAACTGAAAAGAGAAATGGATAAATACAGAATTGTAATTGGAGACTTCAAAGCCTCCCGCTTAACAGCTGATAAAACAACTAGACAGAAAATCAACAAAGGTATAGAAGAACTCAACATTATTGACCAACAGAATTCAATATATATTAATAGAACACCCAAAATAGCACTTCTTTTTAAGTGCCACAGAACATATGACAAGATTTACCATATCCTAGACCATAAAACAAACCTCATCAAATGCAAAAGAATTGAAATCATATAGAGTGTGTTTACCAATTGCTATAGAATCAAACTAGAAATCAATTTTTTAAAATGCAACAGGAAAATCTCCAAACTCTTGGAAAGTAAATACTTAAAAAAAATTAATGGGTCACAGGCGAGGTCTCAAGGTAAATTTTGAAATAACATTGAGCTGGAGGAAAAACACATAAATGTTTGTGGAACACAGCTAAAGCATGCTGAGAGGGAAATTTACGTTAAATGCATACATTAGAAAAGAAGAAAAGTCTCAAATCAATCATCTAAGCTCCCACCTCAAGAACATAGAAAAAGTAGCGCAAAATAAACCCAAAACAAACAGAAGGAAGGAAATGAAAACATATAAGAGCAGAAATCCATGAAACTGAAAAACAGTAGAGGAAATCAATGAAACAAAGATCCTGTTCTTTGGGGGAAAAAATCAATAAAATGAACAGACCTTTAGCAAGATTGACAAAGAAAAAAAGAGAGAGGACACAAATTACCAATATTAGGACTAAAACAAGGATATCACTACAGAACTTGCAGACATAAAAAAGATAAGAGAATACTATGAACAACTCTACAAACCAATTTAGCAACTTTGAGGAAATGGACAAATTCCTTTAACTACTACAACTCATCCAATATAAAATAGATAATTTAAATATCCTTGTATCTATTAAAGAATTGAATTCACAACCAGGAAACACCCCAAAAATGAATTTCCAGGTCATTTGACTGGAGAGTTCTACCAAACGTTTAAGGAAGAATTAACATCACTTCTATGCAACCTTTTTCAGAAAATAAAAGAGGACACCTAACTTACTTCACGAAGCTAAACTAATATTACTCTGATCAAAGAAAACTACAGTCCACTATCTCTCAAAAATATGAATACAAAAATCTTTAATAAAATATTACCAAATAGGATTCAGCAATGATAAAAATGAACTGTATACAGTGACCAAGTAGCATTTATGCCAGAGGTGCACTGTTCAATATAAAATATCAATATTCAAATACCAAAATTCATATAAATCAATGTAATACAGTATATTAATAGGCTAAAGGAGAAAATCATATGATCATATCAATCAATACAGAAAAAGCATTTGATAAAATTTAATACCTATTCATAATTTTTTTTAACTCTCAGAAAAAAAAAGGACTAGAGGAAAATTTCCTAACCTTGATAAGATAATCTACAACAAACCCATGGCTATCATTATGCTTAATAATGAAAGACTAAGTGCTTTCCTCCTAGGTCAGGAATAAGGCAAAGATATCTTCTCTTCAGTCTTTTCAACATAATGTTGAAGGTTATAGACAATGCAATAAGGCAAGAAAAAGAAGTAGAAGGCATACAAGTTGGAAAGGAAGAAATGAAAATGTCCCTGTTTGCAGCTAACATGCTTATCCTTGTAGGAAATCCCAAAAGAGTTAACAAAAAACTCCTAGAACTAATAAGTGAGTTCAGTAAGGATACAAGATAAACATTTAAAACTCGATTGTTTTGATTTTTAATATTTATATGAACATGTTTTTATATTTCTATATGCTAGCAATGAACATATGGACACTAAAGTCGAAAATAAAGCACGACTTACAATTAGTTAAAAAAGCGAAATCTAAAAAAACTTATACAGAACTTGTATGCTGACAACTACAAAACAATGATGGAAGAAATCAGTCTGGGCGCAGTGGCTCACACCTGTAATCCCAGCACTTTGGGAGGCCGAGGCAGGAGGATAATGAGGTCAGGAGTTCAAGACCAGCCTGGCCAATATGGTGAAACCCCAGCTCTACTGAAAATACCAAAAAAAAAAAATTAGCTGGGTGTGGTGGCACGCACCTGTAGTCTCAGTTACTGGGGAGGCTGAGGCAGAAGAATTGCTTGAACCTGGGAAGCAGAGGTTGCAGTGAGGAGAGACTCCGTCTCAACACACACACACACACACACACACACACACACACAGAAAAAAAAAAAGAAAGAACAAGAAATCAAAGAATGTCTAACTAAGTGGAGGGACATATCATTTTTATGATTTGGAAGACTCAACATAGTAAAAGATGCCATTTTTACCCAAATTTATATACAGGTTTAATGCAATTCCTATAAAAATACTAGAAAGATTTTCTGTAGGTATAGATAACGACTATTCTAAAATTTATATGGAAAGGCAAAATAACTGAACACAAAAATTGCTAAACAAAGAAAATCTTGGAAATGGAGAATAAAGTAAGAAAATCAGTTTACCTGTTTTCAAGGCTTTTAATATAGTTACAGTAATCAAGACATGGTATGACACATAGATAACGCAATAGAACAGAAAACACAGAAATAGACCTACACAAATATGCCCAACCGATTTTGATAAAGGTTTAAAAGCAACTCCATGGATGAAAGACAGGCTTTTCAACAAACTGTGTTGGAGCAATTAGACATCTATAGACAAGAAGGAGGAGAAGAAGGAGAAGGAGGAGAAAAGGGGGCAGAATAGGGGAGGGCAAAGTGAAGAAGGTGAAAGAGAAGGAGAAGGGACAGGAAGAGGGTAAGGAAGAGAAGGAGGGAAGGAGGAGGAAGCTGTTCAACCTCAATTTTTGTCTTTAAGCCAAAATTAAGCAAATTAAGTCAAAACAAATCACAGATTTAAATATAAAATGTAAAACTATAAGATTATTTTTAATGGGAGAAAATCTTTGAGATTTAGGGCCAGATAGAGATCCTAGACTTGACAGGTAAAGCACAATCCACAAAAGGAAAAATTTATTAATTGAAGTTCACCAAAATTACAAACTTCTACTTTATGAAAAATGATCTGTTAAGAAGATAAAAAGACAAGCTACAGAGGATGAGAAAATATTTGGAAACCACATATTTGACAGTTAGTATCTGGAATATATAAAGAATTCTCAAATCTCAACAGTAAAAAAGAAACAATCCAATTAGAAAATGTGCAAACATGAAGAGACATTTCATCAAAGAGAATATGTAGATGGCAAATAAGCACATGAAAAGATGTTAGCTATTAAGGCAAGGAAAATTAAAACCATAATTAGATAACACTATGGATCCCATCAAATGCTGGTGAGGATGGAGAAAAAGCTGGATCATTCATATCTTGCTGATAGGGAGGTAAAATGGTACAGTCACTCTGGAAAAGAGTTTGGTAGTTTCTTTACAAACACTATATGACCCAGAAATTGCACTCCTGGACTTTTATCACAGAGAAATGAAAACTTATATTCACACAAAAACCCATACACAAATGTTTATAGCAGCCTTACTCACAACAGGAGAAAACTGGACACAACCCAGACCCTTCAACAGCTGCGTGGTTAAACAACCTATGGTTCATCCATACCATGGAATACTACTCAGCAATAAACAGAAAAAAGTTACTGATACATACAATGACATGGATGACTCTCAAAAGAGTTACATACTGTATAATTCCATGTACATAACATTCATAAAATTATGAAACACAGGCATAGAGAACATATTAGTCTCATTGCCAGGGTTAAGGAGGAGGTGGAAGCAAAGGGGTAGTGGCTATAAAAGGGCAACATGAGAGAGCCTTGGGATGATGGACTTGACTGTATCCATGTCAGTATCTAGATGATCACTTTTAATACTCAGGCATATGTAACCGAAGTTTTAAAACTCTTCCTGAGCATGAATGATTTCAAGGAAAGATAATTTTTATTCAGTGGAAGTGGTCCCATACCACACCTTCTCAGCATAAAAACTATTTTATTTGAGAACTCTTTCTAGAATGTCCTAATCCCATTCTCTGCCCCACTCGTGAATTGCCAACCCTTCCTTCTCAATGCTTTGGCTATTCCTGAGAGGTTTCTCCTCTAAATACAGAAGAGACCATATTCAGCTTTGTTCATAAGAGCCAGTGAAATCATAACAGTGATGCTCTGGTTTTGTCTGTCGTATTTTTTTTAAGGCAAATACCCTACATCTGGAATATACCACAAGGGAGTTACTGAGTGTTAGCAGCAAGGTGACCCTAAAGGGAATGGAGTGCTCATTCTGGGATATCTGAAGTGAGTGATGGAGTGGAGCAGAAAATTGATAGTAGGCATATAGATAATGGAACCTGGGGCCTGTCAACGTCAGTTGTTTGTTCATTTGTTCTGCCCTCAACATCTCAGTATGGGTGATGCAGACTAATATTGGGACATTTTAGATGAGTCTATTCTACAGAGAAATTATTGCATTCCCTGCCACCACCCTATACCCCAGCTTCTCCAATTGAAAAATAAGCACCTTTGATCTGGCTTTGGTTCATAGGAGTATTAAGAAGTACAGTGATGTTTCTGCAGCACCTCAACACCTTTTTTTAAAAAACCCTGCATAAATAAATAAAAGACCACTCTGTAAGAAGCAACTTCAAGTTCATTAATCACCCAGATCCTTGTAAGGCTTTCTATAAATATTTAACAAAAGTAGACCAATGGCTAGCAACATGAGGAAGTTGCAATAGACTTTGAAAAGAAAAAACTCACAGAAAACTAAGACTTAAATGGAGCACCTGATAAAGGGATTCCATTTTGGCCATACAGTCCTACTGCTTGAAGGACCAATCCCCAATGGCATATTTCTCATCACGTGTACCTCACTCTATGACTCAGCAATCCTACTCTTAGGTACTCAACCCAAATAAATGAAAACATGTATCCACTGAAACATTTGCACAAATAAACGTATAGCAGCCTTATGCATAAAATCCAGAGAAGGCCCAAGTGTCAATTAACCAGTAAATGAATAAGCAGATTATAGTATTTTTAAACAGTAGAATACTACTTAGGAATAATTAAAGAACAAACTACTACAAGGATATATTTTTAAAACAATATGTGGAGCAGAAGAAGACAGACATGAAAAAGTACATACTACTCTTTGATTTCATTTATAGGAAGTCCACGACAGACAAAACTAACCTGTTGTGAGAGAAATCAGAACAGTGGTTGTGTCTGGCAGGCAGTGGAGGTGGGGTTACAGTTGGTGGGAAAGTAAATAACTGGAAAGAGGAATGAGGATACTTTCTGGGGTAATGGAAATGTTTTATATTTTGTTTAGGGAGGTGGTTTCACCAGTGTATACAATTATTGAACTCCTCAAACTGAACATTTAAGATCTGTGCATACTATTGTATGTAAATATATCTTAATAAATAGGGCTTTTTTAAAGTGTGGGGCCCATTCATTTCCAAGGGCAGGGAAACTTTATCTCCACTGAATAAATTTTGAATGGGCAGTGGGAAACAAAATAAAGTTTTGTTTTGATCACATCCTTCGATTGTGCTTGTTGAAGATATCAGTTAAATGCACTGCTTATTTTGTCCAAGAAAGGCGGAAAGAAAGGAAGAAAGGGAATGCCTGACACCTGCCCTGACTTTTCCTGTTTAATATACTCACTTCCGTCCCTCTCAATGCCATTATTCTGTCCATTGAGCATTTCCTCAGGGACTCCTTGTCTCCCTTCATCCCAGGTACTTAATGCTCCCCTGGACAGCCCTGAGGTGGTTAGGTGAGTAGAGATAAATGCTTAAAGCACACAGAGGGTGGCCCAAGGCACTGTATAATTAAGGGTTGATTTGCATGGTGTCTGTTCTAAGCTCCAAAACTAACTTAGGGGAAAATTCCTCTTCTGAGGGGAATTAGCGGGGAGGTTTCCCTGAGCTAATGGGGTGAGTATATTTTGAAGAACTGAGAGAATTTGATCAGCAGAGACACAGAAGAGGACAATTCCGTAAAGAGGGTGTCTTCACCAAAGGCACAGAATCAGAAAAGCACCAAGCGTATGGGGAAAATAAAAAAGTATTAGATATAGCTACCATTTGTTGAGCCTCTTTACCACCAACTTTACACCTACTTATTTATTCAAATTCAGGACATCTCCTAATTTCACAGATAAGAAAATGAAAACATAGGATGATTAGGGAACTTTTTCAAGGTCTCCTAGCTAGCAAATGCAGAGTTGAACTTTGTGTCCAGGTCCTTAACTCACACACTTGCAAAGCACACCATAATGCTATTGCCCCAGGTTTCTGCAGATGAGATTGCAACAGGGTCTTAAAGTAAGGCATTTTTAGCATACAACGAGATATCAGTTAATTTATTAATTAGTTAAAACAGACAAAGGGATTGTTTAGAAAAATTGAAATGACGTAGAATGAAAAGTAGGGAGACAAGAACATAAAGGACTTTGAATAACATCCTAAGGGGTATCAATTTTATTACAGTAGAGGAAAGTCATTAAAGTTCCTAGAGTAAAATCATGTGAATGTGAAAGAAATGTTTTCAGATCATTCTGACCTGGATGAACAGAGTAAACTAGGTGGGAACCAACAGCAGGGGTAGGGAGTAACAGGATAATAGTATATTGTATTAGTTCCAACAAGGGTCCATTTCAGTATCTAAACTAAGGGGACAGTAGTGAGAATAAAATTTTGGAAAATATTCAAGAGACATTATGAAAGAAATATGCTGAAGACCTAGTGTCTAGTAGAATGAAGGACTGAGAAAGGTGAGCTAAGAAAAGAGAAGAGAGTTCTAAGGGTGAGGCCTTGGTCCTGGGGAAAATAGTGGATCTGTGACGGAAGTCAGGACAGAGAACTGGAATGAGGGTGGTCAGCTCGTCAGTACAGTGCATCTGAGGCTTGAGATCTGGTGGGACTTGCAGGTGTTGTGAGATCTGTACAACAATAGTAAAAGAGCAAGGGATTGAGATCAGAGAACCAAACCTTGGGCAACAGAGCAGATGGTTAAGTGCTTGAACTCTACAGTCAGACAAAGCAGACCAGGATTTGACACCCACCAGCTCTCTGAGACTCAGGTCCTTCCTCTATAAAATGAAACGATTAATGTACCTGGTTTATAGGGCTGATAGGAGGATTAAAATGCACAATAAGTACTCAATAAATGTCAGCTCTGATTATTGAGGCATGTGCATATTTTGGGAGAAGGACAAGAAAAAGAAGCCTGGGAAACCCAGATGAGCAACAGCCAGAGAAATTTGGAAAAGACTTAGAAAGTGCCACATGGCATAGGCCTCAGAGGACTTAAGGAGAAATTGATAAAGATGGGATCAGAATGGGCCGCTGACATTGTCTATCAGTGGACTGAAGGAGAAAAAGCCAGATATCAGGGGACTGAAGAGATATGGGCAACGTCACAGCAGAGGCAGTAGATATAGACAAATGAGGTAGAAAGTAAAAGGAAAGAATTACTAGAAAAAGAGCAAACTCAAATGAAGATTGATTTTCAATATCAAGAAGACTGGATTATGATTGGACAGAAGTAAATCAAGTAAAGCTCCACTAAACAAGGAGATATAAAATACACTTATGAGGAAAAAATGATAATTAAGGAGCAAAACCCCAGATGGAGGCAGAGGGCAATGAAGTCAAGGGCAAATGTGGATGAATTAACCTGGGAAATAGAGAGGAAAATCTTATCTGCAGAGGATGGAGAGGAGACAAAGATAGAATCAGGTATAAGAAGAAAAAAATGACTGGTGTTCTGAGGCTCGATGGATGGTAGGAAAAGATTTGACCCTACAGCTAAGACACTCCAGTCCTTTACACTTCCTTTAGTATTGACCTGTGAGAAGCATAACCAGTGGCCTCAGATGGCATGGAAACGAGCTAGTCACATCACTCATTCCCGCTTGGCCCCAAGTCGAATACGCATACACAACCTTACTGACAAAGGGAGAACATTTTTGTTCCATACAAGTAAATAGAATCCAAACGGGCTGTTCTGGGAGCTTCTCTCAGTTGCCACCTCCCCAAAATATTGTTCCAGATGCCTGGTAATAAGGGATCCCCAGGGTATTCCAAAAAAACTAAAGAAGAAGTTGAAAAGTTTAGATTGTGGACTTGGTGAGGGGTGTGGCCGTCACTGAACACAGTCTGGATCAATGATTTCTATGAAAACTTCCAATGCCCCAGTTCTGTGATGCATGTGGCTTTGAAGACTTGAGTCTCACAGGGGCCTAATTCAACATTTGGCAATCCTTTAGAGTATGTGGTGCTTGGCATTTTCATCGCTTCATTATTTAAAGGGCAATTCATTATGTGCAATGGAAACAAATAAAACTCTATTTCTGACATTTCTAAATCTGAACCCTGAACCCTCAATAAACCTTCCAGTTTCAAAATAATTATTTAAGCAAAGCCCTGGTGTATTCACTCCAAACCATTGAGTGGTGTTCCTAATGGTTGGTGAGGCAATCTCCAATGCTGAGACTTGGGTATTGAAACTTCCCTGAAGAATATTAAATAGTCCCCTACGCTGCAACCCATTAAAGGCAATCTTGTCCTCACAGGCCTCAATCAAATTTGCACAGCAATTAGTCCTGCACGGGGTTTGATACATTTCTTAATTATAAAACAACTTTGTACTCTATTGGCCCGTTCAGATGGGTTAAGAGAACATTAATTACCTCCTCCTGAGACATCAAAGAGTTTTTTTTTTAATCCCCATTTTAGGGATGAATAAAGCAAGATGTCGGGAGGAACTAATGTCTATTGAGCACCTACTATGTGTTCAGTGGACTTTGTGGTGATTTACAGACATATAAATAAGCATTTATTATGAGGTAAATTATTACTCCTGTTTTACAAAGGAGGAAAACAAGTTTAGAGAAGCTGGATTATCTGACGTTGTTCACATTGCCAGTACATCGGTTGGTCTGCCTGAAAATCGTGTTTTGTATGTGGTGGCCCTTGAAACTGATGATGTCCTCCCTGACTTTCTAAAATTATTGAGGCCTGGCTTGGTGGCTCATGCCTGTAATCCCAGCACTTTGGAAGGCCAAGGAAGTCAAGGTTACAATGAGCTATAGACCTGCTCCTGCACTCCAGCCTAGGAGACAGAGCGAGATCCTGTCTCTAAAGTGAAAATAAAAATAAAACTGTTACTCATCATGCTTTTTTTGAGCACTTTGTGTATGCCAGACAGTGTGCTGGGGCACTGAAGAATAAAATGACTGGGTCCCTGTTCCCTGCGGACCAGCCATGAGACAAACATCTCCTCTCTGGCGCTTCTGTAATGGAAAAGCTGTGGGAATGCTGAGCAGGGAGTCAGCTTAGCTCAACCAGCTCAACCCGGAGTGGGCGCGGCCCTCAGAGTTCACACAATCTAAGGTGCGTCTCCCCCGGCTCCAAATCCCCTGGAAATCGTCATCTCTCCATCTCACCCTGGTCTTAGGCATTACACAGGGAAGGAAGTTAAAACATGTCAGGAACGAGCTCCGGCAGAAAAAGAACCCAGGCATTCTTGTGGCCCCCGCTTTGGCATCAGAGAGTCCCAGCCTCCTCCTTCCCTTCGCTTGACTCAGGCAACCCCTCCTCGCGCTCTCTGCAGCATCCCTCCCCCACCTTCAACCAGTCTCGATTCTTTTTCTTTCATTGTAATCTTCCTAAATTGCACATTTCATAAGACCTTCAGGAAAAAAAGTCAGGAAATGAGGTTTAGAGGAAGAGGGGGGCGGAGAGTAGGGGGCCGGGTGGGGAGGGTGGAGGGGGAAGCAAACTCCAGGAGAGCTAGTCTTTCATTATCACGACCTGTTAGGCGCATATCCCATCCCTCTCCCTGTGCCACCCTCTCGCTGGATGCGAGCCATCCTCCGGGCTAATGAGCAGAGCACAGGAGATAACTAATCCTAATGCAATTACCGCTCGGCATTACACTGATAGGTTTGAGGCGCTCCCTGTGTGCCCCGCAGCCTGAGACAGGCTTGTGCAGATGTGCCTTCGTCTCCTGTCGGAGACGTTTTGACAGCTGTATACAGTGCCGGGCCCCCTCCCCCACGACAGCATCCCGGGAGAGTGATCTTTTAACAGCGAGTCCCCATGAAGCCTGTCGGAGGTGAAATGAAATCTTAGCAGCTTGGGGGAAGCCTGGTCGGGCCGTGCGCGTTCAGATGCTATTTCCAGGGCGGTGATGGAAGCGGCGGAGACGCGGGCCCCTTCTCTCCGGCCGCCCCCCACCCCCGCCGCTTCCTGAGAGCCTCACGGAGTGTTTAAACTGCAGTGAAAAATTAGAGTGCGCAGGCCCGGCCCTCTCCTGGCGGAGCTCTGCGCTCCCGTGATAGGGGGATGGTTTGCAGCACACATGTTCCTTTGTTTGGCGGGACCACGTGCTCTGTTTGCACAGCAGCATGTGGTACCACTGGAGGAAATCGAACCAACACTGAAAGTTCAAGGAACAGCCAAGCTCTGCTGGGAAGCGGCTGCGTCAGGGCCGGGATGAAGTGAGGAGGCAGGAGGCCGGCTGGACTCCCTCCGAGAAGCAGGGGGTGGTGGGAGGGGGACAGTGGGGCCAGCGCTATTTGGGATAAAGGGGACTGCAGGTTGCTGGCACCGAGCGCTCACTGGGAGGGTTTTCTGCAGTAACCAGCCAGTCCTGCCTGGGATGGGAAGTGCACTTTGGTTATGATTATAACCGCTTGTATTTGAAAGAGCTTTATAGTTGATAAAGGCTTCTCGCAACCTTTTTTCATTTGATCCCTGTAAAATCATGTGATGCTAAAGTAAGTGCCTCTCTTTCTTGAGGTAAAGAAGGAGAGGGGAAGGGCTGGAACCCGTCAACCCTTGGCCGAGTGTCTGACCTTCCAGGAGGCCTAGTGGGGCAGCTCTGACCACGCTGATGACAAAATGCATGAAACAGTAATCGTTTGTCTTCTGCACATTGCGCACTCTCTCTCTCTCTTTCTTTCTCTCTCTCTCTCTCCCCCCCCCCCCACCACACACACCCCGCCCTCTGTTTAATTACAGAACAGTATATGCTGTGGGTAAAAAAAAATTCAAACAATACAGAAATATGAGATACATACGTATATAGTATAAAATGGAAAGTCTCCAAACTCAAATTTCCTAAATAGCCATGGTTAAGAATTTCAGTCATTTCTTTATTTTTCCACGCATATCTGAACATATTTATGCAATTTATCAATATATGCATTTTTATTTAAAAAAATAGGAAATTACTACACATACCATTAATTTTCACCATATATCAAAGATGTCTTTCTGAAACAGAATATATAAATCTGTAGCATTGTTCTTTTTAAGAGCTGCATTATATTTCTTTGTATGGATATACCATTACATTGTTGAATAATCAGATAGTTTCCAGTTTTTGTTTATACAACGTCAAACTAAACAGATTTCAACATATGTCGCACACTGTGAAAGTATTATTTTAGGAGGAATTTCTAAAATTGCTCATTCAAAACAGTGTTCAGTTAAAGCGAAGACACATTTTAAATTTCAATAGGCATGGCCAAATCATTCAATAAAAATGTGACACTAAATTATAAGACACATAGAGAAGTTAACTGTTAGTGTATGACATTAGTGTATGAAAGTTAACTGTTTCCATACACACCTGACCTGGGTACTGCAAATTCAACAGAATGAAAAACTGATATTTATAAAGAATGAAGCTGAGCATATTTCTTATAAAATTTTTAGTGGCCATTTGTCAATTTGATTCTATAAGTTACCGTGTCTATTTTTTCTATTGGTCTGCTTTTCTTTTCTTATTAATTTGAAGAAATTCCCTTTAATATTTTGCAAGATTTTTTCCAGTTCATTTACAGTTTTTCAATTGTTATAGAAATATTCAGTACTTAATACAGTCAGATTTGTCAATCTTTACATTTATGGTTTTTAAGTTTCATGCCATGGTTAGAAAAACTTTCCCAAACTTCCAGAAAATTAAAATATTCTGCTATATTTTCATTTAACATCTTTTTTTATCATTTTATTTAGCAGATTTTTATTGAACAAGTAACATAGGCCAGACACTATTTCAGAAATTCGGTATATACACCTAGTCTCTGAATTCATGGAGCTTGTATTCTAGAGTGGGAGATAGGCAATAAACAAATGAATGAATAATTACAAAATTCAAAGCACTATGAAGAATTAATGGAGAATAACAGAGAATACCTACTTAGGGAGAGTGGTCATGGAAGGCAAGATTTAAACTAAGATCTGAGGGATGAGAAATAGTCATGGAGGTGAAGATCAATCCAGGCAGAAGGAACAGCATATGCAAAGGCCCTGAGGAGGAAAATAACTGGGAGTATTTGAGAAGTTGAAGAAGACCAGTGTGACTAGAACCTAGTGAGCAAAGTAGCGAGATAAAGAGCCTTATAGACCAAGATGAGGAAGAAAAGAGTGGGTGTCTTACAGACCCAGGTAAAAACTCAATTTTATTCTAAATGTAGTAGGAAGCCACTGAACAGCTTAAGGGGGGATATTAGTGATCTCGTTTGTGTTTTGAGTTATTTAAAGGGATGTTCTGGCTTCTTTAAGAATGATGTAAGGGGTGTAAGAGATGAAGCAGTTACCAGGAAGGATTCTGGGAAAGAGGACGGTGGCTTGCTGAATGGTGGTCATGGGGAGGTCATTGCCATGACTTGCTGATGAAGTGGATGCAGGTGAAGAGGCAGAAGTAGTAATCCCACATAACTGCTGGGTTCTAGTTTGAATAATTGGGTATATGGTGATACCATTCCCTGAGAAACTTAGATTTGAGAATGATGTGGGGATGCAGAAGGGTTTAGAGATCACTTCTAATGTGGTGAGTTTAAGGTAATCATGAGATATCCAAGTCAGTCTATCAAGTAGGTGGTTGACTGCATAAATCTAGTGCTCAGAGGAGAAGACTAGGTAGGCTGTAAAAATTTAGAAATTGCTGGCCACTAGATATTTAAGTCTATGAAGAGAATATACAAGGAAGAGCAAGGCCCGACTACAAGTCCTGGGAAACTTCCTTATTTGCAGTTGAATGGAGGAGGAGAAACCAGCAAGGAAGAAGGAGTAGGAGCAGTCGATGAGGTAAGGAGGGAAACAAGGAGAGACTGACATCTCATGGATTCAGAGGAGGAGAAGTAAATGGCATCAAATGTTGCTGAGAGGATCTATAATATGAGGACTAAAACGAACCCATTAGAGTTGACAACATAGAGCTCACTGACGATATTGACAAGAGCAGTTTTAGTAGAATGAGGAGGTAGATGCTGTCATTGGAGAACCAGGGCAACCTCCCTGAGAGAAGACTAGGAATGTAATAGGGGACGTCTGTAGATATAATGGCTTCATCTTGTTTTTCTCAAACTATGTTGTGCATTAGACTCATCTAGTCAAAAATACAGTTGCCCAGGCCCCAACCCCAGAAACTTAGTAGTTCTGGTTCAGTATTTTAAATAAGTACTTCAAGGGACCCAAATGCATAGCAAAGTTTGAGAATCATGGCCTTAACCTGAGGTTAGATTTCTCAGAATGGAATTTCAGATTCCATGCCTTATTGAAAGAGGAAAGATTTGAGGACAGAAGGCCTTTCAGTGACTTTCAGATCACGTCACATAAGCAACCACCTACTCTGATGAAAATAGTGACTGTACAGCCAAATAATCAGTTGGCCTTACAGTCAAGAGTTTTGACCCGAACATAAATTGGATTCACTAACTATAAGCTGAACTCTTTACTTCCCCTCCCACCTCCCTGTTTGGATACAGCTGCAGGTAGACTAAAATAATAGGGCACAAATGGATTTTTTTTTTTTTAAGAAGTTCTCCTGAGAATTCAAAGATATCTCTTCTTCTGTTGTTCTTCCAACTGACTACAAGGTCTAAGACTGAGACCACGTCCGTAAAGGCAAAGTAACTTCAGAATTCAGAGTCAACTCCCTTTTATTTAGCATAGACATTCTAGGCAAGCACTTTTATAAATGTTATCTCAATCAATCCTCACATGAACCTTTTGAGGCAATTACTTGTATTTCTATTTGATGGATGAAAAACTGATTGAAATAAATGGTGCTGAAATCAGTTAATAAAGATGTCTCAAAAATAGCATTCTTTGGCTATATATAGATTTAGTCTGTGTTACTCTGGCTATTGAAAGAAGAGTGGGTGGTTCATTGCCCAAATGATTCTGATATTTGCCTTACCATACCCTCCTGGCCCTGCTGGGTAGACCTGGTTGTTAATAGCCTGGGATCCATTACCAGCTGAATTTTCATGCTTTCCCAATTTGAACATGGAGCATGGTGTAGTGCAATGCATATGCATGAGGTCTGGGGCCAAATAACCGAGGGTTCAAATCCTGGCTCTTCTCCTGAGTAATTTTGTTGCCTTGGACAAGTCATTTAACTTTTTTAAGCTCCATAGTCCTCATGTGTAAATCAAGGAGATCTCATACATATTAAATATATATGTTTTATATACTGTATGCTCTATAATCAATAACTATTATCATTTATACCAAACCCCATTATACCCCTCATTCAAGTCTAAATTCCAACTAAATCTCTCAAAGGCTATCTTGCTGAAATACTCTTTTGGGAGGTACTGCTATTTCTTATTCTTTTCTAACCCCTGAAGGGTGTTATTTCAACCATGTTCTGCCCCTTCCCCAAGCCCAACATAGCTGCCTCTCCATCACAAGATCTTATTTTGGATCCTAAAGAGATGTTGTGTTCAGACCCCTTCTACTCCACTTCTTTCTAAATCTAGTATTTAGGTAGAAGAATCTATCTAATGTAGTATTTACACAGCTACCCAGAAAAATTGAAAAAAGTGAAGGACTTTTCCAAAATTAACTAATTTCATAGCAAATACACCAAGTCTCTAGCATGTAAAAATACAATATTTTCCAAAATTTATCACCTGGCCATGCAAACAATGGTTGGGTACTTCTACAGATAGAGAACTCCTTATCTCCAGAGCAATACAATCATTCCATGGCTCTGATTAGTAGAGGCTTCTTTCTTATGTCCATTAAAATCTAGTTCCTATAGCTTCCATCCTACCCTTAGAGACCTTAAAGAACTTGCCTTTCAAATATTAAACAAAAACCAGCACAGCCTTCTTGAGTTTTCTCTCTCCCAGCTATGTATTTCCAGATCTTTCAGTTACTTTTTATATAACATGGTTTTTGGTCTCTTCATCATCATGTCCACTCTCCCCAAATACATCATCTATCTCTTTCCCTCTTAAAGTGGGCTACCCAAAACTAAATGCAAAGATGAGGTTTAACCAGCACAGGCAGCACGCTTATCCCCAATTCTGTTCTAACGCTATGTTTCTCTTACCCAAGTGAACATGGTATACATTTAGGTACACCTGCCAGATTTCGAAGGTGGAAGTGAGTTTCCCTGAATTCTGCCACTGCCACCAACAAGTACAGCTGTGAATACTTTGGGATTTTCTGCAGCAGCACTTGGTATTGCCTAATCACTAGCTTTGTGGGTGATTAAAGACAGTTGCAAAGACATCAGAAGTAGCTTTTGGGTTCCTACTGTGAAGTTGGTAATTCCAGTAGTAGCTTACTGATTCCTCTTCTTCCTGACTGTGGCAGAAGTAGAAACTTTCCTGGCAGACTAAATCCATGGTGTTCTTCTAAGACTCATTCCTGGAGGCCCCACCTAGAGTCTGCTCCTCCAGCACATCCGACAATTTTGTAAGTGCAGATGGTCCCCGACTTAAGATGGTTCAACATCAGGATAGTGCGAAAGTGATACACGTTCAGTATCCTCCTCTACTTACGATGGGTTTATCATAAGTTGAGGAGCATCTGTAGTTAATTCCTTGTATTAAATCCCTTGCTGCTTAAAATGGATAGAGTACTCTGTTTCCTGCAACTGTATGGTGAACATTTTGAACAATGAGTAGGATTTCACAAGACAGAAAAGATTATAGCAATTAAAAGATATTGCTTTATATTCACAAATATGTAATATCCATGGGGCTGGAGAATGGATGGACAGATGTATTAAATTTGTGGATGGATGGATGGGCATGGGAAACACTGCCTTCCTGTCTCTATATGCTTATCCCATAAAGTCACAGGTTGGCAATACTGGCTGGCATCTATATTACTGATCAAAATATGTAGTTTGGCTACAGTGATAAATATTCCCATATTGATCAGGACTCTGGGTTACCAGGCACAGAAACACACCTTAAAATGATTCAGGCAAAAGAGAGGGATTAGTAATAGCCCAACAACTGAAAAGGCAGGTGTGGATATGACTTTAGGAACCACTAAGCCAAGGATCAAAGGCTCTAAGGATTCTCTCTCTTCATCTCTCATCTCTACTTCTCTCCAAATACTAGATATCGTCTCCCAAACCATCTTACCTAACAGAATGGGGCATGACTGTCAGCTACTCCAGATTTAGATCCCAAATGCTCCAGAACCAGAGATGAAAATAAAGGCTCTCTTCTCCCAACTGAAATTTGAAAAACCCAAGAGAAAAACTCAGATCACCCTGGTTTGGACCCTATGCTCATCCTTGGTCCATTGCTGTGGCCTGGAAGTGAGGCACTAAGATTGACCCAGCCTGGACCACATAATCATTCCTGTAGCCAGGGGAGCCACATCAATTGGCAGAAGAATAGGCATGGGGCAGACATAGCAATGCTCACCCCCTAGGCCTGACATGATCTGAATGACTCACCAATTGCAGCTGTTACTCTTTTAGATGTTAACTCTTCTCAGAGGATTTAAAACCACTGACAATACTGGTACACTGAGAAACTGGTTTCAGTGTTACTACTTTGACGCACATGTTTCTTAAATATTTCATCCATGGAGGACTTGGGCAATAAAGCACTTATTTCAAGGTCAGCTATTTGACCGCATCAAAGGTTTGGAATTCAGAAATAAAAAATAGCCTTTGAATAGGTGGATGTTTTAAAAACTTAGTTATAGGTATGACGAAAATGTTTTAGAAATCATTGTGATGGTTACACAACATTGTAAATGTACTAAAAGCCACAGAATTTTACACTTAGAAATGGCTAAAATGGTAAATTTTTAATACATATTTCAACACCGTAAACAATAAAAATAAAGCTATGAATCTAATTCATTGATCTACTCATGCATTCCTTAATTTACCATTTATTTTACTTTAGTCTCAGAGGAAAATCTGGACTGTATGGACATATTTATGGAATAATGGGATCTAACATGCTACAATTGAAATGATTCTCAATGCACTAAGCTCTCCAAGTGGAAATCCATGATGCCAGAGAATTCTTGGGCTGAAAGTGTTAGCACAGATCATCTAGCTAATCCCCCACTTGTCACTAAAGAGCATTTCACTCCATCCATCCAAGACACCTAATTCATCCTAGACACAGTTGCTTGAACCAGTTAGAAACACCACTGACAGCAATTGCCCTCCCTTGGCGTCATAAGCAAAACTTAGATGTTGCTTTCCAGACTGGAAAGAAATTCTCATATGAAGAATGTTAGTACCGTGCCCCCAACCCTGCCACATCATAGCAAGCCAATGGACATTTACCACCCCGCTCCCCCGACTAACAGAAACCTCATTGGAAGAAAAGTGAAAGCTTTCCATTCTCTGTTACAACCTTAAGAACCTGAGACTGTTCTGCAAGAGGAACAAGAAGACATAATGTTTTTTCTTCCTTAAATAACAGACAACACCAAGCTCAGAGAAGGCTAAGCTGTACAGGTGGAGATTGTCTACGATCATTTGAGGTTTTAGACACTGAGAGATTAAAAGTCAACACCATGCTTCTTTTTCTGTCAGTCCTGGCTATTGGGCTTCAGAGTAACTATTTATTTCTTCAATGAGAGGCCCTTATGGAGAAGCCACATTTGCAGAAAGAATTTATGACATTTCTGTACCATTGGGTTAAATCAGAGAGATGTCCTCTAGTTAACTGACCGAAGCCTGCCATCTCATGTCATTTTCACTTTTAGATTTCCTGGAACCTCTTTCTTTCATTAAAAAAAGAACAAATTCCTATAGTTTATTGTTTATATACATTATGGAAAAATCAGAAAGTAACAGGGAAAAAATGGGGGAAAAAAGTAAAACTTCTATCATATATTCCCTTAACAGATATTTATTGAGGGCCCACTACATGTCAGGCTGATGCTGCAGTTGTCTATTGCTGTGTAACAAACTACCTACAAGCAAAGTGGCTGAAACAAGTATTTTATTGTGCCCACAATTTTGTGAGTCAAGAATCTGGGGATGGCTCACCTGGATTCATTTGGCATCTGATGAACTAATGGCTGGAGAATTCTTTCAAGATGGCATCTTCACTCACGTGTCTAGAACCTTGGTGCTCCTTGACCATGTCTCTCTTTCTCTCTCTCTCTCTCGCTCACTCGCTCTCTCTCTCTCTCTTCCCTCTCTCTACATGCTGTCTCATTGTCCAGGGCTTCTCCACTTAGCTTGGATTCCTCACAGAATGGCTGTCTCACAGTAGTCATATTCCTTACATGATGACTAATTCCCCATACACATGTTCCAAGAAGCCCAAGTGGAAGTCCTTGAGCATCACTTCCGCCACATTCTATAGGTCAAACTGAGCCATGAAAGCCAGCCCAGATTCAAGCCCAAGTGCAAGTCCTTGAGCATCACTTCCGCCACATTCTATAGGTCAAACTGAGCCATGAAAGCCAGCCCAGATTCCAGGTGAGGGAAGGAATAGACCCCACCTCTCCATGGGCATGTGGCATGCAGATATAGTGAGGAAAAGACTCCATGGTGTCCAACTTGGGAAGAAGCTGCCACATACAGTGCCATCAGAATCTGGAAACGGTCTCTGTTCTCTCTCTCTCTCTCTGTTTTTTAGAAATGGAGACTCACTATGTTGCCTAGGCAGGTATCAAACTCCTGGGCTCAAGCAGTGCTCCCATCTTGGCCTCCCAATGTGCTGGGATTATAGGCATGAGCCACTGCGCCCACCCTCACAGAAAGAATAGGTGATGCAAGCAAGTAAACAGGTAATTACAATGATGGAAGATGTATGCTGTGGAACAGGAGTACATTAAGAACTCAACCCAGGCTTTGGAGGTCCAGAAAGGGGTTCGGAAATACTTCACGTGAGTGAGACTTGGGCTAAGCTTGGGTTGGTTGCAGGAAAGAGAAAATGGAAGAGATGGTGTTCTAAAAATGGAAACAATATGCTGGATAGCCCAGCAGAAAGAAAGAGTATTTGCATCTCAAAAACTGAAATAATTTCGTTATCTCAATAGCGGAGTGAAAAGGCGTGGACGTTGAAAGATGAAGTAAAGGGAAAAGAAGGGACCAGAGCATAAATCACCGTTCTTTCACATGTGAAGGTAGACATGCATTAAAAGATGCTTTTTTACAAAAATGGGTCCGTGCCATTCATAAGGTTTTGTGATCTACATGTTATCACTTAATGTTAACGTCTTTTTCTTTCAATGAATACACTTCTAAAATAGCACTTTAAAAAATAAACAGTATTTATTTATTGGTTCCATGTTACTTTATTTATTGAATCTGTGAAATATTTAGAGTGTTTCTCATTTCTTTTTACATTTATCTTTATAGCTAAGTCTTAACAGTTTTCAATGATAACTTCCTAGGTACAGTTTTTGGTTCAACGTGTATAAATAGGTTTCTTTTGTTGCTGTTTTTTGTTTTTTGTTTGTTTGTTTGTTTGTTTGGTTGGTTGGTTGGTTTTGAGATGGAGTCTCACTCTGTCGCCAGGCTTCAGTGCAGCGGCTTGATCTCAGCTTACTGCAACCTCTGCCTCCTGGGTTCGAGTGATTCTCCTGCCTCAGCCTCCGGACTAGCTGGGATTACAGGCGTGTGCCACCATGCCTGGCTAAGTTTTGTATTTTCAGTAGAGACGGGGTTTTACCATGCTGCCCAGGCTGGTCTCGAACTCCTGACCTCAGGCGATCCGCCCACCTAGGTCTCCCAAAGTGCTGGGATTACAGGCGTGAGCCACCACACCCGGCCATAAATAGTTTTTTAAGGTTTTTGGTACATAGCATCAACTCATTCTCCAGAAATTGTTATGAATATGTAGTCCCACCAGAAATTCAGGAGCATACATGCTTCCTACATACTTTCCACCAGGAAGAAAAACCATTTTGTTTCTATGTTTGCCAATTTGATAAGTTTCCATTTACATTTCTGCCATTACCTTGGAAACTTAACTTTTGTATTCTGGTAGTTCTTTTTTTATGTAAGCTTCTTAAGATAATAAATATCAAAAACAGTTAAGTGGCTAGACTTCAAACTTTAAAATTCTATAAAAATGTAATATCCAGCAAAATTTAATCCATGAGAAAATTGAAACTGTGGTTTGACAATACCTCTGTCTCCCTTTGTTTCCTCTTAAATGCTTGCCTTTGAACTATTCTGAAATAGTCACAATGGCTTGGTATAGAAAGAGGAGGAAGTCAAAGGACTGTGGCTGTATCAGAGATCCAGACTGAGTTCAATTCCAGTTAAATAGGTGAAGTGGGGTGAGTGGGGACCTTATTTCATTCATGATAGCTCATTGGCTCCCTCCTTTAATGCACTTAATGATCCTGTGGGCTTAATGACTGTTGCAATTAAAGTCACCCTACTTAAGCATTGTGAATTACATTATGCTTGTTAGTGGCTGCCTTTGATAAAACATAATAGCAAGTCTTCCCTTTAACATCATAACTCATATTAAATATTGCTTTTCCGTATCTGTCTTCCCCAGTTGATTTATTACCTGGTACTCCTAAGAAGTGTAATAAAAAGAAAGTTAGGACTTGAGTAATTCTTTCAGTGTCTAGAGAAGCAGGCAGCCTGGGGGAGATGGCCTTCTCATTGGCCAGCCTAAAACTGGTGATGGAGAAGAGAGTGACTCATCTAATTTAATCAGGAATGACATTAGACACATACAAAAGGAAAATATTAACATTCCCTGGTCTCTTTGCCGTCCCTTTCTTTAGATAGGCAATCAACAAAGGCTGGGCCTCTACCAGGAGAATTTGAGATATTTACCTATCTAGATAAACCCAGGGAATGGATTTGAGGGCCAGGACTTGGGTAGGGGGTAGTTAGTGTTGCATGCCTGCTCTTGTCTACTTAACTTTACCAATGAAAGTTTCAACATAGAGATTCACCATCAAAACTGAGCAACAAGCCGGTGAAACTGATCAATAAAAAAGGGCGGGGGGGGAACAACCAAGATCCTCATGTTGATTTTTTGTTAAGTTCCCTACACGCTCATCCCCACATCATAGGAATCATTGTTTCATTCTCTTCCTCACTTTGTTCTTGCAAATCAAATCCCAGTCTTTTGGCCATTGAGTCCAAATATTTGCTAGAGATAAGCCCACCAAGGCCTAATGTTGTTTTGACGTGAATTCATACCTCTTTCATCCAAAAACCTTCGTCCTTACTCATAACATTCACTCAGGATGCATTTGGAGTTGGGAAGGTATTCATTGTAATAGGTATAACAAAGCTAATGATTTACAGTAATTCCACTCTGATGAGTCTCAAGTGACATCATACAGAATTATAGGTGGAAAATATCTCTTATACACCATCAAGTTCTTGGATACCAGTGGAGGAATTTCCTCCATGTATTGTTTTAGTGTTTCTGTAGTCAGCTGCCACTGACTCCACCATGATGTTTCCATAAATAACAGAATAAAGCGTATTCCATTTTATATACACCAACTAAAGATTTTGGGGTAGCAGATAAAAAGAAGAGTTCACAAATTCTTGCACAATATCATCTTCTAATAAAATAACTTTTTGAGAAGAGAGTGATTAAGTAGAAAATGCACTGCAGCAGGAACACAGAGCCCTGTGTATCAGACTTCTTTCTGGTACCACTCTGCTGTCTTCCCTTAGATCAACTGTTTTAACTACAACAGACCTCAGTTTCCTCATCTATGCAAAGAAGGGTTAGACTATACTATCTCTAAATCCCTTCAAGCTCATAATGACTATGATTCCACATTGCTATTCTGATCACTTCTAATGGGTTTGTGTTATAAATTTAGTAATTTTCCCTTTCAAGGCATGTTTCCATGAAGATATGCATTCTGAAAGCATTTGTCCCATCTTATTTGGAAAAAATAAAACAATGATGTAAAAGTTTTAGAAGCAAGTCAAATATAATTATATATGTGTAATATTGTTATACATTACTACATAATTATATATTCTATTAAAAGCATTTTACATATTAATTTTATATATTTATATATAATCTATAATATAATAATATTTATATAGAAATATGTTAATTAATATTTGACTTGCTTCTAAGAGCTTTTACATCATTTTATATATATAAAGTATCTATGCATACCTTTTTGGTGTTGAACTTTTAATTTACTTCCAGAAAAAAATTAACAATATTTAGTAACACAATTAACTGGATTCTCATCTTCCATTTTTAATGTATGCTTGAATTAATTCTTCAATTTTAATATAATTCCTTACATTACTATGGTCTACTATTTTCTTCCTAATTTGCTAGAGTATACTTATCGCAGACAAGTCTGTTGCCTACATTTTGTTTCCTTGGAAATAACAACAACAAAAACAACAACAGTAGCTCACACTTGTGTACCACTTATAGCCATTTATTAAAGTTTTTTGGATAAAAGGGGTATGAATTCACACATTATTTAAAATTAATGCCATACTCATCAGGATTATATTAATAGCACTAGATCATCAGTTGAGAAGATATCATCTATAATTTCACCAAAAATTTTTCTAAAAATAAATTATTAACATTAAATATCATTTATTAAAATGAGATTATCCAAGAGCACCCTCTTTAAAAAACAAATAAACTCAGCAAAGCAGTTTAAGTAATAAAATATAGAATGAGTACAGTGAAATTGGCACTCATCCATTAATGAAAATATATATAATTGGTATAATATTTCTGGAAATAGATTTGGAAAAATGTACCTATAAGCTTAAGAATATTCATACCTTAGTGATTCCTCTTCTATTACTATATATCCAGAAAAAAATCTGAAACACAAAGTCTTCTTTTAATAAAAATACTCATGTACAAATAATTTATAATAAAGGAAAATTGGGTCCAGTCTAAATGACCAGTACAAGGTAATGGTGTAGTAAATTAGGGTCTATCCATATGATGGAACAGTATGTAGTTAACTAAAAAAATTTTTTTTCACAATTTTTAATGACATGGAAAATGTCTTTGATGTTCTATTAAGTGAAAAATGTCATTAAGTTACATGTTAAAATTTAATCTTGAAAATTGCATACCCCATAAAAATAGAACAAAATACTTCAATATTGTATTATTATTATTTTCTTCTTTAAACTTTTTGTAGTTTCCAAGTTTTCCAAATTGGGCATCTGCTACTTTTAAAATCAGGGGAAAAAGATCCATAGAAATAGAAAATTAATATGAAAGACTTCTTGTATTTTGAGATCTGGAGTTGCCAGAATACGCAGAGGAAGGAAATGTTTTGGTGGATTTACTGTTGTGACAAGAAAGATTAATTAGGAATCCCTTTCTAAAGCTCTTTGCTGAAAATCAAGCAATCAGCCAATAAGTGTTTTCTGAGGATCTATAAGATACTTTAATTCAGGGCTCTGCCAGCTGTTTTCATCCAGACCAGACCAGACACCTTGCAGGGGTTCCAAATAACTACCATTTCGGGAGCACAAACAGGTGTCAGGCAGACCCTGTGCCAGGCAGTGGGGATACCAAGTTAAATAAGACCGTGTCCCCTGTGCTGTCCCAGCCCTAACTGAAGATTAGATCTATAGCAATTAACCCAGAAATACAGAAGCAAATGTCAGACTAACAAAAGCAATAACGTTTTGCGGAATAATTGTGGAAAGAAAATTTCACCTGGAGAGCTCAAAAAAAGTCTTTACAGAAGGACAAAAGAAAAGTGAGCCTTGCATAATGGACGGGATTACAATAGAAAGTAAGATGATACCCTCCTGCCCCCTCATCCAAGCCAGGCCAAAGAACAAGATGGACCAAAGCCCAGAGGTAGGGAGGAAGCCAGGTCAAGAAGGGATCTTCCTGGTAAGAGCAAGGGTGCTCTTTGGAGTGGTGGGCATGTTTTCCCGAGGGCATTAATTCACTTTCTAAATCAGTACATGATGGGCCTAAGTCTTTGCTCAATTACTGCAAACATTTTGGTGCCTTAATAATCCATTGAAACATTAAATACCACAATATACGTCCATAAATGCACATGCCAAAGGCATAAGATATTGTTCTAAATAATAACTGTAATCCCTCACCTTTGTATAGCACCTTTCCATTTACAAAGCTTTTTCTCTGTGGTTTATCTCATCTGCTCTTCACAGGCACCCTATGAGATGAGTCTTATTATCAGCATTTTACCAATAAGGACAAACACTCAAAGAGATCTGATGAATTATCCCCAGTTACACCACTAGTAAGTGACAGTTGGGTTTCAAACCTTCTAACTCCATTGCATTTTTTCCTTCACCACAGCTGCCTGTGACCTGGGGACACACCCTGGAAGTCCAATTCTATTTTACCTCATTCTCAATTTCATTTTAATCACTGTCATCTTCTTCTTTCTTCTTGGATTACAGAGAACAGAGGATTCTGTTTAGATTGGGTTTAGAGTCATCAAAGCCATTCTCTACTTTGAAAGTGCTTTCACACCTCATTCATCCTTACAACTTTTCAGGTAATTCAGACAAATTGAAAACTTTACTTTAGTCTAAGTACACTGAGGACAGAATAGGAGCCAAGGCAGTAGAAGCAGGCAGAGAGAGGAGATGGAGTCAGGAAGAAGCAGCTAATTTACTGAGCCTTTTGACTCAGTTTGTGCTGCACAGACTTGGATAGAAAAGGGCCCTACACATGCTGAGGATGTTAACAAGTACTCGGTACTTTTGTCCTTCCAGGTTGACAGACTCCTGGAAATATAAAAGGTATAAAATCCCTCTTTAGGAATTACATTTTTGTTGCACCACTTTTACTACCAAAGCCTTTTTCAACATTTGGTTCCATAAGTAAAACAGTTCTGTCATATGGTTTCAAGTAATCTTCACACTTCTAAAATTGAATATGGCTGCCAACTAATATCGCAAGAACTAAATAGATGACATCTGGAAAGAAGAATTTTAAAACCCACAGTTTCATTACCCCCACCTGTGTCTTTATAGGCAGTGTGAAAGGGAGAGGTGAAGCAGCAAAGGGAGTCTCTGAAGCACTTTGGAAAAAGATAGGAGGGAGAAGCTGATGTGAAAAGTCTGATTTATCATCTGCATTGTCCTGATTCACCAAATGCATCTCAAACAGGGTGAATAAGAAGGTTGCATATGAAACCAATGCTTTTAGGATATCTTTACAACCAATCATCTCCCCAAAACACAAACGCTATTGCTTAAATTATCGTGCTGGCCGTGGAACTGAGCTAGGAATAAATGTACAGATGAATCAATGACACTTATTGAGCACCTCCAATGTCCCCAGTCCGTGGAAAACATGGTACAGTGTAACTTTAGGCAAATCATTAAATACTTCTTACTCCCAATTTGGATACTAATAATACTGGCTCTTCCAACCTGACAGAATTATTGTGAAGCTCGAATATGGTAATGTATGTGGAAGGGATTTATAAGCTCTAAATGCCAGAGAAATGTAAAGTGTCATTATTATACCATGAAGCATTGCATCTGACCCATGCTCATAAAGGAGCTTGCAACCTATTTAGAGGAATAAAGCATAAACACATCAAATTCCAGTAACAGCATAATGATTAAATTATAGAAATGATAACACTACAAGTCGTTTGGCAAGATAATATGTAGCTATTTGCAAGTGAGAGGTACAGACAATGAGATTTATGACTTTAAAATGGATAACAATCTCAGCCAGCTGGAGTGATGTGGACAGAAGAGACTCTGGGTCTAGTCTTAGATGGTGAGTAGAATGAGCATGAAGAAGCAGATAAAAGCCTTGCAGCAGACCCAAGCTCCTACCTAGATCCAAGTGAAGGCATGATGAGGTGGGATTAGCAAATCACCCTTTCATGTGGTCTACTGTCTGGGGCCAGCTGAGGTCAGATGTTGCTACATCAGGACACGGGGTAGATTTGGAAAGAAGTCCATGAATACTACTGTCTCATAGAGATTCAATATGGAGTCTGTTGGCCACCCATAATCAAGAACCACCAGGATCCTCATGCACTTCTTTGCCACGTCGTTCTCATTCACATTTGCCTCATCCAATAAACTGCAAGATGTCTTACAAGAAGAGAATATATTTGCCAAGCATGGTATTCCCTACTTGGGGCAATCGTATGTTACGCTGTAGATGGTAAACTAAATTCCAAGTGGGAAACATGGGAGCAGAGATAAAGAGGGCAAAAACACAAGATGTGACTCATTTTAAAACCATTCACAGGCTGGGCACAGTGGCTTACGCCTCTAATCTCAGCAGTTTGGGAGGCCGAGGTAGGTTGATCACCTGAGGTCAGGAGTTCAAGACCAGCCTGCCCAACATGGTGAAACCTCATCTCTACTAAAAATACAAAAAATTAGCTGGGCATGGTGGTAGGTGCCTGTAATCCCAGCTACTCAGGAGGCTGAGGCAGAAGAATCGCTTGAACCTGGGAGGCAGAGGCTGCAGTGAGCCGAGATCGTTCCATTGCATTCTAGCCTGGGCAACAAGAGCAAGACTGCATCTCAAAAAGGAAAACAAAAAATTCACTTAGCTACACCTATGTCAGAAAACTCTATTTATGAGGATGTGCTGGATCCCAGGCAAAAGTGGCATGAGGGGATTATGAGGCGTATTTGAGTTGGTTAGAGCAAGGTGGTAGCATGACCAAATTCAGAGCTTCAATCTTCTGTTCATTCATCCACAGACGAAAAAGCAGTTAACTATCACAATTTGCTGGATGAAGGAAGCTATACAATCCCATCCAATCATCCCACTTGTACACAGTGTGGGTCAGAGGGTCATGTCATTCAGAACAAGGTGCAGATGGCTCAGTCCAAACACTACAATGCGTAACATGCTTGGAGAGCATGTCAGAGCCCATAGCACTATTCAGTCCCTTTCCCTCTCCCAAATGTGGTTCACCATTGGCCCGCCATTGCCTCCCACTGTGTCAGAGACATGTCCCATCTGCATCTTTGCTCAAGCTCTCTCTCTTGCCCCTTTGGATTTCCATTTCTCTCATGGTTCAAACTGTCTCCTTTCACCAGGACTCAAATTTTAGTTGCTGCCTCCACTGCAGGGCCATTCCTGACGCCACAGTCCCCAGAGTGTTCCCGTTGTCTGAACTCCTGGAACACTCATGGTGCCTTGCATTTTGGCTCTTGGATAACTTCCTTGAACTTGGCATGGCACTTTGTATACAGTAAGCTCTTTTTAAATGTGTGTTTAAGAAATTAATTCCAGTTACATAGGGTGGGAGTAAGGGGTGGCTAGAAAGAGCAGGATAGAACATTGTTTTGGGCTTATGTATTTGGAATATAAATGTCTTATCTCCCAAAACAGCACACCTGTAGTGACATCAGTAATAGTAATGACAGTGGTTACAGTAGGATGAGGAAAAGGAATAGTGTGATCCCTGGATTTTTAAATAATATTGACAGGAAGACAATATTTGCGTTTACCAGTACAGTCAAGGATATCCACAGAATTGAAGACATTATCTAAATAATTGGAGTAAACAAACTAAACAAGGAAACATAAAAGGCAGAAAAGTGAGAGATTATTATCTCCTGTCCCTGTCCTTTCCCTCTTCTCCAAAATCCAGTCAGTCTCAGGTCCTAATGGGTCTCCCTCTAAAATCTCTCCCACATCTATCCCCATTTCTAGATCATCCTTCTATCTGGACTGTTACAAAGGCCTCTTACCTTGTCTCTGCCCCTCTAGCCTTTCCCCTTCTTAAACACATCCTTTCAGGGTGGACAATGACTTCATAATACTCCTATCTGAGTGTGTCCCTCCTTGGCTTACTAAGTCATGAAAAACCCTCATCCCACCCTATACCCTTAAGGATGAAGGCTGTACTCCTAGACATGGCTTCCTAATTTGGTCTTAAACCACCTTTCCGGTTTTATTTCTCCCTATGACCCCCCACATCCTACCCTCTAGACACATCAGTCCAACTGGTCACCACGCCCCCCACTCAAGGGTGTCTTTTCACACCTTGTCCCAGTGTCCGTACCGCTCCTGTGCTTTGCTACCTCCTCCTCACACTCCCACTCACCCCCCAAAAACCAGTTTCCAAGTTACTTCTGGGAAGCTTCTCCCACCATGGCTCGCACCCTACACTCTGGCTCCTTCCTCAGCTTCCTCGCACAGGAGGATCACAATTACTTGCTGACATGTATCTTTAATCTCACTGCCCTGAGGTCCTGCAGAGGCGGAGGCTGGGTCTCATTTATCTCTGCATCCTCAGGACCTGGCACAAAGAAGGGGCTCAGCAGCATCTGTTGTCTGTTGAGTGAATTCAGCTGGGTGGGCTGCCCACTCTCATGAAATCTGGATCCCATGGCCAGCTCTTCACTCTTCTTTGTCCCTGTAGCTGCGTGTTCTTTGCCTTACTCATAGTTCACCCTGATGTGCTCATATGAATGAGAAATTAATGAAAATGAAATGATGTTCTGTGGGATGAACAGAGAACACCAGGTCCTTGATGATCAAACAGAGCGTTTCTAGAAGAAGTCTGTGTGCCCTGATTCATTGTTCTTTTTCCTCTTCTTCCAAATTGAGTCAGTCGCAGGTCTTACTGATTCTCCCTCTAAAATGTCTCCCACATCTATCCCCAGTTTTTAATCATCCTTGAGCCCTTGCCTTATCTTCTCTGGGGCAAAGTAAGGAGAAATCTCTTGGCCTGACGCTCCTGAAAATGTTCTCAGATTCACAGCCTTCCTCTGTCCCGGAGAGCAGTACCTAGAACACCTGCTTCCCTCGTGGGCCTCCTTTGACACCCCTCTCAGATCTTCAAGGCAATATGATGAGAGGGGACACTGGGTTATGAACCCAGATGCAGAACTTCTCGTTCCACTGCTGCTGCTGATACTTGGTGTGACTTTGGTCAAAACATTTCCCCTCTCTGCTTCTCCATTTCTTTTCCCACTGTCAACTTGGAAAAAGCCTCTCATAATAAATAAATCTTGATGAGGTTTTCTAGCAGAAGATACACTCTAAGGAACTTTAGCCCTAACACTCAGGTTCTGGAATCCCATACTTCTCATTTCTCTGTCTGCTTGCTCTCCCTCTCCTCTCCTCTCCTCTGCACATGCCCCCACCAAGGCCCACCAAAGCCTTGACATTTTATTAAAATTTATTTCATTATTACCTTTGTCTCAAGACCTCCTACCAGAAATAGGAAGGATGAATATAAAAGATCTATTTCCTTTCCATTGTGTTTTCCCCTCCCCTTTCTAGTGAAAATGGACTATTTGGAGAAGCCAAAATGCCTTTGAATTGAATTCACCAAAGTCATATACACAAGGTTTTAATTTACAGTTTGGGGTCTCCAGGCCCCTGCATATGAGTTCTATAAATGAGACGTGTTGCTACAATCAGTCCCATTGGGAGAGGCTGGACTTAGACTGAGAACAGCTGTAGAGCTGAAATCCAACAAAGTCAGCTTCTGAATCAGATATGAATTATTGGTTCAGTCACAAAGCTAAGGATATGCTTTCCCCACAGGCACTCACATATGGCCTTTGGCAGAAACGAAAATATCTTCTCCCGCCTTTACTGGGTTTGGTGAATAATGAGCCATTATTCTGCACACTTTCTTACATCTTAACTTTGCTTCTCTTTGTTCTCATTCTGATTTCCTCGCCAAAGCCTCAGAACAGTCACCTGTACAAGGTGAAGCTAACAGCTCTTATGAACCATTTAAAGCTCATGGAAGCCAAGGCGTTCAAGAGAGGGTTCTCAGCCTTGGCTGTACACTGGGAATACATGAGGATCTTGCAGAAATCCCAGTGCCCACACTGCACCCCAGACCAATTAAATTGGAAACTCTGGGAATGAGACCAAGGCATCTGTATTTTTTAAGCACTGAGGTGATTCTAAGATGTAGTCAGCATAAAACCCACTGCTTTAAACTCAACTATGTCTAAGCCATGTCCAGCCTTCTCCCTATCCCCAAACAACATGTAGGAAATATGGGTGCAAAATAGTTTCTTCTTGAAACTGAAATTTATAAAATCTTCAGGTCCTGAGACCAAGACTTGTCTTCTAAACCAAGGTGTGTAGCTGAAACCTCAAAAAAAAGTACCCAACTATTTTAACTGTTGGAGTTAAACTTCTGGAGTACCCAACTATTTTAACTATCTGGTCTTTGAAACATTTGGTTGTGAAGACTGGAGGCTAACAGGGAACAGTGAAAAATGTACCAGAGCTGAATGACAGGTAAGCTAGGTCTGGCAATGTCTGTTTCTGACACTAGTGTCAATGGAGAAAACTCTGTTTGAATTTTGGAACTTCATTTTTGTCATCTGTAAATGAAATGTGGAGGTTGAAAGTCTTTCAAATGGAAAATATCAGGTTGATCAAAGATGTAGGAAGTGCTACTCCCTGTTAAGCACCACCCATCTAAGTATAGCCATGCGCCCTCAAGAAATAAACATAAAAATAGTAAATAAATAAACCTTGCCCTTCCCAGAATTGCCAAATATTTGGAGAGAAAAGCTGAAGGAGGTTTCGATCAAATCATCCAGATACAGGAGCTTCATCTTGACACTGGACAATAGAACAATAGAGCAATCACTCTCTTTGTCATTTCAGCCATGATAAGGGCAGGAATCTTTCTGTCTAGGTAGGGAACACAAATCCCTCTGCGCCCCCTCTCCTTCCTCTGCTATAAAGGACCGGGCTCACCCATGAGTTGACTGAAGACCTCTAGTTTCTACATGACCATCTTCATGACCTGTTGCTATAACTGTTAGTTCTGAATCATTCAGATCAGCTTGGGCACGACCTATACTTAAGCAGTTAGTTTTCTCCTTTTCTGAATGACAAATAGATGATGTTACAGTTGAAAATATCCTGCTCTCCTGCCTGACTCACTGTCAAACACCGTGCTGGATTCTTCTCTCTACCTTGAACTTGGCACACAATTGTTTCTATAGTTAAATAATCTCCTAAATCTCTTTAACCCACATCTCCCTTTTCATCTCCATTGCCGCTGCCCTGCTTCAGGTCCTCCATTCTTGGGGAACTTTCTTCCCTGGACAATTGCAGCAGCCTCCTGATGGGTGCATCACCCATTCCCACCCGCAGTGCTTTGTGAATCACTGACACATATGAAGCATCATGCTTGGTGCTCAAGATAAATCACCCTGGTCTTGCCTTCCAGGAGTTCCCAATCTAGCAGATGAGACACAGACAAGGAAATCACTGCCACGATTTGGTAAATTTTTAGCTGTGGTATCAAAAATGTGGCTATTTCTGGCTATCAAAATCAGAGAAGGCTTCAGAGCAGAGGGAGTGTTTGAGCTGAGGGGCATTCCAAAAAGAAGGCACAGCATGTACAAAGGCCTGAAGGTAGAAAGGATGAGAAGTCATTATCAGATTGCAAGTAGCTCAATCCAGTGGGCAGGCAGAGGACAACCTGTTATGACCAGGGGCTAATAAAGGAGGCAGAAGGCATATCCTTAAGAACAACTACAGATCCACATTGCAGTGAGAAATTTGGATTTTGTCCCAGGGTCCGTGAGGTGCCATTGGAGGAACTTAAGCCACCAGGGTCCATGAGGTGCCACTGGAGGATCTTAAGCTGGGGAGTCACATGATTATATAATACTTTAGTTTTAGAATTCTGTCTTGTTAGAAGATGGGAAGATGCCTTGAAAGAGATAAAGCATGGGAGCAGGTGATGCTGACAGACACAGAACGTTGCAAAAGTCCAAGTGACAAAAGATGAAGCCTAAATGAAGGTGGTGACAGCAAGACTAGGGAGGAAGCAAAAAAAAAAAAAAAGTAGGTATTTGTCCTGATTTCCTCCTGGAGTGTGGGTCTGGCTTTTTGTTTTTGTTTTTTAACATGTATTGACTACTTCCTCACTTTCACACATATACATATATTACTTAAGCCTCAAAACACTGCTGAAAAATAGGTATTTATATCTCAGTTTTACCAAGGAAGAAACTGAATCAGAGAAGTTAAGGAACTCACCCAGAGCCACACAGTGAGAGGCAGCAGCAAGCCTGGTACCCAGATTTTCTGACTCCAAGTGATATTCTCTTTCAAATACATCTTCACTAAGCAGCCCCAGACTCATTCTTGTTCTATGTCTTTCCCATGCCACACTGAAGCATGGCAGATAAAATCACTTGTCTGGGCATAATTTTGTTCATCCAGAAGGCAGCTGTGCTAAGAGCCTACCTCTGGAGTCTGAGCAAATTGGGTCTTATTCCTTAAGTAGTAATCCTCGAACCTTAGTCTCTTCAGCTGCCACAAGAGGACAAAAACATCATCCAACAGGATTGCTGTAAGGGTTAAAAGAGATCAAAGTACCTAGTACAATGTCTGGTACCGGTCTGCTCTCAAGAAATGGGAACCGTTTTTTTTTCTTCAGAATAGTCAGGAAAGAGTCGAGCCATAACCAGAAGAGATATATATACTAGTGGAAGTAGGAAATAGCTGTAAGGCTGGAGCTGAGAAAAAATTTTTGGCCTGGTTTTAATATCTTTCCTGTCACCTCCAAGATAATTCTTTCCAGTTCTATTTGTGTCACTGAGGTCACTACAGAAAACGCCCCCTAACACCCTCCGCAAACAAGCCTAATACCAAGCTCAGTAGATTCTTGTGCTGAGCTACTTTGGGGGGTTTTCTGTTCTTTTTATTTTTTTCCCTCTCTCTTTTCACGCTAGAATTAAGAAACCTGTAACTTGCTGCTTATCTCATTATCTCCTGCCCTGCATTTTAATGCGTCGCCTCTAAAAAGACCTCATTGATATTCAAGTTATGTATGTGTTTGTTTGTGTCTCTCGGGAAAATTTGCTACCAATCTTCCAAGCTGAGCACCAGCATCTTCACAGCTCAAAGTTGGTTCTCTCTTTTGTAGAAGAAAAAAAAAAAGGAGATGGTTTGAATATTTTGCATCTACAAGCAGCTGTAAATAGAACAGCTCAAGAGTCTCAATCCAAATCTATGCACAAAAAGGCAGGTGAAGAATTGGGAATCTTCCCGGGATGCTGGGTTATGTCGATGAATAATTCAAGTCTAAAAGCTCTTAAAAGGACACAGTTACCTGGTTTTCCAGATAATTAGAGACCCCGACAGAAAAGGTTTTAACCTAATTTAACCAAATAATTAACCAGATCATCCAGAAAAGAGCAAGCTTTTTATTCTGGGTAAATTATCCAGCGTTTCATCATTATTAGGTAACTAACAACCTTCTCCATTACTGCTACGTAGAGTCTACACTGTGGACGGGGCTGAATCAAGCCTGGAGTTAACAGGTGACATGAAGAAAATAAGGAATTATCTAACAAAACCTAGTTGCTCTTTTCAAGTATATAGAGCATGGCTACCTCCACAAAAGCACACTGGAAGTGCCCTGGAAAGCTGAGGGAATTATCTTTAACAAAGCAAAATATCCTACCATTAGGAAAAAACTGGATATAGTGGATACCTGATTTTACTGACTTTTTTCACAGGTTGAATTCTTTGAACAATGTCTTGCTTCAAATGACTGCTTATGTATGAATACTGGGAGATAGAAGTAGATAGACCATTTTTACGGATCTGATGTTATGACTATTACTGCAGCTGGTGAAATCTTCCTATTTTATTAATCAGCTTCTACTTCCCCCAAGATAACTCATTGAGATCCTTGAGGAGTTAACCATTGCTGCTAGTTATAAAACATACCATTTACTAAGTGCCAAACCTATCCCAGGTCTTTAACATATATTACTTCATTTAAAGGCGGAAAAGGCCCTTCAAAGTAAGTTTCTATTATTCCCATTTTGTTGATGAGGACACTGAGATTTTGAGCGGTAATGGGATCAAGAGAGGCAGTGACAGGCGGATTGACTCCAGAATGGATGCCCTCTGCATGCTGCCCTGAGTCTACCTGCCTAGAGCACTGCTATATGAACATAAGGCTTCCCTAACTTTCAGCATTGCCTACATCACACATTCAAAATAGTGAATAGAACACTAAAGACAATCATAAAAAAAAGATGGAATACAAAATTTGTCATTACTTTTCACTCTTTAGAGGCAAATACAGATAGGACAACTTGTTGATTTAAAATATGGTGGTCAGAGTCGACCTGGATTGAATTCCTTTTTTTTTTTTTTTTTTTTTTTTGAGACACTCCTTCACCCAGGCTGGAGTGCAGTGGTGTGATCTTGGCCCACTGCAACCTCTGCCTCCTGGGTTCAAGTGAATCTCCTGCTTCAGCCTCCCAAGTAGCTGGGATTACAGGCACCTGCCACTACACCCAGCTAATTTTTGTATTTTTAGTAGAGAGGGGGTTTCACTATGTTGGCCAGGCTGGTCTCAACCTCCTGACCTCAGGTGATCTGCCCACCTCTCAAAGTGCTGGGATTACAGGCACGAGCCCTGCTGACCTGGATTGAATTATAAATCTACTATTTCTTAGCTATGTGATCTTGAACTAATTACTGTCTCTAATCTCAGTACTCTCCTTTGTAGAGAGCTGTTGTAAGTATTAGAAGAGTTGGGGTATGCACAATATCTGACGTGCGGTAAATGCTTAATAATTGTGATTATTAAACGCGAAGTAGAGCGATCATTCCTAAGAATACAATGGATGATGTACACGATTCTTTGCCAATAGGCAATGATCTAGATAATTTAACTGGTGACAGTTAACATTTACATAGCTGGGCACTGTTTAAAGGGCTTTGCCCATGGTAATTTGCTTAATACTTGCAATAACCCTCTGAAATGATCAACTGTTATTATGCTGTTTTACAGATGAGGAAGCTCCTTAAACTCTGAAAAATGGAGAGATAAGAAATGGGTCCAAGTTCGCACAGCTAGTAAGTAGCAAAGCTGTGACCTGAACCCGAGAAATCTAGCTCCACAGTCCATAATCTTAGCCACTATACTCTACTGCCTCCCCCAACTAAAAAAGAGTGAGATTTTTACTACATTTATACATCATGTCATCACTGTCACCATCATCCTCTCTTCACTGAGTTTTTGGCCACATCTTCCCTTTTTTGCCCAGCATTTAGGCTTCCCCACTCCTTCCATGTAAATGGAAATTCTGACCATGATTTCTTACGTTTGACTTTTGCCCCCTTGCACTAGTTGAATCAATAACAAAAGACAAAATATAATTCTATATAGCCACAGACCCTAGCCGTGGTGTGATTGCTAGAGTATACGTATTAACAAGGGAACTTACTTTGCCTCGACAAGAAGCAATGGAAGAGAGCCAGATGTCCCATTAAAAGTCCTTTCTAACCTAAATGAGTTTGTGACTATGTGTGTTTATACGTGCAAGGATGAAACACACTGTGAACACCGTTTCTCCTAGTGTCTAAGCTGTTATCAGAGAATGAGGCACTTCAGGAGGCTAATTGAGCACTGGAGGCTGTCTATACTGGCAGAGCAGAGGGGAGAGGGACAGTTGGAGCCCCCCCATACACACACACACACACACACACACACACACACACTCTCAAGAAAAACTGCTGAATTCTCTAGGCAGGCCAATCTCATCTGATAGAATCAAATTAAACTTCATGTTGCCTCTACAGACAAAATACATTTGTTTTCAGATGCCCAGACAAGCCTCAGCTTCCCTAGTCTGTGCAATGGTCCTCGCAGGACTTCTGAGTAAACCTCTCATTCTGCCCATTCAGCTCAGACTTAGCTGCCACGATGTTCTGGCATTGTCTTTCCGAGCCATACTCTTCCAGCCCCTGCCATTCTGTTATTTAACAGAGAGCACGCAAAAGAAAAAAAAATTAAGGTGAAAAAGAATCATACTAAAGGTCAATCCCATATTTTGTATAAAGATATTATTTTTTCGTTGTTTATTATTGTTGGCCTGTTTGGATTAATTATAGCACCGTTTTTGTAAGTGGCAGGGGCAATCTGTCACCCAGAATTACACAGCAGGCCACCCAAGCTCCACACTTCCTGTTATCCTGCTGTAAATCAGTGTCACTCGCTGGAGAGCATGCCACACGTACCCACGGCCGGGCTGGCCCCTGTCACAATCAATGCAGTGCCCACCACTCCCCTCTTCTCATTCCCAAAAGGGTCCTGAAAGAGGATTTGTCCAGGAATGCCACAGCCTCACAGTGTGCTGACTTTATAAAGAGACGAGGTGAAGTAACACTTTTCTTTTTAATACCCCATGGTGTCGAACTGAAATTGCAGCCTGCTTCTATTTTCAGAGGCCTCCTTGGTAAGAGAATGTTTTTTATCTGGAGATACAATGACCGTACCCCGTACCCTGCAGTTCCCATGAAGCTGTTGCCAAAGTCCATGAATGCTTGCTTTATGAATTGGTCTTGCAGGTGTTCAGGGGGGTATGTAATCACTAATGAATAGTCGAAAAACACAGAAACTCTCCGCAGCCTCTGGCACCGAGAGCTGCTGGGCTTTATAATTCTGTGAGAAAACACACATGCAACTAAAGCTTTCCCTGGGCTCCAGCGTTGCCTGAGGCCAAATATTCATCACAGCCCATCCCTAGGCTGGTGGTACGTTCCAGAAGGGATGAGAGCTGTAGTCGCCCTGTGGGCCGGGAAGTTTGTGGCACTTACACAATTTCCCTGCCCTGACGTGGTACATTATTTTAGCCAATGGTACCATCTTTATTTAAGGGCCATTTGTGGAATATCCAGCAGGCCAGACCACCTGGATATTTTATGAAGACCTTATGGGCTTAGGCCCAGGTGGGCTGGATGCCCAGGGAAACAAGGCATTGGGAGGTCAAAACCAAATCACCTCAGATAATCTGCACCAATGCTTGGGCAGGAGGGACTAGAGCTATGGAGAGTCAAGAGTAAAGTATTGGCTGGGTGCAGTGGCTCACACCTGTAATCCCAGCATTTTAGGAGGCTGAAGCGGGCAGATCACAAGGTCAGGAGATCGAGACCATCCTGGCTAACACGGTGAAACCATCTCTACTAAAAATACAAAAAAATTATCCAGGCGTGGTAACAGGTGCCTGTAGTCCCAGCTACTAGGGAGGCTGAGGCAGAAGAATGGCATGAACCTGGGAGGCGGAGCTTGCAGAGCCAAGGTCATGCCACTGCTCTCCACTGCTTTGGGTGACAGAGCGAGACTCTGTCTCAAAAAAATAAAATAAAAATAAAAATAAAGTATTTTTTTCAGCCAGCCATGGTGGCTCACGCCTGGAATCCCAGCACTTTGGGAGGCTGAGGCGGGTGGATCACCTGAGATCAGGAGTTCAAGACCAGCCTTGTCAACACGGTGAAACCCCGTCTCTACTAAAAATACAAAAATTAGCTATGCGCAGTGGCGGGCACCTGTAATCCCAGCTACTCGGGAGGCTGAGGCAAGAGAACTCCTTGAACCCAGGAGGCAGAGGTTGCAGTTAGCCGAGATCGCACCACTGCATTCCAGCCTGGATAACAGAGCGAGGCTCCATCTCAAAAAAAAAAAAAAAAGAATAAAGTATTTTTCTCAAGCAGGCTAGATAAGGGGGCTGTGCATGGGAAAGAAAGGGTCTTGGTATTGGATGCCCACAGAGCAAGAGGCTTTAAATCTAAAGAGAATCTATCATGTCCCCTCCACCCAAGAAAAGTTACTGAGAATCAAGACTTGTAGGAAGAGGATTTTATTAGAGCTAATCGAGCTTGTCCTTCCCAGCCTCAGCCCGGCGGGGAAGCAAAGCTAAAACATTTTAGATGTGGAAGGCAATGCTTGTTATTTTTCTCACTTTCCCTACCTGCCCTCCCTCTCTTTCATGAGCCCTATCTGAGCTGATAACTGGAAAAATGTAAGAGTGGTAACTGGATCAGCTCTCCAGCCTTTCGAAAGGCTGGAAAAATAAAAATAAAAACTTGTGAGAGATATCCAAATTCTCTGGTACTTTGAATGGGGGTAGTAAGATCTCTTTATCAATACAGGCTCCATCCCCACATTGAAAACACAACATCAGGGCATTGGGAAAATACAGAAGCCTAGTATTAGAAAAATAGAATATTGGACAGTAGCATGTGGCACCTTCCAGTATCCTCCATAGCTGGGAGCAGCCCAAATCTCTAGCAAACACCGAAAGCCCCTAGGCACTGATAAAAGAAAATGGGGGCTGGCCCCCGACAGGGCCATGTCCCTGAGAACAAGCTTTCAGGGCTCACAGCACCTGGGACACTGAGTCTCTTTCTTAGCCAGAGCCAGCAGTAGTGGTCCCAGAGCAAAGCTAGGACTGGAGTTCAGAAGCTGAACTGTCACGGCTACTTATAAACATTGAAAAATACTAACTTCTGCACTTTGGGGGTGAAAGAATTTTGAACTATGGGAGCTACAAAGATAGCAGACTCTTCCTCACAAAATACTTGCTTTCTCTGGGTTTTCATACCTCTCCTCATTCATGTTACACTAACATTTCCAATCATCTACACTGACACCGGAGATGCCAAAACTACCCTGATGGGTCAGTTACAGTTAGATGGGATGGGACGTCTTGGAATTAGTGATATTTCAGAAACACAATGAAAGTTCTAGCATGCTATAGGAGGATGACTATAGGTAATGATAATATTGGCCGGGCACGGTGGCTCACGCCTGTAATCCCAGCACTTTGGGAGGCTGAGGTGGGTGGATCATCTGATGTCAGGAGTTCGAGACCAGCCTGGCCAACATGGTGAAACCCCATCTCTACTAAAAATACAAAAATTAGCAAAAAAAATATATATATATATGTATATATAATATATTATACAGCTTCAAACAGCTAGGAGGAGGATTTTGAGTGTTCCCAACACAAAGAAATGATAAGTGTTTGAGAGATGACGGATGTACTAATTACCCTCAACTGATCACTACATATTATGTTCATTGAAACATCACTATGTACCTCATGAATATGCACAATTATTATGTGTCAATTTTTTTTTGAGACAGGGTCTCACTTTATCACTCAGGCTGGAGCGCAGTGGTGTGATCCCAGCTCACTGCAGCCTCAACCTCCTGGGCTCAAGTGATTCTCCTGCCTCAGACCCCCAAGTAGCTGGGGCTAAAGGTGTGCCCCACCACATCAGGCTAATTGTGGTATTTTTTGTAGAGATGGGGTTTCACCATCTTGCCCAGGTTGCTCACGAATTCCTGAGCTCAAGCCACCTACCTTGGCTTCCCAAAGTGCTGTGATTACAGGCATGTGCCATCGCGTCTAGCCCATTATGTGTCAATTTTTTAAAAAAATTCCAAGACATTTTATTTCCAAAAATATTTCCCAACTAAGCACCCTGACACAAGAAATTCCACAATTAGAGATGTGTTTCTTTGGCCTAATTTGAAATTGCACTACTATAAACATTAATTTATTTAGCAAATATCTACTAAACATTCTATGCAATGCACAGTGCTGGGGAATAGATAGATGGGGTAAATAATATGTACAAGGTTTCTGCTCTTGTAGCACTGCTATTAATCTATATCAGTCATTTAAGGATGAGTTCACCAAATTATTTCCTGGAAACACATGAAGGGGGGCTGGGTAGTGATGGCTGTCCCTAAACCAAAAGGCACAAAGACCAGGATGTCAAGACAGTGGCCACTGAGGATAAATTTCACCTACTTCATTCTTCATTCATTCACCACTCAACAAGTATATTTTGAGCATCTCTTTAGAGCCAGATACTAGAGATATAACAGTGACCAAGGCAGACACAGTCCTTGCCCTTGGAGTGTTTTGGGTTTTTGTTTTGTTTTGTTTTGTTTTTTTGAGACGAAGTATCGCACTTTTGCCCAGGTTGGAGTGCGGTGGCGCGATCTCGGCTCACTGCAAGCTCCGCCTCCTGGGTTCATGCCATTCTCCTGCCTCAGCCTCCCGAGTAGCTGGAACTACAGGTGCCCGCCACCACGCCAGTCTAATTTTTTGTATTTTTAGTAGAGACGGGGTTTTACCGTGTTAGCCAGGATGGTCTCAATCTCCTGACCTCGTGATCCGCCCGCCTCAGCCTCCCAAAGTGCTGGGATTACAGGCGTGAGCCACCGTGCCCAGCCGGAGTGTTTACATATAATATGAGAGACAAACAAGTAACTCAATTACAGTACAACATAACTAGTGCTATTCGGGGTGGGCACAATACACTAACAGGGCACACATTAGGAGCACATACACTGGACATGGGGAAAGGAGTGAAGCAGGGAAAGCTCTGTGAAATCATAGGAGTGGGGGTGGGGGGCCCAGTATTCCTGAGAACAGGAGCAGCTTATGCACAGTCCCTGAAACAAGAGTGCTATTGTGCCCCTCAGCACCACAGTTGGAATGTGAACTATCAAAGCACAGTTGAGGCAAGAGAGCACATCAAACTGTAGGTTGAAGCCCGGTGTCAGCTCACTGCTCTTGTAAAGGGCCAGATGGTAAATATTGCAGGCTCCATGGTCCATAGGGTTCATTGCATCGACTCTACTCTCCCCTTGTAGCAGAAAAGCAGCATAGGCAGTGAGTAAGCAAATAGGCATGGCTGTATTTCAATGAAACTGCGTGTACAAGAAAAGGCAGTAGGCTGGATTTTGCCCATGAACCATAGCTTTTCAATCTGTGGTCTAACCAGGATTTGGAGCCAAACAGACGAAACTAAGGAAACCTTGTCTGCTGGGGTTGGCTTCCCTAGAGAAAGGTGATATTTGTGGCAAAAGAATACTAGGGTAGGGAGCCAGGAGATCTGAATTCAGCTCTTGGTTGGACCACAGTCTCTATGATAATGTCCCTGAAGCACAGTTTCCTCATCTATAAAACTAAAGAGTAGAAAAGAGTCTCTAGGGTCTCTTCTCTGAAGGTCTAAGCAGGGGTACTTAACTTAGGGGACAGGGTCATCCCAAGGAGTCTATGAATAATATTGAGTGGTTCATGAACTTAGAGCCCTATTACATTTGTTTCACTAATTTCTAACTGAAATGTTGTATTTACTTCAATTACAACAAACCACAGTATCATTAGCAGTACCTATGACTTTGTCTCCAATAGAAATCATAAATATGTTCATATGTTACAGTTGGTGCATATATCTTGAAATACCAATTATATTTATCACTTCTTTTAATTTATGATAGCTATTAGACCTGCAAGTAGACCTTGTTATTTAATATGTTAATAGAGACACACACATTTCTGTATCACAAATAGGGTTTTAAAAAATATGTTTCACTTATTCTCTTTTTTCTACGTCCAAGTATCCATTATTTAAAAAAATTGATAACTGTATTTCAATATAATTGGTTTTTCTTTGTAATCCTATGTAATTTATTTTGCTTATTAAAAAAAAAGTATTCAGGCTTGGCATGGTGGCTCACGCCTGTAATCTCAGCATTTTGGGAGACCAAGGCAGGTAGATCATCTGAGGTCAGGCGTTGAAGACTAGCCTGGCCAACATGGTGAAACCCCACCTCTACTAAAAATTCAAAAATTAGCTGGGTGTGGTGGCGGCACGTCTGTAATCCCAGCTACTCAGGAGGCTGAGGCACAAGAAACATTTGAACCCAGGAGGCAGAGGTTGCAGTGAGCTGAGATTGCATCACTGCGCTCCAGCCTGGGCAACAGAGCAAGACTCCATCTCAAAAAACAAAAAACAAAACAAACAAACAAACAAACAAACAAGAAACTAGTATTTTGAGAAGGAGTCCATGGCCAAAATAATGGTTAAGAACCTTGGTCCAGAGCAATGAATTATTAATTTATGTCAATTATACTTATAAAATATTTCTTACAAAAAGAAAACACACCATTTTGGGTAAAAATGTGGCAAAGAATTAGTTTCTTACACAGTTTATGAAAATATGAATTGTTACAGCCTTTTAAAAAGTAATGGAGCAAATATTTATTAAAATTTTAAAATACATATATACTCTGTAATCTCAGCCCTGAGACTTAACTTATATAAATAAAAACGCCAGTACAAAAAAAAGGATATGTAGACAAGCATTGTTCACAGTGTCAAAAAGAAACAAACACACACACCTAGAAACAAAGTGAATGCCTGTTGCTAAGGGATGATTGAGAAATGATGATATATCAACAGAATGGAATATTATATGGTCATTAAAAAGAATGAGTTGGACAGCCTGGGGTGGTGGCTCATACCTGTCATCCCAGCACTTTGGGAGGCTGAGGTGGGTCGATCACCTGAGGTCAGGAGTTCAAGACCAGAATGACCAATATGGTGAAACCCCATCTCTACTAAAAATACAAAAATTAGCCAGGTATGGTGGCATGCCCCTGCAGTTCCAGCTACTCAGGAGACTGAGACAGGAGAATTGCTTGAACCTGGGAGGCAGAGGTTGCAGTGAGCCAAGATCTCACCACTGCACTCCAGCCTGGGTGACAGAGTGAGACTCCATCTCAGAAAACAAAAAAGAATGAGTTGGAGCTATACTAGATGCCCTGGTGGAATGTCCATGCAGTATCATTGAATGAGGAAAGGATAGAATTTTACTCCATTTAATAAAAATGCACTGTGACAAAAGACATGTTATATGTGTATGATGATGATGATGTGTGTGTGATTATGTGAGGATGGAGAAAAGTGAAGATGGAAATATATTAGTATGCTAATATGTACATCATGGGCAGAGGTCAAGTTGATGGGAACAAGAGTGGGGAAAGGAAGAGCCAAGCAAAAACAGAAAAGGAAAACCACACTTACAACAGCAACGAAGGGCATGTATAGGATCATTGCATTTTTGTGTTGACATAAAATTATATCTGTATGGTTCGAAGGAGAAATCATTCTCTCCACCCCTCAGAAAAATCTATGACATCAGATAAACAGAGGGTGAATCCTCCTTCTCTGGTATACGACATTATCAGTTAACTTTTAAATCATCAAGTATTTATTGATTCCCTCTTTGCTCCAAACTGATACCTAACATCTTCGAGCACCTTATTTGGGAACTTAAAAGATAATCACAACACCAAAATGGTTTTATTTTACAAATAAATATGTCTATTTTGATATAAACAACTCATTCACTCATTCCTACATTCATTTCCAAAGAACCGTAAGTGTCAGGGTCTCTGAATAAAAAGAAGCAAAAAAATACAGGAAGGGAAGAGTATCTTATATTCTTTCCTGTCTCTAGTTTGTTTGATTGTTGTCATTGTTGATTAATATCAAACACACACTTTTTCTCATTTCCACTACTTACTCCTTTGCAGGCTTACCAAATTCTCATAAAGATCAGGTCAATGCCCAGCACATCATAGATACTCAATAGAGGCTCACAGAGCAATGAATGCAGATCCACTTGTCACACCTTTCAAGGTCAGAAGAGAGCAACGGTGGCTCCAGCCAGGCGCCATCCTGCCCAATGACCTAGATGCTCAGGAATCTGATCAGGCCACTTTGCAGAGGCCGTCCACCCCACTCACTGCCCATCAGTTTCTATTCTGATGACCAAGAATGAGAACAAAAGAAATGAAATGCCAGCAACTTTCAGTCTTTCCTCATCCAATTGGATGGCCTCTTTGTTTTCACCTATTCAGATCTGTTTTGGGAACTGTTAACCAAAGGACAGTCTAAGCCTCTCAAACTGCCGTTCTTAACTTTTAGGAAGAAAAAGTTTCTCACAGTTTTCTCCTTGCAGGAAGTGGAAGATGAGGAATAATCCTGGATGTACTGGATCCTCTCTTAGAGATGGCAGCTGTTACCACCTAACGATCATTCTAATTCCTTACAGCCAGTGCCATACATTTCAAAAGATTCCCTTCCACCTATAAAATTCCATGAGAGATCGGTAGCATGGGCAGTGTTAAACTAGCTATCGGTGAAGAATCTGAAGCTAAGTATAGGGCAGCAACTTGCTGGAGATGACAAACTAGTGATCTGGGAACCAGGAGTTGAACCCTGGTCTTTCAAATAGTAGTAGGAGTACAAGAGCAGTTGGCATTTTAGAGAAAATAAACTGATGTAGATCAATGCTGTTCAACAGAAACTTCATGGGAGCCACACGTGTAAGTTAAACATTTTACACATTTAACACAAATTAGCTGCATTCACAAAGCAAAAGGAAACAGGTGAAATTAATGGTTTTTTAATGCCAATATATTAAAATATTATCATCTCAATATACAGTCAATATAAAAATTTTTCATGAGCTATTTTACATGCTTTGTTGTACATAGAGGACATCTGAATTTGAACTGGCCCCATGTCAAGTGTGCAATAGCTACATGTGGCTGATGACTGCCAGACAAGCCAGCATGTAGGTAAAGGAGGAAGAATAAGACAATAGGCTGCATTTACAAATCAAGTGAGATTTCCTTCAAAAAAAAGAAATTGTGTTGCAGTGTTTCACCAGAAATGGAGCTAAGGAAAGTCAGCATCAACCCTTCTTTAGGCCCCAAAATGTGGAATTCAAAGCTGTGGTACTGTACTACATCACAGGTCACCCAGGAAAACAATATCTAGCCCTCAATAATAGAAGCAATGCCTGGAAAGGTTATGGACAAGCTGCTCCCTGCGAGATGGAAGCAGGGACAGACATACTGGGGGCTTATAAAGCCTCTGTCAATAAGAAACCGGGCTCCACAATAATTTTAAACCACAGTGAGCCTGACAGGAAACTGACCTAGTAAACCAGACAAATTACTGCTGCAGCCAGGCCAGCCTGCCTCCCACTCCAACCCGCAGTGAAACTTGAGCTGTTTGAAAGCTTTCTGGAGGGTGAGAGAGAAGAGGCATGCGGAGAGACCATGAGTGCTCTGGACAGCCTGAATCCTGAGCCCTGGAGGTCTAGGTCACTGTCATTTCCCTATGGGAGCAAGTACACAGGGGTGTGCACTTGAGGGCAGTCAATCCTGATTTGCTGGGTGTCTCTGAACTGGCTGGTTCCCCTCTCTGTCCTCTCCCTCACCCTGACAGAAGGTGACTATAATAATGCCTGCTCATCTGGGACCACATTCTTTAAGTTGGTGACCTCCTCCGATAGCAAAAGACCGTTGTCATAATATTTAAGCTACACTGGGATAAAGTGTCCAGTGGACTCCCGTTAGAATCCTTGGAAAAAGCCAGAGATATCATACTTGTAGCACACTTCGAAATGTGCTGTAAGACTACAGTAACCAAAACAGCATAGTACTGGTAAGAAAAAGGATACATAGACCAATGGAACAGAATAGAGAACCCAGAAATAAAGCCACACGCTTACAGCTATCTGATCTTCGGCAAAGTCAACAAAAATAAGCAGTGGGGAAAAGACTGCCTATTCAATAAATGGGCTGGGATAGCTGGCTAGCCATATGCAGAAGAATGAAACTGGACCCCTACCTTTTACCGTATGCAAAAATTAACTCAAGATGAATCAAAGATTTAAATGTAAGACCTGAAACTATAAGACTCCTGGAAGAAAACCTAGGAAACACCATTCTGGACATCAGTTTTGGGAAATAATTTACGACTAAGTCCTCAGAAGCAATTGCAACAGAAACTAAAATTGACAAGTGAGAGCTAATTAAACTGAAGAGCTTCTGCACAGCAAAAGAAACTATCAACAGAGTAAACAAACAACCTACAGAATGAGAGAAAATATCCACAACTATGTATCCTACAAAGGTCTAATGTCCAGAATCCATAAGGAAATTAAACAACTCAGCAAGCAAAAAACAAAGAGCCCCATTAAAAAGTGGACAAAAGACATGAACAGACACTTCTCAAAAGAAGACATATGAGCAACAAACAAGTTTATATAAAAGTTCTCAACATCACTAATCATCAGAGAAATACAAAACAAAACCACAAGGAGATACCATCTCACACCAGTCAGAATGGCTATTATTAAAAAGTCAAAAAACAACAGATGCTAGTGAGGCTGTGGAGAAAAGAGAATACTTAGACACTATCGGTAGGAATGTAAATTAGACACTATTGGTAGGAATGTAAATTAGTTCAGCAACTGTGGAAAGCAGTTTGGAGGTTTCTCAAAGAACTTAGAACAGAATGACCATTCAACCTAGCAATCCCATTACTGGGTATATACCCAGAGGAAAATAACTTGTTCTTTCCAGAAGGACATTGGCACTCCCATGTTTATTGTGTGCTATTCACAATAGCAAAGACATGGAATCAACCTAAGTTCCCATCTACAGTGGACTGGATAAAGAAAATGTGGGACATATACACTACAGAATACTATGTGGCCATAAAAAAGAATGAAATTGGCCAGGCATGGTGGCTCATGCCTGTAATCTCAGCACTTTGGGAGGCTGAGTGGGGTGGATCGCCTGAGGTCAGGAGTTCGAGACCAGACCGGCCAACATAGTGAAACCCCGTCTGTACTAAAAATACAAAAAACTATCTGGGCGTGGTGGCAGGTAACTGTAATCCCACCTACTTGGGAGGTTGAGGCAGGAGAATCGCTTAAACCTGGGAGGTGGAGGTTGCAGTGAGCCAAGATAGCGCCATTACACTCCGATCTGGCAACAAGAGCGAAACTCCATCTCGAAGAAAAAAGAAAAAAAACCAGAATGAAATCATGTCCTCTGCAGCAGCATGAATGCAGCTGGAGGCCATTATCCTAAGCAAATTAACACAGGAAAAGAAAACCAGATAGTACATGTTCTTAGTTATAAGTGGGAGCTAAACACAGGTACTCATGGACATAAAGATGGCAACAATATACACTGGGGACTATTAGAGGGTGGAAGGAGATGGAGAGGGTTGAAAAACCAACTATTGGCTACTATGCTCGTTACCTGAGTGATAGGATCAATCGTTCCCCAAACCTCAGCATCACACAATATACTCATGTAGCAAGCCTGCGCATGTACCCTCTGAATCTAAAATAAAAGTTGAAATCATTTTTAAAAACAGAAATTGAAAAAAGAATCCTTGGGACTCGATTCCTGGCAAGAAGGCTATAGGGATGCAGAAGAAACCACTGGAAAACAAAAGTTATAATATAAAAGTGTAAAAATAGATTTGGAGGGCATCAGAAGGTCCAAGTGGGTAGGAAACGGCCTTTTTGTCTGGAGTTTACTCCACTTCTATCCCCTTTGTAGGCAGGAAACCTGGGGCCCTGCTCGATGATTATAAACAGAAAACTGTAAACTTGGACAAAGGTGGGGCAAATCAAAGTCTACTGAAATAGGACACCTGGGATTATTCAAATGGCACTGGGCTGGTTAGTTAGACTTGAGCAAATCCCAGAAGTGCTCCAAGTCCCATGATGTCTCTACAAAGTGCATAAGGATGCCTTCCACCTCTGATGTTCTCTGAATCTGTTTCTGAACCCTCTGCACATTGTGTGCATGCTACAGGCACTTAAACACTCACTAAGTGGGCAACCCAGTGTATTCCACACAGGACAACAAGATGACTCTAGTAAAATATTCTCCTGACTCTCACTCAAAATACTAAGATCCATTCTATGGGAAGGACCAGGTGCATTGTGGGAATGGACAGAGCTGAGCTCAAGGAGCCCTGTCATGTGAGGAGCTCAGAGCCTTGGCACCCCTGGTACTGCTCTCCTGCTTCCACCTCCACCTGGGTCCTGAGCTCCAGAATTGGGTTCCTTTCAGTCCATTTGTGTCCCCTCAATCTGTGGAATTTCTCAAATGCTCCAGATTTTCTGGGTAGTTTAACAGCCTTATGGAAGGGTTGAAATCTCGAATTTAAACTGTCAATGCTGCTTAAGGTCTAACAAAGCCTCAACGATCTAGCTGAATCCAGGTCCCTTATAAGGATGCAACTGAATGCCGTAGTCATTTGGTTTTTGCAAATTCTTCTCTTTCTATTGATGTTAAGAAACTTTGACATAATACTAGAAGGCAACTAAACACGCAATGAAAATAAGGCAACGCAATTTCTTGGTAAACCCTTGAATTTTAATTCCTATCAGTCATGAAAGCTCAAACCAGTGATTCCAGGAGGTAAGTGTTCTAACATAACCTGTGGGCACCATGCTGGGAGAAACTATCAAGACACCCACATTCCTCATGTGTCTTCACCCTGATTTCTGATGTCAAATTGCACAACTTTCTTGAATCCCTGAGCCTCAGTTTCACCATCTGCAAAAAGAAGACAGTAACCTATTTTCTACCTAGCAACCTATCAGTATAATTTATTGTATCAATAATATAATATTAGAGTAACTTGAATTGAGTTAAAAATTTTGTAAGGACTGTGATAAGTTTACAGAGGGATTTTTTTCTCCTTTATCTTTCAAGAGTTTTGAAATGTAATCATATTTCACTCCCCAAAATTAATTTATGACAAATTTTAACATAAAGTAACTTGAAATTGATGAATGCCATATGAGGGCAAATCACAGCCAAACCTTAATTATTCATTTGCCACTGGATTCACAAAGTCTATTATCTACAATTAATTTTTAAAATCCAAATGGAATTTCCCTGGTCACTAAGAATACTTTAGAGACAATCTCAATCAATCAGTCAATCACAAAATATGAATACATGTATTGATTTTGAACTGTGAATTCGGCACTGCAGAAAACATCTGAGAAGGAAGGAGAGGACCTTCAGGTCCTGACCTGAAGGAATCCCAGTGATGTTGGAAAAACAAGACTAAAAATTATCACAAAATGCAAATGGCAAAACTGTGGCGATGACTAAGGGCCAAACCGTAGGGAACAAATTCTAGAGATGAGTAGATGTTCAGAGCAACTATGTACAATGTTACGAAAAATTGCGATTAAGTGAATCCTTAAAAAATGTATGACATCTATCTATGAGATAGAAGGAGGAAAATAAACTAATATTTGCTGACATCTACTATTCCCCAACACTGTTGTAGGTGATTTCACACATGTAATATGATTGGCTCCCCACAACTTCCCTATGAGACAAGAATTTTTAGTTTCCATTTGACAGATGAGGAAGCTGAGCCTCAATTATTGTGCTGTGTTTATGATATAATGCAGGAACCTGCCTGATTACCAGGGACACTTGTGCCGTATGCCTGATGACATAATGAAACCTAAGCTAGAATAAAGAGGGGCCAGATAATAGACAGCTGTGTGGTCCAATATGGTAGCCACCAGCCAATGCGCCTCTGGACAATTTGAGACGTGTCTGGTGCAACTAAAGAACTAAAACTGTGTGAAATATTTTTTTGTTAAACACAACTACATTGTTTTGATAGGGCTACATTTTCCTTTAAACATTGAACATTTAGCTTCCAAATTAAGAAGTGTTACAAGTTTTAAAATACACACTGAATTTCAGAAACTCCGTATAAAAAAGGAATGTAAAAAATCTTATAATAAGCTTTTAATATCGATTGAATGTTAAAATGATAATGTTTTGGATATGTTGAGTGAAATAAGATATTGTAATAAAAATCATTTCACCTATTTCTTCTTACATCTTTATGTGACCACTAGAATATTTTCAGTTACAAACGTGGCTCTCCTTATATTTCTCTTGAACAACACTGAAGCAGAGGATATCAGATGCCAGGCAGTGGCAGGATGGAGAATAAAGTAGAGCAAGGAGTAAGAGTGATGGTCTGTCTTCCTCTACAATATGAGATCCATATATTCTCTGTTTAGAATACAGTAGAGGCCTTGTTTCTATTCACCGCTGTATCCTCACTACATCCTCACTACATCCTCTGGCATATAGTGAATGCTCACTACATCCTCTGGCATATAATGAATGCTCAGTACATTTTGACTCTGAATTCTCGCCATTGGTACCACCACCATTCTAACCACTGAAGCTAGAAAGCTTGGTGCTCTGTTGGCTCTCAACTGTCTGCCATCTTTTGTCAGTCCCAAGACCTGTCATTTCTCCCTCTGTGAGGGCCCCAATATCCATCCATTGTTTCCTATTTCCTATGTCTCCCACCCCTGCCTCACCCCACATCCCACCTCACTAGGTGCTAGTGCCTAAATTACCTTAATTGCTTCATAACTGCTCTCTCTGCCTCTCTCTCCCTCCAATACACTCTTCTCATCACTGCCAAATTAATTCTTCTCAACCATCACTTTCATTTTCAAAGTTCCTTAAAAGCAAGAAATGGGTCTTATTTATCTTGGAATACCCTGTGTATGGCACTCAGTAGGTGCTAAAGAACTGTGAAAAAAAAAGTTTCATAAATTTATTTATTTATTTAGAGAGAGAGTCTCGCTGTGTCACCCATGCTGGAGTGCAGTGGCATGATCTCAGCTCACTGAAACCTCTGCCTCCCAGGTCCTCGAGCTGGGATTACAGGTGTGTGTCACCACACCTGGCTAACTGTTTTGTATTTTCAGCGGAAACAAAGTTTCACCATGTTGACCAGGCTGGTCTCGAACTCCTGGACTCAAGTGATCTGCCTGCCTCTACCTCCCGCAGTGTTGGGATTACAGGCATGAGACACCGTGCTTAGCTGTTGTATAATTCACTTTTGTCCATAATGACTAAAAATTACTTTTATCCTGTCAGTTCCATGCTCAGAACCCTTTAGGATTCCCCAACAACCAAGAAAACAAAGTTCAAAATCAGCCTATGATTCATGGCCCATTATGATCTGGGGATGCCCACCTTTTGGTCCTAGCTCCTCCACATTCATCCTTCCCTCCCTGATAACACCCCTCTCTCCTGCTTACTTCTGCTGATGCTGTTCTTCACTCCCTTGGGGCACCTTCCCTCATCCATTTATCCAACTTCTACCCACCCTTCAAAGTCTGGATCAATCCCCACTTCTCCATCAAGGACTCTCCAAATCATATCATGCAAAAGTGAGCATCCCCTGCCCTGTCCTCCTGGAGATCCTACCAGTAGCATTAGTCATTTGGCATTTAGCACACCCTGACATTCATTCATTTATCATTCATTTATTCAACAGATACTTATCAGACCATTATCACATAGTATTAACATTTTCTTCCCATACTTGCACATTATCTATTCAATTATGTTATAAACTCTTTGGAGGAGAGCACTAAGATTTTAAACTTATTTGAATGTACACATTCATATATATGTTACATTACTGATCAAAGAGAATGTGGTCTGTTTCATGCCTCTATGTTGTTATACATATTATTCCATTTGCCTAGAACATCCTCTCTCCAGCTGTCATTATTCCCATCTGTCAGGCAAATTCTTACTCATCTTTAAATAAACAAGTGAGTCTGATCTCTCCCTCCTTTGGGTGTCCTCTACCAACAACACATCACACTTGTCCAGCTCTTATCCTCATAATTTTCTTGTCTGTCTTGTTTGGTGAATGATTCTCCCTCCTGAAACCACTAACAATAGTATTTTATGATATACTCAAGTACTATATGTTCTTCACAGGAAAAGCATTAATTAAATTTATTCAGGTGTTGTAGTCATGGTTGTACCAAATATATCTATGAACTTTAAACATACATTCTCATTACTAGTCCCTTATGTAGTAAAATGTGTTTCCTTCCTTTCAACCCTCTCAACATCCATGTGATGTTGCTACAAAACATCCCCATATTGCATTTGAACTAATAAGTTCTGCAGTTACATGCTTCTTTTGCTGTTTTTCATATTATTCCATTTGCCTGGAATGCCCTAAGAATAGAAAGAGATTAAATGAATCAGTAAAACATACTCAATGTACGCTGAACAGATCAGCCTGGCCAACATGGTGAAACCCCATCTCTACTAAAACTACAAAAAACTAGCCAGACGTGGTGGTGCACATTTGTAATCCCAGCTACTCGGGAGGCTGAGGCTGGAGAATTGCTTGAACCTGGGAGGTGGAGGTTGCAGTGAGCCGGGATTGCGTCACTGCACTCCACACCGGGCAACAGAGTGAGACTCCGTCTCAAAAAAAAAAAAAGAAAGGACGCTGAAGGACCCCATATTTGTTCATATTCGGCATTCCTTGGGTACTTCAAATGATATTTAGAAACAAAAAAAGAGTTCAGTTTTTCGGTTAAAAGAAAATTCTAAGAAATCACGAAGCTCAAGACAGGTGATGTTAAGGATAGCCCAGTGGTTCAACTGGTATTTTCTAATCAAACTTCTTTGATTCAAATTTCAGCTCCATCTCTTTCTGGTTATGTGGCCTGAAGCATGTTATTTTATATCTCGAATTCTCAATTTCTTCAACTATTAAGTGAGGATAATAGAAGAACTCATATTATTGTAATGATTCAAAACTCACAGTATTATGATGACTCAAAAAGATAAGGTATATAAAACATGTAGCCTGCTTCCAGGCACACAGTAAGCACTTCATAAGCAAATAAACATTATTTATAAATATTATGCCAAAGACCAAAAACAGACAAATATTTTCATATTTTTAAAAAGCATATTCCAAAACCTGCTCAATGGTAAACATTACATTCTCTGGAAAAATCCTTAAAACATCATTAAATATCTGACTTATGAAGAGAAAGAGATGTGATCCCTATAGGCCAGCATGGGTTCATTATGAATAAGTCAAATCCACTAATCTTATTTCTGTTTGAAAAGGCTTATCAGACAAGTGAATTAATGTGATCATACAGAGGTCATATATATTTTTTGTTGGTTTTATACTCTTCTGGTGATTTCTTTAAAGAAATACAGACAAAATGAAAATTCTGTTATGTAAGCTGATTAAACCTGTATCAATGGCCATGATGGAGTAACTGCTACCAGGTTTGCCCTCCTATAGTAAATAACTTAAAAACTGGACAAAAAAAAACAATTATTTTCAAACATTAGAAAATAGGCAATGCTGGACTGCGATCTCTGAGAAAAGAGATGCAAACTAGATGAGCTATAGAAGAGGATGGGCATTCTGTCTGGAAGCATTTTCAAGGCCACAGCAGAGAGGAAAGGAGCCCAAGCAAAGCACAGCATTCTTGCTGAATTGAGGAGGCAGAAATCAGAGTTTGAGCAGGCGGGGGCAGCTGGAATTTATGAAATAGAATACAACAGAGCAGGAATTCTACACAGGAAAAGAGCTCCAGAAATTTGCATAGTGGTCCCCTTGAGTCTTTTATGAAGTATTAAGCTGCATATTTTCAGACAGAAGCTCTATGAGGCCAGGAAAACAACAAATATTGGGGAGTTGTAAACTAAACAATTTCCAGAGCTCACATGGGCTGGAAGATAGTTAAGCTCCAGCCAGCCAGCATGAAGAGAGTTCACAGAACCTCAGGGCATTTAGCAGAGACTACAGAAGAACCACACCTTAGCAGTAATAAGATAAAACTACCGTGAGGGTAAAGACTATTCTAGACCCAAGTTTTAAAAATTTTTACACAAATCTCAACACAGTCAGTGTGATCCACAAATAACTTAATAGTCTGCCAAAACAAAATTCACCGGTCTTTAAAGGAAAACAAGAAAATCCAAGACACTCAACAATGTAGCTTTCACAATGTACAACACCCAATGGACACCCTACACCAAAAATGGTTAGATATGGAACCCATAGTCAGTTTAAAAAAAAAACAAACAGGCAATAAGAACAGTGGCAGGACAGATAGAAATTATGAAAGTAGCAGACAACAACTTTTAAATGGCTAATATAAACAAGTTTAATGATTTAAGAGAGAATATAAAAGTATAAATTAAAAATATGAAAAAAAATCAAAATGGAACTCCCAGAGCTGAAAAATATTATATCTGAAATAAGAAATTTACTAAATAGACTTACCTAAAGCAGACTAGACATTGCAGTAAAAAAGACCAGTTCTGTTTTAAGAACTTGCCTGAAGTTCTTTTAGGCAAGGCAATATAAATTATCCAAATTGAAGCAGAGGAAAGAAAAAAAGAATTAGAAAAAAAATGAACATAACATCAGCGACTTTCAAGACAAGAGGAAGCAGTCTAGCATGTGTGTAATTTGAGTCCTGGAAGGACAAGCATAAAATATTATTTAAATAAATAATGGTTACAAATTTACCAAATTTGATGAAAATTATAAATCCAGAGATCCAAGACACTCGACAAAGAGCATGTAGAATGAAAATAATTGGACACACCAGAGTGAAACTGTATAAATCAAAGGTAAAGAGAAAATTGCAAAAGCACTTAGAGAAAAAATATATACAAAGAAGCAAAATAATACTGACTGCAGACTTTCCAAAAAAAGAAGTAAGCCTGAAGGAAATTGAATGACACTTTTAAAGTGCTGAAAGAAAATGGTCAATCCAGAATTCTATATCCATTGACAATCTGTCTCAAAAATGGAGGCAAAATAAAGACATTTTTTAAAACAAAAGCTAAAAGAATCTGTCATCAGCATATCTGCATATAAAAATATTAAAGAAGTTTAGGCTGAAGGAAAATGGCATCAAATGGAAACTGAGATCTACACAAAGAAATGAAGAGCATCAAAATGGTAAATGTATTAATATAAAATATATTTAAGTGAATTTAATTAAAGACATTCTTTTCAAAAACGCAAAACTTTCCCAAAAAGCAAACTCCCACCTCAGATGGTTTCCATAGTCAGTTAGTTGAAACTTACAAGGAAAAAATAATACTTTTTTCACAGAATATTTTTCAGAAAACAAAAAAGGGGAAACATTTGCCAACTCATTTTATAGGACAGTAATAATATGATGCCCAAACCAAATAATAAAATTACAAGAAAAATATTCAAACTAATATCCTTCATAAATATAAACACAAAAGTGTTAGCAAAATATTCGCTAATTAAATTCAGCAATGTATAAAAATCATAATGCATCATAACCAAACAGGATTTATACCAAGAATGTAATACTGATTCAACATTTGAAAATCAGCCACTGAAATTTGCCATAAAACTTTGCCACAAAATAAAGGAGAAAATTACATGATCATCTCTATAGATGCAGAAAAAGCACTTGACAAAATTCAACATTCACTCATGATAAAAACTCTCAGTAAACTGAGACTAGAAGCAAACTTTCTTCAACCTGGTAAAGGATGTCTATGAAAACCTACAGTTAACATCATACTTAATGCTGAACACTAAACTCTTTCCCCCTAAGATTTGTAACAAGGCAAAAATATAAGCTCTCACTACTTTTAGTCAACTTTGTGCTGGAGGTTCCAGCCAGTGAAATGAGAAAAGAAAAAGATATAAAAAGATAGCTGTTGGAAAGAAAGGCGTGAAACTGCTTTTATTTAGAGGCAATATCACGTACGGAGAAAATTCTAAGGAACCTAAGAAGTCGTTGAAACTAAGTAAATTTGGAATATCAGAGGATGCTAGGTCAACACACAATAGAGGATGCTAGGTCAGAGGATGTTAGGAAAGAGTCAGTTATATTTCTATACACAAAATAAAAAATAATATTTAAAAGCAATATAATTTGCCATAGCATTCAAAAACATGATATAATAAGGGATAAGTATAAAAATCTTTTCAAGACCTGCACACTGACAATGGCAAAGCAAAAGCATTGTTGAGAGAAATTGGAGAAGAAAGCCAAGATATGCCATGTTCATGGATTGAGAGACTAAATGTTATCACTCTCCCAAATTGATCTATAGGATCCGTATAATTAATTATTTATTTATTTATTTATTTATTTATTTTGAGATGGAGCTTCACTCTATTGTCCAGGCTGAAGTGCAATGGCACAATCTCGGCTCACTGCAACTTCCTCCTCCTGGGCTCAAGGGCTCAAGTGATCCTCCTGCCTCAGCCTCCCGAGTAGCTGAGATTACAGGTGTGCACCACCACGCCTGGCTAATTTTTGTATTTTTAGTAGAGATGGGGTTTCACCCTGTTGGCCAGGCTGGTCTCAAACTCCTGACCTTGGGTGATCCACCTGCCTTGGCCTCCCAAAGTGCTGGGATTACAGGCGTGAGCCACTGCACCCAGCCAGGATCCATATAATTTTGAGCAAAATTATAAAAGTTTTTTTTTTGTAGAATTTGACAAGCTGGTTCTAATATTTATAGGGAAATAAAAAATCCATAATGTATAATATAATTTTGTATAAAGAACAAAGTTGGAGAATTTATGCTGTCTGATTTTATATTTACTAGAAAATGACACTAACCAGTGAGGTTTGTGCTCACACATTGGTATGAGGTCAGGCATACAAATCAATGGAGAGTATATAGGGTCCAGAAACAGACCCACACTCGTATCTGGTCAGTTGATTTTTCAACCCTTTGGTCAGTTCATTCAAACAGTTGAACTGCCAAGGTAATGCAATGGGGGAAAAAGCAGTCTTTTCAAAAAACTGTGTTAGAATAACCAGATGTTTGTGAAGAAAAACTTAAATCTTGGCTTCTATTTCACATCACATACAAAAAAGTAGCTCAAAGTCCATCACTAAACTCAACTTAAAAGTTACAACTACAAAACTTCAAGAAAGAAACAGCAGAAAATGTTACCAATCTCAGGGTAGGCAATGATTCCATAATAAAGGCAAGTAAAGCATTAATCATATAAGAAAAAATAATCAATTAAGCTCCATCAAAATTAAATATGGCTGTTCTGATCTTTAATACTATTAAGAAAATAAAAAGAAAAGCTACAAATCAGGTGAAAAGAAAAACAAAACAAAACAACAATGACATTATATATATATATACACACACACACATAGGGAGAGAAGAGAGAGAAGTTCAACCTCATTAGTAATCATGGAAATAAAAATTAATTGCCCAATAAGTTATCATCGCACACAATACCAAATGATGGCAAGTATGTAGAACAACTGGGACTGTCAGCCAAGGCATGGCAGAGGTGAGCTGCAAACTCCAGGTGAGGGCTAGACACCGAATAGATCTGTTTTCTGCATCTCCAGCAAGGCATGGGAGAAGGCCTCAAGGGCCCTTTCCCAGCTCATGCCGCCAGCACTTTGCACCTGCTTACAAGGAAACCAGGAAGCCAGAGTGCATAGGTGTTGGTGCCTAGGACTCAGGGTTCAGGGTGCTAGACAGACAATGCAAGGTGCACTCTCATACACTGCTGACAGGAGGGTAAAATCTGACAACTACTTTGGAAAACTGGCAGTTGCTTATACAGTTAAGCATACACTTACCCTATGACGTAAAAATTCCTCGCTTAGGCATTTACTCAAGAAAAGTGAAATGAATGGACTCATACACAAGGACACACAGACTCACAAGGACTCATACAGGAATATTTGAGACTGAGTTAATCACGATAGCCAAAAACTGGACATAACCCAAATGTCCATCGAGAGGGGAGTGCATAAACACATTGTGACAAATTTACACAGTGGAGTATTCTTTAGCAATAAAAAGAACAAATTACTTATATATGCTACCTCATGAGCGAGTCTCACAAACATTATGCTGAGTAAAAATGGCTGGATACAAATAGTACATAATGTATGATTCCACTTATGTGAAACTCTAGAACAGGCAATACTGTACTAATCAATAGAGACAGAAGACAGAGCTGTGGTTGCCCGGATCCAGGAAGGGGTGAAAACTGCACACAAAGCGACATGGTAGATGGCAGAAATGTTCCGTCTTGACTGTGGCGATGCTTGCAGGGGTGCATGTGTTGGTCAAAATTCATCAAAATGTGCACTTTAAATGGGTTCATTTTAATCTATGTGATTTTTGTGTAAATTATACCTCAATAATATTGACTTTCAATAATCAAAAAAGATTCTATAAAATGGATTAAAAGTACGGGGCTTTGTTCTTGACCTTGCCCTGTTCCACGTTTTCATATGGCAAGAAATCCTACTTATTAGATTTACTGGTGGCACTTAGTTGTGAGAGTTTCTTTTATGTGTTTATCCAACAAATGTTCTTTAAGCGTCCATGTTGTGGTAGATATTTAAGACAATAATGATGAAGAAAAGAATGAGGTTTCTATTCTCATGGTATTACCGTCTTATAGGGGAAGCAGACATTAATTGAACAAGTAGAATGTATGATTTCAAGGTGAAAGAAGCTGAACAATTCTATGGGACCACATACAAAGGGACCTGGCCTAGCCTAGGAGAGCAGGGGAAGCCTCCTTGAGAAAATGACCATCCAGTTAGATGCTTAAGGATGAGTAGGTATGACTTCATCCAATTGGGGGCGGGGATGCATTTTGCATTTGCAAAGTCCCTGTGTGGGAGAGGGAAGCATTTTGAAGGAAGTATAGGAAGATCAGTGTGGTTGGAACTCTAAGAACAACAAAGCAAGATGAAATGCAAAAGGCAGGAAGTCATATCCAAGCCATGTCCTGAGAACCATGAAAAGCCAGCCAGGGGTCCTACGCAGGAGCAAGAGTATTAACCAAACAGTCTGGGTGAGAGAATTGGCAACTTCTGCTAGGCCGATGGCAGTGGAGAGGGAGGAAGTTGTTGCATTTGAAAAATAGCTAGGAGGTAAAAAGGACAGTTAGTGAGGGATTAGATTTGGAGGATGAGAGACAAGGAGGTGTCAAGGATGACAGCCAGCTCTCTTCCTTAGGCAACACTGAATGGAAGCATCTCCATTCTATATGAAGGTAAAGAGGCACTCAGGGGATTTTGAGGCAAAGATGAGGAACATATTCAACCTCACGTACCTAGAGGATGCTGATATGAAAAAGTCCAGATTACTCCACACGGTGTCCTGAAGTTTGGGACATCCGGGCTGGAGGTATGGAGATGGCACCCATCAGAATAGAGCAAAACCTTTGGGAGGATGAGGTCACAGAAACAGAGCTGTAAGGAGAGAAGAGTAGATCCTGTAACAGAGACCAGAGGAGAACCAGTCCTTAAGTGCCAGGCCAGAAAGAGCAGGGTCCACAAAGAACAATGAGAAGGAGTGCCCAGGAAGTGGGAAGAAAAACAGAAAAATGTTATACTGCAAAAACCAAGAGGGTGCAGCTGGGGATGGCGTCCCTTCTAACTCAAGGTTCCAGAACCATGCAGAAGGCTAGTGGGAGGGTGGTGATGGCAATGTCTAACGTGATTGAGTGCTTACTGTATACCCTGGCACTACTCTAAGCTCTTTATGAGAATGATCTCATGTCATCACAACAGTGGCATTGCGTAGGAAAAGGGATCACACTCATCTAGATCTCTCTGCCAGAGCCAGGATGAATACAAGACTCCTGACTTCTGAGCCAGTACTCCTCGCTCCTCTTGCCTTTTCACTGGCCTAGCCTACCTGGCCATCTCTTTCTCCAAAACTGCCCCTCAGGCTAGGTGACCTAAGTCTTCTGTACCATGGGATGTGATACTCATCAAAGATATTTGAGACTTCGGACTTCAGGGTCTTCTTCCTGGCCCACGTTGAAGCCAGCTGACTCTGACCAGAAGGGGAGGCCACTGTCAAGCAAGTCACCAGAGAAAGAGCATCTACTCCTGCAGGAACCTGGTGCAGCACCCCGTCCACCTACCTGCTTCGGGATTCCTCCTTTATCACGCAATTGATGGCACAATTTCTGCAGGAGAAGTCACTGTCACTGCAACCTGCTGTGGGTGGATAAAGGGGAATATCTCTAGCTCTGCACCAAAAGTGGCCTTCCCTGCACTCTCCCCATTCTTTCACTATCCCATCCCTTAGGTTGGCATCATTCTCTTTCCTTCCCAGGCCTTATATAGTCATGAAGTTTCACAAGAACTCAGGCTGACTGTGACTGTCTGCCAGCACCTCTAACCACTCTACTGCCAAGGCATGGCTGAAGCAAGCTGCAAACTCCGGTCAGGGCCAGACACCAAATAGATCTATTTTCTGTGTCCCAGGCACCCGAGAAGGCCTCAGGGGCCCTTTCCCAGCTCATGCCGCCAGCACTTCACACATGCTTACAAGGAAACCAGGAAGCCAGTGTGCATAGGTGCCGGTGCCTAGCACTGAGGGGCCAGGGTGCTGGGCAGGCAATGCACAGTGCCCGTGGATGCCTGGCAGGTGCTGAGCACCCACCCTTCTCCCACTTGCTGCCTGCACAGGCTGCAGTTCTTTGTGTCTGAGTTTCTGCTCCCTGTCTGCACTAGACTGGGTGGGGTGGGGAAGCCGGAAGTGTCAAATCAGCGTCTGGGTCTTGAGAAATGCCTAGAAGTGGACATTTGCATTAGAAACTTCGCCCGTTTGGACAGAACAAGTCTGCCTGTGCAGTTGTTTTCCTCTCCTGGCCTCCTTCCCTCCCCCGCACCCACTCCTTATCACCTTAGCTCCCCTTTCTGATTTCTCTACCAACCCCCTCCCTCCCTGGTCATCTGGATCTCGTTGTTCTTGCATTTCCCCAGCTGCCTGTCTGCATTAGCAGCCCTGCACGTGCACAGACACACACGTGCTCCCGGCACCCCCACCCTGTGGCTCTTTACCCCAACAACCCCACACCTTTTGCAAATTCACAAGGCAATTCCTTCCTTGGCTCCAGGATCCCCTTAACAGAATGGATTCTTTATTCCAAAGTAGGAATAGAAAGGGCCTTGGGTATAGTTAACTTGAGTGAGAGAAGCCACCAGGAAGGGGTGCATTTTTGTATGGGAGAGTGGGTGGGCGGCTTGTGTGGTTTGCAGTATTTTAGTCCTTTCTCAAAGACTATACCATATGAACAATCTACTTCTCCACTCCAGGGGCTTCCCTAAATGAAGACTGTTGAAAGGAATATATAGGGAACACCCTTAACAAAATGTGTTTCCCTCACTTCACCTAAAGGCCTTTTGCTGCATTCAATTACTGTTCATTTTATATTGCTTATGTTAACCAATGTGTTGAAAAAGATCAGCAAAAATCTAAGACATTGTCACTTTAAGAATCTAGACTAAAACACCTTAAATGAACTCTGCAGCAGACAGATGAAAAAAAAAAAAAAGCCCTTCTCTGGCCCTTGCTGCTTTTGCCATTATTCATGATGTAATTTTTCAGGTGTTAGTTTGGCAGAGAAAGATTGGAACAGAGCTTGTTGCTAGGACATGAATGAAGAAGAGGGATCCCATTGGTTCTTTGGGACTTGGCAGAAACCAATGGGAATGAAGGGGATGGAGGGGGGAAAAAAGCCACCAAAAGAAAAAAAAAAAAAGACTCTCCCGGCTGGACTATTATTGCGTTTTCTATGTTAAAGTGGGGTATTGTAAATTTATGGGAGATTTCGTTGGTCTATTTTTTTAAGGTGTAGGTGGGTAGTGGTGCTCGATGGACCAAGGCTGAGAATGAGCAATTAAGAGGCAGCTTTGTTCAGACTGTCCTGGGTTTCACTAATAGCTCACTGTTACTGGCAGTCTGGAGAGGTATGCAAACGAGGCCGGGTACATTTCACACCCTCGCCATGCTGCCACACACCGTTTGGGGAATACAAGTATACTAGAGCTGGAGGCAGGGAGGCAGGGATGAGGGTGGAGGGGCACTGGGATGCTTCCTCCAGCCTCAAGATTAGGTGAACCCCAAACAACCTTTTACAATGTAAGTGAAACTGCTCTGTGTGCGGAAACGAGGGGCCCAACGTGTTCCCTGCCCAACGCTTCTGAGCCGCCTCCCAATACGCTGCCCTAAGCATTTCACTGAGTCAGGGCAAGATGTGGCCCAGCGAAACCTCTAGTTCTGATCACACATGAGCCCACATGCTTGTTACCAGTGCAGCAGAGAATGTCACTGGGACTTCCAGACGGAGGCTATAAAACGTTCCCCCAGTTAAGCCGTTTGCGTTTCAGCCTCCCAGCTAGCAAAGTAAGCAGTTCTGTGTGCCAGTCATGCTTAGCTGCTTGATTCTAGGCAGAGCCTTGCAAATCTGGGCAGGAAGAGAAATATCGATCTCCACAGGTCCCCCTCATCTCCTCCATTGACTGTGTAGACTTGACAATCATTGCCCGGCCTCCGTTGCTATATTCCATTGTCTGGGCTCCGGCTGTAACCCACATCTTTTCTTTAATACATGGGCAGGGTTTGGGCTGAGTGACTTGAAACACACACACATAATAAATTGACTTCTATTGGGTTATAGACCTGGCCAGTTTATTTACACCCTGGAGGGGGCTCAACCTCTGCCAGATTCCTAACATCAGAGATTTTGTGGCTGGAGTCCAGCAACATAAAAGGATTTCTTTTTGTAATCGGAGCACTTCCTAAGACCACAGGCAGTTTCAACCAATTAACATCTCTGATTGCAATAGAAACATTTTAGAAGACTCACAAGGACTAGGAAGGTTTTCATTCACAAGCCTTTATTGAATCCATAGCATCCAGGAATTGATCTGATTATTGATTTATGATGATCATCCAGGAATTGATCTGATTATTGATTTATTTCTTGCTGATTTCTGTGACTTCTCAGGTTGTTGGCGATTTGGGAAAAAGGAGGGTGGGGTGTGGGCAGAAAATGGGAAGAAATGAAACAAAAAGGGAATTGTTTTTAATAGGCCTGTCTTGTTCTTTCAGCCAAACGAATCCCACGCACTGTTCATGTCCACCCCTCAGCATTGATAGAAAACATAGCTCCAAGTACAGAGCTTAATTGCACTCTTCAGGTCACAGGTAGCTTGTGTGCCTCAGTTCAAAGCCAAAGTCCGGGTTGAAGAAATCTGATTTCAGACAGTCAGCATTTTAAAATAAAAGCATTCACCCTGAGCCCCAAATGGGAGGTCTCTCTGCAGCTTTTTTGTTTGTTTTTTAACCAGGAATCCTGTGAGATGCACTGCAGTCAAAGTCTCCACTCAGACCTCACTTTGTTCTCAGTTCTCATAAAACCTCAGACTGCTTAACAAAGCTGCCTCACCCAAACTAAGCAGAGGCTTCAGAGCCTGGTGCCAGGGAGGGTAAACTGTACAGGAATGAGGTTGCAGGCAGACTCCACTGGGGAGTGGGGAGCTGAGCAGCCACCAAGGGGGACAAACAGGTCTCCGGAAAGAAGAAGGAAGGTGGCAAGGCGTCTCTTTCCCTATATCTCAATGCATTAATGATTTATTTATTAATTAGGAACCTTTCTATATTTACTGAGGAAAATGTGTGAAAATCATAAGATCTGAGCTCTCCCTTTCATGGAAAAAAAAAAAAAAAAGACAAAAAAGACTATCAGACCAGTTGAAGAATCAATACTAGAGCTCTGTCATTTAAGCAAAAGGGATTGTATTCAAAGCCAGGCTCTAACTTGAAGCCTCCAAATATCCAACTTATGTATTATTAACTGTATAAAAGCGTTGTCATTCCTGGGAGCAAGAAATTAACAAGGGCCCCACAAGTTAAGAGAGCTGCTTAGTGACACCCGATCAACCTTGGTCAGGAACCAGAAAGGAGAAAGGAACACCTCCCACTTGGATCAGAAAGGACCCTCCACCCACGAACAGACTTTAGAAATGAGCACATTTTCATTGCCACTGCGTGACCTATAAGCTAATTATGTTTTCCTGCAAGGGAAGCAAATTATATTGATTGTACAATAAAAGCTATTGTCATTCCCAGTATATTCATCATGACTCAGAAAGATGCAAAAATATTGACTTGCTCTAAATAGCATTTTACTTTTGTCTCCAGACAACAGTTTTTAAGGCGTAGCATGACTAGAGATGATTTTGTTAACCAGTCATGGGGAGGGAAAGGGACGGAGGAGAAAGTAGTTTATGGGCATAACCTCGTCCACCATTTGTGAATGACAGAGAACTCTAAGGAAAAGCATACACATTTCCAAGTTCATGAAAGAGTTAACCTTGGTTATTACATATATATTTTTTAAATTCCCTAAAACTCCCAATAGTACGCACGGTAACAAGAAAATAACGAAGCCCACTGACATCTTTGAAAAGAAGGTGATTAATTAAAGTAATTAGGCTGCACTGAATTATTAAAATATGAAGTCTTCTGTAGGGACGACAAAAAAAGGCAGAACATTTTTGCAGTTCAAAAATTAAAACCATATTCTGGTTCATTAGCTGAGACGGGAACTCACACGTTTTAGCCTACAATCTTATTCACAGATGCGTAAGTGTCTAATATTTCACACCTTTGTAATGGCTTTTGTAAAAAATTAAAAAAAGAAAATACAACAACCTGACTTTAATTATTTTATTGCTTGTAGAAAAGAGGCGATCTTTTGAAAGAATGGCAATGAGCCTTTCGGGTTTGCTTTGAAAATGCCCCAGGCTTTGAAATGCCAGGTGTGTTGGGGCCGTGACTAGGCTCAGGCTGGGGACAGTGAAGGGCAAGGAGACACCTCTTAACACATTTCTTGGCTGTGTCTTCAAAGTGGTCCATGTCTCTTTCCCTCTTACTAAATCAAACCGAACTCCTTAGTCTGACTTTAAAATCCCTTACCACGTTGCTTTGCCCTATCTGTCCCCACTCTATGAAACCTACTCCCAACGTAGTCAAACAAATCTCACTATCTTGCTCCAATCCACATTTATTTCTTCTACCTCCTCAGCGGGCTTGTCCTTTGCCTGGAAAGTCCTTTATTTCTCTCTGATATGATCATAGCATCCCCATCACTCAGAATCCAGCTCAAGTCCCCTTCTCCTCTTCTCCCATGTCTTCACACTTTAGGGACCTGGGCCACTTATGATTTAATTACGAATCTGATCATGTCACTCTCCTCCTTTGAAGCCTTCCATGGTGCCCCCTGCCCTCAGAGTAAATGTTCGGGTGCCTTAGGCTGGTGTTCATTGCCCTCTGGAATCTGGACCTTACCTGTAACAGCACCCACTCTGGAGTCAGATGGCCTCAGGGACAAGCTTAGCTCTGCCTTATAGTACTACTCTGGACTTGGGCAAATTAACTTAAATAATACTTAAAATCTTTGGGCCCCAGTTTCGACAAAGGACTATTGAGATGACTAAATGAGTTACTATACGTGAAGCACTTAAAACCGGGCCTAGCACATACTTGGCACTCAGTTATCATTGTCCTTCATATCCTTCCTCCTCATCTCAGATCCTGCCCTCAAGCAAACTATTTGCTGTTCTATGTTGCTTTTCTACCAGCATGCCTTTGTTCAAAGACTCTATCAAAACCTACCAATCCTTCAGGCTGTAATGCCATGTTCTCCAAAATCCTGTCCTGGATTCTGTCCCACCAATCTGTCCAGTCTCTCAACTAACTCAGCACTTTATCTGTATCTCTCTGATGGTGCTTAGCACCATCTGTTTTGTGTCATAGTTTTGAACAGGAATTGAGGGTAGGGACTATATCTATCTTTATATCCACTCCCACGTGTCGCAGAAACTGTTAGTGTTCATCAAATATTTCATGTATGCTATATTAAAGTTCAGCCACAATATGGGGAGCTCCCATCTGTATGGGTCCCTGAGTGACTATGTGGAGCAGACAATTCCTTACACCCTTGTTGGATGTATTATCTGAGCAAAATTAACCCTTTGTTGTGTTAAAGCTTTAAAATCTGGGGACTGCTGTTACTTCAGCACAGCTTAGCTTATCCTGCCTATTTTGACACCCTACATTTTCAACACCTGATATAGGAAATTTAGCACATAGCAAGTATTTAATATTCAAATGCCAAATACATCATATACAGAACTACCTTTTTTTTTTTTTTTTTTTTTTTTTGAGATGGAGTCTTGCTCTGTCACCCAGGCTGGAGTGCAGTGGCACAATCTCACCTCACTGCAACCTCCACCTCCCTGGTTCAAACAATTCCCCTGTCTCAGCCTCCTGAGTAGCTGAGATTACAGGTGCACGCCACCACATCCGGCTGATTTTTTTGCATTTTTAGTAGAGACGGGGTTTCATCGTGTTGGCCAGACTGGTCTCAAACTCCTGATCTCAGTCAATCTGCCTGCCTCGGCCTATCAAAGTGCATGGCATGAGCCACCATGCTCGACCCAGAATTACTCTTTTTTATGAACCTGTCTAATCGTTTACGTAGTTCAGTCCAACTTTAAGCATTTTGTTTTGACTCCTTACCTAGAATGCACACCCTTCGTGGGTTTTCTCTGTTGTCCAAAGGACCTAGCATAGTACTGGACATGTGCTTAGTAAGACCTGTTGATTAATGGGTCAGCCTCAGTCCACCAGTTCACCAGAAGTCAACTCCAACTGAGACTACAAATTGGTAGTAAAGGCTCTGATGATAGCTGATTCCTCTGGAGCTACTTCTGGCTCCACACTCTATCAGGGTATAGTGGGATGATGGCCATGCAGTGAGGTAGCTGTTCCAGCTCCAGAGACCACAACTCTTTGGTGGACATAGAGGACAAAAAAGATCAAACTGGTTTTCAGTATTTTTTTTACCCATACCATATTAGTCAAGATTTTGCTAGAATTTTGCTAGATAGTTTATATTATAAACATTCATTTTCTAAGTAGGAATGTATAATGAATATATTTTTCTGAAAAACACTAGATTTTTTTTTTCCTCCTTTGCCCACTCTGGAGATTCTGATATCCACCAGATGGGTGGATATCGAGTTGAAGCCCTGTTCACAGTGCAGCTTTCTACCATCTTCATCCAAGATGGATGAGCCAGGTAATACATATGACGCCTCCCACCCTCAAAGAACTTCTCCCTGTGGTGGGAATCTGAAGACCCAGGTTCAAGTCCCAGATCTACCTAATGGATAGCTCATTCCTTCTACATCTCAGTTGCCATCTATAAAAAGGTAAAAGGTGAGGAGGAGCAAGCTATTCCACTCTCCTTCCTTTCCCTGTAGGATTATTCTAGTAAAGATTAAATAAGATACAATGGGAAATTCTTGGAAATAAAAAGACATGAACAGTTTCCTTTGGGCTTTTAAATAAAATCCCCTGTCCCCTAGAATGCTCACATGCACTTACCTGTTGGGGGCTGTCACAAGCATCTGGGGCATATGAGATAGTTTATATAATCCAATCCACCTTCAAGCATCTTATATTGACTATTTACCTAGAATGCACACCCTTCATTGGTTTTCTCTGTTGTCCAAAGGACCTAGCATAGGAGCTCTTATCTGAGCACCTGATGAGAAGACGACACTCAGAAATCTCGGTATCATGCTCACCTTCACTGTCAGGGTCATCAAAGTTGACACAAAGGGAAAGATTAAAATATCTATAGAATAAAAGCAACTCAATTCAGAAGAAGGGTAAATTTTGGAGTTTCTCTACTGACTGAAATTTAAGAAAAAAGCTAAGAGGGTTAAGAGGAGGCAAATTTCGTCAGTTCAGCTGGAGAAAGCTCTCCATTCTGAGGTCATGCTCTGAACCAAGATGCCGTCAATCCAAGGTCACCCACCCTCAAAAAGGAAAAACATTGAAATTCTTTTAGAGCAGGGAGAGTTCAAGAATAGGCACTATCTGGGCTGAGATGAACTGACTGAGGTAGGCTCTTTTCCAGGATGTCAGAACATTGTACAAAGAGAGCGCCCAGGGATTCAGGTAATTACCATCACCCTGACTTGGAAAGTCCACCAATGATAGACTGTGCCACGGGTCCCAGCATCTCTGAACTGCCCTCTTAATTGGTTTCATCCTGTGCCAGTTACTCTCAAAGGCTCTAAATGCCAGTTTGCCCTGTGGGGCATTGCCCCTGAGTGGACAGAACTAGCTCAGAGCTGCCAGGGCCACCTGGATGTCAGGCTGCTCTGAACCACTACATGGGTAAGGCAGGATATCCCAAAAGGAAAGGGCTGGCTGAAGGCGACCAAAGGAAATCTCAGCCAGGAAAGATAGGCTTTGTCAGGTCACTGCTTAAAATGCAACAGGGAAGCAAAGCTGGTCTCTTGAGCCAGGTGGGAGCCAAGGCTGGTAATTAAGAGGTAAGAGACACTGGAGCCAGCGGGCTGGGAATTAACTAAGCAGATGGTGGAGGTGGAAGTGCAGTTGCTCCCCAGCCAAGTTCCCTTGTGCACAAATGACATTGTTGGGTACGTGTCCTACCAAGGGCTCCAGCTCTTTGACACAGCAGTGCGACTGTCCTGCCTCCTGCTACATGGAGACACATTATACCATACCAGCTCCTACACTGTTCCGAAAGCATGCTAAAACAATGCTATCTCAGCCCCCGAAGCCTCAGCTTTAAGGGTATTTTATTCTCCTGCTTGGCCTTTGAGATTCCTTCCTTCCTTCCTTCCTTCTTTCTTTTTCTTTCCTTCTTTCAATTCATTAGACAATGAGCAAGCACCAATTATGTGCCCGGCTTTGTGCTGTGCCCTGCCGATTCTAAGATAAATGTAATTCCTGTACAGTCTGAACTTGAGCTGGACTTGGAAAATGGGTCTAGTCAGTGAGACAGACAAGTAAATATGTGCATGAAGGTGACATCGTTTCTAGGAGTGAAACTTTACATGGCTGACCAGTGCTCCCTTAACACTGTCTGCTCTGGGCTTCAAGGATAGCACAGTCACCTGGTTTTCCTCCTAACTCAGTGACGCCTCCGTCTCAGCCTGCTTTGCTGGATCTTGTTCCTTCATGTCTCAGAAAGTCCTATGGCTTATTCCCTGGTCCTCTCTTCCCCTGAGTGACATCCAACACAGTGACTTTAAGTACCATCTATGTGCTGACAATTTTCAAATTTATAGTTCCAGCCCAGTTCTCTTCTGAGCTCAGTTCCCTACATCCAACTTCTCTCTGACATCTATGTTTGGATACCTAATAGACATCTCAAGCTTATTTACTGTTTACATGTTGACTTTCCTCTTCTTCAGGTCTGCTCCCACATCCACCAGCAAATCCTCACTCCCTCAGTACATGGCAGGACACCCATCCAATCACTCAAAGAGAAAATCCAAGATAAAGAAAATCAATCAATAAATCAATAAGTCCAAAACAAAATCCAGCATCTGCTACTTCTCACCATCTCTTATGCCCTAACTCTCACAGCAGTTGTGGACCTTATCCCCAAAATATGCATATATGCAACATTTTCCATATCATTTCAGAGGTTTCATAGACTCATTCACACACTGCTGGAGGAGAGGCTTGTCAGTAGATTTCAGGTTAAGAACCCAGGTCACACTGGCTGCTACAGATGAGTGTTTATATCTGTTTAGCAGTTTTAGATGTTAAGCTACTTAGGGACAGGGACCCTTCGTGTAATTATCTCAACAGAGCACCTGGCACTGTGCCTCATACAGCTAATCCTTTAATTAATTCTTTTTGAATATAATATGGAGAAGAAAATTAATCATTCATCCAATAAACGTTTATTGAACATATACCATGTGCAGTGACCTGTGCTGGTTGTCATGGAAAATACAAAGATTTACACAAAACATAGAAGGAAAATCAGCCAACAACACAAGGAATGGCATGAACAGGAAGGGAGTACAGGATAGAATGGGACAAGGTAGGCTTGTTAAAGAATAAGGCAACTCAGCATGGCTAGAACAGAGGGTGTGGAGAGGGCTTGCTGGAGCCAAGGTTAGGAGGTGATGGGCAGTGGAAGCAACTCTCAAGCAATACTTTCCTGTGGCTGAGTTGGCAGGAGGATCATTTGACAATGTTCAAAATACATTGACTCTGAAAGGTGGTGGGCAGCCTCCTTTATTTTCCTGTTTTCATGCTGGAAGACGGAAAATGGGTTGGATCACACTCTTCAAAGGACACTGGGGTATCCAGGTACTTACAGAGGGCACTGGGGCATTGGGTGCTTAATTGTACGATGTATTTTTGAGTGTTTTACAGGCGCATGTAAATTAATTTCAAACTTATCACTCCCTTTTAAATAGGGGTGCCTGAACTCCACTATATAAAGACTGCTAACATTTTCTTTTAGCCTCTCTGAAAACCCTGATTGTCAACATCTGTCTCTCTATCAACGGTTCTTCATCCAGTGCCCCCAGTTCCAACTCTCTGTTCTGATGGCTGTGGATTCCCCACCAAAGTCAAGTGAAGAGGAATGTCCCAAAATAATGGAAGTACCATTTGTAGCACTCTTATCACCAGTCCTCTGAATGGCAGGCAGAGGGTGACTATGTCTGAAGCCAGGGAATTTAGAAATAATCATATTTAGAAATAATATTTCTAACGGAATGAGCTTTGAAAAATTGAATTCAGAGCCGGACTATTCTTTTGCATACCAGCTTTTATTCAAGATTCTCAACTGAATATAATCACCACTCATATTCCCATTTCCTGGGGTCTCCTTCCTCTACACCCAATTTATCTAACAAAATCTGAAAGAGGAAATCAGTTCTGTGGTCCTACAAGAAGTTGGGGTAGAGATGGCTATAGATCTAGACAGCCTTGAGGAAAGGATCAATGTCTAGTTCATAGTACGATGGCCCTACAGCACCTGGTGTGGCATCTTATTCCTGAGAGCGCCTCAACAACAAATAATCACTGAATTTCACTGAGCCTAGCTGAATCAAAATGGCCCCATGAATACTGCTCAGCAGAGAGTGTGGTAGGTGATTCCTTGGTCACAAGTTTCATCATTAGTAGAGAGAGAATCCTGGTGCTCCTAGTTTGAGAAGGTGGAATCAAGAGATGACAAGACCTCTCTATCACAACGTCCAGTCCCTAAGCCCAATCAGCTTTCCAGGTATCCATTCCCGGGCAGTGGAATCAATCACCCAAGCCATTGTCAGTTGTCCTGCATGGGATTTAAGCTATTGTTGGATCCAGTATGAAACTTTTATTTTTCTATAAGAACCAAATAAACATGGTCAGCTTGGTTCTGAATTATGAAATCAACTGGAAACTTGTTTCTTATCCTTTACAGATAGGGGCCTGGGGGTGAGGGGCAGGGACAGAGAGAATATTTTGAAAACAGTCATTAAGGAAACACTGCCAGGACAAATTACACAAGCCAACACAATTACTCACCATCTGTTACATGGACAAGGGATGGTTATTTAGTGATCAGAACAGATCCCTTGGTTCCTGGCCTGAGCTCTTCATGGAAACTGCTTTGTGCTCTGAAGTTGGTGCCTCTGTCTCTCAGCACACAATTTACTGGTGTGTCAAACAGAGGTGAAACGGCCATACCCTTGCGGATGTGATGACAAAGTTTTTTCCATACAGATTGAGCAGGAATGTGACGCTAGCAGTCTTTAATTTAATTAGTCTTTGCTACATTTTGGGTGGAATTACTGGTGAAAAGGGCCACATAGAGGAGCAAAGTCTTGTTACTATAATTTATGACTCAACTCTTTTCCCAAGCTCTGTGTTGATACATTTTGCAATCCTGTGTGATTTCCACAGCAGAGTTCATCTCTTCTACATGCATTGGAAAAACAGCTTCCCAGAGGAACACCACTAGAGGCTCTCACTGTCTTAGGGAGCCATACTTAATGCATTAATACAAGTGCACACAGAAATGAAACTTCAATAAGGGAGACTCTCCGTGACCTATTTATGGCTGTCGGTTTCTAAACACATAATCAATTCTTAATTATGCATTCAGATAAAGGACAAATGATGTAGGAATCTAAATGGATGTCAATGAAAAGATACTTCTCCTTCCATCCATTCATTTATCCACTCATTCTTGCAATAAGCATTTATTGAGCACCTGCTAAGTATCAGGAAGTATGCTAAGTTCTGGTGATTCAAAGCTGACTAAGATACAAGATTGTCCTTTAAGGACTCACGGTATAGCAGAGAAAACAGGCAAAAAAAAAAAAAAAAATATCACAATACAAGATGATAGGGACTGTAGCAATAAAGGTATACAAAATTTCCCTGAGAACATGGAGGAAGAAATGCTCTTATTTCCATGCTGGTGAAGTCCCACTGACAACCCAGCTGATGTGGGGCCCTGGCATAAGCTGGGCAGCAGCCAGGCCTCTCGATCCTGCAAGCTCTCGATCCATGGAGCTGGCAAACCAAGGTAACATGAAGATATCAAAAAA